>NC_083356.1:9210000-10540000 GCF_030254825.1 Meriones unguiculatus
CAGGTGGGAGTAACGGAGTTTCACTACATAAGTAACAGGTGAGGTATTGTCAGGTGTTGTCAGGCCCATCTCTTTGACAGCTGAATTGAGCCATAAAAGTTCTGAATAATTTATGCAGGACTGCAGGAGTCCTGATTTCACACCGGGATGCTTAAAATGAATTTTTATTGTGGCTCTTATCTTTGGCCTGGGTGAAAATGTTCAGATTGCCCCATAAGTCAAAAATAATTTAGTTTGCCATTACCCACGGGTTTAACATCTTCTGTTTGCTTTTAAGTAGAATCAGAGTTCATCATGATCATATGTTTCAGTTTATGGTTTAAAATATTACAAGATGGCCAATACTGGGGCTAAGAACCTTTTAAACCATCTTTAATTTCAGTGTAACTGCGAAGTCTGCGTAGCCTCCTTATAAACTGAATTTTGCTTCAGAAAAGCAAACCGAAGCAACATGTGGTTTTTGGGTCTGCTGCTTTCCTTAGCCTGGTTTGCATTAGGAAGCTGTGGAAGCTAAATCAGAAAACTCTCAAAAGCCTCCCAGGGAAGGAAGGACAGAGAGGAGACACATCTGAGCCCCTCCCGAAAAGCACATTCCAGTGTGAAGTGTGGGTCCTTGGAAGTAGAGAACAGAAAAGTAAATTTTTTTTTTAAGGATCATACCTAAGAAGGACCCTAGTTAAGAAGAGCCTGTAGTTCCCATTTGAGAATCATCCAAAATGAAACAAACAAACAAAACCAAATAATATCCATCATTCCCAGGCCATCCTCTACATTAACTGCTGGTTCCTCAACCCTAAAAAACTTGGGGTGGGGAGCTGGTGTGATTTCTCCTCAGTGGTTAGAGTACTGCTCTTCCAGAGGACCCAGGTTCAATTCTCAGCATCCACATAGGGGGGTGGGGGGTGGGGAGTCACAATTGGCTGTAACTCCAGTACCAGGGATCGGCACCCTTCTTGGACCTCTGTGGGCACTTGATGCCCATGGTGTGGTGCACAGACATAGATGCAGGCAAAACGTCCATATGCACAAAATAACAACAGAAACTAAACTAAAGTCTGCCTCCACGAACCTCCAGTGAGAGCTGCTGCTGCCAAACCTGCAGAAGGCCGGGGCAGACAGCATGGCACAGACCCCGCCTGCTCTCTCCCCATTGCTTCCAGGAATGCCAGTACTCATGGGTGTTTAGAATCGCTTTGCTCCTTGTATTCATAGTACGAGCATCCCCAGCGTTTTGCACGTATGATCATCGTGTTTCCTTTCTTTGAAGACTCTTACGAAGCACCAGGAATGGAGTGGCACATAGTAGTAGAATTTAATTTGCCTGACTGTATTAAAAACATAGTACACTTCCTGAAAGGCATCCTTAGGGATCAGGCATGTGTCATTCTGAAGGATCCTGGAACAGCAAGAAGATGCTTGGCACTGCTTATGTAGCTATCTGGTGGTCCTTAAAGAAAAAAAAAAATAATAATATATATATATATATATATATATGTATACATATATGTATTTATTTAGAAAAATATAAATATGTATATGTATTTATTTCTTTTGTGCATGAATGAATGCATATATGTGCATGTTCATCTGCACACAGATACCTGTGGGAATGGGTACAGATGTACATATGTGTATGTGTTTAGAGGTCAGAGGTCAATCTTGGGTTTCAGTTGCTGACCACCTTGCTTTATTGAAATTAGGTCTCTCCCTGCTTGCCAGGATACTGAGGCTGGCCAGCCAGTGAGCCTCAGGAACCTCTTTATTTCATTACCCAGGCAATGGGATTTTAAGCAGGGTGTCTCTGTTCTGCTTTTAAAAAGTGGGCTCTGGGGAATCTAACTCAGGTCTTCATGCTTGCAGGGCCAGTGCTTTGCTGGTTGAGCTATTTTTCCAACCCTGGCTTATTTTATTTTTTTGAGTGGGACCCCCCCAAGTTTAACCATTTTGTCAGATCCTTAAAAAAAAAAATGTACATCACTTCACATCCTAAAATGCAGTCTGGCATATGGCATAAAAACCATCCTATATGTTCCTGTCACTCCTCACTCCCTCGCTCTGTCCTCTTTGGACACACGCTCCCCAGAAGTACAAGGCTGGTGAGGTAGCTCAGGGGTAGAGCGCTTGCCTAGCACAGGGGAAGCCTAGATCTGATCCCAGCATAACGCCTCACACCCTCATATAAGACGGAGCATTTCAGAGGTTCCTGGGATCCTGTTAGATCATACGGTATGGAGGCTAATAAAAGCCTCAGACATGATTGGTCACAGCAGTGTGGCCTAGTCCATTCGATCAGCAATGCAGTAGGCAGTTTTAAGCTGCCGCCAGAGTGTGTGTGGAAGGAAGTGAATTCCCCATGAGCTTTCATTCCCAGTCCTCATGGACCCCCATTATTTAAGCTCATGTGCAGAGTTTTTTGTTGGGCAGCATGTCAGCAGAATCTCCTACAGGCACCGCCAGACACCAATTATCCTGCTGCTTTCTTTGCCCTCTTTTTTTTATTGTCACGACTGAAGAATGTTGGTCATTTTTTTTTTTAAAGCATTATGGTCCTATGACTTGAACTGTCATCAGTTTTCTTTGACAAGTTTACAATGGCTGCGTTATTTTGGTGTCTTTGGCTTTGGGATGTCACGTGAGAGGTGGTAGAATGGGTTACACAGAGTCTCAGTGGAACAGATCTTGAGGCCTGTCCCTCGCTCTGCAAACTCTTGGCTTTGAATTGACGAGGTGGTAAGCGAGCTGCTGACTGCACTCTAGGATGCAGTGACGCGGGCTGCGATGAAGAGGCAGCAGAACGTCTGTCCTGCAAAGAGCTCAGTAAGACCGTGGTGCTGACAATCAGATGTGTGTGTGCGAGACTGGAGCGGCACAGTCAACTTCAGTTAAGGGATCTCCAGAGTCAGGGGGGTGCTCCTCATGAGTGTGCCTCGGAGCTACACAAATGTTTGGCTCTGCAGGTCAGCAAAGCAATATATTGTGGGTGAGTTGTCCTAAAGGAGGCTGACGACCAGTGCTTTATTAGTGGCTGAAATAACCTGGCATTCAGGTTTGCAGACTTCCCTTCTGGATTCTAGTGCTGCTGCTGAGGGAAAAGTTTGGGAAGGCAAACTTTTTATTTTTATTTTTGTTTAGCTGAGTCTCAGTGCTCTATGCCGGGCACTGTGGCACACAACTTTTCCCTGTATTCAGGAGGCAGGGGCAGGCAGATCCCAGTGAGCAGGAGGCCAGCCTGGTCTACAAGAGTGAATTCTGGGCCAGCCAGAGCTGTGTAATAGACTGTCCTGAAAAACAAACACTGCTTTAGAGACAAATAATACAGTACTCAGCAGGATAAGCCTCGAAGTGAAACCCAGACTTGGATCCTGGCTTCTCTGCTAACTAGCTGATACTTTTGAATAACATTCTTTCCTTTTCTTGTCTGTTAAAAGTGGAAAGTAAGATCCCCTTCCCTCAGTGCTTCTTCATGAGGCAAAGCTCTCATATTAGTACCGTGGGGTTCATTTGACACTCTTGGTTTCTTGCCCAATATATCACCAAGATAGCGACACCACATGATACGCCCCAAAATAACTCCAGTTCTAACACATCTTTGATGCCCCGTTCTATACTGATTCTACCATTGCCTCTAAGTCTCAAACCTGTAGAACCTGGCAGGAAAGCCCTGTGCCAGACCTTCCAGGGACACCACAAGGAAAAACTCCTTCTCTCCAAAGGGTGTGGGTGATGTCTGAACTTCCAGGTCAGCCCAGACCCTGCTTCTACACCCAACAAATAGCGTCTCCACGCTGAGCATCGTGAAAACTGCGTAGCCACCATTTCCTTCCAAAGTCTCTTTTCTTTCTGCGTAGATGCCTTCTGCACGTGGTCAATTCAGTCCCCAGCATGATGTACATGTGTATATGCATGTTATATATCTGTGTGTGTCACATATGTGTATATCCAATTAATATCAACCAAAACATCCATGATGTATACTCTCACTGGTGAAGATGGATTCCAAGTGGCCCACGGAGCCTCTGGGCTATTCCGTGGGTGTACAGATGTAGGAAGGGAACCTTGTCACTCTAGTTAGTGTAATGGAAGTTTTACGTTTTTTGTATGTTATGTAAATACGTTTTTGTTTTAATCCCAAGGGTGAGATTTTTAGTTGGACTAATAGTTTGTCCACACCTGTTAGTTGTCTTGTGTGGGGGCTGGGGCTGGCTTTTGCCAGCGGGTCACGGCCTCTCATGTGTGGCACAGAGAGGGGTGTGGTCTAGGACTCTGAGACTATAAATATGGGAGCCCAGAGAGAGGTGTGTGGCTTGTGATGTTGGCGTGTGGCATGTGGCCGTTTGGAGAGACCGGAGATGGTGTGGTGGTTTGGAGCAGACAGACGGAGAGAAACACTTTGGAGGGCAGCGGCATGAAGGAGACTGCTGGCTGCCTCTGCTGTTGACAGAGGTATAGACCCTAAAAGACCCTTCAGCCCTGAACAGCCAGGAGAAGTGAAGGGGCCTCTCTTCCTACTAACCTTTTCTCTCCTATGTAGGATTGGGAAGTTGGATGAGAGGTTGAGGCCTAAACATCCCAAATAAAGCAGAGTTTTAAAAACAAGCTAAACTCTCCACTCTAGGCCATAGAACTTCTGACAGGAAACAAAAACCACCACCAACAACAACCAGGAGGGCCTGGCCTGAATAAGGCCTGGGACTAGCGGGGTGTGGGGGGCCAGTGTGGTCTCAGCATGGCAGCCTCCTGGGCTATTCCGCTTTCAGACTTGAAGTAGGAGTTACCAAGGCTATGAGGTAGAAGACATGGCAGGGTCATGAAGCAGCCTTGCAGGACCGCGAGCCACCCATTTTAGAGGCAAAGAGGAGGAGTGACAAGTGACAGGTGACTTGGGGGATGTCGTGGGCTGCAAATGAAAGGCCTTCTTTCTTGCCCATGGAAGTGTGAAGGAAAAAAAAAATCCAAGGAAAGAGATATGTAAAGTAAGAATGTGATGTCACGTGAAGGAGAATGAACACGGGCACGGGCTCTTGTCTCCAGGCACAGGGACTGCAGGGCAGATAGCAGACACAGGGCCTTGCTATGGGCACAGGCTTGCCACCAGTCCCTGGGCTCAGAGCAGTTCCCTTGCCTGGAAACGTCAGAAAAGAGATGTAACTTGGATGTAACTGACAAGCGTAGGCTATGAGGATGTAGCTGGAGCTCAGAAGGCTCCAGACTGCTGTGACGGATCTTGCTTATCCTCAGAGGACCACGCCCACCCCGGGAATATGGGATGAATGAGGAGGGTATGGCTTTGGGCTCTATGGATTAGAAACCAAGATTAGCCCATTAGTTTAGTTCATGTTGGTTCCCACAAGCCAAAACAAAAATTAATTTCCTCTAAATATTAAAACTAGAACGTTGAAGCCAGGTATGACATATCACCAGTGTAATCTGAGTACACAAGGTTGAGTGAGATTGGATTGCTGCAAGTTTGAGGCCATCCTGGGTTCTACAGAACATTCCAGGCCCCCAAGCTGCACAGCGAGACTGTTTCTCACACACCAAAAACCTATACATTGAACCTCAAATTAATTGGCATAATATTTTTTAAGTTTATTTACTTATGGTGTCTGTGTAGGTCAGAAGACAACTCTTTTCTCTGGAGTCCCATCTTTCCTGTCCTCATATGGGATCCAAGGATTGAACTCAGGTTGTCAGCCTTGTACCTAAAGAGTGATGGTACCTAATGAGCCCTCTTGCTGGCCCAACTTTCCTTGTCCTCTTCCTCCTCCTTTTCTCTTCCTCCTCATCCACCTCCTCTTCCTCCTTTCTTTACCCTCTTCCTCTTCCTGTTCCCTTTCCTTCTCCCCTTCCTTCCCTTCTTCCTCTTCTTCTTTTTGTGCTGGGGATTGAACCCAGAGCCTCACACATATTAAGCAGGATCTCTATCAGTGAGCCACACCCCAGCACTCACTTTTACTTAAAAGTCCAAATAAAGAAGAACAGGATATTACTAAGGCACATATGAGTACAGAGTATGCAAGGCCCCAAGTCAGCCTGTGGAGGCTCAAACCAGAGCAGGCAAGTCAATCCCACTCAGCAAGCACTCGTGTGTGCCAACCGGCACGTTTGATGGCCCCAGCCAGAGAGCATCAAAAGCACCAGGACCTCGCATAGTCTTAGTGCAGACTCAGTGCTGAATACCCTGAAGGTCCAGATGGGCACAGGGGAGCAAGGAAATGCCCAAACAACTTGGTCAAAGACCATGTGTGAGCTGAGAGCGTCAGGAGAGCCGCAGCTGGTAGGCCGGTCTCCAGTGTGGGATCACTCCTTCTACTCCCACTGTTGCAGAAGGGGCCTTGGGATCTTAGATAAGATAAAGAAGTGGTACAGAATGCTCAGCTGGCCTTTTTCTTCTTGGCAAGAGGCTTCTGGCCGCTTGAAATAGTCCTTCGCTGATGCCCCTCTAGAAAAAAATAACGAGCTGGTTAGTTACAGCACCCAGTCTCAATGTTCAAAACTGGTCTGCCTACATTTTCAACTCTCTTAGCGGGCGGGGGTCTTAAATAGCCAACAGAAGCAGGTGATACACAAAACTGAGTGGAGCAAGTAGCACATGAACATTCTATAAGCTAAACATTCCATAAGCTAAAATTGGTCATCAAGTGCTATTCCTTCGCCATGTCATTTAAATACAGCTGACCTGCAGACCATGCCAGCCACCACCACCACACAGCCCTGCTCCCAGCGCCATCTGGGCCTCTGCACTGGCACTCAGTTGGATAGGTCATGTTCATAGAATTTGCTAATAAAGATCATGGGTCCATCTAATTTCAGAGTGATGAGTTTGAGCTCTTTACCCTGAGATATGTAAGCATTATAATGTATTTTATGTATATATATATATGTGTGTGTGTATGTGTATACACACATGTTTTATATATATGAATATTTTGCTTTATGTATGTAAAGCATGTACATGTGTGCACCACCCACAGCTCTGGTGCCCTCAGAGGTCAGAAAAGGTGGTGAGAGCCCCTGGGTCCAGAATTACAGATGGCTGTTAGCTACCACATGGGTGCTGGGAATAGAACCGGGGTCCTCTGCAAGAGCAGCCAGTGCTCTTAACCACTGAGCCATCTCTCCAGCACCTAAGCATTATGTTTTAAAGGTGATTACTAAATGAGAACATTTAGGCTGAGAAGTGCCTGGTTGCCTTGCATTCTCTGTCTCTCCTGTTGCAGTCTCTCCTGTGTCAGGGCTAAACTTCAGCCCCTCTCACACAAGCTATGGGAGTGTATTGACTCACTGCGGGATGCCAGGCTTGCCAGCCACCCCTCACCCCTGCATCCCCAACCCCGTGTACTGGGCAGGTATAGCTATAGTCCAGCCTTTTGCCCTGCCCCACCCCCACCAGAACACCCTCCTCAGGTGAGGCCCTGCTGCTCCCGCTCTTGACTGCTGTGGTGCTGTTTGGGGCTCCCAGCCCTGTTCCCGTCACCCTCCTGTCTAACACATGGATAGTTTATACCACTCTTTTGTACTGAAGTGTCTGTGGCTCCCCACTGACTCGGAATAACTGAAGTGAGCCCGTGGGTGTCTCCCCAGCCATTCACACCCTGGCTCTGCCTTTGGTCACACTTTCTAGTACTTCCCCCCACCCCCAAAGCTGTCTTTTGTTCTTCAGCCTTTGATGGTTTAACCTGTTCCTACTTCAGTGTCCCTCAGGTTCTCACTCCTGATTGACGGCTCCGCAGGGACAGCTCTGCCCTCACTCATCTTGGTCCCCTCTTGATGTCATGTTTATTTTATAAATATAATCTTAAAAATGGTAGTTTCAAATGGGTCTCCCCCCCCTCAAAGCATATTAGCATTTTGCTCTTTATATCCTGTCAATATTTTGCTGTGTGTGTGTGTGTGTGTGTGTGTGTGTGTTGTAAGTTCCCAGCTAAACACTGTGGTCATAATGTCTGAATACAACTTGGATAATGAGCCATTGTACATCCCTTTCGATGAGTTTTAGATTTCTCCTTCATTTCTTTCCATGTTGGTAGCTTTTAAGTGTGAAATTTAAAGATGTATTAAAACCCCAGACCTGAAGAAACTGAGGACATTGAAGGTCAGACTCTGAGGCAACTTTCTCAGTTGTGCTGGAGCCAAGTTTGTTTGTCCAACCTATCTTCGGGGTGTGAAAAGAAGTGCCTGAGGGTAGTTGGGAGTGGACTGTAGAGCAAGAGCCCATGTGGCTGCTGGTCTTCACTAGGTGTTAACCTGAGCAAACATCAGGTGAGCACCACAGATCTGCATTCTTCACCAGGCTTGCGCTGAGGTCTGGAGACAGCACCGCCCTGAGCCCCTATCTGGTGGGAGTGCCACAATCAGTAATCAAACCCTTAGAGTAAGAATCACTGGAGCTACTGGAGTGCTGGGGGCAGGCAGCTTGACACAGGGTCTGTGGATGGACTTCCTGAGAGCAACGTCACTCTTATCTGTTTCTACGTCAGAAGATCTGTTTGACTTGAAAAAGTGGTTTGTGTGTCTACCCCAGAGGTTTTAAAATTGACGTAACCCCAACACAGGCATTTTAGAGATACAATGCTCATTGTCACGAGGGCTAGCCTTAGATAAATGATCTATCCTAGTGTTGCCAAGTACCAGAGGAGAGGATAGGCCTTTAGCCTTCTAACTACAAACCCTGTGGACCACGGTACTTTGAAGTGAAGATGCCCCCCCACCCCACCCCGCTGTCTGAGGTGGGGGTGGGGGAGATGGGTCGCTGGAAGGTTCAGGTCATAAATACAATGGGATGGTGCTCTCTAATCATGATGCTTTAAATATAATCAAAGGGTAAAGGGAGTAATTGGAGACCTCGTGAAGCTGAAACTTATCATAAACCTCCATAATGCCCCTAACTCCAGAAAGACCTTGCCACCTGCCTTCCCTGGGGTGGAGCAGACTCAGCTAATGGGACTAAGGACTTCCAAATGCTCTGTGGTTGCCCAGGCCACAACAGAGGCATTTGGTACCAACTCGCAGGAATAAGACAGCTTAGTAAAGTTATCCCTCCAGCGTTTGGCTCATTGGTCTGAGCAAGAATCGTGGGTGATTCTACAAATGGCTGAATCTGGGGACCCTGTACATCGTGAAAACCCAACTGCTGTCCTACCCATCCCCCACTGAAGACGAAAACCATCCTTGTTTGTCAGCTGCCTCTCAGAGTAAGGTAAATGAGCCAGTACAATGAATCCTGGAGCCAGTTATCCCTGTCTCCTGATTTTAAAAGACTTTTAATGAGAATGTACTCATCCTGATCACTGGCATTCCATTATCAACGCCTTTACAATAGCTAAGAAGTCAAGGCAATACAGCCTTAACACTAAGAAAGAAGTCCGCAGTTTGCTTCTGTGTGTGTGTGTGTGTGTGTGTGTGTGTGTGTGTGTGTGTGTGAGTGAAGGTATGCTCAGCTATGCACGATCATGAGGAGGCTCAGAGTCCACACTAGCTGTCTTCCTGTATGGCTGTCTATGTTACTTTTGAGACAGGGCCCTCCTCCCACTGGACCTGGAGCTTGAGGTCTTAACCAGACTGGCTGGGTACTGAACTCCTAGGACCCACCTGTCTCTCTTACAGCCTCAGTCATAGATGTTACAGTTACAGATGTGCACAGCCACCACTGCTTTTTACTTGGATGCTAGAATCCCAATTCTGGTCTTCATGCTTGCACTTTACCCAGTGAGCCACCTCCCCAGCCCAGGGAAGAGTGTTCACAAAAGAGACCAAGGTCACTGTAGAACGCCAACACCGAGGTTTGCTCACGCCCAGGGCTTTATCTCTCTCTACCAGACTCAACAAGGCTAATCTGGCATTTAACAAAATAGTAGCCCTTTGTTTCTAGCCCTGGCCACATTTGTTTTCCTAAAACAACTCCATTCTTAGGACAATGCTTTAAGCTTAGAAATGGAGTTACTTGGATAAGGTGTGGACATGTGAAGGCCATTTGTTCACTTAGGGCAGGCTCACCACACTGTTCCCCAATGTGGAGGGCACACACTGAGAACACAGTGGCGAACTCCAGAAGTTCCGGCAGAAGAGAAGACAATAAGGCAATGACTAAATAGGCACTCCGTGTTAAGTGCTAGGTGCGGCCAAAGGAGGGGGGGGCGGTTCTCAGTGGAAGGGACTGTGGAATAGAGATCAGGATGGAGGAAGCTAAGCCCTGAGAATTTTTGAGTTTCCTTTCTCAGCCCCCTAAAGTGTGATCTGCAAACTACTGAATATTCTACCTGGCTGAAACAAAAGGATGCCAGCTGGGGCCATTGCTCTCCATCTGCATAAATTCACTGTAGACTGCAGTGCCGCCTCTCAGACCTGAGGAAAGTGTTTCATTCAGATTGAAAGTCAGTAGGAAGTTTTTAACTGTCCCCAAACTGCTTCCTTGGCAGAAACACAATAGACAAGTTGACAGTACCTGTTGGAAACGTGGCAAACGGTATTTACAAGTAGTTACCTTGTAACACGCCCACGGTGGCTACATTTTATATTGAGAAGCCTCACTGCAGGATGCAGTGGGAGTGTGTGTGCTTCTCAACATTCAGTGTGGAGCTAGCTCTCCTTTAAGAGCCCTTGTGGAAAGGGTCAGCCTGGCCGCATATAATCTGTATTTTACTGACAGGTCAGTTTAGAGGGTTCTGTATATCAATAACTGGTTGCAATTTGTTCTATGGATGCCTTTTGCTGATGTCTTTCCCCGAGAAGCTCAGAGAATTAAGTAGCAAAGGGGAAATTTAAGGCAGGAGTGGCGGGCGCAGCTCTGATAATGTCGGCACTTAGGAGGCCCTGCTAGGGCACACAGCAAGTCAGAAGCCAGCCTAGACTGAATGGAAAACCCTGTCCATAATAGCATAAAACACAATCTCACGATCATGGTGAATTTCACAGATCAACGGGGAAAGTGGGCCCGTCAGAGGTTTCCCCACAAGCTCCCATGCCCTCGGGCCAGAGGTGCGCTCACTCCGGGAGTCATCTGCAAAGCTTGAGTCGACTTGAATCGCAAATAATGGTCTGTGATGTCTGAACTAGTGTTTCCAAACTAATCTGAGAACAGAGTCCAGACCTTTTGGTCTCTGTCACTTAAACAAAAACAAACAAACAAACAAACAAACTTTTTACCCAGCTTGCCCTCCACCGCCGCGCTCTGCCCCAGAGATTACAGAACTCGGCCACACAACCGTTTACTTGAGGGATCTATTTTTGGCAAGCTGTGTTTTTTTAAATCACTGTCACAATAGGCTATTGTCCTCTATATAAATAAGTATTTGTCGCAAAATCGCCCTTTAAAGTAGAAACTCGTGGCGGTCAAGGCGCGTCTGTTCGTCAGCGTTTTAGGGAGGTTGGGACACCCAGGCTTGCTCCTTGTCCCTTATCGTGGCCTCCCCTCACCTGATAAAGCTGTCATCCGGACTATAGCTTGTAGCCCAGGAGAATGTGGACTTCTCCCGATTACTAATTGCCAATGATCATTACTAATTGCCGCTGCTTCCTGGGCTGGCTTTGAGGTCCAGCTTTTGTTTCTCTGAGCCCTTTCTGTAGACAGCTGAAGCCAAATTCCTCCCCTCTTAGAGCCCCTATAAATAGCACAGAAACAAGATTAACATGAACGTGAGTGGGGCATTTTCTTGTGTTTCAAGGATAACAGTTAAAAACAAAACAAAACAACTCTTAACTAGCTACTTAAGTGCCTCGTGTGCCTGACTCCTTTGCTTTTGCTGTTATTTACCTATAAAATAAATAAATAAATCTCCGGCTTTAAAGCCGCAGGAATTATTTAAATACAAGGAAGTCTTAAGGGGAGGGGGGAGGATTCGTATGTTAATAAGCCCTTTCGAGTGAGAACTGGGTTAAACACGCCATTTGCTGGCATTGTTATGAACAGCGTGGAGATGGTTTGCGTAAACCGTAGCCCTGCGGGGCCGGGGGCGTAACAACTGGGCCCCAGCGCCTGCCCAGCCCACCGCGAGGGGCCGTGAGTTCGAGGCTCGGCACCGCCCCCTTGCACACTCGCCTGCGCCCGTGCACCTGCGGGCGGGGGGAAGTTTGCAGGAGCTGGCAGGGCCGTGCGCGGCGCCCGGGCCACAGTCCTGTGCCGCCGCCGGGGATGGAGCGCGGCGGGCGGCGGTGCTCCGGCGTCTGGGTAAGTTTTCCAGGAAGGCCGTGCGCGGGCGGGCCGGGGTGGACACCTGCCAGGGGACGGACGGTCAGCGTGACAGTTCCTGGAAAGCGACCGGTGGCCCCGGAGAGCCGGGCGGAGCGCGGAGCAGCGCCACGGGCCCGTGCGCCCTGGGGACCCGGGGGTGGGGGGTGGGGATCGGGCTCGCCGGGCGCGGCAGTGCGCGGTGCTGGCTGGGTGCGGGCGCCGGGCGGGTACCGGGTCTGGGGAGCCCGGTCGCGGGCCTCCGCCGGGCGCGGGGCAGACCGGGGCGAGGCGCCCCCTCGCGGCCAGAGCCACCGCCGCCGCCTGCGCGAGGACCCAGCCTGCTCCGAGGTCTGGGTGGCCCCCGGAGACGGAGACATCCTTTCTCCCAGCCCATCTTTTCAGTCCGCGTGTGGCTAAAGCGGGCGGTGTGCGGAGTGGTTTGTTTTCACAACTCGACTCTTCTCGCGTGCTTTAATGGAAGCGTTTTCTCGGGAAACGCGTTTCGGGAGAGCTGTAAGTTTCACAAAGGGGATGTTGTTCTGGAGCCAACAGGTGACGGGGTGAAACCCGAGTCCGTGTGTACATTGGAGTCAGGTCTGGCCGCCGTTTCCTTGGGCCGCTGCCGAAAATAGAAATTTAAAAAAAAAAAAAAAGTCAGAGATTGACGGGAACACAGTTTTGGGAAAATGTGTCTCCCACTGTGGAAAATGATGGTCTTGGTAGACGTCGGTAGACATGGCTTTGCCACACTATGCAAGGGCAGGTCTCTCCAGAAGTGTCTCTCTGACAAGGAACCGAGCCCTGTCACGGAATTTCCTCCTTTTGTTAAGCCGCCTCTTGCTGTCCTGGAATGTTATTTGTGAGTGAAGTTAGAAGGCTGTCGAAGAGCTGCGCGTTCCCTCTCGGAAAAAACTGCGTAGTATTTTGGTATCTGGTGGCACATAACAGCGGGGGAAACGGGCGAATGGGACGGACGTTTACCTGGAAAATACCCAGTGGCAAATGCCCAGATGCCAGCGATTGCTGCTGTGAAGTTCTTTCAAAGGGGAAGTGGCGTTAGCAGCCTTCTCGGAGCTCTGTTGAGGGTAGCTAGCGTTCCAGCACGTATGAAGCTGACCCGGGCTGTGTAAGCACCGGCTTTTGTCTCAAGTAGTTCTTGAGGTGTGTGAAAACTTTAAAGAAATTATGACATCGTGTGTGTGGCTGGGAAGTTCAAATCTTGATTCCAACGCTTTTGCTTACTCTGGGCTCACTTTAAGTTAAGGACATCACCGGCAAGGAAAGGTGTATTTCCATAAAGCTGTTTCTAACTGGTGTTTTGAGGACAGAGTACACAGGACCTGTGCTCTGCCATGTTTGCTCTTGGTTACCCTTAGTTGACCTGTACATTTAGGCTGGAAGGATTAGAGTCGTTTTGAGTAAGGATCGTGGGGTGACTTCCTGGGTGCACTGAGGTCTCGTTAACAAGCAGATGAACAAAGAGAAGCTGTTCACCTGTGTGGCACTGAGCAGCAGGGAGACGACTAGGGGAGTTCAGCCCGCCCGATGACTTCGCAGATCAGTGTCTGTTCAGGTAATCAGAGTCTCTTAAGGATCCTGCACTACCATGGCAACCTTCACCTAGCAGCTAGCTGGAACTTCATTGGGAGATACTGACAATTAGGAATATAATCTTAGACTTCATAGTCAGGAAAACATGGACAGTTGTTTAAGGATTGATTTAATATGTGTGGGTATTTTGCCTGCACGCACATGTATGTGCGTGTCTACTTGATGCCGTGGATCGCCTGGAACAGGAGTTACAGGCAGTTGTGAGCTGCCATAGGGGGTGCTGGGAATCGAACCTGGGTCTGCTCAGTGCTCTTAACTGCTGAGCTGTCTCTCCAGCCCCCCCCCCGCAGTTATTTTATATTTGCATAATTTTTGATGTGATTTGGTGAGTTGGTCCAAGAAAACGATGACTAATAAAAACCACAGCACAAGTACAAACTCCGGAGGCTCCTGACTCCCTCAGTTCCTCACTCCCCTTCCAAGTTGCCCTCCCTTCTTCCAACTGTAGCATCTCAAAACTCTGGCTTCGACTGACTTCCCTCTCTCCTGCTAGCTTGTTTTGCTTTCCCCTCCCAAGACACGCTGGATCCGCTTCCTTAGGAAATAGGTGCCCCTCCCAGGCTTTTTTTCCTCTTTCCTGGCCATAATTCTCAATGTCACTCTTCTTAGAAAGCCAGAAATAACCCGTGGCATCTTTTGTTCTTCTCCGTTGCCTATGGTGTCAAGGTTAAAGTACCCTGCCTGGCAGGTACGGTTTTTGGCAGTCTGATCAGGTACCATTCTTTGGGAGAATCTGTCTCCTAGGAAAGCCATCTTTTCCACTGCTGCCTTAGAAAACGCTCTAGAGCAGCAGTTCTCAAACCTGTGGCTTACGACCCCCACAGGGGTTGGTCACACATTAGACATCCTGCACATCAGATATTTGCGTTATAATTCATAACGGTAGCAAAATGACAGTTATGAAGTAGCAACAAAATCGTTTTGCGGTTGGGGGTCCCCACAACATGAGGAACTGTATTAAAGGGTCACAGCGTCAAGAGGATTGAGAGCCACTGAGCCAGAAAAAACAAAAGCCAGGGCTGATTTTCACAACTCAGGGTCAGTCAGAACACTAACCCTTAGCCATCCTATGTGGAAAAGAAAATAAAGTGATGGCAAATGACCAAACTAGAAGGGGGAGGGAGGAGAGTAAAGGAGCTGTCTAGGCTGATTGACATGTCCTGAAAGCCTTCAGCAACTCCTGTGCTGACAGAGGGACACAGGCCTTTGCTGTAATGCAAGCAGTTCGTACTTTCACAAAATATTGAAAGACAGATTTGTAAAGCTTTCCAAGTTGTTGGTTGTGGGGCAGAAAGGTAAAGCTACTTAATAACAGGCAGGTATGGTGGAATCAAAACATGGTAGTGGCGAGCCAAGCACAGTGGTGCATACCTTTAACCCCAACTCTTAGAAGGCAAGGCAGGGCAGGGGCAGAGGCAGGTGGATCTCTGTGAGTTTGAGTTGAGGCCAATAGTGAATTCCAGGACAGCCTGAGCTATAAGACCCTGTCTTGAAAACAGCAAAAAAGAAAAACAAACAAACATGACAGCTTGAGGAAGACACCCCAGAAAGCTTGACAGGCCTTAGAACATCAAAGGTCAAAGACTGGAACCCTGGACTCCCGCTCCTTGTGCTGGGGATAACCCCAGTGTCCCTCATTTCAGGTGAACGGCAGGTGTCTAGGTCACCCAGATGGATTCTGTCTACTGTCTCTCCAAATAAGAAGCGTGTGCAGTTTGCACTGGGCTCAAAACGAAAACAAGTCACCAGCCACAGGCTCAGTCCTGTAATTTACACACAGGCTCTCACTAAGGAAGCAAGGGAGCTTGGAAGCATTCCCGTTGCACCGGCTACCTTCACTCAAAGTCCTGGCTCCCTACGGAATGTCGCTTGCCACCTTTTTAATTTTGTCTTGTAAAATTGTATGCGTATGCATGTTTTGCCTGCATGTATGTCTGTACACTGCGCCTTCACCTGGCTCCCAAGGAAGCCAGAAGAAAGCATCTTGGGTGAGATCTTCTCTTGACAATTATATGATGATTGAGAAGTCCTCCATCTTCTTAAACGGTGAAAGTAGCTAGCTAGTTTTCAAGAAGGGGGTGAGAAAAGACAAAGGAGGGAAGTGGAAGTGTTCACACTCCTATGGCTTGGGTTGCAGGGAACACTCCCAGGATAACCCCTGGAAAAGTATTCTAGCTCTGCCAACCTCCAGATGGGTCTGGCTGCAAGGCTCCTAAACTCCATGCCCCTGGACAGCTGGTCCCGAGGCGCAGTATGTGAGAACTGAGACACCTCCCGGTTTACACTTCTTTCTTTGTGTAGCATTTAAATATTGTAACGCTAATAGTAGCAAGCAAGCTGGCCACACTGCCAGTAAAACCGGAAACTGCCGTTGGTATGAAAATGATTCTCTTGTTTGTTTGCCTAAAATTTTGGTACCCTTCATGTTGTCAAGAAATAAGTCCAAGAGGCTGGAATGAACCTGTGAGAGTGTGAGGCTTGAACTGTGGCCAGTATGTCCAAATAACCAGAGGAGGGGGTTGGTGCTATTTCACACCATTCACCTCCATCAGGAGAATGATGCACCCCATGTTTTCAGAGAGCAGAGCTCTAAACAGAGACGCAGATCTTTGGCATTGTTGAGTAAAGCTTAGGGGGAAAAAAACCATGGTTTTGTTATAATTTGCAGTATCTTGTTTCATTTTTCTCCTTTTAAAATAAGAGTAACATTTAGTTTTTAGGTTCTTTTTTAATATTTATATTCTATTATTTTCATCCTACCCAGCCCCCAGCCAGGTTTGGCAACCAGACAAATGCTCCCATGTCAAAATTCAGGTTAAATTGCATTGAAAGTACCAGTTCTCCTGGTGAGAGTCAGTGAGTTACTAATTAAAGTCTTAATCTCTATCCTCTTCTTTTGACACTTGGGGGCGGGTCTTTCAGGGCAAAAGGGAAAGACCCAAGCCTGTCTTCTGACTTTCATTTACACGTCCCCTTTTATTGAGGGGTTCGAGGAATGCACCTCTGTTTGGAGAGCCTTTCCTAAGCCGAGAATGGTCTGCACCTGTGTGAAATGACTGGGTCAGAAGGTGACAGCCTCCCTAGGCGTCGGAAATGAGGCCGCCTTCCCTTCTGCCGCCTTCCCTTCTGCCGGGGTGGATGAAAGCCCAGTTCACTAGCCGAGTGACAGTATCTGCTGAGTCACGTTTTCTCCTGCGGGACTGACTGCAGCCACAAGGCAGGTGCTCTTTTAACCCTAGTCCTTTGTGAGCTGTTCAAAGCATGAAGTGTAAAATGTCCTTGGATTTCTATTAAAAAAAAAAAAAACTAAACTAAATTTTGATAGCCACCCCCACACCCCACCCAACAAGACTTAACTCTTTAGTGATGCATTGAGAACTACTGGACCACATCACCTCGGGCTGGGACTGGTTAAGATTTCACCCTCTCCCACAAGTGTGAGCCAGTGAGGGCATTTGCTAAATCAGAAGGATTAGGCCTTGACCTTTGTACAAGTCATCTGCTGTCCTTGAGTCCTTCTTTCTCCAAAGCAACTGGACACTGGACTAATCACAATTTTCTTTCTATTGGAGTCTTGGAGGTTCTTGTTTTCTTTCTTAGTGCCTTACGTGTGAGGGGTGATTTTTTAAGAACTAGAAGACAGAGGGAATAGACAGAGCTAACAAAGCCAGGGTCAGGAGCAGCATCTTGACACAGTTAGTGTCCCTTTTCTGGGATTTAACACCTCACTTTGAACAATAGTGGGCTCGTTCCATTTCACACTCAATAAGCATTCCTAAATGTTGGTTGATAGTGAGATTAAACATCAAGTCACCAGGCTGGACTTTACTGTGACATGGGGGCCGGCTTCTGTACTCCTTTACTGTTGGTTGACTAGTGTGAAAGTCAGGTTTGGTGCTAGGGATTAAAGTCTACACTGCGGTTGTGGCTTAGGGAATCCATTCTCAGCAGCCTACACTGGCCTGTCTTAGGAAATTCAGATGATGGGGCAGGGTCTCTGCCGCCATCTTTCTGGGTAGCTGATGGTGGGTGAGGCAGAGAGCCTGTTTCCCAACACTTCTTTCTAAACCCTTAAGACCTCACAGAATTTCATTTGTAGGTAAATTAGCCAGCAGAGTACTTTCCTTGCCAAGTAAAATCATGAGCAGGAAGCATCCTCTAAAGGCAACCGACAACACTATCTTGGTGGCCTTTTTCTTCGGTACTGAGCTGTGTAAGGCGCGAGGCGGGGGGAGGGGGGTGTCACTCCCTAATTGAGTGGCACTGGGCTTGCAGGTGGTGACTCTTGGTAGAGACACATTTTCCTTTTCAACATTTGTTTCTCCTCTGTCACCCACAGCAACCGCCATTGGATGTCCTGTGACTGAGGAGCCAGGTTTTGAAACTTCATTCTTATTATGCCTTTGGAGATGGAGCCCAAAATGAGCAAATTGGCCTTCGGGTGCCAGAGGAGTTCCACATCAGATGATGACTCCGGCTGTGCGCTGGAAGAGTATGCCTGGGTGCCACCAGGCCTGAGGCCAGAGCAGGTAGGAACTGGCTTCTCTGATTTGCTTTCCAGGGACTTCCGCTCTCTTCCACTCCTCCCTGGCTGCCTTTGCTTTCTAAGGTCTGGTTTGGTTTCTCAGTGGACGCTTCTGTCATGGCACTCATGGATCCCATTGCCCCACAGCAAAGTCCTGCTTCTGCCCTGCTGTATTGAGTAATAAAATGCAGGGCACCATGGGTGTTTCTGTTCGGACTTGGGAGGAAGAGAAACTTACCTGATTTGGATCCCCCCCCCCATACTGGGGTTTTGGGGGAGGGTGTTGTTTGTCTTTTAAAATGAGGACTCACTGTATAATCCCTGCTTGCCTCCAACCTCCCTCCTCTGCCTCCCAAGTGCTGAAATTAAAGGTGTGTGCCACTATTACACATTTCAAAGCTTCAGAAAGAAGAAAAGGAAATAAAAGGACTGTCCCCAGAACAGTTCTCCATTCTGCTTCTCTATGGAAGAGGCATGCAGTGCTGCCAGTAACTGTGGCCTGATAAGTGCAGTGGGGATTAGAAAAGTGTCACTGCGGCACTTCCTTTGTTACCGCCGTTGGAAGGGTGGAAATGATCTGTATGCCTGTTTTATTTTCCAACCTCCTCACGATGAAGCTACTGAAAATTCTCGGTAGACCTTGCACAGGCAAAGTTATCCTTCAAAACAAAAGATGCCAGCCCCATGTCTGGTTGCGAATTACCTTTCTTGGAAGGGGGGAGGGGACCCCTTTGAGATAAGGTATCCTTATACAGTCAAGACCCTAAGTGGTTAGTGAGAGTCAGGTAACCGGAAAGCTTCTAGACCAGCACGGGAAGCAGAGGGATGCTGGTTGTTGCACTTGGAGGTGGAATTTTGACAAACGGTTTTGCGGAGAGACTCCCTTACTTCTCCGGGTGGGTCTGGGTCTGTAGAACTGCCGCTAGCAGGCGAGTCCCAGCGTCCCTAATCTTTCCCTCGAGTGCCCCTGATTCCATCTCAGCATTGCAATGTCCTTTGCAGCGTCCATCAAGGGATGTTCCTAAAAGACAACAGAAACATGAAAATGACGTTAAGTCCCCTTTTCAAATCGAGCTAAGACCAGCTCAGCAGCTCCCTTCGCCTGCTTCCTGGGGAAACCGGAGATGGCTATTGTACATACCACCCACCCAAGGGAGCCTGTAAAGCTCATGCTGGAGAGAACCATGCTTAGAGGCTGGGCCTTGGCTCTTGTCACGCAGCCTGTGTGGCCCGTCTGCAGAATTCACCCAGCACTCCCCCTTGATCCCTCAGCTGACCTCTGCAAGACTGGGGAACAGTAACCATAAATGCGCACATTTGATAGCACGTAATTTATGATGCCCTTAATTGTCACTACAAATTGCATTCCTGAGGAGCAATTTAGCAGCTGGATGCGAGAGGGTGCTAGCAGATGCAGGTTTGCACGGCTGCTGAGTCGGCTCAGCTGGTCCCCTCATTAGCTGCAGGAGGCCAAACCCTGCAAGGAGGGAAAGGGAAAGCCGGGCAGCCCAGACCTTCCCTCCGTGCACTGATGCCATCGCGCGCTGCTCCCACAGATCCAGCTGTACTTCGCGTGCTTGCCAGAGGAGAAGGTCCCTTATGTCAACAGCCCCGGAGAGAAGCACCGGATCAAGCAGCTTCTGTACCAGTTGCCGCCGCATGATAACGAGGTAGAGTAACAGGAGGAAAGCTCGTTAGTGAAAAGAAAATAAACAGGAAGCGTCAAGGGACCTTTTCGAAATCTCTTCACTGGGTAGGCCTCTCGATGGCCCTTCTTAAGACGCACCCCAAGACTACAGCTTTTCCTAATTTTAAGATGAGAGAGCTCCGCAGCAGGAAGCTTCCTTCCCCTTACGAAGGTTATTTCTAATAGTTTTCAGCCACCCACTTATTATCGGTACCTTTTGCTTGTACATGCAGGGTGGGCACTTCGGGTCCTTCTGGATTGAAGGCCTGAGTGCCCGCAGAACAGAGTGAAAGTGGCAGTTACCCAGTTTCAACCTTCTCAGGAAGGTGGTATCTCTTTTGCCGATAAGGACCGAGATTAGTTCACATTTAGAAAATAGTAAGCCACACCGTTCTGTCAGATAGTGTGTCTTGTTTACAGAGCTTGAGGTCCATGTTACTATTTATTTATTTATTTATTTATTTATTTATTTATTTTGAGACAGGGTCTGGATCTGGGTATATAGACCAGGCTGGCTTCGAACTCCTAAAGATCTACAGGTCTCTGGGTCATGGGAGCTGGGTGTCACCATGAGCAGCCATGCCATATTATAAGTGAGGATTTGGGGCAGGGCAGTGAGTTTTAGTATTTTACTTCCCAAAACTCTGGGAATGAAGACCAGTAATGACGGTCCCCCAGCATGCTCTTCGGTTCTCTTTCCTATGAAGGTGCGGTACTGCCAGTCTTTAAGTGAAGAGGAGAAAAAGGAGTTGCAGGTGTTCAGTGCTCAAAGGAAGAAAGAAGCTCTCGGGAGAGGGACCATTAAGCTCTTGTCCAGAGCAGTGATGCACGCGGTGTGCGAGCAGGTAGGAGCGCTGGGGGGGGGGGGGGTGCTGCAGGGTGATCCAGGGGGCTGGCAAGGGTGCACACACCCTACAAGAACTCCTTAAAAATCGTTTTCTTACGTCTTCACTGCTGTGACTCCTGTGACAACAGGAGTGGGTCTGTTTGAATGAAACTGCCTTGCAGGGGGGAAAGCCTAAATGTAAAACATAGATTATAGTGAAGGCATTTGGCCCCTTACTAGTGGTTCTCAGTAGGAAACGCACCCCAGTGGGAAGCCTCTAAAATGGGGATCAGCTCAGATATACTGGACAGAGCTGGGAAGAGTGGCTCAGTAAGGCCATCAAAGGTTGGCTAGCCGTTTAATCGCCAGCAGGAGCAGACAGAAATTAAAGCCATCCTAACAGACTTGTGGCTTATTTTAAAGCGGGAAAAGCTGAAAACGAAGGGCCGTTCTAACTTCAAGTCTTTGTTTTTAGTGTGGGTTACAGATGAACGGAGGCGAGGTGGCAGTGTTTGCCTCCCGCGCGGGCCCTGGAGTCTGCTGGCACCCATCCTGCTTTGTCTGTTTCACATGTCATGAGCTACTGGTCGACCTCATCTACTTCTATCAGGATGGAAAAATTCACTGTGGCAGGCACCATGCAGAGCTGCTCAAACCTCGGTGCTCGGCCTGTGATGAGGTAAAAAAAAAAAAAAAAAGTTCATCCCTTAATGATGGAAAAAATAATAATAGCCAATATTCCACTGCTCCCAACTAGGCAAAATAAGCGAGTCTCCCGCTTTTGTTCTGTATGGGTATTTTGAAGATAACCGGAATTCTATGTAGCTGATAAATAGAGGGCAGCAGGTGCCTCTGCTTGTCCGTGTTGTGTCTGATCAACTGTAGGGGGAAAAAACACTGCAGAAGAACATACAGAATATGGTCTTTTAAAAAAAATGATCCTTTTTGAAAATACAGGAAAGAAAGAGCTCAATGCTGTCGTATAGTCAGCAAAGATATGGATGGACCAGGTCAGTACAGGGTGTAGTAGAAGATGGATGACAGTGTAAGATGAATTGCTGCTGTCTCTTACATTATTATTATCTTTTTCAATAAAGTTCTTGTTATTTTTGAAATAGTCCCAATGAATCTAGGCAGGTCTCCAACTTACTATGTAGCTGAAATGAGCTACTGAATTCCCTATCCTCCTGCCTCTGCTTTCAGAGTGTTGTTGGGATAGTAGATACAAACTGCGATGCCCACCGAGCTTTTTATGTTAAAGTAACTTTAAGTTATGAAAGCGTCAACCAGATAATGGACGGAGCCCCTTATACACCTTTCTTCCAGCTCCCTGGTGCTAACATCTTCCCTAATAGTGGAGAACAAGAGCGGGAACTACCAAGCAGTGCCTATAGCTATGGGTTTTACTTAGATTTCATTTCCCTGTTTTGGAGCCAACAGTGAGTTTACTCAGGCAGAGTCATATAGAAACAGGGCATTATGTGATTCCTAAGATGTTGTACAGGGTTGACACGGTGGCCAGCTACACACAAAGATAACTTTGTGCCTGGCAGGGTCACAGTGCTCAAAGGACATAAGCGCCCCTCTGATAGCTTATGTAAGTTACAAGAAGGTTTAAAGATTAAGTAAGGCTTAAAAGTAAGTTTAAAAGTTGAGAACATATGAGCCTCACCTTTAAAAGAGCCAGGAGTCTCGTGTAGCCCAGGTTGGCCTCAAACTCATGTAGAGAATGAATGACGCTGAACCTGGGGAGCAGGAATGATCTTCCTGCTTTAACTTCCCAGGTCACCTTCTAGGGTCCTTTTAATATTCCACGGTGCAATCCAGTGTTGCTCCTGGCATGTCTTCTTCAGTCTGGGGCAGAAAGTTCTCAGTTTATATACCTACACATATATCTCTTCAATGGAGTAGGACAATCTTACAGTCCTTAGTGTGCAGGTGGCCCTGCGGGGTCAGATGAAGCTTTTCCTACACAACTGTTTACACCGCCCCAGCATCACTGTGGCTCTGTCCACTCCACATACTGTTTACACCGCCCCAGCATCACTGTGGCTCTGTCCACTCCACAGACACTTTACTTCAGTTAAAACATGCACCGACCAAAAGTTACGTGACTGCCAGCGTGTGCTCTGCCAGATCATGCTACCGAAATGATCCTCGGGAATAAAAGTGTGACGAATGAATTCTACCTCCAAGGAAGAAATGTTCTTTCGTGTTTAAGCCGATTTATTTAGTTTCCCCTTTGCAACACTGTCAGTTCATATTCTTGTAGACTGATCTTTGTCAGTGAAATGAAAGCACTGAGAGAGGCCAGTACCCGCCTGTAGCTATCTATACAGATACATTTCATAGTAGAGTTGACCATTTCTTTCTTACATGTATGATGAACGCCAAGAGTATAAACACAATATAACTAAAGTTATAACTGAAGTCAGTGGGTCAGATTTTCTATGGCTATGAAGCACCATGCTCACCAGGCGGTGCTGGCACATGGCTTTAATCCCAGCACTCAGGAGGCAGAGGCAGTCAGATCTCTGAGTTCCAGGCCAGCCAGGTCTAGAAAGTGACAGGACAGTCCAGGGCTACAAAGAAACCCTGTCTTGAGAAACCAAATAAAGTACTATGCTCTTCAGACCAGCGCAAATCAAACAAGTAGGAAAGTATTATTTCTTCAAGGTCACCAAGGACCCCGATCAGGATTAACTGAGCAGAAGGATAGAAAATTAGAACAATTATAGTTACCTTCCAGATCAAAGACCCCCTTCAACTCGAAGCTATCGTGTACTCTTTTCCACGTTTCTTTGTAAAAGTCCAGAGCTTGCAATTTAAGGCTTGAAAAGCAAATAAAAGCGCAAGGACAGCTTGGGCCTGGGTTTCCCCTGGGCAGTACCATGCTTTGTTTCTGTTGACGCTGTTCTGACTTCTAGACACCTGGGCCCCTCACATCCTGCATACTGTCACTCAGCACTGTCCGGCAAACTCCATTGGTCTCTTGTTGCCAAGTCCCGGGAGCAAGAGCTTTTCTACTGGGAATCTGCTTCCACGTCTGGGTGCCCTGTCCATGTGTCACCCTTCCTGCTCCATCACATGCCATTTCCTCCTTGGTGAGATTTTTCTCCCATTTCCTTCTCCTCGCCTCACTGCTGGGTCTCGTCCGAACAGCCTGTACTTGTTCAAGATGTGGCATGTGACTTGTGCCACTACAAGTGGACACAGCCACTTTATAGCTCCTCACACACACTCCTCACCTCTTTCTCTTGCTGGGTGACCTAGAGGGCTACAGCCTTCACAAGGGCCCCCTGCAGCAAGAACGTCACCACAAAATGAACCCCCGAGACCTGCATCAGGGCCTTTCAGCTCCGGTTTGAGAGATGGGAGCGTGTCTCTCGAGACAGCGCGTGCTGATCTTCCTCCTGAGGCTCGGTGTTTCTTTCTAAAGATAATTTTCGCCGACGAGTGCACAGAAGCCGAGGGGCGCCACTGGCACATGAAGCATTTCTGCTGCCTCGAGTGCGAAACGGTCCTGGGCGGGCAGAGATACATCATGAAGGACGGCCGGCCCTTCTGCTGCGGCTGCTTCGAGTCCCTGTACGCCGAGTACTGCGAGACCTGCGGGGAACACATCGGTAGGTGCGACCCCACCCACGGCCCCGTGCCCCTCTACCGACCCCACCCACGCCCCGCCTGCCCTCTACCGACCCCACCCACGCCCCCGCCTGCCCTGTCGCTCGGCGCAGCCTGGCTCCTTTGTTAACGTTTGTGAAGACTGAGGTAGAATCGAGGCATGCCGCAGCCAGTGCACGGCACCCCAGCGGCTGTCAGATGAACGCTGGGTTCTGATTATTCACAGCAAGCAGCAAACACGGAGTCAGTGAACGCTGAGCTGTGACTCCGGGCACGTGCGCGGTTAAAGTCCCAGGAGCCTCCAGGGTTCGGTTTGGTTTGGTGGTCCTGGGAACAAAACCCAGAAACTAAGAAAGGCGTTTTTGTCGGTCTGTTAACACACCTGTCTCGTGTGTGCCTGGTGTTAAAGCCTCTCACTGAAAATACACTGGCAGCAGGCCAACGATGAGGTCTTAGCCAGCAGCACGGTCTCCGTGGTCAGAGCTTATGTAATACGTGTATCTGCGTGTGCGCAGGCTAGACAGGGCTTCAGCTGCAGAAGTACCAGCAGGAAAAGCACAGAAATACGGAAGTCACCTGATGCTAAACACATCAGGTGCAGGAAACTGGATTCTAGTACGGGAGGTAAAGCCAGAGGGTGGGTCCCTTTGTGTAGCCTCAGTGAGGAGCACGTTGGCCAGTTCGAGTCGTGATCCTTCTGCAGGTCTGCCCGTGACCCCGTTACGGCTGTCAATTTGGGGATTACCGATGAGTTTTTGAATGGGTAAACTGGAAAACACATCTTCTACAAACAAGGAAGGTCCGCTGAGCGTGTGTGAGGCGCATGTGAAAAGATCAAGGCAAACACAGCGCCAGCTGTGTGGTGTATGTACACCTGCAGCCCCAGCACCCAGAGGCCGGGGGCAGGAGGAGCAGGAACTCAGAGCCAGCCTGGGTTCACGGCTGGCCTGGACCACATAGTGAGACCTTGCCTCACAACAAAACCAAGCCAGAGACATTTCCACCACCCGCAGCTCCCCCTGCCCACAGCTCTCCCCAGCACCTAACCGTCCGCCCGTCCTCTTTGAACACAGGTGTGGACCATGCGCAGATGACCTACGATGGGCAGCATTGGCACGCCACAGAGGCCTGCTTCTCCTGTGCTCAGTGTAAGGCGTCTCTGCTGGGATGCCCCTTCCTTCCCAAACAGGGTCAGATCTACTGCTCCAAGACCTGCAGCCTGGGTGAAGACATCCACGCCTCTGATTCCTCTGACTCTGCCTTCCAGTCGGCCCGCTCGAGAGACTCCCGCCGGAGCGTGCGCATGGGCAGAAGCAGCCGCTCCGCGGACCAGTGCAGGCAGTCTCTCCTCTTGTCGCCCGCCCTCAACTACAAGTTCCCCGGGCTTTCTGGCAATGCTGACGACACCCTTTCTCGGAAGCTGGATGACCTGAGTCTCTCCAGGCAGGGAGCAGGTTTCACTAATGAGGAATTCTGGAAAGCCAGAGCGGATCAAGAAGCCTCTGAAGACCCCGAAGAATGGGCTGAGCACGAAGATTACATGACGCAGCTCCTGCTCAAGTTCGGCGACAAAAACCTCTTTCCGCAGCAGTCGGGCGAGGCGGACGTCAGAGCCAGTGAGCACTGGCTACCCGACAGCATGGTTCCAGGTAAGCCCCAGGTAAAGCCGAACCACCAGAGCCTCGCCAGTAAGAAGTATCAGTCCGACATGTATTGGGCGCAGTCCCAAGACGGGCTGGGCGACTCTGCCTATGGCAGCCATCCGGGGCCTGCCAGCAGCCGCAGGCTGCAGGAGCTGGATCTGGACCACGGCGCCGCAGCCTATCATCAGGACCAAAGCCAGTGGTATGAAGACTCGCTGGAGTGCCTGTCGGACCTGAAACCAGAGCAGAGTGTCCGGGATTCTATGGATTCTTTGGCGTTGTCCAATATCACAGGTATGTCGTCCAGGGGTCGTGGGTGTTTGGAAAAGCAGGCACTAAATTACAAATTACAGCCGAGTGCCATTAGAGGGCGGGTTGTTTGAAACTCTGGACTAAGGAAGGCGGTTCACTTACGTGCCACAGGTTAGGAAAATGGATGTATCCGTGTACTTGAGCACACACGTGTAACATTCTGAACATAATCTTTGTGACAGGAGAAAACGGATTTGGATAAGGGAGTCTGTGTCTGGATTATTAGAGATTCTGTATTTAGATTATACTGTATGAATTCTAAAATATTAAAATTAGCCGGAACATAAGATTTTTAAGTCTGGGGAAAAAAATGTCTAGATTGCTCTGTGGCAAGAGATAGCAAACAAAGAAACAAAAACCTAAACGTTTTTTTCTCATTATATTGCACTTTAAGCCAGGTGGTGGTGGTGCACACCTTTAACCCCAGCACTTGGAGGCAGAAGCAGGAAAATCTCTGTGAGTTCAAGGCCAGCCTGGTCTATAAAGTGAGTTCCAGGACAGACAAGTCTACAGAAAAACACTGTCTTGAAGAAACCAGTTAAACAGAGAGGTAGATAGCTAGATGGCTAGATAGATAAATAGATAGATGATAGACAGCAAAAAGTAAATTGTGCTATAGTGTTTTCAAGGCAAATTCCTATTATTTACCCATACTTTGTTAAAATAACCCTGATCTATAGAAAGCGTATTTTAAATGGGAGTTTAACAGCAGATTAGGCTGTTTAACCCAGATTAGGTTGGTGTAAAAAGCAGTGTGTTGTATGGCTATAATACAGCCAGGAGAGGGCCATATACTGTCTCCTGCAAGAGGGATTTGTGTAGAAGGCTGAGATACTGTTCCATCTCCGCTCCTGGCCTGTCATACATGAGTTCTGTCATAAAGGAGATTCTAGGAAGCGTGGTGGGTGAGATTGTCTGCCAGACCCCCTACAATTAGGTGGAAGTTGAAGTGTCAAAAGCTGAAGCTCAGGGCAGCAGGCACTCTGCATGAAAAAGGCCCTCGGTTTAAACCCCCAATGCTGAAAACTAAAATCTAAAAATGCTAGAGGCTGATAGCCCTTGAGAATGATGGGGAGGGAGTTAGTCTTGACAGTCTGCCTGTCCTGGGCCCACAGACCTTTGAGTAAATCATATTCTAGCAGATCTTGGTTGAGAAATGCGAGCAGTCTGGAGGCGGTGTATTTTACAGACTGAAGTGGAATAACTGACAAGACCCAGGGCTGGCTTGACCGTCCCTTTCAGCCAGGTCATATACTTTCTGCCCAAGCTACTCAGTTCTGCCACTGGGGGAAGCAGCCCCAGGGAGCGTATGGGCAAATTTGTGCCACTGTGCTCCGGTGTGACCACACAGGGCAGGCTGCCGGTCTAAGATGAAGACCACCGCCCACACCAAAGGGGTTCACGGATGACACAGATGAGAACGTGTAGGTGTCATACCTTCTGTTAAAGGGATGGAGAGGCTTCTGTTGTGAATAGGTGTTAATTTAGCATTGACGAGGGTCATATTCTCAGCTGGTAAACAATGCACGGTGCTTTCCCCGGTGTGTTTTAATCAGATAGTTAAATAGAAAGTTTCCCCTGAGATGCTCTTCCGGACCATCTTTAACAGCTGTGAGAATGACACCGTGCTCTGGGTTCTGTTACAGGGGCATCGGTGGATGGAGAAAGCAAGCCACGACCATCCTTATACTCTCTCCAAAACTTCGAGGAGATAGAGGCGGAGGATTGTGAGAAGATGAGCAACATGGGCACTCTGAATTCTTCCATGCTGCACAGGAGTGCCGAGTCCTTAAAAAGTCTCAACTCCGAGTTATGTGCCGAGAAAATCATGCCCGAAGAAAAACCAGTGCACCTGCCGGTGCTCAGGAGATCCAAGTCTCAGTCCAGACCACAGCAGGTCAAGTTTTCAGACGACGTCATTGACAACGGAAGCTATGACATCGAAATCCGGCAGCCTCCGATGAGCGAAAGGACTCGGAGACGCGTGTATCACTTCGAGGAGAGGGGATCCAGGCCTCACCACCACCGCCACCGGCGAAGCAGGAAGTCGCGCTCCGACAATGCCCTGAACCTGGTCACAGAAAGGAAGTACCCTGCCAAGGACAGACTTCGGCTGTACAGCCCTGATAACTATGAGAAATTCATACAGAATAAAGGCGCCCGGGAGCTGCAAGCCTACATGCAGAATGCCAACCTGTACGGCCAGTATGCCCACGCCACGTCTGATTATGCCCTGCAGAACCCAGGAATGAACCGGTTTCTGGGGCTCTACGGTGATGACGACTCCTGGTGTTCATCCTCCACTTCCTCCTCCGACTCGGAAGAAGAAGGGTATTTTCTGGGACAGCCAATTCCTCAGCCGAGGCCACAGAGATTCACCTACTATACAGACGACCTTTCTAGCCCAGCTTCTGCACTGCCCACCCCACAGTTTAGTCAGAGGACAACTAAATCCAAGAAGAAAAAGGGACACAAGGGCAAAAACTGTATTATCTCTTAACCAAGTAGACAGGGAGATTATCTGTTTAAAACGTTAAGTCGCTCAGCCTGGACTTTTGACCTTTTATTCATCATAGGAAAGTCGCTAAAATAGTGTAAAGTGCTTTCTCGGCCTATGTAAATGAGAGCCCTACTGCTGTTTACAGTCAAAGTAACACGAGAAAGGGGTGGTTTCCCCAGCCACCCTTCCAGGGTAGTGCCAGGTAGATCACGGCTGCTTTGGTCCCCGGTCTACAAGAGAACACCCCAGAAACCGCCTGCAGGTGACTGGACAGTGTCTGAGAAGATGGATGGCTACCTTTGTAAGCAATAGTGCTAGTCCGTACTTCAGTCATGTTGGCTCAGGTCCTGACTGGTGTCTTGTTGTGAGGCATGCCTTGTCACCACGATGACCTAGCTAACACCGTGCGTCCCGTTTGTGTGAGGCGAGCTTGTTCCCCCTCAGCCCTCATTAGCCAGGTAATCATACTGTATTACTTCCAGCTACAGAGCGAAAGGACTTGCTATTTATATGTAGTATTTCATTGACCTAAGTGTATTCCTAATTTAACGGTGCAAATATTAATGTATATACTGTACAGTTCAGATTTTAAAGCTGATATTTTTATATCCCTGAATTGCAAGATGTTTGTTACACTGCCGTGCTAGAGTTGTTAGGAGATCAGAAACAGCATTTATGGATGAGACGATTGCTTGTATTTTAGTCAGGGTTTATCAGTTTAGACAGTCAATTTATATTGCTTAGTGATGGAAAGTTGTTTTGTTTTGTTTTTTTTTCCCTTCAATATTAAAAAAAAAAGGCTCTGTATGCATGGTGGGGCTATGTACATACTTGTTACTGAGGCCCTGTTAATCACAAGTGTTATTTATGGGTCAAGCTTTGTAAACTGTATAAATGTAAAAAACACACCCCACACATACCTCTGGAGCATACGGTGAAACCAAGGAGAGGCTGTCCGGGCGGTCTTCCCCGGGCAGGGGTAGGTCTCAGCAAGTGAGGGCCATCCACACAAAGAGCTTTCTGTGGCCATCTGTGTAGACTTACTATGTAAAAAGAGAGGTTATTTCTTCTGCCCTTCCCTTCCAACTGGTTGTTGGCCTTTAAAAGCAATTTTGAAAACTGGCTTTCCAGTTGCAGTTTTCTTTTAAAAATTTTCAGTTAGAACATCAAGCCAGGGTACTTCAAATTCACGAGGCTCTGGTTCAGTGGAAAATTATGTTGGATTTGAACTAATGAGCAAGTGGTTTGGTCTGTGCTGTTCTTGCATTTACATCTCAGTTCTAACTAAAGGTCCCAGTGTCATCCTGGGCCTTTCAGGGAGGTGTTTAATAAAGGCTTAATAAATGATAAATGACCTTTCTGTATGAATCTTCCACTTCGCTCTGGCGGCGCTCAGGCCGGCGCTCGGGCAGTTGGTCCCGCAGTCCTCCTACCACTACAGATCTCTGTTGAACCCCAGACTTCAGGAGCAGAAACTGCGTGTTTATGGAAAGCAGCCACCAAAGGGGCAGGCGTGAAGCCAGTAGGTAAACCTTGGTACAAGCCCTCGCAGTGCCCATCCCTAGAGGGCGAGGCGAGAAAGAGTCCCTTCAGAAATGCTGCAGTGAATGTGAGCGCCTACGCCGCAGTAGTGCTCTCTCAGAAACGACCGCAGCCCTGGGCAGCGCTGTGTGGCATGGAGCAGCCTCGCCCAGGCCTGAGCGCAGGTGTTAAGCTGAAGATGGTGCCCCGCACCCACTTCAGGTGGGTTATTTTTGCTAGTAATCTGGCAGCAATCGGAGGGATGGAGGGGGTGAGAGAGGGAGGTACACCAAGCAAGATTTTAATTTTTCCAAGTGGTTTTACAATGTTATTAACTGTATATATAATCCATTACACTTAAATTACATATTGGCTACATATACACCAAACAGCTCATGTGCACTGGGGGGTCAGGATTTGAACCAGTTGTGAATGACAACCGAACCTTTTCTATTTCTTCCAACACTTCTGATCACAGACTGGAAAGACTGGGTTAAAGCTCTCTCTGGCCCTGACAGGTAACCTCCTGCAGCAACTAAGGTGTAACTTCTCTTGTTACCAACACCAAAAGCAAGGAGCAAAGTCCTTACTAGGCCTGGGCTTCATCAGCACCGGAGAACAAAAATTCACTGGCAAAGGATTACATGTGAAAAGACTTTCACATATAGTGAAACTGCAGGGGAAGTTAGTTGAACCTTGTTCACACAGTGAATTAGAGATTAGCCGCTCCTCGGAGTTTAATATAATCTTCAACATAATAAAGCTGTAGTCAATGTAGTATATAGTATTATCTACTCTACAAAGGTAGTGGAAAGACCTTTTCCAAATAATGGGGAGGGAAAACCTTACAACTATACTAATAACGACCTAGCGTTGGAACACCATCTTATGGGGATGCTGGGCCTGCTGCAACCCAGTGCATACTAGGCTGTGCCCTCGGTCACTGTCACGTCTGTCACATGCAGCTGGATGTGCACTGATAACCTCAGAGCACTGGTGGAGCCTTTACACCTTCCGTTCCTTCCCCCCAACCCAAGATGAGGACGACGAAGTGGAACGGGTGTGACCAGCACAGGCTAAGTAATGACCCACATTACTGAAGCTAAGCTTCGGATGGCATTGACAAAATGAAGTACCCAATTGCAGTAAATCACTTCCATGTCAGGCTGCCACACAGCAATGCACTTAAAGACATTCACCCTGACATCATCCAGCAGCCTAACTCGCAGCAACAGGAAGGCTGCACTGCTGTTGCTCCTATGCTTGGATAAAAAGCAGAGGACCGCCCCCACCCCCGTCCAGAGCAGCACCTCCTCTGAAATTCCACAGATAAGAACTTAGTTCACATGCTTAACCACAAGGATGGCAGGGGAAATACAGTCAGGGTTCTTCAGTGTCCGTCACTCCACTACTATATGCTGGCAACGTTACTTGTTTCACCGTACCCTGGAGCTGGGTTTTTTTTTTTTTTTCTTGTTTACTGAATAGGGTAGGATAACATCAATGCTCTCAAGAGTCGGCATGAAAACAATACACCATGTGTAGCCCACCCTTGGTCTGGCAAGCAGACCTTTGCTCTCGCCTTTGCTCTCAACAGCTCCAGCTCTGCCGAAAAAATGGGCCACCTCCAACGCTGACTGTTGGCCCCCAATGAATCCTTTGGAGGTGAAAGATCACAATCTCCCAAAGCAGTAGCCAAAGAACTGTAAGAGCCTACCTCAGAGGTTAGGGTGTTACACAAAACCTGTGGTGAAACTGACATGAGTATTGATTCTGGCAAAGCACAGCAGAGTTGTTTCTTAGGGGTATCTGGCTTTCAGGTCCATGAGGTACAGGATCTGTGAACTGGCCTCAGGGCTAAGAAGCAATTGACAGCTGAATTTTGGCAATAACATAATTCATGTAATTTCAAATTTCATTCTGAAGTAAAGCAACAAGCTTGCCGTAACATTCTTCACACTGTACTGTAACCTACCTTTTCCCGTAGAAGGAAGATGTATTTACTCTTCATCTCCAATGGCTGTAGCTGGATAGTAAGCTCAGTGGTGAAGGGTGCTCCCTGCTCAATCAGAGGACCAGAGTAGGGGATTCCAGGACCCACAATGGGCAGGTTTCAAACACATGTAGCTCTGGCTCTAGGGGATATGGCACACTTCTGGGACTCTGCAAACACATGTACAGACAAGACAGATGCACACGCACATACATAAAAAAAAATAGTCTGTAGTTTGGACAGAAACCTGTAACAGAAGAGAGAGTAAGAAAACATAAGCAAGATATTAACATGTGCAGTGCTTTTGCTCAGAAGAAAAAAGCTACTCAAAGCAGCAGGGAATGAGTGTGACTTGAGCAGCATTCCAACGAAGAACACACTGCGGAGAAATGCTAAAAGAAGAGCAACCTCAAACTTGAGAAGTGGGAAATGTTGAGCAAAACTTTTATGAAGAAAATACCATAAATCTGAACAAAAGCTGATGGCTAGGGAGGACACAGGCCCTAGTGTTGGCTTATATTTTATCTACTTTATTGCTTTCTTATACTTCTACATCTCTTATCCCTTGTAGCACCAAACCCCAAACACTAGGGAGGAGAGAAAAAAGGTTAGAAGGCAAAGTGTGTATAGACCTCTTTAGACTTAGTTTCTTGGGCAACTCCGATCTTTGTAGTCAGGATATCCAGCAGTCCATCTAACCAGTAACCAGAGAAGGAAGAACCAGCATCAGTGAGGAGAGCCTTCTTTCTCAGGGCTTTCCTTGAAGAGCTCTCTCTCTCTCTCTCTCTCTCTCTGTCTCATCTCTGGTATTTATAACCTCTTCCAGTCCTCAGAATTCCATTAACTACATCTGGCAAAGACCATGGCCATACAAGGCAATTATCAGCTGTGGATAAACAAAGGCAACCCTATAGCCCATATATTTACATAACATAACTGAGTTTTTAAAGAAACCAATCCCACTACATTAGTGGGAAACTACAGTTGCTATTTTGCTACGAGAGCATGAGATGTTCTAATTGAATCACCTTCTAAATAATATATAAATGCCCACAGATTAACACCAGTGTCAGATTTGATCAGCGAAGCTTCTTTTTGCAGTGGGCAGCAGTAACTGAAGATACTCAAAGTCACGAGATCATCCTGCCCAAAGTTCGGAGAATATCATAGAATAGAGAACAGGAAGAATGTAAGAGCCAGAGGAATGGGGTAAAGTGCTGTGAAACTGTCTTCTAGACATGCCATCCCAGCATATTCCTGAATTCTTAGCAGCTCTGACTACCTGCATATACCCATAGAAGACTAGGCACACCAACATTTTGTCATGAAATGGGGAGGGGCTCAGGAGGGTCTCTGAAGATTAATAGTTACTTTAATGGTTCTTCTTTACTGGTTTTGCCATTAGTAAGGTGTTGATGATCTGATCCTATATATAAATTTTCATCTATGCTTCTGTAACAAAATCCCCGTGATACTGGGCCACCACTTAAGAAAAACAACAAAAACCAAAAACAAACAAAACACACAGGAAAGAATGCAACTACTTGAAAGAGGATCAGTAGAAGCAAGACAAGAGGGAGTAATGGTAGATGAATCTGATTAACATATATGAAAAACATAATGGAACTTACTATGTATAATTAATACAAGCTAATTTATGTGAAGAAAATCTGCTACAGCAGAAATCTCTGAGCTGACCATCTTTTTAAATAATTTAGACCCAATCATTAGACAAGCAGAGTGGGGAAAGGGTGAAAAGGGTGGACTTTCTTGAAAGACTCCTTTTCTGTTCTTGGTGGGGAACATCACTCTATTCAGAGGTTCCGGAAGTGCTGAAGAGATCCACCGTCCTGCTGGTCCTGGCAGGGCAGATTTTCAATGGCTCCCCGTCACTGTGAGAGACGTTTTTCCTTCAGTCTTGGCCCTGTGGTGCGCACACAGGGGCAGAGCTCCACACTGCATCTTCAGCTTGAGGCCTTTGGTCTTGCTTCTTTCACGCTCTTCATCATATATAAAGTCATGGCTATCACCATCACTTGACTGGGCTGAGAAGCACCTAGAAGATTATTAGAAAAGGATACCTACGAAGCTATTGCTAGAGAAGGGACATTAAGAGTGAAGACACTCCCTGAATGTGGTAACCATCCCTCTCTCCCAACCTCCCTCCTATGCCTCCGGGCTGCAATGGGGTGAGCAACTCAGCTCTGCTCCAAGGTCACCACTGTGAAGTCATTCTTTACCACAGACCCGGAAACAAAGAAGCCCAATGACGAGGGCTAACATGCCTGAAATCACAATACAGAATAAATCCTCCCCTGCTTCCTCTCCAGTACTTGTCACAGCACTGAAAACTGACTGTGGCCACACAGGCCTATACTGACCTTTCACTACTGTACTTCTGAACCTCTGGTAATTCTCAGTCTGAATAAACCATATTTCTCTGAGTCCCAGGGGTCAAGTTTCACTTAAAGTTGAAGTCAGCTTTAGGCTGACACCATGGAGAGCTGTGCTCAGACCAGACCGGCACGGAGAGCAAGGTTAAGAGCAGTCAGCACCCTTAAGCGCTGAGCCATCTTTCCAGCCCAGGAGTGAGGGTCTTACTCTGCTGGAGTGACAGCTCTGAGGGAGGACTCTCAATCCCACAGTTCTTTGAAAAATCACACTCACAAGTATGTAATTACTGAGGATCATGTGCTAGGCACTATTTACGACTGGCTTCTGTGACATCAACTCCAGAAATATTTGAAATGAAGTGTCTCAACTTCTAGCCAGCTGCTGAGTGGTAATATGAACAGTCAAGAGTCAATATGGAGGCAGAGACTAAAAAAGTTTACATTTTGGTCACATAATATGAGCTGGGGAAATGAGAGAAGACAAGTTAATTACTTAGTATCAGTTGCTTTATTTTGCATATTTAAAATTCACAAAAAAATGTTACAGTATCTGCTTCCCCCATGTTGATCATCAAGGCCTTATGGTAAGACAATGAAAATGTTATCACACAGATTAGGTATACTCAAAAACAATGGCTAATTTACAATCTCCCTAATCAAAAACATTTAACAAAATACACATTCTAGTACACATGCTAAAATTAGACATTAAAAGGCATTTAAAAAAAACAAAAATAAACAAGACATTTAACACTTGACAAGCCAAGCAGAAGAACACTGATGGCAAACTAAAAATAGCTTCAAATGCTGAATGTAACTTAAGGGAAGGAGATTATTGGTTGGTCCTACATTTAAATAAACCTATTAGTAAGATTCTCTTTTTAATCAATTTCTACCAAATGAAAAATTCATTTGCAGCCAGGCATGGTGCCATATGCCTGTAATCCAGACTTGGGGAGGCAGAGGCAGGTGGATTGCTGTGGGTTCAAGGCCAGCCTGGTCTACAAAGCAAGGCCAGGATAGCCAAGACTACACAGAAAAAAAATTAATAGTTATATATATATATTAACAGCTTGATTTAAAGAGCTAAAAATTAGTGGGAAGAAAAAAGAAAAAATAGCATCAGTATCTTCAGTCTGTCTGAAGTGATCAGTAGTTTGACCACTGCTTGCATTAAGGAGGAATATCCTTACAAAAGATATGTATAGTATCTCGGTGCCAAAAAAATAACACCAAGTGCTCTCACTTAGGAAACGTATATAAAGAAAAGGTCCTTAATTAGTTTTTTTTTTTTATTTCCAAAATGGCATAATACATATCTTAACACATCCATTGCAGGGCTCATTAAAATTATTCATACAGCTATTTGTACTTTCACTATAATCTGTATGCAGTTTAAGGGCTTTCTCTGTAGACAATATCAAAGAGGCAACTGAAAGTAATGGCAAGCATGGTGGCTCACACTTATAATTCTAGCACTCAGGAAAGCTAAGGCAGGAAAAGCAAGCGCTAAAAACCAGTCTAGAATGAACAGTAAGACCCTATCTCAAATAAAAAAAAGTAAAAAGGGAAGAACTGAATGAAAATGAAAAGGATACTGAGCATGGTGGCACATGCGTTTTATCTCAGCATGTGAGAGGCAGGGGCAGAAGGATTTCCTTTGAGTTTAGGGGCAGCCTGATCTATAAAGAGGTTAATCCCAATCTTTAAGGTACCTCATGCTATAGATTATGTATTTTGGCTCAATGCAGTGCTAGAGGGGACAGAAAATGAGTGGGCAGTCCTAATTGTCTCTTCACTTATTCACTGGCTCACTCAGGAGGTGAGGGGAACTGTCGGCCTTGCTATTTTCTGCTTCCATACTATGAGGACATTTGGGAAGAGTGAGATCCTCTAAGTCTATGAAATTAACAGAGTAATCTGTGATTTAATCCCAAGCATGCATTCCAGGTCAGGTCGCTTTTAAATACAGTGTGGGCCTAAAAGAAAATTCCAGAGCTCTTGTATATTCTCATCTTGTATTATATCCATCAGAAGGGTTTCTGAGGAATCTCAACTGAAGCTCCCTCCTGTTAGTGTTCGGAGAGCAGTCAGGAGCCTCAGGAACACTTCATAGAAGAGATGCACTAAGTCTACTGACTTGGGAAGAAGATTTTGTTCTAATGTGCCTTTTACAGATTTTCAAGTGCTTTTTTCCCTATACTAATAAGAATTATTCTCAAGGCAAATATCAAAAAGCAAAGTTCGAATTCATTAAGACAGCATATTTTGACATCACCAAAAGTTACAAGGCTGAAGAAAAGTAAGCAGCAAGTAGAATTCACAACTCAAAATGCTAACAGTGCCACTATGATATGCAACCTGGAATGATCTCTAACTGCAAATTACACTCCTGAGACCAAATGATCACACACTATGGAAGACTACTGAATGTAAGTACTGAAAACTGCGATCCAGAACTGTTCTTTCAAACATTAAAAAAACATAATTTTCTTTTGCAGGGAGGAGCTGAAGATGGTAGAAGAGTCTACACATAGGAAAAACATTCTGATTATGATGCCTTATCAGCCATTGTAGATGTTTATTTAATACTAGAAATGTGGTCAGCTATCATAAAGTATTTCTCTTCATCACAAAATAGTAAGGTTTTACACAATCCAAGGGGGAAAAAGATCTAGAAGCTTTAAAAACATTGTTTTGACCTGGGTGCTAACTCTTCTAAAAAGGGTCTCCAAAATCTTGAGTAGAATTATCATACTCCGTAATGAAATGCTTGAGTTCTTCAACACACCGCTCACCTATTTCATGTAAATTCTGCCTCAATGCAAACTGTATAGATTTTTCTAATGAAGGATCTTTTTCAATCAGCATTTTCACCACCATCCCGAAAGTTTCACAGTCTTGTCGGTAAACCTAGAATGGTGAAATACAATTTGGTTAGCTGAGTGAAATTAAACAAACACATGGCTAACTGAGCTGTCAGAACTATGATGGCGAAATCTACGAGGGAGATACAGTACCCCGGCTGACCCTTCCCAAGACCGGTACAGGCACTGCAGGAAGCTGTCTTGGACATGGGCTCACAACTGAGCAAGCACGGACAGTGACACAACCAGGAGAGCAGAAGTGCAGTGCACATCTGAAGCAGGGCAGACTTCTTGGAGGGAGTCAGAGCAGAGGTAAGAACAGAAGGCGGCAAATGAATCACCCACTCACTCGCTAAGAAGGACAAGGCTAGCCCCTGCAGTGGCTACACTTTCATTCCTAGCAGAGGCAGAGGGATATTTGAGTTGGAGGCCAGTCTGGTCTGCAAAGCAAGTTCCATGGCAGCCAGGCTTACCACCTGGTGATACCTCATCTCCAAAACAAACAAACAAACAAACAAACAAACACCAGAAAAAGTTCTTGAACTTCAGATTCTTTGAATCACAATTAATTGACAAATTCAAAATTGTTTGGAATACAACAAAAATTGGTAAGAATGCTGAGCATCTATCTGAGGGGAAACAGTTTGGTTAAAAATATTTAACCAAAGCTACCAAAACAGGGTTAAGATTAAAGCAATAGAATATGCCTAGGCAGGTGTGCACACAATATTCATGTACATGATAAATACACATGCATGTGGTGTATTTTTAATGGTCATATTTTTATTTCAAAATATGTAAATTTGTTAATAGCAACTGGGTATTTGTTGTCTAGTAAATGTATATTTCCTCTACACTAAATCATTTTCTTAGTTTTTGCAGTTATAAAATGTATTTTTCTAATTTCTGTACACCTTTGTTCATGTACCTAAGGAAAAATAATGTGAAGTCTTTGTAAAATGTATGTGAATTAGAGATTTGATTCAAAAGATCTCTTTACATTTTGTTCTTCTAATGTACAATAACATACTATTTTTCTCCAGAAACTGATTTTATTCATCCTGAAGTCAGAGAGTTGAGCTGCAAATGGGTTGATGACAGGTTCTGTTTTGTAAGTGGGTTTGTGTATGTGTGAGTGCAGCCGGGTAGGTATACATAAGGCAAGTACAGATTATCTGTATATGTGTATGTATATACACACCAAGTACAGATGATCTGTATATATGTTTGTGTATGACTGGATGGAGCTGTAAATATGAATGTATATATGTGTGGATGTGTGTGTGTGTGTCTATGTATACATACTGAGTGTGGACAGACCTGTATATATGAATGTGTGGATGTGTGGATCTGTATCTGTGTGTGTGTGTATACACACTGAGTGTAGCTGGATATGCATATACACACTGCGTGTAGATCATCTATACATATGGATGTGTGTGTGTGTGTGTGTTTCTGTATACACACCCAGAACAGCATCAGAAAGCAGCTGTTCTGGAGGTGGTTCTCTCCACCTTCTGTGGGCTCACAGGACTGAACTCAGGCTGTCAGGCTAGCACGTCTAGCCGCTGAGCCACTGCACCTAAGGCTCACTGAAGTATGTGTCTTGAAGTCTGCAATTTATCTTAACTGCTAAAAAAAACGGCTATTTAAGGACTCATACTGAATTTACATTGCTAAATGTTACAAAACTCATTATGATAATATTTAAGTTAACTCATAAAGGCAGGTGTGGTATTGTGGGCTCACAAAAGCTGAAGAAACAGGACCATGTTTATCAGTTTTGGGCTAACCTGAGTGGTTCAAGGCCAGGCTGAGAGACATCACAAAATCCTATGTGACAAAAACATGGTAACAACAACAAAGCATACAAACAGGAAGGAAAGAAGGAAAGAAGGGAGGGAGGGAGGGAGAGGAAGGAAGAAAGGAGGGAAGAGAAAGAAAGAAGGAAAGAAGGAAGAAGGAAAGGAAATATATTTGCCAGTTCCAAGGAAGTTGACAAAGTTTTTACAACGACATGACAGTAGAATAAATGCATAAGCTGCTGTCTGCGAGGCAGAGGGGAGCGGGGGATGGGTAAACGAACGGGGGCTCGCTGCCAAGCCTGCGCGCCTGAGTGTCGGAGCCCACATGGCAGGGGAGAACCTCAGCTACTCTCAACTGCACGCATGCACGCATGTACACACACACGCAACACAGTAATGAAACTGCCTTATTAGCGGAAAAACACACACACATACATATTTACATATTAATAAACATACATACTTTTCTAATATGATAAAATCTGTTTGTGACCTATCAAGTCCAACTCAGCCATTTATTTCAGTTTATCCTAAGGCTTCCATGACATGGAATTGGTATTAGTTATTGGTTTTCAGACCCAGGACAAGCAGCAAAGGCATTTTTAACATACCAAAGTGGACCTGGCCTCCAGGTTCTCCCAGCATCCCTCAAGTCCCTACCTGAATTTTCCAGCCCAGGGGCTAAGCCTCCTCTCCCCCAAAGGCTCTTCACTATATATCCAGACATTCTGTCTCTGTCTCTTTTTCTGTCTCCCAGTCTGCAGGGCAACTTCCCTGACCTCCACTTGTGAGATCATGAACCCATCAGAGAGCTGCCCCCAATAAACCTGCCTTTATGTACTTCAGTTTAGCTTGAATTGGCTCATTTTGTCAGCAGAGACCTATCATTTACGTCTTACAAACCAAGTAGAAACAGCCTTTTGTTCACACGCATTACATGTGGTACTATGGCAACAGGCACAGTACATGCTATCCCAGTCAAGTGAACACAGTCCTGTGGGAAGTAGAGTCACTCTGCTTGCACTGAGGTAAATCCCAGCAAACACCAACTGCAGGCCTCAGCAGCCTGCTCTGTGGGTGGCCTACTATTTTCCTGGCTTTTTAAAATAACAGATGCACTAGATGAAGGTAATGTTACACTGAACTCACCTGCAAAATCTTTAATGTCAATCTGCTTCCTCCTTAAAGCCCATTACAGAAGACAGTTGTGCCACACATATCTGTGTATGAAAAAAGCACCCTAAAATTCTAATATTGAGACCATAACCTGTCACAGGCCACAAGCATTCTTGGCTAGTATATGTTTTTATGAAGTCCTTTTGAATTACTCACTGGAATACAAATATGTTTGTGCTTTTTTATTCTTTAAAGAAGTAACCAAAACTACTGAAAGCAACGTAATTCTCTACTTGAGAGAAATCCTTTTCAAAGTCTTTTAAAAACGACCAGTTGGACATCAAATAGGAAATAGTTTTAGCTAAAGGAAAACCTCGCCCTATAAGGTTTTATAAACACTACTTGAAACTGTCAAAAACCGATTTCCGAAATCTGTTCCACAGTGAATCCAATCCCGCGCAGGATGGGTGTGGCTCTCTGCTAAAGCTTGTTTGCTTATGGTCCCTAGCTGGAAATGCATCAATAACCTGCAGATCTGATAGCTACAGGCCACACAGGAAGACTCTGCTGCAGGTTTTGTTGTGCTTGGACCTCATCAAAAATAGGAAGCAGGTCAATGTCCGGGTGGAGCTCACACACCCTACACAGACAGCTAAATTTGTCAGTAGAATATAAACACCATCCAATGTGGTTTCACAGCCCTTTATTATGGTGGCAAGTGTTAGCAACCAACTTCTCACACAGGACTTCTAGGAATAAAAGAATATATTAAAATAACCAGTCAGAACTTTGGTTACTAATTATGCTTTCAGATCAAACCCAACGGTATTGCTTTCAGTTGAATCTAAACGATACTTTCAGTTGAATCTAAAGGCTATCTTGGCAAAGCAAACTGCTCTATTTCAAATGGCTTGTTGGGACTGGACAGGTAGGTGAGCTGGCAGACAGCTTGCCAAGCATGCGTCTTTGATGGCACTGTACTAAGTAGTTAAACAAACAAAGCAGGTTGTTAGGATATGAACCTCCTCTTAAAGAACACTACTTTTACTGTCTATTCCATGGGCAAGATAAGCTGCCATTAGCACATGCATTGCGAACCTTGACCATCAGTCAGGGCAGCAGGTGGGGCGGGGTACCCTGCTCTACACCAGCCTCCAACGCTCCTTACCGGTTGCTGCCTCATCATCTCAAAACATTTCCTTAAAGCAAACTCATCTTCTTAAAATATTCTATGTCCTGCTTCAGGTCATATACTGATGACAGAGGAAAATGGAGATGATTAAAATTCATCACAAATGAATTACATGAGCAGTGAAGGTAGAAATGCGGTTTCACAGAAGGCAGCTGTGAAACCCCCAAGTATTTGTGGAGATTAACAACATCTTGGCAAGCATCAGGGATGTGTCAGATAGCAAAGTTTTTTTGTTTGCTTGCTTTCTTGTAAGTCTAAGGTTGAACCCAGGCTCCTACCTGTATTTTTACTCTAGTACAGTCTATTAAATGGATTTTTTTTCCCCAAAGTTGAGCTACTGCTGTGGGTATAAACATGTGCTTGTTTGGGTCCTAGGTATGGGATGTGGGGTTTATTCAGATGGTCCACAGTAGCAGACTATCTGCCTATTGCGGGCTCTGAGCGGAGCCCTTTGCCAGCTGCAGACAGTTTAAATCTGAGGACTCTGGAGAGAGAGTAAATGCCAGAGCCCAGGAGAAAGAACAAGGTTGCTTCTGGTTGCTGTTGTGAGACAGAGATCTCCTGAAACTAGGTTTGGACTGGCTCCAAGGAACCCAACGACTCTAACCAGCAGCAGCAGAAAGTAGCTAAGAGAACTGCGTCCCCTGTTCTACTAAGCTTTTCTCCTACCTGGGTTGGGGCATTGGAAGGGATTGGGGTGAAGTAGGGAGAAAACGATTTAAAAAATGTAAATAAAAGAGCTTTTAAAAAGTATGCCTACAAGTTACTGGTGTAAAAACTGCTTCTTTTGTTTAGTAAATCACCAGAATAATGAATAAATCTGGAGTAAGAAAAACAGGGAAAACCAGAAAGAAAACTTTTGTTTGGACTGGTGTCACTGAATACTTGATTGGTTAAAACATAATAAGGGTCAAAGGCCTCCCACCTTGCCATGTGAGCCAAAGGAATGGCAGACGGTCATTTCCTCTTTAAATTTCCCCTCACTGGATTGCCACGTGCTCATATAGATAGAACAGACACAGGGGTTTTCATATAAACACACCCTGGAAAAATGCTTTAAGCCACTCTCATCTCCAAATATATTTCCAGGATCATATGATCATAAAAATACAAACTTTAAAATAGCGTAGCTCCACCATTAGGGAGTTCCATGTATTCACACTGTGAGAATTAAAACTCTAGGATTTATTTCTTGAATAAATCCCAATCTCCTGTAAGTTACCTGATAAATTAGAGCATTATATTAAAAAGGAATATTTACATGTTTTCAGAGGTCCCAACCACAGTGGTGAAACTAGATTCAAGCATCCTTAGTGATTGCTGGCTCTGCATCTGCAGTTATACCACAAACAAGGCCTATGCAATACAACACTGTCCATTTGGAGTTTACATCACTAGTAAGTGACACAATGAGAAATGTTTTAATACATCTTTTGCAAAAACCAAAAAGTCAAAAGGATGACACAGTACAAGACAAGCAACAGTTAGAGGGAAATGTTTCTAGTTTCTGTTTCTGTCTCCATTGTGCAGCTAGGCAGGAAGGATCTGGCATCCTTTCTCAGATTCTGAGTCATCATCTCCAGTGAGTTCAGCAATATTTATGCCAAACAGCTCAGCTGTGTTCCTGCAGTGTTCTGTATTCTATTCTCCCTAAACAGTAGCCACTTCAGCCTCAGAGGCAAGGCAAACCATGTTAAACTGGAACAACCGAACACAACATTAAGTCAAATCTTGATAATAATGTCCCAAATTTTCTGTTCTAAGTAGCATTCTGCTCACATGCACAGAACGTCTCCAACAGGCCAAATGGGAACCAGGTTAAACAGTCTTTTAGCCTCCAAATGATTTCCCACAAATAGAATTACAGTCAAATACTCAAATTCAGTACTTTGTACAATGAGAGCCAACTGTTATAACCCTGGAAACCCCTTCATATCTATAGGCATGGTCACAAAAGGAAAAAAAAATACAAAAACAACCATCAGAGATAAAAATGAGTATCATTTTCTTTCCATTTTAGGCAAAAAAGAAAAAAGGTCTATGAGTATTGTGCATGTATACTGAACAACAAAAATCTAACTTAAATAGTTTCATCTTCAGAATCGAAGAAAAAAAGTCTCATTTTTAAAACTCCCTATACAACTACTCTAAGAGGTGGCTCACAGCACAGAGTTTTAGTGGACTGTAATGGGAATAAGGCACAGTGATGATGAAGTCTATGGCACACAATCTATAGGCTTGGAGTGCTGTGAGCCCTTCCCCTAATCTTGCCATAATGTAAGGACTACTATAGTGCCTTAGCTCACAGGACTTTCCTGGGGGGGCTGAGAGAACATCAGGAAACACCATCTTCATGTGGGTTCTGGAGAGCAAACTCCAGCAGTCAGCCTTACAAGCATCTTCCCTTGAAAAGCCAGCCACCGTGCCAAAACCAATGCACAGAGGGAGGGACAGAAGTGAGGACCAGCAGTCTCCAGAGCTTGCGTTTCAATAGTAAACATGGTGAACCTGAAGGGATTCAAAGAAACTACTATACTCCAGGCCTACAGGCTAAAGAACAGCACACACCATCCAACACTCCACATGGCTACCTGGTAAAACCAAGCCAAGTACTGAGGAGCTGTCCTTTGTTTGAAATTTCTAAATAATGAAATGTATTGCCCATTTTTTTCCTTAAAATGTTTAACATGTGGGGAATGTTTTGTCCCCCTCATCCTTTGAATGTTTAATGATCAGTGCCTAGAGCGGAGTTATAGGTACAAGCTTGTTTTTATCACTTGCTTCTTTAATTCTAAACTGTGCAACATCTACTGGCTCAAGAACCTGATGAGATAATTAATGGTTAAAGAGAGTTTGTAACTTTTTAATGAAATCATCACCTTTGATGAGTGAGTATTTTTGGTTACTCGGTACCATGTACAATATTTTCACTTGATCAGCCAGCAAGGTTTACAACTTGGTTAATTAAGCAGTCTGGTTTACCTTGTCTACCCTTACTCACAGGATGCTATGAATTGTTGGAAGAAGTCCAAAACTGCAATTATTCAATCCACTGTGAACTCCCTACTCTCTGGTAGACTTCTGTATCAGCATTCAACACGCTGAGTATTCTAAGCCCTTTCCACACCCAGTTCAGGAACTACAGCAGCCGATAGGACTCCCCACTTTGCTATCTTGTTTCTCTGCTCTTAGCAAAATTGTTTCTTTCCCGACTTATCTTCTTTCCACCTCAAAAAAAAAAAAAAAAAGAGGACCACTCTGTTCTCCCTTCTTCTCAGGAAAGGGTTGCTAGGAACTTTCAAAGTTAGCTCCTTTGAGTTTCCCTCCTCAACTAACAAAAACAGATTCACTCTCTCCGACACTGCCCGACTCTAATCCAGACTCTCTACATGTCTCCAGCACTAATCTGTCCAAAACATGCTGACCACAGTGTGCCTGTGCTAGAAATTCATCCCTAAGCTTTTCTGCCCACCAACAGAATTCTTCAAAAACCTGCCCCCAACCCACGCGTGCTTATATAGCCACTGTGGGCTAGGTACTATATTTTTTCTGATTTTTTCTGCCAAGTTCCAGTAAATGTGCTTCATACTAACACTGTCTTTCACATCTAATCCTTGCCGACTGTGCCTTTTATCTTGTTGGATCTATACTAATTTGGAATAGTCAGGAATGAAACAGCATTTCCTCCCTGCTGGACCCTTTGCAGTAAATCATAGACGTATAGAGCCTTCTTGGGTTCTGAGCTGTTCTAGTAAGAAGATGTCATTTCCGGTGGAAATCCACATCAATTTGAATTTCTGAATTCAAACTAACACCTCCAAATCTCAAGCCCTGAGGGAACTTTCTAAAAATGAGTAAGAGCCAGCAGATACAGCTGCTGAACTCAACTCTGGGGCTACAGGTGCTGAGGTTGTCCAGGACAAAATATAACGTGTTTTTTAATATGAGCAAGTCCAAAAATGAGGCTTTTACATGAGAATAATCTCACATAAAGATGTTTTTTTTTAAAAAAAAAAAAAGTTTTCCATACCATGATTTTTATGATTACAGGCTGAATGTAAAGCCAAACAACAGTAAATAGTAAGTCAGCTGATCTTCAATTGAAACTAGCAAAAAGGAATTGTGTGTGTGTTTACAGCATACTTGGCTATTAAATTTTTACTTGGAAAAATGTTTACTGATTGGACTTTACCATTTATTCAGGTAACAACTGCTTGCCAGTTGCATAGGCACAGAATGTATCCAACCACCACATTGCTCTTTTCATAGGTAAACTTCACTTAAGCGGGCACTTGCACTTTTGTTCTAGTCAGCCAACAGTGTCCACTTCGTTGCTGACAGTGGCCCTGAAGGAGCATGACGACCCTCTGTCTTGTGCAGTTTGGTTCTGGTTCTGCCATCAGTTAACTCAGGCCAGTAGATCTCAATGCTACAGGCAGTCTTCACAGTGTTTCCTTTCAAGTACTTAGAAGCTAGAAGCAAAGCTGACTTTAATGACTCCTGCGTCCACAAGATTGAAGGGTTTCTCATAAATTTATTATGTGGTTGAAACATACTGAGCAGATTAATATGAAAAAATTATGTGATCTAACTGATCTTGACAATAGAAGGAAGTAAGAAATTATTTTTATTTCAAAATATATTTCTATTACATGTAGTTTCCTCTAATGTATCCAGATATGAATCTTTTGAAAAATTGATTATATTTAAGATAATTCATGCCTCCGTTTTGAATATTTACATTTTCATTAAAGCTATTTAAGTTATAAAATGCCCTTGCTGCTAGGCATGGAGGTACACACCTTTAATCCCAACACTCAAGAGACAGAGACAGGCAGATCTCTGGGAGTTCAAGGCCTGCCAGGTTTTCATAGAGGATAGCCAGAGCTACAGTGACTCTGTTTAACATAAAATAAAATAAAGTAATAAAATAACACAAAATAAAAGGTCTCTCTGAACACTGAATGGGACAATACTGAAGTGGGCACTTGTGGTCCACTTTGGCCCTGAACTTATGTTCTTGCCTCAGTTTCCAAAGTGCTGGCATCACAGGTGAATTCCAAAGCACTGTTTTGCTGTTGCTTTTCTATTGGTGAGTAGGAGTGGGGCATATCTGGGATCAAACATAGGGCTGAGGTAGGCTAGGCAACCATCCTACCATGGAGAAATACCCCCAATTTTTCTTTTAATCGTAAATTGTAGGTTGTCTTGGTTTGGATTGATTCTTAACTACAACTTTGTCTGATTTACTGCTTAATCCATCCATCAAGGGTTTTCCCTCTTTTTTTTTATTGTTGCTGTTTGTTTAAATTACATTTTATTTCATTATAAAGGAGGAGCTGGAGCGATGACTTGTTGGTGTTGAAGAGAACCTGAGTTCAGTTCCTGACCAATGTTACATTAAAAAAAATGCTAAGAATAAGTTTATGGGGGTTATGTACAGGTTGTATGCAGAAAAAACAAGTGGGAAATAATAGACCAAGCCAGGAACAGGAGAAGGTGAAAGACCATCCTGGGCTCCATAGGGAGAAAATGGAGCAGCAGGCACAAGAGGGAGGGGGTCCAAGCCCTGCCATAGATAGATGAGTGCTATAAAGATTCCCCAGAAGGAATCCAAAAGCAGTCATTACCTCCAAGTCACCAGGAGTCAGGCAAGTTTACTTAGCGCTGGCATGAGGCCTTGGGGGTTCCACTACAGGGGGCTGTCAGAGACAGGCCGTCAGCCCGCCACAGAACCAGCACTTAATTTAATAAATGTGGGAAGGGGCTTCAAGCTCATAAAGCACTGAGACTGGTGGCAACTGCACTGTGCTTTATGAATGTCCTTAATGTTTTATTTCGTGACAAATAAAACTGCTGACTTAGAATAAACAACCGAGTAGCAGGAACTGTAATTTACACCAGTGAAAGTCTTCTAGTCACAGGACACTGAACAGCGGCGGGAGTGGCTGGGAGTAGCCTGCGCTTGGCCTAATCTTACTGGAACATTTTGCCTAAACAGCTCTTTCTGCATTCCCTTGGGGTAGCATCCCTAAGGATAAGGTCTAGAAGGGCTACCAATCCTTGTACCATTTTACAGAATGGGTTTTTTTCTTAAAGTTTGGAATTCATACTGTCTATATTTTTACTGGAAAAGGTCATTAAACTTATTATGGACTTATGCCAGGCATAAAATGACTAATTAAAATAAGAAGGCTGAGAGACTTAATTTTGATACTTCCAATGTACTAGCTTATCTCATACTTCGTTGGCTCCTCCTCCAGCCTGCTGCCTCTACCTCCTGAGTGCCGGAACTGCAGGTGGCAGCGCCACACCAAGTTTATGATCTGCTGGGGAATCAAATGCAGCGCCTCATGCACGCCAGATAACTACCAACGTGGTGCTGTCCCCAGCCCCACACACTTCTCTCAAAATGAAACCTTACCCTAACACATTAGCAGACATTCCCTATAGGAATACTGCAAGCGAGATTTAACTGTAAACCATACGTTTCAAAAACCTTATAATTTGGCGAAAATAAATGATTTTTAATTATGCTAGAGTTTTTTTCAAAGGCAAATCTTGGGGGGTGTTTTACTAGATCTATACATGCGAAGTCTGAAGAAGTGGCTGGTAACGGACTGTTACATACAATTGGGTAGACTCGATGTCTAGACGAGATAGCACACAGTAGAGCTGTACTCTTAAGAACATTTGTAACTTGTCTGATAACAAGGAAAAACAGAGGACGCTTCTATTACGGGAGGCAGGCGAAATGCTTCCCTCATGTACACACAGCAATAGACAGGACTCCTCTATTTGAAAAGTTTCATCTTTACCTATCATAAACTGAAAGCTGATTCTGTGTCCACATTCTCATTAACATTTCCACGGTCATCCGCTCAGGAGAGGGCTGGGACTCAGCAGCTGCCGACAGAAGCTGTGAGCAGCCCCTGTGAGCAGAAAGCCACAGTCCTGATATGCTGACTGTGTGCCACAGGGTGCACACTCCGCTCTAGTCAGGAAGCATTAATGGCTCCATGCACAAGCAGGGCCCATGAGGGCTTCGTGAAAACAAGGCTAAAGACGAAGAACACACCAAATGCTCTTATTAAATGTGAAGTGATAGGGAAGAGAGAGAGCAGAGGGCTAGGCACACAGCCCTGCGGCCGCACGCCTGCGCAGCACATGAGGGCCTGGGTTTGCGCCCCAGGGCGACAGGAAAACAAGCACCAGGTTTGTAGCCACAGAAGGAGGTTTAGCTCTGAACATCAAATGATTTAAATAATGAAAGTCCAAGATTATGTAGTCTAACCTTTACAGAAAAAATAAAAAACTGAGTTACAAAAAGAATTAGAATGTAAAAATTAAGGCAAACTACAAACTGATACATCTATTAGCTTATCTGCTAATGACTAGGCAGAGAACGAAGTGATTTCTAGATGTTTCTAAGGAAGCTGGATCTCCTGAATAGCTATGACCTATTATACTACAACCCATGCCAGGCCTGTGACTAACAGCGCCTGGACAAGAACGTGTGTGAGTGTGTGTGCGTGCACGCGTGCATGTGCACTGGCAGTATGTGTACATGCACAGACACAGCACGAGTCTTTTTAAGTTAAAAGAACACCAGAACAGCCACACAGGATTCACTCTATTCTTTATGTTGAGGAACAGCAGGGCACCCTTCCTGAAGATGGTCCTATCCTCAAGCCGGGCACTGGTGGCGCACACCTTTAATCCCAGCACTTAGGAGGCAGAGGCGGGTGGATCTCTGAGTTCTTCGAGGCCATCCTGGTCTACATGGAGAGTTCTAGAACAGCAGGGCTACCCAGAAAAATCCCGCCTTTAAAATAAGATCAACCGAGGTCCGATTCCTACCACATTCATCTAGGAATTATCAAACAAACAACAACAGTCCAAATTTTAGTAGGCAAATAAAGTTTCATAAAGCAGCAGTATTTTAGGACACATGACAGAGCCAGAGGTTTAGAAGTGAATTCTGAGTACCTTCTTTCACTATTACAAACAAAGGAAAACATCTTGCATAACCCGGGGCCCCTTCAAACAGTCGTTTCCTATGATTTGAAGAATACCATGAACAATGCATCTAGGCCAGGCAGAAGATGCGCCTGTCATCCAAGCCACTGCTTAAGCCACAGAAATTTAAGTTTAGCCTACACAAAACTGCAAGGATAAAAGGGGTGATGTTCAAACATTCCTACAATTTTATTAGTTTATAATTTGTTAATTATAGTTACTAACTTTAAAGAAAGATTCACAGTGATTAGTACAAGCAAGAAACCAAGAATTCTCTGCATATTCATATACTGTACTCTTTAGCCTTACTTACAAAGTGGTTTAAAATATAATACAGACTCAGAATCTACAAAAGTGGGAATCAACTAGGCGCTCCAGCCAACTCAGGCACTACCGAAACCCCATTCAGCAATCCCCTACTGGTGCTTATGCAGGCTGCTTCAGCGGAGAGTGCCCCCAAGTTGCAGAACCAACATGCAACATCAACAGAGGCAAGATGTGGCCACAGGTGAAAGTGGTCAGCAACTGTTTCCTGGTTGGTTTGAGTTCTGATCCCTAGGAGCAAACACCTGGTACTGTACACATGGTCAAAGGCAGGGGCTGGAGAGAGCAAAGATCCTAGTAGGCAAGGGACCACTACCTTTTGCTAGCATGGATACGATGTGCTTGTTAATTACCCTCTAAACAATTATGGCCACCGACTGGAGTTACTCTCCATGTTGGCACAGAAGCTTCTTTCTGCAGTGAGCAATGACTGTAGAGGCTCAAAAATGGTCAAAGTACTGAAAGTGAGTGATGTTACATGCTTAGTTTTAAATACAACATCTATGTCACCAACTCCTAGGTTCAGGGAACATTACAGAAGACAGAATGTGGCAAGGTGTTATGAAATAACATTTACAGGCATGAGAGGACCTTTGTACTCTTGAAGTCTCAGCAGATGTGATCACCCTCATAAGATCAGGCCCCTCAATACTGCATCCTGGAGGGAGGAGGCCGACAAGGCCCCACTCCCAGCAAGGATTTACAGACATTGGTCACTGCTGCAAGAGGGACAGACATTTTCTTTGGTGATGTAGCCACTGTTGATTTGCCTGTACTCTTACAAATAACCCTCTATTCATCTTCATGTAAGTAACCCTATTTAACTCCACTAGTTCACAAACAAACACACCAGTCCTTCTCTGTACTTGATAAGACATAATTCTAGGTGTGTGACACCCACCGCATTAAAATAAATCCCTAGAAGAGCTCATTCCCAATGTCCCCTTTCTTGTTAACTGCAGGTGAGCTCTCCCAGTGGTGGCCTTCCTGTCAGCCATCCCACAACAGAACCAGTTGAACGACTAGGTCACAGTCTTCAATGAGCAAGTCTGTCTTAGTTTTCAGTTGTTCTCAGTCAAAAACATGTTTGCAAAGGGCAGTAGCGATGACTGCCTATCACACAGTATGTCCTTTATGCAGATAAATACCCAAATCCACTATTTTTCCACCCAGAAGTCTACCATGTGATTCACCTGGGCACAGACGTGCTGTGGTGAAGCCGCACAGTGCTACTCAAAAGCTCTGGCCTGTCCGCTTAACCGCAGTGCACTTCCTTTGAGGTGCCCCAGGACTGCGGGGTTGAACAGCAACGGCTTCTTAGCAGGCTCGGCTTCTTAGCAGGCTCGTTTCTCAGTTCTTACATTTTCACATTAAAACACAAAGGACCGGAAGTGGAAGACACTCAAGTAGATTACCATTTCTTTGCATCGTTTCTGCATTCAATTTTAAAACTTCATAACTACACTGAATAGGTGTTAACCAAATTAACATGGCTTCAGTGAGTCAAAGTGCTCTTGGAAAGGACATATAAAAATACAAGATATACTATTACACACAATCAAACAATGCAACTATAAAAATGGTTAGAGAACTAAAGCATAGAATTAAAGCAATTCTATGCTCTCTAGTAGGAGAGCATAAAGTGACTCCTGTGGCCCTCGACTGGCTTTTGGTGATGGTGACCACCATCCAGCCTGACTACCCACAGGTTCAGTCACTATGCAGGAGGCCAAGTAACATGGAAATGGACTGAGGTGCAAAGACCTGGAGAGTGATATGAAGCCTCCCAAGTCACAGCACTGATCTGTAGCTTTCTCAGGCCACAGCTTAAAGGAACTGTGCCTTAAATATTTGGGTTATGACTGATTTATCTGAACAAAAAGCACAAGATCCGTTCTGGTAAGCATGTGAAATGTGCTTACGGTGTCTTGAAACCCACTCACATACATACATCCATATCAGGTATAGTCAGCCATCGACAGTGTAATTTCTTACCAAGTCCTATGGTGATTATTTAATGCCCTTCTATACACTTTACTGGGTGCTGTAATGAGACCCTGGCCTCTGGTGATCTACACTGCTCCAGAAGTGTATCTTTGATTAATAATGTCTCCTGACTCTAAGGTGCAACTTAACAGAGATGGCTTGAAGAAGATAAAGAAGCTGGTGAACACTGTTACAAAACATTACCCTCTATCTTGTGCAGAGCATGTAGAGAAAACATTTTTACAGTTGTCTGTTTATTTGCAAGTGTGTACACACGCAGATACACGCCATTAGAGTTCAGATACCTTGGTTTTCTAGCTCCATCATGTAGACTCTCTAAGATCAAATGTTTTGGTCATCAGCCTTGACTTACAAGTACCTTTATAACTGAGCCATCATGCTAACCCTAGAGATACTTTCTTATTCTGGCGAATTCTAAATCATAAAATGTCTAAAAGTTGCTTGCCTTTTTCTGTATTTATCAGAATTACGTATTTATCAGCTTACTTTTTGCCAACATATCTGTACGTTGATGAACACTGGCAGGGTTTTAAGCAGAATGAAACACTGTACAGCATCATGTCATGGCTTTTAAATGCCACATTCTTGTCTGTACTCATCTAAAATGAAGTTCTATGGACATACAACTGTCAAAACTCATTCAAATGAATATTTAAGTCATACATTTTATTTGTTCATTAACTGTACCTCAATTTACATTATAGATATAGAACTTTCTAACCCGCATAATGAAAGTGGCACTGTTTACAGCAACAGAAGTAAAAAGATCTCTTTTTCTAATTATTTCATTCTAAATAGAGGAAGAAGAATCAGCATTAAATAGAAATATGTAAGAAAATTCAAATCTTAATACCCCACTCAGAAATACCGATTAAGAATATGACTTTTGATGAAATACAAGTAATCAATAAGTGCTTTTTAGAAGCTCTGATACCTAACAATATTACACTAAATTCACAATGTATGTGTCTTTAAAAATATTCTCATTACCGTATATGATCTGTTTGGGCATGTGTGTCTGCACCTATGGAGGACAAAGGACAACTCTTTGGAGTTGGTTCTCTCGTTCACCTTTACATGGGTCCTAGGACTGAACTAAGGTTGCCAGGTGTGTGTTACAAGCACCTTTTCCTGCAGAGTCCTCTATCTTACAACCAAAGCACCTGAGACTTAGAATGTGCACCTTGAAAGTGGAGAGCCTGAGGGCTCCCTTTTCTCTGTAAGACGAGTTTGTCCCTGGATCCTAGCCCCTCAGCAGCTCTCTAGCAGCTACTTCCCTGGGGAAGGCTTCTGTTCCTCACTGTCATTCCATGTGGACATTTACATAGTCCAGTTTTTTATGTATCTGAAGACAGAAGAGAAGACTTTTGAAAGTAACATCTGATGGCAGAACACCACGAACACAGGCTCTCAAGTATGGGCTATGACTTAGCACCATTTTATCAAAGCAGAAAGGACTTTGAAGAGCAATGCTACCACATTGCAAGGAACAGACATGCAATTGCAGGATATTACTTGGTTACTTAAGTGACAACTTAATAAGAAACAGAATTTATCACTGGTAAAATATCAAGCAACAAAATGTTATTACAAGTCACTATAACTACAATATATGTATGATGGCTTGCACAAGATCTCAGTCAAGGGATTGATGACAAACACATGAATGAGTATCAATCCCACATGACCTTGGGATTAGATCTCTTTAGAATTAGCAAAAGGCCAGGAGAAATCCTAAAAGTTGTGCTCTAAGCTCAGAAGCCAGGAAACCCTAGAAAAGTGAACCAATAATTTAATATGAAAGATGGACCAACCTTGGTTAAGGATAATCAGAGAAATGAGGGGAAAAGAGAATGCCTAGAGTCCAAAGCATAAGGAAGCCAAACATGCTGCTCATCTCTAGCAAGACAGTGATGCTTAGAAATGAATGGATTTCTGAATGAAGAATTTATTCATTAACCATACCGTGTATAATGAACTATACAATCTTTAATTATACCATGTATAATTCTAACCTGAATCTTATATATAAAAAACATCATTTGTGCCAGGTGTGGTAGTACACCTTTAATCCCAGGATTCAGGAGGCAGAGGCAGGTGGATCAATGAGTTTGAGGACAGTTTAGTCTACAAAATGAGTCCAGAACAGCCAGGGCTACACAGAGAAAACCAAACAAACAGGAAGAAAGAAAGGAAGGAAGGAGGGAGGGATGGAAGGAAGGAAGGAGGGAGGGAGGGAGGGAGGGAGGGAGAGAGAGAGGGAGGGAAGGAAAGAGGGAGGGAGGGAGGGAGGAAGGAAGGAAGGAAGGAAGGAAGGAAGGAAGGAAGGAAGGAAGGAAGGAAGGCACCACTTACACCCTTAACTCTGATAAAATTCTTAAATGCCCAGGGATGAAAAGGTGACAATACATCAAAAGAGTATGTCCCCATACGGAGGTAATTTCAGTACAGTCTATCAATCTGTCTGTCTTTAAACATCAAGAACTGTAGCACTGTGGTCACTATAAAATTTTCAAGTGGAATTTTATTCAAGCTATAATATTGCCTCAATTAAATGACTTCAGATTTCAAAGCCTAAGGAGAGCTGTCAGTTAAGAGCACTGACTGCTCTTCCACAAGAACCAGTTTCAATTCTAGCATTCACATGGTGGCTCACAACTGTCTATTATAGGAATATGATGCCCTCTTCTGGCCTCTGATGGCACCAGGTATGCACGTGGTACACAGACATACATGAAAGCAAAATAATCATACACATAAAATAATTGCTATTATTTATTTTAGTAATTAGAAGTTTTAAGCATATACTAGTTTTAAGCGTATACTTATATGCTGGCTTCCTGAATTTGGGGGGATTCTGGCCTTACTTCTTGCTCATGTGTGAAAGCAAAAGTCTCAAACAGAAGAGAAAGCTCTATGTATCTTCTATTTTATATCACCATACCTACTTTTTCAAGACAGGGTCTCAGGATGTACTTCATGCTTATCGAATCATTTTTCTCCTGCATCCATTTCCCACATCATTCCCACAGGTACCTGTACCATGCCCACCTATTTTATAACTCTTTCAGAAACCCCTTTACTCCTCCAGTAACACCAAAATGTAGTAACTCCATTTCTTTATTCCCCTCTTCTCCCTCCCTCATTCCTGTCCCTTCATCCTCTCTTTGACACAGTCTCTGGATGGCCTGGAACTCATAAAGACCCTCCTGACTCTGCCCCCAGCACTGGAATCACACCCATAGCGGCCGCACCACACCCATACCTGGTTCTCTTTTCTTTCTTTAGGTCACTTGTCATCCTGCAATAGTCTCCACATGCTTTAGCAGCAGCTGTTCCATGTGTTTAAACAGCAGCTCTAAACAGATAGTCTTTTAGCTCAAACATGTGCAGGTTTCCACACAGAGCTATATAATCGGCTTCATGCTAAATAATTTTCAGTGCACCATCAAGCCAGTTTGTATAACTTACTGATAACTTTCTCACAATCAAAGACATCAACCATTAATAACAATACAAAGAAATAATGAAAACATTTATAAATGACAAGAGAAAATATTTCCTTCTTCTATGTTCTATCAAATGTTTCTTTTTCATTCTTAAGAGAACTTGTCTTTAAAAACCTACATCTGAGGGGGCTGGAGAGTTGGTTCAGTGGTTAAGAGCACTGCCTGCTATTCCAAAAAACTTTGTTTCAACTCCCAGTACCTACATAGCAGGTTATAACTGCCTGTAATTCCAGTTCCAGGAGACCCTATACCTTCTTCACCCTCTGAAGGCACCAAGCACACATGTGATGCACAGACAGATATTCAGGCAAAACACTCATATCCACAAACACATAAAATGAAAATTATTGAACCTTGAGAGAGAGAGAGAGAGCGCTATAACATAGGAAGAAAAAAGAACATTAACTCATTCACTCACTGAATGAGTTAATGTTCACTGTTAGGAATGACACCTAAGCCAGGTGGACAGTAACATAAGGCCACCCCCAATTTTAAGTGACTCAGGAACCACTCAAGGGCCACTGTCAGAGCTATGACTTCACACCATCATCCATCCAACAAATACTTTCACGAGTCGGCTATGCATGAACTCCTGTTGTAAGTAGAGATACACCACTAAGCAGAATAAAGTAGTGCTTCTTGGGAAATCTCTATTATGGTAAGAGACAAGTGAACAAACACATCAAGTGAATTAAAAAAAAAAAATTGCTGACTAGTGGCTCATACCATGAACCCAGCATTTGAGAACTGACATAGCAAGATTGCAGTAAGTTCAAAGACAGCATCTGTCTATCAGCCAGGGCTACAGTATGAGACCCCATCAAACAAAGGAATCACAGTGCCTGGAAGATGGAGACCGGTGCATCCTAGCTTCCTGCAGCGCCCTGTCTCGGGAAAGGAGACCAAAAAACCTGAGGTCGCCCTAGCTTCCACACACATTACAAGTGGAAAAGACAAAGCAAGAGCATTGTATCTATTTAGTGCAAATATGTGTGTGTGCAGTGTCACAACCACCAGCTGTGTCTAGTGGAAGACTACATTCTTACCTGCTCGATCTCTTTGGTTTTTAATGCGATTGCTTTAGAGCGACTGTTCAGCTGGCTGTCTTCATACAATTCCGTGCCATCTGTTGTGTTTGACTCGGGTTCTTCTGTCTGGTCGATAAATAAGGGTGCTGTGGCTTCCACCTTGAAAACAGAGGAAGTCCGTAGTTATTTTCTTAAAAGACAGAGAGTATTTGAGATGATGTAAGTGGTCACTAAGAGAAGAGTATATTAAAAGGAAGTGCTGCTTAACCAATTTTAAGAAAAAAAGTGGGAGGCTGAGCTCATGTGTGGTGGCGGCAGTGTTAGCCGTGGCGTTAGCAGCGGCTGCAGCAAAGCATCTGACCTGATGTCTCTCACCATTTTGCTGGTCCAGCCCACCAAGAGGCCTGAGGCAGGACTAACGCTGACTATGAGTCTGTGAATGGGTGCCTACCAGGTGTTTGTAAAATATATAAAGAACACCTGAAGACAATGGGTCCCAACAGCCTCCCCACCCCATGATATCAGTCAGCTGTTTGATTTTATTGACAAACAAGACAGATCTCAGGTGTCTTGTTTACTGATCTGATACACAGACATACCAGCCTTATAACAAAGACTGGATCAAACAGAAGATCTATGTGCTCCTCCGTTGACAGTGCCAATGGGGGGAGCAGTAATTGAGTTGGAAGCATTACAGGCTGGTTTGAGCTTGGAACAGGTGCATACAGCATGCTGCAGTGAACATTTTTATGATAGTCATCCCGTTTCCATTTGTCATATGTACAGCCAAGAATACTGCATACATTACATGAAACATGAATGATCTTTTCATTCTGAAACTCCTATTGCCCCTTTTCTTTTCTTTTTTTAACTAAATATTTTTAACTTTCTTTTTATTTTATGTGCATTGGTGTTTTGCTTGCATGTATGTCTGTATGACGGTGTCAGATCTTGGAGTTACAGACAGTTTTGAGCTGCCATGTAGGTGCTGTGAATTGAACCTAGGTCCTCTGGAAGAACAGTCAGTGCTCTTAACCACTCAGCTATTTCTCCAGCCCCTTAACATTTTTTATGATAATTCAGATAAAAAGTGTTTTTGTCATTTAAGGTTGGTTCCAGTCCTTGAAACCCCTCTACTTGCTTTACAGCACTAACCCTCTGTTGGGTGTATGTGTGTATGACGAGGTTAACTATGTCCTCTGGGGAAGTCTTAGTAAAAATTAAAGAACTGTTCTGTAGTTGTAACAAAACAAAACAAAAAACCAGTCTACTGTCATGATACACAATGTGCATATGTGAAGAAGGCTAGAGGACGTGATTGCTACTTTTCTTAAGTTTTTATAATACCAAGCCTTATGCCATTCTAAAATTATGATAAATATACTAAATACAGATTAAGATATAACTCAAAGATTCTGTCTTATGGTTATTCCTTAAACAGTTTTCTGGAATATGGACCATGGAGAAGAAAGGGCCCTAATGTAAACGGGAGATCACACTGAGAGAAAGCATGGAATGTGCCCAAGTTCACAAGCTAAACACCTTGTTCCTTTTCTCAGAACCATTAGAAATGACACAACAAAGCAACAGTCATTTGTTCTGTTACAAACAAACCAATAGTGAATAAGTAATCTAGAAGCAATCAAATTAACCCCAAACAGGAACAGAGAATGCTTTCTCTACACTACTCTTACCAAGACAGGTGTGCTGGCTGATTTTGTGTGGACACAAGCTACAGTCATCACAGAAAAATGAGCCTCAGGTGAGGAAATGCCTCCATGAGATCCAGCTGTAAGGCATTTTTCTCAATTAATATATAACTATATAAATATAACACAAACTAAAAGAATCAAATGAAGAGCTGGTTCTATAACAAATGCTTTGCCAGCTTAAAAAAGAGAGGAAAAAAAAAACCCAAATTAGTAAAATTAGAAATGAAAAGGGAAGCATAAGAGATACCTATGAAATTCAGAAAGCCATAAAGTCTACTTTTTAATACTATTACATTAGTGGCTGGAAACGGCTCAGCAGCTAAGAGCACTGAGTGACCCTGCGGAAGCCAAGGTTCACTTCCTACCACCCACACGGCATTACGGTCCGAAACTCTGATCCCAAAGGATCCGACACCCACTTCTGGCCTCTGTAGGCAACAGGCACATACACTCAGACAAAAACTCATACACATAAAATAAGTAAATAAAATTTTGTAAACCTTTATTACATTAAACTGGAAAATCTAAAAGAAAAACAATTTCTATATGCATACAACATAGCAAAATTTTAAAAAGATGAAATAAACAGCTGAAAGGGAACCATTACCAGCAATGAGACTGGAGCAGTAATGTCTCCCAATTAATGTACTCACTCCAGAATTCTATCAGAAGAACACAAATACTACTTAATTATCCCATAAAGTAAAAAAAAAAAACACGAAAGTCTTCCAAACTGTTTTATGAAGCTGAAGTCACAACAAAAAGAAAGGAAAAAAAAAGAAAGAGATTACAGAATGATCTTCCTGATGAGCAGATATGAAGTTCAACAAAATATTGACAAACTGAACTTAAGATCAATATGAAAAAGATCATTCATCACAACCAAGCTGGCTTCATTCAAGAAATGTGGGGAAGGTCAAAATGTGTAAAATAATAAATGTCCATCAAGTAAATATACTTTAACATAGAAAACACACGACCATCTCATTAAATGCACCCTTTCCTGAGAAAAGTAACAGTGGATTATAGACAGAGCATATCTCTATGTGATGGAAGCTGTGTAAACAGACCTATAGTTACCATGGAGCTATGAAGAAAAACTCAAAGCATTCCATGAAGATCAGGAACAAAGCAAAGGTGTCCACTGGGTCTACTACTTCTCAATATAGAGACTGACGTCTTAGCTAGAGCAGTACGACACGCAAAGGAAATAAAAGGAAAACCAACCAAAAAATAAGTCAAATTGCCCTTATTTACAGACAATATAATTATTCTGTACATGAACTCCTAACTATCTATTCTAGGTTGTGATAAACACCATTACCATTCGTGGAGGGAGGAAGAGGGTTTATCAACACATCCTGACCACAGTCCAACACCGAGGGAAGTCAAGGCAGAAACGAAAGCAGAAGCCATGTGAGAAACACTGCTATTGGCTTGCTTAGCATGCCTTCTTGCACAACCCAGAACTTCTTGCTTTGAGTCACACTGGGACCCCCACCCTCAGTAAGCTGGGCCATCCCTCATCAATTAGTCAATAAAATGCCCTACAACCAAGCTATTGGGCAAGATGTGCCCAAGGGCACAATATGGCATTCTATGTATGGGCACAGTCAATTGCTCTCCTGACTGGATTTCAGGAATGTTCCACAGCAATGAAGTTGTACTTAATAGAGCAAACCCAAGTCACAGGCCCGAGGAGGTAACCTACTGGTGTTGGTTTGCTAAATGGTCATGTCTTAAAACTGCCTTCTAAGTGTTTGTGTCTATACCCACAGGGCTGTGCTGTTCCCAGCAGTGATCAAAGACTCCTCTTATTGCCATGGGTAGTGGTAGCTGCAGGCCTTAATACCTGCTTCTACTAGCTGCTAATATAAGAGAGAAACACACACACACACACACACACACACACCAAAAATGGGAGCACACAGAGCTGGAGGTAGACAGTTAGGATATATGTTAGGGGAAGCCCAGTTGTAGTTGGACTAGAGTGAGATTAAAAGACACAAATGATCAAGATACACTGCACATACATATGAATTTTTCAATGAAAATTAAAACAAAACTTAAAAGATACACTCAAAGGGAATTTTACATGATGAGTTCTCTGCTCTCTGTCATGTGAGGAACAGATCTCCTCCTTCCAGAGTACAGAGCATTCAAGGTGTCATGTCAGACTCAAAACCATGTTAGACTCCAAGGCTAATAGCACCTTGACCTTGGGTTTCCCTGGATTCTGGACGGTGAAAAGTAAGTCTTGGTCTGTGTAAAGTGCCTGGTCTCAGGCAGGTACCCTGGGTCAGCAGCACAACTGAACAACACCTCATCCCAAACCCAAAGATGTGAGTTCGGGAGCATATTGAACACATCACAGGTAACGGGAGATTTTGTAAAAGCAAAAAGCAAGCTGAGGCTGGCAAACAGTTTGGCAGGTAAAAGTGTTCGACCCTCAAGCCTGATGACTCAAGTCTGATCCTTGCATCCCATAGTGGAAAAGAGAAACGATGCCAAAAAAATTTTCTACTGTCGTCCACACACACCATAACTCACATCACATACTTACACACACACACACACACACACACACACACACTAAATTTCTGATTGACTAGTGGGTAAAGGTATCTGTAGCTCATGTCTGGTTCTCGGGGTTCATATGAACGTGTCTTACATGGAGACAGGTGACTAGACCATAAATAGTCATCTATTAGCAAAACTTCCTTCCATATATTAATAATACCAAAAAACTAGGTAGATAAGAAACCAGTCTTACTCTCAAACTGGACCTATTAAGTAGGAGTAATATAAGGACTTTTAGTCTAAATTCTTAAAATAATCAACATTAAGTAAATAATTCAATATTTCTAGTCTGTGCTTCAAGTATTACTAAGTGCTAAGAACAGCTTGATATATTTGACACATTTACTTTAAGAATACTAAAAATATAATTACACATAAAATGACCTGTTTAAGGGAATTGCTATCTAAATGACAAACCACCATTTCCCACACAATAAACAAACACACAAAAGGGAAAAAATCCAGACTCCACGTCTAACCATTTGACTTATGCACATCATAAGTAGGCATGTAGGGATGATCTGTTTATCATGCATGAAGACATGGGTTAGGATACTATTGTTACATCCATGAACAACTGTCTATCATAAAACCTTCCATGAGGGTGGATATAAGCGGCAGTCCCTAGGCTTGATCCCCAGACTGCAAAAGATGTGAAAGGAGAGAAGAAAAAAAAAAAAAAAGAAAAAGTTTTGTTTTTTTGAAACAGGGTCTCTCTGTCTATCCTTGGCTGCCCTAGAACTTGCTCTGTAGACCAGCCAGCCTTGAACTCAGAGATCCACCTGCCTCTGCCTCCCCAAGTGCTGGAAGTAAAGGTGTGCCTCACCACCACACAGCCAAGCAAAATTCTTTAAAAAGTCTTTCATTAAAGTCATCCCAAAACATACTCCTACTTTGTGTGGTAAATTCAATAATCCACAAAAGATATTTCCAAGTACATGTTGAGGTGCTAAAATAAAGCAACTATTTTCTAAACTCTTTTTGCTTTATTTTTTTTTTAAATAGGATTTCATGCACACCACATTGTTCTCACGCATGCTCTGATGAAAACCTTGAGGATACTCTGCCTGTACCTCCTAAATGCTGGTATTACAGGGGTGTGGTACTATACTGGACTTCCATCCACTTTAGAATCCAGACAAAACATTCTGGTGTGAAACATAAAAGTGAAATTAAACCATACCTCAAACTCAGCAATTTCATCCAAGTTATTTTCATCTGCTTTCTCTAGCTTTTCATTAGCCCACTTGCTTTCAGCTTCTGCAAGTTCCTTGTCAGTTAGCCTGCTGGGTTTGTCTAACACCTAGGAGAAAAAGAGAGACATCTTTGTAAGCATTCTTAAGGGCCTCTAACAGCAGAAAGCACAATGCATTGAAAGCAAGCATATCCTCTTTTCACTCCTGCAAAAACATCCAAAAGAGAACCAGGCAGGATGAAACAAAGAAGCCTAAGAGAGAAGTGCAAGTATCAAAATAACAATAACAAACACAAAACTCAATCCAGAATTCCTGTAAGTGGCAATTCCTTTAGGACACACGGACTACACACATTAAACACATGGACCACATCACCCATAATTTCATTCTTCATCTAAAGAACCAGTACAAAAAACACTGACAAATATATATACACAAATTGTATGAAGGATACATATAACATCATACTGATTACAACTCTATAATTATGTTCAAATGAAAGAAAACAATGGTTAAAGTTCATTAAGGTAAATCTATTTTTTAAGTTGTATTTATTTTTTAATGTGTATGGGTGTTTCTTGCCTGCATGTATGTCTGTGCCTCACCCAGAGGCCAGAACAGGGCACTGGATTCCCTGGAATTAGAACTACCAAGGATTGTGAGCCATCATGCATTACGTAGAAGGAATCTAACTCGGGTACTCTAGGAGACCCATTTCTTGACCCCTAAGGTAAATTCTTAATGTATGAAAAAGGACCAGATGTTATCTTTAATATTTGTGATAAATAATATAAATCATACTCTTTGCACAAGCGTTTAAAGACTTAAATTTCATTGTTTTGGTGTAACACTTTCTTTCTCTAACCAAATTCTCTAACAAAATGTAGTCAGAGAATGGGCTTTGGAGCTACAGGCAGATCTCAGCATGCAATATTATTCAATCACTTATAAAGCAAAAAGAACATTTCCCCTTACAAAGCAGTTGTGAGACTAAAATATCTATAAAATAAAAATAAAATATAATAATATCTGGCACTTTCTCTTTTTTTCTTTTTGGTTCTTTTGAGACAAGGTTTCTCTGTGTAGCCCTGGCTATCCTGGACTCCATAGCTTTGTAGACAAGGCTAGCCTGGAACTCAGAGATCCACCTGCCTCTGCCTCCCAAGTGCTGGGCTTTTTTAAAATTTTATTTATTTTTTACAGTTTATTCATTTTATATCCTGATTGTAGAACCCTCCCTCATCTCCTCCTGGTCACATTCTTCCCCCTCCTCAATTCCCTTCCCCTAATCCACTCCTCCCCTGCCATCTGAGCCTAGCATATCAAGTCTGATCAGGACTGCCTGGATCCTGTCCTTATAAGCATATATTAGCCATATAATATAAACATACAAAAATCTATAGCCCTAAAGAAGCTAAACAAGATGCTCATTCAGAATAGCAAAAAGGACAGACATTAGAAGAGAAGTGCTAGGATCAAAGGTGTGCGCCACCACACCCAGCCTTTTCTCTATATTTACTGACAAATCTCCTATACTAAGATGTATTTGAAAAAGATGAGTGAGTTCGTGGCAGAAATATAAAGGCAAAATATTTTTCTGGCTCCCTCAGTTCCAGTAACGCCAATAAGTGAAGCTACAGCACACCTTTCCTTAGCCCCGTCATGGTAGGCTGCGGATTTCATCCTATTTCCTAAGACGATGTTTGCCAACTATGTGCCATCACCTCTAATCTGATCCCATCTCTTACTTCTCTAAGGGTGTGTCACTGACTACAAATATCTCCTTCCTCCAGATGACAGTCTATAATGACTAATCTTGATTTTCAGCTTGAAGGAATATGGTATCAACTAAGAAATATGCCTCTGGGGGCATGGAAAGATGGCTCAGCAATGAAGAGCACTGTTCTTCCAGAGGTCCTGAGTTCAATTCCCAGCAACCATAGGGTGTCTCAGAATCATCTATACTTGGATCTGATGCTCTCTCCTGGCATGCAGGTATACATGCAGATAGAGCACTCATATATATTAAACTAACAAACAAACAAGTGTGTAAAGCTTGAAAGAGAAAGGAAAGAAAGGAGCATGCCTCTGGTGGGTCTGTAAGGCAGCTTTCAGGAAGGACTGCCTACGTGGGGGAAGGCTTATCTAACAGGTGTCCTGGACATGAAGAGGTCTGAGGAAAAGGCTGTGCTGTGGCTGGCGTCCTCCACGTATCTGCGCCCAGCTTCTCTGGCCTTCCATCACAGGTGTGGCATCAGCAATAGTCCAGGAGTCTCTCAGGCCTCAGCACTAGACTGAGACCACAGAGGCATCCAGCCGTGTGGACTGAGCAGCTCAGGTCCTCGGCCTCTGCTGTGTGCAGATGCTACCCACAGACTACACAGCCCCTGTCATGTAAGCCGGTGTAGTGCTTACTTACCCTTCCATCCCATGTACACTGGGGAGGCTCTACTCAAGTCTCCAGAAAACCTTGCCTAATGTATAGTTCCAATGAAAACACAAAACAAAAACACCTCGGAAGTACTGGCAGACTGCTATGAACAAAGTACTTCTATATACAAACCAAACAACATTCTGATAGAGCTCCACAAAAGGAACCTGGGCAGGCCTCATTACCTCAAATTAGAAAACAGTAACAGTAATAGTAACGTCTAAGCTCACTAACAAATACAGATAGGAAGGGGTACATGGGCTTCTTCTACACCTAACTAAGCCTCACCAAAGGACAGGCTGACCATGAGCAATATTTATCATGATATACAAATAACATTGCAAAAGAAAAAATATTTTGCTCCAAATATACTTGACTATTTTGACTTAATTATTCAGAGAGAAACCACAGTTCTCCGTGAACTTAAAAATGGCTCCAAAAACCTGTCTATCATTTTATAACAAGAAATCTACATAAACAAAGTAAGGAAAAGCTGTGAGAGGAAAGCTGATCACAGGCCACAAGAACAGCCTAGAAAGGCTACTACAGTGATCCAGCTGGGAGAATTGGTCTGCATAAGATAGTTTTGGTGACTGGAAAGATGGCTAAAATGGCTAAGAACTACGGTGCTCCTACAGAGGACCTCAATTTGGTTCCCAGCACCCAAGTGGTTGGCTCATAATCACCTGTAACTCCAGTTATTGTAACTGCCTCTGATCTCTGGCATTGGCACTCACATACACACACCCATGCATATATATAATTTTAAAATAATTTTACTTTAAAAGTGAAAACAAAGCAAAAGAAGACAGCCAACCAATGCTAGCTTCTAGGCCTCTGCACACTGCAGGATACGATTAGCTAAGGACTGATGCCTTGTATATGTGATCTTGGCTGTATGGCTGCCACACGCATACAAATTCTCATGTTTGTCTTCCTCAGACCTGTCTATTGTCCACTCATTTCGGACTAAAATCATCAAGCCTACAGAAGAAAGAGAGAAAATGCACAGCTTACCTCCAAAATATATTCTACGGCCATTAAATAAGCTTACACCCCTCATTTCAATTCTCTACCAATCTAGGTTTGGGTTGTTTGTTTGTTTGTTTTGTTGTTGAGGCAGGGTATCAATCTGTAGCCAAAGCTAGCTCATGCTTATACAACCCTCCTATCTCCGCCTTCAAGTGCAGGGGACTTATAGGCATAAGATGCCTACACATATCAGAGGGTTAAAATAGTATCCTAAGACAATATATAAAAAATTTTTAAAGTAAACAAGAGCCTATTCAAGAAAATGTATACTTAATTTTTAAGAGAGGTTTATATTTTTAAAAGATTTATTGAACAGCCAACCACAATGGCGCACAACTGTAATCTCAGCACTCGGGAAGGCAGAGGCAGGCAGATCACTGTGAGTTTGAGGCCAGCCTGGCCTACAAAGTGAGTCCAGGACAGCCAGGGCAACACTGAGAAAGAAACCCTGTCTCAAAAAATCAAAATGAATTATAAAGCAAAAGCAAGCTACCGATTTATGAGTTCTTGTAGCAGGTAAAGCCTACCATCATGCCTTTTCTGTTTTCCAGTTGTTGGGTGTGTGCACTTGAAAAGCTATCGCATGGAACTTCTCAGGAGGCAGATGCAGGATTATCAAGACCAGCCTATGCTACAACTTAGTAAGGTCCAATTCCAAAACACACTTCAAAATTTTCAACAACGTGACTTTCTAGGGCCAGGATGAGAGTCAGTGGTAAAAACATCTGTCCAACATCTCCAAGGGCAGGACCTCACCATCCACTGCCACAAAAGAAAGCAAATGCAACCAATGTTCCCGAATCCTAAGATCTCTGAGGGGATCCCAGTGATAAAATGTCACAGAAAGATCACTTTCCTCGCAGGCTAAGAAACTGTTGTCCCTATAGACCAATACCAGATTGCCAGATGATAAGTATTTCTGCTAAAATGTCAAAAATTTTAAAAGAAAGAACAAAAAGTAAAGACTACCTAAAACAAGTTAAGAGAGAAAGATGGGGTGTGGGGGTGATAAAGGAACTAAGCAAAGACACATAGCTCCACCTTTCCAACACGTTTTGAGATGCCGGGAAAGCGAAATAATGGTAGGAGGAGCAACTAGTACTTTCAGGAATGGATTTGGCTTGAGTTCCGATAAGGCTGAGGTTTAAATCTACCTATAGGACTTTTGTATGAGTTAGTAAGAGAGGAAATGACGAATATTAGAGCTGAGCAGTTCTAAAATCACATTAAGCCTCTGTCTATGTCCTCAGTCCCCCAAACTGAAGCAAACCCTATGAACACACACTCCATCTAAATGGTTATGGTGAAGGCCAAATGCTACATAGAAAAGCTATGAAAAATATCAATTAGAAAAATTATCTTTTTTTTGGCCTCTGTAATATTTTCAAGTTGTGATGACTTAGGATTCAAGCTTTCAGATGAGTCCCTTAGCAACATAACATTTGTGCTGTACACCCACCATCTTTACATTGTAGTTCTACCTAACTTTTGAAAAGTAACAAACCTTGGATGAAGAAACTGCTGAAGAACTTGAGGGTGAAGTATCTCTTGAAGTTTTCAAAGACTGGATAGATCTCTCTTTACCTATATAACAATGTTAAGAAAGAATACAGGAAAAGAAACAATGTAAGATGTGATTTTCTATTTTGTGTGTTTCTAATTTTGTAGATGAATTAGTAGGGAAAGCCATATATGCACTTCAATATTGAAATTTCTCACCATATTATTTTAATAACATCGAAATTTACCTCTTTTAGTAACATCACAAAACATTAAAGTAACATAGAATGAAATAATGCCATAAATGGCAGTCTAAGCCACAGCAACATCAGCTGCTAAGTGTAATCATAGAGATGCTGGGAAAGGCAAAACACATTTTAATTGGAGTGTCTCCTCAAACTTCCTTGCCACAGCTTAGCAAGCTCTAGAGACCCGGGCCTCTGCCCGCCTGGCTGATATTAAACAACACGTCCCAAACTCAGGATGCCAGTCTACACCAGTGGCTCACAGCCAGGGACAGTTCTCTTCCCACTTTGCCCCTGGGCAGTGGGAAGAAATCATGACATTTCCTATTGCAGATAATCTTTAACATAGTGTAATATAAGCACATGTAATGTTATTATACTTAGTATGTAGATACTGCAGAGCTGTCAGTTAAGGGTGGCCCAAAGGGTACTATACACAGGAAATTTAGCAGATAATCTTAAAACATTCACACCATTAAAAAAAAAAATTTAGATATCCATTAATTCAGAAAACTGATGCAGAGCTTGGCATGAATGATGTTAACAAATATTTTTGTTTACGATAAATCTCTATGAGATAAAGTCACTATCGTTAGTTATTTCAGATACTTACATGATGCTGCATGGAACCATTATTAATAGAAAAATAAGCCAGAAAACATATGAACAATATTACTTTAGTAGTTTCAACAACCAAAACTTATTTAATTAAATTTCGTTTTTAGTTAGCTAATTTACTTAAACTGTTTTAATACCAGTTTATAGAAATTACTAAAAGTAAGCTGTTCCTGGTTTTTAAACCCCTTACTAATACCTTTTAATACATAATCACTCCCGTAATCTTAAATCCTGGGAAAACCCAAAATATTAGTAACAACATTGTCTTAGAAAGTGGCCACACAAATGCTGCTAAAGCCTAGAAAGGGAAAGAAAGCCAGGAGCGCAGGTAAGAGCAAAAGCAGATGCCAGGTCACCTGCAGAGTGCAGCAAAGCCAGCTTTCAGGGAGTGTCTCCTCAAACTTTCTTGCCACAGCTAAGCAAGCTCTAGAGACTCAGGCTTCTAAGCACCTGTGGTGGTATTAAACAACAGGTCTTTCCAAGGTCCGGAAGACAGGTGCCACTCTATACCAGTGGCTCACAGCTAGAGACAGTTTTGCTCTTCCCACCCTGGCACTGGGTAGAGTGTAAAGATGTTCTGGTTGTTTACAATGAGAGAATACCACTGGCATACACAACTGCAGGTAAAAAAAATGACATGAGTGGCTTCTATGGGGGGAGCCACACCCAGAATCATCAGCTTCAACAATGCTGAGGCTGGCTGAGAACCCATGTGCTAGGTTTAGTATTCCAGTTCTGAAGTTTCAACAGGTTTTTGAAAAACACAGAATCTAGACTCCTGTGGTAAACCCGGTACCATAAGTTCCAGGCCAGCCAAGGCTAACTAGTAAGACCCTATTTTTAGAATAAATAAATTACTAAATTTTAAAAAAATGATAAAACCATCATGACATCCTCCAATAGCCAAGAACACAACTGAGTCACTCCTTACTGTATTCCTAATACCTGTGGCAAATTATACACCACACTTAAAGCCTGTCCTACTGCAAAAAGCTCTGAGAGCAGCGGTTCTCAACTTGTGGGCCATGACTCCTTTGGAGGTGGCACATCAGATATCCACACGACATAACATTAGCAAAATTACAGTTATAAGCTAGCAAGGAAGTACTTTTATGGTTGGATGTTACCACATCATGAGGAGCTGTATTAAGGGGTTGTAGTATTAGGAAGGTCGAGAACCACTGTTCTGGAGGAACACTCTCACTTTCTAATAGTTATGGTCAACTCAGTCTGAGGACTTCAGAACATGAGTAGGCACACAAAGTCAGGTAGAAAACCAATTTATTTTCCTACACTTAGAGTACAATGTCTTCTCTGCCTGTTAACCAGTCCTTTGAAAGATTATGCTGGGCCAATCAGCACAGCCCAAGCTAAATAAAGGCATAATTGTGGTAGTTGTGTATAAGTAGGCTTAAAGGTCAGTCATTGGGGATAGACCTCTCCCTCAAACACAACAATTTGTAAAACTAAGAACTAAAACTAGAAAACTTGATTATGGGTCAAAAAATAGCATTTGATTATGCAGAGATCTGAATATCACTGTGGAGCTAAAAGAAATAAATATATACTTTTTTGTCTTCTTTAAGAGTTAATCCAAATGGGCTTATCAATAACTTCTGTAGGAACACACCCTTCTGGACAAACTATTGGTCCTAGAGACCTTAGAAATACTAGAAAGACTGTAGATGGAGAAACGGTCCCTTTGGCCACTGGCCATTCTCACCCTTCAAGCGTGCTCCTTTCAATTCTGTACTCGAGCAGCACCTATTATCTCATATGCTACCTTCCGTGTGCCTCATCTAACAATTTTCAAGGTCCCAGGGATAGGGAGCTCATGGATGGCCAGAGCAAAATCCTGGTTCCAATTATAAACTCAATTTTAGCATGCATAAGCTAGAACACAAGAAAAAAATAGCAAAACTCATACAGAAAAGATGGCAAACAACTCAAACAGCTGTCAATCTCAGACTTTGCTTTACAAATAAGACATTGCTATTGTAGCTAGGCCAGGTGTGACCCCAAGTATAGCCCAGAACCTTCCTGTTTCAGATGCTCAATGGCTAACAGAAGCAGACATCAACCAATCTTGGTATGCAGAAGCAAAGGATTGCTGAGTACAGAGACAGTTTCTTACACACACTCATTTATACCTGTTGCATAAATGAGTGGACAAGCAAGAAGCAAGGGACAAGACAAACACAGAGCAAAATCGCAAAGTGGGTAGAAATCCCTAGCTTCCACTACCAGCAGACTCATTACTCTACAGGCTCTATCCTCCTGTGGCAGCTATTCCTGACCAGGAATGGCTGGTCCAGACAACCAACTACCTGGCTGTATTGCTATCCAACCCTGGTGACAGAGGACTTGAGAGAGCAGGAAGATACTTTACCCTTATCAACACGTCCAAACTCACCTCTTCCTGGATTTGCTTCATTCTGTTGTTTGTAGGAAGCACCAACACGCGCAGACTCTAGGGAAAGGTGGCAGGGAGGAATGAAGAAACCAAGGCAGAACAGGAAAGAGCCAAACGTTCTGCAGTGGCCACTCAGAGAGCCAACAGACACCGAAATGTTCCTAGAAACTATCTTTTAACAAGACAAATGTTCTTACCTAGATTATTAAGTAGATTAAAAAAAAAAAAGGCTTTGTATGAGCCCCCTAAACCTATCTAACAAAGGGTCTAGAGACTAGAGTTTAACAGCACAGCTAGACAGACTGTCACCTAGTCTGAGAACAACTCAGAGCTCACCAGAGACTATGAGTGTCCTAAGAAAAGCTTTCTTTCATATGTGCCCAACCATTCAAACACCCACAGCTTATTAACATCTTCCCACCAGAAACCAGTAACCTGTATTCAAAAATTCTAAAGTCCAATTATCTGGCCGGTCTCCTATCAGTTTCTCAATCACGACCTATCAGAGATGACAGAAGTAGTAATTTCTCTATGAAGTTCAAACAAGTAGAAGTGTTGGGGGGAGACCAGGCAAAGATGCCATGAGAGGATATCAAACATTAAGTAGCGGCATTTGTTCACGCAAGAACCATAAGGTTCACATTCAAAGATTTGCCACAGGATCACATACCAGGTGGGAAAGGAGTCGGTCAGTACACTGGAAGGAAAGTCACCATCAGAAATAAAACACACGAACAAAAAAGTTTTCTGACTTGTTCTCTACAGAGGAATTACCAATACTCTAATATTGCAATAACAAAAACTGATTCTCTCTACAAAGTCTCTCATACCTGAATTTTCCTCAGATACAAATTTATGGCTACCATCCTGGCTGAACCCTTCACTATGCTATATTTAGAATCTCAAATCACTTTCATATCTTCTTATATAGACAACAACACCAAAAATAAAGTGCCCAAGATCAAAAGCAGAATCCCCCACTCAGGAACAATCAGACCCTCGCTGCTCAGTGCCTGACCCAGTAAACTGTTACAAAATAAACAACTCCTGAGCTTCCCTCCACATTGCCTTTCTCAAACGGGAAAGGTGTTATTATAGGGAGCCTTCCATAGTAACTTCTTATCTACTCAAGCAAAACTCCTAAAGTAAAGATTACAACGACACACACATTAGGGTTGCAGAAAGGGCTCAGCAGTTAAGAGTACACAGATGAGAGTTAGATTCCCAGAACCGAATCAGCCAGCTCTAAAGGATCTGACACCTGGGGCCTCCACAGAAGCCTGCACTCATGTGTGCACACGCATGTAATAAAAAAATAAAAAAGAAATTAATCATTAAAAAAGGTAACAAGAAAAACTGGAAAAAAAAAACAGAAAATATTTTACAAGATAACTCGTCTTGGTTTAGCTTCTAAGGATAAAAGGAGCATCTGTTGCTCTGTGAGTCCAGAGGTAGTGACCAGCCGCCTCCAGCTCTGTCACCATGACTTCCCTGACATGACACACTGTACCGTCAAACTGGTCAGCACACACAAGCTGACGCAGCTGCACTCCAGTGGGTCAGTCTCCGCCCTGAGCTGAGAGCAGAACTTGGCAGCATTATACACGCAGCCTTGGTTTTGCAGATACAAGACTCAAGAGATGAGCGGGTCAGAGAGTCTTGCATCAGGCTCCCAGAAACCCACTGAAGCCAGGATTCCCTGGGAAAAGGCTCTGAAGGCTGTAAAGGGGAAGCCTAAGTTGAAGTGCCCCCTCCCCCCCACCCCGCCAAGGATGTTGGAGATGACAGGACCACAGGATGTCTGCGGAGCCAGGCCAAGGGAGAAGTCAGGTGTGCAGCAGGCAGCAGAGCTGGTGGGGCAGGGTGACCTTAAGCCCCTTAGAGCCTGATCTTTTCCATCACCAGCCCAGATGGCAAATGAAAAGCTACAGGATTGTGTTTGCCCTGTTAGATTCTCTCACACACATAGTAATGATCCCTCATTACTATGGCCTGAATTTCCCCTTCTGGAGTGAGAATGTTAACTCTGTGTCACACTATACATATAGTTCTGAAACACACGCGTGCAGACAAGAGGTTGCCTTGAGTTTCTGCTGGGAGTTGGACTGAACACATTGGCATTAGGAGATGACTGTGAATATATGGGTATGAAGAGTAAAAGGTTGTGATGGACAATCTCAAACCTGACAGTATCTACAATCACTAGACCAACCTAGGCTAACGGAGAAGGGAAGCTCCACCCACTATGGAGCCACCCACGACTGAATACGAAGAAAGCAGACTGAGCACAATCTGTCACGATCTTTCCTCCCTGACTGTAAGTGCCATCTAAGCAGCTGCCTCAAGCTCTTGCCCTAATATGATGGATTGTACCCTAAGGAACTAAGAGCCAAAAGAAATTTGTCTGTCCAGCCCCCACGCTCCCCCAACCCCAGGGAAAAAAAATAAACAGAAAAAAAAAAAAAAAAAAAAACCAGAAAAAAGTGGTATAGAAATGCCTTGCAATTACAAGGATATGTGTATTGTGATTCAGAGAACCCACATTTTTTAAAAGCCACAGTGGTTGTCTATACTTGTAACCCCAGTGCTGGGAAGGCAGAGATAAAGAGAACCTGAGGACCATAGCTATCAGTCTGGGAGACTGTGGGGCAGTGGCACAGGCCTTTAATCCCAGTATTTGGGAAGCAGAGACAGGTGGGTCTTTGCGAGTTCAAGGCCAGCCTGATCTACAAAGACAGTCCAGGACATCCAGGGCTATTACAGGGAGAAACCAGGTCTCAAAACATAAAAAGAAAAAAAAAAAGAATGAAAAGAAAAGAAAGAAGCAAGCAGGAAAGAAAAGAAAGCATGCTGTGCCTGAAGACCAACATCCAAAGTTGTTCTCTGGGCCCTACAGGCACAAACACACACACTGATTTGGTTTTAAAAATACTTGTTTAAAGAGCAATGAATGACCTTATATTTTGTCAAGATAATAGCTTGGGATTTTCTACCGAGTTTGTCAGGCTTTTAGCTAATTAAGTCCAAAAAGAATTAGAATTTATTTAAAACTTTGTTTTGGTTATGTTTTAAGACAGGCTTTAAACTACTATTCCTGTTTCAAGACTGTTTTAACTGACATGTTCAGCAGCCATGCTTCCAGATGAATGCCAATGGTAAGTAAGGAGCTAAGACAACAAGCAGTATTTCTACCCTTGTCTCCGGTCAAGCAGGTCTCAGGAGACCAGAGGATAACTCAACAAAGGTTGCCACCGAACCAGGAGGTCAGGAGGTCATCAGACCTTTCGCCAGGACACAAAGAACTCAGGGGTTGTTTCTAACCAGTATATGTTCCACTGAGGGTCACAGAGGGAATCACAGTGTGTCCACATAGTCAGCAAGACTGTGATCTTTCTTTGAAAAACCAAAGAAACCAAGGGTTCCTCCAAAGTATCTGCAATTACCCCCACCGAAGGGGAATTAATAGATCATAACAAAAAGACCCTAATTTGTAGCCACCCACAGGGTCAGCACCCAACAGGCCAATACCATAAATAAACAAATAAATAGATAAATAAATAAATAAATAAACAAATAAATAAATAAATAAGTGATTGAATAAGTAAGTAAATAAATAAGTAAAAACATTTCAAAACAGAATTCTACCATGCCCAGTCCAGCTGGAAATCGCGGTCCCAATTGCCCTAGAAAGACAGTCAAGTAACCGGCTTTAGCCTGCATTACTTGACTCACTCTTTCTCCATCAATAAATTTTAATGACTCATAAATAAGATGTTAATATTTGATTTTTATATCTGTGCCGTTCAGCTTTTACCACAGTGAGAAAAAATACCCAAGATAAACAGAATATAAACAAGCTTATTTGGCCTCAGAATTTGGAAGACCACACTCTGCAATTACTCGGCCCAACTACTATAATCTATGGTCACATGGTAACCATGGAGACGCGAGTGATAGGGAAGGCCTAGACTTATCTCAGCAGGGACATCAGGAAGACAACCCAGATACACTTCTGTGACTCCAACAAATCTTAACCTAACCTCTTCCAAACAGGACCCTCCTCTCACCACACCATTTCCCAGCACTCTGGGCTAAGGACTAAGCCTTCCTTCCTCACACAGCCCTCTGGGTATGCTCCATGCCCTAGTGCCATTTTCTCTATCTTCCTGGCCACACCTTTCTTTCCTCTGTGTTGTCTAACCTGTTCCAATTCTAAGTGGTCTACCTAATCTCAGTCTATTTGCTCCTCTTGTCTTCCTTGGTGCCAACTGAAGCTGAACACAACAGTCTTCCATCTGTCTCGTACACTCACTGTGCTATTAGCTACATCAGATTCGGCTCACTATCAGGAGACATCCTCCCCTTTATAAACAAGTTGATCTTTATATTATGGTGTAGGAAAGAAATCAAGGAACAGAAATTTTGAAAGTAATGGAACAAAGTAAAAATCTTGTCTATTTATGATTTAAGAAGTGAAATACCCAGCATGGTGGTGCATACGTATAATCAGACACTCAAGAGACTGAAGCAGGAGGATTGCAAGTTCTAAGCCAGGTTAGGATTTTAGGCTACAGTTCCGCCAGCTCTATACAGCATGATCATGTCTCAAAGAATTAAATCACACTTTTTGATTTCCAACTCTGTTCATTTACCTGCACATTTCACAATTTCACTTGTAACACCCACAGGCGAGTGGAACTCTCACCCATGCAGAGAACCCTCACTCTGTAGTAGACATCAACTAATGCAGAGACTTGAGCACAACTGGTCAAATTGCAAATGTCACAACTCCATCACACCCCTTCCTCCCAAAGTCAGGGATCACTGAAGCAGAGGAGCAGAAAGCCTGTTGAGAGCCAAGGGTTCTGGAAGACTGCTGCAAAACACTGTCTTCCAGACACAACAGAACTCACAGTGCTGTGCACTGTGACCTGCACAAGATTAGACCAGCCGACACTGCAGCACGGACAGGGGATGTCACAAAGTCTACCCCTACCTGGGGAGGTGGGGGAGAAATGGACAGCTATGCAGAGAGGGAGACCCCATTTCCTCGGGGATGCAGCCCTAAGAGGTTGCTCATACTGCAGTGCTGACCCTACACCAATGCACACACGGCAACGAGGGAGGGAGGGATGGATTTAGGAAAAGATAGAAGGACAAGAATATGGAATAGATTTATCAAAACACTGAATACATGCACAAAGTTTTCAAACAGTAAATAAAACTACTATACTTTCTTCCTGAGATAGCATTTCCTGCTAAAAGCGGAGATAAATGTAACCAGAGACATCCACTTTAACAACTGCTATTCTTTCTTTACAAATCATATAATAACAAAGAATACTGTAGAAAACCAAAACCAGAAAATATGAGCATAGATAATGAAGTTATGGGCTATGTCATCAAACTACTGTACTCAGTGCAGGGCTTAAGAAGCATGAACGTGCCAGACATATTATAATGCAAGAAACAAACTCCACAACACAGAGTCTATACTGGGCTTCTCTTTAACAGTGGAAGCTCTAAAATTCAAATACAAAGGGACCACACAAATAACATTACAGACATAATAAAAATATATACTGATTTAAAAAACATAAGGACTTTGAAGAATGGGTGTGTAGACTGAACTTGATAGTTCTGGTGTCACATTACTGATAAAAAATTATAAATGATTAAAGTATAAGTAAAGTAAAGTAGGGCTGAAAAGATGGCTCAGGTTAAGAACACTAGCTGAGTTCAATTCCCTGCAACCACACGGTGGCTCACAACCACCTACAGTGAGACCTGGTGCCTCTTCTGGTGCACCAGGCAGGCACAATGCTGTAAAAAAAATAATAAATAAATAAATAAATATTTTTTAAAAAAGAAGAAGAAAAGAAAGCAAAGCAAAACAGGTCACCATGCAGTTAGCATTTAAATATGGACAACTAAAACCAATGAGCTCACAGCTGTCTTCACATCAGTACCACTACGGGGATGGAGACAAAAGTTCAAAGTAGTGAAGTCGATCTAACGATTTGGGCATGGTGGCCAAACCCACAACCCCATAACTCAGAAGGCAGAGCTAGCAGGTAAGGAGTCCTCAGCCAGGTGAAGCCAACTTGGGCTACATGAGGCCCTCTACCAACTAAACAAACAAAAGGAGAGCAAAGTCATTCAGTCACTTGAAATTCCAAACCTTGCCAAGGCTGACACCCTGAGTTAAATTAAACGGGACTCGCACAGTGGAGGGAGAGAACTGGCTCTCCCTAAGCTGTACTCTGACATCCATGTGTACACTGTAAACATGTGCGCACGCAAACATACACGGCAAAAGCAAATTAAAAAGCACTACTACTTATAAAGAACTGAAGTCTGGGAAAAGGCGGCTGCAGCAGTTGCGTGCCTATCTCATAAGCACGAGGACCTGAGTTTGAGCCCCAGGACCCCAGTAAAAGAGCCAGCAATGTGGTCAGCGAGATGGCTCAGTGAGTAAAGACCCTTTCGGCCATCCTTATGAGGGTACGTTCAGTCCCTAAGATCCACACGATGAAAGGAGAGACAGACTTTTACAAGTTGTTTTCTGACCTCCACACATGGGCCAAGATATGTGAGCAACCTCCACACAATATATAGAATTTGAAAATTAAACAGAAAAATCAGGCATGGTGTGCATGCTTGCGATCCTGGTGTTGAGGAGGCAGACACAGGCAGATCCCTAGTTGCTAACCACTGGTCTACCCTAAGTGGTGTGCTCCAGCCCAATAACAGAGAGACACCGTCTCAAAGAAGGTGGACAACCTTCTTGAAGGTGATACCTAAGGATGTCCTCTTGCCCCCACACACATGTGCACACACACATCCACACAGAAGGGCTAGAAACTTAGCTCAGCAATGAAACTAGTGTCTTCAAAGTTCTTGCTCAGTCCCTAGTTGGGGGAAAGGGAGTAGGTTGAAGAACTAAAACAATAAGGGCACAAGGAATAATAAAACTGTTATCTTGACCTTATATTTATACTTATAAACATTAACACACTACTAATCAATTTCACTCAAGCCACTAGTAATGGAGGAGCTGTGGGCACACAAACTTTCAGACCAGAGCAAACCTGCTACTTACTGTCAAAATAATTACTGTTGTTGTTGCTTAAAACAAGACTTTTGCATTGACTTTTTGTAAGCTGGTCTACTGAGTACTCTGAAGTGTGAAAGAAATATAAAACACTGTCTCAGAATAGCTTTCATTAAAGAGTCAAAGTAACTAGTAAGAGAGCATATTAGCTACAAAAGCTAATTCCAATCCAAAGGCGAAGAAAACAAGAATGGTGGCTTTAGCAAGTCCCTATGGTCTGCTTGCTGATTACCTCACACTCTGTTGTCTTTGTTACTGCTATGTCACTGCAGACACAGGATGGTGGGACACAGCCCTGGAGACCCTGACCAACACCACATAGCGGCTCACACTCCTCTTCAAATTCCCAAGTCTGGGCCATGGCAGCCCAAAGTGGAGACAGAGGAAAATGCTTCCCTAGAAACCTCTGCTGCAAGCCAGGTCCAGTGGCACTTGGTGCTCGGGAGGCTGGGGCAGGAGGACTACTGAGAGCTCAAAGCTATTCTGGGATGCACAATGAGATCACAAACAGCCTGGGATAATTGCTAAATCCTGTCTCAGAACCAAAAGAAAGCAATCTCTGTTTTAGAGTATAAACAGAAGGTTAGGCTCTCTAGGTGCTATCAAATAAGAGCCTTGTTTCCATTACTATTTTAAGTTTAATTCAGACTTCACTATCAGCTTTCAAAGATATTTTTCTTTTCCAGCAAACTGGTAAGACGTCCTCTTCTGAAGAGGGTGGGGGAGCCTGAAGGTGTGCCTTCTTTAGTATCTCTCTACCCACTATAGCATTCAGTAGAGTTAGAGGTTGTCTACTGTCTTGAGAGCTTTTGGAGAGAGACGTGGCTGCCTGGGTTGGGGGGATCAGAGGAAAAAAACAAGCAAATGAGTAAATGCACAGACACTAACCTTTATAGCACAACTCACAGTTTCCAGGAGTTCCTACGCAATCACACATGTGTACACTGCTGTTTGTTTCTGTTCTTCAAAGAACATACTTTTAAAGTAGCTTATTTTCGGGTCTGGGGAGATGGCTCGGTGGTTAAGAGTACTTGTTGCTCTTCTAGAGGACCCCAGTTAAATTCCCAGCATGCACATGGTGGCTTACAACCATTTGTAACTCTAATTCTAGGGAATCCAATGCTCCATCCTGGCCTTCTAGGACACTTGGCAGGCAGAGACATACAAGAATAATGGCTGATGCACAGGAATAGGAGCACACAGCACATTCATACACATGAAGTAAAAAAACAAACAAAAAAAAAACCTTTTTTCTTTGTGTATGTGTGTGCATGTTCACATATGGGAACACAGGCATGGATGTGTCAGGCACACACAAGGAACTCTGATAACCCTGACTGTCGGTCCTTCCTCTCTACCGTGTATGAGGTGGGTGCCACTGCTCACCACTGTAGGCGACAGGCTAGCTGGTCTGCAAGCTTTCCGTTGTCTAGGAGGGCCAGGAGTAGACGCTGCGCCTCTCCTTTCCGTAGGTTCTGAGGATCAAAATCTGTGCACACAGTGCTTCTGTCCAATGGGCCTTCTTTTCTGCCCACGAACAACATTCTTACCTCAGTCATCACCTACACACCCACACGCAAACATGTGTTTTGTGATGCTTCACTGCTTTGCAGACAACTTATAGATATTTGTTGAACATAAGAATCCAACAACAGCTACTAAGAGCGAACCTGAGGACTGGTGGGAGGAGGAGACAAAGGCTGCTGAAGTTCTTATCTGGACTACTAGAAAGATGGCTTGATGGCAGCAAGGGCCTCCCTCTCACACACTGACGAATTCAAACTTGACTGTCACACAGGCTCTAGTTGCACACAGGGAACTGAGGAAAGCTACATGTATGTACTTATTACACTGTTCTGCCAAGTTTCTGAATGTCTGAAATTACTCAAGAAAAAAATATTTCATCCTACATCTCCAAATCAGTCTGACTCAGTTACACTCTCATCAGTGGAGATTAAAAGGAAAAGTATCAAAAAACCTTTCAAAGAAAAGAAAACATGAAAAAGAAAAGCATACATACTTCTATGCTGGGACTGATGGAAGGAGTGAGTCCTGCTTCGCTCTGGAGAATAGCTTCTACTGCTGACACTGGAGCCAGATCTGCTGTGTGGGGAGTCCTTCCGGCCTACAGGCGATTCTCTGAAAAAAGGAGCGTCCCTTTTATGGGGAGACCGATCTCTCGAATAATGGGAAGAGTAGATTTTTCTTCTAAAGCCATCTCTCATGTCCCTTTGAAGGAAAAAAAAAAAAGTTTAATCATATCTTCTATACAAAAATTTACACAAATGGCAAAGGATCAAATTACTGTCTACACTGAAGTCTTGCTTCCCCCTTTTAACAGTAACCGGATGCTGAAGTCAGTTAACAAAGCAAAACTTTCAGTAAAACATGACTTAGAACGTACCACTTTTCACAGCCTGGGATAGAGCCAGATTATCAGGTGCAAAGCTACTTTATTTCAAAATGTGAAAACACAAACATGGTATCTTCTGCTCTCAGAAACACCCAGGAATTGTAATTTCTTCCAAGAAAAACAGCTCACATCCAGTCATTCCTTTCTAAATGTAATGGACATCCTTCATCCAAAAGCTCCAAAGTCACAAACCTGCATCCACTCCCAAGATGCTCACTAAGTTTCCTACTCTGCCACATTTCAGAGTTCACACCAGGGATATTCGCTCCATATAGTTTATGTACATGTTTTAAAAAGATAAATCAGAAAACTCATGTTAAGCCTCTCTAAAGAGATATTCCACCATTGTCTTTTATCTCCAAAGTTGGTAGCTAGACGTTTTGTTTTCATGGCCATTGGCGTGGGTGTGGGGGGCACTGATGGGTAGTGGCCAAGGATGTCATTAGAATCCTATAATACCCAAGACACCAAAGCCATACAAACTAAAGCAATCCATCTAACCCAAAAGTTATGGATGCCAACCCTGTCTCCAGCTACTAAATCCTTACTCTCCGACCTCGTGTCCTCAGTACATAGACTGGTACGAATCCTACCACCTTTATAAATCACTCTGATTTTTCATAAATTCAGTTTCTTTATTAAGCAGCAAGCAAGCCTACTACAATTTTAGGCAAGGCTGAGGATACAGCTCAGTTTGCAGCGATCACTCTGAATGTGTGACATGGTGGGTGTGACACTAGCACTGAAAAAAGTAGAAGAGGCAGAGAGAAGAAAAACTTTACACAGGAGAACAAAGTAAATCAAACTTCTAAGTGAATCAAGATATAAACATCGATATTATAAAAACAAGACATCTTAAAATTAAAACCTCTATAAAAAGAATGACCAAGGAAAGCTGTAAATAAGCATACTTTCATATTAGATTTAAGTAATGATGTTTAAAGATTTTTTATCATTATGCATCTGTACTGCACGAATGCTTGCAGGCCAGAAGAGGGCACCAGATCTCGTTACAAATGGTTGTGAGCCACCATGTGGTTTCTGGGAATTGAACTCAGGACCTCTGGAAAAGTAGCCAGAGCTAACTTCTGAGCTATCTCTCCAGGACTTGGCTGTTTATTTTTGTTGCTTTTGTTTTGAGACAGGGTCTTACTCTTAGCCTGGGCTATGTACCCGACCTCAAACTCACAGCGATCTTCAGATTTCAATCTCCCAAGAGCTGGCATTACACGTGTGTATCACCAGACCTGCCAAGGCACTGTACCTTATACAGACAAGTGCCAATGCAAACCAAGGATGTGTTTTGTTTGCTTGCTTATTGTTTTCCTTCTTTTCCCAGGGCTGGAGACCAAACCCACAGCTCTTTCTGAAAATAATTTTAAACTGATTATCAGTCCCCACTACATGAGTAGCTGGTTGTCTTAAGTTCAATTGAGTGCTAGATAATCAATTCCCCAAATATAGTGCCCAATAGTAACAATTAAGTTTCCCTAGGAAAAAGTAAAAGGCATCTAAAATTAATTTATATGTAAGTGAACTCATATGAAGCATCAGTATTTAAAGGAAGCACTCAAGAACCGTAATATAACTAAGTATGGTTCACTCCAATATCAGTAATCAGTAAATGTCTATGTATGCAGGTCTTAAGAACTGTATTGCAGACCCAATGGAGAAGCAGATGCCAGCAGCGGTGCTATAGGATCCTGCTATCCCTGAATTGAGGACAGGAGGAAAAGCTGGCCTAGAACACATGTGGACGCAGTCAGGAAGAGGCGGGAGAATTCAAGGGAATTCATGTATTCCAGGGAAGAAACAGTGGTAGCTTAGATGGGGATGGTGCCTATTTGATTACACAAGCATGAAAGACCCAGGATGCAGATTCTCAGAATTCTAGCATGACGTATTGGTGAAGTGAGAAAAGCCAATCTGAGAAACAGGATGGGTGAGACGGGATGTATGGCATCTGAATGGTAGCATGTAAACGTGAAGTATGCATGCAATATCTGGGTAAGCAATCAGAAGACAGCAGTCTTGAAAAGATGAACCACTGAGCTAGTTTCCTAATCCCAACACCAGAGGGCAGTCAAGTAAAGCACAGCTCAAAATGAGCAGTCAGTGGCTAGGCTGCTGCTCAGCCACTTCACACAAGCCTAGCTGCTGCCTACCAGAGTGAGCAACAATGTCACAACAAACAACTCCCTAAGTACCTGCTTGGCAGAGTGCTAATACTTTGTCAGCTATCTGGGCAGGACTATGTCAGTTACTTAATAGGTGTTGTGACTCCAGGGAAGTTTAGCGTCAGTCTCAGGATTGGTGGTAAATGTCCAAAGGAGCTGGTTCTACAATTTCATACTGGTATATATGTACTAGAAAGGTGGGTGGTTTTATTTTTGGGGGGCGGGGGGTGGTTGGGTAGGTGGAGGTGGGGCTTGTACATCATGGTCACAGTCCATCACTGAGGGAAGACAGGGCAGGAACACAAGGCCAGGGCCTGGAGGCAGGAACTGAAGCAGAGGCCTTAAAGGAGTGCTGCTCTGGCTTTGTCCTCATGGCTTGCTGGGCCTATTTTCATTTCGTTTTATTCTTTTGTTGTTGTTGTTGTTTTTCAGCTTTCGTTCTTTTTCACTTCATACTGAAAGTAATTATTCTCATTATATTCTGATTATTTTTTCCTCCCCCCAATTCCTCCCAGATCCTCCCCACTTTCCTACCCACCCAAATCCATGCCCTTTCTCTCTCTCTCCCTCACTATAATAAAAACAAGCACCTAAAAATTAATAATAATAAAGCAAAATAAGATAAAATAAAAAAAAACAGAATAGGACAAAACAAACAGGAAAAAAGAGCCAAAGAGAAATCACAAGAAACACATACAGATGCTGACAAACACACACAGAAGGCCCATTAAAAACATACTAGGGAACCATATACACAAAAAATTCTGTAAAATTAACAAAGAGAAGAAAAAAAGCCCAAACAAAGCAATGACAAAAGAACATCCAAAAGCAACATTGAGTCTGTTTTGTGCTGGCCATCTCCTGCTGGGTACAGCTGCCCGTAAGTGGGGTTTGTTTCCCAGTGAGACTCCCTTGGAGAACTAATTTTTCACCTGCATGCAGTTGACTGGAGATAGCTTGAGGGTTAGGGTGGGGACTGGCAAGCTCCTTTTCTCTCAGCACTGGGACCTCATCCGGCTGAGGCGTGTGGAGAGCCTGTGCATGGGCCACAGTCTGAGTTCATGTGTGTACCAGTGCTGTTGTGTCTGGGAGGCCTTCTTTCCTTGCTTTCTGCCAGCCCCACTGGCTTTTAAAAACTTTCTCTCTCCTCTTTCTAGTAGCTCCCTGACACGTAAGGGAAGGCATCTGATGAAAAACATCCCATTTAAGACTGAGTGAGTGTTCTAAAGTCTCACTAGTAAGTTGTTTGTTTGTTTTAAACCTGATGTGGGGCTCTGAGTTGGAAGGGTGTTTGCATGAAGTCCCGGATTCTATCTGCAGTACACATAATGCTGAGCTCAGCAGTACTCCAAGGATGGAGGCAAGGGAATCAGGATGACAAGGCAGCTACTATAAAGCCTGACAGTCGGGGTTCAAACCCCAAAAACAACATGGTGGAGAGAGAACCAACATGCCCATTGTGCCAGGAGCACACCCATACTTACACAGACATGTACACATACAAAATGAACAAATTTGTTCTTATTTTGTTTTTCTCAAGACAGGCTTTCTCTGTGAAGCACTGGATGTGCTTGAACTCAAGAGATCTGACTGTCTCTGCCTTTGCTGGGACTAAAAGTGTGAGCCGCCACCTCCGGCTAAATTTGTGTTTTTTAAAAACAAAGTTTAACATCATTCTTAGCTACTCGGGCTGGAGAGATGGCTCAGGGGTAAGAACACTGTCTGCTCTTCCAAAGGACCCGGTTCGATTCCCAGCACCCACATGGCAGCTCATTACTGTCTATAATTTCAGAGATCTGACATCTTTACACTAATACACATAAAATAAAACTAAATAAATTTAAAAAAAAAAAAAAGAGCCCTTTGTTCTTACAGAGGACCCAGGTTGTTCCCAGAACCCACACAGAGACTCACAACTATCCATAACTCCAATTCCAGGGCACACAGTGCCCTCTTCTGACCTCCTCAAGCATCAGGTAAGAACATGGTGACATACAAACAGACAAAACAATCACACACATTCTTAGCTACTTAGTGAAGTCAGTGGTCATCCTGACAATAAACCTAAATGATGATTTAGGTATTTTAGGAAAATTGACAGTTGGGTCAACACTGTAGTAGGAATTCAGTGAGTCAAATATGCAGCAACCATATTTAAAGAAGTGAGTGAGGCTAGTCAGGGCTACATAGTGAGAGCCTGTCTATGAGATAAGATAGACAAATGAAACTGATTTTAGCAACTTCCAACTTAGCTCACTTTGCCACTATGTCTGTCTTATCAACATATAATCACTACTTGGAAACCTACATTGTGTTTTCATCTTAAACCTTGAAAATCCATGGTTATTTATTTTTCACTTATAGGATACTTACTCTGTTTAAATGAGTCAAATCTCAAGTGCTTTAATTAGGCCACCAGATTCAGACAGCTGCATCCTGGAAGCCCAGATTCAGGTCCAAAGAAAGCATGTCAGCCCCACAGCACACAGAGAGGGATTAAAGGGTATTGTGGGTAAAAACTATCAGAAGAGAAACTAAAAAGTAAAGGCAGAAAGCATAAGAAAAGTTCTTATGAAATACTATAGATGTTAGGAGAAATCTACATTTAGGATTTAGAAGTCATGTGACTTGCTGGTCTACTAAAATGTTGGGGAAAAAAACAATTATTATGAATCAAACACCTGTCACTAAAGTGTCAAGCTAATGCTTCTCAGTTGGGAGAGAGAGAAAATTGTGCAGAAGGGATGGTAGGTGCCTATCTGCGGTGGAAGGTGAGCAAGAAAGCCATCTTACTGCAGAATGGGAACTGAAAATCCAACATATAAGAATCTGACAAAAAGAAGGGGGGTACTAGACATTCAATAGGAGAGAAAAGCAATGAAGAGAACAGACAGACAAGAAAGACCATGAAGCAAAGAGTAGGGAAAGAGCGCTCTGGAACTTCACAGGAAGTCGTAGGTAGCCGCCATTAGAAGGGCTCATCCCAGCAAAGTGGCAACGGAGGGTGCCAAGAGAAAGCATGGGGCAACAGGCCGCAATCAACCCCAAACCCCTGTCAATATCACCTTGTAACCACAACAGAATACAGATCGAAGGAGGCTCCACCCCTAGCCACATGGGAACCCCCAGGCATTCTAACTCTGCATTCTAAAAGTCATCAACGCTTCTCTGTAGAAAAGCTGTCTTTAAATCTATTTTATTTGGGTTTCTTATGTTTCTACCTCCCTTTTCCACCCAGATCCCTTCCAACACCCCAACACCACATAGAGATAAAGAAGGTTAGCAGAGACATGGGATGTGCTTCTCTTTAGCTACTTCCTGCTGGCTAGAACTTCCTTCAGGCAAGTCTAAGCTTCAGTTCAACTTTCTCCAACTTTTTCTTTGTCAAACCACAACAACAGCAACCAGGAACAGCAGCAGCCTTTTTCCTCAAAGGCGTGTCCATCTGTACCCAGCCCCCTCACTCTCAGCATTAGCATTTATTCCCTCTCCAGAGTCCTTAGAATTAAACTATCTGCAACTGGCAAAGATCATTCTCCTCTCAGAGCCTGCACAAGGCAACAAGTTTGCTGCTGTGAACAACCTAAAGCAGCCCCATATCCCACACCTGGGATTAAAACAAAAATATGTTTATAGAACATAGCTGAGGTTTTTAAAAATAATTTATTTAAATTTTATTTTATGTGCATTAGTGTAAAGGTGTCAGATCCCTTAGAATTGGTGTATAGACAGTTGTGAGCTGCCAAATGGGTGCTGGTAATTGAACCCGGGTCCTTTGGAAGAACAGACAGTGCTGTTAAGCACTGAGCCATCTCTCCAGCCCCCTTAACTGAGTTTTCAAAGACATTAAAATTTCCACTACACTTCCTTGGAGACTCCTGTGCTCACAGAATTTCTTTGAGAAGGACTGAAACAGGGTACCTTACTAATATGTGAGTATATATGTATAACAGAATTTTCCACAAGCTAGAAGACAGAAGGGAAATTCAAAGCTCAGGATAGAGCTCTAGCAATTCCCAGAGAAGATTCTAGGTTTGACCATGCCTGCTGGATAGCTGGAACATGCAAAAACAAAAACTGTTCTATATTTTTAGAGATGGGCAGGCAGTCAAAGTGAGCCAAAAATAATGTGAGCTAGAAATTCTAATTATCAAGGAAAAAGGGTGAAATCCTACAAATGTGTCATAGGTAAGGGTGGGGTTATCGAAGTGGGCAAGTTCAAAGGACAACAGTGACTTGGAGTAAGCAATGAGGAATAAGAAATATTACCAGAATGCATCTCACAAATCCAAAAATTAGGAAGCATGGGAGCTGAGAAAATACTGCCTCCCTGAAGTCAGGTCCCAGGTGTGGAAAATGGAGAGTGAGAGGTGCAGCCGTTCTCTTTGAGTGTTGTGAATAGTAAGGGCAGGCACGTGACCCAGCAGGTTCACGACTCCGCTCTTGTCAAGGGCTGGCATTTGGTTTCCTATCAGGGAGTGACTGCCTAGAGCTCCAGCTCCAGGAAGAGCCAAAGCCTCTCATCCCTACAGGCACCTGTACTCCTGAGCACATACCCACCCACAGCAAGCAAGAAGAGGTGACACAAAGGTCTCTCATTAGCCAGGATTTCTCCAGCTAACAACGTTCTCCAACTCCTTTCACGGTGTTTTTAACAAGTTATCCACCTATGCTGATACCTCTATCCTGTTCAGCTCCATACAAGCAAACTCCTCTTTGGGGGAGCTGAGGAGTTGGCTCAGGGGTTAAGAGCATTAGTTGACCTTCCAAAGATCCTGGTTCAAGTCCCAGCACCCACATGGTGGCTTTCAACCATCTATAAGCAAGGTTCAAGAAGGTGATGTCCTCTTCTGACCTCCACAGGCACCAGGAACACACATGTGGTAGGTACACATACATACATGCTGGCAAAGCACCCATATGAATATAAAATAAAGATACATAAAAATTTTTAAAAACTGACAAGTCCTCTCTTGGTAAATAGTTTTCTTTCAAGATCTGTTCATATTATCAGCTACTTGGAGTGAGTTTCCCAACAGGACAAATGTGTTTCTTACCCTTCTACATCACTTAACACAACCTTCAACACAAACCCCATTACCTATCTGTGTTTCTATGTCACTTGTTAAGAGGCCAAGATGAGAAAAGTATTCTGTTGTGATAAAATTAAAAATAACAGTAAGTATGAAAATGCTGAACCATTAATATTTAAGGAAAAAAGCATTCATATGAATACAGAAAAACCACTTCATTTCTGCTGACCACTTGACTCTTGTTCCCTAATTTTACACATTAAATAATACTTTAAATCTGTTACATCATAATATTCATTATATAAGACCATGTAACTAAAGTGCAGGAAATGACTGTGCAAATCAACCTTTTTCTGTCTGAATCAGTAACTTCATAAAGCATAAGATACTCCTTTAGTGAAAAGCAAAATAAAGACTAAAATACTCTGAATTTTATCTAAAACGTGTTTTGAACAAAAAGAAACATAACTGTAAATACGTGACATACAGATGACCCATTTCTACCAAGTTAGGAAGGAAGGAAGAAAGGGAAGTGGAGAAGGCAGACAGGAAGGCAGGCAGCACAATCAGAAGAAAGCCCTTCAGATGCTCTTAATAAGTTAGTGATTTTGTGTTGGGCTGCACTAACACTTCTCTTTTGCTGCATGAAGCTCACATGCCTGTAAAATGCCACAAAGGAGAAATAAGAAAAGTTAGGAAATCAGAAGTTCAACTGCCGGTGACAGGCTTACAGAGGAACATGAAAGCAAGGTGGTCCTGTGGAAGCCAGTAATGACAAACCAAAAAAGTACTAGAAAGTAAAATCTGCAGGGTCAAGACTAACTGCATAAAGAACATGAATAAATACAGAGCAGAAACTGATACTGAGGTCAGGTCTGGGATGGGGTTGTGCCTTACCAAGCTCATACATGACATAATGTTTCAGAGATGCTGGCAGCAGAAACAAGTTTTCTTTATCAAACTCAAGAACTCTGTTTCAGCAGCAATCAGTAAGAGTATTAGCATGGTAGCATCAGTCCCCACTGCTCTCCAGTCTAAATGTATACCACCTGTATGCATGCATGCATGGCTCAGGTCACAAATGAAGAACTCATAAGTGAGGAACTCAGAGTATGCAGACTCCAACATTTTTACATCAAGTAGTAAACAAGCCTATACTATGAACAAAGAGGAAAAGTCAGTCACTGCAAACACTAACTAGGTAATGAGTAACCTGAGTAATGAGTAGTCAGGCCCTTCAAAACCTTGGTAAGATGTGTAAGAACAAAAACTCACAGAGGACAGGAGTTTCTCCTGACCTCTCAAAGCCAGAGCCCTCGCTGACAGAAAGAAAATGTTTGTGCAACAGATTCCAGGTCCTCAGTATAAGTAAATACTGAATACAACAAATGGTTAGGAAAGTGCAGGCCCCTTTGTACAAAGGCCACCTAGCATATGCTTATTCCTCAGAGCTCCAGAGGCTAGAAAGCTAGGATAAGGTACCAGCAGATCTTGTGTCTAGCAAAGTCCTTGACCTTGATTTGCAGTTGGTTGATTTCCCTGTTAGAGCCTCATATGCTGAAGAAGAACTAAGTTCTCAATGTTCTTACTACAGGCCCCGATCCCATTTAAGTGGACTGCACCCCCATGCGTAAAACACCTCTCCAAAGCCTGACTTAATACCATCTTGTTGGGGATTAGGATTTCAACCCATAGAGCTTGGGATGTACCTCAGCTGGTAGAGTACTTGTCAGGCATACACGATTCTGGAATCCATCCCCAACACCACATAAACGAGGTGTGTGGCTGAACACATTTATGACCCCAGCATTAGAAGTACAGGCAGGAAAATCAGAAACCCAAAGTCACACTCTATTATATAGTATGCTGAAGACCATCCTGAACTATATGAGACCCTAACTTAAAAAACAAAATGAATGAACAAAAAACAAAATTAAACATAAACTTCAAAACATGAATTTGAAGGAAGATATGTCAGAACATTAACTCCAATAAGTCATCCAGGCTAGAAAAACTGGTGTCATGAGAGTTCTGTGAAAAGGGGATAAAGACTGGCAGTTGCACAGACTTAAAGCACAGCCATCAAAAGCCATTTACTGATTCCCAAGGGAAAATTAACTCGCAGTAGAAATGTCTACAAATTCCAGCTTCAACAAGAGACAAAATCAGTATCATAAAACTGCAAAACAACATGTGCAGCCTGGTATGTGACTCAAAAGAACACATCACTTTAGGGGATGCCCAGCAAATGTCTACCCAGATCTAATCATGAGGAAATACTAGACTTTACTGAGAACATGCCACAAAAATAATCTGGGGCTGGGGATGAAGCTCAGTGGCAGCATGTTGGCTTGGCATATGTAAGGACCTAGACTCAGTCCCTAAGTACTGCATATAACACTTTTAGAATACCTTCCCACTGTACATCTTGCCAAAAACAGGAGCCCTGAGGAAAGACTTACGTTGTTCCAAAATAAAGTCTACCTTAAGGGTAATCTGCGGGGCGGGCATGGTGGTACACCCTTATCCCAGCACTTGGGAGTCAGAGGCAGGTAGTGAATCTCTATGAGTTCAAGGCTAGCCTGGTCTACAAAGTGAGTCGAGGATAGCAAGGGCTCTGTTACACAAAGAAACCCTTTCTTGAATGCCTCCTACTGACCCCCCCAAAAGGTTATTTGTGAACCCACTCCAATCTTTCTAAACCACTTAAGGTCATTGTTGGGGACATTAATAAGACCTCCAATATAGGGACACCTGTTCTAACTTGTATATAAATTTAAAACTTCAAATGTTCTTTCAGTTTCTTCCCACAATTCAATAATCATTGTGTATAATCCACTGGATGGGAGAACAATTACAAAAAAAAAAAAAAAACTCGCTTTGTTATTTGTCAACGATGCATAATTAATGTCTATTTACTATGTATAAGTTGCTTTCTATGCATTATACAAATGAGGGCTACATGAATGCAGCACCTTTTTACTCAGAGAGGCTAAGAAGAGTATCTGGCATAAAAGAAATGTAATAAATGAAGATAGCCCATACAATGAACTCCATATCATAAAGAGACTTATCTTATTTGAATACCCATTGACAATGTACTAGAAATTACAAATTAGAAAATGTACTAATGGCAAATGAAATTCAAAGTAGAATAATTACAGGGAGCACTGTATGATCAGAAAATAATTATAATACGCCAATATAGGACGAGAATAATAAAAAGGCCTCACACTTATGGGTTACAGTTATAGCAGTCACATAAAGGAAACAGCAAGCTTATTTATATTAAGGAAAAAAGAAAACAAAATCATCCAAATTAAAATTAATTTTTTTAATAGAAATACTTTTCAGCTTTTTAAAAAAGGCATACTGACAGCTATCAAATCGCAAAAACATGTTCCCTTTAATCCAAAAATTCTTCATTTGACAACTTACCAGAAAACCAAAGTAATGTTCTATAAAGCTACTACACACTGGGATCTGCTATATGTGCTTTGGGGCTGTAAAACTAGTGACTAAATTTCTTGGCATTCCAGGCACACTGTGGACTATTATTTGAGCACTACCAGATAAGGAAGGGAGAGAGAGATAGATAGATAGATAGATAGATAGATAGATAGATAGATAGATAGATAGATAGATAGATAGACAGACAGACAGACAGACAGATAGAATCTTGGTGGGACTGTCAGAAACAACTCTTTTTTAAAAATGTATAAATTGTATGTCTAACATGAACCTACAAGCAAAACTGAAAATTCTATTTATGAATGTGGGTAAAAATACAGAATATACTATAGCCAATATATATTAACATGGCTATGGATATTAGAAGCCACATATACCTTTTAAGTTAGCTTCTTTTTAAAAATATTTTTAATTGTATGTGTATGAGTAGTGTGTGTACACATGGCCTGGAACCACAGAGGCCAAGAGCGAGTCAAGCTTCTGGGACTGTAAGGAAACCACGTCCGCAGAGCAGCAAGTGCTCGCAACTGCTGGGACATTTCTGCAGTCACCGTTAGTTTCTATTTCTAACTTTTCTTTTAAATCAGCGTGGGGGCTGGAGACATGGTTCAGTGGTTAACTGTCAGCTGTGTTCTTCCAGAAAACCCAAGTTCAGTTCTCAGCACCCACATCAGCTCCCAACCTTCTGCAGTTCCAGCATCAGGATCGCCACATCCTCTTCTGGCCTCCATAAGCACTGCACACACATGAACAAACGCCAGGACAGCCAGGGCTACACAGAAAAACCCAGTCTTGGGGGAAAAAAAGAAGAAAAGCAGTAAAGTCTTAAGAACTGTTTCTCTAGGAGAAAAAGACAAACCACTAGCCAATCTAACACAAAAGCAACTTTTGCAACCTGCTTTGCAGGCTAGGTCTTTTTTCCCTTTTTTTTTTTAATTTTATTTATTATTTCTTACAATTTATTCACTTTATATCCCTGCTGTGGCCTCCTCCCTTATCTCCTCCCAATCCCTCCCGCCCTCTTCTCCCCCATGCCCTTCTCCTAGTCCATTGATAGGGGTGGTCCTCCTCCCCTTCCATCAGACTGGCTGCATTTTCTTCCTCTGTTGCCTGGCAAAGCAACACCTCCCACAGGGAGGGTATCAGAGAGCCTGCCAATGAGTTCATGCCAAAGACAGCCCCTGATCCCCTTACTAGGACACCAATTTGGAGACTGAGCCAGGTTTTAGGTCCTCTCATGCATGGTCCTTGGTTGGGATATCAGTCTCTGCTGGGACCCCAGGGCCCAGTTTTTTGGGGTTTTTTGTTGTTGTTGTTTTGTGGTTTTTGTTTGTTTGTTTGTTTTGGCTCTGTTGGTCTCCTTTTGGAGTTCCTGTTTCCTCCAAAGCTTTCTATCTCCCCCTTCTTTCATAGCCCAAAGTTTGGTTATGGGTCTCACCCAGCCTCTGCTTTGATACCTCGATCAGTAGAAGATGCAAGCTAGAGATGACATTATTTGGGCATACTAAGCTTGGTATTTCTTATCTCTCCAAATATTTCTCCCAACATGGTTGATTCAAAACTTTTTTTCTCTGTTTGTAAGCATGGACCACACTGTTGCTATAGCTCAAACCTTCCATCTAGCTAGGTCTCCTCCTAGCCTGCTTCATTCTTCCACACAATACAACTGTGTCCATAGTGTTGTCCCAAACGGTAGCTTTAGTCTTTTATTTATATTTACACACACACACACACACACACACACACACACACATATATGTATTTATATATTTTATAGTATTCATACCTTTTTCAAGGCTATTTTCCCCACTTGCCCCTTTATTTCTTCATGCTATCTTTAGATCCAGTTTATCAATTTCTACTATTAAAAAAAAAAAAAAAAAAAAAACCTTAAAGTTGAAATGTGTTTGTTTTTTAATGGAAACAGTAAGTTCACACCCTGATGTTAACTGACATCTTTATTGTGCTCTCCTCAGCCCAAGAATGCCTGGTGACACTCCACTATCAATCAAGCCATTTCCTTTATCACTCAACACGCTTCTTATGCTGGAATATTTTAAAATATTTTCTAGTTTATGCTCCCGATAGTTAATTTATTATTTGCTAACTTTCTAATTTTTCCAATAGTCAGTAGGATTCCCCAGACTTTTGGCAGAAGTGTCTTTAAATAGTTTTGCTGCTTTTTGTTTTGTTTTTCACACTAACCCTTCTTTCTCTACTGTACAAGCTAAGATAAGTAGCATAACCAGGGCAAGCAGGAATACCAGGTGCAGACAAATGTCCTAACACCACCACTCAGAATAGCAAATAGACGCTCATCAAGTCACTATCCTTCTCTCTGTTTGCAACTGGCTATATACCTTACACAAACACTGTTGAACGTCTACAAACTCTTTCGTTGAGTGTCATTATTTCTGTTGCTTCTTTGGGGACAGAGTCTGCAATGGATCTGAATTTGCCAAACATTAAGATTTAATTACCCTGTGCTACTGAGCAGTAAAATAGCTGATACAGAGACAATCATCTAGGTTAAGGTGATCACAGCACGACTGTGAATTAGCTACTCATTCACAAAAAAAGAGAATTGGTTTCTGCTTCTAGGCAAGGCTCTGGCTCTTGATAAGGGGTTCCTTAGCCCAAATTCAGCCAATTGTGCATACCTACCATCTCTGGCAACTATACCACACTCTGAGATTTGGAGTGGCTAACTGGCGCTCCCACACTAATACTTCAGCTGACTGGGAATAGCAACTGACTTGCTTGGATCAAATGGATTTGTGTCTAATTCTGAAACCTATAGAATTGTGGCAGTTAGCATTCTAAAGGAGGAGCAAGGCAACGTCAGCTGACCTGGGATACAGGAATCGGTCCCTTTAAGAGTAGCTATTCCTTGCCACTAGCGCTGTCTCCTCCTCTCTAGGACTCTGTAACTATTACAGATTGCTATGGCTAGTGGTACCAATGATGACGGTGGGAAGGGACAGGGAATAGGCTGAAAAAGAGAAGACCCCAGACCCTGTGAAAAGTCTGGCTCACAGGCTCGCTCCCCACTTCCACTTCCAGGGTCTCTCTCATCATCCTATTGGGAGCTGTTGCTTAAATAAACCTCTGTTGTTTGTGTACTTCCCCCCCTAAGGCTGTTGCCTACGCTGTCTCCTGTCAGCTCACTGTCTAATAGAAGCCTTTCTTCTGCAGCCCTCACTGGCTTCCCTCCAACATATAAAATGGTACCCCTAGATGACCAGCCCTCATCGATGGGCCCCCAAAACAATTCTCTGAGAGACTCAGGACCTTTTCCTTCACAGTTCATGAAAAAGTTAAGTGACAGTCAGCTTTTCTCACTGCCACTTAAAGAAGACAACATCCAGACTGATCGCAATTTCAGGTTTAAGTTGGGGCCCACCTAGTGACACACCTCACCCAGCAAAGCCCCATTTCATAGTTTCCAGCATTTTCCTACATATTATCAGCAACTAGGAACCATGTGTTCAACATATGCACTGTGAGGGGCACTTTATATTCAAACTGTAGCATACAAGGCCCCAGAGGGCTCACTTCCATTCCAGAACACAAAATGTATTCAGTTGATTTTCAAGAGTTCCTCATAGTCTTATTATTATGTGTTTTTGTTTGTTTGTTTGTTTGTTTGTTTGTTTTTGAGGGTTTTACTATCTAGCCTTGGCTGGCCTAGAACTCACTATGCAGACCAAGCGGGCCTCAAACTCTGAGACCCACCAGCCTCTGCCAAAGAGCAAAATCTCTTCAAAGACTCCTAACAAACTCTTGTGAGCCCTTGTAAAATTCCAAAACCAAGTCACATATTTCCAATATATAATGTGCTGTGTGACTTTTCCTTCCTTTCCCCAAAGAAGGCCCTGATGACCAAGCCAAACTAAACCAAACCAAAATACGGATTTACTGAGGCCTCAGGTTACTTACAACACTATGAGTGACTCAAGGCAGCTGTGTCACTCCAAAGCCCACTTTGGCAAGATGCCAAGACACAAAAAGCAACATCTCTGGAGCTCCCTGCAGGACAGTCAGCTCTGCTGGGATCTCTGGCCTCAGCCTGCCTTGTTCACTGCATTTATAATGAGGAGAGGGGCTCTGTGAACCTTGCCACTGAGTTCCCTGGGCCTTGTGTCACTAGTTTTAAGTTTATGAGCCTACCCCCTCCCCATAACTAAGGAATCCAATGGCAAACAGTAAAAACACCCACTCCAAAAGGAAAAACTGAATAGCAAAGAACCAAACCAATGCATGTGCAAAACGGCAAATCCTGTAGCTCCATGCCCCTTGTTTGTGTAAACCTGCCTAAAATGTTCTACCTGACGGGGTTAATTAAATGGCCTGTACCTGGGCAAGGCAAAAGGGGGTAGGCCTGGCTAGGGTTCCCAGGCTTTTGAGGATGGAAGAATCACAAGAATCACGGGAGGCAGAGACAGACGGAAGGACAGGAAGAGAGAAAGAAGGTGGACACTGCAATGGGTTAGCCTGGAGAAGAAACCACATGGGGTCACCAAGAACTCCAATAAAGGCGTGAAAAGGCCCAGATGAAGAATAAAAGCAAGTATTTACAAGATTATGGATAGAAGATAGGATGGTTAAGGAGGATGGTATTGGATGAGAGCTGGGAGATGGATGGTATGGTGATTCAGACAGCGTAGATAGGAGTATCTGCCCAGCTGACAGTAAATAAGGCAATTATAAATCTAACAGGTGTCTGTGTCATTATTTGTGATGGCAGGTTAGATAATACCTCCATGATAATCAAAGGGCTAATTAATAATAAACACCAATATTTACTTTTTATTAACTATAACAAAGTACCAGGTGTCATGATAAGAACTCCAAAAAGCTTAGCAGCCTGCCCCAGCAGCCTTATTGCAAGCCCTATCTTGTGGGTTACCTACAGCTTTCCTGAACAAATGTTCCACATTCCTAACATCTCCAAGCTCCTCAGATATTAACTGCGGCTTGGGCTTCACTCAACAGCTTCAAACATCACCCCTGGGGCAGATGCCAGCACTCCAACCCTAGCAGGCACTGCCTCCTATGCTTTCCTTTGAAATTCTGGAAGTCTCCACACTTCCATTTTGCCTACCTGAAAAAAGTCAATGGACAATGTCAAGGTCAGTCACTAGTGGAACCAGTATCTGGGCCTTCCACCCTACAGCAGCCTGAGTGGCTTAACAGTTGAGCACAGGAAATTCAAAGGTGGGAACAGCCAATTCCTGAAATGATCTAAGGCATTTTCTTTAATATCCAAGTATTTGCCCTTTGTTGTTGTTGTTGTTGTTGTTGTTGTTGTTTTGTTTTGTTTTTTTAAGTGCTAAAGATGGAACCCAGGGCCATGAGCATACTAAGAAAGTGTTCTACTTGAGGCTACAGAGATCACTCATTGGTTAAGAGCACCTACTGCTCATTCATAGGGCCTGGGTTCAGTTCTCAGGACCCATCTGACAACTTACAACCATCTGTATGTAACTCCAGTTCCAAGGGATCTGACTCCCTCTTCTGGCCTTCTTGGGTATCAGGAACATATTTATATACATAAAATTAAAATAAATCTTAAAGAGGAGGAAAAGGAAGAAGTAGTAGAAAAAGAGAATAACAAGAATAACAAAGTGCTCTACCACTGAACTGCATCCCCAGTGCACAGCTTCTTTCTCATAGCTCAGATCTCTTTGGCAGCTACACTTTGCTTGGTCTTGAATTCTTCATACATTTTTACTTGTTTTCTGGGCAAACTACAAACTTTTAAACCTTCCCACTGTGCCTTTTGCTCAGATTCTCACCGTAAACTTTGATGTAAGAGACCAGCAATAAACACACTGCAACCTAAATACCAGGCTGCCTTCCACTCTCTTTCAGCACATTTATTAAATTCAGCTGGCACGGGCTCAGGACATGTTCAAGATGAAACGCAAGGCTTTGCCACAATATAACATGCATGACTGGCCTCCAGTACAGTTACAGACAGTATTCTTTCTCCATTTTGCCTGACAGCTAATGAATGGTCTTCCTGCACACATGCTTAATGCTTATCTGTGTGCTCGGCTTCTGAGCTCTCTCTGGAACCACGGTAAGTCCTACTTGCAGCAGGTAAAGCTATCCTTCCGAGAGGCGCTCCCACTGGCCCATGGCCCCACAGCAACACACTCCGCCCAACACTTTCTAGGATACTTCATTCACCGTAACAAAGAGCTGAGAAACAGCAACTTTGGGGACCACGGATTTACTCAGGACCCATCTGACCCCAATTTTAGAGTCTGCTCTATAGCCCTGCTGTGGGGCGCAGGCACAGGGGGGAAGGAAAAGCAGCAAGCTCTGATGTTAGCTAAGTGGGATTAAAAAGCTTGCTTGGTAACAGTTACATAGGAATGAGAAAACAACGAGAAACTCTCACCTGAGACAAAAGAGATGAAACTCAACTACCACTGTCTGTTTTTCTAAACCTGCTTTTCCTCTCCCTCTTTTTCAGGAAATGAGCACAGATAGCAAACAAGTTTAAACATAAAACTAACTTGACTAGAAACCTGCAAATTTCACCTTCTGTAAAACTTGCTTTGCTCTGAAAAAAAAAAAAAAAAAAAAACTCTCCTTTGGGGTAGCAATGAAAAGACCACCCTAGGATGGTCTCATAGACAAGACTATGGTAACAACTATGCATATATAAGCTATGAAACATTTCTGACAGGGCCTCTCTAGAGGCCCTAGCTAGAGGCCACAGCTGTACGAGAATGAAAGTACTTCCATTTATCTCCAAGTGCTGAGAATTTCTTGTTGGAAAAGGTGAGTCGCCTAACCAGATGAGACAAAACATCATAGCACTGGGAGCATGTGTGGAAGACTCGCTTCCGGTAGCTATGAAGACCAAGGTGACCTAACTTCCTCCCAAAATAGCATCGACAGCTTAGGGCACATAAGCCTACCGGGAGCACTTCCTAGTCAAAGCACAGGTTCCAGGAACCTACACAGTGAAAGGAGATAATCAACCCCCAAAGTTGTTCTTTTCCCTCCACACAGCACACACACAGCCCATGACACACAGAAATACACACATACAAATAAACAAAAGTAATTCAAACATGTAAAGAAATAGACCACCAGAGAAAATACCTTATAACAGAAGACACTTTGTAAGGTTCAGTATTTTCAAAAGGCTACCTCTGGAAAAATGAAAAATGCTTTACTTTCCAGTTTAGCAAAACTATACCCCATAATGCACACACATTAAGATAATTTAATAATGTTAAAGCTAGCAATATCCAGACTTATTTTAAAATATAGTCAATTATAAACTGCAACAAATAAGGAGCACCAGTTATTTACTTCAGCACAGTCACAAAGAGAAGATACTGCTGTGCTTTCAAATTCAAGCCCTACTGAGGCCATTCAGCTATGCACGTCACCCGAGATTCCCACAACACATATCACAAAATCAGATCCAAGTACTCATTATTTTTATCTTTTTACCTGTATTCAGGCTGTCGGCTTGTGGAATGATCATCCTTTGTCCATCTGTAGCCAGGTTCATCCTGCAAAATAAGTAAATAAATAAGTTGATTGATAATTTGGGCTTTGTTTACCTATTTTGAACAGCATCTGAGGCAAAATTACAAAGAGAGTAAAACCTCTCTAGGAATTCCTGAGCTTCCAAAACAGAGTAAATAAAGGTTACAAGTTACACACTTCAGCAACTAAAGATGACTGAACCTGCCACACCACTTACCTGTAAATTCACAGACTTAGTGCCACAGATACATGTAACAACATGAAAACAGACTGGCTGTCTGGGGACAAGGGCCCCAGTCAAGTGGACAATGATCAACTTTTTCATTGTCCAAGGTCTCTGACCAATGTTCATGTTCAAGTTCAGTGAAGAACTTAGTGCTTTTCACATTTTGCTTATTTTCTTTTCTCATTTATCACTTAATAATGCAGAGTTAGAAGCAATCTAGCAAGAATTGGCACTGATAAGAAATATTATAATATCTGATACAAAATTAGAATGAATCAAATGAAGCACTTTTTGTCCTCTAAGACACATGTGTGAAGATGCATACACACACACAATCAACCACATAGGGGGCTGGAGAGACGGCTCAGTGTTTCAGACCACTTGCTGGTCTTGCAGAGGACCCAGGCTTGATTCTCAGCACTCACCGGGGCCTCACCCATGCCCTCTTCTGGCCTCTATGGGAACTGAACATATGTGGTTCAGATCCACATGCAGGCAAAATGCCCATAAACATAAAATAAAAATAAAATTAAACTTGGCAAAGTGGCACATGCTTTTAATCTAAGCATGCCAGGGCCAAAGCAGACAAATCTCTGAGTTCACGACAAGCCTGGTCTACATAGCAAGTTCCAGGACTACAGAGACCCTGTCTCAAGAAACAAAAATAAACACAAATGCAAATGATTTACAGTAAGAGAAACTGATATAGCTAAAATGTTACTTTTCATGTTCCTCATATAACATAACAAACCCAACACGTGTGTAAATAAAATGTATCTATATTTTCCTTCTTAATGTCATATAGAAATAAGAGAAAATAAAAAGGCCAAAGCTATAATAAAGTACTAGATCCAGTAAATAGTTATTCAATATAAATTCAAAGTAAATTCAATATAAAACTTGGTGCTTTAAAAGTTCTAAGTTTTTTTGTGTTAACATGGCTTTGTCTTGCGGTACTGAGGACCACGACATGCCCAGCAAGAACTCTCACCCCTGAGCTGAGCAGCACAGACAACCTGGAGGAATGAAGTAAAGCAACTGTGTTGTTTCTGAAACACTACTACAAGCTTTTAGAAAAACAGTCACGATCATGAGGTATCAAACAAAGACCCAGTGAAAACAAAACTCCTCAAACAGCCACAAGGAGTTTTGACAAAAGAGTACAAGATGCTCTTGGTGTGAGCAAATCCATTCTCCCTGAGCCTCCCTGGAGAAGGGTCTGACAGGAAAACCCAGTGGCTCTAGTAGAGAAATGATGCTTTCTTCCCAGCATGGAGAACCTTCCTAAAGGAATAGCATGACACTATAAACAAGCAAAAGCCAGTGATGCAAGGAAGGAAGCTGTTGCCCTGCAAACTTCAGGAAGAATCACCCTCTCAGAAACCACTACAAAGTCTCATCAGTACTTCAGAATTGTCAGACTCAAAACTGTGAAGGAGCATGAGAACTGGACTCCTAAACTTCTTTTGGTTTCTTGAGACAGGGTCTTCTCTCTATAGTCCTGGCTGTCCTGGAATTTGTTAACCCTGAGGAAATCACTCACCTCCATTTCTTTAATTGCCAACATGAGGTCAAACAGTACAGTGTTTAAATATATGCTACTGGTTACCATATTATACATTATATATAGAGATATAATGTATACCATATTATATATTATATATAGAGAAGGAGGAAAAGAGGAAAAGAAGGCAAACGGTGGGGCTGGAGAGATGGCTCAGAGGTTGAGCACTGGCTGTTCTTCCAAAGGTCCTGAGTTCAATTCCCACAACCATATTGTGGCTCACAACCATTATAATGAGATCCCATGCCCTCTTCTGGCATGCAGGCATACATACAGGCAGAATAATGTATAAATAATAAATAATCTTAAAAAAATAGGTGAACAGTATAGAAAAGGAGTATTGTAAATTTGTAAGCTCAGACATAGCAATTGCTTCCGATTTTTTGATAAAAGTAATAAATTATCAGAAACCTTAAATAGCTTCTAGATTATCAAGAACATGTTAATAAACTTAGTAGCTTACATTTTAAAACTGTTTGCCATCTGAATCAGTAACTTGACCGAGTTCTAATCTGAAAAGTAAAGACCTTTAAGAATTCTAAGGAAACATGAGATAATGGACTTAAACCCACCTCACGCAGTGTTTCGTGTTAACATAAAGCAACTGTAAGCATGAAGTGGCAGTGCTGAGCACCTGCTCACCGCTGACTGTCAGGTGTTAAGTTGCGTGAGTCTGCAAAGCCCTGCAAGCTTAAGGTAAAAAGGCGAACAAAGTTACAGGCTGGGTATACAGCTCAGGACAGTGCTTACCATGGGGTAAGCATGAGGGAGGCCATGGCCTTGCTGCCCAGCACCACACACAAAGCAAGCACACTGGAAATGCTAATACCACTCAGAGCTCTCCGGGATGCTCGCTCACTATCCAGCATCATGAGATCCTTGACTGCTAGGACCCTCTGGAGCTACAGCCGGCAGTCAATAGCATCTAACTGGAATGGTAACCAAGCCCTAAAAACCTAGCACTCCAGCACCCAGGAGGCTGAGACAGGGGGACAGCAAGTTCCAGGCAAGCCTGCCCTATAGAGTGAGACCCTATTGCAAAAGGGAAGTAGGGGAGGCTGCAAATAAAACCAGGCCTAGCAACATAACAGAACACAAGCAGCAGGTGATTATTCTACTGTCAAGGCCTGCACATACACGAATTTTAAACTTGAAAGAAAGAACAATTAGTACACGGGGGAAATTTACATACTCCTCTGTGAGGTGGGCCACTTCTTCGATCATGAGAAAAACTGCGGCCCTCGTCACATTCTCGGTAATCAACATGACTGTAATATCTACTGTAGCCTCCTTCATCAGGTCTGGCTAGCAGAGGCGGTCTCTTGTCTAGCAGAGGTGGTCTCTTGTCTAGCAGAGGCGGTCTCTTTGGCACAACATTAACTACTCTATGGTAGCCATCCTAAAACAGACAAAAAGAAATATAGAGACATCACTAATTTCTCTATTTGGCTTTGGAAATGTTTCTTACAAGCACAGGAATTCTTGTCCATAATTCAACAGAGTAAATGTAAAAGCAAACTAAAACGCGCTAATGAAAAATGTGAATATTACTAATAGTAACATCTTCATATAGATAAATGGGAATGAAATTATTCTATGAAAAACGATCTCAAACATCCAAAATAACACACAACAATACAAGATGACAATCATAATTTTAGGAAAAGGGGGCTAGAGAGATGGCTCAGGGGTTAAGAGGACTTGCTGTTTTTCTAGAGGATCTAGGTTCAGTTCCCAGCACCCAGACGGTGGCTTACAACTGTCTGTAAAATCAGTTTCAAGGAATATGACACTCTCTTCTGGCCCTTGTAGGTACTGTATCCACATGGTACACACTTGTACACGCAAAATAAATCTAAGTAATGTAGTGTAAGTGAAAAAAGTCATTTTACCAAAAACCCGCACCCAATAAGAAGGTTCTAGCAGCATTGCTCCTAATGACAACAAGGACAGCACACTGTCTGGTGTATTATGCTTAAAGTATTCTATCAGTATTCTAACACAGGACTTGTGCCCATAAACCAGCAAACAGGGAAGTAGGTACTGAACTAGAAAGAACAAAAGAGAACATTCTGCTATTTTTCCAGAAGCACAGGAGAGAGAGGGAACTTCTAGCTTTTTAAGTTTGGACAGAAGGTATAAAAGCTAATCTAACATTAGAACTAGTTTCAAAAGTAATGCAGTCTCAATGACTTAAAGTTTTTACTAACTTTTTGGGCTTGGAGACATAGCCCACTGGTAAAGAAAGGGCCCTGACTGCTCTTTCAGAGAATCCAGTCATTCAGCACATGCAGATCATGGTAGAACTCCAGTTCCAGGAGACTGAAGTCCTCTTCTGGCCTCCTTCGGCATTGCATGTACATGCTGCACAGATTTAATACATGCAGGGAAAAGACTAATATACATAATAAATAAAACTTATTTTTTAAAAAACTGTCACCAAAAGGGGTCTGTGTGATTTGAGGAATAAGACAGAAAACAAAGTCTATCTTACATTAGCAGCTAATATGAGCTAGAAGCTATTAGGGTAAGAGGAAGAGAACTATACAGTACATGTGCCATAATCTGACCTAAGCTATGTAAGGAACATCCACCTATAAGGAAAATCCGAGCAGTTTTACATTTTTTGAGACATGATCTCACTACACAGTCCAGGATGGCCTCCAGAGCACAATCTTCTTTTGTTTTTTGAGGTTGGGTTTAATCCTATAGCCAAGGGGAGCCTGGAACAGATATCCTCCTGTCTTAACCTCCTGAGTGCTAGAATTATAGGTGGCTTAGCATGCACACAATAAGTAAATTGACTAATTAATTTAAAAATAAATGATTATCTTAATTTTCTATATATCCCAATTTTTAAAACTCTACTATGAAAGCTATGTTCATTTTAGAAGGTAAAAGCATTAGCTAAATAGCTGAATAGCTTGACACATAACTCTACAAATATTAAATCTCATAGCTAACTGGACACAAATTAAATGGATTAGGACATTTATGTAAAAGCATTTCTTGAGAAGGGTGGGATTCAGTTGTAGAGCAGGGATTAGCATTCATAAGGCCTTGGGTTAACTCCCTGAAGCAAAACAAAACCCACCAATTAAATATATGTGAACTTATTTTAGCACAAAAACATTGTGGTAGAAAAATCCCATATCAATATACCAGCATTTCCAACAAGATCACGGAAGAAAAAAACTTCCCCAAACTAAGGATACACACATACAAATATAAGCAGCACACACAACAGCAAACTCCTGTCCAGCGGGAGTTCAACAGGTTCCTAAGGAAGGGTGAAAAGAATGGTGGGACAAAGACACGAAGGAGGAGGCCAGGTCAGTTTGTCTGATCAAACCCTCATTTATTAGAAATTTTTACCCAACTTATATAGGAAGAAGGCAAGAAAGGGGGGAGGCTAATTTACTGCTGCAGAAGATAGCAAGAGTGCTTTCATGGCTTAAATATTGCACCTGCAAGATACCATAAGGATGTTTTCTTAAGATATCTCACGGATGCTCTAAGACTAACAAATGGATGTCCTCACAAATCTATCACCCATAACCTAGGGTCCTAGATAACTCTTCCACTAATTGGCCTTAGGTCTCCACTAAAATGACCTTTGCTCACTATTTGGCTTTGGCTTCAGTAAATAGCTTTGGCTCACTATTTGGCTTTGACTTCAGTAAATAGCTTTGGCTCCCAGCAGAAAAGAAAATTCCCACAGAATATTAGTTAAAACGCTAAGTATACAACACAGGCAGTGATGGCACACACCTTTAATCCCAGCACTCAGGGCTGTAAGTTCGAGGACAGCCTGGTCTACAGAGTGAGTTCCAGGGTAGCTGAGGCTACATAGAGAACTCCTGTCTCGAACAAACAAAAAACAAACCACTAAGTACACATAACAAGTCAAATGAAGTGTACGGAAAGGTGCAAAAGAAAAACACAGGCAACATATAAAGGAAAACCTATCAAATAGCAGCCGATTTCTCAGCAGAGTCCCTGAAAGCCAGAAGAATGAGTACACTGCCTACAGTAACTACAGAAGCCAGGAACATAACCTGGACCATTGCCAGGATAAGTCTGGAGGGCAGAGAAGGGAACAGCAGGATAGAGGAAATGGGAAGGGGGAGGGATCGATAGGTAAGAGAGAAGGCTTTAAATACAAAAAGCTGCAAGGAGAATGGCAGGGCACAATTGATCTGGTGGGGTGGGGGAGATGGCAAAAGGGAAGCTCCCAAGGGGAGGTTAATACAGAAGGTGGGAAGAGGGTAAGGCCAATAGCTTGGTACTATAGATCTGATGGGGAAAAGCGGGGAGCTCCTTATCGAAGGGAAAAGGAGGTAGATACAGAGGGAAGGAATGAATCTAGACACAAAGCAGATTCCTTGCAAATCACAAGTGCTGCTGGGCGAATTTTCCTGGAAGCTGGCAATGAACTTATTGCCCAGATCAAGTCACTGAACGTGCCTAGCAGAACAAATCTCTCCTTGGGTTCTCTCCCAGTATTTCTTCCTGGTAGTGATCACTGTTCTGGTTATTCTGGCTTGTTTGAAATGTTTATATAAAGAAACTCTAGGAGATACACTGCTGAGCCCAGCTTCCGGCCTTCAGAGCTGTTTGTGGAGTTCAACCGTGTTGCTGAATCTGGCAGTAGGCCACTTACCCAACTGCTGTATTATTTAAACAGCTCATTCACTCTCCTATTCAACATTCAGGCTGCTGCCAGCTTGAAGCTTTTAGCAATGTTGCTTATAAACATACAGACAATATGATTTTTAAAATAATGTTAGATGTTCTCTGGATCTCAAAGACTTTGGAACTTTATTCACTTTTGTGTGTACGTGGGTGCCTGGTGAATGTATGCCACTTCAGTGCTGGTGCCAGAGGCCAGAGGCCAGAAGGTATCCTGCAGCTTGAGTTACAGGCAGCTGTGAGTCACCTGACATGAGACACCTGTCACCTGACAGATGCCTGATATGAGTCTTCCAGGGCAGTAAGCGCTCTTATCACTGAGCCATCTCTCTAGCTCCTTAAAGCTTTAAGTAGGGTAGGTTTTTACTAAGTCCAATGTCAGAAACAATAGCTGCATTTACATGTCTACTGTTAAACACTTCTGCAAATTCAGTGAGTCCGCTTACATCAGACATGAATATAAAATTAGCTTCACAAGGCGCACGACTGTAAGCACTGTTCAGCTGAAGAAGGCTGAAGAAGGAAAAAAATCTATTCTTCCTAAATAGAAAACAACACAACAGCAAGAGCCACCTGTGACTGTCATTAACAGAAGTCATCAGTGTTTTCAAATCAATGTAGTAGTTTGAATATGGTGTCCTCAGTTGCAGGCATCTGAATACGTACTCCCAGTTGGTGGTGCTATTTCGGGAAGCTTAAAAGGTGTGACCTTGTTGGAAGAGGTATGTTGCTGGGCTTCTAGAGTTTAGAGGCCACCATTTTGATTCTCTGTGCTCTGCCCTTGCAATTTAAGACTGACCCTGCTACTCTAGCCACCATGCCTGCAGCTTACTGACTCATATCCCTCTGATAGTGTAAGCCTAAACAAACCTTTCCTTCTGTAAAGTGCCTTGGCAGTGGCGTTTCATCACAGTACCGAAAAGCAACTAAAACATCAGGTCCCAGCTACCTGTTCACACCTCAATCATGTATACTCATCACTAATTTAAAGCAATCCCTTTCACTACCTCTTAATATTTAGACACCTGTTGCTATAGCTTAGGCCTTAAATGTCTCCCATTAAATGTCTGAGATATCGCATATAGGACCTAGTACCTGACAGGAAATCATCATGTCACTAGGAATGTCCTCAAGGAGGACTGTGGCACCCTACTCTCTGTCTGTCTGTCTGTCTGTCTGTCTGTCTCTTTTCCATGGGTATGAGGTGAGTAGTTTGGACCTGGAACACACTCATAATATACTGTCAATGGCCAACTCATTATAGAGTAACACCTCCAAAACCAAAGCCAAAATGAGCTTATTTCTTTTTATCTCCAGTAGTGTTAGGGCAACGGCAAAGCTAACACACCCTCTGAGGAACTAAGTCTTACTAAATCAGAAACTGAGGTTTTGAGCTAGGTGTTCATGCCTGTGAGCTCAGCACCTGAGATGCTAAGGACTGCCATGAGCCCATGGTCAGCCTAGTCTATAATTCCTACAGAGAATTATAAATCAGCCTGGACTACAAACTAAATAAAAGCCAGGAGGTGGCACACGCCTATAATCCCAGCACTTGGGAGAAGAGGCCAAATGAGCAGGAGTTCAAATTTATCCAAGTACACAGTGAGTTGGTGGCCAGCCTGAGCCATACCTGAGCCTGTCTCAAAAACGTTAAAAAATAATAAAATAAAATAAAATAAAATAAAATAAAATAAAATAAAATAAAATAGGGGGCCCAGGCAGGATGGGGAGGGGGTGACGTGGGGCAGGCTAGAGATTTGGCCCTGATGGTTAACGACTCTTACTGTTCCCACAAGCTATCTCACAACAGCTCCAAAGGATGTAAAAGCCTCTTTTGGCCGCTCACCCACCCATACATGCACACTGGTGCTCACACGCAAAAAGAGTAACAAAACTGATCTTCCTAAAAACATCAGATTTTTTTTATACCTTATTAGTTGTATTCCAACCTCAGGGATCTCAGGCATCATTCTAGGTGTGATGAAGCATGTCTATAATCCCAGCACTTAAAAGGTAAAAGGGATCAGGCCAGCCTCAGATGATACACAGAAAGTTCATGACCAGCCTCAAATACACAGAAAGTTACCTCCAGAAAGACAGTGGGAGCATCATGAGAAGTGATCCATATATTTTACTGGGTAAGTAAAAGGGCAAAAAGATTTAAAACTTACACTGTACTTAACTAAACTGTAAGCATGACAAAGAAGGCAAAGGGACCAATTCCAAGAGCCCTCTGAAGAGCAAAATACATGGAGGGCAAAAAGAAAGCTTCAAGTCACTCACACAAGAGTAAGTTCACCAGAGGCGTGGAAATCTGAATTCTAGAGAAGAGAGCTATAGGAATAAAGGCTCACAAACCAATAAAGTGGGACCTCAGCCAGTGGAGGTACAGAAAATAACAGTAATAAACAGGTCTGGACGGGCTCTGTGTTCTTCAAGGAAGAGCAGTTCAGCCTCCACCATCAGTACCTAAGCAGCCAGACATGGAGAACAGACATCTAAACACAATTACTGTGATCATAAACACACACGCTGGAGCTGTAAAACATCTCTGCCTACCTACTTACTGATGCCAACACCCCATGAGGAGGAGGAGTCAGGGATGACTATTCACATTTACACACACAAATGGCATTAGATAAAAATGCTTGCTTATGTTTTACTATAAAATGCTCATTCAATTTGACTTCTTTACTTTTTCTTTTTGGTTTTTCAAGACAGAGTTTCTCCGTGTAGCCTTGGCTGACCTAGAATTGCTCTGTAGACTAGTCTAGCCTCAAACTCACAGAGATCCACCTGCCTCTGCCTCCTCAGTGCTGGGATTAAAATCGTGCGACACCATGCCCAGATTTTTCTCTTCTGAGGTGTTTGGGATCAGTCCAGGAGCTCCCGCATGCTAGGCAAGCACTCACTGAATTACATCCTCAGCCCTTCAATTCTAATCCTTAAACTAACACTCTGGCCAATCAACATACTAAACTTCATCCATAATACTTCCACCCGGGGAAATCCATGTTCTAAAACACCAATTGCCTATCCTTCTACCAAAAGAGTGGCCTTAGACCTCAAGCAGCTTTTCCTTGTTCCCCAAACCCCATTTCTTTTAAACTAGTTCCCTCTCAGTTCTCTCTTCTTCATGAGGTCATTTCCCAATGAATTACCTCAATGATTCTGAGTCAAATTCTTCAATGTCAGCCTGGGCAATCATCTTGCAATCTTAAATCCATACAATCTTCTTTTCCCATCCACAAGTATGCTACTCAGTAAAAACCACACTCAAATCTTCAGATCAATGCCCAGCTGGCGAAATAAAATTTCTACTCATATATTTTTGGTGGGAAAAAGAACATGAAACATTTTTGGAAGGTATCCTACAGCTATGACACTTAGCATATATTATTTTTTAATCCTTCTAGATGAATCATAAAATAAATTTATAAAGTTAAAAAATTTATTAGAAAGTCTCTAGAAAAACCTGGAAAGGAATGACAGGATAATTACTAGGTCTGTCCATCTTAATATAATGAGCTTCCTCCATTTTTTTCTTTTTTGTTTTTTTGTTCTGAGACAGGGTTTCTCTGAGTAGCCTTGGCTGTCCTGGACTAACTTTGTAGAATAGGCTGGCCTCAAACTCAAAGCAATCCCCCTGCCTCTGCTTCCCACAGTGCTGGGATTACAGGCATCCACCACTGCACCCAGCTTTTCTTTCTATCTTAAATCATTTTTATCAATTTCAAACTGAGCTGTAATTCAAGCCAATGAACGACAACCTTGAAGATGACAATGCTCATCCAGGTAAGGTACAGGATAAGTAACATATTGTCAAGTAGGCCTGGTTGCATAGTCCTATAAGCTACCTGAAAAGCTGAGGCAGAAAGATCACTAGGGCAAGGCCTGCATAGGAGCCAAAGTAAATTTAAGGTCAAACTAGGAATTTTAATAAGACCTTTGTCTCAAAATAGGAAATGAAACAAAGGGCTAAGGGTCAAGTGTGTCAGTGGTCAAGTGCTTGTCTGGCATGAGAAAAGCCCTAGATTCAATTCCTCATACACACACACAAATCTTTAATACGATAAATAAAAAATTCCTGACATGTACACAAATACTTATGCCTTTTGTGGTAGATAAAATGTCTAACGCTGAAACCCTCATGCCCCAATGTTAAAGATGCATCTGTGCAGAAGATCAACAGCTTTTTGACTTCCAAACCTCCCCTTAGTTCTCCATGGAGAACTCCATGGGAGACTATATCCACTCACTTAACAAATGCTGAACCTCTTAGATACAATTCTGGACGTAGTAAACAATATTATCAAGAACATTATGAGAAAGAGTCCAGCTCAAGATTCCCCACTCTCAGAACAGAGACAGACAGAGAGAAAGGTGATCAGAATTATTATCTGTCCCTTGAGCCCCCAGGATTCTTCTCAACCTACAATCTACCTGACCAGACAGAGGCATGCCATTTGGAATGCTAACCAGGATATCAATATGCTTCTGCTCCAGAAGAGGAGAAAAAAAAAAATCTCTGGGTAGAATGTCATATTAATTTATGTTTTAACTTTAATTTTGTCATTGTTGTAATTGTTGTCAAACTGGGTAGCCTGGCCTAGAACTTGCAATGTAGACCAGCCTCGCCTTGAATTCAGAGATCCACCTGTTATGGCCTTCCAAGTGCTGATGAAAGGCATGTAAATGCGTAACAAGCTCAATTTATAAATATTTTAAGAAGACAAATAAATGGCAGCCACAAGTAGAAACAGATGTTCAACATTTCTTTGTTAATGCATAGTATAATATTTATAAAAAAAATTTTCTCCTCCAACTAAATTAAATTCAAAACCTTTTTGTAAAATAACTTAATGTAAAGTACAGGCTTTGCTTTTAACTTAAGTAAAATATGACTGCATTTTCTGGCTTTTAAAAGGTGACCTGGACCTATTTTTCAAGGTGGCTGGTAAGCTAGCATTGGAGAAGATGAAGACAGAATGACATAGCAGGATGAGATTTTCTCCCTGTGGCAGCGACTCACACTGGCATGGCTCCGGGGAGGCACTCGCTCTCTTGGAAGTCGTTCATAGTCATACCGTCCCTCAGACCACATTTCATCTCTTGTGGAAGCCACTAAAAAGAAAACAAAAACAACTCTGGGTTTTGTTTGTCAGCAAGGAAGAGACAGTAAAGAAGCAAATGCCTGCCAAGACACCTGGAGTAGGGTGAGTGAGGGCAACAGGGAGGAAAGCAAAGTATCCCTCCCTCGACATGTGAAAAACATGCCTGTTTGTGTATGTATATATGTGGGCCTACCTTCCTTCTATTTTAAATGTTATTTAAAAGTTCAATAAAACTTTTCCACCCAACCATTTTAAAAACTAGAAAGGATACCATTTGATAAATAGTTTGAAAAGCAGACCAGAATAGCTACTCCAATTAAAGTTAGCCTCAGACTCACCATGTAGCCAAAGCTAGCCTGGAAACAGCAGCCTTGTCTCAGCCTTCCTAAGTGCTGGGATTACAGGTATATCCCAGCATGTAATGCTACAGTTTGACTTCTTTAGTTTGTATTTTAAAATTTTGCATTAGCCAGGCACAGTGGCTCACAGTTGTAATCCCAGCACACGGCAGAGAGGCCGATCACTGTGAATGCAAGGCCAGCCTGGTCTACAAAGTCCAGGACAGCCAAGGCTACACAGAGAAACACTGTCTTGAAAAGCAAACAACAAAAAAAAAGTATGTTAATTTATTTGTATATGTGTACATGATGTGTAGGCACATAGGCATGTACATGTGTGTGAAAGTCAGAGGACAGCAGGAGTATGCTCTATCATGGGGGTTCCAGAGTCCAAATTCATTGGTCTTGGTGACAAGTGACAAAACCATCTTACAAAGCCCTGGGTTTGGTTTTCTGGCCTTAAACTACCGACCCTCCTGCCAGGCGCTGAATTATAGCAGTGCACCATCATAGTCCTCAATAATCAGTAAATCTAAAGATGTGCTTAATATATCATATAAAAATCTGGGCCAGGCATGGCGGTGCACACCTTTAATTACAGCACTCAGGGAGGCAAAGGCAAGTGGATCGCTGTGAGTTAGAGGACAGCCTGGTCTACAGAGCAAGTCCAGGACAGCCAAGGCTACACAGAGAAACCCTTTCTCTAAAAGATGTTTGGTTTTTTTTTTTAATTTTTAAAATTTTAAAAAGTAATCTGACAAAGAGCCAGTTGGTGGCACTTGCCTTTAATCCTAGTACTCAGGAGGCAGAGGCAGGCGGATCTCTTGAGTTTGAGGCCAGCTTAGTTGACAGGATGAATTTCAGGACAGCTAGGCTGGTGGTCCTGGGTTCTATGAGAAAGCAGGCTGAGCAAGTTATGATGAGCAAACCAGTAAGCAGCACCCCTCCATGGCCTCTGTATCAGCTCCTGGCTCCAAGTTCCTGCTGTTTGAGTTCCTGTCCTGACTTCCTTCAGTAATGGGCTATGATGTAGAAATATAAGCCAAATGAACCCTTTCTTCCCCAACTTTGCTTTTGGTCATGGTGTTTTATCGTAGCACTAACAAGGCTCACTAAGAGTGTGGGTATGGTGTGCAAGTCACTCAGTACCTCACAGGAAATCCGAAGGCTAGCCGGATGCTCTCCTACAGATACCGTGCTCTCTTAGCTACACAGACATTTCAGGAAGTGACACACTACCAGAAGGCAAAGTGGAGAGCATATTTTCTGGCTGTTCCTGGTCCAGTTTGGAATTTTCTGCCTACCACCTTAGAAGACAAGATACCTCAGACATTAGAAGCACTCTAAGAATCAGCCACAGAACAGTGACCTAGAAAAGAGGGATTTCTAACCAACCTGGGTCCTGAGCCTAGGGTGCCTTTTTTTTTTTTTTTTTTGACACACCATTCCATATGTTAGCATTCTGCAACTCAGCTAATTCCTTGTTTGGGCTGGACTTAAATTATCACAAAAAGAAACAGACATTAAAGGTAAGGATAATAAAGCCAGGTGTGGCGGCCCATGCCACCACAGCCGTCGCCCTGCCTCTGCCTCCCTGAGCCCTGAGATTAAAGGCAGATTAAAGTCAGGCCACCATACCCAGCTATGGATGAGGAACTTTTAATCGAGCATTCCCAGGTGAACTTCAATTGCTGCACACCAGCAACATCAGGAACTTTTCTAAGAGCAACACTACCCAGGTTCCCACCTTTTCAAAGTCCCCAAAAACGCCCTTGGCAAGATTTCAGTGCTTTCAGAGCTTAAGGTCATTTTAAGGCTAAAACCCAGATTAAAGGGAAGAAAACTTATTCCAGATATCCAGGAGGCGTTAAGGGTTGACCTAAAGCTAAAAACTGTAAGACTCCTTCTGGCAGAAAATGTTTAAAATTCCAGACAACTAAACCCAAAACCATTTCCTTTTAGAATATAATTAAAGTCTTTGAAAGAAACTCACTGATAGCACCTAAACCACTCAGATTCCCACCTAGAACTCTGTGATGCTTGGTACTCAAGAGTATGCCGTGTACGGATACATCACTTATTGCTCAGCTCTGAGGGGTTGAGGCCAGCCAAGACTACAAAGTGAGAGCTAGTTTAAGAACAAGCATGAAGAATGAGGTACAAAAACTTTATAGAAAGCTTAAAAAATAAAAATAAATAGAATCATGAGTGATGACTCAAATGAATAGACAATAGTGAACAGCAGAATCCAAGAAAAGGCATGAGAAAGAACTAACCAAAGATCACAAAGCAATGATAAATAACCCTACCTACTCTAGCATCTGACAAATTTTCATTTGCTTCCAAATGCAAGAAACTTTCAAAACATTTAAACCCTTTATCGAAAACATCCTAATGATGGAGTTACAATCTCCCACTTCTACATAAAAACTTTTGAGGCTCTCAAAAACTGAAATTCCAGAGTTGAGTCTTCCCAATATCAGAAAAGAAGCAAGCAAACAGAACAGGTTCCAGACATCAAATAATGAAAAAAATCTAGATAAGGCATTCAGCACAGGCTTTTAGCCCTGGGAATAAAAGGGAGAAGGATATCATTTCAGAAGGTTAATGTATGAACATACAAAATGGACTGGCAAGGACAGGAGCAACAAGACCAGGGGTAGTTTAGGAGGGGAGAGGGCAGAAGTTTGAGATTCACTTCCACTAAGAAGAACAACCTGGAACTCCCACAATTTTGCACCTTTAAAGTATTTCACTCTTACTAGCTTCACAAGTCACTCTACACATTTTAGGCCAGATGTGGTAGTTCATGTCTATAAACCAAGATCTCCAGAAAGCAGAGGCAGGGCATACACCTTCATAGCCAATCTCAAGTAGCATGGGTTATGTAGCAAAACCCTGTCAAGAAACAGGCAAACCCCTGTTGAGACTAAAATGGTAGTCACTGGGAACCAAAGAAACTAGCAGGAGAAGGAAAGGCTGGAGAGAGGTTAATGAATGGGGACACAGTTATAGTTAGGTAGGGCAAGACGTCCTGGTGTTCTGCTGTATAGTTGAATGGCTATGGACAATAATAGCTATTTCACTTCAAAAAGTACAAGAATTTTGAAAGACTTTGCCATAAAAATATGGTATATGAAGGGAAATGTTTATCCTGGCCCAAAATTATGAAATATATACATGTATTGAAACATTAGATGCTACCCCACTAATACACACATCTTGAATGATTTTCTACCTAAGGTAAAAACAGTAGGTGCTGGAGAGATGGCTTTAGCCATTAAGAACACTGGTTGCTCTTATAGAGGACCCCGGTTTGGTTCCTAGTACCTACATGGTGGTTAACACAGTCTATAACCCCACTTCCTGAGGATCCGATGCCTTCTGACTTCTGTGAGCACCAGATATGTGCTACACACACACACACACAGCAAGCAAAACACCCATACATATAAAATAATAAAATTTTAAAAGAAAATTTTCAAATAGTATAAACGAAAAGTTCCACTGACCCTCTGAAAAACTCATGATGAGCTTTGGTGACAGTGACAGTGCAGCCTAAGATGTGAGTGTTCAGGGTCACAGTACAGGCTATTTATACCTCAACAACTGAGGTTCTTCTTTTTTTAATTTAATTTATATATTTATTTATTATAATTTATTCAGCTGATGTTTCTTGATTACTTACGGTGTCCTATAGTACAATTAGCCGGATTAAAGCTAGTTATATTTTGTTTGGTTGATTGTTGATTCTTCTGAAACAGGGTTTCTCACTGTAGCCCTGGCTGTCCTAGAACTTGCTCTGCAGTCCAGGCTAGCCTAGAGCTCAGGGACCCACCTGCCTGTGCCTCACTAGTGCTGTGATAAAGGTGTGCAATAGCACTGCCCCCCACAAATACTGCTTTTTTAAAAAGGGACCTATTTGAGTCACTTTGTAGGCCAGCCTGGTCTACAAAGTGAGTCTAGAACAGCCAGGCCCACATAAAGAAACTCTGTCTCAAACAAAACAAAACCAAAAAACAAGTTTGAGAGAGAGAAAGAGAAGGAACAAAAGAAAGAAAGAAAGAAAGAAAGAAAGAAGGAAGGAAGGAAGGAAGGAAGGAAGGAAGGAACGAACGAACGATGTCAGGCCGACTCCAATCCCCCTTTCTGGCGGGTGGCATAAAAACACCAGTCTTGCCTCAAACTCAGAGATCTGCCTGCCTCTGCCTGTGTGTGCCACCACCCAACCAATTTTGTTAAAATTTAAATACTGCACTGCCCTTCTCTATCTACAGCCATACCACCCTGAATGCATCTGATCTACAAGAATACAATATTGTTACCTGATTTATTCTGTAATTTAATTTTCTTCCCCAAACTAAAATCTGGTGTTACACCAAGAAGATAAAGCAGAGCAAGTCAGTACCTACACTTAAGAGTAATAAATTATAATTATCTAGATACCAAGCAGAGCACAAATGGTATGTCTTTAATCCCAGTACTCAGGGAGGCAGAGGCAGGCAGATCTCTTGTTAGTTTAAGGCCAGCCTAGTCTATAGTGAGTCCAGGACAGTCAAGGCTACACAGAGAAACCTTGTGTCTGTGGGTGTGTTGGTGGTGGTGATGGGGTGTCTAGATACCAAAGACCAAACTTTACAAAGAATGAAATCTAACCATTCCACATGAGGTTATGCAGAGAATCAAATTCACCCAAAATAATTCAAAGCATTAAAATTAAGAGAATTAATTTGTTTACATACTCCAATTGTAAAATAAAAATAATTCATAGGGTACAAAAATATGTAAATACAGAGAGACATAGTTAATCTGGTTTTTAAACAATGTAATTTCAGTTGGTTAAATTACATTTACCTCATCTGTTCTCTTTCATTTTGTGAAGCATTCTAGATTTTCATTTTAGGTATATTACTCCTATTATATGTCATGTTATACCACATTCAAGGGGAAAGTAGATAAAGTCACACTAGGATCCTAGAGCTTGAAGATCCAGGAGCTTTCTCCTTGATGGCTTGAAGAGCTATTTCTCTGAAAAACTGCTCTCCTGCCTGCCATTCAACCCCATTTACGTCAGATCCTAGGAATAAATGACCTGAGACAAGACTAATATTTAATAAGTAATATGTGGTCTTCGCCGGCACAAACAGTGCATGACCAACACAACTGTGAATGAAGAAACCACATCTTACTCTGAACTTCCAGAAATGTTGGTTAACCTATTAGAATACCACTGAGCGCAGAGATTAGAATGTTGCAAGCCTGAAACCTAATTACAGTTTACCTTGGGCTATCTTTAACCCCCTAACATTCCTTGCTTATCTGTGTTTGATCCAATAGCCTTGTGACTAACAGGAACCTTTTCAAAGGTAGTAACTAGACCACTGGCTGTCACCCACCAAAAGGCTAAGAAAATAGCTGAGATCTCCCACTTTGCTGTAATGGAGCTGCCTACCTGATGTATCTAGTAATTTTTTTAAGAGTTCTTCATTTTATGTATACTACTGCTCTGTTTTCTTGCACATCAGAAAAGGGAATCAGATTCCCATTACAGATGTAGTTACTGGGAATTGAACTCAAGACCTCTAGAAGAGCAGCCGATTCTCTTAACTGGTGAGCTCCTCAATGTACTTTAAAAATGCCTCAAATTATGATTTTCCTTGCTGTTACTATAAAAACTTTTTGAAACTGTTACCATGTTAAGACAGTAACTGGAATCTGTGTTTCCAAGGCACACTCACTAGCGCTTGGCCCCAGAATAAATTCTAATCCCCAAAGTTTTGTGTCAACAATATATTTAAATTGCTCCTTTTATAAACCCTACTGTACTTCATTAGATACGTAGAAAAAAATGCCTAATTGTCCACTGCATTTGATGAATTAACTAAAATTATGTTAGTAGGCAAGAATGCCAAACATATGCCTGTGTATATTTATGAACCCAAATCTTCACATCTGTATGAAGCTTAAGAGCTTAATTGATCAGCCTCCTTTCACAGCCATTCCCTCCATCTCACATAAAATAGTCAACCAATAGCTAGTGTATAATCATGAGTGGCTTCATAATCAAGAATCCAAATAGTTTCTTACTAAACCTAAGTCCAAACTTCTCTACCCTCCATAGTCTTTTCTTTTCTCTCCTAACTTATTCTAGACAAAAGCATTATCTATGCCTCACTGCCCCACATTTGCTAGCCTGGATTTCACCAAAGAGGAATGAGTACTTCTTCCTGTACACTTTCAATTTCCAACCATACTCATAAATCACTAAAAACAAATCATCGGAACTCTCCAACACCTAAAAGAGAACTCAAATTGGTAAGTGATCAGCAACAAGTGACTTTTATCTGAAAAACACTTAAAAGCTAATAAACCTGGTGTGGTGGCACACAGCTTTAATTCTAGCACATGGGAGTCAAAAACAGTTGAATACTGTTCAAGGCCAGCCTGGCCTACAGAGTAAATTCAAACACAGCCAGGACTACACAGAGAAACCGTGAGACCCTGGAGGTTGGGGGGCTGGAGGCCTGAGATGCAGGGTGTTTTCTGTTGCTGTTTGTTAAGAGTATTTGAGCTGGGTATAGTGCAAGCCTTTAATCACTAGGGAGGCAGAAGCAGGCAGACTTCTGTCCACCGTCACACATGGAAGGAAGGAGGGAAGGAGGAAGGGGGGGAGGAAGGAAGGGAAGGAGGGAGGGAAGAAGGATATCTGAACTGTTTCTTGAACAAACTGGATGACCCAGCAACACTGAGCTCACATCTCACAAGTAGCTGTAGGCCATATCCTGCTACTTACATACTCATTAATGAGCTACCCTAACTCCTAAAACCACAAGGATTCCAAGGAAAAAAAAACAAATACACCCTCCCTCACAGCTTAATTTAAATATAAAGTCAAAGACACAACCTCCTGCTAGGAGGGAAATAGAGGGCACTTAAAGAAGGACTACTCAAAAAAAAAAAAAAAGGGCACCACTAAGCCTGGGGAGGAACAGCAATCAGAACACAGGAAGGCTGAGGCAGCAGAACAAGAAGATCGCCAGTTTCCCGCCCTTAGGGGGGAAAAAAGGAGGAGGAAATGGGGATGGAAGGGAGCACCAGTTCCAGGCCCTGCTTAGAAGGAGAGGGGGAAAAAAAGGTGGGATGAAATCATAGGACCAAAAGGAACAATGAGGACTTAGCAGGACATTGAGGAGGGAAAAAAAAAAAAACACGTTTAAGGAAATGCAATCAATTCGATATAGATGGAGCAACAGCCAATCTTAAAACACAGGTGTCAGAAATAGTTCAATTTAAAGGCGAAAGCCACTCCTTAGTTAGGGTAAGAAAACGAAAGGCAGTTTCAAAACAGGGCTAAATAGGTGAGCGTTTGCTAAGCAGACAAAAACCGATTCCAAGGAGCTCAGACAACGCGCTCAGGGGTGAACTGAGGAAGGAGTAGTGATGCCCCAAATCAAGAGAGAAGAAGCACAAAACAGCACGGATAATTAATGCATAGAAGACCAAAGGGGCTTACATCTTGGGCGATAACCAAGCACAACCGGGATGTGAAGCATGGTAGTTTTGGCTGGCCACAAGTTTGCCAAGAGAATTAGTCCCACTGGTCCCTTGGTGGAGGCCAAGGCATTAATGCCTCTCAAAACTCAGCTGCGCCCTGGATGGATTGCACTTCGTCCCTCCGCTTCAGTCAGGATTGATTGTGCAGGCTCCAGGACAGGCTCTGGGCTCCGGGCTGCTGACACGCAGGTTCCCAGGGAGTAGTTACAGGCCTGGTCTGTGTGTGCTGGTGGGTAGAAGTTAAGTTTAAACTACCATGCATTATTTTCTGATTTCTCTGTAGAAATGACGAGCTCTTAAGAATAATCAGTGTATCCGGGCATGGGTGCACCCCTTTAATCCCAGCACTTGGGAGGCAGAGGCAGGCGGATGTCTTTGAGTTTAAGGGCAGTCTGGTCTACAGAGCGAGTTCCAGGACTGCCGGAGCTACAGAGAAGCCCGGTCTCAAAAAACAAAACAAAAAAGAAGAATCAGTGCGTGCCCATTTCATATTTACAGAAAGAAAAAAAAAGGTACCAAGTAGCTTAACATCTGTCCATGCCAGTACTCAAGAATGGGTCACTCTGTGAATCCAGCTCTGCCCACATTGGCTTTGTTTCCCAGCCACGCTGACATTCTCAACAGCAAGTGGGCAATTTCTGCACTTTTTTTCAGTCTCTGAAAGTGCCCGTTACAGAGCTGGGTACGTCCAAAAATAAAAAATTAGAGACTTCCTGACCGACCTGCAGTCACTGAAGTTACCTAAGCTTCGCATTTCCTTTTGCATACTAAACTACTAACTAGAAGCCGAACCTGCGTCTTACACTCAAGACTTTGCTTTCCGCCCAATTCCACTGAGTGCCTCCAGGCTCCAGCGCGAGCGCAGAAGAATGCACACCTTCAACGCGCCAGGAAACGCCCGCCCGGCCACCCGGGCCCCCCACCCCCACCCGCCGCATGCGCCCCTCGCGCCTCTGCCGAGAGCTACTCACTCACCTACGTTCCGCCCCGCCGCCGCCGCCGCCGCCGCCGCCGCCGCCGCCGCCGAAACCCGCGAAGGCAGACGTCCTCTCCGCCAAAAGGCACTTCCGGCGCGCGGGGTGACGTCGCCCTGCGCGCCGGCCTCGGGCCCGCGTCCGCCCAGGTTTCGGGGTAAAGGAAGGAGCCCTGCACCGCGCCGTGCTCGCCGACGCCCGCGCCTCGGCGCGGGGCGGAGAACAGCGGGGGCCGAGGCCGCTGCGGGCTCGCATCCTCCGCCCTCGGCCGCCGCGCTGACGGTGAGCTCCCACGCCTCGCGACTCCCGCCGCCCCGGACTCGGACGCGGGGACGTCCAGCCTGCATTCCCGCTCCTCAGCCTGCGACCCTTGAAAAGTGACAGGCAGGTGTTGGCTACCCTGAGGCTTTTTAAATAATCCTCCCAGTCGCCCAGCGTGAAGCACTCTTCCGGATTCCTGCGTCGATTGTCATTCGTAGAGCACGTACTTTGTTATTCCAGGTACTCGTTACTCCTGCCGACTCCTGCGCTGGTTGAAAATCAGATTTTTGAACTCATTTGGGTCCGATATATAATTTTCACTGGTAATTTACAGAGTTGTAAGCAGTGAAAGTGATTACTGAGCATGGTACAGGTTTATGTTCTATTCAAAGCACGTAATTCATATAATAAAGTATGTCATTTCGTAATTTGGTTGTGTACATTAAAGATTCTAAATAACTTTATCAAAAATGTGAAAATAACCCAAAATTAACAAAAATGAGACGGGCATTGGCGGCCTATATCTGTAATCTCAGTATTTCAGACGTAGATGCTGGACGTTGAGTAGAAAAACAAAACAGGGAGATAAATAGCTGTTCCAAAGGATGTGGCGAATACTTGGAAAGCATCTTTTTGCTTTTAGCCTAAGAAGACGTCAATAATAGCCTCGTGGCTTCCCCGCCTCTTTAAAAGCCCTCTTCTCCAACCGCAGTGCCGCACTGAGACCTACCTGGCGCTGCTTGAAAAGGAAATTCACACCCCACCCCCACTGGCCTACTCTAATCTCTTTAAATGAATGGATGGTGTGGAATTCTGCCCTATTTACCACAGACTTCGCCAGTGTTTGGTTTTACGTGGAGTAAGATTCCTGATGGTTTGTTTTCCATTTTAGAAATGAGCGGTGGCTTGGCTCCAAGTAAGAGCACGGTCTATGTGTCCAACTTGCCTTTCTCCCTGACAAACAATGATTTATACCGGGTAAGTTTTAGTATCAATATATCTAACTAGTGAATTCTCCCTTTAAGAGAGAAGTTGTAGCTAAGCCAATACTGCTCCCTGGGAAAATTCTTTATAGCTTCAAATTTTAGTGAAAAAAATAATAATAATATATATATATATCCAAAGAGTTTTTAAACTCCTTCTTTTATTTGTTTGTTTTTTCAAGACAGGGTTTCTCTGTGTAGCCCTGGCTATCCTCGTACTCACTCTGTAGACCAGGCTGGCCTCCAACTCAGATATCCACCTGCCTCTGCCTCTAGGGTGCTGGTATCAAAGGCCTGTGCCACTACTCTTTTTATATTAAGAAAATAGTGTGTGCTTTATTAACAAGGAGAAAGTAGTGGGTGCCCATGAACCTAACACTCTGAAAGCTGAGACAGTGGGATTCTAAGTTCAAGGCCAGCTGAAAGGACATAGCAATATTCTGTCTCAAAAAATAAGCTGAGGATGTAGCTGAGTGGTGAAGCACTTGCCTAGCATAGTCCACACACTAACCCCAGCAGAGGGGAAGCTGAGGCAGGAGAGCTTGGGTTCAAGACCAGTCTGGGCAATGTAGACCCTGTCTCACAAAAGGGAAAAAGTAAAGAGGGGTTTTTAGACTGGGTGGTAAGAAAAACCTATTTAAAACGTAGGTGGGGGCTGGGAGTTTAATGTAGTTGGTGGGATGTTTGCCCTGCATGCACAAAGCCCTGTGTTGAATTCCTAGTACCATGCAAACGAGACATTGATGGTGCACACCTCTGATTCCAATATTCGGAAGGTGAAGCCTGGATATTGGAAATTCAAGGTCATGCTCAGCTACATGAGGACTTTGGGGCAAGCTTGGAATGCATGAGACACTGTCGTAAACAAACAAAAGGTGTCTTGAATAAAATCGTGGGGCAATAGGAGGCAGTTGTACAGCTGTCCAAAGCACAGCATTTTCGAAGAGGAAGGGTGGAATATAAGTAAACCCACTCTCTTCTGGTTTTACAGGCCTCATGCAGGCTGTCACTCTAAAACGAGAACCCATTAAAAAGTTATATAGGACACTGCTGGGCCTTAGAATCTAATGCTGTTAAATCTATGACTCAGAACTTAATATTTCATTATTGAAGTGCATGTGATGAGATCTTCTAAAAGCCTTCTCTTGGTAATATTATTTCTCTATGTGTCTCGAGCACTCAGTTACGCTGGAGGACTTTTAACCGAGGCGCCTCTAAGGGCAGCAGGGTATTGATAAGAGCCAACGCCAGAATGATTTTGAATGCTATTTTAATCGCACAAATATCTTAGGGTCGCATAACACATCACACATTCCATGGGGAATACAACCTGAGCGCAGGTAAGGGCTTGGACGCGTTGCCTCCAGGAGGTTCTGGTTTCAGAGTCTCAGCAAGCCAAGGACTGTCAGCCAGTCTTCCAGGATGTGGTGGTTTCTCGCATGTTGCCTTCCAGGGATTGATCAATAGCAGTTCAGGCATTGGCTGGTTATTGGCGATCCTGTAGTCTCCTCACTTGAGTGTGACATATTTATTTTATACACATTAAAATAAATGCCTCTAAGAGGGCAGTAGAGGGTAGAGATGGTTGTGAGCCACCATGTGGTTGCTGGGAATTGAACTCGGGACCTCTGGAAGAGCACACAGTGCTCTTAACTCTCCAGCCCCGAAGGCTGCGGTTTTTATACCCTGTTCCAGGGCATTGCTTAGTTTACCACTCTTCCACACGTGTCAGCTGTTAATCAGCTGTCATTGCCTAATGCCTTAAGGGTGTTACCTAGTTACTGTTACTAAAGGTGTTCCTAATCTCACTCCTGACAGCCTTGCTGTTTTTCAAGCACATTACAATATGTTAAGTGATAAGTCAACTGTAAATATCTAGATATTGTCTGCAACTATAGAAATGGTTAAGTTTGTTAGGATATGTTGAAGTAAAAGGAAGAAAAGATCAGATATAAAATAATAAATGATGAGAAAAGTACTGCACCTATAGGAATAAAAAGATTTTTGTTTTGTTTTTGATCTTTGGCAACAGGGTCTTGCTTTGTAGCCTGGGCTTGCCTCAAACTCCTGGCCTTCTGGCTTCATTTTTCTGAATACTAGGATTATAGCCATATACCATCACTCCTGGCTAGAGATGCTTGTTTCATTAAAGGAAGTTTCTGGCGTTATATGCAGTCAGAGCTGTCTTTAGCACAGTTGATTGCTTAAATCAGTTGTGTTGTTTTATTCAACAGCACTGGTATTTGAAGCACTGGTTTAGCTGGAGTTCTGGTGGGGTTGATGGTCCCACAGACAGATCAGGAATACAGCTGCTACCTAGTGTATACGCCATAGATGTAGACATGCTGAGTGGTCTTTCTCTCTGCCCACCCCTTAGGAGGTTAGGCACTGGAGCATATTACCTGCAAGGCCAGTGACTGTATTATTCTACTCACTTAGGCAATATTTCTCTGGTTTATTGTGCCAGAGTCTTGCTGTGTTGCCCTAAGTTGTGATCCTCCTTCTCAGTCTCCCAAGTGTAGGAGTATTTTTTGTAAAGCCTCTTGTATAGACTGAAGGCTGAAATATTTCATAAAATAATATAATCTGATCAGTGCATACAATCTGAATATTTAATTTGGTAATATTTTAAATTATAAATTATTCTGTGATCTTTTGTTTCAGATATTTTCCAAGTATGGCAAAGTTGTGAAGTAAGTATTTACATTAAAAGATGCTCGGTTAAATATGAATAATACTGTTAACACTTTTACATATAGTTCAGTTATTTTCCCATGTACACAAACAAATGACAGTTTTCATACCATAAATGACTGTGTACTGTAAAGATTTAATAGTTTAATGGTATTGCTGAGAGCTGCTCTCCAGGCACTAAGTAAACTCCTATCCCTGAGCTACACACTGAGCCCCTGAAAGGTTCCACAACTCATTCCTGTGCGGTGCAAAGCTTAGTTGGAAATGTCTAGGGAATATCACAGTGGAGCAACATCATGCTCTTGGTACTGTCAAGCCACATCAGAGAATCTCTATAGCAAAACCTTTGAACTGGCTATAGACCTCCCATTCGATACCCCATGTGTTGACCTCTGTTGACCTATGTATCCCCCAAATCACTTAGAGACTGACACTGAACCAAGTCATAACTCTGGACAAAGAAGTACTTTGATTTCAAACCCATTTGTGGTTTTAAAGCAGTAACTACAGCACTGTTTTATAGATTTGTGGAGCATTTCTACAGGACTATTTGAATCTATTTGATTAATAACAATCATTATTGGCTCCAAATAATTTCCTATACTATAGATCAGTCTGATGTTACTTTCAGCAAATTGAGATGGCTAAACTGAAATCTGTAATTACACAAGGGAAGAAACCTGGACAGGACGGTCAGGTAAAAGGCTGTTTGTCCTTGAGAGACTGTTCGGTGTACACAAGGACTGGATGAACAAGGAGGGTGTGTCCGGATGGCTTCCTGGTGCTCAAGATAGTGTCTGGTGGCTTCCAGGTGCACAAGATAGTGTCTGCTTGAATGAGCCCCTCAGACCTGCATCTGAAAACAGTGTTGCTCTATCTCTTTCTGCATGCCAGGAACTTGGAGGTCATCACAGATTTGTTTTCTTTGTCCTTGCTGTGATTTTCTTTTTCTATTACCAGAGAAGAGATCTTTAAGGACAGACCCTGTTGTAAGTGGTTTGCAGAGTCTCTGTCACTAGACTCTGAACTTCTTCCTGAGGGTGAATGTGCTTGTCTTTTTGTTGTTTTGTTTTGTTTTGTTTTGTTTTTCAAGACAGGGTTTCTCTGTGTGTCCCTTGGCTGTCCTGGACTGGTTTTGTAGACAAGGCAGGCCTCGAACTCAGAGCCATCCCACCTGCCTCTGTCTGGGCAACACCATACCCGGCTACTTCTGACTTCTTTGTGCAGTGTTCAAAGTGTTTAATTCTGAGTCCAGAGTTAATGGTTTTAAAGTCATCCAAAAGCACGTGTAGCGTTTTAGGTTTTAGCTTAGTAATAAGAACAAAGTATCTAGTGCAGTGGTTCTCAGCCTGTGGGTCACAGCCCCTGTGGCAAATATCTATCTCCAGAAATATTTACATTAGACAGTAGCAAACTTACGGTTATGAAGTAGCAGCAAGAGCAGTGTTATGGTTGGGGTCACCATAACATGTGGAGCTGTATTAAACAGCCGCAGCATTAGAAAGGTTGAAAACCACTGCTCTGGTGAAACTAACATAAACTCCCCACCCCTCCCTTTTTGCTTGTGTGTGTACATCCTGGCCTGTGCACATAAAGACAGGAGGACATCAGGTGTACTCTGTCGACAGGGGGTCTCTCACGGAACCTGAAGCTCACTGTTTTTGCTAGGCTTACCAGTGAGCCCCCAGGATCTACCAGTTTCTGCCTGTCAAGACAGAGGGTATGGGCATGTGTGCCCAGGTTTCATGTGGGTGCCGGTATTCAAACCCAGGGCCCCATGCTTCTACAGCAAAGCACTGTGTCACCCCTCTCTTTTAAAAAAAGGGGGATCCTTCATCCAAATTAACCTGTCCTCAGCCTTTCAGCTTGCTCCATGGTGCCTTTCAGCTTGCTCCGTGGTGCCTTTCAGCTTGCTCCATGGCTTCACTCTCTTGACTGTGAATGCGTACGTGTATGTGTGCACATTGTTTTCATGCGTTTCAAACTTCATTCTCCTTTCTGTCTACTTAATGTGTTTTAAAGGTGCACCTTATATAAGCACAGCAAAGTTGCCAGCTTCTTAACCTCTTTGGAAGCTCTTATTGAACCAGACAGCCGTCCTGTTCTGTCGTTTGAGGTAGTAGATTCCTAGGGAACCTTTCCCTCTGGTGCATGGTTCACTCTAGAGCCAAGTGTTTCCTCTAACTGGTGTTTTCCCCTACTTAGATCCTGATCATGTCTTTCTGGTTCATGTACTTAGCAGATGATGGTGATGTGGCCTGTTCAGGGAACCATCCCTGGAGACTTGTTCATCTGCTGTCCACTGGTGATAGTTTTCATGACTCGGTTGAGGTGATGTCCATTTTGGTTTTGTTTTTGTTTTCAGTATATGCTTTATTTTCCCTTAGCAATTAATAAACAGTGTTTGGGGCAGCACAAGTACCCTTTTGCACAAGAGCATCATTTTTTATTTAACCTGTGCTGTCGGTTCTTTTCTGATCTGATCTCTACCGTGAGTGTTGCAAAGTGGTGCTTTCCTCATTCAGCATTTGCTGTGTACCTAGCAGTAGTCGCTGGGCTCCCTTCTTCACATTTTTATCACTCATGTGGACTTGCAAGCACTAACTTTTCCCGTATTTCATAATTTAATCACTATTTTGTCTGTTTATTCTGTCTTGTAGTTGGCTGGTAGGCAGTGACTAGCTGGCTTCTATTTTATGTTCATGTTTTGTTTAATTTTTTTTCTTGTAACCTCAAGTTCCAGGTTCTTCTTGCCTCCACCCTGCTCAACTTAAAAGCAACCGTTGTTTTTTCCCATAGAGCTCAGCAAAACATTGATTTGCTTTGTTTTTTAAGATGAGGTCTCAGACTGGAGATATGGCTCAGCCATTATGAATACTGACTACTCTTCCAGAGTACCCAGGTTTAATTCCCAGCACCCACTTGGCAGCTATCAGTTGACTGTAATTCCAGTTCCTGTGGCACCTGGCACTCACACACTGTATAACATGGTATACAGACATACATGCAGGCAAAACATCCATGCACTGATGTATTTGTTAAATATTTACTATTGATATATCTTTTAGTAAAACTTCAGTTACTCTAAACAGCTGTATAACCAAATCACCACACTGAGACTAGGATTTATTTGGTTAACCTAGAACACAATGGTGGGCAATAGTTACTCCATGTATTTTAGGCCCAGTTCATTTCTCCAGGTTGTTCCAAGATCTCTCCTCCAGCTTCTCTCTCCCAGCTTCTGTTCCTCTTCTCCCCCTATTCCTTCCTTTCCTCCGGCTCCTCCCCTCTCCTTCCTACTCCTTCCTCTCCTCCGGTACCTCCCTTCTCCCTCCTACCGCTTCCTTCCTCTCCTCCCACTCTGAACCAGGATGCCCACCTTATCCTCTCCATTGCTCAACATTGTGGCTGGTTATTTTAATTGACAAATTGGAGAACAAATGGTGGCCTGTTTACACAAACTTGAGACAGGTGATGCTTAGAATAAGTATCACAATGCAATGTCCAGATTGAAACCAGATAGTTGGGGAGAGAAATCAGCATTTGAATGAACAAGGGTAAGGTGTATACATTCCAAAAGATCATATCAACAATGCACATACAATAAAACTCTCAAAGTAAATAAGACATGGTCTTGCTACTTACATTACCCTAGCCTTCAGCTTGGTGCTGTCCTGCCGCCTCAGTGTCCTGTGTGTAAGCATTCTAAGCATGTTCCACCACATCAGACTCCAGCACTTTTCTTCTCAGTTGCATATGTGGATAGCAGTCCTCTTAACCCAGGGGTGCTGAGGTAGGGCTAAGCAGCACTAAACTGGAGAGTCTTTGAAAGACAGACACTTGGATATATAACTTGAAAAAAAGCGGTAAATCATTTTGTTTTTTGTATATAAGAGAATACCTCAATTTATGTATTGGGTTTTGCAAATGAAGGGCTAGTACGGAAGAGGATATACATTTTGATAATGATGTAACAGTCTCTTGGCTGGACCCTTTCAAGCTCTGATTGGCTCCCCAGTGTTCCTCTGTACTGTCAGTGTCACTTCATTTCCATTCTCCTGTATCCCTCATGACTTTGAAGAGCCAGATGGTTTAAATCAGTCTCTCTCTTCAGAGAGGCTCTCATAGCCTAGGCTGGCCTCAAGCTCTCTAGCCAAGGATGTCCCGATCTCTTGTTCCTTCCACCTCCCCCTGCTGAGTACTGGGATCACAAGCATCTACCACTAAGCATGATTTTTTTCTTTTTATTTATCATTTCAAATGTTTCGTTATTTAGCCTTATAGAAATGATCTTGAGCTTCTTGAGTAGTTACATGTTTTTTATTTACTTTTAACTGGTTCTTTGTGCTTTAAGGGTTACAATAATGAAAGACAAAGATACAAGGAAGAGTAAAGGTGTTGCATTTATTTTGTTTTTGGATAAAGACTCTGCCTTAAATTGCACCAGAGCAATAAATAACAAACAGGTAAGCCATTCATTTTATCAGGTTTTTAATCCAAAATCTCTGTTCATTTAATCCAAAAGCTATGGGGGTGCAGGAGGTAAAGTTTGATTAATATCTGTAATTCAGGAGCATTTTGCTGATGTCAACACTGTACTGATTATCTAAACACTGGAAAAAAAATCTTAAGTGAGAAAATTAAAGCATAGAGTCTATCACATGCTCATTTCAACAAGAATTGAGGAAATGGTATCTGATAACTAGGTGTTGGCGACCACGTCCTTCTGCGTTGACATTGTTCTCTGGTTTAGTTGTTTGGTAGAGTGATCAAGGCGAGCATTGCTATTGACAATGGAAGAGCAGCTGAGTTCATCCGGAGGCGAAACTACTTCGATAAATCTAAGTGCTATGAATGTGGGGTGAGTAAACCCAGAACTCTGCCTCTTCTGTGGTATAAAGTGATCTTCATATTAGTCTTTCAGTGGTGACCACCAGTGGGGGTGTGCATGGAGGGGGCACTCAGGTGGGTAGAGGATGCAAGGCTTCAGAAGTGCTGGCTGTTTCTGTCACGTATTCCCTTTTAACGAGCGTTTCTCTCGTAACATGGGCTAAGCTGGTGACCTGCACATTGCAGCAGTCTTGTGTGCACACACACTGCTGGGGTTTCACACACATACAGCCATGCCTGTCTTTTTTTTTTTTTTTTTTTTTTTTTTACATTAATTACCTTTTATTCGCTTTGCATCCCAGCTGTAGCCTCCTCCCTCATTCTCTCCCAATCTCACCCTCCCTCATCTCCTACTATGCCCCTGTCTAAGTCCACTGATAGGGGAAGTCCTCCTCCCCTTCCATCTGACTCTAGCTTATCAGGTATCTTTAGGACTGGCTTCCATATCCTCCTCTGTGGCCTGGCAAGGCTGCTCCCCCCTCGGGGGGTGGGAGGAGGTCAAAGATCCAGCCACAGAGTTTATGTCAGAGACAGTCCCTGTTTCCCTTACTAGGGTACCACTTGGATACTGAGCTGCCATGGGCTACATCCCAGCAGGGGTTCTAGGTTATATCCATACATGGTCCTTGGTTGGAGAATCAGTCTTAGAAAAGACCCGTGTGCCCAGATATATTTGGTCCTTGTGGAGCTCCTGTCCTCTCCAGGTCTTACTAACTCCCCCTTCTTTCATATGATTCCCTGAACTCTGCCCAAAGTTTGGTTATGGGTCTCAGTATCTGCTTTGATACACTGCTAGGTAGAGTCTTTCAGAGGCCCTCTATGGTAGACTCCTGTCCTGTTTCTTTTTTTCTCCTTCTTCCATTGTACATCCCATTTGTCTTTCTGCCTAAGGATTGGTCATCTTGCCCAGGATCCTCTTTCTTGTTTATCTTCTTTAGGTGTATAGATTTCATTATGTTTATTCTATCTTATAGGGCTATATAAGTGAGTATATACCAGGTTTGTCTTTTCTGCTTCTAGGATACCTCACTCAGGATGATCTTTTCTAGATCCTGCCATTTGCCTGCAAATTTCATGATTTTCTTGTTTTTAATTGCTGAGTAGTATTCCATTGTGTAAATGTACCACAATTTCTGTATCCATTCCTCCATAGAGGGACATCTGGGTTGTTTTCAGGTTCTGGCTATTATAAATAAAGCTTCTATGAACATCTTTTTGTTCTTTTATGTGAGGTCTGGGCATTTGAACTTCGCTCTTCCTGCTTGGGCAGCAAGCACTCTTCCTTGCCATCTTTTTAGCCTCTTCATAATTTTGTTTTTGTTGAGATTGTTTTCAATTTGTTTTGAGATAGGTTTAATGTAGCACAGGCTGACTCTAACTCACCAAGTAGCAGATGATGACCTTGAACTTATGATTCTCTTGCGTCCACCTCCTGAGTGCCAGGACTCCAGGCATGTCCTACCACTTGTAGTTTATGAGCTACTGAGAATCAAATCTAAGGCTTTGTGCATGCTAAGCAAGCAGGGAACCATCTGAACTTAACCTCCTGGTCACCAGGTTATAAAAGCTATTTTACGGGGCTGGAGAGATGGCTCAAAGGTTAAGAGCACTGGCTACTCTTCCTGAGGTCATGAGTTCAATTCCCAGCAACCACATGGTGGCTCACAACCCTTTAAGATGAAATCTGATCCCCTCTTCTGGCATGCAAGTGTACATGGAAACACACATTGTATTCATAATAAATAAATCTAAAATAAATAAATAAAAGCTATCTTACTTGGAACTGATCTGAGTAAACATCACTGAAATGTAGTATTCAGGAGCCAGCATGATGCTTGGTGGGTAAAGGTGTTTGCCATGCACGCCTGATGACCAGAGTTCAACCCTGGAACCCACATGAAGGTGGAGAAGAGACGCTAACCCACACTTGTCCTCTGACCTCCACACTCAGGCTGCAGTAAACGCTCGTCCACACACAAGAATAAGTAAAGTTTAAAGGAAAGAGTGGTATCTAGAGATACCTGGAGCAGGACTGCAGGCAGAGCTGAGTGCCAGGGGGATTGATTACCTGGTACCCAGAAGGGTGAGGGTTCAACCCCAAGCATCACAGAGCACAAAAAAGAACAAAAGAATAAAAATACCTTGAGGAGGAATACAAAGTTATTTTACTAGCTTCTAAGTCTTCCGATTTTTTTTTCTAACAATTTATTTCTCTTTATTTTATGTGCATTGGTATTTTTCCTGCATGTATGTCTGTGAGGATGTCAGATCTTGGAGTTACAGACAGTTGTGAGCCACCATGTGGGTGCTGGGAATTGTAACCAGGTCCTCTGGAAGAATATCGGTGCTCTTAACTGCTGAGCCATCGCTCCAGCCCCTTCAAAATTGTTTTCTAAAAATACAAGGCTCGTTATCTTAATGTCTTAAAAGATTTTAAGTAACTCATAATTAACTCATATTAATTTCTGTTAATAGTTGCATGTGTTTTTGATCTTGTTTTGCCAGTGTTTAAGCATCAGAGTTGACTATCAGTGTGATCATATGACCTCTGCTCTAAGATAATATATTGAACTTCTCTTGTTATTATTGGGACAGGATTGCAAGATGTTCCCAAGGCTGGTATTGACCCCATGGCCTAGAGTGATTCTCCCACCTTGGCCTTCTAAGTAGCCATTACTATACAGGTGTGCTGAACCACACCTGTTTTTAATTTTTAATACCAAGAGGATTTCTGTCTGAGTCTCATAGCTGAAAGTTCCTACAAAATGACTGTATAATACTTAAACACTGGATCCAGACATATAATGGAGAGGCAGAGAGGTGATGTCTGGAGGCATTGTCATAGCTATAAAGTTACCGGGAAGACACCTGAAATTCCTTAGCACCTTAGTTACTTCTCTAGTGCTGTGATAAATACCCTGACCAAGGAACTTACATAAGGAAGGGGTTATTTGGAGCTTACGCTTCCAGAGCTATAGGAGCCTGTTACCATCCTGGCAGGAGCATGATTGTAGGCAGAAATGGCACTGGAGCAGCAGCTGTGAGCTCCTATGAGATCCAGAAACAGGAAACAACAAGGGGCCACACTGAGATCCCTGCAAGTCTTTGGAAACGTCAAAGCCCATCCCCAGTGACATACCAACTCCTATAAGGCCACACCTTCTGGTCCTTTCCAAGCAGGGACGCCAATTGGGAACCCTGTATTCAAATACTTGAGCCTGTGAGGACATTCTCATTCATTCAAACACCCTTGTTGTTCAGCCGCCTCCCCTTCCCTCTGTTCCCAAGATACATTGTGGACAGGTGCATAGATGACGAGAAAGCAAGCATGCTAATTTGGTCAGTTCAGAGTTTAAATCCTGTTAAAAGATTATTTGGAAACTATTCAAAATTATTGAGTTTGTGAAAAGAACAGTGCTGGCTGAGCAAAGTAGCACAGGCCTGTAGTCCAGCAGTCAGGATGCTCAGGCAGGACGACTTCCAGCTTAGGATTATCCTGAGCTACATAAGGAATTCTGGGCTAGCCTAGACCACAGAGAGACACTGTCTCAGTAGGTTGTTTGTTTACTGGATAGTTCCCTTACTCTCCATGTTTAGAATGAATACAGATCATCTGAGAAGCACTACATAAATGTGTGAATTAGATACTCCTTTTGATTTATGGATTCAGACAGGTTTGTTGTCATGTTTTGTACATTTTTGTTGTTAGTGTTGGGGGGTTTATTTACTTTTTCTCCTTATGCAAGCTTAGCTGACCTGGAACTCATTGGTAGACCAGGATGGCCTCAAACTAAGAAAGATTTGCCTGCCTGTGTCTGCCAAGTGCTAAGATCAAAGTTTTGTACTGCCATACCAGGGTCAATACATTTTGTTTTTTAAAGACAGTGTCTCTAACACAGGGTAGTCTTAAACTTGTTTTGTAGCAGATGTCTTTAAACCTCCCATCCTCTTCCACTTGCAGACTCGAGCCTCCGCCCTTGCTGTGTGTGTGCAGGGCAGTCATATCCAGTGCTTTGTACAGGCTAGGCAGGCTCTGCAGCAACTGAGCTGCATCCTGCTCCTACACTGTACATCTCCATAGTGCCTTAACTCTTCCCTAAAAACAAGATCTGTTTGCATTTACATATCTGAGTTTTCCCAAAGCAGTTTTACTAGTAACCTTTTCCTTTAGTGATATGTGTTAACATTTGTTACTGTTATTCCAAAACAATCGAATTCTCTCAAAATGTAAATTAACAGAAAATAGTACATCTTGGGTTCAGCCATATGCCAAGAACAAAGTACAGGTTATCTGAGGCAGTGTGAAATAATTTTCTCCTTGTGTTATAATCTTGGTTCAGTCTCCTACACAAGTTAACATTGTACTATTTCATGTAGTTTAGTGAGCTGATGTACAGATTGCAGTTTATAGTTCTATGTTTTACATTCAGTATTCTGCTTCATTGGACTAATCCAGCTCCGTAAAATGGGATGATAATACAAGCCATATGTGTAAAAAAGGAAGAGAAAATGTAGTGTGGTGCTCGCCAGAGCTCAAGGCCAGGGCCCTGTGCCTGCCGGGCAGGAACGCTGTCACTGAGCTGTCTTGCCAGCCCCTGCTTGGTTTAAAGCTGAATATTCAGCAACATCTTACAAGTTAGCAGAAATAATTTTATCCCCGTTTATCAGGCTAATCTAAAACTTGTATTAGAGTTGATGATCATTTAGATCATAGTTCTTTTGTAGGTGAGAGTTGAGATTTAAAATGTTTAAGAAAAGAGTACTTCTTTGCTCCCCCAATGCTACTGTAGCGTGGCAGCACTTAGAATGTCCCAGGATCGGCCTCCTCTATGCGAAAGGGACAGGTTTGGTCCTGTGTTCCCACAATGAGTATATTGTTTCCTGGATTCTAGCCTTTGAGTCATAGGGTCAGGGCAGGTTTCTATCAGTAACAGCAACTATAGTGGGTTTTTTGTTTGTTTGTTTTTCTTTCTTTTCTAATATGAAACAAAAGGAAAGCGGACACCTAAGTTATGCCTGTCCTAAAAACATGCTTGGAGAGCGTGAGCCTCCAAAGAAGAAAGAGAAGAAAAAGAAGAAGAAAGTCCCTGAACCAGAAGAAGAAATGTATGTATATCTTGCTCAATGAGATGGTGTGCTCTTTTGCCTTTTTACTGTCAGCTGACCACATCTGAATTTTTTCTCTTTGTTGCCCTAGTGAGGAAGTAGAAGTGAGTGAAGAAGAGGGGGAGGACCCAGCTCTGGACAGTCTGAGTCAGGCCATAGCGTTCCAGGTACTGACTTGTTCTGAAGGGACTGGTGGCTGGGACAAGGTTCAAGATGGACGGCTTGCTTGGCAGGACTGGATTTGGGGGGTGGGAGAGGCCAGGAAATGCTGTGTTACAGTGTGGAGTTTAGTGTTCCAGGGGATTTAACTGAGAGCTGCTACAGCCTTTATCTATCTACTCAGGAGCCTGGGTGAAGAACCATGAAGCCTAGGGATTCAAGACCAGCCCAGGGACACCCTTTCTCAGGAAACAGGGAGGATGTAGTAGGCACAGTGGTCCATGCCTGTGAACCCAGAAAAAAGGGGAAATGTGGTAGGCATGGTGTTCCGTACCTATAACTCAGCACTCAGGCTAAAGAAGGAATATTACATGTTTGAGACCAGCCTGGATTATAGAGTGAGACCCTGTCTCAAAAACTGAATAAATAATATAAAAAAATTATAAATTATCCACGGCACCATGGTATATTTCATGTTGTTTGTTTGTTTATTTGGTGGGTGAGTGTTGAGACAGTTCTTCTGTGTAGCTCTGGCTGTCCTGGAACTCACTCTGTAGACCAGGCTGGCCTCTATCTCAGAGATCTCTCTGCCTCTGCCTCCCAAGTGGTGAGATTAAAGCTGTGTGCCACCACTGCCTGGCTATAGTTAATATTTTTATATCACTGTACTGATTACCTATCTCAATAGTAACGTCTATGTTTCCCTCTCACCTCATAAATTTGAGACAACACATTATTCTAAGATCTTTGTCTGAATGAAACATTCTCATTTGCTTTTCTAAATTGTAAGGTCTCACATACTTTTAGTATATTATTAAACAAAATTGGATGGAAGTATTAGATTAGCTGGATGAGTTACCACACATCTGTAATGCTAGTATATGGGAAGTAGAGGCAGGAGTTCAAGGCCAAGCTGGGCAACATGACACCGATCTCAGAAATTAATTTACTGTTTAAGTTAAAACAGTTTGTTAAAAATTTCTATAGCTTGGAGCTGGAGAAATGGCTCAGCAGCTAAGAATACTGGCTGCTCTTCCTGAGGACCCAGTTCAATTCCCAGCAACCACATGGCAGCCCACAACTGTCTGTAACTCAAGTTCCACAAGCTCCAGTGCACATGAAATAAAAATATATCATTGAAAAGACATCTCTATACCTCATCCAGAAAGAATCTTTAGAAATTGCATCCAGTGGAGCTAATAATCACATTGCACAGTTGTGGTCTCACCTGAGAAGGCTGAGGCAGGAGATAATGAGGTCAAGGCTAGCCTGGGCTACCTAACAAGTTTCAGGCCAACAGAAGCTGCATAGTGAGACTCTGTGTCAAAAGAAAACAAATGGGGCTTTGGTGGGGAGAAGGGTTTAGGGATTTCGTTTAGTTGATGTTATGAACGAAGCCCTGGGTTTACTCTCCAGGACACTGCATAAATCTGGGGATGAAGTCCCAGCATTATGGAAGTAGAGACAGAAAGCTCAGAAGTTCAAAGTTGTCCTTCCTACCTAGGGAATTCAACACTTCTATCTCAGGAAGAAGGAGAAAAATCCTTACGATAATTTTGAGTAGGGCTGTAATGGGGACCAAGTTTGTCAGTATGGCCCAGGAGGTGGAAAGTATTTGTGTTCTGGTTCTTCCATGGTAATTCTTTTGAATGAACATGATATGCCATAATAACTGGTTTTGTTCTGCTTCTGAATCACATTACAGCAAGCCAAAGTTGAAGAGGAGCAAAACAAATGGAGACCCAGTCCAGGGGGTCCCTCAACCTCAGATGATTCTAGACGACCAAGGATAAAGAAAAGTGCATATTTCAGTGATGAAGAAGAACTTAGTGATTAAGATTGTATTTATTTTGTAAATATTATTCAAATAAAATCTTACAGTACCAAATGCAGTTGTGGATTAGAGACTGTTTTTAGTAAAGTTTCTAGCTTGCCTTACACAATGCAAATCCTAACTCTGAAACTCCGGTGTCTAAAGTGTTCTAACTTTGAGTACCAACATGATGTCTCAAGTGGGTCGGTGAAACTCTTCCACTCCCAACATTGTTGATACTGTAGAAGATGCTGTGTATATGCAGCATAAGTGATTTTGCATTTAGATATTTAGGTTATTACCTAAATATCTCTATGTATATGCAGTTATACCAGAAGCTGAGCTACTGTACTCCAAAGCATTTCACATTTAGTACACTCAATTTGTACTGAAATCGGAATTTTTTATAAATAATCTTGAAACTAAAACATAATACTGCCAACTATCAGAAGTATACGGGTAGATGGCAAAACTCTTTGAGAACTTAATTGTAATGCTTCATTTTTGCCTGACTTGCACGTGAGGACTTGTGGAAAACTTCTAATTTTTTGCCTGCATATATGTTTGTGTGCCATCTGCGCACAATGCCCCTGAGGGCCAGAAGAAGGATGTGAGATGTAGAAAGAACTTTTATTCACCCCTTTTAGTTGCCTCGGAGGCTTCTAGCTTCCTCCAGATATTCTAGACCTAGTCCTGGAAGCGTCTAACCTCTGTACACACTAACCTAGGCCTAAAATGTTTTCAGCCTCTGAGACTTCCTGCTAAGAAGCTCACCCTTGATCTTTCTGAGCTCTTAGCTGGTTGGTTCAACTCAGCTATTTTGGCTCAAACTCCTCTAAGCGGACTTATTCAATGTGCCTTTTTTTCCTGACCTCTGGATTGCTCTACTTGGCCTCAAACTAACTCCAGCTGTTTCATCTAGTTTTCTGGCTCCTTCTCATTCTCTGGCTCATTCAGTCTTCACCTGAGTTCTCTCTCTCTGCAACCCACCTCTCTATGACAGTCCTGGTAAAACTGCCTATTCTCCCTCTCATTGCCCCTTAAGTAGCTTCTCTTTCCTCTACTCGTTAGAGGTGGGCATATCCTATTTTGTCAAGTATTTCTGTGATTCCTCACTGTTTCTGCTGCTCAATTAGGCATCACTTTCAAATGTGTGTGCTTCCTTCTACAAACTAACTTTACCTTCATTGTTTCGCATTAAAGGCATGTACTATCATGCCTGTACCAGGTTTTCTTTAGTTGAAACTTGCTCTGTACCAGGATGGCCTTGAATTCAGATCTGCTTGCCTATGTCTCCTGGGATTAAAGGCATGTTTATATTTCAGCTGAAGGTCTTTGGACATGATCTCTTGCCACAACAGCCATGTTCTGAATTAAAGTTCCTCTACAATGAGATCTCCTGGAACTAAAGTTAGAGAAGGTTGTAAGCCACTGTATGGGTGTAGGGAAACAAACCCAGGGAAGGGCAGCCAGTGCTCTTAACCACTGAGCCATCTCTCAGATTCTTCCAAATGCAGTTTTTAAACCAAAAACTCCATGAAGGCTGAACAATAAATGATCTGTTGTTAAACTTTTTGAAAGAATAGTGTCCTTAAAGATGAGTGCTTAGCCAGAAGCGGTGGAGCATGCCTTTAATCCCAGCACTCGGGAGGCAGAGGCAGGCAGAGAAAGTGAGTCCAGGACAGCCAGGGCTACACACAGCCAAGGTTACACACAGCCAAGGCTGCACAGAGAAACCTTGAAAAATCGAAAGCAACAACAAAAAGATGAGTGCTTTGCCCCAATTTGAATGAACTGTCAATCCTCATGAAACGAACCTCTGCATGGGGACACACAGTGAGAGGAGAGTCTGAGCTATGCCTGAGTGTGATGCCATCCTTTTTTGGGGGGGTACTGTTTTTTAGACTGGGTTTTTCTGTGTAGCCTTGGCTGTCCTGGACACTCTGTAAACTTAAGCCGGCCTCCAGTTCACAGTGATGTGCCTGCCTCTGGCCCCCTGAGCGCTGGGATCAAAGGCATGCACCAGCACGCCCAGCCACCCTTTCTTAACAGAACAAAATGAAATAGTTAAATTTGCTCCAAAAGGCTTAAAATTAAACAGTTGTTTGCTGCCTGTGCCCTGACGTCTGTTCCCTAGAAGCACATACTCGTTAGCCATCCCCTTTCATGGTTTTGTACATGTTGCTAAATAAAATGGGCCTTTGCCCATTCGTAAAAGGATAAGGCAGGGTTTTTTTCTTCTGGTTTTTTTGTTTGTCGTTTTTTCCTGTTATTCTCCTAGCCTTCCTCCATCTTTGCACTATTTTTAGATCGTGTTAGATATTTCTTGTATTTGGGGAAGGAAGGGCAATAATGATGTAAATATTTTTCATGTCTTTAATTATATTTCTTTGTATTTATGACTAAGCCTTTCTAAATCCTTTCTATTTAGTTCTGTAAAAATGGTATTTTGGAGTCTTTAATGTTCTATTTAAGTTTCTGTAATTTGAATATAAAAATTCTCACTTTTTAATAGTGAAGCTTTAAAACAAAGTTATCTTCCAAATTTCAATAAGGTAACAGGGCAGAAGAACAGAGTACTTCTAGTTCACCTACTAACTAGAAAACATGCTGTAAAAACTGAAAGCACCGGGGGCTTGAAGCAGGAGTTCAAGATTTTAATGTCAGCTGAGCTACAGGAAGCCTTATTAAAAGACAATTAAAAATATACACAAAAATGTGGCTCATAATTTAGTAAGTATCAAATATGTTCTATTCTTTGGACCAGAAGTCTTGCCCTGTTTTATTCCACAGTGATAATCAGAAATGCAGGTATGTAGTCAATCATGAGGATACACACTTGTAATCCCAGCACTCCCTAGGCCAAGGCAGGAGACAGAATATGAGGCCAGAGGCTAAAAGCATGGATTAGCAGCTAAAAACTTGCTACTCTTGCAGAGGACCTGGGTTCAGTTCCCAGCACCCACATGGCAGCTTACAACCATCTAGTACTCCAGTTCAAAGGTATCTGTTGCCACCTTCTGGTCTTTGCAGACACCAGGCAAAACACTCATACTCAATAAATAAATAAAAATTCTAGGTACTATAATCCTACATAGTGAAACTCTGTTTCAGAAAGTTGTTTTTGGCAGACAAACCTACATCTCAGTGGCCCTATTGCCACATAGACCTGTGAACTATGCAGTGTAGGTAACCGGAGTTATCTGAAAAACAGTAAAACTGAAAATAAGTATTTTATGACTTCACATATATGAGGTATCTAAATAGTTTGAGGCCAACCTGCACTACATCATTTGTGATCTTGTTTCTCTCTCCCTCTCTTCCTTCTCCTCCCTTCTCCTATATCTCTCCCTCCCCTCCTCTTCTTCTCTCCCTTTCTTCTCCTCTCCTCTTTTCCCCAACCCTGCCCCCATCACACACACACACTGAAGAAATGAGTGTTAACCTCTGACAGAGGTTAATTCCAACCCAGGGAAATCAAAATTAACTTCTGGCTATGGTGGGTACATGCACATATACACAATTTTAAAATAAAATAAATAAAACCTTTTAAAATGAAATAAATTGGAAGCTTTATCTACATTATATTAAAAATTCAATATATCAAACATTGCATGCTAGAGCTAACTTGTGGCTTTAGAATTAATTCATAGATTTAGTTCTAAATTTAAATTAATCACTTGTATCAGAAAAAAATAAGAGCAAAATGTTTCTAGCTTAAGCATTGCCCAAATCTAGCAGAAAACAAAGAAACAAAATTCATAATGGTAATCAAAATTCAATTAGGCCAAAAGTCAGCTCAGCTCACCACATCAATAAAACTGAGATACCTTTTGATGTAGGATGGATGGATGGATGGACAGATAGAATATGAAAGAAAAGACAGTGCTACCAAACTTACAGGTACAAGAGATGATAGGAATTGCCATAGCCAACATTGTTGGCTAGATGATAAAGCAGAGTGAAGGATTATCTTGCATGGCACATGCTACTGTAACATAAGAAAGAGAATGGCTTGAGAGGGGCTCAGTGGTTAAGAGCACTGGTTTCTCTTTTTAGAGGTCCTGAGTTTAATTCTCAGCAATCACATGATGATTCACAATAACCTGTAAGGAAATGGATTTCCTCTTCTGGTATTCATAAAAACAGAGCACTCATATACTTGATGTAAATAAATAAATAAATAAATAAAAGCTTTTACAAAAAAGCAAAAGAAAGATGAAATTATCAGTGCAGGTTTCTGTTTCAACTATAACAAACTGCCTTAAATTTTGTGACTTAGAACAGGTGGGTGTGGTGGTGCATGCCTGTAATCCCAGCACTTGGGGAGGTAGAGGCAGGTGGATCTCTGTGAGCCAAGGCCAACCTTTTCTACAAAGCAAGTCCAGGACAGCCAAGGAACACAAAGAAACTCTGTCTCCAAAAACACACAAACAAAACAATATAAACATCATATTTCAGTCAGTATACCTTATAAGTGCAGTCTCCTGAAAGTTATAGGGTAGTGTCCTACAGAAATAATAGACCTGAGGCAGTTTTGAAGGAGCCATGATTTCCTATGGCATACAGTCACCATATGTAAAACAATTTCTAAGTAATTGAGCCTCACAATATAGAACCAAGATTGTAAGAGGCTGGTAACAGCTGTGCTAGAAGCCAGTCAGCAGCTACAATGGTTAACATGGTAGAGGGAAGAAGCCGAGAATTTTGGACAGCAAAATAGAGCAAGGGAAATGAATATTGTCAAAGATCAGTTTCTGGGCGACAGCCAGTAATCTGACCTGTAAGATCAGATTTGACTAGATGATGCCACTAGAGAACAGTCTAGCAACTTTAAGAGACTGGGACAAAGCTGAGAAATCTGGGAAAAGCTGTACCTCATTTACTAAGATTATACAAGGCTCTGGGAAAGCCTCCACTGAATTTTTTACAAAGATTGGTCTCAGCTTTGAACAAAGTTTTATCAGACCCTGGCATGAGGCAGGTGTTGACCCTTGCATTTGAAAATTTAAATACCAAATGTAAAAGAGTTACTAGACCATTAAAGGCATGGACAGCACCAATAGACCACCGGATAAGGGACATGACCAATATTGGGTCTCACAAGTAACATGCTAATATCATAGGACAACCTAAAGGTCTTCAGTATCAAAATGCCCAGTGCTTCAACTATGGAAATTTTGGTCATTTACAAGGAAATTGTGACCAAGCCACTAAAAGCCTCAGATCTCAAAATGTTGTGTGCATTAACTGTGAGAAATACAGTACTTTTTACCAACAGTACTTTCCACAATGGGTTTTCCAATAGAGCGCCTAGGCTTCCTGTGCTTTGCAGACATTTCGGCAAGGGACCAAGGGACCACCCATTGGATCAATGAGTGCAAATCCAAGAGGGATATCCAAGCCAACTTCTTGCTGTCGGGAAACAAAATGGTGGGCCTAACAGTTGAGACCCCACAGCAAAAAAAAAAAAAAAAAAAAAAAAAAAAAAGAGCCATTTTCCTTTTGTCAGCCATGCAATAACAAGCAGGAAGAAAAAAACACAACTAAGTATTACCGATCTCATGCACACAGAGTAGATAGTCTGCTCTAGACTAGGCCACAGATCAACCACTTGCCCTATCCCCCAAAATTCAATGCTACAAAACAAACACTGGAGTTTATGGTCCTTTGCCCTCAGGGACAGTAGGGATGATCTTGGGAAGGAGTGGATTGATTCCCCAAGGATTCATTGTGCATCCAGGAATTATAAATGGGGATTTCAAAGGATAGATTAAAATTATAGTCTATGTAGAAAAAGAAATGCAAATTAATGAAGGATAGGATTACACAGCTGCTATTGTTTTCCTATGTTAAAGGCTAAAGCTACTCCAGTAGAAAGAACCGGGGGAATTGGAAGTACTGGGAAAACCTGTGTTCTGGCAAACAGTGGCTAAAGATCAGAGGCCAAAATTAAAATTCCAAGTGAATAGTGTTAGAATAGAAGGTTTGTTAGATACAGAAGCTGATGTGACTATCATTTCCCCAAAATTTTGGAATTAGAATGGCCACTGCAAGTTTATACACAGATAAGAGGAATTAGAAACTTACCTCAAATAAAACACAGTATCTAATGGGTTAAATGTGTGGGCCTGGAAGGTTGAACAGGAAAGTTGAGACCATATGTGGCTGTCAGACCCATAAATTTATAGCAAAGTTATCATTTACAGCAATGGGGTATTCAAATTAATATTCCTGCAATCCCAGACACCGCTCATGATGAAATTATGACTGAAATGGTAGATGCTCTTGGGGAAGGTATTAATATATGTCATCACAAAGAATCTCAGACTGTTGTTCTAAAGAATGAAAATCCCAGTCTGATTTTACCAAAGAAGACTCATGTTGTTATTAAAGATTGAAATTCCCAATAGTTTTATCTTTACTACTAAAGACTCGGGAGCCAGATGCTAGCATGAAAACCTGCTAGCTCAGAGAAGCAGAGAAAGCACCGAGCTGATGTTTCTACTCAGTTCACATCTCAGAGGAAAAGAGCGAAAAAGCTCACCAGCCCAGGAAGTAAAGGCCAAAAAAAGCCAAGGCCAAAGGTCAAAAAGCCCAAAACCCCAGAGAGCTAGAGCCCCTTCTATTTCTCCATGCTGTCTTAAATACCCTTCAACTCAGAGTCCTCTACTCTTTAATCCCTGACAGCTGGTTTCTTGCTCTGCCTCTTGACCTAGGGTTAACCTTATTAAATCCTGTGTACAGAAAACTCTTGGATTAAAGGTGAGTGTTAGGGCTGGCTGAACCACACCATAATCATCTGTTTACAATAAACAGAATGTTTTCGGATTAAAAGTGTGTGTTAGGACTCAACCACACCAAAGAAGAAACAGGGTTTACAGTTCACAATCTTGGGGGTTCACAGTGGGATTAGACATCCTGCAACAGACTAGAAGCCAGATTCAGGGGTAAAAGCCTACTGGCTCAGATAGGTAGAGAAAGCACCCAGCTGACCTTCCTACTCAGCTCACGTCCCAGAAGGAAGAAGCCAAAAGCCCTTTCTTCTCCACTCTACCTTAAATACCCTTCAACTCAAAGTCCCTCCTTTCTGTTTAATCCCTGTCAGCTGGTTACCTGCTCTACCTCTTGACTAGGGTTAACTTTATTTAATCCTGTTACTGAGAGTTCTGTATCAAAATTAAATGAATATATTAAGTCAATCAATCAGTAAATATTGAATAAAACTTTAAAGGTTTTAAATATCATCTAGAGTCTGAGGGAGAGCAGGCAAACTATTACTAGAACAGAAAACATCTAACCCAGAAAACACATTCTTTCTTCCCTGCCTTTGGACAGCAGCTCATGTCCAGGTTAGCCTTGAATTCACCACGTGTCAGAGGATTACCTTAACACCTAATCTGTTTGCCTCTGCCTCCTGCTCAGATTATAGGAGGTGTGTGATACCAGGGCCCAGCCATATTCTATTTCACCTCAATTCACTTGTCATAATACAAATAAAACCACCTTAATTCCTTTTCTATATGATTTGTGTATTACCTGGGAATTAAGTTACTATCCTGATTCACCATCTCTTCAATCTCTTATACTCAACATGGAATACCTGCCCCACAAAGTGACTTTTCAAAGTAAACTCAAGTAGATTTAGCAGATTGGTTCATAGCTCTATCTCATTCCTTAAGGAGCAAATGGGAAAATATTGTGATAACTGTTGCTTATAAGGCCAACTAATCCAAGGTATCAGGACAGACGTGTGTGTGTGTGTGTGTGTGTGTGTGTGTGTGTGTGTGTGTGTATTGACTTGAATAGGAATGGTCCCATAAACTCATATGTTTGGATGCTTGGCCCGTAGTGGCATTATTAGGATGTGTGGCCTTGTGGAGGAAGTGTGTCACTGTGGCGGAGGGCTTAGTGGGGCACTTAGTCTCCTATTGCCTGTGGTTCAAAGTGTAGAATTCTCAGCCCCTAAACTGTGTGTGGGGGGTGCACGCCTATAATCCCAGCACTCAGGGAGGCAGAGGCAGGCAGATCTCTGTGAGTTTGAGGCCAGCCTGGTCTACAAAAAGAGTCCAGGACAGCTAGGGCTACAAAAAAAAAAAAAAAAAAAAAAAAAAACGCTGTCTCAAAAAACAAAGGCAAAACAAAACAAAAAAACAAAACCCAAAAACCTTCTCCAGCTCCATGTCTGAAAGCTGCCGTGCTTCCTGTCATGACGATAATGGACTAAACCTCTGAAACTGTAAGCCAGCCCCAATTAAATGTTTTCTTTATGAGCTGTTGTGGTCATGGTGGCTCTTCACAGTAATAAAACCTACCGAAGACGGTGTTTGTGTGTGTGTGTGTGTGTTCAGCTACACATATAGGCATAAAATGTGCATAGTTCTGTATTAAAATTAGTTACAGGGCACACTACAATCAGAGTCCTCATATGGACACAAGATAGGTTCAGAAGAACAGTAACTTTGTAGGTAGAACTTGAGTGCTGGGACTCAAGCCAAGTCCAAGGAAACAGTTTATATCTGGAAAGGAAACGTCTTTGGAAAAGAGCAGACGGCAGTCATTTACGGAATCTGGTCTAACAGGTCTGTCTGCTACTGTGTGTGATCACTGAGTGGACAGTGACTTGAGCAAACGAATTTGTCTTTCATCGCACAGACGTAGTGTGGTCACGTCAGGGCATCTTCTTCATGTCCTTGCTTTCACGTGCGTGCACTCACCACAGTTTGCGTAACTCTTCCTAGAAGGCCACCTTGTAGGAAGGACCTTCTGCACTCTGCCCCATCCACAGTGCACGGTCAGGCCACAGCTTCATTACCCTGGCCCCCACAGAGGGCCCTCTCCTTTCCAAGCTCCTCACACTTTGCCATGTCTCCCTTACACCAAGCAGGTTGAGACCATTTATTCTTGGAAAGAGCGAATAAAGGGACCAGTAAAGAAAAGGGCCAATAGAATCCAAGTAATAGAGGAAAAACTCCTGGAAATAGAGCAAAGCCTGAGTGTTGATGGTGGTGGTAATGGCAGTGTGGTGCTGGTGGGGAGTTGGCAGCTGAGCAAATAGAAAGAGCCCTTGCCCCCAAAACCCATGTTCGCTTACCTCTTACACATCAACATCTAGTGCATGAAATAAGAACGATTTATTATATTTTTAAAATATTTATGTGTGTGTGTGTGTGTGTGTGTATGTGTGTATGTGTGTGTGTGTATATGTGTGGGTGCATGCCACAGGGCACAAGTTGAGGTCAAAGGATAACTGGCAGGGGTCAGTTCTATCTACCATGTGAGACCCAGGGATGAAATTTTGTTCATCACCTTTACTCACTGAGACACCTCACTGGCCCAAAAATAGGGAAAAAAATATATGTTTCAGGTTAGATAGAGTAGCTTTAAAATGGATCTCACAGGCTGGAGAGATGGCTCAGAGGTTAAGAACACTAACTGTTCTTCCAACGGTCTTGAGTTCAATTCTGAGCAACCACATGGTGGCTCACAACCATCTACAGTGAGATCTGGTGCCCTCTTCTGGCCTTCAGGCAAAACACTGTATAAATAATAAATAAATAAATCTTTAAAAATAATAATAAATAAAATGGATCTCAGGTGAAATTTCTGTTAGTACCAGCTACTCATGGGGTTGGGGAGAAGGAAGCTAGGATGGGAGATCTAGCAACAATCAAAGGAACAAAGACAGGTTTTGCTGGGGACCCTCACTAGGAAAGAGCTTTACTACAAAGTGAACACACTTTGGGGCTAGTATATGTTAGGTACTAAGATATAAGGCCAGGAGTCCTGATGCCTGGGGTCGGATGGCTGGAAGCTGATCCTGATGACGGGCCCTATTTGAAAACCCATCTGCTGTACACGAGGTGAGAAAGAAGCTAAGGGGCGCGGCAGGTCCCCTCTACATCAGCCACAACAGTGCAGGCATCTCAGTGCACCCTAAGGTTGACTGTAAGGTAACAGTCAATACTAGCCATCACAGAATGCCACTAAACACAGATTAACAAGAGTCCTGACAGGGCTGGGATGAAGCACAGAGCTTACCCAGCATGCATGAAGCCTGGGGTTCTATCCTCAGCACTTAAACCTTAGCACGGCGGCACATGCCTGTAGTCCCAGCATTCTGAAGGGGAAGGCAGGGAGGTCAGATTTCAAGGTCATTTATAGCTGTATAATGAGTTCAAAACCAAAAAGGCTATATTTACAAATAAGGTCTCAAGAGTTCCCTGTGTCTGAGCCTAAGCCTGAAGTGTTGAGATTATAGGCATTTATAGAGGTTTTTTTGTTTGTTTGTTTTAGATTTATTTATTATTTATATGGTGTTCTCCCTGTACGCCAGAAGAGGGCAGCAGGTCTCACTATAGATGGTTGTGAGCCACCATGTGCTTGCTGGGAATTGAACCCAGAACTCTTGGAAGAGCAGCCAGTGCTCCTAACCTCCAGGCTATTTCTTCAGCTCCATTTTATAGTGTTGAGGCTTTTTCTTCTCTTGGCTACTGTGAATAATACCTCTTTGGCTATTTGTATAGAAATCTCTGTGTGGACATATGTTTTCTTTTATCATGAGTAAATGTGAAGGAGAAAAATTGCTGAGCTGTTTGACATTTTAGGAAATGGTCATGCTTTTTCAAGACTGGCTACAAGAGTTTACATTCCTTAGAGCAGTATATGGAGGTTTCAGTTTCTCAATTTATTGCTGCCTTTGAGGTTTTTGTTGTTGTTGGTCTGTGTTCAGAGATCAAACCTGGGCCTTCATGCCGCACTAGGGAAATGATAGGCAAGTGTCGTTGTACACACCCCAAGCCCATCTGTCACTTTGTGGGCTTGGAACGCCCCTCACTATGTCTCCACTGCCCACATGTGCACATGTAGATCATTGCTCATGATGCTGAACAGCTTTCAAGGACACAGGACGTTCGTATACTTTCTTAATTGTTTTCGCTTTGTCTTCCTAGTCTTGAGTTGTAACTGCCTTTTGTATATTCTAGATACAAGCCCCTTATCAGATGTATAATTTACATTTTTCCCAGTTTGTGACTTTATTTTTAACTTTATTTCCATGGTCTTTGAAGGATAAGTTCTTAATTTTTATAAGATACAAACTACATTTTTTTTTTTATCATTTGTGCTTTTGATGCCTTAAGATTTTTTTTCACCCTATGGATAAGGTGAAGTTCTCTTCTATTTCCAATGTTTTTTTGTAGCTCTAGCTCCTACATTTTTGTCTACAGTCCATTTTGAGTTGAGTTTCCTGAACATTACAAGGTATGAACCTGTGTACTGTGGGCAGCCAACATTGCTTGAAGAACTAAAAGAAAACACAAACAAAACACAGCCTCCCTGGGCTGGTGAGATTACTCCATAGGAAAGGCTCACTGCAAATCTTGATGACCTGAGTTTGATCCTGAGGACTCACACCATGGAAAGAGAAAACTGACTGCCAAGTTGTCCTCTGACTGCCACATATCACTACACATATACCCACAGATACCCATACAGTAAGTAAATAAATAACTGTAAAGAAACTATCCTTTACTGTAAAGCAATTTTTCTAATTGAATCACCCAGTGTCTTTGCTGGAAATCAGTTCACAATAGACACAAGGATTCATGCTGGGATTTGAGAACATACTCATGACTTAGCAAATTCTAACACAAATTGGTCAGAATATTGATAACTAATATTATCACACATTTCCTATTTGTTTGACCATCACAGGAAACTGCTACTCTTGTTTTGTATAGTCTGTGCTCATTTGGGTTTACAGTTACCATACTTGAGGTCTCTTAATTCCTTCTTCTATTTGAGAACTTGTTATATTTGTGTGTGTGTGTGTGTGTGTGTGTGTGTGTGCGTGCATTTGATTCTCTCCTTTCATAATGGGTATTCTTGGGGTGGAACTCAGTTTATCAGACTATATAAGTGCCTACACCCACTGAGCCACTTCATAGGCCTCACTTCCTGTGAATTTCTTATCTAGAACTTTTTTTTGGGGGGGGGCAGTCTGGAGGACACAGTTTGGTATTTTTATAGCAGGAACTTAAAAACTATTTTTGCTGAAAACCACTGATTTCTCACTTGGAACCTCAAGCTAAGCAAAGACAGGAAGAAAGCCTGGCTTCTTGGTCTTCATTTTGTTTCTGTCTATCTTATTTTGAGTTTGCTCCTCCCCAACCCTTCCTGTAGGCCTGTTAATCATGCTCAGAACATCTGGTTATGGTTGATTAGCCCTAACTTTACCTGTCTCTCTACTATTGTTGTGAAGAGGCTCCGTGACCAAGGCAACTTAAAAGACAGTGTTTAACTGGGACTTGCTTACAGTTTAAGAAGGTAAGTCCATGATCATTATAGTGGAAAGTGTGGCAGCTGGCAGGCAGGTGTGGTGCTGGAGCAGTAGGCTGAGAGCTCACATCAGATCTGTAAGTTGCAGAGAGAATGAGACTGGACCTGTCTTGGGCTTTTTTTGCTTTTTGTTCTGTTTTTGTTGTTGTTGTTGTTTGTTTGTTTGTTTTCAAGACAGGGTTCTCTGTGTATAGGGCTGGCTGTCCTGGAACTCACTTTAAAGACCAGACTAGCATCGAACTCACATAGATCCACTTGCCTGTGCCTCCCAAGTACTGGGATTAAAGGTGTGTACTGCGCCCGGCTTTTGTTGCTGTCTCTTTTTGTGACAAGATTTCTCTGTGCCCTGGTTGTCCTGCAGCTGGCTCTGTAAACCAGGCTGGCTTTTGAAAACTCAAAGTCCACCTGCACTGACACATCTCCTCCAACAAGGCAACACTTCCTAATTCTCAAACAGTTCCACTGACTAGGGACTAAGCATTGAAACATGAGCCTATGGGGGGCCATTCCTATTCAAACCACCACACCTTCCCAAAGGCAAGAGCAAACCTCTGGAGCCTAAGTTGGGAACAAAGCAATATCAAAGACATGAATATTAATGTCTATCAAGATGGTTCAGCGTAGGTAAGGGCTCTTGCTACCAAGCCAAAAGACCTGGGTTCGGTCCTTTAGATGCACTTGCTAGAAAGAGAAAACTGACTTCTATAAGTTATCTCCTGAACTTTGCACATGAGCTGGGCCATGTGTACCCTCATGTGTATATGCAAGCCCACATACACAAATAACTTTGTTTAAAAAACAAACAAACAAACCTTAAAAGAGGGGCTGGAGAGATGGCTTAGCGTTTCAGAGCACTGGCTGCTTTTCTGGTGGACCTGGGTTTGATTTCCAGTATACACACGGTGGCTCACAACCATTCGTGACTCCACTTTCAGGGGATCCACTCCTCTCTTGTGGTCTCTGTAAACACTAGCCATGCATATGGTATATAGAAGCACATGCAGACAAAACACTCATACATATAACATTACATTAAATCAAAAGATATGAAATTTTTCTTCTTTTGAAAAACTTGTGAATGTCTGCTTTTGTTTTGATATCTCACTGTAATTAGAAATATTTTTCATAGTAACAATTCTTTCCAGTCAAGGCTTGAGGCCATGATCTTGGCCAGCAGAAAAAAGGAGCCTCTTGACTCATCCATCCTTCAATGGCCACACCTACAGATTACTTTTTGCCCAACAGAAGAATGGAGTCTCTTGACTTCTTCAATGGCCACACCTACAGCATTTAAAACAAAACTCTCTGTTGAGCACCCTTGAGACCTCATCAACCTCAATCACTTTCTTCTGAGTGAATCTTGGCACCAACTATGCCAGTGTCAGTGCATATCCACAACTCTGAGTCTACTATCGCACCTGACTCATTCTACATATCACACTGTGTCAAATATTTATATTTTCAAGCATGAGGAAAGGAACCAGGATGGCAACCCCCAGGGACAATGCTAAACCCCTGACTTAAAGGACCAGGAGCCTAAGTGGATGGAATTAGAGAAAGAACCAGGCTGGAAAATGCAGGAGTCCCCTTTCTGCTTCCTAGCTTGGATGGCTCTGCTTTGCCACGTTAGCTACCATGATGGACCAACACGACACTGAACTAAAACACATCTTTAAAAAATAATTTATTTAATTTTATTTTATGTGCATTAGTGTGAAGGTGTCAGATCCCTTGGAATTGGGGTTTCAGACAGTTGTGAGCTGCCATATGGGTGCTGGGTATTGAACCCAGGTCCTTTAGAAGAGCAGACAGTGCTCTTAACCCCTGAGCCATCTCTCCAGCCCCTAAAACACATCTTAACTCCATTTTTTTCCCTTTTCTTTTCTTCCTGTTTTCTGGGGCTAGAGATCAAGCTGTCGTGTTCCCTTTTAAGTTTAGTTTTCTCGTGCTTGTTAACACAGTGACAATGCATACAACTGATTAGCATGTGGAGGAAGACTTTTACTTCTTTTGGCTTCATACTCTATTCTTTTCCCTCAGGAAACATGATTTGACTCACAGATTAAGGGAAGAATCAAGCTGGGGCGTATTTACTCATTGGTACATTAAGAAATTAATATGCATAGGTCTTGGGTTCAGTCTCCCGCACCAGGCAAACTATCAGTTTCAGAAGAACTGTTTTGGAAGATATATTCAAATAAGCATTGACAAAGAATTCTCTGTTGGACTTTTAACAGTACTAAGCCAGAGCGGAAGGCTTTCTGGGGGGTGGTCTCTGGAGCTGTGAAAAATTAAAACAAACCATATGACAATAATAATCAGTACTCTATACATTGGATATTACATTTTCAGATTTAGCCATCTCTCTATATTTCTATTTACTGGTTTTTCAAGAAAAGGTTTCACTATGTATTCCTGGCTACATTTTCAGTTTATTATATTTTGTTTTGTATATTTAAAGAACCATAAGTATATATTCTGAGTGTTCACTAAATATAAATTGACTGCTGCATATTTCTCAGAAATCTTATTGTTTAGGAAATATACAAAGGTCGTTTACTCACTTTTATATGACTACTTGATAAGTCATCATTCCCCTTGGGAATTCCACTTGCTTTGGATAAAGGTTCTTGTGTCCTTAGACCCAAGAACACAGCTCTCTAGATTTTACTAACCTCTCTAGATTCACATTAGGGTAGAAGCTAACAGTGGAGGATTGTTTTGTCCTGTTTCATCCAATTGGGGGCAGAGAGCTCCCCAATGCCGTCACAGACAGGAGTAACAGGCCCAACACCAACCTCAGATATTCCTCACTAAATGTAATTATAACAAACTACGGGAGCAAGTTTGCTATGTACTCTTCTGTCTTGAGTCTTTATACGAAACACAGTTTCTGAAATGCAATGATCCATCAATAACTGAAAAAAAAAATTTGCTAGATATCAGCAATAATGAAATAGTTAAAATAGTAAACATTACTGTGTAGTGTATACTGCCTTAGCTTAAACAAACCTGAAAAATCATCAAACAAACATACACAAAAAGACACATTTGGCAATTAGTTGCAAAAATATATTAAGATTTTTCTTTTCTTGATTTTAATCTCCAATTAGTAGGGCTGTCATTCCACATTTATTTTTATGAAATAACTCCAAATTAACATGTTTCTGCTTGGATTTGTTTGGTAAATGAAGGAAGCACTTTCTATCACGAAGGCGCAACTGTTCATGCTACAAATGGGAAGGATAGGAAGCAAGAAAGAAATGTTTATTTTCTATTCATCTATATTGCAGCTTTCTTACCAGAAGGCCAGTAACCCAAGGCTGTCAGGCAGCTTCAACTAAACAGCCCACAAATGAAACCATTTTAGCAGACAGAGGTCAGAGGGCAAACAGAACCAGCTCCCGCTGTGTGAATGTATGCCTCTGTTTTGGCTGTGAGATAGATCAAGGGCTTCCCAGACTGTTAGACACCAGCTAAGATAAAGCAGGCCACAATTTGGAGCCAGATACAGAGCATGACATGAGCAGGTCAACAAGGCTTCAGAAAATAAAGCAGAAGCAGAAACAGAGACCGCCAAAGGACAGAAGCCATGTCGTCCAATGACAATGAAAGCTGATCGAGACAGATAGAAGAGAGAAACCTTAAAAAAAAATTCGGGTTAAGTCAGCTTGAGCTAAAAGAGTCAAACCAAGGAAAAACATTAAAAAAAAAAACAACTTTGTAGAATCCAATAAGATGTGCTGTGTAGTTTGATTTTCAGTGATCTCAAGGACATGCTGCACTAAACCTGATGTGCCTCGTGCATGTGCGAATGTATGTGTTTGAAATGCAGAGCCTTGCTCATGCTAGGAAAATGCTTTGTCACTGACCTACAGCCCTCAAACCTGACTTCTGATAGAGGCTAACAAGAGATCCTGTGGTCAGGTGCTTTGATTTTTCTTCTTTAGACACACACACCATTCATCTGTATCTTAAATACACTCAGGTGTTTGCACAAGTGCTGAGCCAGAAAGCATGAGAATGGGTGTAAATCTGTCTCTATTATCAGGAAACAACTCAGGCACATGACCTGCCAGTGATAAATCAGCAAATAAAGTGATAAAGCCCTATTTGTCTTGCTTTCTGAACAGCAGGAATTGGCCCATTTGCAAAGGCTCTGCCAGTGGCTCTTAATGTAGGAGAACATTTATCACCTTTCTTGGGACCTTTATTGGGATTGCTAGCTTTGACGTCAGCTATGTTAATAAACAAACCAGAATCCTAGTGGAGAATGTTTTCTTCCATACCCAGACCTCACAGCTAATTTTACCTGGGAACTTCTAATAGATTACCCAAATTTGCTTATTTGCTTTTCTCTTGTGTCTATCTTCACATATATCAGGGTTAATGAGGAGCTCCTACGACTGTTCTCAATGAAGGAGTTTAGAGTCCTGTCTGCCTTGTTAGGCAGGACTAATGAGCTCATTTGCAGAGAGGGCTGACAGAGGGTTTAGTTTTGCTGCTTTTGTTAGGACAAGGGATGGGATATCTAATGACAGGCCCTTTAAAATAGCATCAGTAATGCATTAGTTAATTTGCCCATCTCAGTTAACGTGTGTAGGAGTAGGAATAAAGGACAAGTTATGCACATGCCAAGAGATGTAATTTCATATAACCTAACGACAAAATGCCATAACACTGGCAGTAAGAACCATTGATATTTTTGATATTTCTATTTTATGATTATATAAAAGTCTATGCTTTTTTTTTTTTGAGGATGCAATGTTATAAAAGTAGGAAAATAAAACTTAGGAAAATGGGATTAATGAGGAAGCCATTTGCATTTTATGCAGATTTAAGTACTAGAGTATTGATTTGCAAGTAGGCTAGTTTCACCACATATGATCTATATACAAAGCTCATACAGATATTATGTTTTATTCCTGTATAATTCTATGGCCTATTAATCTAAAAGATATTAATCTGAATGCCTTCTTGCAATATAACCAAGAAATAGGAGTGTGTGTGCACATGCATACAAGCATATATAGTGGAGCTGTGACAAATAAAATGAAAAGGTATAATATTAGTTGTAATGACAATAAATTTTACCCAGAAGACCTCAGATTTTTATTCAGTTCCTGTTTTCCTTATGCTTGGCAACATGGAAGCAACATTATAGGAAGAAAGACAGGAAGAAAGAAGAGGGCTGCGATCAGGATGTCAAGTGAGTAAGTGAAAAAATTTAAAAAATAGAGAGCAGGCAAGGGCAGCAAACACTGTTTAGTGGGAACACCGGTTCAGCACATGTGTGAGCATGAGAATTTTCATATGAGAGGCAGTAACAAACCTTAACATAGAGAGGATTGATCAGATGGGCAACTTATGAGTCTTAGGAGACAAGAAGTTTAAGAATTGCAGGATTAGTGTCAGAGCTTTCAACAAGTCATCAGGGAAAGATCTTCTCTGCTTCCTGCTGCACCGTTCTTGGCAGGTAGCTCTCAGGGCAGCAAGATGAAATGTAATAAACAAGCCATCATGTTCCAGTCATAGACAAGAAGAAGGGAAGAGGAGGGAAAGGAAGGGAAGGTGAGAGGAGGGGAGGGAGGAGAGGAGGGAGAGGAGGTAAGGAAAGGGGCAGTATATGTCTGTCCCTCACGTGTGCCTGTCCATCAGCCTCAAGCTCTAGTCACAGAGGAGAAGGGAAGGGGAGGGAAAGGCAGGAGACAGGAGGGAAGGGGTATGTGTGCCTGGCCCTCATCCTCTTTTGAGACAGGGTCTCACACTGCCCAGGATGGCCTTGAACTCAAGTTTTATAAGGTTCTGGGGGGACTGAAGCCCAGGATACTAGCAACCTGGGCTTCATGTCACAGCTGCCCCTTTACATAGTAAAACGATAACTTGCCAGGCAATTCTGAAGAAGGTTCCTGTTTAAATATCATTGGCAAAACAAAAAACAAAAATGCCAATAGAGCTCCCCCCCCATATAGATATAGTTTTTTGAGACAGGGTTTCTCTGTGTAGCCTTGGCTGTCCTGGAACTTGCTTTGTAGACCAGGCTGGCTTCATGCTCACCGAGACCTGCCTGCCTCTGCCTCATGCGTGCTAGGATTAAGGGCCCGCGCCACCACCGTGACCAGCTAAGTCACTCCAGTTTTGATGGAAGTTTCACAAGTCACGGTTGTTTGATATGGCAGCACTATGATGCCAGAAATAGAATGAAGGTATGAACGTGGCGTCAGGGAAAGAGGAGCAGTTAGCAGCGAGCGCCAGAGTAGTTCCTTATTATAGTCTTCTGCTGCTGGAGAAGAAGGCAGTAGTTTGCAGTTGTAACGGTGGCGATGATGGAGGTAAGCCAAGTTTTAGGGTGGACCTTGAGATTACAAACAGTCCCGGGGCTGGAGAGATGGCTCAGTGGCTAAGAGCACTGCCTTGCTCCTCCAGAGGTCCTGAGTTCAATTCCCAGCAACCACATGGTGGCTCACAACCGTCTATACCGGAATCTGATGCCCTCTTCAGATAGAACACTGATACGTAAAATAAAGCAATGAAATCTTTAAAAAAAATAAAAATAAAAACAGTCCAAACCTCAGGCGTGTCGCAGTAAATGAGGCCTTTTCTATAGTTCTGTGAAGAACTCTCACACTTCACTGGCGTATTAAACGGAACGTTGCATGATCCCTGTTGCTGGCCATTCAGTAAAGACAGGCAATATGGGAGTTCCCAGACAGAGCCAGCCAGTGCCCTAAAGCTCCGTTCTTCCCAAGCTGGTACTTTTATTACTGCTGCCATCACCTGTGGACGTCACTTTCTTTAGACTCTCAGCATAGACACAGCTGTAACACCCTGGGGAGCTCCCAGCCTTCAGCGCTGCACTGGCACTGCAGGGGCTTCTTGAACTCAACAACCTTGGCCTCTCCTGTGTGCACTCAGCCATTGTTATAATCCAATAAACCCCATTTTATGTATATATGAATACACATGTGTGTTCTGTTCCTTCTGACAACAAAGATATCACCTCCGTATAGGCTTAAAATATTATAACAAATGTTGGATTAGGGTATAAAATTGCATATAAAATATCATTATATATATATACATATATATATATATATATTTTTTTTTTTTTTCTGCAGAACTCACTAGGTAATCCAGCATGGCTCACGTTCATAGCTGTCTTCTCACCTGAGCTTCCTGAGTGCTGGGATTATAAGCATGGCATACACACCTGGCTTATTTTCTAAAAACCCCTATAGAAAAACTATTTCCAGGACTAAGTTCTTTTGAGTGTGATTTTTTTTTTTTTTGAATAGTAATTGTGGCGGTTGACTGAAAATGGCCACCATAGCATCACATATTTGAACTCTTGGTCCCAAACTGGTAGAACTGTTAGGGACGGACTAAGAGGTGTGACCTTCTTGGGGAAGGTTTGTGATGAGGGGCAGGCTTTGAGGTTTTAAAAGACCTCATCAAATCTAGCTACCTCTGCCTTCTGGCTGTGGATCAAATGCAAGCTTTCAGCTGCTGCTCCAGCACCACACCTGCCAGGAAGCTGCCAAGCTCCCCCCCATGAGGCATGGACTAACCCTCTGAACTTTAGTGTCCCAGTAAACTCTTCCTTCTATAAGCTCTGTTGGTCGTGGTGTCTTCACAGCAATAGAAAGGTAACTAAGCCGGGCAGGGCTGGTACACACATTTACTCCCAGCACTTTGGAGGTAGAGAAAGATGATCTCTGTGAGTTTGAGGCCAGCCTGGTCTACATAGAGAGTTCCAGGACAGCCAGGGCTACACACAAAGAAATTCCATATATATAAAGAAAATACATAACTTAAACGGCAATAAAATATTCCAAGTTTCAGATGCTGAATATACCACAAACATTAGCATTTTAAAAGCAACTAATAAGTGACTGGAGAGATGGCTTAATGGTTAAGAGCACTTATTGCTCAGTCATGAGGACCTGAGGTTAGGTTTCAACACCCATATAAGGTGGCTTGCAGATTCCTGTAACCCAGCTCCAGGGGGTCCTATGCCTTCTTCTGGCCTGGGCAGGCATCCACACACATTCACCCAGACATAGACATCCATGGGTGTGTGCATCAATTCAATTCAAATAATTCTTTTTTAAAAGCAAACAATGACCCTAGAAGAACACTGCATCGTTAATACTAGTAAAGCTCATGGAAAAGACAGAATGTCTTCCTCAGCTGCCCTTCCTGGCCCTTTCCACCACCTATTATGTTGCCCATTAATAGAAAAAAAAAATCACTTTTTTCTATATCATTTCTATAGGTCTTTCATTAATGTAAAATTCAGTGTTAAATAACCACATCATTCCTTGAAGTCTATAATCCATTAGTATGTCAGTTCTTTAAAAATTAGATATAGAAATAATACACAATCCAATAAATTCTAATCCAGTGACACGCCCAAAGGGACTGAAATCAATGACTCAGAGTTCTTTATCTACTCACGTCTACAACACCACCGTATCGAAAACGGGGAAGCGACCTAAGGACCGGCAAGATGAATGGGTGAAAACAAACTAGTGTAGACGCCTGTGGTGATTCATCTCCATTATGTACCCAACTAGATTCGGTACTGCCATAGAAATACACCTCAATATGAGCATTTCCAGCAAGGTTCAACAGAGCAAGGAAGACCTAGCCCGAATGCGGGCGGCACCCTTCCTTATGTGGAGGTCCCGGACAGAATCCAAAGGTGAAAGCCAGCTGAGGAGCAGCATGCATTCCCCCCTGCTCTCCAGTGGTGGGCGCGGCGTGACCGGCGTGCTGCTGTGTGTTTCCAGCTAGGACACACTGTAGGCTCACACTGAGAAAACACTTGGTGGTGACTCTGTCTTTTCACAGGCATGAGGGAAGCTGTACTTGTTAGAACACAGTGGAACATGACTCAACATTAGAGGAAACGGAAGTTTTCACACATTTTCAACCTCAAAGACATACAGTGAAACAAGCATGAGCACGAAAGGACAAGGCCTCTGGGTCTGTCTGTACCTGGTAGTAGTCACATTCCCAAAGACAGGAAGGAAACGGTGGTCAACAGAGGCTGGGGACAAGGAGTGTTGGTTGGTGTTTAACATTTCACCTTGGAAAGTTGAAAGCTGGTGGAAATGTTGGCGGGGCTTATGTAACCTAACAATGTGAATGTAGCTCAAGTTACAGAACTGTATACTTAAAAATAGTTAAAATAGCCAGCTGGTAATGGTGTACGCCTTTAATCCCAGCACTCAGGAAGCAGAGGCAGGTGAATCACTGAGTTGGAGGCCAGCCTGGTCTATAGAGTGAGTTCCAGGACAGCCAAGGCTGCACAGAGAGATCCTGTCTCGAAAACCAAAAAGAAACAAACAAAAGAAGTTAAAATAGTGAGTTTTACTTACTTTTATTTCACGATAAATAAGCGTACCAAAACTACTTCATTAGGCTTGCGGATGTGGCTCAGCGGCAGAGTGCACGGCCGTGTACAAAGTCCTGGTTCAAGCCCCACACAAGGCAAAACAGACTGCTCATGTAAACATCCAGTTGTTCCCAAGTCAAAGGCTACTGTCACCATTTTAATAAAAGTGGCAACGATACAATGAAACCAATAAATAAAAGTAAAACGTAATAGCATGGAGGGCATGGTGGTGCATACCTGTAATCCCAGCACGGGGAACCTCATTACCAAAGTCTATTAGATTAGGTTCCAACATTAACTACTAATCTATAATGCCCAACGCAGCCTGGGCTTGGCAAGAGGAACAGGCATTCTGACCAATAGAACATAATAGAGTCATGCAATAAACCCTTCAAAACGCAGCCAGTTGATTCTGAACAATTGTGCAAAGGCAATTCAACAGGAAAGGACTAATACTCTCATAGTTCTGAATTAACTGGATCTGACGTGAGGCATATACCTTACTCTCACTCTGAGCTTTGTATGAAAGGTTGCTCAAATCAACCACAGCCCTCAATGTGAACTTTCAAACCTTGCAAGAGAGGGCTGAGGACATGGCTAATGGTTGAGGTGCTTGCTGCACAAAAGTGAGGAGTTCACTTTCCAGAACTCACACATAAAAGCTGAGCGTGGTGGCACATGCATGTAATTACAGCAACAAGGAGGCAAGGACGAGCAGATCCCTAGGGTCCCATTTCCAGACTAATGAGGAACCCTGGCTCAAAACAAACAAATGAATAAAAATCCAAAAAACTAGGATAAAAATAAAGTTCCCAAGGAAAGAAAACCCTTATCCTTTGCCTCCACGACATGCATGCAGGCTCACCAACACAAACATGTCTACAGTCAAGAATGTGCACACACACACATACACACACATACACACACACACATACACACACACACACACACAGAGTTTTGTTTTTGAGACAGGCTCTCACTATGTAGCCCTGGTTGGCCTGGAACTTACTATACAGACCAGACTGGCTTTCAACCTTCCCCTACCTCTCGAATTAAAGGTGTGTGTCATGACACCTAGCAATATATATAATTGGATTTGCAAGTTTTTAGGTAGCTTTAAATCCATAAAATTCTATTATTTCAAAGTAGTTCAGGAGTTTATCAATTCAGCAATTTAGAAATATAAGATTGCCATGAGTTTGAGGGCAGTCTGGTCCTCAGTGTGAGAGAACCTGCAGGCATTAAGTCCTTTAAAAATCCCCAGTGCTTTGGGGAGACAGGCTGATCCCTGGATCTTTTTTTATTTTTATTTTTTTAATATTAATCACAGGTTATTTACTTTATATCCTAGCCGTAGCCCCCTTTCTCATTCCCTCCCAAACCCACCCTCCCTTCCTCATCTCCTCCCTGTCCCTTTCTAAGTCCACTGCTAGGGGAGGTCCTCCTCCTCTTCCATCTGATCCTAGCTTATCAGGTATCTTCAGGACTGGCTGCAATGTCCTTATTTGTGGCCTAGCAAGGCTGTTCCTCCCTTGGAGGGTGGGGAGGTAAAGACCCAGTCATTGAGTTCATGTCAGAAATAGTTCCTGTTCCCCTTACTAGGGAAACCACTTGGATACTGAGCTACCATGGGCTACATTCGAGCTGGGGTTCTAGGTTATATCCATACATGATCCCTGGCTGGAGAAACAGTCTCCTAGAGGACCCCATACCCTGATATATTTTGTCATTGTGGAGCTCCTGTCCTCTCCTGGTCATACTAACTCTCCCTTTTATCATATGATTCCCTGTACTCTGCCGAAGGTTTGGTTATGAGTCTCAGCATCTGCTTTGATAAGCTGCTAGGTAGTCTTTCAGAGGCCCTCTGCAGTAGGCTCCTGTCTTGTTTCTTGTTTTCTCCTACTTCCCATGTCCATCCCATCTGTCTTTCTAAGTGAGGACTGATCATCTTACCCCGGGTCCTCTTTCTTGTTTATCTTCTTTAGGTGCACATATTTTAGTATATTTATCCTATCTTATAGGACTACATAAGTGAAAGTATACCATGTGTGTCTTTCAGCCCCTGGGATACCTCACTCAGGATGACCTTTTCTAGATCCCACCATTTGCCTGCAAATGTCACGATTTCCTTGTTTTTAATTACTGAGTCGTATTCCATTGTGTAAAAGTACCACAATTTCTGTATCCATTCCTCTGTTGAGGGACATCTGGGTTGTTTCCAGGTTCTGGCTATTATGAATAAAGCTGCTACAAATGGTTGAGCAAATATCCTTGTTGTGTACTTGAGCATCTTTTGGATATATGCCTAGGAGTGGTATAGCTGGATCTTGCCGGTTCTGGTGGCTCAGGCTGGTAGGATTTGCTGAAGGAGGCAGAGGCAGGTGGATCTGGAATTTGAGGACAGCTTGATCCCTGGACCTTGATGACTATCTAGCCTATCTGAATTGGTGAGAGAGCTCCTGTTCAATAACAGACCTGGTCGCAAACAAAGGTGGCAGAGTATGATTGAGGATGACACCCTTCTACAGCCATTCTACTGAACTATCTCAGAAAAACCATATTTAACGATCATAACAATCCTAAATATGTATTACTATTACTTTGTTTTAAAGATGTAAAAACTGAGGCACAGATTAAATACCCAAGGTTACATAGCTAGTAAGTTTCAGATCGAGAAGTAACCAATATCAACTAGGACCTCATGAGCAACTCCCGAAAGGAAGACTGCAGATGCTGAACACAGTTTATTTGCTTGATAGGTATATGTCTGTAGGTTCTGCCAGGAGAGGTAAAGGGCCAGCATAAAGCCAGTAGAAGATGATTGTTTCTCCACTACTGACTTCATTGGTCTTCTTGCTTCTCTTTAAAGAGGTAATTAAAATTAGGTCATTAGGGGGCTGGGGAGGTGGCTCAGCAGTTAAGAGCACTGACTGATCTTCCTAGAGAGCCCCAGTTAAATTCCTAATACCCACATGGCGGCTCACAATTTTAACTACAGTTCCAGGAGACACAACATCAACACACAGACATATATGCAAGCAAAACACCAATGCACATGTAGATTATTTGGAAAAAAAAAATGAAGTCATTAGTCCCTAATCCAATGAATAAGAGACATAGGCACACGTGATAAAAAGCGAGTAGTATACAGACCCACGTACAAAGATGACCTTGTGAAAGTGGGACCTACACAGATGGCTATCTGCAAGCAAAGAGAACAGGCCCACGGAGAAACCAGCCTGGCTGGCATCCTTATCTTTTACTTGGAGCCTCCAGTATTCTGGGAAAACACATTTTCATTGCATAAGCCGTTTTTCCTTTAACACTCATTTTACCTTGGGAAATTAATGCAGCTTCTAATATGTAACTTGTATCCTGAACTAAATCAGTATCTCTGTTTTGCAAAAATAAAGTAGTGCTAACCAACCAAGCAAAACCCACACGAATCAATCTTTTAAATGTTTTTTTTTCCTCAAACCTTAGCACACAAGCCTTGTGCATGCAAAGCAACTGCTCCACCACCGAGCAATACACCTCGCTCATTCTGCTATACTTCATTTTGAGTTCCTTTTCTCAGAGGCTTGTAGTCCATTTCCTTCTTAATTACCCCAATTAATCTCTAATTCCCAATGATAAAAAGATAGCTTTTCCTATTTCGGTTATTAGCTTATTAGCTCTTGTTGCTTAGTGAGAAATACATCAATACGGTAGTCTCCCCTTAGCTGAGGCTTTGCTCTCCTATTTCAATTACCCACAGACAATATAGTTCGAAGTGTTAAGGATTTCATAAATAATTAACTCATCATTTTTTTTTAGTTGCCCCCCTGCTATGAGGATTGTGACGAAAACTTGCTCCATCCTGCTCTGTCCCAGCTGGGTGGAGATTTTTCTGAACACCCTTACAGTACACCCCATCTTCGAGTCACAGAGCTAGTAAGTCCACTGTGCCTGAACTGGGTCCTCTTTAGTTACTTAAACCTGACGCTAAGCTTCAAGGCCTCCATCAGTAGACCTAAAAGACAGGGCTCTGTGAAGGATGGATTTCATCTACTTTCTTCAGGGGCCAGCTTTCCTCAAGGCGGTTCACCGACTGCCATGCTAAGGTCGCCTCTTGATCCATCAGAGGATGACGGCTCGCTGACTAGTTGTGGGTTGCCGGCTAGGTGGGGGCAGAGCCTAAAGGACCAGTGGGATGCCTTGTTAGGGTCTGGGGCGAGATGTGACATCCGAAGCACAGGCGGTGTCCGGGGCATTGGCAGGCTCGTTGGTCGGAGGAAGGCTCTGAGCCTCCGTTTCATAACAAGCCACTGCAGCAGAGCCCCGTGGGGCCAAGAGAGCGCCCGTGGCATTAAAAGGCGGATCAGACCCGGGCTCCGTCACGTCTCAATTACGTAAGCTAGAGCAGGGCACCGACCCGTCCAGGTGGTTCCGTCTCGCCAGCCCAGACGAAGGGTGACGGTCCCCGCCGAGCGCACGCGCGTCCGCAGGCGCCCGCCGTCGCGCCCCTCCGGGACTGGGGGCCGCGGCCCAGGAGCCCGGGGCGGCGGGCCGGGCGGGAGGGAGGCGGCGCCGCCGCGAACTCGCCGCGGGTGCTGGGCCGCGCTCCCCGCGTTTGAAGTCTCCGGCGCGGCCGCTGGTTGGCCGGCGCGGGTCACGTGCGCGCGGGCAGGAGTTTCCCCGACAGCTGGAGGCTGCGTGGGATCCGGCGGCGGCGGCGGCGGCGGCAGCGGCGGCGGCGGTAGCGGCGGCGGCGGCGGCGGCGGCGGCGGCGGCGCGGCCTTCCCCGCCCCCCTCGCCTCCGCGCTTCCGCCGGCCGCTTCCCCCGAGGCGCTGACAGAGCGATCGCAGCTCCGCGCGCGTCGCCGCCCGCCAGCATGGGCGACAAGAAGAGCCCCACCAGGTACGGCGCCCGGCGGCCGGGGCGGCGCGGCCGCGTGTGTGTGAGTGTGTGTGTGTGTGTGAGCGCGCGGGGAGGGCGGCGCGCGCGGCTGCCCACAATGGGCCGCGATGGCGGCCGGGGTCAGCGGCCGCGCTCGCTCCCCTCCCCCGCGCGGCGCCGGGCGGGGGCCGGGGGGCGGGGGCGGCGGGGGTCGCGGGCCGGCCGGGGCGGGGCGCGGGGCCGGGCGCGGCCTGCCGCTGACCCCGCGCTGCGTCGTGTCCGGTCGTGTCCTGCAGGCCGAAGCGGCAGCCGAAGCCCGCCTCGGATGAGGGCTACTGGGACTGCAGCGTCTGCACCTTCCGGAACAGCGCCGAGGCCTTCAAGTGCATGATGTGCGATGTGCGGAAGGGCACCTCCACCCGGTGAGTCCCGCGCGCCCGCGGCCCCCGCGCGACGCGGGGCGGACGGCCCGGCGGTGGGGCGCGACCCGGTCCGGGCGAGGGGGCGGCGGCGGCGGAGGAGGAGGATGGGTTATTCAGGGGGGTCGCGGGCTGCTGCCATCCGCTGCGTGGCCCCGGCGGTGCCCCCTCCCCGGCCGGGCACGGAGACGCTGGCCGCATTGTTGTGTTTGTGTGCGGGGAGGGGGTGGAGGGAAGGCCGCGGTGTGGTTCGACCCTGCGTGGGTGGGAGGGAGTACCTCGCTGAAGGATCGTTGTAGATTAAACTTTCTTGGTAATGCGTGTCCGGAAAGGTCAGGCCGAGGCTTTGCGTTTGGTTTTTTGTTTTTTTTTTTGTTCCGTTTCTCCGTTTCTGTGATATTTTACAATTAAGTAGTTGGGAGGCCAGCCCAAGGAACACATTTTCACTCGAGTATCTGAATATGTAGACACAAACGAGATTACAGGATCTTTGACCGTTTCCAGCCCCTAAACATGTTGTATAATAGTCGTGCGGTTCTATAATTGTCCTTAAAAAAACACTTAGAAGAATTAAGTCTAGTAAATTCAAAGTCAGTGGCAATCTTGATCTGTCTCCACTTGATCATAATTCCTTTGCAGGAAGGCAGCCTTTGAATTCACTTCTTAGCGTCCTCTGATTTGTAAGCAATGTTTAAATAAGATACTTATTTTAATACTGTGAAGCCTATTAAAATAAAATTACCATAGTAAGAATACTGGAAAGTTTCTTCTTGCTTGAAAAAGATATCCTATATAATTTTGACATATTTTAAATAGTTCAAGTTATTTCTAAAAAAATGAGGTATCCTGGTTTTTAAATGCAATTTATAGAAGCTTATTAAAAATTTAAGGGTAGAAACATGTCAAAATTGTATTGTCTCTGCAACAGTGGTTGTTTTTGAGGTACCTGTCTTGTAAATTTCAGTAGGCTTTTACTGTGAATTCTCATTCACATTAAGTACAATATTTTCAGCATTTCTTGATGTCTATTAAAAAGCAAGTTTTTAAATGCCTTCCAAGTTCAAGGAAAGATTCGAAAAAGAGAAACCACTTGCTATTTTTGGACTTATGTTTTAAGAGTTTTGAAAAGCAAGGTGTATATTTCTGTATGAAGATGGAAATGGCTTAGCTTATAATATTTATTTGTGTATTTGTAAATGAGCAATGTGTGGATCGTTTACTTTTTAGGAGGCGGGCATTTTGAAGTAGAAGCAATTACTATAACCCTAATCTCTGCCACTGTATTGCTGCTTTTTGTTTTGTTTCCCTGTCTACCCGTCTAGTCTCTCGTACTCTTAGAAAAATCCTGGAACTAGAAGAGCCTGTCTGTTTATTCGCATGGACAGCAAGGATGGGGGAAGCTGTTGTCCTACTCCACAGCCAGGCTTGGGGTTAGAGGAGCCCTGAGGGTAGAGTAGGTGGTGGCACCCACAAGAGAAGCAACAGGCTGAATACCTGGAGGAAGAAGGAGTCTAGTACACAGGGAGGTGGCCAGGACAGAGAAGTGGGCCTACTTTAAAAGCGGCCTGGAGCCTACCTGGAGGCCCCTGACTTTTTTTTTTTTTTTTTTACACTGGTATATCTGAGCTCTTGTAGATCCAATTTTTAGTGGTGGAAACATTACTTGAGGAGGACTCAGAGAAACATTGTCATTTGGATTGAAACTGAAGAGGCTCTGGGCAACTCACCAGCAGTCTAAGGGACACTCTGTTCCTAAAAGTAAGTGTTCTGCACTGTGACCCTGTCAGCTTCTTCTTTCTCTCTGAATTGCTCTTGTCTTTTGACTTTGGCCCTAAGTTAACTATAGGAGCTCTAAAACTTCTCTTATCTGTTACCTTTTCTTCTGCTTTTTCTGAAATTGAGAGTGAAATCCATGTTTGGATAGAAGAGAACAGGGAATTGTTAAAAGTAGATGCTGGTTACATGCAGAATATTTTCTTGTAGGAATGATAGGAAAATAGGGTTATAGGACTACGGAATACAGATGCAAAGTAAAAGTTCAGTAGTTGGGAGAATTTATTAGCAGTTAGAGTAATTTAAGGAATAAGGCTGGCAAGAACCAAAGCAGGGAGAGTAGCTGCAGAGCATAGGGATGCAGCTTGCAAGTTCCTTGTTTGTGTGGTGCCAGCATTTGGATCCCTTGGGTCAGGATGACCTCTGAACTGAATCCGAATGTTAGTTGCCAAGTGTGAGGCCAAGCCTAAGCTGTTCTAGATGTCTGAAACCTTTTATTTAAGTCTTTATAGAAAATGGGTTCATGGTGTTTCTTTCATTTTACTGGAATGGATATATCTTTATATATGTGTACATATACACATACACATATATAAAAATTTTAATTAAGACACCTGATTCAGATACTTTATATTGGAACAGATGATTACTTTCTCTGGCAGCATCTTTGGTTGGTTGTGTCCTTCAGAAAATGAAGTTATATTCATACCATGTATGTCACAGTAAAAATTCACTGGACATAGCTTCAATTCCTCCGTTAATAAATTACATCCTATAAATTTATGCCATTTATATCATTGAATTTCATTTTGTACTTGATGGCCTTAGTGTAAATTTGTTTAATCCTTTATTAAGATCAAGGATTTTAAATTGCTGTATTGTGCTTTTATAGAAACAGTGGTAGATTAAAAACAAAAACAAAAACACCCAACAGGGTTCTTCTGAGTCAGCGTTGCCCTGTTTTTCAGGCTAACCTTGAACATAGAATTCCTCTTGCCTTTGCCTTCTGAGTGTTGGGATTACAGATATGAGCCACTCCAGATAGGGAGCATTGTAAAAACAAAAACAAACCAAAACAAAACCCCAAAACAAAACAGAACCCCCTAAACAATCCCCTCAAAGCCTCCCACGAACCCCAAAACAACAGCAACAACCAAAACAAAACAAGCACTGTTGTAACATTGTTAGAGGTTCTGCCCAGTCTTCTTCATAGCTGGCTTCTCTTTAAAGTCAGTAAGTAAATAAAAGCATGTAAGACCTTAGTCAATAGACTGTACGGTGTCATCATAAGGGAAGTGGTTAGCATTGTCTGTGAAGGGATTAATTGTTGACGACTGAATTAAGACAATTTATGTTCATGTAAGAATAGACAATTATGTTCTTCCTTAATTTGGATAGCAGATAGTTAGAAGTAAAGGTGACAAGGTTGTTTGCTTTGGTTTTGAACTGTGTTCTTAATGAGAGCTGGTAAGTCTTCCTAGTCAGGCAGGCATTCAAGCATAACAAGTAATGTAGTTTTTCAGGATGGGTCTCTCCTTGTGTCATTTTGGGGATATATGGAAAATAGGTCAGTAGAAAACGTGCCAGTTTTTGTGGTAGATAGGCGTCTGGTAACATGTTTATGGCTCATTTGAACCATATCACCATCAGCAAAGTTTCTGTAGTGTCTTCGGTTATACAAAATCTGAGTTAGGTACTCACTATAGTGAGGAAAGTTTGTGTTTCTTTGTTTTTGGCAGTGTTTCTTGTTTTGTGGGTTTTCTGTTTGTTTTTCTGTGTAGCCTTGGCTGTCCTGGACTGCACTCTGTAGACCAGGGTGGTCTTAACTTTTACAGATATCTGCCTGCCTCTGCCTCTCAGGCACTTAAAAGTATGCACCACTACTGCCCGGCTTTTGGTAGTGTTTTTGTGGATGAGAAACAGTTTGGTCTGTGTACAGTTGTGTAAGTGAAGGGCTGGAGAGGTTAAGAGCACCAGGTGCTCTTCCAGAGGACCTGGGTATCATTCCCAGCATTCATGTGGCAGCTCACAACCGTCTATAACTCCAGTTCTAGGGGCTCTGATGGCTTCTTCTGGCCTTTGTCAGTAACAGGCACATACCTAGTAAATAGACATGAATGCAGGCAAAATATACTCAAACACATAGAATAAATGAATCAATAAAAGTAAATTCTTTATGTGAGGGGGTATTATATCTTTAGTGTGAGCTGGAGAGATGACAGTTACCTAATTAAACTGTATGCACAGTTTATAGCTAACATAGGTTTGTAGTTAGGAGCTGATTAATTGTAAAAAGTTATTTCAGCTTCTATGCAGTAGGGATAAATTGTAAAGTACAAATTTTGAAGAAACCATAAAGCTACCAACTATTACCAGGTGAAAATCTTTGCAGTATACCTGTTGTCTGTCACAAAGGCTTTCTGTTTGTTAGTTTGAGGAATGGTACCAATTCTTCTAGATAGTTGGTATAGAAATAAGAGAGGCAAAACAAGGTATCTGATTGTTTGGGTTTTCTTTAGAAATGCAGTTCCTGACACTACTTGAAGATCACTTCTGCTTGTTATTTAGGGCCTTATTCTCAAGGGTTTATCCTCTGTTTATCTTGGGTTAAAGAACTCATACACGTTCATTGTTTACAGGGAAACTGAGAGGGAATTAGTGTTTGGATGGTATCTAGTAATGATTTTCAAAGTGTCAAAGGAGGAGCCGTGGGCCTTCTGAGCCCTTTTGTAATAGTTAATCTGTGACGTCCAAGCTGCGCTCATAACAGCACTGATGTGTTTGGTATTCTCTTCACTGCTAACCATTGTGACCAGTGCAGAGGCAGTGCCAGGTAAAAGTGTCCATTTAGTGTGAATCAAGACAGGGCACTGCATGCCATTATTTTCAGTGTGCCCTTCCCCACCAGCTAGTGACAGCCCACCCCAGTGCCACCTGAGAGTATCTTTGGGAAGCACGATAAAAGGCTAGCTTGTTAAGTCTTTGTTCTTAGTAGTCTAACAAAATGGGACGTACAGATAGAGCACTTTTGCTGAAGGCCACGTACAAAGGGAAGATACTTGTGCTGCCTTCATTTTCATGTAACAACAGTTTCACTTGAAAGGCTACCTGGAAAACCATACTTCTTCAGATGTGAACCTTTCACAGATACTTTCTGAAAGTAAATGCAGTTGAGTCTGTCATTTTCAAGAGAAAATTTGATTTTTTTTTTTGTCAGTGATATAAATCAAATGAAAACTATAGTTTTTGAAAACCTGTAATCACAATAATGAGCTTTGGTGCTTCTGAGTACTTATATTATTTTTGTATGTACCCTTTTTACTTTCCGCTAAGATCGGTGGTGGTATCAGTGAGTATCATTTCTGACATTTTCTTGAAATGTCTCCACATTTGGAAGCTCTGTATCATTTAGTGAGCTGCTATTTCTGATAATCAGTGCAGCATGTGGTGTTAAGGAGCCAGGCATGGACAATCAAGGTATAAAACAGAAAGGTTTTTAAGGAAATAGCTTAAAAATTTAATTGATGTGGCTTTAGCTTTTGCATTGCAACTAAACTTTAAGAAACAGCTACTTGGAAAGAAGAATACCCACAGTTATGTGAATAAGCAGTTAAGGCTGGGTGTGGTGTTGCGTGCTTGTAATTCTGGTGCCTTGGAAGTAGACGCAGGAAAATCACAAGCTTGAACTACAAAGTAAGACATTGTCTTTTTAAAAAGAAAACAAAAATCTTTCTTTCTTTTTTTTTTTACATACCCATTGGAGTCTAAATATATTTCATACTCTAGGACGAAGATAACATAGTTTAAGAAATTAAATGCATAAATAGGTATGACAGACTATGCTTTGATTAAGCAGGTGTGGGAAGCTTGCAAAAAGAAGCACTGTATACAAAGTTATCTTTATTTTGGAAAATGCAGAGGTTCTTTCTCCTTATAGGGAATATATCATTTAATTAAATTGTGATATGCTTTTTTAAATGAACTAACAAATGTATATTATATATTTGTATGGTTTCTGGACATGGAATGCAAGGCCTCATGAGTGCTAAAGCTCATGCTGTGTCACTGAACTATGATCTCATAGATGAGAACACATAAATATAGAGTGAAGAAATGGCTTGGTTAAGAGTACTAGCAGCTTTTCCAGAGGATCATGGCTCAATTCCCAGCACCTACATGGCTACTTACAACTGTTCATAACTCCAGTCCCAGGGAGATCTCATGATCTCTTCTGATTTCCTTGGGCATTGCATGTATGTGGTGCACATACATGCTTGCAAACACTCATACACATAAAGTAAATACAATCTTCACAAAAACCTCATAAACATAGCTTTTAAGAGCATGAAGATATCCTGAGACCAAAACCTCTGTGAACTGCTGGCTTAGTATTACAGGCCTGGGTTTCTCTGCACAAAGTAGGCTGACCTGAGCAGACTCTCTCTCCTCCTTCCGGGGCTGACAGTTGGGCCCACCCCAACTCTAAGGCCTATTGGCATGCTCTCAATCTTCTTTCAGTGCCACCCTTTTGCCCTTTGCTGGTGGCTTTTGTTTTTGAATTAAAATATTCTTTCTGTGATGTCACCAACACTCCTTTTTTCCTAGTAAGTTTCTGAAATTAATTTTTTGTCTAGTCATGTCTGACTTTTCCGTATTTCTTCCCTTGTATGTGGCATGAATCTTTTCTATTACTAAGCTAGAAGCCATCATTGCCTGAGCTTTGACGCTAACTTACTTCACATATAGTCTTCCCTGGGTTGTCTCTCAGATCCTCTTCCCATTTCTGTAGTTACAGTTCAGAATCCTGTGCCATTTCTTTCATGAGATATTAGACTAATTGATCTTTTTCTCAAAATGCTGCAGACATCTCTTTAAACAACCTCCATAATGCTAGTCTTTGTATGTTTAAAAAAGTGGCTACTGAGTAAATGATGCACAACAGAGCATGGTGCTCAGGTGTTCTGTGCTATTCCTGGGCAGTCCTATTTCTAGTTGCCTCAGATAGAGAGGCAGCGACAGACCAAGACACAATTCTTCACACACCAGCTTGGTGAACCAGTAAGTTTAATTGCAGTTATTTCCAAGAGGACCATCACCACCCAAGAAGAATCTCTCCTCTACTGGTGCTTACTATATTTTCATAGAGAAGGGGGAACTCGTGTACCTTCTTAGACTAAGCCTGTGCTTTCCCTCCTTCCTGTTAGGAAATGTCTTGTGTAGTCACACTGATTTCAACATGGCAGTGGCTAGAGAACAAAGCTCATCAACATTCCACTCTGTTCTCTGCCTCTTTCTTACTCCTTGTGTTCCCCTTTCCACATGATCCCTGAACCTTGATGTAAGCTTGTTTTCTCTTATTTAGAACATTGTGCTGTTATCCACAGTAAGAGGCATACTTTATCCCCTTAGTGCCTTGATTGGTTATGAGCCTCTGCAAGTAATCATTGACCTACAAAGTAAAGTTTCTTCGGCTAAAAGCAACAGCAGTAATAATCCATGGGTATAAACTTAGCAGGCAGTTTGATGGATTTTGCTAAATGGATATGATGGCGTAGAGAACAGAGTTCCTCAACATTCTCCCATCCATCCATCCACCCATCCATCCATCCATCCATCCACCCATCCATCCACCCATCCATCCACCCATCCATCCATCCATCCATCCACCCATCCATCCATCCAGCCAGCCAGCCAGCAACATATCCATTTTGCAAAAACTGACAGCAGTTAACTTCTCCGGTAGGCTGTGTGACCTCCTCAGCCATGGGCTCTTGGCCTGGCTACCATGTACTTGCAGACCTTAGTTTCTTCCAGTGGAGCAGGTCTTGGAAGGTAGTTGAGTGCACTCAGATCCGTCATGGCACTGTTGCACCACCAGCGTGCACATCTTGCCTGGCGTACTGACGGTTTTAACATGAAGGTGCATCGTTGAGTAAGACCATTGGCAACAATTCTTCATCAGCCTTGTGGTACCTTTCTGTACTACGAATCCTAGCTAGTAGAGGGCAGGTTTTGAACTCAGCCTCTCATGATTTCTCCATGTTCTGCAACCTAAGTTCATGATGTCTGCAGTATCTAATTTTAGTGTATTAGAAAACTGTAGCACTGGCAGTAGCCTTTTTGGTTTGTGGAGCCTCAGTGATTTTCCTAGCCAACTTTTGAAGAGGCAACCCACTCTAGGCACTACAGTTTTCATGGTTTCTAGAAGTGTTTCACCCCATCCCCATCCATGCAGAGTAACTTCATGCAAATTCTTTATTTTAAACATTTGTAGTCACAGGCAGTTGTACGATTTTTTCCAGTCATTTTGTTGGCTGTTACTGGGACCTGACCCAGCCATAAACTAAAGAATTTCACAGTGTCCCTGGTCTGTGCACCTTATGTGAATTGATTTTCTCATTTGTGCTTTTAGTTGCTTTTACAGGTTTTCAAGATGCTTTTCTAAATCAGTGTGACAGTCAGAAGTTAGCTCTGTGTGATTGAAGTGAGGCAAGTGTTAGTGCTCAGGTAAGAATACTCAGAAAGAAAGCATTAGCCGCAGGCTCCAGAGCACCGCGAGCGACCCATCACTTCTCAGTTGTTCCGGCTCAAGCAGCTCCACGGGTAACACTGCGTATTTGTCTGTAACCCACAGTCATGAATGAGCTGCCTATGTCTTGTGCCTCCTCAACCCTTGTCCTCGTCTGCTGTACTGTTGCTGAGGTAAAACTGACCAAAAGCAGCTGGGGAGGAAAGGGATTATTATGTCTCACATACCATAGTCTTATCTTTGAGGAATCTGGGCATGGCAGACAGCTGCTTGTAGCCTGGCTCCTTCAGATTTGCTCTGCTAGTTACCTTATATGACCCAAGACCTCTGCCCAGGACTGGCACTGCCCACAGTGAGCCGGGCCCGCTAATATCAGCAGTTAAGAAAATGCCACAGACATGCCCACAGGCCAGTCTGGAGACAATTCCTTGAGGATCCCTCCTTCCAGGTGTGTCTGGTTGGCTACTGAAGCTGACACCTTCCATTTCCTATCCCCAGGGGCGAGGCGGAGCTAGCTCTATGCCTCAGGAGTTGTGCTTTTGCTTGCCAAAAAGGCTCTAAGCAGGCAGTGCTGCCACTTGCTTCCTCATTGGCTACACCTCACTGGTGAAAGGGCCCAAGCTGGAAGATTAGTTTGTGCTCCCTGGGGGTGGGGTAAATATAACACTCTGGGGATATTTGCCCACTCCTGGGACGAGTTAAATCTATCTGGTAGATAAATCTGCTGTATGCATTAAGGCTTTCCAGAGGTTCACAAGCACACAATTTGCTTATTGGCATTTCCCCTAGAAACTAGCACAACACAAATTGTGCCGTATATGATTTTGAGTGGCATCCACATGGTGGTTCATGAGCATTCATAGCTCCAGTTCTAGGGAATCTGATGTCCTTTCTGACCTTTGTGACACTAAGCCCTCGTGTGCTGCACATACATGCACACAGTCAAAACACAGCATATGCAGGAAGTTCTGGCTCTTCCTGTTCAGGGAGAGTTGCGCAGCCTCTTGTTAGGTTTTAGTGACCATTCATGGTTCAGGCAGTCAAAGCATTTCTCCTGTTAATCTGTACTGTACTGTAGTCACAGTCTGTTTCTATATAGCCTTCCGTTTGCCTCAGTCTACCCTGTGTGGCTGGGAAGGAGGCGTAATTTTGGAGTCACCGCCTGGTATTAGAGTCAGAGCTCAACCAGGTTGACTGCTGCTTGATCTTCCCTTCTTTCTTCTTTAGTGCATGGCTAAACCTAGCTTGCTGAGTGAGACTTTGCTTTTCTCTTTTTCCTCAGGGTTAGCTAGAGTGCCATTACATGTAGTGGGAATTCTAACCTCAGAGTGTGAAGCTTTCATTCAAGGGTTTTAAACCAAAGATTCCATCTAAATCTGTGAATGAAACCTTTGTTTAAAAATCATATTTCTCTTGAATTATTCCTTTTAAAGCCTGTAATGAAATATGTCATTGTAATTTTTAAATAAAGTATTCACTTCACCAAATATTTGTTGAACATTTACAGTGTTAGATTATTAGATTTTCACTCTTTCTGTTGTTACATAGGCTGTTCAGTGATTGACAGCTACGTGCTTTAAGAGATTCTGTAGACATTTGATAATATCATTTGCTTTAGGAACTGGTAGAACTAGAATTAGAGTTGAAAGGAATCTTTCAAGAGCCTCCAGAATGCATCCTCATTTCCCGAGACAGACTAGTTACATTTGCTTTGATACCGTAAGAGGGCTCAGGCAGTCTGCAGAGTGAAGACTGTCAGAAATTTGTGGTAGACCTTTTGCGTTTAATTTCTTAAATGAGTTGAGCCACTGTTTTTTGCAGGCCCATTGTGGGATTTTCAGTACATTTGGAAGACTTTTATAGCATTGTTCTAAAGAACTAAGAGGCAATGTTTGGAATCTGCTAGAATGAGGTCTTTACTGTTCCTGTTTTGTTGTGCTGTTTTGTCTTTGCCTAATATATTGGTGGTAAAGGTGATGGTGGGGAGATAGGCCAGGCCAATAATTAGTTAATTTGAGATTAAAGTTCTAGAGCTCCAGGATCTTTTTTTGTCTAGATGAGGTAGAATTTAAACTCCCTGTCAAGCATCTTAAGTTTTTCTTCCTGTAATTTTCCTCATATCTAGATGAAGCCGTACCTCTTGATAACTTCTAACATAAAACATACTTTGTATAAATAGGAACGGATGGGCAGGACATGGAGAAGGTGCATGCTTGTAAAATGAGCTTGTGGAAAGCTGAGGGAGGAAGATTGTTGGGACCAAACACAGCCATGTTTTAGATAAAACAGGAACACTTGTTTGGGCTACGTCTGCCTAACACATACTGATTTTTGTTTGTTTGTTTGTTTTTCTGTGTAGTCCTGGCTCTTACAGAGTAGACCTGTGACCAGGCTGGCCTCAATCTAAGGGATCTGCCTGCCCCGACCTCTCAATTGCTGGGATTAAAGGCCTGTGCCCCAATGGCCGGCTCACATAGGAAATTCTTACCACTTAGCAGAAGTTCTAAACGAGCAGGGGAACACTCCAACTCTGGCCAAGGTGAAAATGGTTGCAGGCTCTGCAGAGGGCTTGAGTCTTGTGGTAGCATGCATACTTGTTTTTAATTTTTACATGTCTCCAATAACTAACAACAATCCAAAATACAGAGAACTTGAATTTTAAGCGTTCCCTGTAGTTAGCAGCAAGGTGTTTAAGTAGTGGACTCTGGAGTTCTACTTACTCTTGCATTTGAATGTGTACTGGCTGGTTTTGTGTGTCAGCTTGACACAAGCTAGAGTCATCAAAGAGAAAGGAGCCTCAGCTGAGGAAATGCCTCCATGAGATCCAGCTCTAAGGCATTTCCTCAATTAGAAATCAATGGGGGAGTGTTGCCCCTGTGCCGGTGGGTCCATCACTGGGCTGGTGGCCCTGGATTCTATAAGAAAGCAGGCTGAGCAAGCCATGTGAAGCAAGCCAGTAAGCAGCACCCCTTCATGACCTCTGCATTAGCTCCTGCTTCCAGGTTCTGCTTTGTTGTAGTTCCTGTCCTGACTTTCTTTGGCGATGTGGAAGGGAAGTATAAGTTGAATAAATCCTTTTCTTCCCAACTAGCTTTTTGCTCATGATTTTGTCATAGCAATAGAAACCCTTAACTAACAATGGTTTTGTTTCTTTGTGTTGTGAGCTTTTTGATTTGGTTGTTTTTATTTTATCATTTTCTGTCTTTTTGAATATTAGTTTTTTCTTATTATTAAAATGGAGATTATAAAAATACTTTACCGTTATTTTTTTAATTTCAGTGACATTAGATTAAGTATTTTATTTATTTATTTTCCTACAAGGCTGCTCCTCTTTTTTTTTAATATTTTTTATTTTTAAATAATTTTATACATTCTCCTTACAGTTTTAAATGAAAGGAATGACTGTAAAGTTTTTAGCACAGAGCCTGTTCTAAAAAGTGTTAGCTAAAGAAATCAAATGCACAGTGCTGATATGGCAATAGTCCTGATTGTAGAGCATTTGGATATCAGCGTGTTAGCTCCCACTGTCAGAGCATAAGGGTAAGTACTTTCTAATAAAGTCATCGCCCACCAATTGCTGAAGTGTTCTTTTTCAGCCTACCCTCCTCCTTTACTGCATACATAAGTGTCTTAGGGGAGGGATGATAATGAACAAATTAAAAAATATGTGAATAAATAAGTTTTGTAGAATATTGATATCCATTGTCACATGTGTGTCTTGAACAGGACAGTAAGTGTAACATTTTACTATCTAGGAAGTATTCCAGTAGTGAATGACGATAAGCAGTATGTGATGAAGTATTAAGCAGCTAATCTGAAAGCATTCTAGGCAGAAAGTGACGATTATGTTTTGGAAGGATTTTGGTTTTGTCTCACTGTACTTTCCTAAACTTTTTTTTTCCCTAGGCTTTAAAAAGTGTTTAATTTGTTTTTTTATTTATTATAATTTTTTTCACTTTGTATCCCAGCTATAGCCATCTTCCTCAACCTCTCCAGTTCCCGCCTTCCCTCTCTTCCTCTTCTCCCATGTCTCTCCCCCAGTACACTGATAGGAGAGATCCTCCTCCCCATCCATCTTACCCTAGCCTATCAGGTCTCATCAGGACTGTCTGCCTTGTCTTCCTCTGTGGCCTGGTAAGGCTGTCCTCCCAGCTCATGGGGAAGTGATCAAAGAGCCAGCCACAGAGTTCATGTCAGAGACAGTCCCTGTTCCTCTTACTAGGGAACCCACTTGGACACTGAACTGCTGTGGGCTACATCTGTTCTAGGTTATCTCCATGCATGGTCCTTGGTTGGAGTATCAGTGTCAGAAAAGACCTCTGTGCCCAGAATTTTTGGTTCTGTTGCTCTCCTTGTGGAGCTCTTGTCCTCTCCAGGTCTTTCTATCTCCCCCTTCTTTCATAAGATTCCTTGCACTCTATCCAAAGTTTGGCTATGAGTCTCAACATCTGCTTTAATACCCTGCTGGGTAGAGTCTTTCAGAAGCCCTCTGTGGTATGCTCTTTTCCTTTTCCCTGTTTCCTCCATCTTCTGAGGTCTGTCCTGTTTGCTTTTCTGAATGAGGATTGAGCATCTTACCCAGGGTCCTCCTTCTTGCTTAGTTTCTTTAGGTGCACAGATTTTAGTATGTTTATCCTATATTATTTGTCTAATAACCACTAATAAATGAGTATATACCATGTGTGCCTTTCAGCCCCTGGATACCTCACTTAGGATAATCTTTTCTAGTTCCCACCATTTGCCTGCAAATTTCATGATTTCCTTGTTTTTAATTGCTGAGTAGTATACCATTGTGTAAATGTACCACAATTTCTGTATCCATCCCTCAACTGAGGGACATCTGGTTGTTTCCAGATTCTGGCTATTATGAATAAAGCTGCTACGAACATGGTTGAACAAATGTCCTTGTTGTATACTTGAGCATCTTTTGGATATATGCCTAGGAGTGGTATAGCTGGATCTTGAGGTAGCACTATTCCTACTTGTCTGAGAAAGTGCCAAATTGATTTACAAAGAGGTTGTACAAGTTTACATTCCCAGCAGCAATGGAGGAGGGTTCCCCTTTCTCCACATCCTCTCTAACATGTGTTGTCACTTGAGTTTAGTCTTAGCCATTCTGATGTGTGTAAGGTGAAATCTCAGGGTCGTTTTGATTTGCATTTCCCTGATGAGTAAGGATGTTGAACATTTCTTTAAATGTTTCTCTGCCATTTCTCCAAGTGATACTCCTCTAATGAGAATTCTCTCTTTACCGCTGTACTCCATTTTTAAGTTGGATTACTTGGTTTGTTGCTGTTTAACTTCTTGAGTTCTTTATATATTCTGGATATCAGCCCTCTGTCAGATACAGGGTTGGTGAAGATTCTTTCCCAGTTTGTAGGCTGTCATTTTGTTCTGATGACAGTGTCCTTTGCTTTACAGAAGCTTTTCAGTTTCATGAGGTCCCATTTATTGATTGTTGATCTTAGAGCCTGTGCTGTTGGTGTTCTGTTCAGGAGGTTGCCTAGTTCAAGGCTCTTCCCCACTTTCTCTTCTAAGAGGTTTAGTGTGTCTGGTTTTATGTTGAGGTCTTTGATCCACTTGGACTTTAGTTTTGTGCAGGGTGATAAGTATGGATCTATTTGCATTTTTCTACATGTAGCACCATTTATTGAAGATGCTATCTTTTTCCATTATATGGTTTTGGCATCTTTGTCAAAAATCAGGTGTCCTTAAGTGTGTGGGTTTATTTCTGGGTTTTCTATTTGATTCCATTGATCCACCATTCTGTTTCTATGTCAGTACCATGCAGTTTTTATTACTGTTGCTCTATAGTACAGCTTGAGATCAGGGGATGGAGATACCTCCAGAAGATCTTTTATTGTAGAGGATTGTTTTAGCAAATCTGGGTTTCTTGTTATTATGTATGAAGTTGAGAATTTTTCTTTGAAGGTCTGTAGAGAATTGTGTTGGTAATTTGATGGGAATTGCATTGAATTTGTAGATTGCTTTTGGTAAGATGGCCATTTTACTGTTAATCCTGCCAAGCTGTGCCATGAACATGGGAGGTCTTTCCATCTTCTGATATCTTCTTTTATTTCTTTCTTCAGAGACTTGAAGTTTTTTTCATACTAATCTTTGACTTGCTTGGTTAGAGTCACACCAAGGTACTTTATGTTCTTTGTGGCTATTGTGAAGGGTGTTGTTTCCCTAATTTCTCAGCCCATTTGTCTTTTGAATACAGGAGGGCTACTGATTTTTTTGAGTTAATTTTGTATCCAGCCACTTTGCTGAAGGTGTTTATCAGCTGTAGGAGTTCCCTGGTAGAATTTTTGGGGTCAGTCAGGTATACTATCATATCATCTGCAAATAGTGATAATTTGACTTCTTCCTTTCCAATTTGTATCCCCTTGATCTCCTTCAACTGTCTTACTGCTCTAGCAAGGACTTCCAGAACTATGTTGAAGAAATATGGAGAGAGTGGGCAGCCTTGCCTGTCCCTGATTTCAGTGGAATTGATTTTAGTTTCTCTCTGTTTAGTTTGATGTTGGCTATAGGCTTGCTGTATATTGCCTTTACTGTGTTTATATAAGTGTCTTGTATCCCTGATCTCTCTAAACTATTTTCTTAAGGGAATCAGTGGTTCACATTTTGGCCTAAATCCACACCTTGCCATTTATCCGATAAAATATTTTGGTGATATGTAAAAGTAGTAACCGGTATAGTGCAGTGAATTTAGTATGTATTGGTCACTAGTGATTGCAGTGCATTGATAGGAACTTTCATTGCCTGGCTGCATCTTAACATAGGAACTGAATTGCAGAGGCCTCTATTATGTATCTGATTATGGCATTGCCTGCTTTCAACTTATTTTCTAAGGAACATTTATTTTATTTCATTTTTAGTTACATGGGGTACATTTTATTTCTCCCATTTTACTAGATAAGAGAACTTAATTTTCTGTGATTTTATTTTTAAGCATTTAAAAAAAATCTTTTTTCACCATCAGTACCATGTATGATTAAAAGCACAGCCAGTAATGTTTTATTTTGACTTCATCACACTTGTTTGTTGAATCCTAACTACAGAGGACTGTGTAGGAGAAGCAATTGCAGCAAGCTGGGCAAGAGTTAGCAGTGGTGTGGTGAACAAAGGCACTGCTATGCAGAGGGAAGTGAGTGAATTTTAAGTATGTTTAGGGGAAAATTTGTAGGACTTGATTGTTAATTGGATATGGTGATGGGGTAGAAAATTGGGCTACAGGGAAGGAGCACTCAAATGGATCTGGCTCATCTGTGTGATTGGATAAGTAGACTTTTTGATGATAAGTGTCGGGAAGGTGATAGCTTACTTTCAGCTTCCTTAAACTTTAGGTGCCCAGAGAAGCCTCAGAGGTAGCTCTCCAGTGCAGTATGGTGTGTGGAGAAAAGCTTAGGAAAGAGACGCTATCATACATATTTGTTCATCATTGGCATGCATGACTAAGTGGAAGCCAGGGAATTGGGTGAGGAAAACGAGAGAGAGAGAGAGAGAGAGTAGCCCGCATAGATGAGAAAAGAGATGTAGGAAGACCATGAAGAAATGTCAGCAGTCCTCTCTCCAGTGCAGAAAATGAGCATTCAAGAACAAAGAAGCTCGAAAGAATTGGAGGAAGAAAAAACAAGTAGAAGCACTGAAAATGTAGTGTTGTAGAAGCAGGATAAAGTGCTTTTCCCTATGAAGTTCCGTGTAATTAATTCATATGTATCACCCATTTACCACATCCAGGGTAACATTTGTTTTCACGGGTTTGAAATTTTTATTTTAAGTTGTAAAGGATGATAGATAACACTGCATTTTGCTTGTCTTCAGCTTTTCACAATCGTTACAGCAATTTTGAATTGTATCTATCGCTTCTCTGCCTTTTGGCTAAGATCAAGTGTATTATCTGTTCTTATCAGTTGAATTGTATCTATAGGTTAAATAAAAGAGAATCACATTAATAGGTAGAAAGATGAATAAAATTGTGTTATTAGCTAGCTTTGATGTCCAAAGGAGAATTCTATAATTATTTAGCAATATTTATTTTTAAAAGTATGCTTTTTTGGAGGAGGCATAGATCTATACTTATGTAATTCTTTTTTTTTTTAAGATTTATTTATTTATTATGTAAGCAATGTTCTGTCTGCATGTATGCATGCCAGAAGAGGGCACCAGATCTCATTATAGATGGTTGTGAGCCACCATGTGGTTGCTGGGAATTGAACTCATCACCTCTACAAGAGCAGCTAGTGCTCTTAACCTCTGAGCCACCTCTCCAGCCCCTTTATGTAATTCTTATTTGAAGTTACAGAATATAATGTTATTAAAATCTTCAAAACTTTGGGTGGATTCTGGTGTCAAAATCTTTTTAATTGTAAAGAAATGTATGGTAACTTGGAAAAAGTGGACAGTTGCATAGCTAATTGTGAGCGAGCATATATGGCTTGAGGACACTCCTCTTTTCTCTTTTTAGGAGGAGGACGCATAGGACTCTTTATCAGCTCACCAAATAGATGACCACACTGGCTATCAGTGTGTCTCATCTATAGAGCTCCAGCTGTCTCTGAAGGATTTTGGGTTAGATTCAGGTTCTGTGAGTGCTGAGTAACAGTTACCTAGAGGAGTGCTGAGTAACAGTTACCTAGAGGACGAGCAGTACAAAAACAGCCAAGATTTTAGATCCGTAGATGTCTGAACATGCTTAAGTTTCAAAATGCTGTTGTGAGGCTGCTGCTGTTTGTAGTGGCAGAGTTGGAAAGGAGAATTCTTACTCTGATGGCTCTAAGCTAAAATAGTCATAGATGAGACATGTGATGACAGAGGCAGTGTTTGAAATATAAAGACAAGGGGAGGAGCCATCTTTTGTGAAGATGGCTTTTTAAAGTGCTGGGTATTTAACCAGGCCTTGAACAAAACAGATTCCCTTCAAAGGAATTAAACTCTCAGTCTTCTGTGCACCTTTACTGCATTTGTGTGTTTATTTGTCTCTCTGTGGGGTTTAGAGGACAAAGTTCTAGAGGTGGTTTCTTTCATTATGTGGGTTCTTGGGATGGAATTCAAATCATCAGGCTTAGCAGCCTTTATTGATCCACCTCTGCAGTTTCATATGCATTTTTAAAGTGAGAGTGGGATTACTTTAAACTTGAATGATTGGAATTAAGCCTGTAATATAAAAGAGGAATTATTACTTAAACATTAGTCACTGGTAATAAAGGACTAACTTCCCTTTCAAAGGAAGGAAAAAGGTGCTCAGAACCACTTGTTAGTTGTCATAGTAACTAGTACTGTAAACTTAGACTATATTGAATTCATGTTAGAAAACATTTGGCATCGTTTTATAAAGTCAGTTTTACACATAAAATATGCAGTTGTATTTTAGAGGTTGTTATTAAGAACTGATTTGAAGGGGCTGGAGAGATGACTTAGTGGCTGGGAGCACTTGCTGCTCTTAGGGAGGATAAGGGTTTTATTTCTAGCACCCACATGGCAGCTCATGCTTGTCTGTAACTCCAGTCTCAGGGGCTCTTTTTACTACCACAGATACCAGGCACACACTCAGCTTTGGTGCAGGCAAAGCACCAATGCACATAAAATAAAACAAATCATTAAAAAAGAATTGATTGAAAAATATTGTAGCACTGTAAGATCTGGTCAAATAATTTTAACTATGACTATTATTTGTCTCCTTTTTTTGTTACAAAGATTCAATCAGTTGTGAGCTAGAGTTGCAGTCGTTTCAGGGCCCACAACAGTTTACAGTTAAACTTTTTTTATTGTTAGCAGGATTATCTATTGAAAAGGAAGCTTATTGTGGAAGCCCGGAATGTAATTAAAGCAAGTTGCTCAGGGTAGAGCAGAAATTCAGGGAGACTGGAGCTCACCTGCACTCTTAACAGGAAGTTGCATATGAGTTAGCTGTGAAATGTCGCTCAAGAAAATGGACATACACTGACCTCATATTTTCACTTCAGAATTTGTTGGCAACTGCCATTATAAGATCCTGTCTTATAAATTAGACATTGGAATATGGAAACAACTCACAACAATGTTTCTGGTAACTTTTAATGTCTGAATAGCTTTCATTACTATGGCAAATCTAATATAATGTCTTAAAATTATGCATTGGAATGATATTGATAGTGGCTTATGTAGTTAAAATACAAATATTCAGATTGTGTGTATGTGTTTGATAGACAGAGGGAGAGACAGACATTCAGAGATGGGACAGAGACAGACAGACACAGAGCTTGAGATGGAATCTAAGGCCTCAAACATAGTGGACAGGTGCTCCAACAGTGGCCTGTCTCCTGCTGTCCTTACCCAGCACAGCCTCTTATTATGACTGCTGGGTTTTGAACCTAGGATTTTGTGCATGTTAGGCAAGTCTCAACACCAGAACTACTTATCCCCCCTCCCAGTTTTCTTTTTCAGATAGCATCTTACTGTGTAGCCCAGAATAACTTTAAACTCATTGCATAGCTCAGGGTAGCCTCGAACTAATGGTGATCCTTATGCCTCAGCCTCAAGAGTGCTGCTGGGATTCCAGGTACAAAACGCCACATGTTGAGACAATTTATTTATGCAGCCCCAGTGGCCTCAAATCAGGATCCTCCTACCTTTTGATTATTAGGATTACAGTATGCTCCTTCATGTCCAGCTAGCTATCATATTCTTTTTTGTTTGTTTTGCTTTTTTAAGACAGTGTCTTTCTACGAAGCTGGGGCTGTACTGAAATTTCCTATGTAGACTAGGATGTCCTTGAACTCACAGAGGTTGGCCTGCCTATGCCTCTGAGTGCTGGGATTAAAAGTGTGTACCACTACACCTAGTTTTAGCTACCATGTTCTAATTTAGACTTTTTTTTTTTTTTAAATTGAGACTGTGAGCTAACTTTGGTTCTGTTTTAAATATTAAGGAGTAACTTTTAGTTGATGCACATTATATTCACTAGAATTCCAAAATGCAGTTTTGAGCAGAGCATCCTGACCTCAGGAATTAAATATAAAATCTGCTAGATAGCTTACAGCTCAGTGGTAGAACACTTGGCTAAGGTGTGAGGTTCTGGTTTAAGTCCCATTGCCACAAACACAGAACTAACCATTTTAGTTGAGTTTATGCAACAACAATGCATAGCTTTCACTGCCAATATGCAGGTTACCCTATTGGCCATATTAAAATATTTTGAATGTACCTTAATGCTGTTATTTTTAAAATGTATTCAATTATAAGTTCAGAAGACAAGTCTAAATGGAGACAGTATTTGTTTTAAATAAAAATTGGTTATTATTTGATGTGGAATGATGTCTTTTAGCTCATTGCATTAAGGAAAACTATTTAGATAATTGTTCCTGTAGTTCAAATAGGTACATGCACATTCTTTCTGTGGTGTGCTGCCCATTCTTCAGTAACTCTGCCTTCAGTGAAGGCAGAGTGTGTAATTAAAAATGTTGATTTAGATGACCCCTAAAGATGTTAAACTGAGCTGGGCATTGTGTCTTATGCTTTTAATCCCAGCACTCTAGGAGACATAGGTAGATTTCTTGAGTTCAAGGCCAGCCTGCTGGTGTACAGTGTTCCAGGATAGCCAAGGCTACACAGAGAAACTCTGTCTTTAAACAAACCAAACAACAACCCTAATATTTATGTTACAGTTCAAAATGGAGATCTGCTGTCTATTCGAATAACAAAATATATGAAGGTGTGTACGAGGAAAGACTCTCGTTGAGTTCACAGTTTTGTAGACTAGCTGTCTATATGCAGCTCTGTATAGAGCCCAGCTCCTGTGATGGAGCAGGCACAGAGCAGGTCACATGGCAAAGCAGGCAAGAAAGCACAGCAAGCTCAGACTTCCTGCTTTGCTGACAGCTTGTCCTTGTGAGCACCCTCTCTAAGGGTTGTGCCTCCAGGAACCTTAATATCTGGTTCCCTGGCCTCTGATTCGTATAGCTTCCATGGCACTCAGTGTCACTACACTGAAGATAGCCACGTGGCGAGACACTCCAGCCACAATTGACCTGTGGCAATGTAGTATACCCATGGCTAGAATACCCAGTGTGAATGAATTAGTCATTTAAAAACAAAGTCATTCATAATTATTATACTTTAGACTTAGAGAATGGATATAAGTTACTTAGGAAAATGTGTATGATAGAATTAAATGTGAATCTAGCAAAAATTTTAACAAGCTACTAACAGACTTGCCATGTGCTAAGTACTGCATAATGGTATTGAAATGTAAGATTTTCATATTCCAGATTTGTTTCTGTGGAGAAATGATTTCATATTATTTTAGTGTTATTTAATTTTACAGATGAAACAGGAAAATTTACAGTTTCTTTATTTCCATGGAAGAATAGTGAAGACACAAGGATCTAGAAGGTGGGCTGCTGTAGCTAGCTCAGTTGCTAGAATGCTTGCTTAGCATTCATGAAGCCCTGTGTTCAATCCCCACATGGCATAAACTGGGAGTAGTGACACATACCCATAATTCCAACATTTAGGAGGTGAAGGCAGGAGTATCAGAAGTTCAGGTCTAGCCTGGGCTGTATGAAACCTTGTTTCAAAAGAAATTTTAGAAAGTTCTGGAAGCTAGGGGATGGATTTTCAACATATAATGGTAAAAGTTCTGAAGTGCATCTCTATCTAGTTTAGGGCTTGAAGCCATCAAGCAGTCTACAGAATGAATGTGTGGAGTTAAAGGCAATAGGATGCCCTTACGTACATTTGAGGACAAGGTAAAATTCTGCCTGGGGTCTTTTTTCTCTTTAATTGCAGGTGTACATGTGTCATTTTTGTCTCCCTCAGCCCCCCCTTCTTCCCCCCCCCCCCCCGCCAATTCCTTCCTGTTTTCCTTTTCTTTCTGGAGCTGAGGACCAACTCAGGGCAAGCACTGAGCTAAATCCCCAACCCTAATCTTTTTCTTTTTGAGGCTGGGTCTCTCACTGGCCTTGTGCTTTCCGAGAAAGCTAGGGTGGCTAGCCATCAAACCTCAGGACTCTACCTGTCGTTGCTTTTCTGTCACCAGGACTACAAGTGTGTACCACCACAGCTAGCCCTCTTTATATCCCTGGTGTCCTGGAACTGGCTGTGTAACCAGGCTGCCCTTAAACACACAGAGGTCCACTTGATGCTGTCCCCCAGCCCTGGGATTAAAGGTGTGCACACCACCCTATAGCAACAGCCTTTCCATGGCTTATGCAGATTGAACTAGGGCCCTTATTCCTGTAGGGTGAGATGTTACTCACTAAGCCATCTCTCCAGGACTCTCTTTTTTTTCTTTTTTTCCTTTTGATTAGAATTTTTCTTTAAATGACAGACATGTTTGTACAAGTAGAAAAGAAAACCTAATATTGTTATTTTTTAGTGATTGGAGTACTTTTATGCTTGCTAATAGGTACCAATAGTAATTTTAAAGACTTAGTGATTTTAATCTAAAGTCTAATTATTGCTAGCCAAACATGACAGCTGTGTAAATTTTAGTATAAAATTTACCACAGTGGCCTGATAATCCTAAGAAATGGCATATTTTGATCAACAGTGTTATTGCTATATTAATATTACAGAACGATGGTGGTGTTTCAGTGAAATGCAAGTTTCATAGCTGATTGCTCTTATTAAAATACAGCTGCCATCATAGTGGACATTTACAAATGAAATCATTCATATCTTTGTATGTATTTCCTTTGTATTTCTGACTACATCAAACAGTCACCTTATATTTATCTATTTTTACTTTGGTGAGTACATGTTTAGCTCTGTTCATGTAAATGTATGTGTTCACATCTGTTTCTCCTGTAGCTCTACATGAGTTAATAATCTCAAGTGAAATTAAATAATCTTCTTATTCTGATAGAGAAGAAAAAACTGGATCACTTACCAGTAACTGGAGTTCTCCTATTGGGTAATCTCCACAGATCCACACTCTTTGAAGCTATGTGAATGCCTCGAGGACCAAGGGACCGTTGCAATCCCATTTCAGGAAGGTAAGTGAGTGCCTGCAGCATGTCTCTAGCCTCCTAAGCCCACCCCAGCTTTCTTCTGTGTGCATCTGTGCTGCATGCCTCAGTTCCCGTGGATGCGCTTCATGAGGATCCTCGAGATGGACAGGAGGAAGGGGTGGATCTGTGAGGGAAAAGACCCAATAGGAGAGCTCAAGTCACTGGTGAGTAATCTGGTTCTCACAGACGAGATGGCTTTCTCTCAACTTTCTTCTCTTTAGGAGAGTAATAGAAAGGAGTTATTTTGAATAACTTTTTTTTATATGTTATGAAAGCTATTATGATACGATAGCAAACTACTAATAGATATATGCATAGGATAACAATGGTTCTAATGAAGTGTTATTTACATCCACAAATATGTTTTAGGTAGAAAGGCTACATGTTGAATTCTTATATGGATTTATTTACGTTATTGCTTTTAGTGAAATACTTCAACTGTAAACTTTTCACATACCAGATTTGATCAGAGTAAATTGGCACAGTGTTCTGAACAGTAAGAGTGGCTTTGTTTGTTGGAGATGGGTACTTACTATTTGACCAGGCTGACCTTGAACTCACAGAGATCGACCTGTCTGTGTCTGTCAAGTGTGGAGAGTACAAATTTGTGCCACCATGGCTGGCAGTTGGTTTTAATCAGCTAGCACTTGTTCCCTTTTCTTTTTTTCTTAATTTTGAATACACCCACATACTCTGAACCATGGAGCTGTTTCCGGTCTGACTAGCACTTTTAAAAAAGAGGTTTTTAACTTTGTTGTTGAAACTGGCTCTTAGACCAGGCTGGTTTCAAACTACTCCTGGGGAGCTGAAGCTGCCTGGAATTCCCGAGCCCTCTGCTTCCAACTCCAGAGTATGAGGATTGCAGAGGTGCACCACCAGGCCTGGCTGACCAGCATGCATTAAGAGACACAGTTTTCAGTGTCACTGAAGGTGTACCTGAAACATGATCTTGGGAATGCTACAGTTACTTTTCCATGTCACTGTTTGTAATTGAGATCTCTGCTATTATGAAACCCTCTGATTCTGTAAGTTACAGGTTAGAATTCTCTGTGGCTGTCTGTCTGTATTATCTACAGACACACACACACACACACACACACACACACTGGGGCTCAAACCCACTACTGAGTTATGTCACCTACAAATTTACTTTCTTACTTTTGGTTTCTCTTTTGTTTTGTGCTATTACCAGCTAACTATTCTTCAAGGGCATTTTTAGTACATAGAGCTGGTTTGTAAAATTTTCTTTATTTCTGGGTATGTAAAGCCTGCCATAATTCCATTTCATTCTCTTCATTTACCCTTACTGTCTTCAGTTAGAAACTTTGCTTTTGTTCTCCTTTGGATAGTTTAAGGATTTGGCTGGTACTTTTCCATTCTCTTGGAATGACTTCACCATCCTTTTTGTACTTGAAAGCTGAAGCCCTTCTACCTGCTTATCAGTCTTTTGGCTGGCATTGTTCATGTGTATACCAGAGGAGGCCAGAGAGCAGTGTCTGTCAGTCATTTCCAACTGTTAATACAGCCTGTTTAAAGGGATGGCCTTTCACTAGGTCCTGGGGGACACAGGTTAGGATGACAGCAGGCACCAGGAATCCTCGTGTCTCTTCCAGTCTTCCCAGTAGTAGGCTGATAACTGCCTACCTGGCTTTTTCTGTGGGGGTCAGGGATTGAACTCAGGTCCTCATGTTTTCATGGCAAGCAATTTACCAATTGAGCTATCCTCCCAAGTCCCTTGTAGCATCTGTTTTTTTTCTGTGGCAGAGTAGAAATTTGGTGCTGTTGTCTTAATTTATGGAATGAACTTAGCTGAATTATTTCTGAATTATACCTGTTCTACACTGTTTAGCCCTTAAAAAAGTTAACTCTTTATTATTGATTATTATAATTCTGTGTAGCCTAGGCTGATCTTGAAACTTCAGCCTCCTTAATGCCGGGATTATAGTTGTATGCCATCATGTGCAACACATTTTTAAATACTTAAAACTGTTGAATGCTTTTTGAGAGCAAGGACAAGATTTTACCATTACCTCTTATGATTTCTAAAGTTAGTGACTAATAAGAAAATGCTCACTGAAAAGTTAGTTTTCTACATAAATGCATGAGTATATTTACCATTTTGTGTGTGTGTGTGTGTATGAAACATTCATTTATGGCCATATAAATCCTATGTGAACAATATTTTTCTCTGGAAAAAATAACATTTTTGCCTTTAAAAACTGGCATATTGAAATTCTAGCCAGTATAATACTAACTTCTGTGGCACATTAAAAAAGGAGAATGTGCTTAGCTGGGTTTGGTGGTGCACACCTTTAATCCCAGGACTCAGGAGGCAGAGGCAGGCAGATCTCTGTGAGTTTGAGGCAAGCCTCATCTACAGAGTAAGTTCAAGACAGCCAGGGCTCTGTTACACAGAGAAATTCTATCTCTAAAAACCAAAGAGAGAGAGAGTCAGAGATAGAGAGAACCACACAGAGATAGAGACAGAGAGAGAGAAAGAGAATGTGGCTTTATTGGCTAACAATAGGCCATGGTTTTGTGATACTCCATGATGGGGATCTTAACAAAGGACACAAGGTAATGGAAAACACTAGCAAGTCGAGGCACACAGATGGTGCCATCTTACCCCGCAGAGTAAATTTGTGTGGACATGGTTTGGGAGTATGCATATGAGCTGCACAGCAAAGAGCTGCTAACAGTGTCCAGTGATGAGTGAGCACACAAGGCAGATGGGTATGCACACCTATACCAGAGGAAGATGGAGGAGCTGAGCAACTTCCGGCAGCCAAGAGGAAAGCTGCTGCCAAGAAGGACTGGTCCCCTCACTCAAAACAGTTATGCTACAAAAGAGAGAGGGGTAGAGAAAGAGATAAGGGCCAGGCATGATGGCATATCTTTAAACCCAGCACTCTGGAAGCAGAGGCAGGTGGATCTCTGAGAGGAGGACAGCCTGGTCTTCATGGCAATTTCTAGGGTATCTAGGGCTATACAGTGAGACCCTGTCTCAAAATAAGAAAAAGAGAATGTGTAATTTTGAGAATATTTATTCATAATATGTTCACTTTATGACTGTTGTACAGTCTTTATGAAATAATCTGCAAAGGTAGTATACTTCATTTTTGAGGTTGCGTACCTTAGAAGATTATTGCTTGATTTGCAGAAACACTTACTTTTTTTCTCTTTTTTTTTTACTTTTCATTAATTACATTTTATTCACTTTGTATCCCCCCATAAACCCCTCTTTCCTCCCCTCCTAATTCCACCTTCCCTCCCCCTTCTTCACGCATGCCCTTCCCCAAGTCCACTGATAGGGGAGGTCCTCCTCTCCTTCCTTCTGATCTTAGTCTATCAGATCTCATCAGGAGTGGCTGTATTGTCATCTTCTGTGGCTTGGTAAGGCTGCTCTGCCCTCAGGGGGAGGTGATCAAAGAGCAGGCCAATCAGATTATGTCAGAGGCAGTCCCTCTTCCCATTACTATGGAACCCACTTAGACACTAAACTGCCATGGACTACATCTGTGCAGGGGTTCTAGGTTATCTCCATGCATGGTACTTGGTTGGAGTATGAGTCTCTGGAAAGACCCCTGTGTTCAAATTTTCTTGTTCTGTTGCTCTCCTTGTGGAGTTCCTCTCCTCTCCAGATCTTACTATTTCCATCTTCTTTCATAAGATTCCATACACTCTGCCCAACAGATGACCATAAGTCTCAGCATCTGCTTTGATAATCAGCAGGGCAGAGCCTTTCAGAGGCCCTCTGTGGCAGGTTCCTGACTTGTTTCCTGTTTTCTCCTTCTTCTGATGTCCATCTTCTTTGCCTTTCGGGATAGGGATTGAGCATTTTAGTCAGGGTCCTCCTTTTGATTAGAGAAACACTTATTTTTAAGAATACCTGTTCAATTAAGGAGTAAATAAAGTTTAATTTTAAGGACATTAAATGACAAAATGTTCTTTGGCAGATTGAGTCTTTCCTAAATGATCATGAGAAAACCAGTTCAGATCCAATCATTAGATGAGACAAGATGAAAAAGAGTTAGTCAGATAACCTGGTTGTGACTTTGAATCTGCTGCAGCACATCATTGTGAAATCCTGTTTACTCTCAGCATGCATGGGAATGGCATAGTTAGAACAGCTCTACTGACACTGCCTTTCTTCTTTGAAGACATATGTCAAAATACTTCAGTGGGAAGCATCTGGAGTTCAGGAATAGCTTCAGAAAAAGTAGATGTTTGGGTAGGACATATGTAATGGCCAGGGAGGGAGAGAAAGAGCGAAGAGAGAACACATGTTAATTTTGAATCCCATTTAAAAAGGGATTACAGATTAAGCAAGCTTTACCCATTCAAACACATCAGTGCCACATTTGGCAAGAATTACATCAAGAAAGCGTTTTAACTGTGAAAGGTGGCACAGACCTGAAATCCCATCAGGAGTAGGAGGTCACCCCTTCGCATATGGGGAGTTTGAGGTCAGCCTGGGTTGACCCTGTCTGAAAAAAACAACAAACAAAAAAGTGAGTCTTGCTGGGCATAGTAGCTCACACCTGGAATTTGAGTGCTTCCATGGTAGACCTCTGCACCCAGACTGATTGTAAATTTTAAGGTGAAGACAAATCCATATCGTGGGAAAAACCTTTTCAAATTAGATGTTATATGGAAAAAGACATGGAACCTTCCTCTCTCAGCCTTTTGAATCATGAATTCATGCTTATTTTTCCCCACCAAATAATACTACCAGTTATATGTAGATAATACCATGTTTTGTTTATTTATCTGATGACAGATATTTTGATTGTTCTCACTTTGTACCTATTGTAAATAGTCCTGCTAGGAATATTGTATTTAAAAGTTTTGATTGAAGAGGTTATGTTTTGTGTGTGAGTGTGTGTGAGTCTCATGTTGTGCAGGCTAGTCTGTAACTCCTTAACCTGCTGCCCCACATCCTTAGTGCTGAGATTTTGGGCATGTGCTGCTGTGTCTGGCTTTGGGTTGTTTGTTTGTTTGTTTGTTTGTTTGTGTTACTGTCGATCAAATCTGGAACCTCGTGTTTGCTGAGTTACCATGCAGTTAGTGAATGTCATCTCAGACCTTGTATGTTAATTTTTGAACATTTTCTTGGAACAGAATTGCTGGGCAGTACTAACAGCTCCAACTTTTACCTTTTAAGGAATTGTTTGGCTATTTTCCAAAGTAGCAACTCTATTTTGCTTCCTACCAATAATGAGTGAGAGCCAATTTATGTGATTGTTGTTGTTTTTAACAAAGCAGAGTTGGAATTTATTAGGTATTTTACAAATGGGTTAGTTACTAACAGTTAATAGAAAAGGGGTGCTAAGAAAAGTGAGAGTGAAAGCATGATGTAAAGTGAGACAGTGAAAGGTATGGTCTTCTGAGGAGCTGTGCTTTGCTGTCCTTACAGTGATCATATGTTATTTTGGTGGGCTTTGACGCTTATCTGCCAAGGGAACCAAAATGAGGAGCACCTAATAGGATTACTGTTGATAAGTTAAACAGTAGATCACAGGGTACTGTTCTAACATATTTCTTCCCTCTGTCTCCTTTCTGGGATTCCTCCTGTATCCTCCCATCTCCTCTCACATTCATGGCCTCTTTGTTATAAACACAAATTTATAACAACACCCTGTTGAGTCTCTTTATTATGCTCAGTGTCTATGTGTCTAATGGTGATCACTTGGGATGAAATAACCTATCAGGAGGCTCACCCGTGGAGAACTCTAATTCTTCCTGAGCAACCATTAATTGCTTGCAGTTCTCTGTCTGGGAGTCAGGCCTTGTAAGATTTCGCCGTTCACACTGGCATGTCAACTGGTGGTGTCGTTTTTCAGGTCTTGTTTAGGTAACCGTGTTATGTATTGTTGAGATTTCATTGGTGCAGTTTCCCTGTCATAGAAGACACTATCCTTAGCAGGCATTCTTTGTCTGTTAGACCTCTTCGCCCCATTTTCTATTATGTTCCACCAGCCTTACCAACAGGGTTATGTTGGAGACTTAGCATGGAGCTGAGTGCTCCACTGTCAGTTATTCTGGCACTTTGATCAGCTGTGGCTTTCTGTAATGGTCTTCCTTTTCTGGAAAAAGAAGCTGTTTGATGAGGGATGAGGTGAGGGCTATGCTTACCTGAAGAGGTAAGGATGAAGTAGATGCAGTTAGGAATACCTCACAGGTAGTGGGCTAGCTTTACAGTCCCATGCATGAATAAGTTTGTTTGTTTGTTTTCTTTTGTTTTGGTGGTGGTTGTTTGTTTTAGATAAAATCTCACTACGTAACCTGGTTGGCTTGGAACTCAATTTGTGGAACAGACAGGTCTCAAACTCACAGAGACCTGTCTTCTTTTGCCTCCCGATTGCTGAGACTAGAGGCATGTGCCACCATGCCGGGTACATAAAGAATAGTTTTGATGGTGGTGTTTGTATTGTGTCCTGGAGTTATCTAGGTAAATCTCATTGGCAGCTCTTTCAACAGAGCTGGTAGGTTTTGGAGAGAAGATCCTGTCTTGATCTTTCATATTGTTGGTATTTAATGATTGGATCTAGGCAAGTGGGCTTTTGTTAGTTCTGAATATGATATGGACACAGCAGGTTGGGGTAGAAGAGAGATTGTGCTGGATCTAGAGGCTGGGGTGGCTTGGGTGGCTTGGGTGGCATGAAGTCAGGTGTACTGAGGGGACTGGGCTGGTGTACAGGGTGTGTTTTTGTTCCATGCCCAGAGTGTGGTGTAGATCTGGTTAGGTGGAAAGGTTGGATGTGGCGCTGTGGGAGATTCCTGTGGTTTCAGAGACAGGGAGGATCCTGGTCTAAGCCTAGAATTCCTTTTTGGTGTAGACGAGGAAGGGCAGGCTAGACTGGAGCACTGGTTGTGGGACCCGTGCTAGATCTGGTGGCTTTGGGGAAAAGGAGTAGGTGGGAGGTCAGGAGAACTTATCTGGAGGGATTGGAAGCTGAGCAGATGGGACTTAGTGGGGTGTTGCTTGGCTATGGTGTGTAGACCCTGGAGAAGAGCATGAAATGTCCGTGTACTGAGTGGGATCAGGAAACATAATTTCAGTACTTTAAAAGAGCAAAGTCCAATTTTGTACGGATTGATCCAGACAAGAGTTTAAGAAGGGGGAAGCAGCCTTTGCTTACTAAGGCAAATGTTAACCTTGAAATCTAGGGTAAAAAGAATATACAAAGGGAAATACATGGTGTCCATACTCATTTGGACACAGACTTGAAAATTTTAGATGTAATAAGAATGTAAGGATAGTTTAACATTTGGATATTACTTAATTTGTGAGAAATCTTAACAAAAATTCTAAGTTTAGTAAAAGCAAATTCTAAAGATTTAATACTCTTTCATACTAAAAATTAATATATAAAAGATACTTCAAAGAGGGCATTAGACAAGTAATCATTTGGCTTTTTTTTCTTGATATGACCTTTCTGTGGAAAATACAAGTACAGAAATGATCATTACAGTTTAGGAAACGAGACAGGCCTCACAGTCAGTTTAAGTCATACGTGGTGGAGTTCATATATACACTCCATCCATATCCTGTGGTCCAGTGCCTAAGAGGATCCAAGGAGCAGGAGTTTGAGAGTATTCTCAAGTCTACTGAGATAGTATCTAAAATTATGGCTTTTAGGCTGAATTGCTACATGCAATAAAAATAAATAATGCAACATGTGACTATTTTAGATAATGTTGAATAAAAGAAGTGAGAAACAAAAGCATAAATTGAATGATTTCATTCTTAGGAAGTTTATGGATATATGAATGATAAGAGTTTTTTTAAAAAAAGATTTATTTTTTTATTTTTTATTTATTTATACAGCATTCTGCCTGCATTTGGGCCTGCATGTCAGAAGAGGGCACCAGATCTCACTGTAGATGGTTTTGAGCCACCATGTGATTGCTGGGAATTGAATTCAGGACCTTTGGAAGAACAGCCACTGCTCTTAACTCCTGAGCCATCTCTCCATCATCCCCCATGATAAGATTTCCTAACAATACTTATATTGAAAGCATGCTACTGATGAGGAAAGATCACCAGGGAACCTTCTGGTATATGAGAAATGTCAGTACCCTGATCTGAATATGTCATGTAGGGGGTGTGTGTGTGTTTAAAAATCAAGCTTATGGGCTGGAAAGATGGCTCAGAGTTTAAGAGCACTGGCTGCTCTTCCAGAGGACTTAGGTTCAATTCTTAGCATCCGCATGGCAGCTCACAGTTATCTGTAACATCAGCTTCAGGAGATCTGACACCGTCACAGACATATAAATGCAGTCAAAACACCAGTGTGCAGAAAATAAAATAAATAAATAATTTAAAAAAATCAGGCTTTACAGTTTGTATATTTAGGTAAGGTATGCGTTAATTAAGATAATTACAGCATTTGAAGTAGTTAATAAAATTAAAGTCAGAATCGAGGTCAGAAATGCTTCCCTGAATATTAAAAAGTTGGCAGATGACAGAAGTGGTATTTCCTGCTAATGAGAAAAAAAAAGTAGACTATTAAATTATCTTTACATATGGAAGGAGACCAGATTTGTACTTTAGACTACATTCCGGTTGACGTCAGTAATTACCAAAAGCGATGTTTTTCTTTCTCTTCTTAATTTGAAACAGTTTCTTACTAGATTTCTCAGGCGCCATAGACCTGCTGGTAGCCATGACTGACCCTCATCCTCCTGGTTTACAGGTGTATGCCATCATTTCTGGATGAGAATCTAGTGTGTACACGTGTGTGTGTGTGCGCGTGTGTGCACTGGACAGGTTCTTTGGTCACTCCTCACCTCAGCTTTTGACAGTTTCTTTCTGAACTGGAAGCTGACTGGTTCTGCAAGGCTGGCTGGGCAGTGAGCTCCCTATCTCTCTACCTGCCTCTAACTCTGGGGTTACAGCTGCACTTGTCTGTGCTCAGCCTTTTGGACCTTAAGTCAGATCCTCACTTTACCAATTGATCTATCTCCCCAGACCTCCACCCCAGACATTTTTAGCAAGACGCAAAAAGAAAGAATAGGTCATTATAAGATATGGAAAGGTTCTTTAGCAAGTCAAAAGAAGAATTGAACCACCTAGGATAAGTGATTTTGCCCCCTCAGAAGAGAAAACAAAGACATCATAAAGCAAAATTAAAGGTCCCTGGCTGGCTGGGAGCAGACCCATGTTGCCTTTGGTGTTCAGTGGATTTGTGTGGGCTGTGCAGATTGATAGGCTAGCTGTGTTAGGTACCTTCTTACCTTGCAAACATTCCTGAGAGAACAACTTAAGGATTTCTCAGAGTGTCGACTAGGCTGCCCTTAACCATGCTGCAACCTGTTTACCAGAGCTACTTGGAATGGAGGCCTGAGCCACTGAATTTCTACATATTCAAGTTCAGGTGACAGTGTTCCGTTGAGCTTTTGGATTCATACTTATTTTCCTGTCCTTTTTTAAAATCACAAAATCAATTGAAAAGTTTTTTGAAAGTAACATATTACTGGAATGTGGCCAATGCATTTTACAAAGTTTATTCCTTCAGAATTTCATATATGCATATGGTGTATTATTCTACCCCCTCCTCTCTTCTCCAGCTTCTCCTTCACACCCTGTTTTTCTGTCTGTGTCATCTGATAACCCAAGTAGGAGGCCATCCACTGGAGGAGAGGCAACCTCACAGAGTCCTAAAGAAAACTGACTGCCATTCCCTTGTGGCTGTCAACTGCCAAGAGCACCTTAGGCAGAGGTGGGGCTCTTGTGCCCTCCCCCTTTATGCTTTGGGGCTAAATCTAATACACACACTGGTGTCACTCCTGCTTCAGTACCCATTCACCTTTCACTTCAGAGACTTCTCTTTTGTATTTGGCATTGTTTTGTGTATGTTTCTTTAAATTGAAGCAACATTTAATGTCACAGTTTCATTCATAAGATGCTAGTTTGTCAGTAACTAACATGTTACTTAATTGTATGATGCTAGCTAAAATAATTTCTCCAGAATATATGTTTTCATGGATGAAACCTCTAGTTACTTACCTGGTTTTTCTCCCTCATTTACTGAGAACTGTTATCTAGCCACAAGTTATTCTGTGCCTAAGTTTCTTCTGTTTTTTATTTCACCTGTAGTAGGACTTAAGAGCCTATATTTTACTTTATTTAAGCTTTATTTTTATTATATTAATTATGTATATGTGTGTGGGGGCATATATGCACATAAATTCAGGTGCCCACAGAGGTCAGAGGTGTTTGACTCCTGTGGAGCTGGGTTTATGGGCACTGTTCAGTTGCCTAATGTAGGGGTGCTGGGTGTCAAGCAGGCCCTGAGGAAGAGGATTCTGTGCTCTGAACCACTGAGCCATCTTTCTAGCCCCAAGAGCCTATGTTTTAATTACTGGTATATTTTTTCTGCTTTTCACAATAAAACTCTAAAGGCCCAAACCTTGTCTGTTACGTTAAAAACACCTGTTTGTGTACTGATGAGGTAAATCATTGTTAGAAGATCTTGCTAGTCAGCATACACATTGAAAGTGTGACTGTAAAATAATGTTTTTCACAAGCAAGGCTCTTTGCCTGTGGACTGCTGGGCCATTGTTTGGGCACTCTGCTTGTGCTGAACACACAGTTCAGCATAGATTCCTGAGCCCATCTCCTCCTCCTTTCTGGATCCTCTCTTTCCATTCTCCTATTTCCATTCCCCTGAGACTCATGTGGCCCGTATCTCTTACAGTATTGTGCAATTCCATCACCTCACACCCCTCTATTGTTGCCGTCCTAGGATGAGGAGTGGTCATTTCTGCTTGCTTAGTGCCGTAAATCCTCTAGTCATTTCCTGATCTTACTCTGTTCCTCTCCCCGTCTGTCCTCAGTTTGGAGCTAGGTAATTTTATTTTAATATCATACCATGTTATTTTCCTGAATAGATTCTTCCCATTCCTCTTAATTTCTTCCTAATTTGAATAATATTGTAAGTTTTTTCAGTGTCTGATTGAAAGACAATGTGTAATCTGCTCTTTCCTGTGTCCTCAAGTGACTTTTACCATTTCCTTTGCACTCATTGCACTTGAATTTGCTTCCTGTTGCTGTTTGAATATGCCAGCTGTTTGCCCACAACTAAAAGCAAATTCATTATATTTTTATTTTTTGTGAATGCATTTGTGTGTGGGGCGGGGGTACACATGTGCCAGGGTGCAGGTGTAGTTCAGTCTCTCCTTCCTCTCTGTGAGTCTTGGTGGTGAAACTCAGGTTATCAGGCTTGCTGGCAGATGCCATTACCCACTGAGCCATCTCTAGGCCCGCCCAGGATTTCTGCCCATTGTATTGCCTCTCATGAACGTCCCACATCAGATCCCTGTGCGGCTCACCTCTCTGAAGATTCTGCTGAAAACAAGCCAAGAGACTTTCATTTTTCTCTCTACAGAAGGTGGCATTTCTGAGTAACACTCTAGTCCCACCTCACATTTTATGTTTTTCTTCTGCCACAACCATATGCAATCAGTATAATAGTTTTATGTGTAAATATACTTGTTTCCCTGTGTTAATCAGAATATGTAGGCTCGGAGGAAATATTCTTTGTATCTAAAGGGACTGGAAACTGTTTTAGTGAAGGAGATGGAATGACTGAATGGATGACCAACACCAAAATGTGATGGTTTAACTGCTTTACCTTTAAACTGCTTTAAAGTACTGTTGTAGGACATAATAGTGTTTGTGTGTATAGTTTTAATATACTTCATAAATTGTAAGCTTTGTAAGACTAGAGTTGGTTTTTGGCCATATTCCCATGCCCACATTGTTGTTACCTGTCATTAATATGCCTTACTTAGTTGCTTATTTTTGGGATTCGCATATGCCAGGTATGCCATTTTCCACTGAGCTATATACATCCTTAGACTTAGTGATACATATTCAGTAAACAGTTATTGAAAGAATGAAGTTATATAAACTCATAGAAAGGTGTTTATTGTTAAAACATCCATACTAAATGATGTTTTTGTAACTGAGAGGTGGCTCATGAGTTAAGATCACTGCTACTCTTCTGAGGACCTGGGTTCAGTTTCAAGCACCCACATGACAGCTCACAACCACTTACAACTCTAGTACTGTAGAATCTGACATCCTTGTCTGGCTTCTAAGGGCTGTAGGATGCATGTGATATAAAGACACACATGCAGGCAAAATACTCAAAAACAGGAAATAAATAAAATGAAAAAGAAGAATTTTTAAAAGTCCATGTTATGCTTTATGTAAAACTAACTATACCAGAACTAGTAGTAAACACATACCTTCAAGTTTGGCTTGGGGAGAGAAGACTATAGTTAAGACATTGGCGTCTATTTCCATCTGGCCATCTTCACTGTTTGCCATATCAGGCTGCATACACCTACCCTTTGGCCTTGGCCAGTTCCTTATGTCATTTCTATACAGCACTTGGTATGATGGAAATCATTTTCTTTCTTAGATGTACTTTTAGTATTTACATAGAATAAAGTCCAGGTTCTACCTTATAAGTCTACCTTATAAGTCCTGGTACTTCTCAGGCTTCATCTCTCACCATTCTCCCCTCATCCAGCACTCACCCTGCTGATTTCCTTTAGCTCTGTAACACTTCTTTCTCTCCTTTTTTAATATATGGTCTCAGTTTTTGCTTGAAGTAGTCTTTCTCCCAGTCTCTCATTGGGGTGTTTGTTTTTGTTTTTTGAGACAAGGTCTTTCTATGTAGTGCTTGCTGGCCTGGAACTGCTCTGTAGATCAGGCTGAGCTCAGACTCATAAAGATGTGCCTGCCTTGCCTCCCAGATGCTGGGATTAAAGGTGTGCCACCACATCTGGCATATTTAACTTTTGGTATGTCGTATTTTAGACAAATTCTTTGTTCAGCCTTACTCACTCCACTTCTAGTAAACCTCTTATAGTATTCAGATGAGATGGGGGAAAAGAGCAGCACCAATTATGTGCATGCTGCTAGTGCTTTGTTTAACATTATATTTCTCTTAAGAATGTTGTTTCTCAAGTAGTAAGTACTCCATAAATATTTGCTTAATCTGTGAATTAATTGTATCATAGAAGAAGGAAAACAAAAGAGAAAAAGTATGAAAGGGAAAAATTAAAACATAAAAACCAGACCAAATGTGCTTTTTAAAACTACCAATGCCCATCATACAAGCTTAGCTATTAACTCAAGATTAATTTAAATACTAAATGCAACTTTGTACTTGATGTTTAGAATAGAAAAACTCTAGAATACAATTGCTGAGGGACTTGAAAATTAAAGCATTAAAGATGAGGTGAGAAAAAGAAGTGCTTTTTAGTAATCAGGCGTTTCCTTTATAATAGAACTACTCATGCTTATTTTTATGTTTAAGGTTCTGTCTTTCTTTGAAGCAGGCTCTCAAAGGTTCTCTAGTCTGGCGTTGGCCCTGTGAGTGCGAGGGTTTTATGTTTAAGGCTCTGTCTGTCTTTGAAGCAGGCTCTCAAAGGTTCTCTAGTCTGGCGTTGGCCCTGTGAGTGCGAGGGTTTTATGTTTAAGGCTCTGTCTGTCTTTGAAGCAGGCTCTCAAAGGTTCTCTAGTCTGGCGTTGGCCCTGTGAGTGCGAGGGTTTTATGTTTAAGGCTCTGTCTGTCTTTGAAGCAGGCTCTCAAAGGTTCTCTAGTCTGGCGTTGGCCCTGTGAGTGCGAGGGCTCCCTCAGCTCGGCCTCCCCGGTGCTGCACTGCGCTCACACGTCACACTCTGCAGACACGCTGTTCTCTGTTATTCAGTTAGTCTTAGATTACTCAGATACGATTGAATGTCTGACCTGCGTGTACGTGTGTCAACAACTCATGCCTGGCAGGAGTCTCTCTAGCCCCAAATCTTTTTTTATAGGATGAAATGTGTGTTATTTCTGTGGGTAAATCACTTGTTGGCAAACACAGTGACTTGAGCTGGATTCCCCATGGTGGAAGAGGAACACCAACTGCTCCACGCTGTGCTCCAGCCACTGCAGTGTGCCGTGTGTATACGCCACCAATAAAGAGAGAAATATTAAAAAAATTAAAATTTTCATGATGGTGCGTGAAAGTATGCAGTGTGTCAACGGTAGAACTTGAGGGACAAACAGATACAGCGATAGAGTGCTTTAATATCAGCAGTGATGAAAGACAAATATTCTTTTAGTCCATGGCATATCAAAGACATAAAAAGTAAGATTTGAAGGCTCTGAATCATAAAGTTTAGCAGGGATGATAAATAGAATATGCTATGGTAAAAGAGGAAAAATAATGTCACTTCAATGTTTACCCATGGAGCATTTTTGGAAAATAGGGTGCACATTGTTATTAGAAAGACAATGAAAAAGTGTGTGTTGTGTGTGTGTGTTCGTGTGTATTCGTGTTCATTCACGTAGAAGAGGACAACCTTGGGTATCTCATTCCTTGAGTATTGTTTACCTACTTTTTTTATTTTATTTTATTTTATTTTATTTTATTTTTTGAGAAAGGGTCTTTCAGTAGCCTAGAACTCATCAGATACACTAGGATAACTGCAGCAGGCCTTAGAAACTTACTTGTCTTTAACATCCCAGGACTGAGATCACTGTATGCATTACCATGCCTGGCACTGTCACATAGATTCTGGGGATGGAAATACAGGTCATTGTGCTACGAGATGACTTGCCTCCCAGCCCCGATAAACAGGTTTTAAGGAGGTGTGTTATTAACTATATACTCTGCAATAAGATTTTATGTTATTAACAATGCAAGAACTAGAAAGCAAACCTTAACACTTTTCCAAACCTTAAAACCACAACCTCACATTCTGGAATTAGGAAAGGTGGGTCCATGAGATGATTCAGTGGGTGAAGGCGCTTGCTGCGCAGGCGTGACCACCTGAGTTTGATCCTGGGTGATCCCACGATGGAAAGAAACCCTGCTTTTGGAGCTGCTCCCTGACCTTCACACAGGGGCCATGACATGTGTGCTCCTGCACTTACACCTGCTGTGCCAACACTCCTACTCGAAGGGAGTCCTAAAGGTGTCTCAGTTCAGAAATTTGTAGCAAACTGGCAGCTGTGGTTTGTATAGAAAATCCAGTAGTTAAATATGTAAATAACCCATGGAATACAGAATGGCAAGGTAAACCTAAGCTGAGATAGGAAAAGTAATCGGTAAAAGTAACAAATAACAAAGCAGAAAACAACAAGTGTCGTTCAGTAAAACTAAAGCCCTTTCTTTCATTAGAAGAAATTTAATGGGACTGGGAGATGGCTCAGTCAGTAAAGTGCTTGCAACAAAAATAAGAGGACCTGAGTTCAGTTCCTAGCACTCACATAAGAGCCAAGCATTCTGTTGCATACTTGTCGTCCCTGTGTGGAGAAATGGCCAAGTGACTCTCTGGGGCTTCCTGGACAGCCAGTCTAGCCGAAATGGTATATTCTAGCTTGCCTGAGAGTCCTTCTCCAAAAAAATCAGGGTTGACCAAGGTTGACAACTCCTGAGGAGCAACACCTGAGATTGACCTGCCTTCCACACAAACACACATATGTGCATCCACATGTACATAGCACGTGTGCACACCTGCACATGTGCACCACCAGCCAAGTGTTCCCAGAGTATGAAGGTGATCTAAGCAGAGCTAGGGCTCCAGAAGGGAAGTGACAGCAGTATAAATGATACTAATGTTTAACAGGGAACAGTTGGCCTAGCTGGTAAATTAGAAAACATAAGCCCAGCTGGGCTTGGTGGCACACACCTGGGACCCGGAAGGCAGATGTAGGTAGAGCTCTCTGAATTCGAGGCCAACCTGGTCTACAGAGAGTTCCAGACAGCCAGGGCTGTTAAACAGAGAAATCCTGTCTCAAAAAACAAAACAACAAAAACGAAGGAGGAGGTGGAGAAAGAAAGACAGACAGACAGAAAGAATATAAACTTGTTGTGGTGGTACATATCTAAATCCCAGTACTCAGAGGCTGGGTAAGAAAGATTGTGAGCTCAGGGTCAGCCATATACCCTGTCTCCCAGAAGAAAGGGAGGCAAGGAGAATAGGTTTTTTTTTTTTTTTTTTTGGGGGGGGGGGGTAGGAAAATATGAATAAAAATGATCCTACAAGAGACTGAGACTCGGAACCTACCAGGTCCAGATGGTTTTGCGAGGGATTTCTTTTTACAGAACGATTTGATAAATTTGACTGAGGACAAAGCTGAAATTTCTGACTGTTTTTGTAAAGCATTAATTTCCTCTAAGTTGAAGTTGCCATGAGACTAAACAAGCTAATATACCACTTTGAATAGTACCTGATGTGCAGAAACAGCTCAGTAACTACTAATGCCACATAAATAACGGCACCAGAGCGGATGCAGTGAGAACACTGGACAGGGAGGGTGCACAGATAACACGGTACATGTACTTTGTGCTGTGTCTAAGCAGAATATTCTAGAACTGCCAACGTATGCTAAAATGTTTTAAATACGGTTTGTATTTTAGTAAGGGAAAATTACAGGTTTTGAAATGATTTAGTTGAACATTCATTCTGGAAAAAATTAATAATATGTTAGCAAAATTAAATACCTACTTCAGAACCACAGCCAAGAATGTGCTCATGAGGGATATAGTGGAGATTAAACGAAGGAAATGCTCTTAGCACATTATTTTAACTATGATGAATGTACTGAAAGTCACAGAAGCCAGATAAGTGTGATACAGAAAGAAGCTTGACACCTTACTGCAACACCCAGGCTCTGATGTGACATTAAGTAACTTATGTTTAAGAATAATTTAACCTTGTTGACGTTGTACTCATTTTGGTAACTCCCATTTGGTGGTGTCATGGAGCCTCTTCAGTTAGCCTAATAGTGAAGCCAAGACCCAGCTGCTGTGGTTATAAGGGGTTGGGGAACTTGTTGGGCACTGTGCCTTCCCTTCTGCCTGCCTGCCAAGCATCAGAATGTTCCAGGCAGCTTTAGAAGCCACTGTACTTTGCTGTCTAGTTTTCCCTGTCAGTTTGTAGCTTTAGTATACAAGAATTGCCTCACGAAATAACAGGTACCAGTATGAGGAGATTTTTTAAAAATAATTTTGGCAATTTTCATTTTTTAACGTACATTCTTGGTGTGCTTGTATGTGAGTATGTGTATTTGCATATAAAAGGTGTCTCTGTGTGGGTGTGCACGTGTATGGAGGCATGAAGTTGACATTGAGTGTCTTCCTCAGTTGCTCTCTACATTATTGGGGCCGCACAGTTCACAGATGGGATCCCTGCTGAACCTCGAGCTCTCTGACATTGGCTGGTGTAGGCAGTCAGCTTGTCCTTTCTCTGCCTCCTAAGTGCTGGGATTACAGGCACTTGCCTCACCTGCCTGGCTTTTGTGTGGGTTCTGAGGACACATATTTTGTCTTTATATTTTTATGGCAAGCACTTCACCCACTGAGCTGTATCCCTGCCCATTAATTCTTTCAGATTATGACAGACATTAAGTTACAAGCAGCTTGAAGGGTTGAAGTTGTTAATGGGTGACTAAAGTTGCCAGAAGCAGATACGCTGAGAAGAGACAGGAGAATCACCAGCTAGAATGACACAGCCTTCTGGAAGTGCTATTTCAAGTGTGGGCAGACGGCCCAGAATGTCTTAGTGAGTCCAAAGAGACTTGTGTGAGGTTCCAAATGGTGGTTGTGAGTGATTAGAAGCTCAGTGCTGTGTGTATGGAGGGAAGGACTTTAGAACTTGCAGACCTGGAGCTGAGACTTGGAAAGTGAGCAGGGCAAGTTTCTTCACACAAAACAGTTTAAAGTGAAGTGGATAAATAATGATAGAAAGCTTCGTATAATCTGTGGCATAACTTAAGGCAGCCTTAAGACTTACAACTTGTGTCATTAAGTCAGTGAAGCAGTAAGTTAGTCAGCCTCAATCAATTGTATCCAAATACTTCTTTTATCTGTTAACTGAAATGTTATTACATACGGTCCTTTCTGTGCAGATACAGAGTTTACGTGGAGCATTTCTCCTCTGTATTCTGCCCCTTCCCTTCCCCTTCTCACTTCAGCCATCTCCATCAGCCTCCTTTGGTTCTCTTGACAGCTTGCCTTTTCTTTTATGTCATCTGTACATTTATGATTTTAGTTACATTTAACTTTCAATTGTTAGCAAAAGCACATTGTATGTAATTAGATAATGTACTATTTGAGGGTATAATCCTTACATGCAAAAATATCCTCATATAGTCCCCCTGCCTCTGTACATAATGATAGTTGCTTTGTGTAAGATAGTGAAATTTGTCTCAGGTTTCTTTATGTATTCTGGCTAGCCTAATTCTAATCTTCTACCAAAGGTGTTAATGTTACTTGTGCCTGCTGGCTTGTGAGCTCATTGCTATTTTATATTTATACATTTGTTAGTTTAAACCAAGCACTTATATTTTAGCTCTCTGTGCTAAAATAATTTTTGTTTAGCACAATATACATAGGAAGCAAGAAATTCACTTAAAACCACAACTTCCTTTTTGTCTTCTGATCTGGAAGTGGCTTAACTTGATAAAAGTCCTGGTGATTTTTCACTAGCTTTAAAAAGAGAAGCCAGAGTTTGCTTGAGCTGGGCATACATAGATATACAGCCACATACTTGTAAATAAAAATAAAATCTTTAAAAAAATATTTTAAAAAATCTAAAGCTTTTGCAGCTGATGTAAAAATGTTATATACTATATATAATTTTTGTTATGTAATAACTTATATGCCACCGTATTTAAATTATATGTAGATGCAAATACACAGATAGACCTTACATTGCAATGGCTTGGCTTAACAATTTATTGACATGTTATAAGTATGTCTTCTGCAGCCGCGTTGTGAGTTGTGAGCACCTGTGTACACATACAGACATGTGCATGTCCAGCCCAGCACAGCCAAGCTGGATGTTTCTGCTGTGGGCACCGTTCTTAGTGTTAGCACGTAGAGTTTCCATCCCATCCCCAGTGTCTGCTTTGACAGTAGTTAGTAGCTGAAGCGGATGATTTTCAAATTACTCATTATACAACATTTAAAATTAGATGCAAAATATATCAGTTGAAAATCTTAATATAGATTAAATTTGTGTTACAAATAATTAAAAATTAAAAATAACTCCTTAGTCCTTCAGAATCCAATCCAGGCTGCAGACCCCTCTCTCTGTCAGGTAGAGCCTCCCACAGCCTGGGTCCATGCTCGCTCCAGCTGCCCTCTTGAAAATTTTCTCCTTTTTTTCTCAACTAGCTGCTTACAGATTTTCCTGAAAGTGCTTTGGAAATCCATGTATCTTTGGACATGGTAGCTTTGCTCTTCATGTGTCCTCTGCTTTAACTCCCCTGCTTTTCAGCTTTGCCTGTTGAAACTCTGCCCAGGGCCTAGCTTTAAAGTCCTCTTTTCAGAAACACTCCTTTGACTTTCAGGAGTTGAGGTTATTTATGTTTCTTGCCTTTCATTTTTTTTTTTTTCAGCAAATACTTGGACATTTAGAAATTATGTTAGAGGTCTTTGCTGGATTCCTTCTGTTTCTTCTACTAAACTGCAGAGCATCAATGCCAGAAACCACACTGTCTTCATTAGTCCCTCTTCAGTTTAACATAGTATTTTGCATGTAGAAATCTTAAATTGAATCATGATCTCAACAGTTGAGCCTCATTGTTTTCAAATAGACTATTGCATGATAAAACTATACTTGTGCCATGCTTTTAATTCTAAAAGTAAAATATGTTATTCACTTATAAAATAGGGTCAGTGAGCAGGTAAGGGTGCTTGCTTCCAAGCCCTGATAATCTGAGGCTGGTTGATAGAAGTGAATGTTCTTCTGCAGCCACAGACACCATGGCATACATATACATACACACAAACAAATAAATGTAATAATGTAATAAATATTTATAAGATACCAAAGACAGATTTGAAAAATAAATGACTTTTAGACCTATGGTTCTCAACCTTCTTAATGCTGCAGTTCTTCTTGTTGTGTTGATCCAACCATAAAGTTATTTTTGTTGCTACTTCATAACTGTCAATTTTGCTACTGTTACAAATTGTAATGTAAATCTCTGATATACAGGATATCTGGTCTGTGACCCCTGTAGAAGTGTCATTTGACACTCAGAGGGGCGGTGACCCACATGTTGAGAACTGTGTCTTAGGATCAGTTGCATCCTAAACTACTTTTGAGCATTGTGGGTTTCTTCTACCGTCTCCACACTGCATCTGGCTCCCCAGAGCAAACAACCCAAGTGTCTTGATGAGCTGTGTTCTCCTTGCTCTGCTTTTCTCTTTCTGCTGTGTCCCCCTCTCCCACACTAGGAATGACTGCTTTTTTATTCAAATGTCTTTAGTTAACAGATTTATAATTATATTTTTGTAACAAATTGCCTTAGAACATTTATTTTCTCAATTTTGGTAAGTCATAAGTTTGCCTCAGTTTTTAGGGGGATATTTCAGGCTCTAGATTACTATCAGGTTGTAGTTAACGTCTGCTAAGGCCAGTCATGCTGGTCTGTGCCTGTAGCCCACACTAGTAGGAAACAGGCAGGAAGCTTGCTAGTTCCAGGTTAGTTAGTTTAGTCAGACTGGGGAGGAAGGACGGGGTGGAGAAAGGAGGGAAGAAGATGCTAACTGAGGCTGTGCTCATCAGGTGGCTTGACCTCTGGGCACCTCCTTCCAAAGCTGGCGCACACTGGGTGTTGTTGACAGGACTGCCTAATCCTTTGCCTGTGCACATCTCCATAAGGCTGGCTCCCAGAGCAAGTGATCCCATGACTAAGACAGAAGGCTTAGAAGTCCCACTCTGTCTCTTCTCCCCTTACTAGGGAACCCATGTTGTTGGTTCAATGTTCTTGTGGAATGCATACAATTTACCCTTGTTCATTCAAATGCTGATTCCTCTACCTCACTCTATGGTTTCAATCCGGACGTTGCATTGTGATGTTTATTATTATGTTTATGTTTCAAATTTCTTTAGAAATTTGACAATTTGAGCTGTTTAAAAGTGGGGATACTGTACAATGGTGGGAATGCCTAGGCTCACTGGCCACAGTTTTGGAGGGGCTAGTCACAAGGGGAATTGCTGTGGAAGACAGTATTTACTAATAATTATCTTTTAGTAAAGCTTGCTGTTCTCTTAAACAGCTGTATAACCAAATCACCACACAGAGACCGGGTTTACTTAGTTAACCCGGAACACAATGCTGGGTAATAGCTACTCCCTCCTAAACTTCCAGGCACTCATAGTTTCCTAACATTTAGATTTCCCACATTATACTTGCTTTTTGTGAAATTTTAGGTCTGGTTCATGCTCCAAGTCCTCCAAGATCTATCCTCAGGCTCTGCCTTCAAGCTCTCCTCTCGCCCCTTCTCCTCCCACTTATTTCCTGCTCTCTAGCTTCTCCCCTCTTTCCTGTCCTCTGGCTCCTCTCAGCTCAACATTGTGTCTAGTCTCTTTATTTTGGCCTGTTTACACAAGAGTTGAGACAGGATGCTTAGAATGAATATCACAATGCAATATCTGGATTGAAACCAGAGTGTATGTGTGTGTGTGTGTGTGTGTGTGTGTGTGTGTGTATGTGTGTGGGAAGGGGAGAAATCAGCATTTGAATGAACAAGGGTAAGGTGTATACATTTCAGAAGAACATTATACCAACAGGGAATGAAGTGAAAAATAAAAGCAGCAGTTGCCTAACACCTACTGCACATAATTTTATATTTAAATTTTTCATACAGTATATTTTGGTCATGTCTTCCCCTTCCCTAACTCTTTGTAGATCCTTTCCACCTCCCTACTCATTATCTTCTTTCTCTCTCTTGTTTAACACATACACCAAGAACAAATAAACAAAAAACCAGTAAAACAAAAAAATGGCAAAATGAGACAAAAAGTGTCACCTTCACTGCCCCTTGGTCAACTATTTCTGTGTGTGTGTGGGGGGGGGGGTCTGATCTGGTGTGGTTGATAGAGCCACTGACACTCCATTGGAAAAAGCTGGTTTTCCCTTTGCCAACATCTATCAGCTATACATAGCCCCTTGGTTAGAAGTGGGATACTGTGTCCACTTCTCAGTGCTGGTGTAAGACCTGGGGTCTCACAGCTCAGGAGTTCAATCTCACCCTTCCCAGAAACTCCCCCAGACCAAGACTCGTTGCAAAAGCAAGAGGTTTATTAACCATTGTACAACGGGGTCACCCCTGCCGGTCAGCAAAGAGTGGCACTGGGAGACAAAGGCCTTTAGGTTTTTAAAAGAAAAATTGCGGGGAATTTGAAGTTGCAGTTTTGGCAATTTAGGATTGGATGAGAAAGTTATAAAGTAAGATAATTGGTTAGTCTTAGGTGTTCAAGCTTGGCCAGTCCTGCCAAGTGTGGATGCAGCTGTAATTTAAGGTGGGGGTGGTTAGCTCATCCTTGAAGATTAGTAGCTACAGACTTTTGGCTGGAGGTCAAAAGCTACTTAGAAGAAGTCTAGGTTCGTTGCTAAGAAACGCTATCTCAAGGACAAGGGTCTGGTCCTTCTTTTGCTGAGTGAAGGTCATTGCTTGCTTGCCCTTTTTTTATATCTGTCCTCACAGATAGGGTCATATTCCTTCACTCTCTGGAAAGGTACCAAGAGGCTTTAGCTTAACCTGGACCTAAAACTCAAAACTATAGGCTTTAGAAGACATATAGGTTACAAAGTTAGCCTAACCCTTTCACTGGAACCTATTTAGGTGTCTGGCTTGAACCTATTTAGGTCTGGGTAGGTCATGCAGTCAGTCTCTGTGAGCTCACTTGGGCATCAGTTCCATTGTGTCTGCAAGACTTCGTCCTTGGGGTCATCCATCACCTCTGACTCTTACAGTCTTTCAGCCCTCTGTTTCCCTCCTGATCTCTGAGCCTTGAGAGGAGGAGTATTGATATAGCCATTCCATTTAGGACTGAGTGCTACAAAGTCTCTTACCCTGGACATTGTCCAGTTGTGGGTCTCTGTGTTCATCTTCATCTGCTGCAGGAAGAAGCTTCTCTGATGTGGATTGGGTGAGGCCTGATCTATGGCTGTAGCTGTGTGTCATTAAGAATCATTTTGTTGCTATGTTTCTTTAGCATCATAACAGTGGGGTTTCTCCTGTGTAAACTAGATAGGTGTCTGATTTATTATGTAGCTCACTTCAGCACATTGTGTACTAGGATTATTGGCATGTGCTAGCATGCTTGTCTTATTAGATGGAACTATATAAAATTTAACACATTACTTTTATGTGTGTGACATTTCATTTTGTAACTCCATTTCCAGGGAATTCAGCAGGTGTGTACTTGGTTCATGTACATGCATGCACACTAAACATTCACACACATAAAATCAATCTACTTTTTAAAAGAATATGGGTCACTGTAGTAATGGTAAAAGAGTGTTAATGACTGCATTCATACTCTTTGTCTATAACATATACATCCCAAGATTCCCTCCTACTGGATGCCTAAAATTCTGGATAGTACCAAACTTTGTACTGTTTCCTATAAGTGTGTGCGCGCACGTATGTTCTCACACACATACACACACAGAATGAGAGAGATTATGATAAAGTTTAATTTATAATTAAGCACAATAAGAGGTTAACAGTAATAATAAAATAGATCAGTTTTTATGTGGTAAAATAAAAGTAATATGAATATGGTCTCAAAAATACTTTGTTTCTGGAATTAAAAAAATTTATTTATTATGTATATAATGTTCTGTGTGCATGTACAGCCACGTCAGAAGAGGGCAACAGATCTCATAGATAGTTGTGAGCCAGCCACCATGTGGTTGCTGGGAATCGAACTTGGACCTCTACAAGAACAGCCAGTGCTCTTAACCTCTGAGCCATTCTCCAGCCCAGTTTTGGAATTTTTTATGTAACTTTTTAGAGCTTTGCTTAAATTTAACCATGGACTATGAGGGACTACTATAGCGTCAAGAATCACAGAAAACTAATATGTAAAAGGTTAAAAGATGTGATTTTCTTTTGGCATGATTGATGACCTTAGTATGTATAATTTTTTGTGATAGAATTAAAATCTAAAAACATGCAGTTAACTGAGCAGCTGAAATGTATTGTTGGGGTCTAGCATTTGGCTAGGGTATGTAGGCTGTAGGTTGAGTCTTGGGGGCCGCTAAAATAAGTAACAGGCACATAAAGGTTGAAATATGAGAGTTACAATGAGAGATAATTGCCTTATAACCTTGGAAATACTAACAGTGTCTGGGTGTAGCTCAGTGCAGTGTTTCCCATCATGCACAAAGCCCCTGGGTTCAATTTTTAGGAAAAAAAAAAAAGTTGGAAACAAATTTTTATATTTGTGTCTTTGTGTGCTTGCATGCACAAGAAATGCAAGCATGTGCAAGTCAAAGGACACTTGTGGGAGAACTACTTTCTCTCCTGTAGGTAAGTTACAGGAGTCCATTTTAGTTTGTCCTGTTTGATGTCACATGCCTCAATAATAATTTCTTCACACACTCTTCTGTGAGTAGCTGAAATGATACTAAATCTTGCACTGAGCATGAAATCCCCACCCCCCAGGAATGAAAAATTTTTTTTAAATATTTATTTATTTACTTATTCAATGTTCTGTCTCCATGTAAACCTGCATACCAGAAGAGGGCACCAGATCTCATTATAGATGGTTGTGAGCCACCATGGGGTTGCTGGGAATCAAACTCAGGTCCTCTGGAAGAGCAGCCAGTGCTCTTAAGCTATCTCTCCAGCCCAGGAATGAATTCTTAGTCAAGATAGTTTTCTTGGTAGTTCTGGAGACTTTTTTCTTTCTTACTGAGTAGTTTTCTTATATCAGAAAATTTTAAATTACTGGATAAAATGATGACAACAAGAAGAGAAGCTAGAAATTTCCAGTAAGTATTCACCAGACATCTGCTCTGTGTCATTTGTGAATCTTCATCACTGAGCTGAGTAAAAATGATCTCCCTGGAATGCTGATGTTCCTTTAGTTAGTGTCCTTGTAGCACACAGGTGTGCTAATGATTGTTTTGTCCATACGTTGGATTCGGTTGTAGTGTTTTGAGTCTTTTCAACAGCTCCATTTGTAAGAATGACGTTTTATGTTTTGTGCGTTCCTTAAGGTTTCCAAACAAGAGTACTTACTTTTAAAACATCATCATATGTCTTTTTGGATTCTTACTGTCTAGTATATAAAACATGTGGGCTTTTGGTTTCACTTATATCTTGAATGGTTTGCTATTTTATTTTCCTAGGAATAATACCATCTTTGCTTATCAATTTTCCCAACTATATTTTAAAAACGCAAGGCAATGTACAAATCAAAGCTATTATATCAATTTCAAGGGAATAGAAAAGAGGAATAAAGAAGAGTAATCTTTTTTGGCAGGGGATTGGGGAGAGACAGAGACTTTTTTAGGCTGGCTGTTCTAATTGTATAGACCAGATGGCCTTGAATTCAAAGAGATCTACTTGCCCCTGGGAGTAGAGAGGTGTGACACCATGACTGGCTAGAGTCATTTTTGTAGTCTTTGTTCTCTCTACCCTTTAGGTTTCTTGAGTATGATGAAAGTTAGAATATTATCTTTCCATAGAGATAAAGAGAAAAATGGACAAATAAAGGCATTTCATAGTTACTCCTTGAGTCTAGAGGTAGATGCAGAGATTTAGGCCTGCAATGTTAATGATGCTATAATAAACCGTGGTGGGAGCTCTCAGACTGCAAGTCTTTAAATGACAGTATCCTAGACTATTTTGCTCAAACTCATGAATTTCTAAGTGAACAATGTTTCTTTTTAAATTTTTATTGAAACTGTCAGAAAAAAAATATCAGACATCAGCTGCATAGTATGTGCATCTCAGTGAACTTCTATATAATTGGAGCAGTCATTCTGAGGGGCTGGGACTTCACATTGTTTTTACATTTTCACTTCAAATGTAGCTTGTTGTTTTGATTGTTGTTTTGTTTTTTGAGACAGGGTTTCTCTGTGTAGCCCTGGCTTTCCTGGACTCATTTTATAGACCAGGCTGGCCTCGAACTCCGAGATCCACCTGCCTCTGCCTTCGCAGTGCTAGAATTACAGTCATGCACCATCATACCTGGCTCAAATGTATTTTTATGTCTCATTTACAACCAAAAAATGAAAATCTATGTCAAGGTTAAAAGTAAAAAGGCAGTTATCTTTCTAGCTTCTTTCCTGACTCCAGAGTTGATTACCTGTGGAGCCTCGCTTCATACCACATGCATATAGGTAGCACAAATTACACTCTGGGCAGAAGGGAAGCCTGAGGCAGGGAGGAGGATCTTGGGGGAGGGCCATGGGAGATGGAGAGTAATAGGGAGTGTTTTTGTTTCGCACAAAATTTAAAAAAAATATTTAAAATCATATTCTGGCATTGCTACACCTATAATAAAAATGAAGAACAACAACAACAAAACAGTGTTTGGTTATTTTGAAGCACAGAGAATGGCTGTTCTGTTTTTAAAATTTAAAAAGAATTTTGAAAAGAAAGCATTTGGTGATATAAGTGTAGGAAGGATTAGAAGTAAAGATAAGTTAGAAATTTATAATAAATGTATTTAAAATAAAAACATCAGCCTTTACAAGATGAGTATATTTCTTGTAGATTATAATTTGCTAGTTATATAAAAGAAGGGAAAGAACGAAAGAAATCTTGCCTGACTGCATAGTCCTGTTAATCCTGGCTACACTGTAATCCAAACTCAAGGCCCATATGGGCCACAGAGTGAGTTTAAGGTCTGCCTAGGCCATTTTGTGAGACTGTGTTTCAAAATAAAAGTGCAAAGAGGGATAGAGCTATAGCTCAGTGTTGGAATGCCTTCCTAGGTGGTGGGGAGAGGATCTTGAACTGGGGGATGTAGCTCAGAAGAGCATTTAGCATATATGAGCTAGTTCTGCATTTGATCTCTAGTACCAATAGACCAAACAAAATAAATAAAACCTTTGGCGATTTAAAATCTGTTTGGCCTCCATTCAAAGTTTCCACATGCATGGATTAAAACCAATCATAGTCAGTTTCCAAGAGAAAAAGTTGCTTGTATACTGAACATGTACAGACCAGCATAATTCCCTTCATTATATTATGGTAAACCAGCAGACCTGCATCCCTATCTTACATGTTGTGTTCATACACCTGAACATACGGATTTGTAAAAATGTATTTAAGTCTAGGGATGTATCTCATGGGAAAGTGTGTAGTATGCACAAAGCCCTAGTTTGATCCCCAGTACCACATAGACTTGGCATGATGGCATATGCCTATGATGCCAGTACTCCGGAGGATGAGATGTTCTAGGTTATCCTTGACTACATAGTAAGTTTGAGGCCATCCTGGAGTGCATGGAAAGAAAAGAAAAAGTTTACTTCTTAATGCCCACCTTTCACTGGAATCATCTGCTTCTACCACTAAAGGACCCTACTCTCCCATTCAGCAGGTTGCTCTCAGGTGGAACAAAGGCCACACTTCGTTTTGATCCCTGAGCCCTCTAGACAGTGTAAAGGACTGTGATAACTGTGTCCCTGCTGCTGTCAGTGAAGGATTTTAAAAGCTTATTGAGCCCCTAAAGAGCAGTGGAGAATTCAATTTCACTTTATCCTTTTCACTCAAAGTTGAATCAGATTAAATAATCCTATAATTGTGAGTACAGTTACAATTTTCACATGAAATGTAATCCTTTTTATTTGAACAACAATAAAACAATGGAGTATTATATAATACACGTTTAGAAAAGCCTACAATAAAAATAGGTTCAATTATTCCGAATCTTTCTAAAAATAATTTTATTTTATGACCATTTGATAGATGTTAATGCATTCTGGTTACTGTTACCCTGTATCCTCTCTTAGGTCCCTCTTATCCTGTTTAACCCTTCTTCCTGAAAACCTCTTTTCTACATTCTTGTCTTTTTCTTTTTTGACACAGTGAGCTTAACCAGGGCCTTCTGTGTTTGTACTGTCTATTGGAGCCGGTAGGCTCTCTAATGGGTAAACAACTGAAGGCAATGACTCTCCCTCCCACAGGAGCCACTGATAACCAGTAGTTCTGCAATGATGGATAGGGTTCCAATAGCCCCTTTACCATCCATGACTGACGTGGAGGCCCATTCTGATACAGGTGTAGTGTAGGTACGCTCAGCTGCTTTGGGATCATGATTGCAGTGGCCGTTTCATGCCTACAAAACAGTATAACTCAGCTTTCTCTCTGCCCTCTGGCTCTTCTGAGGTTCTCCCTGAGCCTTCCGTTGGATGATGATATCAATGTCTGATTAGGGCCAGGCAGTCAAGTGTCGCTTTTTTACCAGCACTTTGAAAGCTGTATCTTTAAGGAATAACATTTTTTAAAGGCAAGGAACACTATAGAAAATTCAATAAAGGATACAAGGTGCAGAGATGATTTGTGATTGCTTACCAGAGTGCTAGTTCTATAGTTCTGCTTGCTGCAGTTCAGTCACAGTTCACAAACCTGCAGACTCAGTGTATTTGTTAGCGTTTCCACCGACACAACAGCTGATAGAGCAACTTAAGGCAGAAGAGGCTTCTTTGACCATGGCTTTATAGTCCAATCCATCACCATAGGGAAAGCACGTCCTATAGTCTGGTCTTCACATCTGGCAGACAAGGGAGCAGAAATCCTGTTAGAACCGGAAACGATGTCACCTTGAAGGCCTTCCCCAGTGGTTCAGTCTGCTTCTTTTAAAGGTATCATAGTCTCCCAAAACAACACTGCCAGCTGGAGATCAACTGTTCAAACAGGTGACGAAACAATGAGAGACATAACACTTTGCATGCCTCATATAGAGATTATTGGTTCTCTTACTTAGAGAAGGCCGTTGTTGTCCTTAAGTCTACCATTTCTATTCCTTATATGATTGGAGGCTCCTTATCCCTGTATGTCTAGGTATACATTAGAGTGCATTGTTTCACCTCCACTCTATCCTCCAGGACTGTAGTATAGACCTAGCATTACTCGTTTGTAGCCTGATATATTCTGTTTCTTCTCTGATAAATTCAGCTAGTTCTGTTAGTTTTGCCTCCTGGACTATAATATTCTCAGGTGTTTTATTTTTACCATTGAGAGTATAGCACTTTAGAAATATTCTAGATTGATAATCCATTTAAAATAAAAGATCTAATTCAGCTTTATGGACCTTATGCTGTAAATTATTTCTTAGTAATAGATGTTTACTTTTACAGTAGTTAGCCTGCCTGTCATCCCTGCCTCCACAAGGAGTCATTGTTCTAGGGAGAGAATACATGTTAAGAATAAATAATAATTAAAAGAATAAGGACAGAGTAGCAACTATATTGTATGATTTATGAGTTGGAAAGTAAGGATTGTTTTCTTTCATGAACGTGGGACTGTGATACAGTGAAACAGTACCATCTAGCTGATGGTGCTAGCTTGGAGACTCCTGTGCATGGAGGGTGAGGACTGTGCATGGAGGGTGAGGAGCATCTTACAAATACTCAAGCGTCTCAGTGCAGCATCATGGTTAAATGTTCATGCATGTACTGTGATCTTAGACGAACGTGGGAAAGCTAGGCAACTTTTTCTCTAAAGGTAACTAAACACAGTGAACATTAGTGCTATACACTATAGTGACAATAATAAGGCACTTCAGTATTTCCACTTTTTAAAGATTTATCTATTTTTATTTCATGTGTATTTGTTGTGTGTGTGTGTACAGTACCTGAGAAGGCCAGAAGAGGACATTGGAACCTAGGATTAGAGATGATTTTGAGCTGCCAAGTGTGTGCTCAGAACTGAATCTAGGTCCTCTGCAAGAGCAATACTCTTAACTGATGAGCCATTTCCCCAGCTCTAGGATTTCCACTTCTTTTATAAATTTTATGTCAGTAATATTTTATAGAATTTTGAGGTAAAAGGACTGACAATCAAGGCATAGTATATGAATGTGACAAAGCTAAAATTTAATGGAAAGACCCAGTGATTTATGTTTTGCAGTGACAGTTTCATAGCTACAGTTTCTGTTTTAGAAGACTTAGTTTTAAATGACTCACTATTTACTAAGCATTAGCCTGATTAAATATATTCTTAACCATGCCAGACCTTTCAGCTTCCTTTTTCCATAATGTGGTATAACTGAGAAAAGAAATGAACTACTGGTTACTCTGACTTACACACTGTGTCTTTACGCGTGTGTAGCAGGTAGTTGATCCTGGCCAGTAAGCTTAGAGCCAGTACCCTGTTCCTTAAGGATGTTTCTCAGAAAAGGATATGCAGGCTATACTGATCTGGTAGTATTCATTACTTCTAGATAGTTATATGTTATGCTGCACCGCAGGTATACTATTATGTGTTAGTAAGAAAATAAAACTGAACTCTTATTCATTCCCCAGCGTTAGCTCTTGGTGTCCAGGGTGAACTGGGCGATGCAGTACAAAGTGCCTGTCAACACCCTTAGCTTTCTTAGTGCTGGGTTTCCTGTGTAGATGAGTGCACATAGCATTGACGTTGCACTCTTCCTAACAAAGCGTGGTTCCTAAATGTTGCGCATAGTACTTGCTAGTATTTAAGAGTCTATTTTTTTGTTTTTGTTTTATCTTTGATTTCACTCTTTTAGTCTACTTTTGTTGCTATAACAATATACCATAGGAATGCCATAGGGTGGGTACTTTATGAATAACAGATTTGTTTCTCCCACCTTTTAAGGTTTGAGAGTCACAAGCCAAGAGACTTAGCTGGTAGTGAGGGGTATCTGATGAGGGGTATCTTTATGTGGTTGTAGAAGGGCCATAATGGCTCTCTGGAACCTTTGTCAGGGCATTAATTCTTATCAAGGGTTCTGTTTTTAGGGCCTAACCACCTAACTTCCTGATTATAATCTTATTTGGGATTATGTCTCAGTATAAAAATTTGAGGGGACATGAACATTCAGACAGAATGTTGGCTATGTTAAAGTCAAGGATTTTTATTTCTTGCTTAAGGAGTATCTATTAAAAATGATGAGGGCACAGCTAACCAATTACTGCTCACCCTTGACTTTATTCTCCAAGTAGTCTGAAGTCTATTGCTGCTTCTTTATTTTAGGCATTTTTACTTTTTTTTTTTTTTCTCTTTTTCTGCTTATTTTTCTGTGGCATTAAAAAAATTTTTTTCTTTTCCTGGTCTATTAAAAACCTTCCAAACAACTTCCTTTTCTTACACAACTTTTGCTTCATACTGATGTCCATACTCTTGGTTAGGTTTGTTTGAGTTTCTTCAGAGACTCTGTTACTCACAGGAAACTCCTATTCCTTAAAGACTTCCTGATGCTGTCTGTGCAGCGTTTTTCATCCCTCTGCTGCTTTGCATTGTCTGGAGCTTTCTGCTGCAGTAGTCACAGTATTCATAAAATGTCTTATATTTCTTGAAGCTGCTTTTCAGAAAGATCTCTTGTTGTGTAACGGTTTCCTCTGAGATTGAAATATTCTGTCTGCAGGGAAGTTCCTTAAACAAGAAGGTTGAGCTTCAGGAAATCCCTGAAACTGACTAGATTCACTAGGCCCCTCCCTGCCAGAATAAGCAATAAAACCTATGAGTCTAGTCTAGAAACTCTGCAAAGAAGACTCTGAAGCCAGACCAGCTTCCCAAAAGGAGGAGAAGTCAGTGGAGCTGCCTGGGAGAGTTTTTGAAGCAACTGAGGCAGCTTTAAAGGATGCTCTCCAACCTGTTGAGTTGTCTGCAGATTGCAGTGTGCTTCTGATTCCTAGCTTTGTGAACTGTTAACCATGCTGGGGTGGCTTTGGTGATAGAGTTGTCTTTTAAGTAATTTTTGCTCCTGTAAGTAACCCCTCACTCCTTACCCTTACAGGAATAAGTAACTTCAATGAAACTCATTGGTTCACTAAATTGGACTCTGGTCATATCCATACATTGTTCTGTTGTGAGTTCCCTATTTGAGTGAGTAGATGTGTGTGTTGAATTTCCCCAGGAAAAGTTATCTCACAGAGCATTCCTATGTCAGAGTGGTTAGCGTTACTTGAAAATTAGCCAGAAATACAAATTCTTGGTCTTCACCCTGAAGTCACTGGATTAGAAACTGCGGAGGTAGGAATTGGCCAAAGAAGCCTCAGGGCAGTTCTGATGCTGCTTGGATACATGAACCAATGCCCCAACTCTTGTTGTTGCTGGTGTGTTCTTATCCTTAATAGAGCAACCATTGCCTTCAGACCGCTTTCATATGTGTAGGTTTTTTTTTTTTTTTTTTTTTTTTTGCATGTATTGTGTGTATGGATGTGCATGTGTGTGTGAAGGCACATACAGGTCTGCCCATGGAGATCACAAGAGGATGTCTAGTATCCTTTAACATTCCTCTCCCCTTACCTCCAGCCTTACAGCCCTTGAATCAGGATCTCTCACTGAACCTGGAACTTGCTTGCCTGGTGTTCAACAACCCTAGCTGTTACCCATATCCCTCCTTGTTTACAGGTGTGTCAGGAGACCTGCCCAGCTTTTTACCTGAGTGCTGGCGATCCAAACTCAGGTGTTCAGCAAGCATTTGACTCCCGGAGCTATCTCCTCAAGCACATTAACGTAACTGTTGGTGTGGACTGCTAGGCCTGGTTTCTGTCAGTCCTGTTTTTAAAATTAGTGTAGGTCTATCTTTGGCAACTTTCCAGTATTTCGCACTAAGTAGGCTGCTTCCTTGTACCCTGCCTGCTAGCCTTCAAACTTTGAATGTTTGATTGTGCAATATTATTTCCTGCTTGTATCCTGCTGTAATAAAAAAAAAAAAAGATTTTTAAAATGCTGTATCCAAAATAGGATAGGATTTCTAAACTACGATTTAATTTTTTTAATTAAATTAAATTACGATTAAAAAAAGACAAAATTTACACATTAATCCCGGCACTTGGGAGGCAGAAACAGTTACAGATCTGTGAGTTTGAGGCTAGTGTGGTCTGTGTAATTAGTTCCAGGCCAGCTCAAGTATCAAAGTGAAATCCTGTCTGAAAAAACTAAAGGCGGAAAAACACTCAAATAAAATTTACACACTGAAATTAGGTCTGAACATCTCATTGAATTTCTGTACAGTAAGAATAGCCATTCTGAAGCTGTAAAACTTTACATCATATTTTACACTTTATTAACAAATATATTTGTATTCACTTATCCTCCACCAAGGTGGGGGTCCTTGACAGAGTTGAAACTAGGATAACCATTAGCTTTATATCTTCTTTCATTACTCAAATGCGCCTTCCCTGTGTTTTTTATTATCCTTTCTACATGTTATGTCCCGTGCCCGTGCCCGTGCGCGCGCACGCAAACACACACACACACACACACACACACACACACACACACATGCACGCACGCTATGGGCTAGGATCTACAGATGAAGGAAAACATGTATGTTTGTTTTTTTTCTTTCTGAGGTTGTGTGATCTTGTCTGATACTATACATTCTAAGTTCTTCCTTTTGATTTTTTTTTTTCACAATAGGATTTTCTAGGCAATAAAATCATCGTTTATAAAACATGGGTTAAATACCCTTCTTTCTGCGCTCTTGCCCTCCTCCTCTTTTACTTTCCTTTCTCTCTTTGGAACTTAGAGATTGTTTTATCTGAAGCTTGCCCCAATTGCCCAAGCTCTCTCAAAGCTGGAGGAGTCCTTGATCTGGGGTGATAGGGTACTTGCTCATGCTAACAACCAAAGGCGAAAGCAGGCAGGTACCTGAAATAAGTCTTGTAGTAGGTTTTAAATAAATACTATTAAAATGTGGAAGTTGGAAAATCTCAGAGAATTGAGTGTACTCCAGTATCAGAAATAAATGCATTGCAAGATTATAGTCAGGGACAGAAGGAGTCTCAATGATTTCAGTGACTAAGTTTTGACAGTAAACAATCAGTGAGTGAATACAAGTTGATGTTACTGCAGATATTTAGCTCTTTAACTCAGGAGGAGGGAGGGAGGCGTTAACATTCCTCGGCCTGGAGTGTGCCTTAGCTTATTCTTTGCACGTGCGAGGCGGTGTTCTTCACCCACAGCACTGATACAGTACAAACAACTTAGTGTAAAGGTTGTGTTAAATCCTTAAAAGTCATTTTTATTATCATGTGTGCCTTTTTAATTTTTAGTTTTTTTTTTTATTTTAATCACAGGTCATTCACTTGTATCCCAGCCGTAGCCCTTCCCTCTTTCCCTCCAAACCCCACCCTTCCTCCCTTATCTCCTTCCTGCCCCCTTCCAAGTCCATTGATAGGGGAGGTCTTCCTCCCCTTCCATCTGATCTTAGCTTATCAGGTATCTTCAGGACTGGCTGCAATGTCCTTATCTGTGGCCTAGCAAGGCTGCTCCTCTCTCGGGGGAGGGGGGAAGCTCAATGAGCCAGTCATTGAGTTCAAGTCAGAAATAGTTCTTGTCCCCCTTACTAGGGAACCTACTTGGATACTGAGCTACCATGGGCTACATCTGAGCAGGGGTTTTAGGTTATATCCATCCATGGTCCTTGGTTGGAGAAACAGTCTCATAGAAGACCCCTGTGTCCTGATATATTTGGTCCTTGTGGAGCTCCTGTCCCCTCTAGGTCATACTAACTCCCCCCTTCTCTCATATGATTCCCTGCACTGTGCCGAAGGTTTGGCTATGAGTCTCAGAATCTGCTTTGATAATGTGTGCCTTCTTATTTCTTGGATATACATTTTAAATAATGTCACATATTTCTTTATGTACAGTTACATTCTAATGATTTGATCATGTATCTTGGACTTACATTTTAACTGTTAAGGATTGTTCTATTTTGTTGAGCATGAATGACAATTTATATTTTACTTGAGAAACTTTATTCTTGAAATCATCATAAATACATTCTCATAACATGCACTGTTCTTTCATAACAGGGTGTATCTTTGAGTTATAATAAGCCTTCTCTTTATTGTGCATACAGGAAACCTCGCCCCGTCTCACAGCTTGTCGCACAGCAGGTCCCTCAGCAGTTTGTGCCCCCTCCCCAGTCAAAGAAAGAGAGGAAAGATAAAGCAGAAAAAGAAAAAAGTGAAAAGGAAACAACTAGCAAAAAGAACTGTCATAAGAAAACCAGGTAAAAAAGTGTTTTGTGGTTGAAATAATAAAAATAACCACTCAGTATTCTGTTTTAACTTTGATCATACTCTATAAGCAAACTGGAAGTAAACTTCTATCTCAATATAAAATATCACAGGTTTTCTGAGCTTGAAAGCTATGTTTGAAATCAGAAAAGGTCAAAAGCTTAAATGTAAAGAGGCTTTTCTTTCTTAGTAGATATTTAGAAGACATGTATGTCTGTTCTTTTTACTTCATTAATAAAAATAGACACTTGAAATACAGGAGATGGGCATTCAAAGTTGTGAGCTTTGACCAGTGATCATGGTTCTGGATATTGTCATAAGTCAATTGTGCAGCAGTGGGGCGAGAGTTTAGCCTTTGCTTTATTTATTTATTTAAAAGATTTATTTATTTATTTATTTTGTTGTGTGTGTGTGCGCGTGCGTGTGTGCGCGTGCGTGTGCACAAGTGTTATGCCTGCATGTATGTATGTGCACTGCAGTGGTGCCTGCAAAAGTCCGAGGAGGGTGTCACATCTGCTGGGACTGGACTTAAGGATGTGGTGAGCTGCCGTGTGGGCGGGAGGAAATAAAACCTGGGTCTGCTGTAGAACAGCCAGTGCTCTTACCCGTTGAGCCGTCTTTCCAGTCCGCATCCTTAGCTTTTATCAGTTGCCTTTGTGGTGCAGTCATGTCCTTGTTACCCTAAAACGTCTACTGGAATAAAATTACTAAGCTGCCTGCAAACTTCAGTGTGACTTTAAAGCACTACACACAGGCTGCCAGTCTTCTTTCATGTTGAAGGTTCACGGATTATTTTGTTTGTTTTATGTTAATGAGTTGAAATATTTCATGATACTTTGGTGGTTTAAACAGAAATACATTGATTCCATTACTTTTGCTTGGTTATTTAGTATGTACTCAGAAATTTTGTAGTGAGAAAAGCTAGCTTAAAAAACTCTTTTTTTGTGTGTGTTTAGACCAAGATTAAAAAATGTGGATCGGAGTAGTGCTCAGCATTTGGAAGTCACTGTTGGAGATCTAACAGTCATTATTACAGACTTTAAGGAGAAAGCAAAGTCAGCGCCTGCGTCCAGTGCTGCTGCTGGGGATCAGCACAGCCAGAGCAGCTGCAGCTCTGACAACGCAGAGCGGGCCGTGTCCGGGTCCTCCTCGCCCCACGGAGAAGCCTCGTCCCTGAATGGAGAGTCTCACTGAACATTCTTGCTCCACGTAGTCATGCCTGTCCTCCATGGAAACACAGATTATGCCAAGAACTACCACATTTTCATGACAGACGCATCCATGCCTAACCTAAAATTTGAGTTTTTCATGAAATACAAATTTTCCAGAATTTATTAGATTTTACTGGAGTGTAAGCTACTGAACATTTCCAGACTTAACATTTTGGTCTCTGCTGTTAAATGCCATGAAAATGTGGTTGAATTATTCATTATGCAGTGTTATTGGTAAGTCTATTTTCACTTATAGTTTAGTGAATTCTAACACATAATTATTGAATTCTCTACTATTGGCATGTAATGAGTTTAAATTTTTTATTACATAGTGCAAGCTGCCTAAATATGTATTATTTGAGAATTGTGAAACAAATAGTTATATGTATGCAAGTCAAAGATCAACTTAATCAACTATTGCTGCAACAGGATCTTCTTAATGGGTATCCTCTTAATGCACCTGCTGGTACTTGGTGTGGTTAAACAGGAAGTTGTTATTAAATAAAGAATTTGTATTGACCTTTGCCAAGGTTTTGACATGTTTTTACTAAATTATTGTTTCTGAGTTATGTTTTATCCATTTTTTGCAGTTTATGTTTGTTAGTTTGCTTACTTTTCAAAGCATCATTTTATTGTACTATTTACTAGCTGAATAGTGAACAATAAAACATGGACTGTTTAGCTTTCTAATTCAGGTCAGTGCTGTTGTCATTGAACACTGGTATTTCCTGTCCTCTCTAAGACATTAAAGTTAAAGAAATAGAAGCTCTGGCAGGAGCAGAAAAGAACTTGCTGTACTTGGAAAAGCTTTAACTTTAGCTTTAATGATAGTTTTATCACTGTTTCCTTGTTCCAAACCTATCCAGGGTCATAGACGTGAATCTAGTTAATATAAGCATGGTAACTATTATGCAGAGCTGGGAAGTTAATCCTAAGTCAGTTCAATTGGCCTTTACTAAATATAATAATTCGTATGAAAATCATAGTACTCTATTTCCAGATACAGCCTTCAATTTATGCATTTATCAGTATCTTGAAATAAAAAGTATTTACAGCCCCACTCACTTATGTACAATTACCAATAAAATATTTTTTATGACTTAAGATTTTGCATTTTTGTTTACAACTAAATGAAGTGTGTTATGTTGTATTTGAAAACCCACCTTAGAGACCACATGCCATATCTTAAATTCTCCTCAGGCCTCTTGTTTTCTCTAGCCATTCGCCTGATAGATACCTACCTATAGGGGGCTTCTGAAATGTAAATTAGCCTCAAGACAAGACCTAACTTGAATATAATTTACCACATAGAAGACATCATGACAGCATTTGAAGGAAGAACTGTGGCCCCTGACACCCCTGACACTGGTTTCTCAGGGTGGGGTTCTGTTTGGTGCAGTACTTTCACGAGCACAGTGGTGCTCCTGTAACATGCTAGTTATGAGTGCCCTTGACTGCAGATAGTAAAAGTCTGCGACGGAAACAGACACCTGAGTGTTGTTAAATGAAGGCGTAACATTTGTTTTATTCTAGGATACTCTAATGGAATACTAACTGGCCATCTTCTTTTCAAACGTATTATTTTTACATTGTTTTTCATGTATAAATGTTCAGTGTATTTGATTTTAAATACTTGTAATGAGGAAATCCTCTAGTTCCTAAGACAAAATAAGTAAAGGCAATATGTGTTACAACAATCATATATTTTCATAATATATTTTAAATTTTTCTACAAGGAAAGCATGAGGGAAGGTGAGATTTTTACCTGAATAGGCTATAGTCATATCTGTGTGCTGGTGGAAGGCACAGTAGCATGGAGATTCAGAGTGTGATGCTGATGCTTGAGTCTCTGCTATAGAGTGTACACTTGAGTACACTCAAGCTTATTTCCCATCTGTAAAACAGGCCATGATGACATATCTGACGCATATGGTTCTTGGGAGGATTAAATGTTAGCCCATGTAAATCTTAACATTTCTCTAGCACACTCTTTTTTTTAGTAAATGGGAGCTTTTACAATCGTAGGTAAAATATTAAAATTATGTTTTTATAACCAAATTATTTTACTCCTTTCATGTAACCTAAGAGAACAGTGTTGTCAGTGTTTGCTCTCGTCCCAGAAAGACCACCTTTCTAAGACTGGAGAACCTAATCCCATATACCATGAGACTGGGAGTAACGAACTATGCTATCTAGCATGGTATTTTGTTTTCCTTTCATCTCCCTTTATTTCACTCTACCTCAAATAACTTTCATATCAGGAAGACATGCAAGTTCCATTAGTACATGCACTTAATGTTAAAATATGCAAAAGACTATGCAGAGCCAGGGCTTAGGGTATATTTGTAGCTGTTTTGTAAATCTGTAATATAGTATTAGTGGTGGACTCCTTCAGGTTTTTTTTATTATTATTATTTTATGTGTGTGAGTATCTTGTTTGCATGAGTCATTGTGCGTGTGTGTGCACCATGTGCATGCCTGGTGCTGCAGAGGTCAAAAGAGGGTTTGGAGTCCCTGTATCTGTAGTTACAGACCATTGTGTGCTCCTGTGTGGGTGCTGTTAATCGAAGTCTGGTCCTCTGCAAGAGCAGCAGGTGCTTTTAAGCACTGAGTCATCTCTCCAGCCCCATCGGCAGTGGGTTCTTTTAACCACATTCCACACTAAAAGAATTTGGATCTTCTGTTTGTTTTTTTTTTTTTTTTTTTTAGAGTAAAAGTAAAGATAAGACAAGCAAAAATGAAGATGTACTCTGAAACACCTAAGAATATATACTCTTAAAACCCTTTGTATTACACAGCAGCAATGGATGACTTAATGACTTAAAGGTTTTAATTAAAGATTTCACTAAATGCTTTCCTAAAAGTATAGTGATAGTAGACAAGATGAAGTACATTGATAGAAGGAAGAAAATCAACTGAGTTGATGGCATGTCAGTTTTTTGGGGGGTATAAATCCCCAGTGTTTAAAAGAATGTATTTTTGGCATATTGTATAGATTACTGATGAATGGCTTGAGTTTCCTATTACACTTCCTTAGCAGCTTATCTCTTTGTAAGGATCTGATGTAGGAACTTTGCTTGTGGTTTGAGAATTAAGTAAAAAGAGAGAGAGAAAAAGAAAGAGAGTGTGTAGGATAGCAGTAAAATAATGTGTTGCCTGGTGTGATGGCATATGCCTTTAATTCCAGCACTGGAGAGGCAGAGGCAGGGGTAATCTCTGGCTTTGAGGCTAGCCTGCTCCGTAAAGCAGGTTCAAGGACAGCAAGGGCTACACAGAGAAACCCTGTCTTGAAAAACGCCAAAAGCAAAAAAAAGGCGTTGGCTACATTACTGTCCACCCCACTGCAGGCATGTATAAAAGCCTGGAGCAAAGCATGGAGAAAAGTCGAAGTACAGGGAAATCAGTGACAAAAATAGCCCAAGGGAGCAGTAAAGGGTGCAGAAAACAAGCACAGTACCGTTGGTTTTCTTTCTTTCTTTCTTTCTTTCTTTCTTTCTTTCTTTCTTTCTTTCTTTCTTTCTTTCTTTCTTTCTTTCTTTCTTTCTTTCTTTCTTTCTTTCTTTCTTTCTTTCTTTCTTTCTTTCTTTCTTTCTTTCTTTCTTTCTTTCTCTTTCTTTCTTTCTTTCTCCCTCCCTCCCTCCCTCCCTCCCTCCCTCCCTCCCTCCCTCCCTCCCTCCCTCCCTCTCTCTCTCTTTCTTTCTTTCGATGGATTAATTAATTAATCAATTAGGTATACAGTGTTCTGCCTACATGGATGCTGGCATGTCAGAAGAGGGCACCAGATCTCATTTTAGATGGTTGTGAGCCACCGTGTGGTTGCTGGGAATTAAACTCAGAACCTCTGAAAGAGCAGCTAGTGCTCTTAACATCTGAGCCATCTCTCCAGCCCCTTTTACTGTTGATTTTTAAAAACAGAAACCGAGGAAGGCCTTTGCTTGCCATTAAGAGTGAGGAAAAGCGAGCTGCAGTAACAGCAGCGGTAAGGGAGAGTAGGCGTGGGAGAAAGCAAGGAAAGAAAGTAGAAAAGAGGCAGTAGAAAAAACACCAGGGTGGCCAGGCCTCTGGACACTACATCACTGGGGAGGGAACTCCAGCTTACGGTCTGCTAGCCCCTGGGAACCTGTCATTGACGTAGAGCAATCAGTCATCCTTATAATTAGTCATAAGCAGTTTCCTCAGCACATTGTTAAGTAGGGCATCAATATGTGAACTAATTTAGAGTAGTTTTTCATGAAGCCAGTTCAGTGTAAGCTACAATAGCAAGTTCTCTTTAAACTATATAAAAAACCTTTCTGAACACACATACCTAGTAGCCCTTTTAAATGTTATGATTTAGGCTTGTCTTAGTTTTTGGTATAGATCCTTCTGTCTTTGTGGAGTGGGCCAATTCTTGGCCATTTGAAATAGTATGAAAAGACTAGATACTTGAGTGGACATTCAACTAGAAGTCGGGAAGGTTTCGGTGTTCAGGGACGTGTTTCCTATTCTCTGTGTTATGTGTGCGGAAGGTATGTTTGTGTGGTGCCGCTAGCATCAGTCCTCAGAAGCTGTTCACCATGTTTGGTTTCTTGTTAACTTTTTTTTTGAGACAGGGTCTCTCTATGTCTTCCTGGCTTTACTCACTTTTTATTATATATGTATATATTACCAGTTCTGACTTTATACTTTTTTTTAGTTTGTTTTTATAAACTGCCTCAATTCTCTTGGGTAATGGGGCTTGAAATGACTAATTAAAGATGTTTTATTAATGTGTTTTGCTTGAATGTACATTTGGGAGCCATCTGTGTGCCTCGTGTGCATGGAGGTCAGAAGAGGGTGTTGATCCCCTGGAACTGAACTGCAGTTACACTGGGTTGTGAACTCTCATGTGGGTGCTGGGAACTGAACACAGCTGAGTCTAGGCAATAAGGCCTTTCAATCACTGAGCCGCCTTTCCTGCCCTTAATAATAATTTAAAAAAGGTTTTCTTTCTAAGTATGAGGATAAGCCAGAGGTAAATTTGGGCTAACCATCTAGTGCTACCACTGCCCTTCTCTGCAGTTAAGAGGTAGTTTCTACATCCTGAGTGTGAATCTTGGGTTTCACCTCATGACTAGTAGAAGAAAGTCTGGTCATCACTTTTCTGTGATGTTTTTGTTTTGAGACAGCGTTTCTCTGTGTAGCCTTGGCTGTCCTGGACTTAACTTTGTAGACCAGGCTGGCCTTGAGCTCACAGAGATCTGCCTGTCTCTGCCCCCCACCACACCTGGCTTTTTAAAAATCTATTTTATTATATATAACCACTGAGCCATCTCTCCAGCCCAAGAATCATTTTATTAAAAACTGGTATATCTATATAGAAATACGGGGAGGCAGGAAATGGCACACAACTGTAATCCCAGCATTTGAGGGATCTGAGTGGCAGTATTTGTCCAATAGGATTACTCCCCCCCCCCCCCAATAACTCAAAGGTAGAAATTAGAAGGAAATATTGGACAAGAATCCATACATATTTGAGTGGCCTAAGAGAGGGACAGATGGAAAGAATGAGAAAGGAGAGAGTACCAACATTTAAAAATTTTATTTTTAGGTATATGTATGTGTCTGCGTGCATGTGAAGTTAAGAAGAGGGCGTAAGATCCCCTGCAATGGAAAGTTATAAGTGGTTGTAAGCTGCCCAACATGGATTGGTACTGGGAACACAACTCTGGTCCTCTGCCAGAGCAGTATGCACTCAGCCTCTTTCTTCTAGCCTTGTATTTTTCAACTAGATGCCTAAAATTTGGTTTAAATTCTGAGTTTTTTTTTTTTTTAAGTCTCACAGAGCTCTTTTGTCTAATTTTAGAAAAAAATCCTCTACATATTAGTTTCAAATTTCATTTCCTGTCCTTGCCTACAACCTTAACACCTTGAATTTGCCTGATCATTATTTCCTTTGCTCACATTTGTTTTTTGAGTTGAGAATTTGGAGTCATTCAGCCTATCACTGGAGATTAAAGAGCATGGTTCTAGAGAGACTTGGAATACGTACCTGCAGTAGATGAAAGAAATACCCACTTGATGTTGAAATAGGTTAAGCTGTTTTCGGTAACAGAGGTCAATTTAGGAATATAAAAATGAAGTGTGTGAAGCCTGGCCAGACAGCAACATGGCAGCAATTTCTCATCTTTCCAGGGCCTTGTGTGTGGTAGTTAGTATAAACATTTTTATTTTTAGAGTGCCTTTTTGCAACAACTTCTTTTGCAATTACAGGATTAAAATGAATGTAAAGATGATACAGTATTAACACCTCCCCTCCCCATGTCAAGAGCATGATTATTCTGTATGCTCTTTGCATACATTGCTGGCTGGCTTCCCTTTATACTATTCCAAGGTTTTATGATCTAGGAGTTAAGAGATTACTCATTTTTCCTACAGGTTTCTTCTTGGAAAAAATCATTAGCAACCTTAAATTTTTTTTAATTCTTTATTAATTACCTTTATTCACTTTGTATCCCCCTGTTGTTCCCTCCCTCCTTCCATCCCAATCCTTCCCTCTACCCTCTGCATGCATGCCCCTCCCCAAGTCCACAGATAGGGGAGGTCTTTTCCTTCCTTCTGATCCTAGTCAATTAGGTCTCATCAGGAGTGGCTGTATTGTCTTTTTCTGTGGCCTGGTAATGCTGCTTCCCCCTCAGGGGGAGGTAATTAAAGAGCAGGCCAATCAGTTCATGTCAGAGACAGTCCCTGTTCCTATTACAATGGAACCCACTTGGATACTGAACTGCCATGGGCTACATCTGTGCAGGGGTCTTAGGTTATCTCCATGCATAGTCCTTGGTTGGAGTATCAGTCTCAGGAAAGACCCCTGTGCTCAGATTTTTTTGTTCTGTTGCTCTCCTTGTGGAGTTCCTGTCCTCTCCAGATCATCCTGAGTGAGCTATCCCAGAAGCAGAAAGATGCACACGGTATATATTCACTCATATAGATATAAAATATAGGATAAACCTACTAAAATCTGTACACCTAAAGAAACTAATCAAGAGGGAGGGCTCTTGATAAAATGCTCAATTCCTATCCAGAAAGGCAAAGAGGATGGACATCAGAAGAAAGAGAAAAGAGGGAACAAGTCAGGAGTCTGACACTATCAATGCAGATGCTGAGACTTATGGGCAACCTTTGGGCAGAGTGCAGGAAATCGTATGAAAGAAGTGGGAAACAGTAAAACCTTAAATTTTTTAAAGATTTTTATTTATATTTTAAATGGGGCCACACTCTGTAGCCCAGTTTGATCTGGTACTATGTTGACTAGGCTGGCCTCGAGCCTGTGGTCGTAACCCTGCCGTGGTCTCCAGAGTTTAGGTTTTATCAAGCCCGCTTTACTCAGCAACTTTTAAATGGGCTGTTCTTTGCCTGGGTATTTGCTGTGTTCCAGCTAGTACCCCATACTCCAACTTTCCATTCTTGTTAGTGCTCTTGAAAAGTTCTGTACTTCTTGTAGGTTGTCGTTATTTCTCTTAAGAATTGTAAGGTGTTACGAGAAAGATGTAGTGTTCTCTTTGTTTCTACTGGCCTCTCTCCCTTTTGAGGGCAGGGTACCCCGTTATTCCTGAATATTGTGCATCTGAGTCTCTTGTCTGGCATGTAGAAAATATTCAATAAATATTTATTGAATGAACAAATGTATGTTTTCTTTCTCTTTATACATGTTGATAGTTGATTGGATTTCATTTTTATTTTTTAGGTAAGGCAAGAAATTTAATCCCTATGGGGAGGAAATAGCCCACACTAGTGATTTTCCCGTGGGGGCAGAGCCAGCTCTTGGTGTGGGTGTTGAGAGCTTCTTATGCCTGCACTTTCCCTCACATTGTCCTTTGTGGACAGACGACTTCTCAGTGACCCAGATGCAACCTGAACAATGCAACAGTGTAGTTTTTCTCATGAAATATGTGTGTGTTTTTAAGTGTGTTTCTAAGTATGCATGTATTTTAAGTGTATGCTTTTAAGTGTGTTTTTATCTCTCTATATATTTTAACTGTTCATTTTACCAGTAGTTTTGGATGTTTAAGTGTATGCATTTGTGTGTACTTTTAAGTGTGCATTTAAAGTATTTAAATGTATTGTTGAAGTGTGTGTGCATTCTAAGTGTATGTTTAAATGTATTTTTGTGTGCATTTTAAGTGCGTTTTTAAGTGTGTGTGTTTAAGCCTTGGTTTTGGCTCTGGACCCACCTTCTGCAGTCTCTCATCTCTGTCCCAGCCTTCACTCCAGCCAGAATCGCCCTCTAAAATGCAAATGTGATCATGTTACTTCCTTCCTTAAAAACCCTTCAAGCAGATCAAGTTTAAACTCCCAGGAGTTTGTGAAGCAAGGCACTGTATTAGCTAACCCTTTCTGCAGTCTTATCACTCCTCATGTCCACTCTTGCATTCACTTATCCTGGCATCACACTTCTCACAGTCTGCTGAATAAAAGAGCTGTTTTCATTGCTCACTGAACCTACAATTCCTTCCCTTATGAAGGCCACCCTCGCTAAGAAATCTCAACTGTACTCTGAGATACTCTGGGGCGTGTCCACACCCTTACAGATAGCTATCCTGTCTTTGTACAACAGCCTTCTTTCAAAGGGAGTAAGAGGATTTATTTTGAACCAAATATGAGAGACCCCTGCACGGCCTGGGAGCATGGGTTCGGGTTACCTGCAATAACATGTTCCAACATGGAAGCATTTACAGCTTTATAATCAGAGAATGAAAGAGAGTCAGAAATTAAGGCATTTTCCAGACTCCAGATGGATCATCAGATTGATTACAGCAAACGGGAAAAACTGACAGGTTTCAGGTCTTATGTCATTCTTAGCTTCCAAAGTGGAGGAAGCCAGTGGTTCACTGAGATTGCTTTAAAGGTTTTGAGTCAAAGCTATGTTAGATCAGACACGGGTGGCCAACGAAATCCTTACTCAGAGACTAAACGCATCTAAGAATAGCCATGAAGTTTAAGCTAGTCATCGCACCTTGTAAAATCGGCAGCACGGGTCTCCAGCACCAGCCAGTGTCTTAGCTGCACTCGTTTCTAATCTCTGTGCCTCCACCCACGTTCCAACTAGGCTTCCGTACGAGCCTAGCTCGTGGGGGGGTGGGGGTGAGTGACCGGTGAAGGAGTGGCGGGAAAGGGAGGCCTCTAAGGAGAGCATGCAAATGAGTTGTAAGCAAAGTCTGAAAACGTAAAAGGTCCCAGGCAGCCCAGCCTGTTGCGTGGAGGCGAAAGCACAGCACCTCTGACCCACCGCCGCCTTGAAGACCCACGACGCACCAACGTTTTAGGCTCGAGGCTGGGGTCCACGAGACGCAGGATGGGGCCGGAAAGAGCTAGCAAGTGCGGAAAACCACTTGTCTTTTTAGTCACGCAGCGATATCTTAAAATTCAAGTTGCTCAGCGTCACAAACTACGCGGTAGAAAAATCGCAGATTGAGGCCAAGCGCCTACAGACCCGCTCCTTTCGGGACACCTCTCTGAGGGTTGCTGGAAGCCGGCTAACGTCTAGTTAGGAACCAGCGTCCGCGTCTAGATTCTGCGCGGACGCTGGGCCTGCGACACTGCGCAGCTCCACTTCCGGGATCGCAGCGGATCCGGGGACCGAGGTCGGGGCGTGTCCCGGAGGCGGGGCTAGAGCCGGGCTTGGGGCGGGGCTAGGACGCGAGGCGGGGCGAAGCTGAGGGAGGGGGCGGGGATAGAGCGTGGGGCGGGACAATGCCGGGCCAGGGGCGAGGCGTGGCTAACGCTGGGTGTGGGCGTGGCTGGGGCGTAGGGGCGGGGCGAAGCCGAGGGAGGGGGCGGTGTCTGGGGCCGGGGCTTGGGCGGGACAGGATGGAGTAGGACCTGGCCAGGATTCGGGAGGCGGGGCGGGGCGGGGCGGGAACCGGGCTGGTCACGCTGCGGCTGCGCGTTGCGGCTCTTCGCAGTTGGCCCGGGCGAGCGCGGCGGCAGCGGCGGCGGCGGCGGCGGCGGCGGTAGCGCGGGCCGGGATGCGGCGCTACCTGCGGGTCGTAGGGCTGTGCCTGGCCTGCGGCTTCTGCTCGCTGCTGTACGCCTTCAGCCAGCTCGCAGTGTCCCTGGAGGAAGGAGCGGCGGGAGGCCGCAGGCCACAGGCCGCGGCGGTTTCCTGGCTGGCGGACGGCGGACGCGGCCCCGGGAGAGGCGCGGGCAGCGCGGGCCCCGGCTGGCCGGGCAGGTACGGGCCGCAGCGCCGGGCGCGGGGGTCCGGGACGGCGCCGGCGGGTCGCGCCGTGCCCGCCACCGAGCACTTTCTGTTTGGCTTCAGACCCAGTGTTTAGAGCAGTTAGAAATGGAGTTGATTTGCAACTTTCTAGAGGGCTGGTTGGAAGTGAGTGGTGGCCGACCAAATCCTGATTACAGCCAGTGGGAATTCCCTCCTGTTTCCATGGAGTCGGAAGCTGAGCTGTTTAAGAATCTGGCTGGCGCCCTGGTGGAGCCCCCACCTCCAGGTGTCTAAGTTTTCATCCGTAGCCGTGGTTAGATAAATCTGGCCGGGGCATAGAGCGAGCTGTGAATTTTTGTTTTGGAAACACTGCCTATGCGGAAACTTAAAGGAAGTTCAGAAACATGAGCGAAATATTTGCCCCTATTTTATGGGAGTGGTGGGGAATGAAGGTACCATTTAAAAATGGCTATTTATAATGCAATATAGTGATTCGGTGGATTTTCATAAATCACTGCCAGTGTTAGAGTTATAAAGTTTAAATGGAAAACTGTTTTGGCAAGGTACTTAGCATCTTGAGCGTTTCTTACTGCCTTGGTGGATCCTGCATTTGTGGGCAATTCTGAGTGTAGCTAATTCTAGAGTGGAAGACAGAGGAATTGTGAAAAAGGTAACATCCACTTTGAGCTATTGTGCAGCTTCTGAGAGTTGATAGTTACTTCCAGAGGGAAGCGGGTAAAAAAAAAAAAAAAAAAACACCGAGTGGGGATAATGAGTTATTGTTTCACGGTTGAATTGTAGTCAGAAATGCGGGGTCTAGGTATTATTCTCAGATTCTATTGCCCACCTCTAAGAAAGTGTTTCGGGTTGTGGTGTCCCACACCGGTAGGATTTGCTGAAGGAGGCAGAGGCAGGAGGATCATGAAGAGCTCGGAGGCCAGCCTGGGCTACCTAGTGAGACAGACCCAGGTTCAACAGGCCGAGGACTGGGTATGTATCCCAGTGGTAAAGGACCTGCCAAGTGCTGAGTTCATTCCCTCCAGTCTTAGTACAGAGAATGCGTGAGTCTTAGATCTGTGCCCTCAATTCACTCACGGGCTCAGAATCCCCTGATCACGTGGTTGTGTCTCTGCGTATTAATTTACTCACTGTAAAACATAGATAATGAATTTCCAGCCACGTTGGGATATAATCGATAAAATTTATGTACATTTAATACTTACAACTTAATATTTTGATGTACATTCTGAAATGATTGGTACTGGCACAGTAAAACTGTAGCTGATGTGATTGTTTAAATTTTAAAGTGTAAGCCCCTCCCCCCCTTATACTTTTGGGGAAATTGTTCATTGGGGCCCAGTAAGAAACCTGTTAAACTAGAATGTCAGTAATCTGTGTTTAACCACGAGCTGTTATTAAGATGCAAATAAACACTGAGAACTACTGATACAGTTGAGAGATAGATGTGACCATTAATTTTTGCACTACTGTTGGGGTCACCCCCCCTCCCCCCAACTTCCTTGAATGTTTTTGAGGGCGTGGGGAATTGGGCCATTGAACACTGGAGAAAGTGGAAATCGTAGGCAAGGCTCCTTACCCTGCTTTGTTAGTCACACTTCATTTTCTAGGTTATTGGACAGCATAGAGCCATCTACGTCACATCTTTGTTGAGTGTTACTTGGGCTGCTGTAGCAAAACTATTCCAACTTCATAGATTGGAAACAACAGGAATAAGTGATTTCTTACTCCATCTTGCTATGGTCTCATATAGCCAGGGAGGTCCAGAGCTTCTAAATGGACAGTAATCCCATTCTTGGGTACTGACCTTTATGCTCTAATCACCTACCGAATGCCCCCCAACCCCTGACATTAGTTAGCGCATGGAAGATAAGAATTTTCTGGTGGGGCAGTCAACAAAAACAGTCTGAAAACTTAGCATAATCCTGATCCATAATATTGAATAAAAGCTAGTAATTAATATTATGAGCTTTTGGAGACACTCATTTGACTAAAAAGTATACTTTTGGCTTAGATATCTTATTTTAAAGTATCAAATATTCCTGTCTGTTGAAATTCTCCCTGCATAGTTCTTGCTTGCAAAGAATATGTTGCATGTAGTTTGAAATTTTTGTTTTCAGATTTGCTGTTTTTTTCTTTATTGTTTTTATGTTTCACACATAGAACAACTTCTATAGTCTGTACACTCCTACACACTAAAAAAATAACACTTAAATCTGTAATATATACATCTATCTATCTATTTTCTTTTTTTTTTTTTTTTTTTGGTCAGGGGAAGAGAGTCTGCTGTGTGGTCATTTTATGAAATGGTTACCCCGTTTCAGCGGCATCTGCTGTGAACCGCCCTTTCCTCACTTTCTGAGTATCCATGAAGTTAGAGATCTAAGAAAGAGGGGAAGGTCTGATTCAGAGCTAGAAAGTAAGTGGTCTAGACACGGAGCAGTCTCCAGTGAGTTGCCCAGGCAGATCCTAAGTCCTGGTAACTTGGCAGCATTCGGAGAATGAACTGTGCCGTGGTGCATGCACAATCCTGGCCCCGTCACGGGTAACCGTGGCTTGGATTGCATTGTTGCCCTATGCTCAGCCCTCCACAGTCTTAAAGTGGATTTGCCTGAAATTTTCCTTGACTCTTTATGGAGCCAAGGGATGCTTCGTCGCATACAGATTTTACAGAACTCTTGTGATTATTATTATTATTGAAATGAAAAAGAAATACCTTTCAACTTAGCTAAATACAGAAGACTGTTGTCTCCTGCATGATCTGGTCCTGGAAACCTGGCTGGAGCAGTGAGGGAATGAGGAAAGGACAGACATGTTCAGAGAAGCTGGGGCCAGTGTTGTCTGATGGAGTGGAACCATAGCACAGGAGGAGGGGTTATCCGTGAGCACGACCATATTGGAGAATTGCAGGCTGTAGACACCAGGGAGGAGGAAGCTGCAGTTAGCCTCTGTACTTGCCTGCACTGTCAGTAATTGAATGAGGCCAGAGGATTGTCACCCCACTGAGTCTCAGGGGAGAGCCTTTCCTTTTCCCCTTCTGTGGGTCTGAGGCATTAGGTCCTTGACACGTCAGTGCTACATACTCACTCAGGACCTCACCTGTTCTTTTCACGCTCACTTGGGGCCTCCTCAGCTCCCCCACAGAAGATGTCTGCTCTTGGGTTTAAGTCTCCTTCAAGCTTGAGAGGTTACTGAGGAGAGCATTAAGATTGTTCCGTGTTGTTTGTTTTTGTCTTTGACAGGGTCTCACTATTAACCACATCAGCTGTCAACTCCTAGACTCAAACCCCCCCTGTTTCAGCCTTCCAAGTAGCTGGTACCAGACTTTTTGTTTGTTTGTTTGTTTTGTTTTTAACCCCAACTGTTCTGGAATTCACAGGGATCACCTGCCTTTGACTTTCAACGCTGGAATTTAAAAAGTGCACTACCACAGGGAACATGGCTTTACACTTCTTTTTGTTTGTTTGAGACAAGTGTAGCCCTGGCTGACTTGGAATGCACTCTGTAGGCCAGGCTGTTCTTGAACACAGAAATCCAACTGCTTTTGCATCCCCGGTGCTGGGATTAAAGATGTGTGCCTCTAACACCTGGCTGGCTTTATGGTTTTTCTTAAATGTAGAAAATAAAATGTCTTTTTAAGTAATTTATTTTTTATTTCATGTGCACTTGTGTTTTGCCTGTATGTGTGTCTGTGTGAGAATGTCAGATTCCCTTGAAACTGGAGTCATAGACAGTTATGAGCTACCATGAATTGAACCTGGGTCCTCTGGAAGGGTAGTCAATACTCTTAATATCTGAACCATCTCTGCAGCCCTGAAACAACTTTTTAAAAAAGATTTATTTATTTTTATTTTATGTTCATGAATGTGGATTGCCTGCATACATGTTTGTGTACCACATGCATGTCTTGTGCTCTCAGGCTAGGAAAGTGGTTAGATCTCCTGGATCTTGAGCTACCGATGAACTGGGTCCTGTGCAAGAGCCTCCAGTGCTTGTAACCATTGGACCGTCTCTCCAGCCTCTTGTTTTTGTTTTTCTGAGACATGGTTTTAGTGAGGCTTAGGCGGCCCTTAAACTTAGTTTTTCCATCTCAGCCTCCCTGGTACTGGGATCACAGGTGTGTACCACCAGTCCCAGAGTGTAATTTTCTAAACATTTGTAATTATTGACAATTTTGAAGATGGGTTGTTTTTTTTTTTTAATTAGTTTTCTCTTGAGAAAATTTTTGTTCTGAAATAATGCTAATTCATGGGAAATTTGGAGACTCCCCATGTTTTTTTTCACCCAATTTTCCTAATAGTAACGTCTTACAGAGTGTCTATATATGTCCTAAAGTTGACATTTTTTAGTCTCCAGAACTCATTCAGAAAACATGTTTGTGCAGTTTGTGTGTGTGTGGCTTTGAGCATTTTAATAATATGTTAAAATTTGTGTGACCTGCGCTACCCCTTGATCAGTTTGCTCACATCCAGCCACCGAGAATGTCCTGTGTTAAGCCTTAGGAAGCTTGGTAACAAGCAGAGGCAGTACACTTAGCTGCTGGCATGGCCGCTTCCTGTGCTGCTCCCCCACATTCTGATTACCTAGTAGTTAAGTGTTGACCCTCTTGCACACCTTGTTAAGCAGGTATAAGCTGGGTACCCACCTTTGCTTTTCCAGAACTTTTGAGTGTGGGCAGGACTGCAGGTTTGGAGCTGTTTGTCTTCAGGCTGCTGCCTTCCTTCCTTAGTACCTGTAATAGCACATACCGTGCTCTCTAAACAGCTTCCTCTCCCACCTCCCCCAACACAGGGTCTTGCCTTATAGCCCATGCTTGCCTTACACTCAGACTCTTGCCTCAGCCTCTTGAATGCTGGGATTACAGGTGTTTGCCACTGTCCCTGACCTTAAAAAAAAAAATTCAGTTTTTCATGAATGGGAGAGTAGATAGGTTAAGTGAAGACTCTCAAGTAATTTTTTTCTTGCCAGCACATCTCTAGTGTTACTTTTTTCTGTATTTATTTCTGTGTGTATGTGTACACACGCATGCATGCGTGCATGTGTGAATGCATGTCTGCAGAGTACAGAAGAGGATGTCATATCCCTTATAGCTGGAGTGATAGACAGTTTGACCTGTCTGATGTGGATGCTGGGATCCAAACTCTGGTCCTCCAAAAGAGCAGCCAGTGTTCTTAACTGCTAAAGCATCTCTTTGCACTCTGATATTTCTGGGTTTTGTTTTTCATGTTAGTAGGTCATGTGTATATTCTTCCTAAGTGTTTTTACATAGCAAATACATTTTCCTGTGTTTGTAGTGTATGCATGCACGTGTGCTTATGTATATACATGTGTTTGAGAAAATGTGTGTGTGAATGTGTGTGTGTGTATAGAGCAGAGGTTGACATTTGATGTCTCTCTCAATCACCTTTTTCTGAGACATGTCTCTCGCTGATCTAGCTGGACAGCAAGCCAGCCCCAGGATCTTCCAGTCTCCACCTGCAGTGCTGGGGTCACAGGTGCGCTGCCACGCTTGGCTTTTTCCATGTGCGCTGAGGATCTCAAGACACTGTTTCTCAGACACTTTACTGAATAGACCGTCTCCTCGGCTCCCCAATAATGAATTTTAAATCTTACCTACATACAGTGTGTTTTCCAACATGGTGTTACAATCAAGAAACCCCCTAATACTTGACTTTTCCTGTCCAGCTATGTCTGCCTTAGCTTTTAGTAGTTTAATTACTTCCCCCCAACTGTGTCCATCTTAGTAACTTCCCACTCCCTCTCTGGACTCCCACAGGTTTGAGTCTGTCGCCGTAGATTTGCTTCTCCTGAACATTTCCCATAAATGAATCTTACCAAGTGTGAATATTTGAGTTTGGTCTCTTTCATTTTGTATTTTTAGGGTCATCTGTAGCATTTATTACTACACTTGATAATATTTCATTAAGTGGATCTGACATATTTTGCTCATCATGTGATAGGCATTTGGGTGGGCTTTCTACTGATTGGCTGTTGTGAATAGTGGTGCTATGGAAATTCATTTACATGTATTTTGTTACTGCTTTGGAGCAGGGTGTCCTGTAGCTAAATCTGGCCTCAGACACACTATTGCCTCTTCCTCCCTGACTCTCAACACTACCTGGCCACATATATCTTTTCTATAAACATAGGTGTTTTTAGTGCTCTTGAGTGTTTAGGAGTGAAAGTTGTGGGCTGTTGTTGCTCAAACCATTAACTTTTGTTAAAACTCACTTTGTGTGTACATGTGTGTGCGCTGTAGTGACTTTGTGGAGGCTTAGAGGACAACCTGCAGTGTTCACTTCTCTCCTTCCACCGCATGGGTTCCAGAGATTGAACTCAGGTCATCATGAACAGCTTCGAACCTCTTTACCTGCAGAGCTGCTTACTAGTCCCTAAATTTATACTCTAAAGGGAATTATGGCTTACATTCCTCTTCCTTGCTTTGTGACAACTCCAAGCTTTTCAGCAGTTTACAAACTAACAATGAACAATAACAATTTTTTAAGCATTAAAAGACTGTGGCTACAACTCTACATTGAACATCTCATTCTGAAACCCAGACTGTTTTGCTCCCCCTGCCCTCAACAAGAGCAAAGGTACATGCTGGTGTCGATTTTAAATAAACTATGTTAAACTAACACTGATGATGTCCTTATCCTAAGTTTGTGTGTGACTTAAATGGATCTGCAGGAACTTGAATTTGAAAGAATATATGCATATTTGTTAGGGTGCCACTGAGTTTAGCTGCCTATAAAAATGCAGCATCTAATCAAGAGACACATTACTATTAGGTAAATATTTACTTTCCTGACTAACCTCTTTTTTTTTTAATTAAGATACATAACTTTGCTGGACATGGTGGTGCACCCCTAATTCCAGTGGTGAGGCAGAGACAGGTGGATCTCTGTGAGTTCAAGGCCAGCCTGGTCTACAAAGCAAGTTCCAGGACAGTTAGGGCTCTGATACTGTCTCCAAAAACCAAATAAAAAAGATATGTACAAAACCTTGTGGGCTTTGATGTATCTCTCAAAGGAAAACCAAGTATAACAGTATAACTTTTCCTAGTGATTTTAAAATTCCAGTGCTGTAGTTGTTTGTGAAATAGCATACAGAATTTCATAGGCAGTATTTAAAGGATCACCAGTCAGACCCTGGTCCCAGAGTCTTATGTAGTCCGTTAGTCTGGTGTGCATCTCTCCAAGAGATGGTATTATACCTTCAGGCCTTAGATCAGAGATGGTAGAGGTTTGTGGGAAGTCAGACCAAAGAGTTTGCAAGTCTGAAATTTCACAGACCTTTTGATAGTAGAATAGCAACTTTTAATTGAATCCTCAGAAAAAGTAAATGCGTCCTAGGCTGGTGGTCTGCCCTGACTTCATGAGGGTAGTTAGTGTCTCATGTCTGCTTTGGGAGGAAGTAGCAGTGAGAAACGTTTTTGCAACATGAGACATACAATTTCTCAACCCCAGCCTTAAGAAGAAAGCGCACAGCATCCATCTCAGCCTTTGTGGTAATGAGGTAATGATGAAGCAGAGGATATGGGACTGAGCGGCCACCACTGTCAGCATGATGTCTTGCTCTCCACTTTGAAACACCATATGAGTAGTTTGAGTTGATGATTAAGTTGGATCTGTGTAATGATCTTTTTCTCCCATCACACCTGCATTTGTGACATTTTACTTTTGTGGTAAACAGACATGGGTGGAATGAGTTTTCTGGGATGTTGTGCATAGTCTGTGAAGAAAAAGATATGTTAGTGTCTTGTATGTGTCATCATAGGGGAGGAGATTTTAATGTTTCCAGAGAGTTCCTGACCAGAAAGCATTTCCAGTTGTAAGATACGCTCACCTACTGGTCTTAAGGTTTTACTTAAAATAATGTGCCCTAAGTAAAGAAGACACCAGTGTTCGAAAAATGCTTCAAATTCCTATAGCAATTGAACTTTGGTAAAAATGAACATGAAGTTATTGGGCTATTCACTGAATTCCTTGGCAGTTCCCAATCTAAACACTCACAGGACTGTTATTTCTTCTCACTGTCAGGTGTAAAGATTTCTCTCTGTGTTACTGGAATCCCTATTGGATGCTGCCCTCTGATGTTTGTGGAATGAACTGCTTTTGGGAAGCGGCTTTTAGGTAGGCCCTTAAAATATTTAATTGGTAGATCAGAGTAGGTAAGACTAGATAGTAGATGATCAAACCTTTCACTGTAATAAAACATAAGTCCTTTTCCTGCAATTCAATATCGTATAACTAAATAACTGATTTTCTGGGTGGGTTTTTTATTTCTCGGTGTCATCTTTTAGTTAAATTTTAACATATACGTCAATGCTCTAAATTTTTCCAAATGTTATTAAGATAAATTGTAAATTTTAGAGGAAGTTATGGTTGCACTTTACTGATAAATTGATGTGTAGGTGTGTTCTAGTTTAATAAAATACTGGAATAAACGCAGCTTGGGAGGAGAGGGTTTATTTGGTTTATACTTCCAGGTCACAGTCCACTCCTGAGGGGAGTCAACCATGGAGGAATGCTGTTCACGGGTTTTCTTGCTTGTTGGCTCAGCTCCCCTGATAGAACGCAGCCCTACCTACCTCAGGATGGAGTAGCCCATAGTGGGCTGGACCCTCCCACATCGACCATTAAGACAGTCTCTGACGAACATGCCCACGTGTCATTCTGACCCAGGAGCTTCTACCCTCAGATGACTCTAAGCTCTGTGAAGTTGACAGTCAAAATTATGTAGACAGACGAGAAAAGGCTTCTGCCAGATGTTTAAAGATAACCTACATATGTGTGCGTTTATGTGCGCGCACGCATTTGCCAGCTGTCTAATTTAAAGCTTGGGGTTTAATAGAGGATTTAATTTTTTGTCTGTTTGTTTTTTTTCTCCTGAGACAGGATAGCCTGGGCTATCCTGGACTTGCTTTATAGACCAGGCTGGCTTTGAACTCATAGAGTTCCGTCTGCCTCTGCCTTACTAAGTGCTGGGATCACAGGCATGCACCACCACACCCAGCCAGTCCTAGTACCCAACCTAGTATCTGGTTCATCTGGTAAAGACACTTGCTTCAAAGCCTGACACCGAGTTGGATGTCCAGGACCCACATAGCGGGGAAGAGAACTGAGCCCTGCAGGTGATCCTTTGGCCTCCACCAAAGAGCTAGTGTACTAAAAACACATTCTGTAGGGGATGTGACAGGAAAGATTATGTTACCTTTAGCCTGGAGGTTTTTGGGAATGAGGAAGATTAAAACATCCTTACCGAAGAAGTAGAAGACAGTATTTATTGCATGGTGTCCCATCCTGCTCATGTCTTCAGGGAGAGAATCAAGTGTCCATGGGAGTGGGGAAGGCAGTCACTCTCCTGAGACAGTGGTGCTGGCGAACGTGGGGGTGGCCTGACATATCCAGGGAGGCTCCTATCTTTATGGTTAACTTAAACCCTCACTGTTTGCCAGGGACCATGGCGGTCACCGCATTCTCAATCAGGTTAGAGCCGCTCTGTGGTTCAGAGCGTGGGTGGTGGTGCAGTAGTGAACTTGGGGGCAGCAGAGAAGGACGGACCTAGCATTTCTGAAGGCCTCCTGTAAGGAGCTGATGAGCGGGAGACTAGCCCACTTCAGGGTCGCGTGCTCTGGACGAGAGGCCCTGCACTGACCTGGTGTTTGTTTTCAGTTTGTGTTTAAATTGACAACGTGCGTTTCCTTTGATAGTTTGATAGAGATCTGTGGTGTGGAGTGATTACACCAAATAATTTTCATCCTGCCCACCTCTCATAATTTACCAATTTTAGTGAGAACATGTAAAGTCCTTTAGCCGTTTTAGGATTATTTAATTTCATGTTTGTGATGTTTTGCCTGACTGCATCACATGCATGCAGGGGTCATGGAGGCTAGAAGAGGACATCAGGTCCCCTGGAACTAGTTAAAGTTGGTTGTGAACTGCCGCAGTGGGTGCTGGGAAATGAGATTGAGTCCTCGTAAGAGCAGCAAGTACTCTTAACCTCTGAACCATTTCTCTGAACCATTAGGCTATTTTGAAATATATAACACTTTTTTACTATCTGTGATCACTTTACTATGCAGTAAATCTTGAATTCTTTAAACCTTTTGGTCCAGCCCTCTGCCTCATTTCTGGTCACCACTTTTCTGTCATTCTGCTTTATTCATGAGCTGCAATTGTTGGCTTTTTTGTTTTTAAATTAAAAAAATAAAATATACTTACATCATTCCCTCTCCTCCTGTGCTCCTCCTCACTGTCTCATATTTACTGTCTCTTTATCATTAAAAACCTGCTGAGTGTATTTGGTAGCTTGTATGCATGGTTTTGGAACTGACCACTTGGTACTGGATAACCAATTAGAGGGCTCATCCCTAGAGAAGACTTAATTATTCCTGTTTCGACAGTTACTCATTGCCTGTAATACAAGCTGCATTCTTAATATGTATAATAGTATACATAAAGTCTTGAATTCTCCATTTCCTGTAAGCAAATGGAGAGGGTTAGTTCTGTCTTCTCCCCCCCTTCTCTCTCTTACACACATATATGCACAAGTACAGAGAGAGAAAGAGAGAGATTGAGATTTCCTTGTGTTGTCCCAGGCTGATAATTTAGCTTGTAGGCCTAAGTAATATTTGTGTTTCAGCCTCTCAAGTAGCTGAAAGGCTGAAACGTGTTTACAACTAGACTATATTAGACTGTTTTAGTTTGTTTGTATTTTTGAAACAGGGTTTCTTTTTGTAGCCCTGGCTGTCCTGGAACTCACTGTGTAGACCAGGCTGGACTTGATCCCAGAGATTCTGCCTGCCTGTTCCTCCTGAGTGTTGGGATTAAAGGTGTGTGCCATCACGGCCTGGTTACATTAGGCTCTTAAATTTGAGATTTTACATCGTACTCCTCTTCTACACTTTCTGCTTGTAGTATTGTATCTACTTAAACCATACAAAAATATAAACCAGTTTGCAGTATGTATCAACATTCTATAAAATATCTTAAGCATAGTTTCCTTTTTACTTCCTGTTTGTCTTTGTGTGTGTGTGTGTGTGTGTGTGTTGTCTATGCACAAGTGTGCCTGGTGTTCACAGAAGACAGAAGAGGGTGTCAGATTCCTTGGAACTGCAATTATAGGTGGTTGTGAGCTGTCTAATAGGGGTAATGAGAACTGAAGTCTGTCCTCTAGAAGAGCAAGCAAGTGTTCTTTACTGCTTGAACCGTCTCTCCAGCTCTTAAACTCACTTTCTTAAGCAGCACTAAATCTCCCTCATACTCAGTGACCTGTGTCAGGAAGACAGTGTAGAACACAGATGCCACGCCCTTCTTGCCTGCTTTAGCTGTGTGTGCTCTGTGACTGCATGCAGGTGCATCTGCTGGGCCTTGTGTACAGGTCACAGGGTACAGTGGTACCCCTCACCTTCCACCTTGTTGGAAACAGACTCTTCGGTGACAGGGGAGAAACTGGGGATCTGCCATCTGCTTCCACAGTAGAAGTTAAGGTTCTCTCCCCCTCTGTGAGTCCAAGGATGGAAATCAGGTTGGCAGGTTTGCCTTTAAGCATTTTACCCACTGAGCCATTCCACTGGCCCCCATCTTTTGTGATGGTTTTGTTGTTTTGCAGAATGACCCTTAGTATGGATTTGCCTGTGTCCCCATGAGTAGATTAAGGGTTTGGTGTCGCTTTAGGCTTTTGCTCATGCTGTCAGAAGGCGTCAGCGGTATCTACCATAAGCTTAAGGTTGAGGTGCCTCATTTAGTGCAGTAGGTAGCGGGACAGTCTTATAGCTTAACATGGTTGGTTAAGTTTTATTGCATGGTTACAGTGCTGGACTCCACGTCTTCTCTGTAACACTCTCTGTCCATTTTGAAATATGTATGGAAATACATTCATTCCTTTTTTTTTTTTTTTTTTTTTGGTGAAGTAGTGATCGCAATGATTGTCTCATTTTATGTCTCTTGGTGGCAGGTTTTGAAGAGTTCTTTCCATTTGCTTAGATACTTTCATGATTCAGATTTTAATTAATTTTGTTATGCTCTTCGTTAGTGTCATGTTCTCGGTTTTTGAGGTTGGTGGTATTGCAGACTGACCCCTAAGCAAGCTGGGCATGAGCTTTATGGCTGAGGTGCATCCCAGCTCTCCCTTTTGTTTGTGAGCCTCGGGTTCCTCAGGTCCTAGAGGTCACTGGCAATGAGAGAGAATTTATGTGCCCTCAGACACTACTCAAGTAAGAAAGCCTTGGCTGCTTACATTGCTCTGGGCCCTGATGCTTCTCCACTGAGTTAGGGAAGTATGCTACAGTGATGGGCATTGCCTAAGTGAGGTTCCTTCCTCACACATCTTAGAGGCTCCCCTTCTGCCTTAGTTGCATTTCCTGTTGCTATGATAAAATGCCCTTATATAAACAGTTTAAAGGAAAAAGGGTTTATTTGCCTTTCAAATTTCACGTTGCAATCCCTTGTTGTGGGAAGTTAGGATGTCACACCCACAGTCAGGAACAGAGGGCAATGAATTAATTGGTGTGTCGTCATGCCTGGCTTGTTCTTGCTTTTTTACTGAGTCCAGACTCAGTTTGTGAGTTGCTGCTGCTTATATTTAGGGTGAGTCTTGCTAGGTCAGTAAACCCAGTTAAGGAACTGTTTGACAGGCTATGCCCAGAGGCCAACCTCACTTGGACAGTTTTTCCTTAGGAGACTTCCTTCCCTATTCATTGCCTTATGTCCAGGTGACAATCAGAGTGAACCATTACACGCCAGGCAGCCTTAGGACAGCAGCTTAGGACACAGTAAGTTTAGCTGTCAGTCGGAGAGCTTCCTAGAATTTCTTGAGGAATGGCTGGAATGGTTTTTGATAAAAATAAAGCTGGGTAGGAAGCCTGCCAGAGGGAGCTGGGTCCCTGTTGTCTGCAGCAGTTTAACACCTTTGTAGCCCAGGGCTCCTCTGTAGGTGACCCGGCTGCTGCCTGTCTTTGTGAATGGTCTGAGGGATCCTGATGGGCGTCAGGTCCTGTACCTAGCTCCCACTTCAGGCCATGATCTGAGTCCCTGCTGGCACAGGCAGCCAGTGCTGTGCTTCTCGCTGAAGCTGGGCTTGACTGGAGAGCCAGTGTTCTTTGAATTGTCTAGCAATTTCTTCTTATCATTTGGAAAAATAGATTTGGCTTTAAATTTCTTTTCAGGTAACATTAATCTCTGCAGGGATTTTAATTAAGATGAAGTACATTTTTATACACCGTGATGAAGATCCTGGCATTCATGTGGGCCAGAATTACCAGAATGGCTGTTTCTCTGTGAATGCTTAGAAAGCTTTAGTCATCAGTTCCTGAAATGTAGACACTTTCTGCAGATTTCTTGTAGTTCTTCTGCAGTTGTGCTTTCTGACCTTGGGGCTGAGGGTCAGGTTGTGGGTAGAGACTTCCTCAGTGCCTGCTTCCTTTGCTCAGTTTGGGTGCTGAGTGCGAAAATGCTGCAGAACAAGCCGACCCACAGTCCAGCCGTGTTTCCTGATGTGGGCGGTTGAGGGATTGTTTTTACTTTTGCTCTGTTGCTGTTGTCTTTGAGACAGGATCTCATGGAGCGTAGATCACAGATCTTGAACTAGCTGAGAGTGAACCTGGACTCCTGATCTGTCTGCCTCCACCTCCCGAGGCCTGGTGTTGCATTCATGACTGGCCCTTGAGTCTGCTTTTAGGCAGATTTTTTTTTCCTTCTTTGAGGAGCATTTTTCTTTTCTCCTAAGGTACACAGTGTTTCTTAATAGGCTCTGTAGAGAGTTCTGTGCAGAGTAACATGTGACTGTTACACGTCAGTTCATAGTGGCTCTTGACTCCTGACTTTGGGGTTGTACTCGGCTTGTGGACCAGTTAAGCAACTGAACCTATTGGACATTCTCAAATTATGATTTTGTTTTTCCAGAGATAGTCTTGTTACAAAGCCCAGACTGGATCCTCTTGCCTCGGCCTTCCTAGTGCTGAAATTATAGACTTATGCCATGTCGCCTGGTTGTGATGTTTTAATTTTTTTGTTTTAGACTAATTTTATGTGTGTGAGTGTTTGCATGTATATATGTCTGCGCACCACATGCATGGTCTGGTGCCTGCAGAGTCAGATCAAGGTGTCAGATACCTGTCATTGGAGTTGCAGATGGTTGTGAGCCACCTTGTGGACAGTGACAGTGGAGATCTTATCTTGGTTGGTTACATAAGCCTCTACTGCTAAGTGCATGAGAGGTCAGGGAAGGAAGATAGCAGTTCCAGCCTCCGCCCGGTCCTCTGCAAGAGCAACGTGTGCTCTCAGCCACCGGAACATCTTTCCATCTTCAGGCTGATGTTTTTTGTTGTTGTTGTTTTGTTTTTTAATATTTTTTTATTTTAATTTTTATTAATTACACTTTATTCACTTTGTATCCCCCCTGTGGTTCCCTCCCTCATCCCCTCCTTCCCCCTTCTTCACGCATGCCTCCCTCCCCCAAGTCCACTGATAGGAGAGGTCCTCCTTTCCTTCCTTCTGATCCAAGTCTATCAGATCTCATCAGGAGTGGCTGCATTGTCTTCTTCTGTGGCCTGGTAAGGCTGTTCCCCCCTCAGGGGGAGGGATTAAAGAACAGGCCAATCAGTTCATGTCAGAGACAGTCCCTGTTCCCATTGCTATGGAACCCACTTGGACACTGAACTTCCATGGGCTACATCTGTGCAGGGGTTCTAGGTAATCTTCGTGCGTGCATGGTACTTGGTTGGAATAGCAATCTCAGGAAAGACCCCTGTGCTCAGATTTTCTGGTTCTGTTGCTCTCCTTGTGGAGCGCCTGTCCTCTCCAGGTCTTACTATTTCCCACTTCTTTCATAAGATTCTATGCACTCTTCCCAACTGTTGGCCATAAGTCTCAGCATCTGCTTTGATAGTCTGCAGGGCAGAGCCTTTCAGAGGCCCTCTGTGGCAGCTCCTAACTTGTTCCCTGTTTTCTCCTTCTTCTGATGTCCATCCTCTTTGCCTTTCTGGATGGGGATTGAGCATTTTAGCCAGAGTCCTCCCTCTTGATTAGTTTCTTTAGGTGTACAGATTTTAGTAGGTTTATCCTATATTATATGTCTATATGAGTGAACATATACCGTGTGTGTCTTTCTGCTTCTGGGACAGCTCACTCAGGATGATCTTTTCCAGTTCCTACCATTTACCTGCAAATTTCATGATTTCCTTGTTTTTTATTGCTGAGTAATATTCCATTGTGTATATCTACCACAATTTCTGTATCCATTCTTCAGTTGAGGGGTATCTGGGTTGTTTCAGGCTGATGTTTTATGGTGTTTTGCTTGTTTGTTTGTTTGTCTGGTTGGTTGGTTTGGTTTTTCAAGACAGGGTTTCTCTCTGTAGCCTTAGCTGTCCTAGACTCACTTTGTAGACCAGGTTGACCTCTAAGTCACAGAAATCCACATTGTCTCTACCTCCCTGAGTGCTGGGATTACCAGGCTAATGTTTTAATGAAGACTTAAAAAAAAAAATAAATAAATAAAACCACTGTGAGAAGTAGGATGTAAATGCAGATAACAGGATGGTGACATAGAATTCTGTAGAATTGTACCTCAACTGCCTTCTCTATGTCTGTGGCTTCCACTGTTCTGAGATGAACTGAATTCATGTTTCTTTTGTCGCAGCATAAATGGTATGCATACATAGGAAATGAAGGGCAAGGGGTTAAAGGAATGGTTGGGAAGAAGGCAGCACTTCTGTCCAAAGCCTGCAGTGGAGCAGTGTGGGGAGCCCACACCAGAGGAAGGGAAGGGCCCTCCAGCCCAAGTCCACGCTCTTGTCAGAAGCAAGTTCCTGCCAGGGTGGTGTGTGTGTGTGCGTGTGTGTGTGTGCGTGTGCGTGTGTGTGCGTGTGTGTGTGTGTGCGTGTGCGTGTGTGTGTGCGTGCGTGCACGTGCGTACGTGTGTGTGTGCGCGCGACACAGGAGGCCTTTCCTTCCAGAAAGACATTTTGATATTTCAGATCTTTGCAGAGATGTTGACACCTCTTGGTGAGTAGACTGAATGTGTGCCACTGAAGAACGTTACACGAAATAATTTCTGTAATCAGCATGGCTTCGGGTGGAGTATGATACAGAAATACTTATGGGTGAAATTGTAGCTGACTTGCCTCACGGATCTGAGTGTGTGTTGAAGAAGGCACGTAGAGGGATTTTAAATGAAATGAGAGGATGTTTTGATAAAAAAAAATACTCCTTAAATATTTGAATGAAGACTTCCATACTCTTCCTGTCTTGACATCCAGTGTGAGAGATGAGTGGAGTTAGCTACTCCTTTGTTCTTTGGAAAGTTTACTCGTGATGTGTGTTGGCTGTGGAAAACTGGTTGATGATTTCTTTTACATGTTATAAAGAAGTTGTAAATGTCTGTTTTTAAACATAGTAAAATACCATTTAGTAGTAAGTACATGCTGAACTGTTGGAAATGTGCTTCTCTGTGCTGTTAGGTATGGTCTGAAAACACAGCCCATTGAGAAAATGCACCTTGCTGTTGTTGCCTGTGGTGAAAGACTGGAAGAAACTGTGACTATGTTGAAGTCAGCTCTGATTTTCAGCATCAAGCCACTGCACGTCCATATTTTTGCTGAGGACCAACTTCATGATAGCTTTAAAGACAGAGTGAGTACTTGACGCTCAGTGAACATTGCTGAGCTGACTGTTACCCTACTACAACTGTCTATTGGTACCCTTCCCTCTTAGAGAGAGTGCTTTCTAGGAGTCCAGATGCAGTGGAAAGGATGATTGGTTTTTGAGCAGGAATAGGCAACCTTCCACCCTGCCAGGTATGGCGATTTTATTTTCTTACCTCGTTTCAGGGTGTGTGGACTGAGGAATACAGACGTGGACAGTGCTTGCTGTGTGGTAGTTCTTCATCTGGAAGGAGGGCTCTGCTTTTTTCTGGTTGTGGCCAGGCCATTTTCAATATTTGGCTCTATCTCATGTTTTAAAACAACCATATCCAGTATGAGGAGAAAAAAAGAGAAAAAAGTGCTCTTTCCCTTTAAGGTCACTTTGCATTAATAGTTGACTTTTGGTGGAGTGTAGTCATTGGATCATAGCTAGCTGCTAGTGTGGACTCAGGGTGGCCTTGTATCCTCCTCAACAGCAAATGGCCGTGGAGGAATTAGGGATCCATTTCAAAGAGGAGTCAGGCCTTGTACACAAAGGAAGATGACCCCAATCTCACAGCCATGTGTTCTGAGGGGGAAGGTGATGATTGTGATGCTTCTTCCCCTCCCCCCACTTATCTCTGCTAAATCTAGCTTTCAAGCTGCAATGGATTTTTTTTTAATTTGATCTATGTATAAAGATTCTTTGTTTTCCAAGTTAAATTAGTTCATTTCCTTGTTGAAGGAAGAATACCATTTGTAGCCTTAGTGTCTGTCCAAGAAAGTTGCTTAATTCTGAGAGGTACGAGAGGTGTACTTTAAACTTTTTCCAGTCATCTCTGGATTTTATGCATACTTTATCATTCTATTCTCTTTCCCTAGATTGTTTATTAAAGTGTACATACATATTGCTTGTGTTTTGTTACTGTTTGGAGATGGGTTCTCACATGTGTAACTGAAGCTGGCCTTAACCTCCTGTTGGTCCTCCTGCCCAATTTCCTGAGTGCTGGGGATTACACAGGTCTGAGTACTTCACCCAGCTCTAAACTATATTTTTAACTTATGTGTTTGGCTTTGATTTGATGAAAGAATATCAGATATTTGATGGACTAAATTGCAAAATATTCCAATATTAAAATTAATATTGAAGTTAGTATTGAAAAGATCTTTAAGTGACTTATAAGTTGAAAGAGGAAATGAAATTGCTATTCTTTCAAAATAATTAACAGGGGCACCAAAGCAGGGTGTTGCAATAAAACTATTCTTAAACTATGTTGGAAGATGCGTTGCTTTCAAAAGTATTGCACACAGTTGTAACGCGAAGAGGCAATAGCTTGATGCAAACTATACCCCACCTCCTCTGATCATTTCTGTGTATTCTTTGGGTAATTTGAACCAAAAATTCTAAAACTGGGCCTGTTGGCAAGTGCTTATCATTCCAGTTCATTGGGAGGCTGAGGCAGGGGCCTGGGATTTAAGGCTCTGCAGAGTGGCCATTCCTTATTTTACACAGCTGCAATAGCATAAGGCCATCAGGAGCCATGCTGCTGGAGCAGTGACGATAGGATTCATTAACTGGGTCAGTACCAAGGCAGTGTTTTGAAGTGAGTTTAGGACATTAAAGATGGCTTTAAGATGTATTTTGGGGTCCGTAGGGATTTTTTTTTTTTTTTACATTGGCACTGGATCTGTGTTTATTAGATGGTTTATTAGGAATACTAGTTCCCATTTAAACTTTCCGTAAGTGGACTAAACTGATGCTACATTAGTCTGACACTTAATTTGAACATTTTTTATCATATATACGATAAGGTAATAATTTGAGTGCTTAATTTTTCTGATTTCAATTTGTTTAGAACTGGGAAAATTCACATGGGTGAAATTAAGGGAGATTTGGGCTGTTGGGCTTAGCAAGAAGCAGCTGTGTGCACTGAGTCACTTTTTGAGGTGGAATCACTCGGTTAGCCTGGCACTGACTGGTTTCTGACAGGCTGGCTACTGAGCAAGCGTGGTTGTCTCCCTGTCTCCTCCAGTGCACTGTGCTGGGGATCTGACCTCAGGTTCTCATTCTTAGCTTTCTGGACTGACCATCGCCATGGCCCTGAATACTGACTTTAAAAAGTCCACTGTACCTTAGATCTTGGTGATAAAGTGTTTGTAGCATATCATTATAATTTTTAGATTTGAAATGGAAATGAGAGAGTAATAGAAAAGAATCCTTTAAATGTATAACATCAAAGTTTTAGCATTTTTGTTTGTATCTATTGTGATGTTAAACAGAAGGTTGAAAGTAAAACAAATCTGAGTTGTTTTATGTTTTTATCTTTAATTCCTTTCTATGTGTTTAGCTTGACAGCTGGTCATTTCTGCAAAGATTTAACTATAACCTGTACCCTATCACCTTCCCGAGCGACAGTGCTGTGGAGTGGAAAAAACTCTTTAAGCCGTGTGCTTCCCAGAGGCTGTTCTTACCCGTGAGTTATTCTCCCTCCACTGCTTCTTTGCTTTTTCTTTCTTAAATTTGAAACTTAATTTTATACAGAAGATGTCTTGGTTAGGGTTTCTATTACTGTGAAGAGACACTGTGATCACAGCAACTCTTATAATGGTTCAGAGATTGAGTGCGTTATTTTCCCAGAGAAGCCCTGGGAAGACACTGACAGCGGTCACTATGCGATGTGTATGTTGGTTTTGAACTTGAGCTTTGAGCTATTTGATTTTATTCATGTCTTTATTTTTTTTCTGCCGTGCTGGGGGACAACCCAGGTCTCACACGTGAAGAATGTGTAACAAACAATAAGTAACCTCATGCAAGTAATCTACCACTGAGCTACACCCACAGCCTTCTTTTGAGACAGTCTCCCCAAATTGCCTTAGCTGGCCTTAAATTCAATATCCTCTTATATCATCCTCCTGAATAATTGGCATTGTAGGGCTCATACCTCCAGGCCTGGTTTTGAGTATAAAGCAGTGTCTTTGTAGTTTTCTGAGAATATTAACCTCTAAACAGATGGTGTATTGTGGCACACAAACAGAATATTGATAGAAGGACAAATCTTGGGCTAGGTATAATACTCAGTTCAGCCCTCCTTGGGAGGCTGAGGAAGGAAGACTCAGGGGCTTCAAGTCCAGCCTATATGCTGAATGCCAGATGTATTAGCCTGAGTTCTCTAGGTGAACTGAGCTGATAGAATGAATCTGTGTATATTTAAGGGGGTTATCAGAGTGGCTTACAGCCTGTGATCTGCCTAGTTCAACAGTGACTGTTTCCTGACAGAAGGCCAAGAATCCAGTAGTTGTTCAGTCAAGAAGGCTGGCTGTCTTAGCTGGTTTTCCATCTGCGTTAGAATCCCAAAGAAGGTTTTAATACTAGTAAAGTAATACCTCAGCAGCGGTATAGATGAACTTGTCAGCAAGAGTGAGCACAGTAAAGCAAAAAACAAAAGCTTTCTTCCATGTCTTGTTATTGGAACTTGCCACCAGAAGGTGTGGCTTAGAATTAAGGTGAATCTTTCAACTTCAAGTGATTGAAACAAGAAAAGTCACCCACAGGTGTGCCCAGCTGCTTGATTCCAGGTGTAGTTTTCACCCCTTTTCCACTGGTGGGGAAGCAAACCTTGCTTATCTCCTTTTAGCCATGGTGTCTGAGTAAGGAGGACTTCCCCATTCAGGCCCAGCCATCTCCTGAAGTATTTTCTCTATCTGATATTAAATTAATCTCTAGCAGACTGAGAGGGGAATAGAGATTTCAGCGTAACTGCTCAGTAAGGCATTAGCTCAACTTTGTTGCAGGCAAGGATCAAGTGTTGTTCTCATTGTGTCATAACTACAGTGTTCCAGGCACCTCCAGTCTGCCCCAGTAACTATGGATACAAAGTTGAAAACTTGGGTACAACATTATGAGACTGTTACTTTTGCTATCCTGATTTCATGTTTCTCCAGTATGTGACCTTGGTGGTGATGTCATGTTGTACATATCAAAGGGTTGGACACTCCTGCTAGGTTACCCTAAACTTTGAGTTTTATGAATATCGGAGGGTAGGCAACACATTTACATTTGTAAGTATCTACGTTTTGTTCAAGAATGACAAATTTCAGAAGAATTACCTTAATATTGTAAATTGGCTCATCACTTAGATATAATTTCTGTTTCTATACTTTTGTTAAATAGATTTATTTATACCTAATTCAAATATCTCTCCTCATAGTTAATACTGAAAGAAGTTGATTCACTGTTATATGTCGACACTGATATCCTTTTTTTACGACCTGTCGATGATATTTGGTCATTACTAAAGAAGTTTAATTCCACACAAATTGCTGCCATGGCACCAGAACATGAGGAGCCTCGAATAGGATGGTACAATCGCTTTGCTCGGCATCCATACTACGGGAAGACTGGGGTGAACTCTGGAGTGATGCTGATGAACATGACCCGGATGAGAAGGAAGTACTTCAAGGTGAATTGACAATGCAGGCAGTTGATTTAGGTTTCTCTTTATGCTTTTGCTTTTCTGAAAACCTAATTAAACTAGGTGTTGGAGAGATGCTCAGTGGTCAGGGTCTTTCACACTGGGCAGTGGTGAGTTTCTAGCATCCACGCTAGTTCATTACTGCTTATAACCCCAGCTCCAGGGCTTCTGAGGCCCTCTTGTGGCTTCTGTAGGAACAAGTACACATAAATAAAAATGAAGAAGATCTTTTAAAAATCACCTAGGGCTGTGGCTGGAGAGCTGGCTCGGTCATTACGTGTGCTCTCGGCTCTCTCACAGGGGACCCCTTCAGTCCCCAGCACCTGTGGCAGCCAGCGCACAGCTGTAACTCCAGTTCCAGGGGATCTGAAGCCTTTTTTTTTTTTTTTTTGGCTAAGGGCATCAGGCATTCACATGTAAATATACTTATTTACTTATAAGTAAATATACTTATCTGTAAGCAAAACATGTAAGATAAAAATAAATATGTTGAGTGTATACGTGTGTTTGTGTATTTCCAGATGTGGCTCACACCTTTACTCTTAGCACTCAGGAGGCAGACAGGTGGGTCTCTTTGCCAGCCAGAGCTACACAGTTGAGATGTTATCTCACCCAGCTTGAGGGAAAAAAAAAAAAAAATATATATATATATATATACATACACACACACAAACACACACACATATATGTATGTATAGTTGAAAGGGAGAAACACTAAATTATTTTTTAATTTTCTATTTTGGATAATTGTTAAAAGTGTTCATTGTGTTCTGTATCCAATTAGTGGCTGATTCAATTAGGTCACATCTGAAGGTTTTTTTTTTTTTAAAGATCTATTTATTATTTATACAGTATTCTGCCTGCCTATGTGTCTGTAGGCCAGAAGAAAGCACCAGATCACATTATAGATGGTTGTGAGCCCCCAGGCGGTTGCTGGGAACTGAACTCAGGACCTCTGGAAGAGCAGCCAGTGCTCTTAACCTCTGAGCCATCTCTCCAGCCTCTCAGAAGGTGTTTTCACAGTGAGGTAAAGTAGCAGTACACCAGGTAGCGACTGCCATCTTCTACACTGTCAGCTCGGGAAGCTGTCATCGTTTTACACTTGGGCAGCGCTGTGAGCTTGAATCTAAAGTGACCTTCGGGGCAAGTTTGGTTGTCAGCATAGACTGTGCAGCCTGTCAGTCTGGATCCGAACTGGCTTCTTAGCTGTTCTGTGGGTGGGGGGAGCTTGACTCTCCCGGGTATTCCTCATCTGCGCAGTGGGCTGGTATGTAACATACCTGTGCTTCGGGGCTTTCCGTGAAGGCGAAGGGGCTTCATTAAACAGGTGCTGATGACCTCGTGCAGAGGATGTGGGGTTGATTCCCAGCATTTGCATTCGGAGGCTCACAGCTCTGTGTTAACTCCAGTTTCAGGAAATCCTCTGCCCTCCCATGTCCTCCACAGGTAACTGTGTGAACACAGCACTCATACATTAATTACTCAGGCGCATACACATAATATAAAATTTACAAAGCAAACAAAAATCCTTACAAAGTTCGGAATAGAACATGATAGTAGTCAAATTTTTTGATATTTGATGAAGTTAAGTAAAAAACAGGGACTTCTGAGAAAACACAGGCTTTCCCTCCAATGATTATTCTTTTATGTCTAGTTAGAAATAAACTAAGGAGTATTAAGAGTCTATATGTATTTCTCAGGGGTTTTTAAAATATTTTTCTGTGACTTCTGACAGATTAGAATTTACATTTTTATCTTTCCTTCCTTTCTTTTCTTCCTTCCTTCCCTTTTCTTTCCTTTCCTTTTTCCTTTCCTTTCCTCTTTCCTCTCCTTTTCTTTTTTCTTTCTTTTGACCTCAGGTCTTCTCTGTGTGTACTCCAGGCTGTTCTGGAACTTCTGTATAGACCAGGCAGAGATCTGCCTGCCTCTGCCCCCCAAGTGCTAGGACTAAGGTTGTGGTCCATGCCAGTTTTTGCTCCAGTACGGGCAGTGCACTGCTTGTTGCTGTCATCACTGTATGCCAGCCTTTCTATCTTAGAAATTTGTAGTGTATGTCACTCTATATTCCATCCATCAGGTGAACTCTTATTTCAGCTTTCCATTTTCTGAGTCTATTTTCATTTATATAGGCTTCCAGCAGAAGGTGTGAACCAGAGTAAAGGTATATGCGTCTTCCCACTTGAAGTGATTTAAGTAAGAAAAATCCCTCACCATGTGCCCAGCTGCTTGGATTTTAGTTAATTCCAGGTGTAGTCAAGTGGACACCAAGAATAGCTAGTACAGTTAGCATCTGTTCTTGCTTGACAACAGACACTTTGTTTCTTTTGCTCTTATATTTTGAGTATTTACATTTCATAGACCATAAAGCTTTCTTATGTGAAAGCAGCATATCAGCATGACTGTTCTGCCCGCTTGTTAGACTGTGCTTGGTGATGTCATGCCAGAAGATGGTGCTGTAAGATAATCTGCTAAGAATTATATGACTTCTCTCTACATTTGAACTTCGTAGAATTATGAGGATAGTATTGCAAAAAGCTGTGGAAATAATCTGACCCTTTGATTTTTAAGATTGGGTTATATAGCTCAAATTCATTACTGCTCTTAGTTTATCTTCTGTGCTGTTGGCCCTTTCCCCTTGTCTTTCTGCTCTTCAGCCAGGTAGAGATGTGGATGTAGGGTTTAAATAATTTCTAGACATTCAATTTTTTCCATTTCAAAGAGCTTTGTTTGCATCTTCTTTATGTTTACTCCTGACTGTGTGTATGCCATGCATGTGTAGTCCAGGAGGCTGTCAGACACCCGGGGGCTAGAGCTACAGGCAGTTGTGAGTTGCTGGCAGTTGAACTCCAGTCCTCTGTAAAAAGTAGCCAGAGTTAGCTGGGCATGGTGGTAGTGCGCACCTTTAATTGAAAGTACTCTGGGAGGCAGAGGCCAGCAGATCTCTGAGTTCAAGGCCAACTCTGTCTATAAAGTCAGTCCAGGACAGCCAAGGTTACACAGAGAAACTCTGTCTCAAAAGCAAAAAAAAAAAAAGTAAAAAAGTAGCCAATGCTCGTAACCTGCTGAGTTGTCCCATCAAAAGAGATGAGTGGCGTGATCTTAACAGCAGATGACTGCATTCACTATCCACACTTTCACAAGTTCTGTCATCCATCAGTGCTGTACATGAGCTTGCTGTAGAATTGACTGATTTTTAAAATATATTTTTCATGAATAGATTTCTTCATTGTTTTTCTGTCTTTGTAGCAAACATTGCCTTCATTACCCCTGTTCAATGACTTAGGGTACAGATTATAAATATTAGATCTTTAGCCATTTGACGTGCAGTCACTTCCTAGATTGTTCCATAGAGATCCACGAATGTTGTCTCATGGATATTATCACATGGAAAACAGAAGACAGCCTGTTTATAATGAAGGCCATAATTGTTTGCATGGCTGACACCCTGTTCTTGTCATTATGAGTATCAGTATGCAGTTCCAGCCTGCTCCATTACAGTAACATTAAAAAGTTAAAACAGTAAAATTTCTTTCTTGTTCTTTGTATCTTACTGCTTGATAAGCAGGACACCCTGTACTTGTGGTGCAGAAGCCCCTCCCCTTCCTGAGGGGAATACATTACAGGAGCCCCAGCGAATGCCTCACTGAAAGGTTGGGTTGCTGTGTAAATTCTCCTGGGGAGGTATAGACAAATGTCTGCTTACCTAGACAGGGTACCAGTGACATCCTCAGGAACCCTGCCTTACCAAGCTACGACCTCTCAGAGATGGGTGTGATGTGGTCTGCAGTCTGCACTCCAGAGGCATGAAGACCATGAGTCTGAGGATAGCCCTGGTCTGCATAGCAAAACCTTGTCTCTAAAAACAACAAAAGTACTTTTCATAGTCCTTACCTGGAAAGGCAGCTGTAGTTGAGCTGTCATCCTCCTTGCCTTTCTGGGCTCCTCCCTTTATTGCTGCCTTCCCTTCTTATGCCGGCAGCCCTCCTCACATGCAGAGTTAGAAATGAAACATGGTTTTACAAAGGAGTTGTCCCCTTTGGGCATCGTAATGGTTGCTGTGGGAAGGGTGGGGAGCTGTCATGCTGCCACTTAAACTTGAATGCTAAGACTTTTTAATGCTTTTTCAACAGAATGACATGACAACCACGCGGCTGCAATGGGGAGACATACTTATGCCATTGCTTAAAAAATACAAACTAAACATCACATGGGGTGATCAAGATCTGTTAAATATCATGTTTTTTCATAATCCAGGTAATCATCTAAATTCTTTTACTTCTTTGCATTTGTGAAAACAGTCACAGATTTGAAATGAGAGTAAGAAACAATGGGCTGGGGTAGCTCACTGGTACAGTGCTCACTCAGCCTGTACGGTGCCCTCACTTCAGTCCTTGGAACCATAGGAGACAGAGTTGTTTGGTTTTTGCTTATGTTAATGGTTGTCAATATCTTCATATGAGGCAGAATAAGACTTGAAATTTGACTTGGTTGGGAGAAATCTAAATAGCAAGTGTAATTTGTTTAAGCTAAAATGTTTACAGTGTTAATTCCCTCTAATCACTATGTGCTCTCTTACTTTGCTGTTGTTGGACATTTCTTCATTGTAGAAAGCCTTTTTGTATTTCCATGTCAATGGAATTATCGACCAGATCACTGCATATATGGAAGCAACTGCCGAGGAGCGGAAGAGGAAGGCGTCTTTATTCTTCATGGAAACAGGGGTGTCTACCATGACGACAAGCAGCCAGCATTCAGAGCGGTATATGAAGCACTAAGAAATGTAAGGTTTACTCGCCCAAAGTTTCCACTTAAAATCTACAGTATGGGGCTGGAGAGATGGCTCAGAGGTTAAGAGCACTGGCTGCTCTTCCAGAGGACCTGAGTTCAATTCCCAGCAACTGCCTAGTGGCTCACAACCATCTCTAGTGAGATCTGGTGGCACCCTCTTCTGGCGTGAAGGCATACATGCAGACAGAACACTGTATATATAATAAATAAATAAATCTTTTAAAAAAAATCTATAGTATCATTAAGAGTTTGTAGGTACAGTATAAAGAATTTATCCTTTATTTGAAAGTCACCAGCTCCCAAGATCTGGCTTTGTGGTTTGTCATGGGTTTTCTGTCTGCCTTTCTGAACACGAATTGTATATATTATCTTCTTGACACCCCCCCCAACTGCAATATTTTTTAGTACAAGTACGGGTATTTCCTTATTAACCATTATACAGATACTAAACTCAGATGTATCTGCCGTGTGTTCCTAATCTCCTTGGTTAGTAACACTTCCTGCTAGCTTACAGCTGTGTAGTTTCTTCTTACAGTTCTGATGCTGTGTCCACAGTTCATGTCTGGGACCCAGCGCTGTGCCCACTTATTGGTCTAAGTATAACCAGCGTGGACTTTGGGGTACTTACCCCTTCCCGATTTATATTTCCTTCAGGTTTTATTGATGCTGAAGGTGTTTCATATTTGGCCATTGGGCACTTCTTTGGCTGTGTGTGCACTTTTGACATGTCATTATTTTTCAGATTATCTCTTTATTTTCTGCATCAACAAAGTAGTCCAGGTTTATTTTATCCTTTGCTTGGGTAGCTCTGAAGGTAGCCGTCTGCCAGAGGTGCTTTGTATCCTTAATGGGCCTTAGATGTTAGGTCCATACACTGCTTTGCTTCTGTATTAGGTTTCCCAGAAGAATACAGCGGGGCTGGGGGACAGGAATGCATTTCTACCTTGGAAGGTGCCACCACCTGCTGCCCTCAGCAGGTCCTTTTGGGAAATGCTAAGGGGTATCTCTGCATGGGTCTAAGACCAGCCCATACAGCCTCTAAGTGGTAAAGCTGGGACTCAGGAGCACAGGTCCTTTCAGACTCAATACCAACTTCTTAGGGTGGAGCTTTCTTTTCTTTTTCTCTTTTGTTTAAGCACATGGCTTACTGGAAGAAGATACCTCTGTCATCCTTTTCTCATTCCAGGTCACTGTCAGCTGTAAAAGGAACTTTTATTTCGCTTCTTCAGTTATTGTCTGGGAGGCTTACTGCCTCTGTCTGCTAACTGAGGCCTACTCCTGGAAGCTTCTAGGCTCCATACAATTTAACCTAGGCCAAGAATGCTTTCAGCCCCCAAGACTTGCTTAATAAGCTCACCCTTTCTTATTCTTACTGAGCTCTAGGCTAGCTGCTTCAATTCAGCTGTGCTGGCTCAAACTCCTCTGCCAGCTGACTTGTTCAATCTGGCTTTTCTCTCAGTCTCTGAATTGCTCTGCTTGGCCTCAAACTCCAGCAATCTTTCCTAATCTTCTGGCTCTTTCTCATTCTCTGGCTCATTCTGCCTTCCTCTGTGTCTAGCTTGTTCTCTCAGCCAGCTTGCCTCTTTTAAATATCTAGTGTTTTGTTAGCATATATTATCTATAATGTATATAATAATAGGTTCAGGACATTTTCACCTCTCCTCACTTTCTCACATCTTCTTTTCTCTTATCCTGCCTCTGCCAGGTAGTCTACTTTTTTTTTTCTTCTTTTTTTTTAAAGTTCCTCCCTCCTTCTTTCATGCTTTTCATTTTACCAGTTGGGTACACTACTGAAGAAAATGTCTCTCCCTCATCTAGGAACCATTAATTGCCTCTTAACTCCTTAAGGAGGGGTGCCACCTCGTAAGTCCATTCCCCTCCACTGTTGCTCTGCCCAGTCTTGCCTGATCTTACGCAGGTAATCAGAGCTGCTGAAAGTTCGCTGAGAGTTTGTGGGACAGCCATGTCATGGCTTGAGGACAGTGTTCCAGATTTTAACATCCAGATTTAACATTCCAGATTTTAACATCGCCTAAACCCTCCTATTGTGGTGGTATTCTCTGAGCCTTGGCTTGGATGATGGAGATGGTTCACTTAGTGCTGAGCATTCAACAGCACTTACGTCAGCAGCCTAACCATTGATGAGTCTCTGGTAGTTGCTGCCCACTCATCTTTTCCCCCCAGTCTCCATGGCACCTGCTGAAGCTAAGCTAGCAGTGGGGTCGCTTCCAGTGCAGTACCATCTTGATTGGAGCTTTGGTTTCTTTCCCTTGATGTGCTGTGACCCTCAGGAACACTCCCAGTTCATTTTATCTTGGATTTCAAGTTAAATTTCCTTGTGATTTTTGTTTTCACTAACTCCAAATTTTCATGTAAAATGTTTAATTTTCAAGACCCATTCATCTTTTAAATAGAAAATAGTTGAAAACACTTAAGTCAAAGATATTTCTACTTTCTTCTACAATGCGTTAAAGTGGTTTATATGTTTATATATTTTTATGTTGTAGATGGAAGCTGGTCAAAAATTTACTTTGAAATTATTAGGAACATTAACATTAACTGATGTTTCCTGGCTTGCTTTATTGACAGTCATATAAGAGCCCTGTGAAGAGCGTGTGGTGTTTAGCAGTTTTAATATTTATTTATCTTTGGATTCTTTTGTATAGTATGTTAACAAACTTTCCATTAGAGTAAGAAATGCCTGTGGTTTGTCAGTTTATGTGTAGGGAAATTTGATTTTTGCTCACAGTTTCAGAAATTTCAGTCCATAGTCATCTGGTCCCCTTTGCCTGTGGTAAAGCATTTCATCTTGGTAGGAGCAGATAGCAGAGGAAGCAAGAAAAGGAACAGGAGTGGTTATAGTCCTGTGTCCCCTTCTAAGGAATGTCCCCAGTGATTTATCTTCCTTCCACTACACCCCACCTCCTAAAGGTAGCACCACCTCCTAGTATCACCATGATCTAGGGTCCAATCCAACATCTGGCTTTTCTAGATGCATATAGACAGACCATAGTAAGTATCCAAGTTTCTTGGGAAGTGATTTGTTTCACTCTCTGTCTGGGCTGTAGTGGTGATGTCTAAGACATCACCTGTTGCTGTGTGGCTTTCAGGGGATAGAGTGCAAGGAAAGACTTCCTTTTCTTTAAACTAGTCTACCTTTTATTAGTTTCTTCAGGTGCCTTTAACAGGAGCAATCCATTTTATGCCAATTTCTCTGCATCTTGTTTGTTTGTTTGAGACAGGGTTTCTCTGTGTAGTCCTGACTATCCTGGAACTCCCTATATAGACGAAGCTCAGAGCTCCCCCTGCCTCTGCCTGCCAAGTGCTGGGATGAAAGGCGTGTGCCACCACCATTAGTTGCTTCTCTGCATCTCTTCTGTTCTTCCCTGACATAGGACACCCTTCCATTGTCCCTTTCTGAAGTTTTCCCTGTCTTAGAGATTTGCCTCCACTGATGCTTAATTCACTGAAAAATATTGCCTGAGTGCACAGTTCTCATGAAATAGTAAATGGAAGTTGTTAGTATTTAACTGATTGAAGAACTTACTTGGAAAATAATTAAACTTTTGTGTGTATTATTGCCCGTTATGTTTCTTCTCTAGTGTTCTCTTGGAGATGATTCCATCCGTTCCTTATTAAAGCCTTTAGAACTGGAATTACAGAAGACAGTTCACACGTACTGTGGAAAAACTTACAAAATATTTATCAAGCAGTTGACAAAAAGCATAAGAAACCGCTATGACACACCACCAAAGGAAAGGTGATTCTTCATGGCTGCCGAACTAAGTGGATGAAACCGTAAAGCATCAGAGATGTGAAGGGCTTCGGAAGGCACTTCCGTCTCCAGAATAATCCTCTTCTGAAGAAATTACAAGAGCAGCATGTTCGTGTCATGAAGAAGAAGTTAAAATCTTGGGCTCCAATAAGAAGACAGTTTGATCTCTGTTATTTTGTAACATTACTTGGTGTCATTCCAATGTTAATGAAAACATTGAACAGTGTGACCTGTGGAGCTGTGTTGGCTCTTAAGTAAGAAAGAAAGAACAGAATGGGGATGGATGGAGACAATGTACCTCGAACACAATGGAGACATTCAAGCTGTGAGTGTAGCAATAATCTTATGTCAGCACTAACCTCACTTTAAAGTGTGAGAAAAAAAGTTTACAGGAGCAGAAAAGTTCTGTTTCTTAAGAAATGTGATATAACCAATGTAACCATTGACAATCTATGTACCCGCATACATTTCATCTCTGCTCTACAATATTTTCTGACAATCATGTTTAAGATTATTTGTAGGTTTTAAGTAAGCTGCACATTTAAAGGTTAGCTATATGAGAAAGGAGAAAATAGTGAAAACATAAGGAGGCATTTTTATATGATGAATGTGAGTGTGTGTGTGTGTGTGTGTGTGCGCGTGTGTGTGTGTGCGTGTGTGTGTGTGTGTGTGTGCGCGTGCGTGCATGTGTGTGTGTGTTTGTGTATGTGTTCAGAAAGAAATGAAGTACTTTCATTTTGTATGTATTAAAGTGTCTTGCCAAACCTAAGTTCTAAGATATTTGGGGACATTTTTTAAAAATCACTTTAAGTGAAAAATTTCAGCTTTACTGGGTATTCTGGAAGCAAAATATTTTATGCTGATAATAAAGTGAGAACTTTAATCGCAACACCAACAGGATGGTGGGATATGCAACGGACCAAATATTTAAGCCTGTGAGACTGAAAGTGGTCCAGTTAGACTTTCCTTCTACCTCAGTGCATTCCAGCATCCTTTTGAAGAGGCAGATTCGGAGCCTCCCTTTAGAGTAGACAGCTGTGGTGGATGGTCTGGAGGGAGAGGATTTTTAAACTAGCAGTAGAAACAGTCATTTTTGATTTGGGTAATGTGCATATTCTCTGTTCTGAACACCACCGAGGACAGTTGCTTTGTTAAAATCTGGGGGAAGAGAGACATTGCTCCTTGTCCTCTTGCCTCGACGCCTGATGGTCTGAATGGTAGCATGTGGTACACATTGCATCCTACCCTGAGCTCCTGGGTGGTCTTCTTTTTTCTCTTGGATTGTTAATGCTTACACAGAGAAAGGGAAATTATGAAGGAAAAATAGCGGTTGTGAAGTTCCTGTATCCTCTGTAGGAATATTCAAAACAAGCAATCGGTGCAGTTGTCCCAGCTTCTGCAGTTCAGCCACAGGCAGGCTGAACTGTTTAAGAAGGTTTAAAGTACCGTTGAAAGTGTGCCTTGTGCCCAGAAGAGGAATTGGTAACCAGGGCAGTACTCTCAGAACAGATGGGCTGAAAGAGCAGCAGCCATGATTCCTCGGCGGAATGCTATGGTGAAGTAAGAACCTGTGGGCTGTATTAAAGCTTAGATTGCTAGGTGGAAAAAAGAATACGCTTTGAAATGTGGTTGATAATCTGAGGGAGCTTGCTAAAAACAGATATCCTATGTATACTGCATCTAGGAAGTAGTCGTCAAGAAATTTTTAAGTGAAGAGATTAAAAATTAAGTGAAAGTGGACTAGAGCTATAGCTCAATAGTAGAAGTGCTTGCTTAGTGTGCGCAAGGCCCAGCACTATGACAATAATAAAAAACAACAAGGAATTAAGAGCCTCATAGTGGCACTCACTAGTCATATTCATTACCTGTCAGTATCTTGCCATGCTTGCTTATTTATTCCTTTTTCTTATATTAAGGTCTCAGGCATCATTTTATGTTTCTGCAGTGAATGCTTCAGTAATTACAAATAACTATAGTTACTAGAAAAAGTAGTGCTGGCCTTTGGGTTTCCTCTCATAGCCAGTCCTTAAGCAAACTTCCCTGCTTGTCTCAAATATGCATGCGACCTGATGATTCTGTTTTTATGAGCTCCTCAGAAGTTCTTGATATCAGCTAGTTTAGGAAGCACTGGAAATTATTTTTGCTACCTTTAAAGTTGAAGTTAGGGTGTCACAGTTACTGGCACAATTGCTAAATTATGAGTGCCATTTTTGGGCACTTGGGGCTATTGGCAAGAGGGGAATTCATTAGAGTAAATTTCCTAAGATCTTATTTTCTCAGTAGCTGGAGACTCTCAACCCCATGGGCTCTGGTGTGACTGGTTGAGGTAGTTTAAAGGAAGGACCTAAAATGCACTCAAACTTCATTTGTGTGAAAAGATTTTGGAAAACCTCTAGAAATGTATTCTAAGAAAATGCAGTTTTCCTCTGTGGTAAAGAGCCCAAGAGCTTGCTCATCTTGGACATTGCTGACACATGGCTCTCATCTGCCGTCCATCAGATGTTAGTGTCATGACAAGGACAGATTGGGAAGTGAGCTTGGATTTTTGCCTGGGCTTGAGACATGCCGACTGTACATGGTGCCTGAGAAGGGAGACCTTGGAGGGGTGACTGGAGGAACTTCTGTAGCTCTTCAGCCACCAGTGTTGCTGGAGTCCAGTGTTGAGGGGCTGCTCCTGAGGCTGAATGCTTTTGCTTTTTTCCTCCAAGGTAGATTTGCTGATGGTATGTGGAAGAATAGATTTTAAGGAAGAGAAAGAACGTAGAGAAGAAAAGGACGATGGAAATGAGTAGTCAAGAAAGAAGGAAAGGAAAGAGAGAGTAAAAGAAAGATGAAAGTTTGAGTAAGAGGAAAGATGGAATGACAGTGGGGAGTTGGAGAAGTGAAAATGGAGGAAATTGTGTGGAAACATGGCGTCTCCCTGCCTAGGTCAATGCTTGCTTTACACCTGCAGGGCCAGGACTGGTGCCCGGATTCCATGGGTGGGGACAGCAGAGCAACCTTGTTTGACCTACTGATACCAGGCATGCTTCTTGTTTACCTTATTCACTGCTCATGTAGCCTTTGTTGTGCAACATTTGTTTTTCTTTCCCTGGGCTCCATTGTGTGAGCTAGGATCTCTGGAAACACACATACTTTCCGTCTTAATGTCTTTAGCTTCTGCAGGGGAAGCCTGTGAAGAGAACTCCATTATGTCTAAATATTTTGTAGTGGTTTTTCCCTAGCACTGCTAATAGAGGCCAGTATGGGAGTCTCTGTCTTGCCTAGAATGGTGGCTGGAACAGTGGTGACATCTACTTACTCCTCAGTGGGGGATACTTTGGGTCAACTGTTGTGAATGGCTTCAAGAAGACAGGAGAAGGCAGAAACATTAAAAGCAAAACTTTAAAGACTATTCATTGTCAGGACAGAGCGCTGGCTCAGTGGTTGGGACTACTTGTTCCTAGCACCCACATGGTGGTCCACAGCTATCTATCACTCCAATTCCAAGGGTTTCAACACCCTCTTCTGACCTCTGTGGACACCCGACACAAATGTGGTGCATATACAAACACACAAGTAACACACATAAAACAATCTAAAGAATTAAAAAATACTCATTCTCCTTTTCAGTTGCATGTATTGTAATCAGTAGTGCAGGCACAGTCAGCCTCTTGGAGATGTTTTTAGTAACATCTCAGTCTTTTCAAATACTGTTTCAAACATGCTCTGTCTTTTCAAATACTGTCTTTGATTTCTTGGAATAGAAAACTAGAGTGTGCAATATGTCAGGTTTGAGGCCAGTATCCATTTATTAAATGTAATTTCAAGTGTCTTAAAGTAATAGTTGCCTTACTGCGTTTTAGTATCAATGGAGGTGGACTGAGGTGGCCACTGCTGCAGTGCTCATCGTTCTCTGTGTCGCCAAAGCAGACCTTTTGTCTAAAGCCTGGCTAACTTGTTCTTGACGTTTGTTGCTTTTTAAATTCATTGAAGAGAAAATAGATTTAAAAAAAACTAAGTTATATAGATTTAAGGCAGATGTCTAAAAGCTGTTATAAGGATTAAAACTGAGCATGGTGGCACATAACTTGTTACCCAATACTTGGGAAACTGAGGTACATTCAAGGCCAGTATGGCCTTTGTTGAAATCTTGTCTCAAAAAGAAAAAAAAAATCCTGAAAGTGTATATTACTCAAATATATTGTAATTGGAAAATCATGAGAAAAACGCACCATAGCATATTGGCCTTGGCAGTCTACAGTTGCCTACAGATCAGTGTCAGAGTTTGAAAACTTGTCACCTCATTCCAGCTAATGATTACAAGTATCTCCTGGGATTTCCTTAGACTTTTCTATCAATTTATGTTTCAAACAATCAGGAACTTTGTAGGAAATTTGTCTTAATACTGTGAGTACCATACATTTTACGATCAACCTTGAGAACCAATTGGAGCCTTTGGCCTGCGTAGATTATCTATAGAGTTGGGTTATAAGAGCATATTCACCATGACAGCCCTCTAAAAGCTCGTTAAGAGAATGTGACAGCCTCTGTGCCATTTAAATAGTACATTGTTTCACTGTGATAGTTCAGTAGGGATGCTTCCATTGGAACTGTTACAAGTGGATTTTATAAATTTTTTAATTTATTTTTTATTTTTACTGTACTAGCTGTTTTCAACTTTGTATAAAATCTCTTCAGGGAATACTGAAATGTTATCAAATAATCCACAGCTTGTGGCGTTGCTGTAGCCTGTGTCCCTTCAGAATTCCACAGAACATGCCTTCATTACACGAATTGCCATTGATATTTGATGAGCACTGCATCAGAAGGTCTGTGAGGTGGAGATCAGAACCTGGAAAAGGTTGCAAGTGTTGGCTTCTGCCGAGCACTGTGCGTGAGGCCGCCGCTGTGCTGCGTTGTCCGAAGCTGTGGGCAGGCATCGTGACGAGACTGGTGTGTAGACACCACTGCCTCAAAACTGCTTAAACCTGAACATATTTTGGTTTTATAATAATGTGAATATCTTTTCAGTTACTTTTTGTATCTTGAAAATTCTCAAAGGGGCGTATAAAATTATAGATTTGGGGGGGTCTAGCTTACCAGTATTGGATGATGCCTTATTCTGTTCTGGAGGGGTTAAGCTCAGGTGTTTCTTGAGAAACTGTATTGCTGTTACTAAATATGTACTCAATAAATGTTGGAATTTTCTGATGTGTCTTAATTATTTCCGGGCTGGACAGGTGGCTCAGCAGGTAAGAGCACTCGGTAGGAGCCCCAGCATCCAAGAGCCAGGAGTGCTGAGCACACCAAAAGCCTGGTGCTGGTGAGGGTCCAGGTACACCCTGGAGCTTGCTGGCCAGCTAGTCTAGCCAGTGAACTCTGGGTTCACAGGGATCATCTTAAAAACCCGGGTCTGGTGGCACACACCTTTAATTCCAGGACTTGGGAGACAGAGGCAAGTGGGTCTCGGTGAGTTTGATGCCAGCCTGGTCTGTGTAATTCCAAGCCAGCTAGGGCTATATAAGGAGACCCTGTCTCAAAACAAACAGTGTAGTGTGATAGAGGAAGGCACTCCACATGAACCCTTTAGTCTGCAAGTGTGTACAAACGTGAGAATACACACAGTGGTAAGAAAATTAATGCTCAGTCTTCTGCGCCAAAAGGAAAAATAAATGAAATCAACAGTTTAAGGCTTGATAACTTAGTCTCTGAAGGGATAGTTCCCAAATTGGCTAACTCAGCATCTGGAAATTGTCAGGAACCTCAGCACCTTGTCTGCATTGCCACTATAACCACATGAAATTGGGTTGTTCCCAGGATCCAGTGTGACAACAGATGTTCCAGGTGGCAGATGACAATTAGAGCGAGGTTTTACTTGGTCCCCTAGTGACAGCATTTTTTTTTCTTTTCTAAAACAATGCTTTGCAAAGGGAATGAAGCACACCTGATTGGCTTTAGACCATGTAGAGTTGCCCCTAGATTTAAAAATGTCTTCCCCTTGAAGAAGCATGACCACTCAGGCAACCAGAGCATGAGTTTTGGGTGAAGTTGCTAGGGTAGGAGGTGTGGGGTTTGGGAACAAGCTGTTGGATGGGCACACACTATTTTATTTTGCTGGCGAGTATTTGCTATAGTTTTAAGGGAATGTTAAATGCTAGGTGAAAAGAAGAGTACCCGACTGTGTCAGTGACTGATAGCAAGTCTGTTAATGTTATAATCTAAGCTTTCAACTCTGTGCACTTTATTTCTTATGTGGCACAGGTCAGTTGCCTGTTTTCTGGAGTGTCACAATATAAGTGGACTTGGGAGGTTGTTGAGTTGATGACTTCTTTTAAGACTTAAAAGTTCCTGAAGCTGCTATGAACATGGTTGAACAAATGTCCTTGTTGTGTACTTGAGCATCTTTTGGATCTATGCCTAGGAGTGGTATAGCTGGATTTTGAGGTAGCACTATTCCTAATTGCCTGAGACAGTGCCAGATTGATTTCCAAAGTGGTTGTACAAGTTTATATTCCCACCAGCAATGGAGGAGGGTTCTCTTTTCTCCACATTCTCTCCAGCATGTGTTGTCACTTGAGTTTTTGCTTTGGAAACAACCCAGATAAGGAATGGATACAGAAATTGTGGTACATTTACACAATGGAATACTACTCAGCTATCAAAAACAAGGAAATCATGAAATTTGCAGGCAAATGGTGGGAACTAGAAAATATCCTAAGTGAGGTATCCCAGAAGCAGAAAGACACACATGGCATATACTCATAAGTGGATATTAGATATATAATACAGGATAATCATACTAAAATCTGTACAACTAAAGAAGCTAAGCAAGGAGGAGGACCCAGGGTAAGATGCTCAATCCTCATTCAGAAAGGCAAATGGGATAGACCTTGGAAGGTGGAGAAAACAGGGAACAGAATAAGAGCCTCCCACAGAGGGTCTATGAAAGACTCTACCCAGCAGGGTATCAAAGTAGATGCTGAGACTCATAGCCAAACTTTGGGCAGAATGCAGGGAATCTTATGAAAGAAGGGGGAGAGATAGAAAGACCTGGAGGGGACTGGAGCTCCACGAGGAGAGCAACAGAACCAAAAAATCTGGGCCCAGGGGTCTTTTCTGAGACTCATACTCCAACCAAGGACCGTGCATGGAGATAACTTAGAACTCCTGCACAGATGTAGCCCATGGCAGCTAAGTGTCCAGGTGGGTGCCCTAGTAAGGGGAACAGGGACTGTCTCTGACATAAACTCAGTGGCTGGCTTTTTGATCACCTTCCCCTGAGGGGGGTGCAGCCTTCCCAGGCCACAGAGGAAGTCAATACAGACAGTCTTGATCCTGATGAGACCTGATAGAATAGGGTCAGATGGAAGGGGAGGAGGACCTCCCATATCAGTGTACTTGGGAAGGGGCATGGGAGGAGAAGAGGGAGGTAGGGCAGGATTGGGAGAGGATGAGGGAGGGGGCTACAGCTGGAATACAAAGCGAATAAATTATAATAAATAAAGCTTCATAAAAACAAAACAAGACAGTTCCTGAAGATTGGTGACGAAGGGGCCAGAGACATGACTGCTCTTCCAGGGGACCTGGGTTTGATTCCCAGCACCCACATGGTGGCTCACCATTTGTAACTACAGTTTCAGGAGATCCGACACCTTCTGTCATACATGTGGTATACAGATAATACATGCAGGCAAACATGCATAACAAACAACATTCATTAAAAATTAAATTGTGATGAAGATACTAGTAATATCACATTTTAATTACTTTATAAGCCAGGACATACCTGTTGAATTTTTAAAAAATAATTAGTGTTCTCTTCACCCTGTGGTCCCAGGGTTCAAACTCAGGCTGTCGGGTGTAGAGTAAGTGCCTTTACCTGGTTACCCATCTCACTGGGCCCCTCTTTATTTGCCCAGTAATTCAGGCCAACAGTTTACCGCTGGGACCTCATAAAACTAAAGAGATTCTGCACAGCCAATGAAACAAGCAAGGGAAGACGAAGCCCATAGAATGGGAGAGAGTCTTTGCCTATTTGACGTAGAGTTAATATCCAGAATATACAAATAAGTCAAGAAAACAAATTACCTAATTAAAAAAAAAAATGAGCCAGGGATCTAAACAGAGTTCTCAGCAGAAGAGATAAAAATGACCTAGAAATATCTCCAAAAGTATTCATTGTCCTTAGGAATTAAGGAAATCGAAGTTAAAGTAGCTTTGAGAGTTCAGCTTGCCCTGTCAGAATGGCTGAGATTAACTGACAAATTTGAGTGAGGTTGTGAAGAAAAGAGCCCTCGCTCATTGCTGGTCGGCATGCACATTTGTGTAGCCGCTGTCAAAATCAGTACAGAGAATCCTCAAAAGAAAAAAATTCTGAACTAAGAATAAACCTACTGTATGTCCCACTTCGAAGCATACGCCCCAAAACCTCGACATCATGTTCTGGAGATACATGCTCAGCCATGCTCACTGCTGCCCTACTCCCAATAGCCAGGAAGTGGGAGCAGCCTCAATGTCAGCAGGTCAGTGGATAATGACAGTGTGGTACAAGTACACAGTGGGGTGCTTGAAATGTGGGGGTGAGCAGCTGAAGATCACAGTGAGTGAGATAAATAGAGGCAAGCGTCACGCGTTCTCTCTCATGAAGCTCCTGGATTAAAATCCGCAATGTGAATATACAACATGGAGTAAATGCAGAAACAAGGGAACTGTGAAGGGACCCTGGAGTGGTCAGAGGGGGTTGCACATTGCATTTGGGAGGGGGAGAGCAGGATGAAAGTGGCAGGAAGTGAAAAACAGTGTCAGGGAGGGGCTCCAACTGGGGAAGAGGGAGAGATGGCAGTGCAGATTATTTAATTTTACACAGACATAAAATAGTCGTCTATGCGAACGATAGAGCTGTTGACATTTCATAGTTACTGATGCTACCTCTCCAACTCTTTATTGAGGATTTTTTAAAGTAGACAAACAATAGGAGAAACTGAAATATTTCGCTGTTTGGTAGGAGTTTTATATCACCAGTTTTTTAAGCTAGCATTCGAATGCTCAGTGGTCTATTGGATGCTATTAGACCTTTAGCGTTTAAGTTTGCACACACAAATACACTGCCTCTCGTTTATATGGTGCCTATTTGCTACCCTTGAAGATAATTTGTGATTAGGATAAGTGAGACAGATTCCCCTTAGCTGCTGCTTCTCTTGCTTTTTAGTAAAAAAAAAATTGTTATTGGAATTTCCTGATGAATGTCATGCTGTTACTAGGCCCAAACCATGAAATACGCTCCCCAGCAGCTATCACCTGTCAACATCTCAGCTCGGGGTGGAGCCTTGGGGACCCTAACCCCTGCATAACTGGCTTGTAACTGGCTTGATCTTTTGCAGGTCTTGTGCGCTAACCACCGCTGCTGTGATTTCATGACTACCGCATTCATGTTGTAGGAGACAGCAGTTCACGGCACACTTCCCTACACTCCAGCCCTTACATTCTCTCTACCTGTTCTTCTGCAGCATCCCCTGAGCCTTGGCTGTGTGCGTGTGTGTGCGTGTGTGTGTGTGTGTGTGTGTGTGTGTGTAACTCATTTTGGGGACTTTGAACAATAACAACTCTTGCCTGAACGACCACCCAGGCAATAAGCTGATTCTCTAACCAAAGCCTGGAACAGCACAAACCTGTGGATATAAAAATACTTAGAAGAGTTAGAGAACTTGACTGTCTTAGTTACTCTCTTTATTGCTGTGATGAAACGCCATGACTAACAACTTACAAAAGAGTATTTAATTTGAGGGCTCACACTTCCAGCATGTTAAGAGTCCCTGACCATCCTCCTGGCAGCAGGCAGGCACGGTGCTGGAGCGGTCACAGAGAGCTTACATCTGACCCACAAGCAGGGGTCAGAGGAGATACTGAGAATGGCAGGGCCTTTGAAACATCAATAGAAAGGTCTACCCACAATGGCACACCTCCAACAAGGCCACACTTTCTAATATTCCCAAACTGTTTCACTAGGGGACCAAATATTCATAACGGGAGCCGTTCTCGTTCAAACCACCATAATGGCCATTTGGAGAAACAATAGAAAGTTTCCTCTAAGGCCCCGTGACTTCCCTATCTATGGGGTGGGGTTTGACCATGTTTACAGTACGAGGTGTAAATTCCCTGCCGTAAAGCAGACCTCAAGTCAATAGAGTGGCTGGTCACCCCCATAGAGTCTTGCCACTTTGGTACCAGTGGCACATCTGCCTGACGGGTCAGTGCTCTAGCATGCAGGGTGCAGCACTGAATGAGCCCATTGATTCCCCCCACCCTCAGCCGCACGCGCAGCACCTTTCACCACTATGAAAGATGGAAGCTAGCTGGTGAGGAGAGAGCATCCTAGTCCGGGATTGACCTTTGTGTGTTCTGCAGCCAAATTATACTATGTCTTCACAAATAGGGTCTTACCATCATGGACAGTCAATAATCAGCATTGGGTTGGGTAGGTGTTCCTGGAGCCTTCCTGAGCAATAACTTGTAGAATAGTCTACAACCTGGCACTGAGATTTTTTTTTTATTTAATTTTTACTTAATTGCTTAATTTTCTGGGAGCAGCATGGTTCACTAATGTGAGTGGGGTACTTTTGTTCAAACTTGTTAAAAAATATATATATAATTAGATAAAATATTTAAATAAATATTTAGATAAAATAATTAAATAAAATATAATTATATATATATATATATATAATTAGCTTACAAACAAATGAATTCATAAGGCTTCTTCGTACATCCTTAGGTTTGGTTAATCTACTCCCTACCCTCATTTTTTCTCACTCCACTGTCCCCATCCATATATAAACCCTTAGATCCCAGGAACCCCCAAATTCGTTCTTTCATATCACATGTGTTCTGTTACTAGCTACCTGGACGGTCCTTCCCAGAGTATGGGTGGAAACTGTTTCCTAGGTTAGCAAAGTCGCAGAAACAAAGAGCGAGGGAAGGAAGGAGGAGAGGAGAAGAGAGGAGAGGAGAGGAGAGGAGATAAACTTGAGAATCAAGGCCAGGTCAGCAACAGCGCTGGCCCCTTTCTGGAAAGAACAATGGAATTAGACCCATGGAAATAGTGTAGAGGCCAACTGGCAATGGGACCGGATGAACACAAATATCCCTCGTTGCGAGAAGGAAAAGATGGAGAGTGAAATCAGAGAAAATAGGGAGGAGCTTCATTAGTGTACCGTGCAGAATTGGGCAGCCATTACCTAGGATTCTAGAGCCTAGGCAGCAGCAGCCAGCAGCAAGGAGGACTGGCAGGGAGCCCCTGATGAGGTCCTTGCTGTTCCCAGACCTTCCTTACCCCTGGTGAGGAATATGGTGGGAGGTGGAGCTGGGTAGGGGGCACACAGGGGCGACCCAGCACAAGCGTCATTCAACAGGTGTGCCCGGAGCGGCAGTGTTCCGTGCTGCTGTTGTGAATGTTAGGTCACGTTTGTGTTGATATTTAAAAAATGAATGACGGGTACTAGGAGCCCGAACCCAGATCCTTGGCAGGAGCAGCACGCTCACTGCTGCTGTCCTAAGCTGCAGTTTGAATAGGTTAATTTCGCCTGGCTCTAATGACTGTCTGTCCCGTCTCTCGTTCTGCTGTATCTGCCCACGCGCTGCTGCTCTACAGTAGTTAACACAGCCTTTGGGAAACCCCCAAGACGTTTGTTTAAGATCCAGACTGAACCAAGCATGTGGCACATACCTGGAATCTCAGCACGTGGGGGTGGGGGCAGAAGAATCAGAAACCAGCTTGAGTTACACAGCAAGAGCTCAGGAAAAAGAAAAAAAAAAGAGCCCAGAATGGTGGAACTTTGAAAAAAAAAAAAAACAAACAAAGCTGACTGAGAGTTAACCAAAGAGAAACCTGGGAAGGAGAAAGAGCAGTGGCCAAGGCAACCGTAGGTGCTGCAGAGGAGGCAGTGCATGAGGAGGAAGAAAGAGGAGGGGTGGCGAGGGAGAGTGCGGATGCGTATTGTGAAAACTGAGAGGCGAGACAGGCAGCGTGGAAGGTGCCATGTTGGTAGTGACGCGTGGCGACATGGAAGGGGCTCGCGGACTAGCGGAGGGGGGCTGGAAGTGGTGCCCACTGGGTGAGGGTAGTGGTGCCCACTGGAGAGTGTCTCATGGTGTGAGTGTGTTTAACACGTTTAGAAATGGGTAAGACGGAGCCAGCCGTCCCAGCACACTGGCACACGTCTGTCTTCCAGCACTCAGAAGGCGGAGCAGGGGGTTAGTACCGGCCTTATAGTGAGACCCTGCTCCCAAGAGCCAAAGGTAGCAGCAAAATAGAGGATGAGATGGTAACCTTTACACTATGCCCTATTCTGCTTGTAGAATCCAGGCGGAGGAGGGGTTCCCTTCCGTTACGGTGTCGCCACACAACGCTTTTGAAATGAAGTGCGAGCAAACCCGCGTAGGTGAAAATCTCCGGTGGCGTGGGAAAAGGCGTCAGGACCAGACACCGTCCTGGTTTTGAAAGCGCTTCCTTCCAGCCCCGGGGAGCAGGTGCAGCCGGCAGCAGCCTTGCGTGGCTGAAGCAGTTCGACACGCAGTTGCAGACTTCTATCTCTATTCTTTCTGTGTCCAGGTTAAGGACGTAATAATGGAGCGCCAACCGCGCGTTCTAAGCGTAGGATGGGCTCCCAACTGCAATGAACGAGGAATCAACCGTGTTTCGTAGTTGGCAGTGAAGAAGCCAGATATACTACAATATCTGCAGGAGCACCCCTCCCTAGATGAGCACTGCCTAATTAAGAATAATTGAATTGCAGCCCCTGCTTTCGGAAGCTCGTCTCATTTGTCTTGTTGATAGTAACTCCGGAACACACCCACCGTTGAATTAACTAACTGGCAGTTATCAGAAGAGGTGAAGAGCTGTCGGGGCTGATACCATCTCTGTGGGACACCCTTGCTGCTCTGTGATATGCCTTTGAGTAGCTGATTGACACACACTGATCCCCCTGCGGCCAAGGTGCCGGCCTCAATCCTGCTTTGATCGTGTAGAAGCAAAAGAGACACCCTACTTTGTCCCCAGCATGCCACGTATGACAACCAGAGGAAACCAAAAGTAACACGCTCGCTCAGGCGGGGGTGGCCCGGGGGTGGCCCTTCTAACAGTAAACCCAACGTATTTTCTCTCAGCCATTTTCCCACCTTGTAATTGCCGCGCTGGAAAGGTAGGCCGCGACCTTGTGAATATCTCAGTCTGTTCCAGGAAGCTGTTGCTCTTCTTTCTGGATAGGTGACCATCACCATGGGAATCTGGGTTAGGATACAACTTTTGTGTTTAAGTCCTTCTATGTGTTTGGGATAGCTGGTTCTTTTGAAGTATGACATTCTTGTCCTATTAGAAAAGAGTTCTTTTTTTTTTCTTTTCTTTTATAAATTCTTTCTCTTAGTCTAACTTTGACAGACATCTCAAAAAGTGACTGCAATAAAAAAGGCCCTGGTGTTTTCTTATTGCATCTGTAATGTGCTCCAAGTTCCTTTAGCTGGTAGGTCACAGCCTCTGAGCCCTGACCTTTGACTCTTTCCCTTGTTCCTTTACATGAATACCTCAGAGGCCAGGTACAGCTGGTTACACGTGATGCCCAGGTTGTCTCCCCTATACCTTCCTTGTGCCATGCCTTCCACCTGCAGAGTTCACCCTGTGTCTGTCTATCAATGCACATCTGTCCTGTCTATCAATGCACATCTGTCCATCCGTCTGGGCACAGTGAATGCAGGTCTTGTGTTGTCTGTGGAGCAGCTCCCATCGGCACAGGACTTTCCCGGCTCATGTCTGCACTGTGCACTCCGCAATTCCTCATTTGCCGTGTGAGGTGTTTGGCATGAACATTGTCAGCTGGAAGTCCTCAATTCCCAAATTAGATTGCACACTTCAGTCTGTAAACAGAGTTGGTTTTCCGTTGCAAGTTCGATAATCAACCTGGCAGTTGAAGCCGGGCTACGATGTAGTTCTGATTTGCACAAGTGTGTAACTGGATTGTAGAGATGCAGAGTAAGTTGGGGCATAAGCTACTTTTTTGGTTTTGGGGTGTTTTTTTTTTGAGACAGGGTTTCTCTGTGCAGCCTTGGCTATCTTGGACTCACTTTGTAGACCAGGCTAACTTCAAACTCAGAGATCTACCTGCCTCTGCCTCCTGAGTCCTGGGATTAAAGTTGTGTACTCCCCTGCCTGGCATAAGCTGTTTTGTTTTTTAAATAATTCTATTCTTCTGAATCCCATTTTCTGTCCTCCAAACAAAACATTGGGCAGATCTCATTGTTTCCTCTTATTCAGTCTAGAACAGTTAAAAACTTTACCCTCATTCCTGATAAGAACGCTTCCTCAGTGCTGGTAGGCTTTGCTTCTCTTCTGTCTTCTTCCTCAAACACAGGGAAGGGATGAGAAGAAAGGACAGGCCCTCTGATCCTCTCTGGGTGAGACCGTGGCTTCCTTCGGCTTTCCCTGGTGACGCTGATGCCGTCCTCCAGCAGAGGGCACATGCTGCCTGGCTCTGCGATCATCAGCACAAAGGTCTCTGCCTGGGAACACTCCATGTTCCCTGCCTCCCCCTCTTGCTGCATGACTGTTTTCCTGACCCAGACCTCACTGGCTGCTGCTGTCACTACTAACGAAAGCCAGGTCCTTCCTGAGGCTCCACTGGATGCAGGAAAGTCAGACTACACAGACCCTAATGTGGTGCCGGCACAGACTCCCTCAGGGTTGCCCCACTCGGTGCTTCTCCTATGTGAAACTCAGGTTACAGTCTGTGCTGTGCCGCGCTGTGCAGAAACTTTAACCCCGTTATCCACTGATGATGCCTAGAGGGAATTTTGGGGAAGTAACTGGGGTCAGAAGTCAGGCTCCTCTGGTTGAATCTGAGTAGTTTTATAAGAGGAGAGACACCAGAAAACAATACACATTCCTATACTCCCTGTCACTTGCCATGGAAGCCCCAGTGCTGCCTGGGACTCTGCCAACAAGATACCCATACCAGATGGGCCCCCAGATGAGGCTGAATTAACTGTGAGTCGAATGAATCTCTTCTTTACATCATCTTACCTCATCTGTGGTAGTGTGCTGTTCACAACAGAAACTACATGGTAATTTTTCTGTAACAGAAGCTCTTCACAGAATGCATGTGAGCTCCATGTTTCAATGCCAGGGAAGGAGGAAGGTCACAGGAGGCTAGTGGGAGCCATGAGTGAATAAGACATTATTCATGCCAGGGGAAAGCAGCCAAGATAGGCAGGCACTCAGGTACACGGGGACACAGGGCCAAACACAGGCACATGCAAACAGGCCCACTCAGACACACAGGCAGGTTGCTGATGGCAAAGGCTCAGGTCTCTGGCCCCAAGGTCATATTTATACAGAACACACATAAGAGTGACATTCTTCAAGAAATAGTGATATATATATAAAATACATCACTATTTACCTTGGGGCTTCCCCAGACATCCATTGTCAGCCATTTCATACTGATCATAGTCCCCTGACACTTAGTGTCACTCACCTTTTAGCTGACTCCTCCAGGATGCCCAAGTTGGTGCCAGGTTGTATAAACATAAATGGACCCTAGGGCCTTGTGTCTGCACAGGCGTTCTTATTGACAACTGTAAAGTGACAGCTGTTTCGCCGCTAATAAGGTAATTCTAAGGAAGGCCTGGGATCTCTTTGGATAGCCCATTCTGCTCTGTTAAGAGGCAAGGATTCCTTAGTCCATTACAGAAGGATTATATATATATATATATATATATATATATATATATATATATATATTGAGACAGGGTTTCTCTGTGTAACCTTGGTTGTCCTGGACTCGCTTTGTAGACAGACGAGGCTGGCCTCGAACTCACAGAGATCCTGCCTGCCTCTGCCTCCCTGAGTGCTGGGATTGCAGGCATGCGCCACCACGTCTGGCTCAGAAGGACTATTCTAACAGTTTCACTTTTTTCTTCTTTTTCCTTTTCTTTTTTTAATTCTTTATTAATTACACTTTATTCACTTTGTATCCCCCCTGTGGTTCCCTCCCCCCTCCCGTCCCACAGTTTCACTTTTTAATCCTTAGTTTCCCTAAAATTTTCCTATCTGAATTTCATTCTGTAAGAACCCAGTTTGGAAAGGAATAATTTCAGGACGTCATTGTCTTTGCATGTTCCTTCAGCTTAAATTTTATTGTTCATGATGTGGTATGCACCTGTCTTCATCCGAACGTCCAGGCACAGAGAAGTGAAGTGACTCGCCCAAGGTTATGGAGGCACCAGCGATATGTGACAAAGGACCCGGTCGGCAACCTAGGTCTGTCCCTTATTATTTGGGACACTTTCTTTCATTAGTTTCTGAGAAGCCAAGGTGAATAGGTGTGTGGGAAAAGTGGTTTGATTAAATGCTAATAATGTTCACACCATTAACTTCAAATTGCATTTGCGTTTACTACAGTGAGATGACTATATAGAATTAAGAATCTTATAGAGTCAGCATGTCGTGGTAATGTGTCTAAGCCCTATAGATTAGACTTTGTGCCAAGTTTTGTCATATTCCTTAGAAGCAGATTAATTCATTTATTTTGGGAAGTGTAGTTTGAGTTCCCATTCTAGTTGCAAAGACTATTAAAAAGTTGTTCCCTTCTTGGATTGGCAAGATGGCTCAGTGGGTAAAGGCACTTGCTGCCAACACTCACAATCCGAGTTTGATCTCTGGGACCTACATGGTGGGAAAAGAGAACCAACTCTTCCTTAAGTTTTCTTCTGACCTCTACATGTTCACAGCACAGCACGCGCACACGCGCACGCTCTCTCTCTCTCTCTCTCTCTCTCTATCTCATGCATACAGATGCACATGCACACAGACACAGATACAGCCACACACACACACACACACACACACACACACACACACACTCATGCATACAGATGCACATACACACAGACACAGATACAGCCACACATCACACACACACACACACACACACACACACACACACACACACACACTCACAGAGACTCACAGACATAAACAGAGACACACAGGCACACATAGACACACACACACAAATGCACACATGCTTCCTCATGCTGGGTCTATGCTTTGAAGCCTCTCAGACACAATCCTTTGTGCCCTTTACACATCTGAAGGCAAATATAATAGCACAAAACCTTGGGCGTGGTGTGGCAGTGGCCTTGGCAAATGGAGTATAATGTCAGTGCTGATTGCAGTGAGGGGTCCTCTGTCGGGAACAGGGAAGGGCCTGGCTGTTAACACCGAAGACCTGCAACTTGGTGACCCGGGAGTCACCACTATAGGGGAAGAAGGTGACTTTTGTCAGGTCAGCGTATCTGTCTTGGACACCTGAGCGTGCTGGGTATTACGAAGCACGAGGTCAGACCAGCGTGTGCCAACTGCCTGAGAATTTGTCGTTGGAGGCTGGAGAGGAGATTCAGACCAAGTAACAGAGGGCCTCTGTTGTGCGGTTTCTTAGGAACTGAACTATAATCCTGTCACAGACAAATGCAGCCTGAAACCAAAATTCAAAAATAGCCATTGTCATGTCTAAAGATGTTTTTTGACTATTAAAATGGTGACATTTAAATTTACACCTGAACTGAACTCCGAAGCCCGTCCTGTCACGGTTTGACAGGTCTAATCACTTACCCTGTAGTGCAAACAGTAACCTAATAGCGAGATGCTAATCGCTCCTCCATGCAGGTGCCACTAATTAGCCGACGGAGCGGGCTGAGGTGGGTTCCTCGCTCTCGACCATGCATGTTTGTGCAGAATGCAAATGCGGAGCTCACACGCACTGTTTCCCGTGCCATCTGTGGTGCTCAGACTGATCTGCAAACAAAGACGTTGGAATCCTGGTCTAGGTGTTGTGTAAGGCTCAGCCGGACCCTGGCTCTCCTTTCTGTGGTTAGCTTTCTCTCAAACCAGAAGCTAAGCTTGTCCAGGCACTGGCCAAGTGACTGAGTGAGAAGATGGAAGACATTTCTGATTTGTTAGTAACGGCATTGCTCTGGGAAGGACAGCAGTTACCAGGCAATTAGGACCGTTTATTTGTTTTTTTAATCAGCTAGCTTTTCTTAAATATAATATTTTTAATTCTTTGAGAATTTCATACACGAATATGGTGTAATTTGACCATATTCACTCCCTCCTCTGGATAAGTCCTCCTAGATTCATCCCCAGTCACCCTCAAACTTTTACTGAACGTCCCCTTGGTATGAACTAGTAGTAATGAGGTAAATGGCTGCGGGCTGCTGAGTGAAAAATAGTCATTGGAGAGTTGTGGAAATTATGCACAAACACTTTGCCATTGTTTGGCTCTACCCATGGTGAGGACACAAGTTCTCTTTGTGGGGTCAGTGTGTTGGAGAGAGTCATATTAGTTCAGCAGTTCTCCATTCTTAACCTCTTCAGGGGGCTGTGAGAAAATCCCAGTTCTGCTGGAGGCTCCGTCTGGGCTGAGAAAGTAGAAAATCCAGCGAGGAGGAGAAGGAAGCTGCCTCTCTGGAGAGGGGATGAGGTGAACCAGCTGTCAGCATCGAGGGTGGCAGAGGCAGGGGGCAGACACAGAGCTCCTGTGTCACCAGCAGTCGCCTGAGAAGTTCTCCAAGAGTTTAGGGTCCTCGACTAAGAGCTCATGACTTCAGTGCAGAAACGAAATTTTAGGAATAATCATTATGAAGCAGAGTTAAGGTTTAAGAAAGATATCTTAAGCATGAAAGTTAAGAGAGGTAGGTGTCAGGGAGACGGACCAGAATGCAGGATGTAGGATGGGCTTCTCAAGGCAGAGTTGAAGCTCTTTGGTTTTCACTACCACCACAGAGAGGATTTTGGTGGGATTTTGAACTTAACTATCATTGATTGCTGAGAAAAACCTAAATAAGATCACAGAGAGGTTCTACAGGGGCACAGGACAGCACTCTTGGAAGGAAGGAGGGAGGGAAGGAAGGAGGGAGAGAGGAAAGGAAGGAAAGAGAGAAAGCAAGCTATTTTTACTGTATACAGATTTAAAAGATGTTCAGGAGTCAGGGAACAAATGAGGGCCACCCAAGGTCATACATATTAACACACACATGTGTACCTACACACACACACACACACACACACACTTGGATCTCTTGCCAGGACATAATAAACACTTGATGTATCATTAAATCAAAACACCACAAGTCATTTGATAAATTGCATGTTTATGTATTTTGACTGTTACCTAGGTGTTGGGCTGAGCATATATGTAGTTCACTTAGTTAGAGAATACTTCCCTAGCGTCTTCGAGGCTGTGGCTTGGAGCCCTGTTAGAGCACATACTCAAGCACTCTTCGCCTTTAAGCCTCGTGCCGTGTTGCCCTCACCCGGCGAAATAGAAGGTTGCTTGCCGTGGCTTCTGGGCACTGCATGGCTTTGAACAGAAAGGTTTATCTGGCCCATGCAAGTCAATAGAAAGTAGTTGAAAGTCACCTTCGGTACTTCTCTTAAAAGTAACTAATCTTTTCACACTGTGGGGCCTTGAATCAATGGCTGTGGATCGATATTTTCTATATTTGCTTATTGTTTCCTTCACCTTATACACTCTGGGCTGAAAAATCAACACACTGTGGATGGAGACAATCAATGGGGAACATTTAGAGAACACTGGAGAGGACACATGTCCTTTTGGAAATCACACACAAAGGAAATGATGTCGACATTTTCTCAGAGGAATCTTGGGGTAATTATGAGATGGATTTGTGATCCAGGAGCCTTCTCCTCAATTACAGGACAGTTGTCGATGTGTTTACTTCACAGGAAGAAGGCTCTCTAAGAGAGCCAAGGTGGTTGCTCTTAGAATAATTGGCTCAGGTGAGTCCACACTCAGAATCTACAAACTGCTTCTCATCTCTGGTTGATTTGGCCTCCATTGTCAGCAATAGTTACAGTTACAGCTTGGGGGGGCGGGGGAGGAACAACCTTACTTGCTTCTATTATCAGTAATAGTAACAGTTACAGCTTTGGAAAAAAACAAACAAACAACTTTTTTCATCAGTCTCAAGGCATGAATGGGGTTAGGCTCTCTGGGTGGAGCCAGCTGGATCATTACCCAAAGCCAGCATGCTCCCCTCCTTGGAGCTGGGGTGCCCCACACAAGGGAACCTAGGCGTTTGGAATGCTGCTTCCAAAACCCCTACTGGCCTGTTGGTCAGCAGAAGAAGCTCTGGGAGGGCTGGCCTGCTGGGGCTGGGGAGATGGCTGCTGCCCATGTGGTGAGACGGCAGGAAGGTGGGGCTCATACTTACAGTTTGTGACTGATACAGGTAGCTACTGAAGGCGTGGCTCCTGCGTTGCCGTTTGCAGACTAGATTCATGCCAGTCATTTGATCTTACAAGTAAGTTTAAAGTTAAATGTATCCCTCCCTTTCTGTGCACTTGTCAGCTAGCATCAGGGTTAGCTCAGGCTATGCCACATTCTAGGCAAGGACTTGGGGAAATCTTCCTTTCTTTCTTTCTTTCTTTCTTTCTCTCTCTCTCTCTCTCTCTCTCTCTCTCTCTCTTTCTTTCTTTTCCAAGGGTGCTAAAGACTGACAATATAATGACAAGTTATAGGTCCCTTGAAGACTTTGTAATGCAGTTAGGGGGTAGAATTATCCCAGTTCTGTCCAAGACAGTTCAGGTGGCTATAGCGAAATGCCGCCGGCTGTGTGGCTCAGGTGTGGAGGCTGGGCAGTCCAGGATCAGGCGTGGGCCAGTTCCTTTCTGGTGGAGCCCTTCCTTGGCTACCTTCTGTGCCCTACCTGGACTCAGCATTCAGGGGCATTTCTTCCAGGAGCTCTAATGCCACCACGGGAAACACTGCACACATGACCTCATCTAAGCGAATCATTTCCTATACAGGGTGGAGAGAGCTAAAACAAGCCCAGGGGACAGTACTGTCGGGTCGATGTTGGGTGTGGGGATTTTCTGATAATCTCATGCTGTGAACACCTTGATTTTACTCTTTCCCTCTCTTTGGTAAAGCTTTTGTGGTTGCTTTTATTTATGTGTGTGTGTTAAGCTGCTAAGTGCAAATGTGTGAGTGTACCCTAGGAGACCGGAGAAAGGCACTGTTCCTTGGAGCTGCGGCTATAGGTGTTTGTAAGCTGCCCAATGTGGGAACCAAACTCAGGTCCCCTGGAAGCCATCTCTCCAGCTCCATGATTTTATTCTCAACTACAACAGAGAATTGCCTTAGAATCAGGTCAAGCCTTCCTTCTTTTCTCACGCCCTGATCTCCACTCCATTCTGTCTTTTGCAATGTAGTAAGAGACTAGGTGCTCACTGTGTAAGTGGTTGCTGGGGGTCTGTGGTCTTTGCATTGTAATTTTCAGTCCTGGGCACGTGGGATGCGTGTTCATGAACTTGAGACTTTAAGAAACTGTAACTTGGGGCATTCCTTTCTAGAACTCCAGTTCTGGGGCTGCAGATGTGGCACATTGGTAGAGTACTTGTGTTGCCTTCGAAAGGTTCTAGGTTCCGTCCCTAACAGCCCCTCTCCAAAGTTCTTGTTTAAGTTCCAGAGTTCTAGGATAAGACTTCACACCCCATGGCATCTAAGAAGTGACCAGTTCTTCTACCTACATTTTGCCTTTTTGTGACATGTTGAGAGAACAGAATTATGCAGCCAACGGTCATGCATGTTTGAAATTTGGAAGCTGTAGCCAAACTCTACAACCCAGGAACATATTTGAAAGTGACCCTTTCCCTGTTGTGGCCAAACCATTGTCTGCTCATTCTGTAGCCTTACCATGCTGAGTCTGAAATCACCTTAACTGAGGACTCACAGCATTAAAATTTTTAATACCATTGAAATGTTTTATAATCTGGAAGGGGAAGGGTTAAGCCTGCGTAGCATTCATTCACATGGCCCTGTGAACAAATTCACGTGGAAGAAGACTCACTGTAGTTTTGAGCTTTGCTCAGAAATGACTGGCAGTGATAGAGCAGGGAGGAAGGCTTGGGAGCCTGGGAAGTTGGGAGCCAGCTGATTGAAACTGGCAATTGTGTAGAAAAGGAAAAGGGCCCAGAGGCTATGGGTGTGTGTGTGTGGGGGCTGCTGGAACAGAACAGGAGGGGTGATGGAGGGGTTTGGTTACCTTTGCACAGATGGTGACGTATCTAGTGCAGGGATGAGTTCAGGAGCCCCACACTGGTTTTTGGAGGGGAGGAAATACTTAAAATATTTATTGTTCATTATGGAAAAACGAAGGTCTCTGTTAGTCTTAGCTTATTGCTGAGTATTGTTTCGAGTTACACTTCAGTGAGAGAAGGCCACTTGCTACTCCTTTATGATCTCTATAGTTCCTCTTTGGCCTGGAAAGCAGGCCCCTCCTTCCTGTCCCTCACTTGCTACGTCAACATGGTATCTCTGCATTCTGATGGATACCACCCCACGCCAGAAGAACAACCCCGCCCCCGGTACTTTGGTATGTATTTATTTCGGTTTTAAGCGAAACAAACACTGGAACCTACATACCATCCAAAATGAACTTATTTGAAAATTTCAGAATTAAAAAAAAAAATTCAGGGCAATAAAAACATCAGTTTTTATTTGGAATATAAAAACATCAAGTTTAGAAAACCTCAAATAACAAATTTCTGAAAACAGGTAAAATACATCAACTCTATAAATTACTAACAAAGCAATGCCTTTGTATACAACGAATAAAACTGTGTTAATAAGAAGTAAAAAAAAAAAATCATATAATTTGTAGTTCTCTCAAGAACTACTAACTTCATGGGGCTGGGCCCAGTGGTTAAGAGCACTGGTTAAGAGCACTCCTCTGGCTGCTCTGCCAGAGGAGCCAGGTACAATACCTAGCACCCTCACAAAGCTCCCAACAGTCTGTAACTCCAGTTACACGGGATCTACCACCCCATCTGGCCTCTTTGGGAACTGCACGTATGTGATACATAGACATGCATGCAGGCAAAACACTCACACACATTTATTTATTTTTTTTAAAGTGCCACCTTTAATAGCCAAGATATGGAATCAGCCTAGGTGTTCATGGACAGATAAATAGTTAAAGAAAATACTGTCTGTCTGTCTATCATCTATCTGTCTGTCTATCTATCTCTATCTATATGTCTATCATCTATCTATATATCCATCTATCCATCTACCTATCTATCTGTCTGTCTGTCTGTCTATCTATTATCTATCTATCTATCTATCTATCTATCTATCTATCTATCTATCGGAATATTGTTTAGCCACAAGAAGAATAATTTATTGTTGTTGCCACAGTATAGGAGTGTTCTGAGACCGGGATTACATGCCTTCACTCGTGTGTGGAAGCTCAGACAGTGGATTTTGTATGCATAAAGAATAGAATGGTAGGCATTAGCGGTTAGAAATGGCCAGGTGGTGGTGGTGGAGGGAGGCTGTTTAAGAGGTAGCCCGTTGTAGAGTTAGAGGAAGGGCTATATTTGATGTTCTTTTGACAACTGAGTAGCTGCAGCTTACAACCGTGATGATTTTATAAAGAGCCACTGCATCCCGGGAATATAAACAAATAATAAAATAAAAGAAGTGCTAGCCTCAAACAACAGGGCCGATGGGGCCCTTAGCAGTGACACACACATATTTTCTTTTAGAAGATTTTTGTTTTATTATTTTGTGTGTTGCCTGCATGTGCATAGGTGCATCCCACACAGGCCTGATGCCTGCGGACCTCAGTTATGGAAGCTCAAGTTATGGATGGTTGTGAGCCACCATGAGGGTGAGGAGTTGGGCACAGGTCTTTAGGAAGAACAAGTGCTCTTAACCACTGAGGCATCTCTCCGTCCTCATACAGATTTTCATGTGTTTTATTTTCTTATTTGCTGACATTATGTTCTCTAACTCTGGCCAGGAGGAGCTAGTGCTGAGGGGTGAGCTGCAAGCTCTAGATTTTGTTTTTTGTTTTGTCTCTTCATTTTTAAATAAAGCCCGTGCTAGGGAGGTACTCTGCAAGCATCCATGGTCTCATTCACAGTCTGATCTTTTCATTCTGGTAAGCTGTACTACTGTTTTGGGGAGATAGTATCTAGCCTGTCTTTGCCCTTCTTAGTTTGAAATGTACAGACTGAAGCTTAGCTTTCACTTTGCAGCTGTTTATGTGGCTGCTTCTTGCAGCCATTATGGATGTGATCCCATGTCCATATAAAACAAATCCAGTCGGTACTAACAAGGTAGCTTCCTGCTGGCTAGCTCTCATTGTACTAGAAGATAGTACTCAGACTGCTGGGGTGAGGAGAAAATGATAAATAGTCCTACACAATCGTAAACCCTGTGAGCTATAACGATGAGATAGACCCACGGGTGTGTCAGTGGTATGAATCTTATCTGGGCAACCAACTGCTTTCTGACTGGATTTAAGTCACCACACAGAAGGAAGAATGTGTCTAGCATTGCAAATCCAGCCAAGACCCATGTTTGGGGGTTCACAGGTCCCAGGAATAAACTTATTACTATCACCAAGACATGAACATCCTTTCCATAATGCTGGTGTTTATTAAGATTCCTTAGAACTCTGTCACGGGCTGCACTGACTGAGGAGTTGTGCTTTGTAATATGATGCCCCCATCCCTGATTGAGGCGTTAAGGACAGTTGGTGGCTTCTGGGGAGTTAAGAGTTAAGGTAGAAGAAAGCCAGGTCATTTGGGGGTGTGTCCTTGAAGGCTGTCTTCCTGATTCCACCTCTTCTGCTTCCTGGTCACCATGAAGTGAACAGGCATCCTGTGCCGTGTGCTCCTGCTATTATGTTGTGCCTGTCACGGCACCACAGGTGTTGGGCCCCATGACTGTAGACAGAAACCTCCGAACCCATAGCCAAATTAACCTCTCCTTCTTTTAAGTTCACAGTCTTAGCTGTCTTATGTGGCTAGATAACTGAATGGTCAGCCCCTATTGGAAGCCCATCCCAGAAGGTGCATTCCGCTATATGCTGCTGAGACAGTGGTCTGAACTACTCTGAAACAGTTCTCTGAACTAACTTCTGTATGAAGGTTGGACCAAACTTTTTCATTGTGATGGTTGATGTGGCCACCCTTTGCTGCTTTGTGGGTTCTTCTTTTTCCCACCCTTTTCCACTCCTATGCTTTCACCCTTTCAACTCCCTAACACTAGAAGAGAGAGAAAAAAAGGATAGAGAGGAGGAAAGGGGTTGATGACCTTATCGTTAGACTACTGCTGATGAGGTGTCCAGCTCCTTGGAACAAGTTTGATCTTTGCCATCAGCGTATCTAATCTCTTCTTTGCCCATGACTACTTAACAAACCACAACCAACAGCAACCACCCAACAGCCCACACCCCACATATTGGGGCCCTAGCATTTATGTACCCTCTGAAATGCCTCCAGAGTTCCAAACGCCACACAATCACAGAAATTATCTGCAACTGACAAGATCAAGCCTTGCTAGAGCGCTAGGCAAATCATAGTCAGCTGCTGAGAAGCAGCCCCATATCCCCACTCCTGGGATTAAAATGAAACCACATTCTTACAACATTTCTGTGTTTATAAAAGGGGCTGGAGAGATGGCTCAGTGATTAAGAGCACTGTCTGCTCTTCCAAAGGACCCGGTTTCAATTCCCAGCACCCACATGGCAGCTCACAACTGTCTATAATGCCAATTCCAAGGGACCTGACACCTTTAAACTAATGCACATAAAATAAAATGAAAAACAAACAAAGAAAAAACCCAAAAAACCCAAAATTCTCACTGGCTTCACTGAAAATGGCCTCCATAGGTTGCATATATTTGAATGCTTGGTCCCCAGCTTGGGGGACTGTTTGGTAGGGATTAGAATGTATGCCCTTGTTGGAGGAAGTGTGTCATTGGGTGTGTGTTTTGAGGTTTCAAAAGCCCATGCCATTCTCAGTTAGCTCCACTTTTTCCCCTCATCATAATTTATAAGTTCTGCACCAGCCAAGTTAGAAAGCCAGGATATGGACCTAAAGAGCATTTCCTATTGTAGTTGAAGAAGTGCTTGAGTCTCACTGTTTGGTGAGTGAAGAGACCGTATTAAAACGGAGCTATACTCTGAGTTTAGTCAAGAAGGAGAAATCTGCAAACAGGGCAGATTGTTTTAGGAAAGCAAGGCTACACCTACATGACTTGCTTTTAGTTCCCACAGGTGGGCAAAGTGCAGAGAGTGAGAGTGAGAGACGTAAATGGGATGTCTCCATCAAATCGCTTCCCTCGGGCTCAGGCAACCTGTAGACGAGGAGGTGGAAAGATCATAAGAACCAGAGGGGATGGAGGACGCCAAGGAAACAAGCCTTCTAATAACAACATGACCTACACATATGAACTTAGAGACTCATAAAGCCCAGGGACTGCATACGTCTGGGCCAGATGGGGTCTTTGTGCTGAGAAGGGAAATGGTCACCCTAACCCAGGAACTGTCTCCAATTGCTAACTGCTCACAAATGAAAACTCAGTTTTCTTCAAGGGAGTCTCACTGGGTGCAAAACAGGCTTCATCCCAGCAATAGATGACCCACAAAATGAACTCAGTGGCATTTTTGGAGGTTCTTTGTCTCATAATTCTGTTTCAGGGATTTTTTTTTTGACCTATGAGTACTCTGCCTATATATTACACTTTCTGGTTTTATGTTTTTATGGGATTTCTGCGTGTGCAAATGTGTGAGTCTCCCGTGTGTGCTGTTCTTGTGCTTTTTCTCTGGCTCTTTTTTCTCCTGTTTTTTTTTTTTTTTTTTTTTTTTTTTTTTTAAGTTATTGTTACTATTGCCTGATTACAGTCTAATGGTTGTAGATTTGAGTGTGTGGAGAAATGGGGGGCATCCAGGAGGAGTGGGGGGGAACCACAATCAGAATATATTATATGAAAAGTGTATTTTCAATAAATTCCTTTTTACTAGAAGGGTTCAAAAGTGGTGTTTCTTCTGGAACATTCTTTGAACATAGCTTCCCTCTTTGGTAGTTCTCTTTATCTTTATAACTCTTTCAGCATCTGTGATGGCATTAATTTTATGGAACCTGAATGAAACACAGGGGAGAGAATTCTGATTAGGGTGAGAGACAAAAATATATGTGGTGGCTCTATGAAATGAATCGATTAAAACATTTTAAGCTAGTACTTAAATTTCAATTTTATTTTGGCACGAAATTAGATGACATTTGTGTAAACTATCAGGAAAAATAAAATAAAAATATGTGCCAAAATTCATACAGTGACAAGCCGATCTTCAGGATTCCTTTCCCAAGAGGAACTTGGTGGCGCTCCGCAGAGGAGCCGGCTCTCCCCACGCGCGGGCAGCAGGTGGCGCTGCGTCCCCCCTTTTGTCCTCCTTGGTAAGGGCCTGGGACCTGCGACTTGCGCAGAGCTGAAGATGAGGGAAGGGAATTCAGAACTTCGTGAGCGACTGAAGTAAGATGGTTTTGCACACTTAGAATTTTTATCTCATGTCGCACCGGCTCCGCTGTTGAGAGCATAGAGGTGTTGGTGCCCTCCATCAAGAGCTTTGCATGGGTGAAGGCGCTCGTCTCTGTTAAGGCCCTGGGCAGCCTCTCAGGAGAATGAACCCCACGGAAAGGGGAAAACACCAAGAAATGAACACCTTCCTCCTCCTCCAATACCTGCGTTAGTTAAGATTTCTTGGCATTCTGTCGAGAGCTGCGCTGACTGAGGAGCCGTGCTCTAGGGTCAAACGTAACCCGCCAGTATTCAAGCAAAACGGCTTTCTACACGCTGGCCTAAAGCAATCGGACCTTTCGTTTTGCCCTGTCATGATTGTGTTGACTGAGCTCCTGCTCGCGGTGATCTCTCTTGCTTTAGTCTTTCCGTTTGAGTCTGCCCTTTTAGCTAAGTTTGCAAGTGTTGGCCTTAGCAAGCTGATGTAGTCAGCTTTTTAAAGACATTTACTAGACGTGTTTTTTCAGCGGGGGGCAACATGTTTTCAGCTGGATGGGATCTTAAAGATGTAACCCAGGAGGGATGGATGCCACTCCCCAGGCTCCCACAGATGGAGAGGGGAGCTGGCCCCTGCTTCTGGGCGGTGAATCTTACAATGCACTTGGCGCTGTGCTCTGTTTTGTTCTAAAACAGGTCCCGGTCATAAACGTCAAGGTTAGTTTGTTCCACTGGCTGATCATGGGTTTTGGCTGCTTACTCCCGTTACACGGCCATACAAGCAGCCGTCTGGTTTCCTGCCAGTCACTGGGCCGTTCTCTTTGCTCCTGCTTCCTTTATTCGTTCTGCATCTGACAGCCCTCCGACTGTGCCCAAGTTCGTCTCTAGACTGTGAGGTCTCTGGGAAGACGCACTTTGCCTCGCTCATGGCTGTGTTCTCCGCGTCCCACAGCGATGGACACCTCTTGAGCACAAGAACTTGTTGGCTGAAAGAATGAGCTTTTGGTGGAGACGGCAAGGCTGAGCCTAGCAAGCCTGTGGGCCATAGAAAGCTGTCCTCGGGGCTCTGAACATGGGGATGTATTGGATCAAAGGAGGGGCTGTGTCAGCAGAGAGAGAAAAGCCTGTAAGCTGTGAGAACCGGGAGGGTGTGTATATCCAGGGACCCATGTGTGGCTGGGAACCCATCCATACAACTGAGCCACGACTTACATTTAGATGATGGCCCTGGCATCAGGACACAGAACGCTGTTCGCAGACCATGGTGCTGGCAGCCTGTGCTTTTGGGGCTTCTAAGATGCCCTATGAACTGTTTTAACGTTGTATTCTTAGGACAGAACTCATGCTACAGATAATGCTGACCTGGTAAGTCACCAAAGGGAGGGACTCCACAAGGTCAGTTTCAATGGTTGTGGTTTGTAGAGGAAACAAACGAAGAGCCACAAATTAGCCCATCAGGCAGACCAATAATGTCTCATCCCAAACATGTGTATTTCTTACATCCCAAAGTGTTTTCTGGGGGTTTGGCAGTTTCAGTTTCCCTCATACACAGACTGGGAAGAAATTTGCAGTCAGAGAGGTAAAATCTCCTGGAGATTTTACATTTCTTCATCTTGAGTAAAGCCAGGAGAAATAAAAGTGGCTGTGAGCACCAGTCCTTCAAAGTGACAGGGAGATGGATTCACCATCTCCCTTGGCTTGTTCAAGAACCTTGGTGGGGGTTGAGGTTGCCTTACAGGGAGGGTGGTCCAGCCTCCGCATCCAGCATGAGAGCAGCTGACAAGTGCATTGTCCACGTCATTGTCTCAGAGGCAGGCAGCCCTGTGACCTCTGGGCCAATCCCAGGAATTGCCCATCCCTGAAAGTCTAGCCCTTGGGGTGGGAGTAGCTGAGAGGAAGAGAGGGAGGGAGAGGGAGAGAAAACCTTTTTCACATGTAGGGTGGGGACAACCTCTCTCAGGAAGAGGCGGTCAGTCATAATCGGGTGAGGTGGCTGTGTGGAAGCGCTTCACCATCTGACAAGTGCTGGGTGGTGGGAGATTGACTGCCGTGTGCTCCTTAAGCTCTGTGGAGAGGGCCATGGAGGCGGGGGATGGGGGGAACTGGACATTGCCTCTCACTAAAATTTCTTCCTCCAACATTATACACCTGCATCCTTGCACTGAGCATTAAATGAACTAGCTGTCTTTGTCTGAATGAATGTGCCAGCTACCTCAAACACTCGCTAGTTCTGACGCATGCTTGCACTAAAGTGTGTCTGGGATGTCACCCGCATTACCTGGTGGTCCCTCGACCTTGTCTCTTCCCTTTTGGTTTTCCCTCTTCCTCTTAACTTGTGCTTTAAATTAAGTGGCTATAATGTGACTCTTTGAGTTAGAGAAAAATCATGAAATTTGAAATAGGCCTTAGATTTAGAATCCATGGCTGCAACACACATCCTGTGTGAACTCAACAACATGCTTAACCTCTCTGTGTAGACTTCGAGTTTGCAGTGACCATGTCACAGTCGGATGTGTCGCTATGCGTGAGGAAGCGCTTTGTGTCAATTGATGGACAGGAGCCACCTCATGAGGCCCACTGTACTTTTTAGTCTCCTGTTCTTTATCCGAGAATGATATGACCATGGAAAACCAAGTTAGCTTTTAAGTCTGTGGGAAGACTTTCTAAAAGAGAAGTTATTTGGCATCTCTTGTTCTGGCTGGGTTCCCATCAGGAGTTGGGCTGAGCTGCTTCATTAGAACGTTGTATGAACCTCCCCTGGACCCTTCCTTCCATCCTGAGGAAGAGTTTTAGAAGTGGTCCCAGGCCAAAGGAGTTCCCAGGGACGGTTGGACTCCAAGGCAGAGCTTTTCGAATATTGGGGCAGCCACTCGTATCTGGGGATCCCATTCCCTCTGTGCTTGCTTCCCTTCCCTGTTAGTCACTGTGGTTGGTGTCATTCAGCACGTTTTGGCTGCAGCCACTGTGGTCCCACGGGAAGAGTTTATGCCCTTTAGAACTTATCATCTGAACTGAGAGAGGAGGGAGCAAGACCTGTTATTAAAAATATGGCAGCAGGGCCCAGCCCAACTATGCTAGGGGGTCACACTACCCAGGAGTATGACTTAGGGAGGAGTTTGCTCTTGGTAGCTTTCTCTGGCTCACTTTTTCTCTATATAGTCGTTTGAAATCTCAAGAGCAGAGGAGACAAGTGGGTGGACCCAGAGGAGGGGCCACCAGCTCCAGGTCCCTGTGCATGGGCTAGCATTTCTCAGAGCTGTTGGCAGGTACTTAGAGTACTCAGCAGGAAACTGACTGCTCCTGTCATCTCTCTTCCTTTGGGGGCTGGCCAGCGGGAGCTAGAGGCTGGCTGTGGCAAGATGGCTATCGTGACATCCTCATTTCCACTTCATTTATCATGAGCTGAAGTAGACGCCTAGGCTGAACGATAATGTGCAAGCGTCGACAAGATCCAAATCCGGGCAGTGCAACTTTGCCCAGCAGTTTACAAGGGCTGTGTAGTTCAATCCCTACAGACATCCTTCAGGAGAAGTTAGTCTGCTTTCTAGATGAGGAAGCTGAGGTTTAGGTAGCTGCCCAGCCCACACAGCCAGTATGTGGCAGATCCTCAGCGTCCGTCACAGACGCCATCCTAAAAGAGCTTCCAGCTACAGTAGAGGCCCTGTTGCACAAATCACTGAAATGCAGGCACACCCAGAGCCAGGTGTACCCCGTGTGTGGTCCAAGGCTGGGTGAGCAGTGACACACTGGTGTCCCCCAGCTTACTGAAAGCCTGCTCCCTCCCTTTCTCCTTAGACTGGTGCCTAGCCTGTCTGTGTCATTAGGGTCTCTGCGACCCTTCTCCTCTCCCCTGTGTTGGGAACTGGAGGGGACTGGCATGCATTCTGTGCAGCTGATAGAGGCTGAGGGACATTCAGAAAATAGGGAGACACATACTATTTAAGGCTTTCAGGCTTTCTATGTTTTCATGAATTTCCCTAGGACTTCCTTCTGACTAACATCCATCCAGCCTCATTCTGGATACGGGTTTGAAATGTTTGGCCACTCTCCTAGGTAGGCTTACACAAACAATGCCTGAAAATAGCAGTAAAAATGGATACTTACGGCAGAATTGTGTCAACTAATGAGGTTTTGTTTGTATAAAACATTTACATACTTTCTTCTTTTCTTTTTTCAAATGAGAGATGAATCAGTTGGTTGAAGACAACTGATATTTAAATGAAAGCCTGTCAGCCAGCTGGACTATTTGAGAGATTTACCTGTACTCAATGTAGGGCTGAATTAAATAAGAAAATTAGGACACTGATTCCAAAAATTTACATTTTAAAAGTACTTCAGGTGTTTTTTAAAAATTATTTTATTTTTCTCTCATTTATTTATTTTATTCACTTTACATCCTTGTAGTCCCTTTCCTCTTCGCCTGCCAGTCCTGCCCTCTCTCACTTCCCCTTCCTCTGCCCCTTGCCTTAGAAAAAGGGAGCTCCCTTTCCCATCCACCCCAGCTCATCAAGTTGTATCAGCACTGAGCTTGTCCTCTTCCCCTGTGGCCTGGCAAGGCAGTCCTGCCAGGGGAAAGTGATCTAAAAGCTGGCAAGTGGTCTGTGTCCGATGCAGTCCCCACCTCCCTTATTAGAGGACCCACTTGAAGCCTAAGCTGCCCATCTGCTACTTATTTGTATGGGGTCTAGGTCCAGTTCACACATGGTCCTTGTGGTCCTTGGTTGATGCTTCATTCTCAGCAAGCCCCTCTGGTTAGTTGGCTCTGTTTTTTTTCTTGAGGAGCTCCTGTCACTTCCAGGTCCTTTTCTCTTTCCTCCCATTGTTTCCCAAGACTTCCTATGCATCAACCAATGTTTCCCTGTGAGTCTCAGCACCTGTTTTGAGGCTCTGCTGGAAGGCCTGCACAGAAGAGAGAAACGGAGGGAGGGAACAACCCTGTGACTAGCCATAGACCTAAGTCGGGGTAGGCTCCTGGGAGGACATGAGGGGAAACTCCTAGTAGCAGAGGCCATAGAGACTGAGGAGGACATCCTCTAACTAGACTAGTCTTCTAGTAAAGGGCGGGGACCGCCAACTCACCCACAAAAACTTCAACCCAGTATTTACCCTGCCTATGACATGTGCAGAGGTAAAGACAGAGAAGATAGAGCAGAGATTGAGGGAATGCCCAATCGGTGCCTGGCCCAACCAAAGACCCACCCTATCAGAGAGAGCCAACCCCTGACACTATGAACTATACTCTGCTGCTTGCAGACAGGAGTCTGTCAGAGTGTCCTCTGAATTTATCTATCAATCTATCTATCTATCTATCTATCTATCTATCTATCTATCTATCTATCTATGCTGACTAAGGTTTGAATCCCACTGTCTTACCAGTAAGTGCAAAGTGCATCCATGGAGGGGTTAATTATCCCTGTGGCCTGCCAGTCATTGCATGGGTTATAAAGACATGGTTTCCTCATCTCAAGGACATGCATTTATGCTGTGGTACATGAAAAACAGCAGAGAAGTCTAGCTGGATTGTGTAAGCACTCCAGGAATTCTGAAGTCTCCCAGCTGATCCTGAAGGTATGGGGTCCTATCACGAGGCCATCCAATAAAGTCCCCGAGTTAAATCTTAGTGAGGGGTCCTTCTGTGCATTCTGGGGTGGTAGGAGTGTGCATTTAAAAGGCTTCCTCTTTCTGAGGACTAGGGGAGGGGGATGGGGGGATGAAGGAAGGAGGGTTGGGACTGGCCTGAGACAAGGGAGTGGGCTGCAATTGGGATGTAAAGTGAATAAATTAAAAAAAATCAAGACGACGACAACAAAAACAGACTGAGGTGAGCCCTTGGTTCAAGAGTGAGCAGGACAAGCAGGGCGCCCATCAAGAGATAGGGAGGTGCGTGTGCTGCTGGGTCCTAGGCTGAGGTTGCTGCATAGTTGTTGAGTGTCTCAGATATCAGGGAGAACCCAAAAATCCAGAAAAGATCCAGGCTGCCCTTTTGTGGCGACTGTGGTTGGGTGAGAACCCCTCCTCACAGCAGAAGAGCACAGGGACTGCCCTGCTGTGTAGAGAAACCATGGAGGGCTGTGATTTGCATGTGTCCACAGGCGTCCCTGCAGCTCATTGAGCTGACAAAATGGATTTTCTCACTGCATTGACTGCATGTCACACAAAATTGCAGAGCTGATAGGCTGGCTCGGCGTCTTGCAGATACAGCCACCAACTCCAATGACTCGATCACAACCTAAAAAAAAAAAAAAATCTTAGAAGTTTGCATTATCCGGCAGGCTCCCAGCTGTGTGAAGAGCATTGGGGAGTGCTACGAGCAGAGTCAAGTTCCCATTGATACGGGAATTTGTATCAATGACATCGACATTGGTAGTCCTGGGTAACAGGCAACTCGATTAAAGTTAGCGTGCGTTGACTCTGAGAATTGCAGCGATGATAACTAAAGTCTTTGCCTGTGGTGGCCCAGCAGCTTATTTTTTTTTTTTTCCTATCTGCTTGAACTGTCCTCAAATTTTGGAGTTATTGTCAAATTAACTGAAGGTTGGGACCAGATTCGCAAGGGCCTTCGATCTTCATCAAGCAAATGGTTTTTCCATAAAGCAGTGTTCTTGCTTGAGTGGCTAGAAAATATTTGCAAAGTCTACGTAGAAAATAGATACACTCTGCTTTCAAGTAGGATATGCATGATGAGAACCACAAATGATGCTAGCATCAAACTGGTATAGCATTAGCGAGATCCCTGCCATTAGGACATGTTGTCTTATGTAAAAAGTTGATAATAGGACACAAGGATGCTAATATGGGTAGGTGATGAGCTGATAATGGGGAGTTCTTTCGTATCAGTGGTTTTCATTTGTCACCAGCAAAGCTGTTCTCCCTAATATGATATTATAATAAAATCTGGGCATACAGTCAGCGGTGAAATTTATGATGCAAAAGAAAAGTCAATAGCATTGTAAATCTTAGAAAATGATTGTATTTCAGCCATCAGTGTTCTTGGCTGGGAAATCTCCTTCAATTCCCCTATCTTAGTCCTGTTTACCTTAGTGATACTGAGTGAAGGGATGAAGATTCAAACCTTTGTCTTAAGGATAACTTTAATGAGTGGCAATCGATTCCATATGGCCCACATGTTTGCCTAGCCAAACTCCTCTCCAATCAAGTGCAAGTAGTTGAGAGGACAGAATCAGCAGAAGGTACTTTGGAGGGATGTAGCCCATGTTTCCTTTGATAAGAGGCTTTTAAGCAGTAAAAGCTCCCTAAGTTATGGCTCCCTAAGCTTGTGGGATAGCTTTTGTGTTTTGTTAGAGGATCGCCATAGGCCTGTAGCACGGAGGTCCTACTATGCAATGAAAATGGAGTCTAGGCGATGAGAACTTTCGGGAAATCATCTCCCTGAAGGGATGAGGGGATCTAAAGTAACGCGACTTATCAGAGCCACAAAGTCATCAACTACAGTCTCTTGGCTCTCCGCAAAACCACATACGCAGCACTCATCAGAACCTGGCTAGAGGGGCCTTCCCTTATTGTTAGCACCCTGGAAAACTCCCAGAGGTACCTGGCAGTCCTTGCAATCAGTTTCTCGTGCTGTGGTACTGCCTGAACACGAAATGTCCCTCCCGTTACGTGAAACACCGCAGGTCTCCCCTCTGAGTCGGGGAGAACTTAGAATCTAAAATGTTGGTCTCAGTAGCATGGGACGTATCAGGACAGGAATGGCAATGTCTTAGAGTGAGCCTAGCCTCAGCGTCTAGGGCAGTGGGCACACACACACTCATTGTTCAGCATTGATAGGTAGCTCAAACGTGGGAGAGCTGAGCACAGGCAGCTCTGCAAATCTCCCAGTTTAAGCCAAGGATGGGGAGGTGTTGCCCAGAGAGTGTGTGCGCACTGGGTCTGAGGTGTAGCAGGGCCTTCTGGAGGTATGCACAAACAGGCAGATATTCTTAGCGGCCTTTTGAAGAAACTATGCTTTGGGGACGCCAGGAGACCTTTGTTAGGGTTTTAGTTTACTTATGACACCGGCCAAGAGGCACTCATGTCTCCAGCTGGGAGAACTCAAGTGTTTGCTGAAGACACAGACAGCTCTTGTTGGTTCTGAAATATGAGGGAGAAACCTCCTATGTTATGTACATTGGGCTAGTTCACCTTCTGGGACAGCCCCTCCCCCACCCCAGGATAGCCACTTTCATAGTTTACCCTACATGACAGTCCCCTGGATAATCCCGGGTCAGAGAATGTCCTCATTTCTTTCTCTTTCATAAAATATTTGGATTTGGTGAAATTTCCATGTAAAAATTTTCTTGGAGCTCTGAGTTAACTTGGGTTAAATTGAGGCCAGAGGCCACAAAGAACGGTTTGTTTCTTTCTCTCTAGGTGTGAAAGTCTTGTTCTGAACAGAGGAAAAGAGCAGCTCAGGGCCAAGTGTGTTCTTTCTGTGAACTTCCATTGCTCCTGAGACTTGACCTCGTGACCCTGCTTTGATTTCCTGCCTCCACTTGTTCCACCTGTGGCCACCCAGGCTGCAGATGCTCTTTTGGTGCCCTGGGTTGTGCTGCAGCCTCTCTTGTATCTGCTTCTCTTGGATCCTCATCTACCCACTGTGCACTAGGATGCTGCTTCCAAAGTTGGGGCTCCAGGAGTCTTGGATTCTGCTTCTGGGCCAGTTTTGGACACAGGAATACGATGGGTAGGCCACAATGACATTGCCAGGTGTGGTTAATATGTCAAGGCCAGCGTTTGACATTTGCATCAGGCGTTAGTGCGGTATTCAGAATCTTAAAAAAAAAAAAAAAAAAGGATGCTTCGGTTGGAAAACTCCCTCCGGCTTTCTGTCTTTCCCCCATCAATATCTGCTGTGCTGCATTTTGTCAGCCAGACACAGATCAGAATCCCCTGGGAGGAGTTTAGGACTTGTCTCCATCTGATTGGCTTGAAGGCATGTCTGCTTCTTGACTACTGATAGGTGTGGGAGGCCATGGCCACTGTGGGTGCTGCCCACTCCCCAGGTGGGTGGTACTGGTAGGTTTACTGGGAGTTTTTTGTTTGTTCGTTTGTTTTTGTCATTCCACCCCCATCTGCTGCCCCACAGACAGGCAGACAGGGTTTTTTTCATGCAGCTTCTCTGGCTGACCTCCAACTCACAGAGATCTGCTTGCCTCTTCCTCCCCAAGTGCTCGAATTAAAGATGTGCACCGCCACAGTGCAGCTGGTCCTGGGATGTTTAAGAAACTTATATGAACACGAATCTGGGAACAGACCAGTAAGCTGCGTTCCTCCATGCTCTCTGCTTCAGTTCCTGCCTCCACGTTCCTGCTTGAGTTCCTGCCCTTTCTCCCCTCAATGATGCATTGTAATGGGGAAACAAGAGCCAAATAAACCCTTTCCTCTCCCAGTTAGTTTTGGTCAGCATTTTATTACAATAATAAAAAGCAAAGAAAGACAGCCTTAAATTATATTTGCAATAATTTTTTTTTCATAAACAAGTGACAAAATATATTGTTCTAGTGAGTTTTTTGGTACAGATATCCCACCCCTGTAAATCAACATCGATTAATGGAGGAAAAGGTGTGAGGGCAGTGGTTGTTAACCTGTGTGTTGCAACCCCTTTGTGTGCGGGGGCGTCAAATGACCCTTTTACAGGGGTTGCACATTAGAAATCCTGCATATCAGATGTTTATGTTCGGATTCACAGCAGTAGCAAAAGTGCAGTTATGAAATAGCAATGAAAAAAAATTTTATGGTTGGGGGTCACAACACAAGGAACTGTATTAAAGGGTTGTAGTGTTAGGAAGGTTGAGAAACTCTGGTTTAGGGGCTGTTGGGAAGAGATGCTTCTCTCCCAGCAGCAATTACAAGACTAGACTTCCGTGGGCTCTGATTGTCAACACACCACTTTTGTCATTCTCGAATCTACTCTAGTCCAGCCTCCCTGGAACATTCTGAGAGGTCTGCTTTTTGGTAGTGCCTGTCTCTTGGTTCTACAGCCAGTGTAGAGATTTTAACTGAGACTCGTCCGGCGGCATAACCTGAGCTTTTAATTGCTTTGTGAGATTGTGAGATGGTTTATACGTTTTCATGACATTCTTGGAAAACAAGTGAGTGAAAGCTGCTGAAAGTTCACTTAGCCATTTGATATTTTATCCACCACACAGGGGAAAACCACACAGATAATAGCAACACAACCATGGAGCAGTCACAGAGTCTACATCTTTCTCCTTGAGGCACAGGTTGACCTATTGAGTTGTCTGGCAGTGTGCTGACATGGTTTGGTTTCAAAGTGGAGGTTGTAAGAAGCATTCTTGATTCTCCAGCCCATCAAATACCCCCTTACTGGGGACTACCATTTGCAGCCCAGCTGCTGTGAGAAGCCCTTTCTGCACAGAGATTCTGCTCAGATAAACCTCCCTTGCCAGGAGCCAACAGCCAATGTGAAAGCAGCAGCTTGTGTATTCCAGCTCAACCACTGGTTTTCAGTAGTTCTCAGATGGTGCTCTATGGCCTGTGGGATTACAGCTGGCCCAGTGAACTAGGAGAGCGTTAATTTGCTTTATATCTTCAAATCTTGAGGTGTTTTGTTACCCAGCACTAGATACCAAAACACATGTTTATGCGATAGTGTAGTGCTGGCAATCAGCTTTTACTTATGGTCCCCTGGCTATAACCTTGTATCCTTGTAAGGAGCTGTCTGAAACCTGAGACCTTCCCGAATGCTTTCTAGAGTGATTCAGCCTGTGCCTGACGACCTGCCTTCCGGCCTTGTGCCAGGCAGTATTCTTAACTCACAGGGGAGTAAAAATGCTTGTGGGGTACCATGGGAAACGGAGTTAAAATGTGAGTGCATCCATACACAAACACAGGCACATAGCTGCACACAGTTGGCCTCAACTGAACACTAGGCATGTGAGTGGCATTGGAGTGGAGCAACCCATTAGATTTCTTCTTCCAAAGACATGCACGAAGGTACTTCAGAAAGTGTCTTCATGGGCTTCTGAGTTGCCCCATTTCATGCTGCTAATTAACACGAGAATTCAGAATACAATAAATGAAGACCAAGGTATAGCCACCCGTGACATTATTAAAAGAATGCATATGATCACTATCTAGCAATCAGAATATTTAGCAAGGCGCTTGATTGTAATTGGTGCTGTGTTTTAAATATTTCTCCCCTTGCCATACGGACTTACTTATACGGAATGCTTCAGAGCAATTATTATTATTGTTTTAAACATGACCCGCAGCTTTGTTTTGGTTGAGTCTTTTGGTTTTGATGATAGTACATATTTATTGCGCACATGTGTGCCCTTCATTGTGGCATATCTTTATACAACCTTGCGGGATAGTTATCACTTTGCCCTTATAGACAGAGAGACTGAAGCCTGGGGGCTTTAAATCATTCGCTCAAGGTTACTCAGTAAATGCAGAGCCAGGATCGGTTCCACGGTCTGAATGTGATTCTCAGCCACCCTCTTTCTCTCGTTTTGTGCCTGTACCTGCTGTTGCCCTTCTAAAAAGCCCGTGATTCGAAAGGCAATTTGTAGTAAAGAGCCAGACTGGAACTGAGGTTTTAAAGCCACTGCCTGCCCTTTCAGGTATAAAACATTTTGTTAGAAGCAATAACAGCGTAATTATATCAAATGTCTCTACCTTCACTGCCACTATTGCGCACAGTCCAGGCTGCAGGTTCGAAATTTCACTGATTATTGGTGCATAATTGGCTTCCTGTAGATGATAAATGTATCGCTGATTGATTATCATGACTTGGTCCTATCTGAAATGTCAAAGGAGAAAATTGAATTGTCTTATTATCGCATGTTCTCATTCAAGCACCAGATAAATATTACAAATGATGATTTTCCACCGAGTACCATATAAAGAATTTATGGAATATTAATAATACTGTTATCCACAACCTTCATGCTTGGTGAATGACCCCAAAATGAAACCATGTTTGACTTTTGAGGAATAAGCCTTACAAACGATCTGCTTTGACCTACTCCTTTGCTGTCTAGTTTAATGGGATGAATATTCCTAAAGACAGTTGCAGCATCCCTTAGCGAGGACTGGACACTTGTGACCACTTGATAATTGCTTTTTCTTTGCCTCGTCCTCTTGCTGCTCATTTTTTTCTGCCTGGCAAGGAAACCGCTGTGTGAAAGTCCCATCTTCACAGACAGCCACAGAGCTGTGAGAGAGCAGGGCTCAGGCCCCAGCTCTAAACACGGCCGATGCCTCATAGTTTTAAATAAAAAGCTGTTGTACACCACCCACAAAATCCGCTTTCTGTCGGTTTCCTGTTTTCTGCCTTTTCTAAGCTCTCTGCTTTTGCCAGGGTGTTGGGGTCCTGTTACCAGAAACTGGATGAGAGAAATCTAGAAGGAAAACCATCGATTCAACCTCTGGTGAGGGCTCTCAGCCTGGAGGAGAGAAGATGCTGGTGGCCTCGACAAGATTAAAGGGGTCTGCAGACACCAGCTGTTGTCTGTAGACTGAATCTGGCACAAGGTCAAGTGCTTGTTAGGCCAATGCAGAATATACATATATTTATTTGATAAAATGCAAGCCACTTTAAGATAATACTGATTGTATCATACCTTTCAATATGTATTTCTTTTCTAAAGATGTATTTATTTATTTATTTTTGGTTGTATGAGAGCTTGCCTACACGTATGTCTGTGTATGTATACATGTGCATGAAAGCTAGAAGAGGGTGTCCCAGCCCCTCAAACTGGAGCTACAGGCAGCTGTGAGCCACCATGTGGGTGCTAGGAACCAGACTTGGATCCTCTGCAAAAGCAGCAAGTGCTCTTAGCCGCCAAGGCAGCTTCCCAGCTCCCGATATATTTATATTTAAAAGCAACGTAACAACACGATAGGGGCTATTTATTATTTTTTAATTTCAAATGAAATTTATTTTAAAAACTTGTACATAGAAACGTGAGGCATCTGATGCTTCAGGATCGGAAGCATCTATTATCGGATGAATTATAAAATCCAAACATCATAGAGGATGCATGGATTTCTCTTTCCCTTCCGTTTTTCCCTAGGATCATTGCCTAGGCCAGGGAGCCATTTTCTCAAGGAGAAAGGCCGCCAGGAGGATGTAGTTCATTATTACTGGTTCTTCCACTTGTGAAACTTGTCGAAGGAAACTCACATGCAAGTATTCTTCTGCTTCCTCTGGTCAGGCTGAGCTGGAAGGTCCGTGTTACAGTTTGAATCTGAAATGTCCTGCACGGGCTGTTTTTAAAACTTGGCCTTCACTGGATGGGTGCTATTTTGGAAAAGCCTTCAGAAAGCGGAGCTTAGCTGGAATAAGTGGGCCCCTGGGGAGGGGTCTGACTGGTGAGTTAGCCTCACTCACTTCCTGGTTCATTCCCTGGACCTTGTCTGCTCTGATGAGAAGAGCTATCCCCTCTCTGTAGATGCTTCTCCCTTCAAGATGTCCTGTTTAAATACGTGGGACCAAACAACTTTGGGCTGAAGCCCTCTGAGCCGTAACTTAAAACCAGTCTTTCTTCCTGCAATCTGTTTCTCTCAGGGGCTGTGGTCACAATGTCCCAAAATAATGCCTCAGTTTCCTCATCTGGTCTCAGGATTCAGTTTCATCGTTCCTTTCCAAACTGTCATTCTCTATCTCATTATAGACCTCGCAAACAGTAGGTGTTCAATAAATGTTGATTAATGCTGAAGGGACTACAGTACCGTAAGCCCGCCGCCACCTGGTTATCTTGGGTAATCAAGCTCATATTCAGGGTGAGAGCTCTGAAGTCAATGGAGTCTCTTTGGGTTACAAAGAGATGGAAATCAGCGCTTTCATAAGTGTCATTGAAAATGTTCCTTTTTGGCTCCTCTTGGTTAGTAAAGATCAAAATATGTTCTAATTTGAATTTTCCTCTTGACTCAGGAGTGGTTTTTCCGAGAGCTTGACACAAGGCAGCCATTTTTTTGCCTTTCTTGTACACCGGTGTGTTTGAAAAGGAAAGGCCAGAGAATGTGGCTTGTCTTTGGCTCATAAACAGGCAGTAAACATGAATTTGAAAGAAGTGGGGTTCTTTTGAGCCGACATGTGTTCTTGTTCTCTCTCTGTCTCTGTCTCTCTGCTTTGTATATAAGGTTTCTTCAGTTAATTCAGTATAAGCATCAAGCACCAAAGCGTCATTATTTCCACTAGTAAGCCATATTGTGGAAAACCCAGCTTTGGTTAACTAACCTAAGAGCCAGTGGACATATTTTAAAAGTTATCTGTTAGTGTGTGTGTGTGTGTGTGTGTGTGTGTGTGTGTGTGTTTAATGTCTGACTGTCTGTGAACATGTCCTCCAAGGCCAGAAGACAGCCCTAGACCCCCTGAAGCTGGAGATCTGGGCAGTTGTGTGCCAGACATGGGGACTGGGAACAGAACTCTGGTCCTCTGCAAGAGTGGCAAGTACTGCTGAGCCATCTCTCCAGCCCCCAGAATTTATATTTTAAGAATCTCTTCCTACTGCTCTTTGCCCTTTTGCTCTGAGAGTTGCCAGGTCACCCAGAGTCTGGTGAGGGTCATGAAAATCCTTGGGAAGGTCCCATCTCCCTCAAAATAAACCAGAGTTTCCGTAGGATGTACGTTTCCTTTGGGGCTATGGGGCAGGGACATTGGCTTTGCATTGCTTTCTGGTTTTCTTCTTTCCTCAGGGAAGAGCCAGAGTGTGGGCTCCCAGGTAGGAGTTGGAGGCTGAGCTATTGCCCACTATTCAGTTTTGAATGGCATAGTCATGCCCCCTGTTTTTACTCCAGCTTCCCCACTAATGAGCCAGGAGGCTTTCCAACAACTGGAATGCATACATCACTCGCCATATGTGCCTTTGAGAAGGCTGGGGCTGTGTCGTGTGCAGAATGTAGGGTTGTGGGCTGTGTGGGGCATTGCCACTCATGGACTGCTTTCTGTCATTAAGTGTGCAACTGTGGCCTCTGCCTTTTTTTCTATCCCACCTTTTTTTTCACCTGTAAAGTGAGCGTGACTGTGGATTTGCTAAGTACAGGAGAAATGAATGTCAATTCAGAAACAACCTTTTCCTAAGGAGCAATCTTTCTGACTGGGGAATCTGGTTTGTGTCAAGTCTTTAACCGAGGGCACTCCGTTTCTCATAACTGTCTCTCAGCCTGAGTCTTTTCCAGCTGGGGAGCGTTCTGTGTGGTCCTCCCACGCCCATTATGGTCACTGAGAGGACAGTGCTGGCAATTCGCTGCTGCAGGTGTGGCCGGTCTGCTCCAAGACTTTTCCAGATGTGTGATCCTTTCCTGCTGAGGAGAATTGAAAAGGTCACATACCAAGGAAGAGGTAATGAGTGCACAGCATACACACTGCTCGAGTTTTTAGTAGTGTCTTCTCTTCGATGCCTCTAGAGCATGGACCACCCAGACACTCCTTCTCTTCTAAAACCCCCATTTCTCTTTCTGAGGTGTGCTGGTCCATGCTGGCTTTGACCCCTTCAAATAACACTTCCTTTATGGCTGCTGTGGCCTTGGACCTTCTATTGTTCTCTAATTATCTCACCCACTTATCTTTCTAAAATACTAAATTTTTGAAGGCAGCTCTAGGGGGCCCCCAACAGCACAGCTGCGTATTAGATATAAACAAATTATTTGTTTGTTTATTCTTCTCTCATGCATTACATCCCTACTGCACTTCCCACTCCCTCCACCCTTCCCAGCTCTTCCACCACCTTTCCTCTTCCCCAGATCCTCTCCTCCTCTGCTTCCCTTCAGGAAAAAAAAGCAGGCTTCCCAGGGACAGCAACTAAAACACGGCATAACAAATTACAACGAGACTAGGCACAAACCCTCATATCAGGGCTGAGCACGGCAACCCAGTAGGGAGAAAAGAGTTCCAGGAGCAGGCCAAAGCATCAGAGACACCGCATTCCCACTCTTAGGAGTCTCACAGATGACCAAGCTATACAACCATAATGTATATGCAGAGGATCTGCCTCGGACTCAGGCAGGCTCCGAGGTTGTTGCTTCAGTCTCCATGAGCCTCCATGTGCTCCGCTTTGTTGATTCTGTGCTGTGTGTTCTTGGGGTGTCCTCGACCCCCCTGGCTCCTCAAATATCCCTCTCCCACTTTGGCTGGGTACCCCATACTCCGCCTAATGTTTGGCTGCTTCCATCAGCTGCCAGAGGAAGCTTCTCTGATGACGCTTGGGCTTAGAACAAGAATTGTTTAAACGCACAAGTTAATTTATTCTGTGGCTGCCATAACAGAGTATCACAGACTGAGTGGCTTAAGCAATATACATTTATTTTTCATCATTCTGGAAGCTCCAAGTTCAAGATCAAGGTGTTGGCCAGTCTGCTTTCTCCTGGCCTCTCTTTGGTTCATGGCTGGCTGTCTAATGGCTGTGTTATCACATGATCTGTACTGTGTGTGCATTTGCCTGGTGTTTAGGTATCTGCGTTGTCTTTTCCTCTAAATCAGACAGGACAAGAGCCTATCCTAACAGCCTCATTTTATCTTCATTACCTCTTTAAAGACCCTATTTTCAAACACAGTCACATTCTTTGGTGCTGGGGATTAGGGCTTCCATACATGCATTTTTTTTTCTTTTGAGAGACACAATTCAGCCTTTAACAAGTGTGTGCTTAAAATAGCTCAGTTATGCTGAATGTGAAACGCTGATCAAAACATTAGGAATGTTCTATAAATATGTGTCTCATATTAGGGAGATTGAATGGAAATTAATTTCTGGATTTATCAGGTTTGACTACCATAATTTTCAGGTGTCCCGCTTGTAAGCTGATGATAGCTACGTTGCCTACCTAATCACAGGTCGTGACCCATCTGTTATTTTAAAATAACATTTATTTTATGCAGTTAATTCTCACCTATGTGGGAGACCAATAAGGCCTAGCCCCCCACCCTCCTCGCCTGCCTCCCTCCCTCCAGGTGGCTGAGCAGCAGGTGTGAATCAGATTAGCAATTTGTGATGGAGCTGAATGTAATCAATTACACAATTTGGAGCCATTCAAATATAATTCATTAAATTATATCATGAAGCACTGAAGCAGGAGCAGAAGAAGAAAAAGAAAAAGAAAAAAAAAAAGCAGGAACAAAAGCTTTCCCTAGGAAAGGCTATCATGAGTGGAGTTTTCAGAGGCCTCCAGGGCACATGTGACTCCTAGTTCATTATTTAGTAGCTGTGTATCTTCATGTCTTCAGCCAAGGGTCTTACCTTATCCAGAGCTCAGCATCCTTGCTGGAAAGTCGTAACAATTCTGGCAACTCAAAATAAGATGAGAAAAGGAGACACCGTCCTTCGTATGAGTCAACAAGGGACCAAAGACTGTGCCTCTCTCCTTTCTTTCAGAAGCCCCACTATTTAGAGTGACATTAGACAATGTGGGGACTTCTTAAATACTTAAACTAACAGTAAATGGAGAAGCCAAAAGAGCCCCCACAAAGTTGAAAATGGGTGGCTTTCGTGGACAAAGGCTGTCACTCTCATTCTGTCTGACTTCACGTGAAAACCGTTTGGGAGACTTAAAAACACCAGTGTTAGACTTCCACACTTGTGGAGTCTGGTCTCCTGGTTTGCATTTGGGCCCAAACGTTGACATTTCTTTATGTGTGTGTGTGTGTGTGTGTGTGTGTGTAAAACATACTCCATCTTCTAACACAACTTTAACCAAAATACATATAACCCTAGGCTATTTATATTCAGTGACAATACAGTCTTGTGTTTTTGTTTCTAATTTGTTTCTTCCTCCAGTATGCAGTTTTCAGAGTATAGATTTTTGGTTTTGTTTCTTGTTGTATCTCAAGTGCTTAGAACACAGCTTCTTCTTAGGATAACAGGGCATAATTTACTACCTTTAAAAACTTTGGCGTATATTATGTACAAATGATAATGGGTTCATCATTACACGTTCATACTCACATACAATGTTTTCATTCTCGTTCACATCTCCCTTACCCTCCCTTGTTTCCCCTCTTGTTTATCTTTCTCCTGTTCCAACCAGACCCTCTTCTACTTTCCTATCTTTTCTCTCTAGTTATTTCTTCAGCAATTTTTATGGGCAGTGGGAGTATGCTTACAGAGACATAAATGGTAGATTTTTTTAAAGAAATTTTTGTTCACATTTTATATTTCCAAGAATATTCTTCATCCAGATTAGCTTAGATTTGAAAACAGCACTCCCAAGTTCTTACTTACCAAAAATCAAGTGCTTAAGCACTTCTCTCTTCCCTAATTTTCTCATTGACTTTTTCTTTTTCTAGAATATAAATTACTTTATTTCTTCCTTCCCTTTTCTCTCTCCAAACCTTCCCACACATCCTCCCTTGCTCTCTTTCAAATTCATTGGCCTCTTTTTTTCATTAATTGTTACATGAATATATGTATATACACATATATTCTTAATAAAGCCTGCTCAATCTGTATGTTACTCATATATATGTTTTCAGAGCTGACCACCTGGTATTGGGTATCTTGGTGAGTTCTTCCCTGGGGAGAAGACTATTTCTTCCACTCTCAGCATTTCTTAGTTGCCTGTAGTTTTTTGTATAGGGTTGAGGCCTCATGGGCTTTCTCTTTTTCACGTTGGCATGTCTACTGTCGTTCTTGTTTAGCTCATGTTTAGGAAGTCATTTCATAGGAAGAGGTTTCATGACGTTACTAGGAGACACAGTCTCATACCAAAGTCCCAGATCCTCTGGCTCTCCAAATTTTTCTATGCTCTATCCCACAACCTTCCCCGAGTCTTAAGTGCGAGAGTGTTTTGTGGATATATGCATTGGGACTGGTCTCCACAGCTCTGCATTTTGATTGGTGGTGGTTTCTCTATAGTGGTCTCTGTTGTACTGAGAAGTTTCCTTTATGAGGGGTGAGGATTACACTAATCCGAGCGTAGAAGGGCAAATGTTTAACACGTAGTCAGGGATTTGGTGAGGGGTTCCTGCAGGTATTTCCACTTGGCAGAAAAGTGAACCATGGCGAGATAAAAATGAAAATTTGGGACAGTGTCATTTTTGTGGGCACTGGGTCAAGACCTCTGGGGACTGACCCAGTTTTCCCTACACATTTAAATACAGTAGAACTTGTGACCTGTGACCTTTACAATAAGAATGAATTCTATTGGCTGATTAACAGCTCAGGCCTAGGGCCCAGAGAAGAATCTGTGGTAAGTATAAAGATAGATTCTGTTGGTGGAGGATGCAGAGAATGTGGGGCCTCTTTCATAGGGGTGTGTCCTATTCACTTGAGAGACAAAGCTCAGGATTAGGGCCTAAGCAATGCTCAGGATACTGCTCAGGATTCAGGAAGGCTGACTCAAGAACAGCACAGAGACTGCCAGGTTGGATGACCACTTTTTACTCCGGCATTCCAGGCACCTTCCATTTCCTTCCACTGAAGAAAATAGTGATCGACAAGCCTGGTTTCTCCATTGCTTGTTTAAAGCTGTCCTTCTTACAGGGATTATGTTGTTTAGTAAAGCAGTGGTTTCAAGTTTGTCTCCAAGATCCATGTCTTCACTAGCACTGAGTAGTGCTAGTGAGAGGTTTGTTTTCCCTCTTGTTAAGCAAGTCTTAAGTTCAATTAGAGAGTTGTTGGTTACTGTGTAAAACCCACTGTGGCTGTCATGTAGATCAGGCTGGGTTCGAACTCAAAGAAATCCACCTGCCTCTGCCATCTGAGTGCTAGAATTAAAGTCACGAATCATTATGCCCAGCCATATTTGTGCTTTTCCTGATTTTTAAAAAAATGTCTTTGTAGGACTGCTTACAGTATGTCTTAGATGTTAGCAACATGGCTACAGTCCATGACTCTTGCCAAGGAATATGGCTGCCTTTTGTCCTTGTCTTAAGAATCTGCCTGAGACTAAATTGAAAAATATTGGATGAATTTCCTTGGCTGAAGAGATTTCAAAATAGCCTAATATTGACTCTGCCTTGTGGCTAGTAGTAAGTGCTGTTATGCATGTCTACGATTATAAAGAACAAGTGGAACACAATACATAAAAATGTTGGAGGCAAGGCTTGTGCTGAAAGAGGTAAGAAGAGGACGGATACGAAATGGAATAGGGGAATAGTACCCTAAGGGCAAGACCCCAGCCAGCCAATCTTGTAAATTGGAATGGAAAAGTCCTGAGTATTTTTTTTTTTTAATCCTAAAGAGCAACAACAGTGAAAAGTTTATGCAAATTTAACCCAAGGAAGGGGGCCAGTCTCCATCCCAAGTGGGCAGCTAAACTTGGCAGCTTTGTCCACATGGTTCTGGGTTTAGAGTCATGAAGGATACAGGGGGAAAGGGGCGGTGGAATCTTGCTCCATAGTTAAAAGAGTGGTGCTGTGGCCTGAGGCACCTCAGCTGAGTCCCTGTTCTAATAGCCCATTGTGAGATGCTGTGAACGTGAAGCCTGGATTACCTTGGCAACCCCAAGATTCAGGAGATGCTGGAGTTGTGGGATGTCTGCCAAGGAGAGCAGAACTAGCCCAGAGAAATAAATGTGTTTCTGTCAGCAAAGCTGCAAGTGTGGAACCATATAAGCCCTTTCACATCAGAGGTGAGTGTTGTGGATATAAACAAGCTTTTTGTAATGGTCCCAGGTGTGGGATGTGGGAGTTATTCAGATGGTCCACAGCAGCAGACTATTTGCTTCGTGTGGTCTCTGAGAGGGGCTCTTTGCCAGCTGCAGATAGTTTAAATCTGAGGACTCTGGAGAGAGAATAAATGCCAGAGCCCAGAGAGTGTGGAGCTCAGAGAAAGAACAAGGCTGCTCCTGCTTCCCACTTGCTGCTCTTGATTGCTTGTTGTGAGACAAGAAGTTGGAAATCTGCTGAAATGAGGTTTGGACTGACTCCAAGGAACCCAGTGACCTAACCAGCAGGAAGCAGCTAAGAGATCTGTGCCCCATTTCCCACTAACCATTTCTTTCTCCTACCTGCTGTTGAGGTGTTAGAAGGGATTGGGGTGGAGTAGGGAGAAAAAGATATAAGAAACGTATGTAAAAGAGTTTTTAAAAGTACGCCAATAGGTGGGTCTGCAGGATTTGGAGTTCGTCTTGGGGGAGTTTGGCCTCTCTTTGATCCAGTATTTCCTTACTATGTGCCCTTCCATCCCATTTGAAATAGTAATGTGTATTTGGTGCCATTGTATGACAGAAGCATGTAATTTGCTTTTTGGTTTTACAGGGAGTTATAGTTAAGAGAGTTCCTTGAGTGGAGTGCTCTCCAGGCTATTTCCCCACCCGTGCTTGGGCAGTTAGCTGGAGACTGGCCCATGGATCCTGAGAGGAAGAAGCGGGAGGCAAAATGGCGGGCACTGGGTGTGAAAGAGACCTCAGGCAGCAGTGAGCACGTGAGAAACAGACTTCTCAGGAGTTGGCTTCAGTGAGACAACTCATTTCATTGGAGGAACAAAGGCTTTTTAAACCTTTGAGATGTGAGTAGGGGCTATTGGGTGAGTGTACATCACTGGCCAGGGCCAGGGTGCTGAGGATGCCTCATTTGCATAAGGAGGAATTCCAGGTGCTGCTGGACCTTACCTTATAAAGGGAAACCTAGCTTCGAGGCTATGTGACCTCCTCAGGAGGACAAGGCTGGGGGCACAGGGCTGTGTGCACTGGGGCATGCAAGCCTGGGCCAGGGAGGGAGTGAGCCTACTTCTGCAGACCTCAGGATGAGATTTCTGGGGTTTGGACACATCTAGACCCCACTCTTGCTCCAGTCCGGCTTTCCTGGTTCCACGACTCCCTGGCCCCACAGTCTCAGATAAGACTTCAGAACTTGGACTCTTACACTGTGCAGAGACTTTGAAAGGCTATGAAGACTTTGGAAGTTGACTAAGTGAATTTTGCATTATGGTTATGGCCATGAGCCTATGGGGACCAGGGAGAATAATGTGGAGGTCTGAATGAGAATTACCCCGGTAGGCTCAAATACCTGAATGCTTGGTCCCCAGTTGGTAGAACTATTTGGGGAGGATTAGGAAGTGTGGCCTTGTTGGGGAAGGTGTGTAACTGGGGGTGGGCTTTGAGATATGAGAAACCCACAACGTTCCCATTTTTCTTTCTGTGCCTCATGGTTATGGATCAAGGTGCCAGTGGTCAGTTTTTCCTACTTCCTTGGAGTTGCTCCGACTTCATACAGTGTAACCCTCTGAAACCATAAGCCCAAATTAAGCAGCACTCCCTTTATACCTTGCCTGGGTCATGGTATCTTATCACAGCAATAGAAAAGTAACCAAAACACACATGATCTTGGAGCCTTTTTTTTTTTTGGAATGTTATGTGCTCACGTCTGGCATATTTGAAGTGGTTCTTGAACATAGTCCCACTTTTTCTAAATCCCGCCCGAGAGAGCTTTGCTTCCTGTTAATCTAGGTGACCTGACCCTAGTACAGTAACATCAGAGTTCTCAGGGGTCTCGTTAGAAATGCAGATTCACAAACTCCATCCTAGACCTCCCAAATCACAAACCCTAGAGTGACCTTTTTGACTTGGGTCTCACACACCTCTCTTGGGGCTGTGAGCATGGTAGCTCTACCTTGGACTCATTGTAGGCATCGACATGGCCAACCGAAGCAGGGAACCAGAATTTGCAGAGAAAGGATGACAACTGAGGTAGGTAGAGGAGGGACCCATTCTGTAGTGCCTTGTTCTAAGATTGGGGCTAAACTAAAATCTCTCTGGAATAATCTTTGCCATGCTCCATTCCCTACTTATTGATGTCCAGACAGATCATTACATCTTGGCATTTTTTTTTTCTTTTTAATGAGCATCCTTTGAGGGGAAAATATAGAGCTGTACCATTTCCAGATGGGTGCAGTTCTTGGATGCATGAAACTATTCAGACACTGGCAGGGCTTTGCGTGTTCAGTACTGTCAAGGCAACGCGGGCTCACGGCACTGGAAGCACTGGAGGGGGCATTGGAACAGTGCTGAGCCCCAAGGAGACATGGTGTTGAACTCCTGACAGGCACAAGACAGAGAGGGGAATGCTTTAGTATCTTATAAATCATTTGGAGGAAATTATGTTTTATTTATGTTCATTTTTGAATGTATTTGAATTTTTATTGCAGATATTTTTCAAAGACATAGGCACTGAGGCTATCCTGGGGGAACACGAACCTCAAAAGAATGTGGAAGGAGCCGTCAGGATTGGCTGAGGAGATGAAAATTATTCATTTTAAAGAGCAGTCTGAAGTGGCTTTCAAGGGGGACCAAATGGGAATGAAACTCAAAAAGTTTTAAATGGTGACAATGACACACACCTTGTTTAAAAGGCTTCTGCGTGACTCAGGAATAGTGCAAGTGAAATAAAAGAACTTGGGCTGTGGAGGAAGAGTCGGAGACAATGGAATGGATTGATTAGTTAAGGGACCCTCTTGCTGGCTAAGTTTTCAAAATTCCTTCTCCAGTTTAACCGAGCTTGCACTTAGAGCCACCCATTGCGCTGTGCTGCATCCAGCCGAGGGCCCAGCGCCTTCACCTGTGCACCTTCTCAGCACAGATCACCCAATGGGACTGGTATGTGTGGAAGAAGACCAGAATAACTGTCGTATGTGTGACAGTTGAGTCTGTTTCATGGACAGATGAGATTTCTGTCCATGCCTGCTGGGTGGCAAAGGGGTTTGAGGCTGCTGGGACTGAAATAAAGAGGTGAGTTCACGTCTATGACAGGTACATATTTACTCCTTTTTGAAAGAATGTGCACATGTGATTGTAAGAAGCTGGTCACGGGGAAAATATGTGCTCATTCATGGAGAGTGGCTAGCAGAGGCAAGACACATTTCTTCTCCTTCATGCTCCAGGTACGGGGTATCTAAGAAAAGGTCCAAGGATATAAGGCACAGTTCCCCGGTTCCAGCTTCAAAGTGCTCTCTGTGCTGTGACAGTGTGATGAAAGAGATCAGGGCAGGAAGGAAAGCAACACTTTTGGGATGAAAAAGCAAGAGTCAAATGACCTATGTGTTCGTGAGACCTGGATTGCAGATTTTAGAAGCCATGCAGGATAACAGCCTTATTTATTTACAAATGAATTTATGAATTTACCTATTTGTGAATGCTGCCATTCACTGATAATCATGACTCGGAACAAGGCTGGAACGTGGTGATTCCACACTGATGAATCCAGCTCATAGTCCTGAAGGGCACTAGTGGACTGTCGTAATTCATAATTTTGCATGCATTTGCCCAGCTCTCCAAGAGACGGCAGGCAGAATACAGCTCATAGGAAAAGAAGTTCAAGTTCAGTGTGGGATGTTAGAAGTTCTCAACTCTACTCAACATTCAAATCATCTGGTGGTGTGTGCTGGAGGGAGGAGGGGGGGGAACCCACGTTTAAAAAAAATGCTATTATCCAGGCCTCACCCAAGACCAATGAAATTGGAGTTACTGAGTATGGGAACAGGAATTGATATTTTCTTTGTAAATTCTCTTGGGGGCTCTAATGAGCTTCTGGAGCTTAGGAACACCACAGCAGGGTCATACTTGTCTGCTGGGGACAGGTTCTGAGCCATCCTATCAGATAAGAGTAGTGTATTCCGAATGACTGGACTCGGCCTCTGAGCCGAATGTTACCTTTCCAAAGGCTAGTCGTTATCAGCAGGGATGTGCTCTGAGGGGCTCATCATTTCTCAGCACAATCTGTGCTTTAGGCTCTTCCATTTCTTGAAAAGTCTTGTCACCGGTCCCACTTTGAAGACAAATATGTAATTCTCCAAGGGCTTCTCATTTAATAGACCACTACCCTTGTGTAGTGTGTGTGCTTTGTAACTCCACTTAAGATGTTTGTTATATATATTATAGTAATAGGAGCAGCAGAGATAGTGCAGAGATGGATAGACGCCTCCGCCGATGGCTCTTTGGTCCTCTCAGAGGAGATAGCAAGTTATCATTTTGTTTTCAAATAATGCAGTTGGTAATAAGCTTTTGGATGTATGTGAGCTGTAAATCGTTCTGAAAATTGAACTGAAGATACAATATCGTAAATCTCTTCAGTGGTGGTAGAATATTTATGGGGCGAGCAATATAATCAGTTATGTGGCTAGGCTGTGGCTGACATCTGACTGAATGGGACCCGATATTGAGAATCTATGGCCACTTAGGAAATTCCCCCAGGCAAACGCCTGTGTCGGTGGGAGGGACTGTTGTAATGGGGATAGTGGAGTGAGTCACCCTCACTGAAGTCAGTCTGTGAGGCGGATGGAAGGTTTAGGGCGGGATGGTGGAAGGGCAAGGCTAGGCAGGTGCACCTGTCTTCCTGGAGAGCCTCTGCTCCTGGCTGCTGCATCCTTCGGTCCCTCCCTCAAGTTGACGTTTGTTGATTCTGGGCTCCCAAAACCCCAAGGAAATGCATGTTCCATTAGATTTGTTTAGAAACTTATTTTCCTCACCATAAAAGTCAGGGCCAGCTTTGGAAACTGGACAGTGAAAGTAGTGGTAATGTAACGCTGTTAACATTTTTCTTTTGGGTGGTGACGATTACTTAAAAGAAGAAAATATGTCATCTGTATTTAACGTTCTCCCCCCCCCCCGGTAGGAAAACACTTTTTCAAAAACTGATTTGCAGTCTCACCACATAAACAGATCTTGGATTGAAGGCAAGACACTGACTTTCTTTTTTTTTTTCCAAGTCAGGCTCTTGAATCTTCTCCCCACCACCCTCAGCGAGCCTTCTCCTCCACACACAGAAAGCAGGTGTGGCGGGTGACAGTGGGACATGGCTCTTTGCTGTTCCTATCAGACGATGCCATCCAGTGACACAAGAGAACAAGTCCTTTTTGCACTCACCCAACCTTTTCTCTGGCTCCCTACATGTCTCAAAAGGGATATAGGTATGGTTTTTCATATCGCTGAGTACCTCCTGATATATAATCTTTCTTTTGTGGTGCGGACTATCAAAACCCAGGACTTTGTCCCTGCCAGGCAGCCACACAATCACTGAGACAGATCCTTGGCCCTTGTCTTGGTTTTTGGTGTGAGGCTGTAGTATGTTGTTCAAGATGGCCTTGAACTTGCTATGCTGCCACGTCTGCCTTCCTGTGTTCAGGTTGTAGGCGTGCTTGGGAACTGATTAATTAATTGACTGACCTCTCCCCCAATACCTTAGCTTCATGGAGGCAAGGCCTTTGAAAAGCCACTCAGCTGATGAGTCCCCAATGTGGAGAACAGTGTCTTGGCAGAGAGTACTTCTCAGTGTGTGTTTGTGAGTGAATGCACATTAGACAGCCTGACTGTGGACGAATGAGCTGGTCTCCACCACCTCTTATTCAACCTGTGTTTAACTAGGTGTCAGAAACCTCTGCTGCTGGGCAGATGAACACAACCTTGCTAGGAATGGGCTTGTGTACTCTGGATTTGGATGGGAAAAGACTTTTCTATGTATCTTCATTGAGCCACAATGTAAGCAAAATGCCCCCACAAACCAGGTTGGCAATAGGAATTATAGACCTTAATGCCCTGTTATATATAACAATGTTTTCTTTGATTACCACCTGAAAATGATGGTTACTGGCTCCACCAAGGCTTTATTATTTATTGTAGTAATAAAGGATCACATTAGTTGCTCCCTAGTGAGTTTCTCCTCAGAACATGAGAACGGGAGAGAAAGAGAAGGAGAGGAAGAGAGAGGAGATAGGGACAAAGAGATGGAGGAGGAGAGAAGAGGGGGAGAAAGAGGAGAGGAGGAGAGATAGGGAGCGATGTCTTCTCTGTAGTGGCTGACGTGGTCCTGCAGGGCTGGGGCTTCTCTCTCTCAGGCTGTGGAGGCCCCATTAGGTCACAGCTGGGAACAGTGCTTTACTGTTGCTGCTTTTCTGAGGTTGTTTGTACTGATCTGCTCTATGCCTTTGCCATAACTCACAAAATGCTCCTGCAATAGCCCCGTTGGTTACCCCACAGGCTTCTTAGGATACTGCCTGATAGACTCCTCTCTAGGTCAAACCTGTTCCCTCTTGGTGCATTCCTGTAGTCCTGATTTCTCCCATGAAACAAACAAACAAATGAACAAACAAACAGTGCTTCCGTCTCTCCATCACTGTCTGGATGGTGGGGCATACAGGGAAAAACAATGCCTGTCTGAATTGAAATACTGAAAGTCACATTTAGGAAGTGCTCATCAGGTGCCAGGACCTTTACTGAAGCAGTTTGTTTATTTGTTTTTCCATTTTAAAACAGGATCTGTCCTAAACAGTGGTTCTGCTTTTCAAGTTTTCAAGTACTCATAATTAATTAGGTCTGAAAACTTTACACGAAACATTCCAAAAAAAAAAAAACAAAAACAAAACCAAAACAAAACAAACAAAAAAAAAACAAAAAAAACCCACACACACAAAACTGTTTTAAATAATTTTTATCAGAGCATATTGTTGTAGTTATTGTATTTTGCTAGCAATTTAAAGTCCCACTGTGTCTAATATATAAATTTAACATTACAGCGATCTATAAAGAAGAAATGAAGAGATGTTGTGGGTCAGCCACTGTGTGTGGCTTGGAATGGCTTGTGGATAAGGGAATGTCGTCTTTAATTCATTTAACCTGAAGGGACTCTCGCCAGCCTGGATATGGCAAGCATGGTTCTGGCAGGCCTTTCCCTTCACCCTCACTCCCTCCGCCTTGCTAAAAATTGTTAGATTACATTCCTAAAGCTAGCCCCCAAGACCTATTCCCTATTTGGCTATTTCTTCCTCTTGAGCCTGACTACCAAGGTCCAGCTATCAAACTATTGAAGTCCAGCAATCAAAAGCCCCTTTGTGACTGCCCTAGTTAACTTGTCCAATAAAAATTAGACAGTTCATCCTAACACGGGGTTCCCTCTTTTACCTTTATAAACTGCCATTTGCCTATGGGCTTCAGCCTACCTCCCCCCCCCCCCCCCCCGCCATGGGAGCATTTCCCCTCTCTTTTGTTCCCTTTCCCTTCTCCCTAGTCCTTTATCTCCTGTCTTTGTCTCTTATTCCCTGCCACTTATCTCCCTGGGGCAAATAAATCTCCTTTGTGCTGAGAACAAAGGTCTTGGGGTGTCTTGAGCTGTACCACTCCCTTTATAACCCAAACCCCAATCTTTCTGTCCAGTCTACAGACAGGGAAATGGAAGCATGAAAACGGTGCGTACCTTGCTTGACATCACAGGCAGGGAATCAGCAGACTCTGCTTCAAGGCAGCCTAGGCTCACTCTCTTCCTAGCTTGGTGTCCTTTGCCGTAATTATGGGACTGGGAAGGTACTCCTTGGCCTGACTTGATCATGTGTCTACATCTTTATCCTAAACCAAATAGGGACAGCCACCCCTGTGGCACAGCTCTGCTCAGCGGACAGTATTCGCAGCAACTGTTTAGTTACAACAGAATAGCTCCCAACTTGTAATCATTAGTGTGCTCCCGTGTAAGGGTTCAACACAGCTGTGACTCCTACTAGTGAATCATGCTGTTTGAAATATAATATACTCAAAAAGCAAAAACTGTAGTTAGAAATCACTGTAATGGCTTTCTTGAAAGCTATCGCTAATTTAGGGCCCAATTAAAGCCAGAAATCCAATTATTGCTGAATAACATAATTGCAAGAAAGTAACTTGAATTGCTTGTATGCCAGTAATTAAGGAGGAAGGTTTAAAAACAGAATCCATCTGAACCATTACAAGGACAGGTCAGGATCCGGAACCTGGGCTCCAGGGTGGGTCAAAGCCGGCCATGCCCCGAAAATTGGTGCTTACAGGAGGGTAGACAAATGCAGAGTTGAAGAGCAGGCTAGATAATCATGCCTGGGTCCTTATGTGGTGGTGCTTCCAGTTTGTTGAGAGTGAACCCTGAAAAGGCAGACCCAGGGACATGGCGTGTTAGAGAAAGAGGCTGGCAGCATAAACGCAGCCTTTATGTTTCAACCTGAGGTTGGAGCAGCGCTGGCTGGGCACATGGAGTACCCAGTTTCAAGAGCCCTCCCTCGGCTGATGTGCATGCTGGCTGCTAGGCAGTCAGCCTGATGTCTCTCTTTCTGTCCACATTTTGCAGAGGGTGCTAGCAGTGTCTATGGTAGAAGCCCGGGCAGGAGATTCCTTTTAATGCAGAGGCTGTCTGATATGTGAACTCTTTTCAAAAAGGTTTTATTAATTTTATTTGTATTTGTAATACATATATATTTATTTACTTATAAAATAGGGGTTTTGGTGCAACCTTTTGTCTCATTTGCCTCTTAGGGTTGAGGTCTAACCTTATTCTTCAGCCTGGTGCCATGAGCTCCTAGACTTAAGAGATATTCCTGCTTCAGCCTCCTGAGTAGCTGGGAGTACCAGACCCTTGTCTTCTTGTAGGTGTGTTGGTATGTCTCTACTTCATTGATTCACTCAACACGCCTAGTCCGTGAGGTAGGGGACCTCACTCTGAGAACTACTGCAGTAGGGTACATGTGTCAGTTGGGTGTCACAAGGATTTAGGCATGTGAGAATGTACCGGGCAAAGCCTTTCATGAGAGGAAAAGACCGTGAGAAGAGGGCAGGGGAGCAGCCAGATCAGGGCATAGACTCGGTAGGCAGCTTAAGGTCAACTTAAGGACACACTGACGGGGAATTCTAGCTTTGCTGTGAATGCACTGTGCAACCCTGGGGAGGTCATGCCTTGTCTCTGAGCCCCATCCTGGGAACATCTGTGTGACTGATGACAAACATTGCTAGGTATTAAGCCCTCTATACACGCCTACAGTCCACGATTCGGGGGGCAGCATGGCAGTGGGCTCTCTGAACCATTTCCACCACGCCCATTTTCCCTTTTCGTCTGGAGATATCTGTCGCTTGTCGCTCACTTGTTCTCTCTGGCCTTCCTCTGCCTGGTGTAAGAAACTTCCTCGCCTCTCCATCACCAAAGGCAGAGTTATCTTCTTCCCCCGAGCTCCTCAATGCTATCCGCCAATCCTGAAATCCCTCATGCTTTTCCTTGCATATGGAATAAAGGAAATACAAAAAGAAAGCAGAATTATGGTAGTTGTATTTACAAACCAAAAAGGGATCAAAACATGGGAAACAGTTTTCTACTCCACTTGGACCTGCAGTGTCTGAGGAGGCACGTGTCTGACTCCACACGAGGGATGAAGGAGAGCTGACATCTTCCTTACACATCATTGCCAAAGATGCTCAGGTGAGCGTGTGTCTGTTGGCTTAAGTGGTGCTGTGAGCGAGGCATAGTGTAGCAGCTTCTTTGGTTTGGGGGAGTGTTGGTAAGATGCTTACTTTGTGCATTGCTGCTATCACCACGCTTGATAAAGGATTGCTTGCTTCTGTGCCCAAGCCCTGCCTCTTTTCTGATTCCCTTTTATTATCTCTCTTATTCTATTAGCACATATTATGTAGTAGATTTAATTATGATTTTTCATACAAGATATATTTGATAATATCCATTCTTTAGTACCCTTTCTTGTCCCCTCTCACTTCTCTGAATCTTATCTTCCCAACTAATCCCTTTTTATGTCTCCTGACTTCTCTGTGACCCAATGAGCTTAACTAAAGTTGCCTACAGGAGCACACATGAGGGGTTATGTGTACAAACATAGGTACTCCACGGCTGCTCTACCGCTGATGTTGTCTCTTGCTCTCTCATCAACCATTAACTGCCTCTACATTCTCAGGGAGGGGTGGGCCCTCATCAACCCCTCCTACATCCATGACAGATGTTGAGAGGCCCAAGCTTGCACAGGTTTTTACAGCTGCTTCCAGTTTCAGGGTGCAATAGTCAAGTCATGCATTGGGGATAGCAGTCCATAACTACCCACCCTACCCTTGGTGTCTTCCTTCCTTCCTTCCTTCCTTCCTTCCTTCCTTCCTTCCTTCCTTCCTTCCTTCCTCTCTCTCCCTTCCTCCCTCCCACCCCTCCTTCCTTCCTTTCGACCTGGTTTCACTAGATAGTCTTGGTTAGCCTGAAATTTTCTGTGTAGATCAGATTAGTCTAGAATTTATAGCCCTCCTCCTGCTTCTACTTTCTAGGGTTGGAATTTTGAGTGTGTGTGTGTGTCACTACTCCTGGCAATCTCCTGGTTCTTACATTCTTTCTTTTTCTATGATGTTCCCTGAGCATTGGAGGGGGAAATACAGATGTCCCATTTGTGGAGTATTCAGCCACTTATTCTCATCACTTTGCTCAGTGATGATTCTGTAGTTTCTGCTGCCCATTGCAAAAGGAAACTTCCATGACCAGAACTGATCTATGGATATAAACATAGTTATCCAGAGGGCTATATGATGGACACATTGTGTCCATTTAGTAAAACAGTAGCAGTACCTTTCCCTGATGGAGCTATGCCTTCCCGCACCCAGCTTTGACTAGGTTTGCAGTATGGGAAGTGAGTTCCCTCCTGTGGACCTGTTACTAAATCCTATCATGAAGTGGCCAGTTATCCCCATAGCAGACTTGATACTGTTGTACTTGTGGGTACATCATGCCTGGCAGGTCAATACTGTTGTTCACAGGCTCCACAGCTGAGTAAGACTAGTGACAGCCTCGTTAAACACCTTCTGGCCTTGTGAGGTCTAGCCAGCAGGGAGGAAGCCTCCATCCCAGTTCCAGCTTCATTTCTCTGTCTTACAACTGGGGTATGTGGTGTCTTTAGCAACAGGGTTGTACCTTTCAGTTCTTGTAGCAGAACAACAGCAATGGCGTGAGGCCTCAAGGGACCCCCTGACCAACAACTCAGGGGGTAACCTTGCTCCTCCAGCACCAGGAGGAGCTTTATAGACCCTTGTCTGATAAGTCCATTCAAACTTTGTAAAAAGTTCTTAATTTTTAATTTGCTTACCAAGCATCATAATTTTATTATGGCTTTTGAGACATTGTTATTTTGATGTCCTTTCTCCCTGCTTATGCCTTTCTTCTTTTAACTTTGATTGACACATTCAAAGGTGATTTCTCAACAAGACTGCAGTTGAGCCAAACAGACACGGGTGTCACTTGGTAAAGCCCTGATTCAGGAAGGTTCATTAACTTGGTTCTTCCTTCAGCTTCTCTGGTGTTTTCCATGCTGGGCAAAAGCTCCTCCAGGGAGCAGCGAGAAAAAACATTAGCTATTAATATCCACCTATGAAACCTAAAGTATGGTTTCTAAGACAACATCAAGAATGAAAGTCATCTGAGTTGTATAGACCGCAGAACGGCTGGCCTTAGGAAGCGACCTCTCAAGTGTGGCATGTTCTAGGTCACATGTGACGGGATGTGATGAACAGGGACAGGCAAACAGGCACACAGCCTGGAATAGCTGTGCTCTCAAGAGCAGTAGGTGCTAACGGGACTGAGTTTTGTATATGAAATACTAGTACTTTTTGTTTAATTTTTCTGTAAACTTAATTAAAGAAATGAATAAAATTCCAGGAGGGAAAATAAAAGGAATGGGAAGAGTGACTGCCTCTGACATAATCTGATTGGCCTGCTTTTTGATCACCTCCCCCTGAGAGGGGAGCAGCCCTACCAGGCCACAGAAGAGGACAATGCAGCCACTTTTGACGAGAACTGATAGACTAAGATCAGAAAGGAGAGGAGAACCTCTCCTATCAGTGGACTTGGGGAGGGGCATGCATGCAGAAATGGGAGGAAGGGTGGGGTCGGGAGGGGAGGAGGGAGAGGCTTATGGGGGGGGGATACAAAATTAATAAAGTGTAATTAATAAAAAAATAAAAAAAGGCAAGAAAAAAATACAGAACTGATATAATAAATATATATATATATATATATAAACACACACACACACAAAAAAGATTTCTGGTGTTTTAGAAGAGTATGTTAGGGTTTCCAGAGAGTTCTCAGTACCAAGAACCTGGTTAGTGTTGCAGCTGGCCCTTCTCTCATGGTTTCTGACTTTAAAATATTCTGTGTATGAAATGACTTTCTCAGGTTTAACTTTTTGTTCTTCATTATCATCAGCAAACGGCTGTCAGTCAGAATGCCTGGTGAATGTCTCGTTGATGACAGCCAGAAGTGTACACACTTCTTTGGTTGTTGGCTTGTGCAGATGTACTGTTGCATTTTCATAAGACAGACACAAATATAAGCATACTGAAGGACCTTCATTCCCGCCTTTCCCAGGATCCCTGAGTCCCCAGAGTGTGTGTTAGGTGCTTTTGTGGCACTTCTATCTTGTGGCTATCTCAAAACATCAGAAGGATGAAATGTTAAATTTGGGCTGTACAGAGCTGTGTGACAGACGTCAGCTGATGGCTGGTCAGACATTCTAAAGATAACTGAATAATGAACACGTCAAATGAATCTGTGCTAACCCTTCAGGAAGAATGTATGATTTAGTTTCTAGAAACAGGATAAGGAAATGAAATAAAGTCTAATTCCAGTGTGTGAATTAGGGAAATCAACCTCCTCCTGCCTGGTCCCAAATAAACTGCTTCTTATTTGACGCACTCAATAGCATGGTCTTCCCTCTCATGTGTATTTTGAAGTAATTGCCCTGGTGGAAATCAGAAACAGGCAGCGTAATATATTAGTTTTACTCAATGATTCTTGAGAGGTGATACCTCAATTAACAAATCCTTCGGGAGAGATGCAGTGTTGCAGGAAAAGTCGCTCCAATCTCTCTCATAAATCAAGCCAAGCAGAAAACTGCCTCCAGACATTGGCAAGACAAATCAACTCAAGCCCCTAGCTCTGCCATAAACAAAACAAAACAACAAAATCAAACATTCTGAGCAGAGTGGCTCCCAGCCCTGATCACAAAGAGGCAAGCAGAGTCACTCTGGGCAAATGTATATAAAACAGTTGAAAGTTCTGTTTCTCCACATTCATTTTCCATTTCCCCAGAGAAGGCTGCCTTGCCTGCTTTTCCCATTTCTCCTCCAGTAGAAATTAGTTGCACACCTGTTATGTTTGTTGATTACTCCATAGAATGTTAATTCAAGGCAAATGGATGTTAACTGACATGGTGGATTCAAGGCTTTTATGAGCTTTCAGGAACCTAGGAATCTAGCTCAGGGTTTATTTGTGATTACGGTTCCAGATGGTTAGGGTTTATGTGGTGGGGACATTGTGGCAGCAGGTAGCAGACATGGTGACTAGAGCTGGAAGGAGAGATGCTATATCATGGAAATGTTTTCTCCTTAGACTATGCAGATAGTTTTGCTAGGTATATTAGTCTAGGTTGGCCTTTATAGTTTTATAGGACTTGAAGTGCATTGTTCCAGGTTTTTCTCCAAGGTCTTTGTTGGATATTTTTGTTGTTCAAAGTTTGTTCAAAGTTTCATTGAGAAATCAAATGGTACCTGATGGGTGATCTGAGATGTGGCTTGTACATTTTTTTTTTTTTGCAGTTTTCAATACTCTTCCTTTGTTGTGTGTGTGTGTGTGTATATATATAATACACCCTGGAGATTTTTCTTTTACCTATTTGGTGTTCTGAATGTTTCTTGTATACCTGTATAGGTATGTCTTTCCTTAGTTTGGGGGAAATTTTCTTCTATGATCTTGCCATTGGCCTAGGAATCTTCTCTCTCATCTATTACTATAACTTAAAGATTTGGTTTATTTCATGGTGTCTCACACATGATATGAGAACAATAGGCCAATTAACAAGCATGGGGCTCTCCTGAGTTGTGGAACCTGTCTTTTCTTTTCAAATCTCTTACTTTTTTTTTTTTAACCTCTTTCTTCCTTATTTATCTTGTACTTTTTTTCTCCCACATTTAACTTTACAATCCTCAGGTATGTAAATGAACTGAGTAAGAGTGTTTGTCAGTGTTCCAGCTTGTGAAGGATTTGGGAGAGTTCCTGGGAAGTGGGTTTTCTGTGTCAAGAGTGAGCCACCTCACCCATGAGGAAACCAAATTTCTCCTAACTGGAACTCTGAGACATTTATCTGGGTCTCTTATTTCTATCAGTTATATTGGCCTTGGACATGTAATATTGCCTGTGGGCCCCATGATTGAAAAGTCTTACCCATCCAAGGCCTATTGGATCAGAATCGCTCTAGGAACAGGATCTCATAAAATTCAGGGCACTTTCAAACTTCGTTGTCCTGATGCAGAAGAAGGACGTTGGCGCAGCAGGCAGGCCATTGTTGCTCAGCTGACTTAGACCGATTACTTACATTTCCTAGGCTGAAGTGTTTTCATCAGTGAAACACAGAAATCGGATTCTTACAGTGAGCAATTAATTGACAGACACATAGATACTTGTTAAATGCACCTCAGTTTAAACAAGTCACATCTACCGGCCAACCAAATCAGACACTCTACTTTTGTTGTTTTCTAGTTTGATTACTTTAGTAGCCAGCTTCCAGTACTCCCAGGAGTAGCTATTATAAGTGACTGGTGAAGGGAAGACCCTCACTGTAGCCGGTATAATAAAATAATAAAATAGAACACATCCTCATAATCTTGATTTGGGTATTGTTTTGCCTGGCATTTGAGGAACAAGGAGATTCAATGTTGGGAGGTGGAAAGGACTTTCTGCCACATTTCATATCTGGGTGTATTTAGATTTATTTCCTAAAATCCAGTCTTACATCTACCTTACACAGAGATCTTTCTTGAGCCTCGGGGCAGAGCCATCAGTTACAAAGAAAAATACCAGGAGGAACATCTGCAAACAGGAGACATCAATATGGTTACCATGGTTAAGCAAACCCAGCTTTGATTGCCGGGAAGAACGGTGAAAGTGGTTCTGATCTTGGTTTCTCTGTAGACTGGAATTTTCTCTGTGAACAGAGTGACGGTTCTGAGCCTCCAAGGTCTTTGTTGGGTATTTTTGTTGTTGTTGTTCTTTGGTCCCAGCGTTCCATCAGATTTACATGTTGGAGATATAATTAGCCAGAGACTGATTGCAAAGAATCAGCCATAATTTAAAAATACGAATTAACATAAAATGGCAAGCATTAAAAGTTAATGTTAACTTGATGATCATTTATTTTTGCATCCAAATGAGCCTTATTAAGTTACTTAGTCCATCGAAACATCAGTGTTTTTTTCTCCTACGCTTAGTTCTGATAACAATTTCTTGCATGTTAAACTCTGATAATAGAGTCCAATCTGCTGTTGCTAATCACATTTCAGATTCCTCTGTGACCTGGCTTGAGCTGGCGCCACTGCAGTGTAGCAGATTAAAGTTGAGAATCCTTCAAAGTGCTTTCTAATGAAAATTCTGTTTCCACTGCCAAGGCTCTGTGTCTTTCCTTCAATTGCCAGCACAGTCAATGACTTTGGGCAGGTGGATGGAATGTGTGTAGGCTGGGATTGTGGAAATGTGGCTGTGTGAGAAGTGAACTTAAATAGTTAAATCAAGCCAATTGGTTTAGAATTATGATGGTTGGATTTCTAATGCATATTCAAGGAAGGCTGAAAAAATGTATGAAATTTAATTGTACCATAAAGCTGTCACCAGAAAATATATACTGAATATCAAGTAGGGCATCACTTCTTCTGGAGAGTTAATCTGTGAGAGTTGAGGAAATTTAAAGAATGTTATAGTTGAATAAATAATAGGAAGAAACAGCGGGGCCAGGGAGCAAGAGAAGCGTCACATAAACTCAGATTTAATGGGTGAAAGACATTTGGTTTCTTTCTGGCATTAGGAATTTCTCTATTAAATGTCTAAAATAAAAAGTCTGAGGCAAAGTTTAATAGGGAGACTCTTAATAATATCCATGCTTGGGGGGTTTAAAAATATATCAATGATATTTAGGCATCCATTAATTATTATGATACCAAATGCATTAGCATCAGTGGAGTGAGTTTTCTTTCATATAAAACCCATTGTTCTTTTCAGTCAGATGGAAAGTGCCTGCTTGCTCTTTTTCATCTATAGAAGTTACTTCTCAAACTTTAACGTGCCCATCAGTCACCTAAGAAGCTTCTTAAAGTGAAGCTTTTGGGGATACTTTTTTTTTTCTTATTGAGGTAAAGCCTAACATGAAATTAATTATGAGCCATTTTCAGTGTCTTTTAGCATCTTTCCAGTGCTGTGAAACTGTCACCTCATTGCCAAGGAGACCTGATGCCCAGTAAGAGGTTACTTGCTCTCCATCCAGCCTTGCTTTCCGTCTCTGTGGATTTAACTCTTCCCTATACTTTCCATAAACAGATCCTCACTATATGCAACCTTTCCCACCAGAGAAGAATCAATGAGGGCGATTCAGAATGGGAAGGAGCAGAGTCTGAGAGCCTGCATTTTGAATGTCCCCATGTGCTGCTCTTGGGTATGAGTGAGGGCAGAGCTGACTTCAGTAGGATGACCAGCCTGTTGATGCTCCTATGGAATCAAACCATTTGTTCACAACAATAGCCACGGTCAGAATCCAGGATCTCCAGCAGATCCCTCATTCAGAGCGAGGGAAACATCAGAACATTCGCACTTTGCGTTTGCACTCTAATGTTGTGGTAAGTAAAAAAGAGTGTTCAGCTATATAATGTTTATTATCACCCCTAAGATTATCACGACGGTATTATTTAACCCACTATCCCAAATAATAAGACATAGACACCTGTTAGATTTATAATTGCCTTATTTACCTTGGGCTGGGCAGATATTGCACTTACACTGTCTCAATATCCTCGCCGTCCATCTCCCAGCCCGCATTCAATGCCATCCACCTCCTCAGCCGGTCTACCTTTCAACCATAATCCCATGGAACTTGCTTTTATTCCCTATCTGGGCCTTCCCACGCCATCATTGGAGTCCTTTCTCCAGTCCCACATAGTTTCTTAAATCTTTTTCTCCACACTAACTCATGGTGGGATCCTCCTCCTTTTTCTCTTGCAATCTGGTTGTTTCCCCTGATTCTCTCTGAAGCCCCAAGGAATCTTAACCATGCCTATCCCATCCTGCCCTGCCCAGGTATAGGCCATTTAATGAACCAATCATATACAATGTTTTAGGCAGGTTTACACAAACAAAGATGGGTGCATCCGGCAGGCAGTGACCAAATCTTGAGGGCCAGCTACTAGCATTGGGCCAACCTCCAACAGCTTAATTTTGGTAAATTACTTTTTCTATCTTTGTCGTGGTTCACTTAGTTAACTTTTCTTGCTGCTGGTGTGACAAATCACCTGCCTAAGGAACCTAAAGAAGGGTTTATTTTTGCTCCACATCATGGCGAGGAAGGTGCTGCACTGTCCACAATAAGGAAGTAAGGAGGGGGTGCTGGTCCTCAGCTCCCTACCCTCACTTTCATCTTAGTTGGGTTTTTATTGTTGTGACGAACATCGTGGCCAAAAGCAACTAGGGGAGAAAAAGGTCTCTTCTGGCTTATATCTCTCTGGTCACAGTCCAGCACTGAGGGAAGAGGTCAGGGCATGAACTAAAGCAGAACTCGGAATAACAGGAATAACACTGTTTATAAGCTTGCTAACGATGACCTGCCCAGTCTGCTTTCTTATACACCTCAGGACCACCTGCCCAGGAGTGGTACCCTCCCTCCACAGTGATTTCGGTTCTCCCAAATCAGTCAGCAAATGCACCACAAGCTTGCCCACAGGCCACCTGGTGTGAGGGGTTATTTCCTCAATAGAAGTTTCCTCCTTCCAAATGACTCTGTTTTAAATCAAGTTGACGTAAAACTATCCAGAATGCTTTTTAAAATTCATTTGGGAAGCATAGCCCATGAATAGTGCTGCCTTCGTTCAGTGCAGGTCTTATCTTCTTGGTTAAACCTTCCTGGAAACACCCGATAGACATGCCCAGATAAGAGTGTTCTAAATCCAGTCAAGTTGCCAGTGAAGATTAACTATCACACAGGCGTTGGTAAAGTGTGGCTCAGAGCCAAATCCATCCTCTTGTCTATCATTTACACACTCACCTAGGAAGAATGAGTTCCACTGTTTTCAATGATTAATACTTAAAAGATGAATCATGTGATGCATAAGTATTATGTGAAATTAAAATTTCGGTGCTCATAAATGATGTATTAATAACCATACCACCTTCATCTGTTTATATATTACCTATGTCTACTTTCAGGCTGTGATATCGCTCAACACATATTGTATGATGTAGAGGAATTTTAATTCATAACATGGCTGCTCTGGCAAGAGATCAATCCAAAGACCTTCTAGGTCTATGTGAGCTTACTGGAATATAAACATGCCTTTAATCCAGGAGACAGAGGCAAGCAAATCTGAGTTCAAAGCCAGCCTGATATAGAGCAAGTATCAAGAAAAGCTTAGGTCCAGGGGTGGTTGTACACGCCTTTAATCCCAAACAATAAAGGCAAAGTTAGTTTGTAGAAGGAAGTACCCATGTTTGAAAGTGATGTTTAATTGAGTGGAAAAAACAGTGATGAATCAGAGAAAGTTTTGACAGAATAGGATATGCCCAACTCTCATGAGAAGAAAGAGGAAAGGGAAGCTATTTAAGGGGCAATACAGAGAGAGGAGGCAGTTTTACTGGGAGAGTTTTACAGAGACAGGTTGAATGAGAGAACAAGCTAGACACAGGTGAAGACAGAATGAGCCACAGAATAAGGAGCCAAAAGATTAGAAAAGATTGCTGGAGTTAGATTGAGGCCAAGCAGCTCAATTCAGAGGCCAAGGGAAAAAAAAAAACAAAACAAACAAACAAACAAACAAAAAAAACAAGATTGAATCAGTTCACTGGGAGAAGAGTTTGAGCCAGAGCAGCTGAGTTGAACCAACCAATCCAGAGCTTTAAAAGAACAAGAAAGGGTGAGCTTATTAAGTAGTAATTCTGAAAACATTCTAGGCCTAGGTTAGATTATATGGAGGCTAGAAGCTTCCAGGACTAGGACTAGGTTAGCAGACAGAGGCAGTAAGCCTCCTAGACAACAATTACCTCAGAAGGATAGAAGTTCCTTTTACTGTGTGGTCCAAAATTTCCCGTGTCCTCTGTTGCAGACACAGTTTGCCCATCCCCTGGTCTATGCAATGACTTCACAATAGAAGTATAGAACAAAGACAATAGGGTGACCTATGAAATACCTATGAGGAAAAAGGCAGAGTAATGCATGGGGTCTCAGTGAAGAGAAAGACAGGCAATTTCAGCCTTATAAACCGGAAATTAGGAAAAAAAAAGTTCACAGGGATGAGCTTTACAAAGCCGAGCTAATAAAGAATTTTTTATTTTCTATCCAAAGAGTCAAAAATTAGGCTAGTGATTCTGATCAAATATTAGAACCCTTTTCTCTCTTCTTTTTAAAGCTTCTCTGGGCCGTCTCTCGCAAGCATCCTCACATTTCCACGGCTGTAAAGCTGGATGTGAAAATGTCAAGTGCTTTTTAAGAATGGATTTTACACTTGCCATTTTCAAGTGCGGTGGATTTACACTTCAAAAAGTCAGGCACGACTTCATAATTGAATCACACCTGATCTTTTCAAGTGCCAGGCCCGAGAGCTGGGGTCAAGGACAAACCCGGAACTAGACTTGAGCTTTTCGAGGTTGAATCTATAATACTTGCAAACCCTCAAAGACAGTAAGAGGTGACTCGCTGGGAGAACTGTAGCTGAGGCAGTGTTTCTGGTTCAGGAATAGCTGCTCACTGACCACTCAGACACCAGACTGAGCTCAACAGAGGTTTTTTGAATGCTAAATGGAAACTGACCAGCCAGGGCCATAATCTGGACTCAGGAGCCAGACTATGACATGGGTCTGCTCCTGAAGCAGGCTTGTTTATACAAAAAACTGTAATCAGGAAAAAACTAGGTAACAAAACTGTAACCAGGTGCAGGAAACATACCACAACTAGGTAACAGCCAGGTAACAAAAACACACCAAGTATCCAGGTGTAGGAAGCAACATATCATCATTTTGGCTAGCTAGACAAAGTGTTTCTAACTGACCTTAATTTGATTAGTTCTACAGTTGGGGGACTTCATCGGGTGTCCAGGTAACAGTATACAAGTTTCAGAAATGAAACCATAGAGACATACTTGGAGGCAAAATGGCTTCTGATGTGCTAAAGGCTACAGCAGGTGTTAACAGAGGAGCCATAGTTATGCTAAGAAATAAAGTAGGTCTCAACAGAGGGGCTACAGAATTCAAGCAGGTTACAACAGCAGAAATACATTTTCGTCCTACACTTGCTTCTTGTTAGAGGCCCATGGTGTTAATTGACTAAGTTATTTTTCATATTAAGAAAATGGGCTGGAAAGCCTAGGACCTAAGACAATGAGAGATGCAAGTGGGATCTCTGAGGAGGGATGGAGTAGGCCTTCAGTATTGCCTCAAGTCTTCATACCTTAAGGATAGACCAGACACCGCCACTGTGAAAAGCCCAGTGTTGCCCCTAAGACATTAAGGTATGATTGATGCCTCAGAATCCATAAACATGTCAAAGCCACCAGGAAGATGAATTCTCTGTGGTTCTTCTGGTTGGAGGAAAACAGGATGTATTCAACCCAGCTGTGTTCAACCCCTGGTCATTGACAGTGTGGAGCAAAAGGCAGGGCTGGAAACCTACTTGAGATGTTATGAGATTGGTGTTTGAAACGCCATTGTGCTGTTGAGAGTCATGCTGCACAGCCCCGTCATAAACCAGGAAACAGGTTTGCTGTTGTTGCTATTGTTGTTTCTAAAGACAGCACACCAGACCATGAAGAAACAGTTTTGTTTTGTTTTTTCTTTTTGTCTTGAAACAGGGTTTTTCCGTGTGGACTTGGCTGTCCTGGATTCACTTTGTAGACCCAGCTGGCCTGAACTCACAGAGTCCCTCCTGCCTCTGCCTCCCCAAGTGCTGGGATCACAGGCATGCGCCATTGGGCTGGCTGAAACATTGTTTCAAAGGCCTAAATCAGAAAATGCCTTTGAGATGTGCTTTTCATTTACTTTTCATTTGGCTGTTGGCCAAATATTTTGGCAAAATTTGTGTTCTTTGCAGTTAAAAAGATGCAGCAGTGTGTGTGTGTGTGTGTGTGTGTGTGTGTGTGTACCTGTGGGCAGAGAAGGATATTGGATGTCATTCTCTCTTCTTCTCACCTTGTGTCATCGAGAGAAGGCCTCTCCCTAAACCTGAAGCTGGGCTAGTAGAGAGCAAGCCCTGGCAGTCTGCCCGCATCTTCCACCCCCACGACTGGAATTATGGGTGTTCACCCAATCCTGCCATCCCTGTACGTGTTAAGGATTCCAATTCAGGTCCTCAGGTTTGTTCTTAAGTTCCATCTCTGCAGCCTCTTGTTTGCTTTATTTATATTAGGGGAGAAAAAGAGGTGTTTTTTTTTTTTTTTTTTTTTTTTTTTTTGCCACAAGGCAACCTCACAGGTGAAACGGGAAAGTGTTTGATGTGGCTTCTTGGGTGAGTGAGCGTGGGTGTCAGATATGAACTCATGGGGCCCTCACTCCATCTCAAACCTCATGAATGACGTCTGGATGCAGAGGAAGCAACAGGAGAGAGACACAGAGGGTTACTGCAGATTTGAGAGGTGGACTCAGTGGCCCACCTCTTTTTCCTTCTTTGTCTCTTAACACTCCCTGAAAGGTCTGAGGACATGTGTCACCTACCCAGACATGTCTTTTGCTAAAAATTGCTGACCTTGTCACTTGTACCTGCAGATGTGCAGCGGCTAAAAGGAGGTTAAATCTGGACCCTCTGTCTTTACTTTCCACCTGTGCCTTTGTCTAGCATGTCATTTCTTCATGAATATGAGTTTATCATCCAGGGAGTGTCTATCTAAATGTAGGCATTAATAGTTGACTAGCACTAGATTTGCTAAACCATCTCACTGGTCTCAAAACTAAAGGCACTCTGGGTACAACATGAGGGTTCAAGGACATCTGTGGGCTTCCACATACCCTGTGCTAGACCTCACGGACTGGGAAATTCCCAAGCCAGGTGTGACCAGTGGCGTCTCATTGGCAGATCACCCAATGTCACCAGGTGCGCCTGCAGGACCAGGCAGCCTGTGAGGGAGGTGAAAGCTGTTCCCAGCCCTCTCACGAGAACAGGATTCTCTTCTCAAGAAATACGAATCTCTCCAGGCACACGACACAGAACCACAACTAAGGTGCTAGCCGAGGAGACACAATTTGACCAGCACCGCTTAGCCACACACACTTAATCCTCCCTCTCCATGCTCTTCCTGCTTGGAACCTAACGTTCCTGTCGGTACCCTGGAGAACAGGGGGGTGTTTCTGAGTCCCGTGTTCTCTGGGGTAAGCAGACACACCTGAGGAGACGAAGCACCCACACCCGGGCCTCTGGCTTAGGTTTCTAGCTGCAAACACAGCCATTCCGTAGGATTCTAGATGCTCATTGCAACTCCTCAGGAGTCTCCAAATAGTCTAGCTGACAATTCACTAGGAAGAGTCCCCAAGCTCACTGAAAGCAACAGGACTCAGGGCTATGCCTATTACAGGGAAAGGATATGGTTAAGGGAAGTCATCAAGCGGCAGAATTTGGAGGCCCCAGGAATCGTTTTGGTCTACACAGGTTACTCGCAGTATTGCCAACCAGGGAAGCTCATTTGAAACATAGTGTCCATTAAAAAAAATAATAACATTTATTAATTTTTTTATTTTTATGTGCATTGCCTGAATATGTGTATGTGTACCACATGCATGCCTGGTGCCCGAGGAGTTCAGGAAAGGGCATCACATCCCCTGACAATGGATGGTTCGGAGCCACCATTCAGTGTCGGAAACTGAGCTGAGTCCTCTCCAAGAGCAACAAATGCCCTTAAGCCGCTAATCCGTCTCTCAAGCTTTATGATACCCTTCTTCCATGTGTCTTTCATACGTGAATTTGATTGGTTGCCCATGTGGTGGGGTCAGTTATGAGATCAACTGATACCCCAAGTTCCCACCTAGATCATAGTCCCTAACTAAAGACTATCTGGTGTGGCCAGACTCATGGAAACCGTTCCCGGGAGATGACTTCCCAGAATGGAGGGTCAAGGCTGGGTCTTGCTTTGGGTAAAGAATATTATTTCCTGTGTGATTTCCTCTCAAAATGAAAATAAAAATAATTTCTTAAGAACCATTGTTATCAAAAGGTTGATAGTCTTTGGTTTATTGCTCTTGTATATCTCCATAATCTCTTGGTTTTACACTTAAAAATCAGGAATGAATGGAGAATTAGAGTTCTTCAGCCTCTCACTGAGTTCCTCATCCATATTCCAAAGGCAAAGACATTTGTTTGTACATTTCTTTAGGGAATAAGACAATTCTAGATATACAGTTTCAAAAAAACTGATCTCGCCTATAAAACCTTGGGGTGGATGTAGATCTAAATCCACAAGGATTACCTATTCAGAAGAAAATACAAATCAACTTTATCCTTTTTCATTAGTTACAACTTTTTAAGACAAGTTTTATTGTTTTTGGAACAATAATACATACTTATCACAAAGCCCTCAAATGGCAGGGGAAAGAAAGAAGAACTCATTAGGCGTTTCCCCCTGTAGGGACACACATGCTGATCATCCCTGGAATTTGTTACCAGTTGTGACACGTTGTAGTTAGTGTTTTTATTTGCTTTCTCATCAGTCATCTTCACATGACCATGGGCTGTGAAAGGGTAGGGGACACGTCTCTCATGTGGACAGCCTAGAGTCTAATACAGTCCCCAGTGATTTACTTAGAAGCGATTGGTGATCATCCGGCCTAGGAGCAACCCCTGCAAATAAACAGCTATGGAGCATACAATGCATGATGCTAGAACTTGACGTATGCTTTATTTTACTTGTATATTCCTTTCGTCTAGAATCCGGTTTGGCAAGTTATAAGCAGGACTTGAGTCCATTCAGCATTTTTTTTTTTTTAAATAAAGTTTTATTGGAGTTGATTTGTTTACATATTTCCTGGTCAGGGCTGTGCAGCTGTGCAGAGACCTTACTGCAGATGATAAAGTATTCACTGTGTGGAGGATTATAATCAGACAGATCCCCTGAAACTGGAGTTCCAGGTGTGTGTGAGCCACTCTGTGGGTGCTGGGGGTGAAGCCAGGTCCTTTCTAAGAGCGTACAAGTGCTTAGCACTCAACAGCAAGCGACCTCTGCTGTAGTGTGATATCTCTCGCTTAGTTTGTTCTCAATAAATGGTTGTTGCATGAATACATTTTATATAAAACTTACTTTACAAGATGGCTGTGATTTCAGATATTCTCAAATAAATAAAGCACCGAGTCACTCAATTAATTACCTTAAATGATCATGTTAAGTTTTACTTGCATACCATGTGTATTTGACTGCTGCCTTTTATTGTGTTAACTCAACCCTCCCCCCTTTTTTGTTACTATACACAGGAATGCTGTGAACATGCCTCTCTTGTGCACGTGCGTCTCTTTCTGGGGAGATTTATAAAGGTGGGCCTTCACCTATTTATATATTTTTGCTGTCTCTCTAGGCAACTCATCATCACTTAGGACAGCACCAATAATGACTTTTGCCAACCTTGTTCTCCTCGATTGTACCTACATGTGACATTAAGAGCAGGATCGCTTTTGTCAAACGAGACACGAACATGGGGGGGGGAATTAGACAGTAATCAGTCTCCCCCTAAGCCTCTTTGGTAGTGCCGACTGGCTTTGCCACATGATGGAAGACCTAAATGGCTTTCACTTGCCAAGTTAAGAGCATGGTGGTACCCTTGATTACATTTACATTTGCTACTAATTCCCAGCCCTCCGAACTCGGGGGGGGAATCATCACGATAATGAAAGCAGCTATTTTTAGACAAATGTATGCATGTACATTTTGGAAATAGGAAGGTGTGTTCGTCAAAGAGTGAAAAGTGCTAACCTATAATGCATTTGTTTAATGCAAAACTTAGGATCCTTAATGAAACCAGACCCAAGATTTGTAAAATGGGGCTCATTTCACCTTTAGGAAATAACGGGTGGCAATCCGGTTTTTGGGTTAATGGCTACAGGTGTGGGCTGACAATTACACATCTGGAAATGCCTCTTATTTAAGAGCTTGAAAAACCAGAGTCGGCATGCTTGCCTGTGGGTTTAGGCATGCCTCTGGTTTAGAGGTGTGGGAAACGCCTAGTATCAGGGATCTCAAGAGCTGTTCTGTCCTCAGGCTTTTCTGAGAAGCTCTGGAGGCTGCAGTGGAGCTGCATTAGAGGTGCCTAGGAGGCCCGGGAGGGCTGAGTTCCCAATGCGGAGTGCCAGGCTGCTTACTCTTAAATCCTGTCAAGAAGATTACTGACCTTCCTTTTGCTGCGGTGCAGAAACGAGCTGGGTTGAGTAGGACAATTTCAGAGCTCTTAGTCACAGATGGAAGGAGGTATTCAGGAGGAAGAAAGACTGGCTTTGTGCTGAGCTTAAGGACCAGATAACTTCATTGCTGTGTCGATCTGCTCCTCCTGATGACTTAGAGCTGCCAGTGCAAACAGCCAAGTGTGTAATGGAAACTGTGGAGCTGTGAAGCAGGCAGGCTACTGTGAAGAAGTCAAGGAAGGCCAGTGTGGTGCCTTGCTGAGATGCCACCCAGCTAGTCTATCCTCTGGGACATAAGGCCCTCGGTAAAGAATGCTGGGTGGGTCAGGGAGTGGCGAGAAGAATGGAGAGGGGGAGCAGGTGTGGGAAGAGCATCGTTGTAGAGGGGAGGGGGAGAAAGACCAGAAATCGGTTCGGGAAGGGCACTTCTGGGGCAAGTTGGAGACCTAGGGCAGAGGAGACTCACAGGAGGCTATGGGAGTGACCCTAGCTGAGATTCCTATCGGTGGGAGATATAGAGTCCCAGGTGGCCAGCTCCTGTAGCCATGCGTGACTTCTGTTGGAGGGATGGAGACAGCAACACACCCATAAAACCTTCGACCTGCCTACAAGACATACAGGGATAAAAGATGGGGCAGAGGTTGAGGAAATGGGCAACCAATGACCGGCTCAACTTGGGAGCCACCCTGTGAGAGAGAGCCAACCCCTGACACAATCAACGATACTCTGCTATGCTTGCAGACAGGAGCCTAGCATAACGGTCTTCTGGGAGGCTTCATCTAGCAGCTGATGGAAACAGATGCAGAGACCCACAGACAAACAATAGAGCTCAGGGAATCTTGTGGAAGAGTGGGGGGAGTGACTGAGGGAGTCGGAGGGGTTAAGGACACCACCAGAAGACCTACAGAGTCAACTAATTTGGGTCGGTGAGGGCTCATAATGACTGAACCTCCAACCAAAGAGCATGCATGGGTTGGACCTAGGTCCTCTGCACGTATGTAGCAGATGTGCAGCTTGGTCTATACATGAGTCCCCTAACAACCAGAGCTGTGTGTGTGTGTGTGTGTGTGTGTGTGTCTGACTCTGTTACCTGCCTTTGGATCTCTTTTCCCTAGCCGGGTTGCTTTGTCTGGCCTTAGTGGGAGAGGGTAAGCCTAGTCCTGCTTTGACTTGATATGCCAGGGCGAGCTGGTTCATAGAAGAGGAGGGGTGATAGGGTAAGGAAAGTGTGAGGACTGGGAGGAGAGGAGGGAAGGGGGCTTTGATCAGGACATAAAGTGAATAAATGCATAAATTAGTGGGACCCCCCTTTTTCCCAAACAAGGCCCTTAGAGCCAGAAACCATTCTGAGCTATCACCACATCCCTGGGAGGCTTTGGTCCTCTGTGGATTGCCAGCCCCTTGGCTTTGTGAGGCGAAAGCCTGTGGAACTGGGGAAGATCTGGCAGCAACTTGCAAAAGTGTGAGTACTGTACAGAGGGATCGTTTTCTGTTTTGGACTTTCTGCTGACTTATCTTGTCTTGGTCTGCAGCCACTCAGGCAAAAGAAAACAATGGCTTACACAAGAAGAAAAACTATCTTCAGGACCACCTTCTGAATTTTGTGGGCAGTAAAAGCTCTCCTATCGAACAGAGTGCATTGAGCCTGGCATCACACAACATCTTCATCTTGGTTGTTCTTGTGGCTGTCTACAGAGCAGAGCAGAACAAAGAGTGTTAGCCATCACCCGGCAATTTTGTCCATGGAAACAAAATATTCTGACGTGTACCTGACAGGTGCAAGCCGTACGCAAAGCCCAGATTAGCTGGATAATTGCCATCTTTGTTTCTAACTTCCTCCCCGTTTCCTTTACAAATTGCAATTGACAGCTAGAACTTGACCAGAGAAGAAAATCCATATGATTGCTGATTGGATCCCTCAGGAATAGGGTATATTCATTTGTTAAGTGACTACCAAAGGTTGTTTGCTGAGAGATGGGGGATAAACTGGGACTTCCAAATGAAGGTTATTGACTAGCTCCTAGGCTCTCCATTAGGAGGATGTCAGTATGCAAAGTGGATTACTCTGTAGGTATAGAGGAGACAGTGGGTAGGCAGAGATGTCCCATCAGAATGTGAGACAAAGGTAGTTGTGAATTATCCAGATACCTTTTTATTCTACAAATAGCCCATCCTGGTGGGGAGGCCTGAAAGTGGCAGAGTTAATTATTCTGTGGATGCTTCATTGTGATTGATTGGTGTGGGGTGGGGGCAATGCCTGCCTTTTGCAGTTCTGGTTTTCCTCCTGGACTGAAGCGTGGCAACCTAGTTTTTTTTTTTCCCATTAATAATGCACTTATATAGTTAGAAAAGATTTAAAATTACCTTCGAAGGGCAATATGCTTCCTATTTTAAAGCATCCCCTTAGCTGAAGTGAAGATGAGCTCATCTTTCTGTGTTCATCCACCTTTCCAATTTTCACTAAGGGTTGCTTTATTCTTAGTTTAGCTTCATGCTCCACTACAAGGGCCTTTAGTGAGCCGAAGACATGAACTAGCCATACTCTGGTCACTTTTGAGAAGGATGACAAAGTTATATGCACCATCCCTTAAATGCTCAGCAAAGAATGAAAATATTTATGGAGGACAATGTGAACACCATGAAATTTAAAAAAAAAAGTATTTAAAAATTGTTTATACAGTATATTTTGGTCATGTGCTTTCTCCTCTCCAAGCTCCCCCATCTCCTCCCACTCCCTGCCCAACTGTACATGCTTTCTTACTCTTAACAGCAGCAACAATAATAGCAACAACCACAAGACAAATATGAAATCCAAACAAAAGAAAGCACAGAAAGAACAAGCACACACACCTAAAAAAAAAAAATCCCAAACAAAGAAAGACATGGAGTCTGTTTTGTGCTGGTCAACCGCTCCTGAGCACGAGGCCTGCCTTGGGTGTTTATGGATGCCATAAAGTCACACCAGGGAACAGACCTCTTGTGGGAGGTTCCTGGGGAGGGGTTATACAGAGATTGCCTCTGGGCAAGGGCTGAGCAATACGTTGATCTATGGGCATAGCAACCTGGGACACCTTGAAATTTAAACATTCCGGGAGAGCCAAAAATACCCCTACATTAAGAAAGACCTACAAACATAGAGGCACAGATTCATCCTGTTCCCTGGCAGACTGGCTTTACAAAAATAAAAAGCAAAAAGCAGACAAAAAAAACCCCGTTATCTATTTATTTACTCGTTTGCTCTCTGTCTTGATGCTGGCATTGTTCCAACTGTTCTTGTTTGGCCCAGACAGTACTAGTTTTAGAACTGAAATTCTCCTGTCCTATAAAACTTCTTAGTCCTAGATAAACATGGCTGATTGGTTGGCCTGCCAGTCAATCAAATAGCCCTGAAAAACTCATTGTGCATGTCCTTTGAGGCTGTGAAAGTCTTCCTATGGTTCCTCAGGAGGTGATTCTCTTTGCTCTTAATTTCTGCTGAGCAACTGTGTGCTTGTCACATGCGACCAGCTTTTACAATCGAAGCTAAATTTATGGTTTTAATCTCAAGTTTTATACTCTCCATAGCCCTTACATAGAATAACGTATATGTGTGTTGTGGTAATTACTTGCTGAAATCAGCCTTGGGTGGAAAGCAACCTTATGAAGAACTAATATCCTACAAATGTTGGAGGCAATGTGTGGCTATATGTTGGTAGTAGCATCTGTGTGAGGCTCTCGGTGTCAGTGAAGTAACTTCTTCCTGCGTAAAGCCTGTTAAGATTTCTGCAGAAAGTTTCCTCCATTTCTTTTCTATATGGTGTTTCCTGTGCTGTTCAGTCAATTCAGAGAAAAGCCCTTTTCAGGGACAGGCACAACAGACAGACACAACACATAGACAGTCACACATACACACACACACACACACACAAAGCCATAGATGCAATACACAGTCATAGGTTCACACATACACACATACAACACACACATAGACTCACACACATATGCTGGCAGATTGGCATAACACACAGTCATACATTCATACATACTCACACAGTCAGACTCACACACACAGAGGTATAACAGAGACAGTCAGACATTGACACACATACACAGGCATAACACACAGAAAGATGACACACACACAGAGTCACAACACACAGTCATAGCCACAGTCACAACATACAGTCATAGATTCATACACACACACACAGTCATAGACTCACACACAGAGGCACAACACACAGGTAGTCATAGATTCACACACACATGTACACAGACATACGACACATACAAAGACAGGCAACACAGACAGGCCAGTAAGCCCAAATGACAGACAGAAGACAAAGGACAGAGTGGAGAATTCAAAACCAGGCTCAATCTTTGTCAAATGGCTCCAAGAGGAAATCTCCTTTCTCATTCCTTGGTGGGACACTGACACTTTTTTTTTTTTTTGTGCCACCTCTATAGTTAGCATGGGTTGCTATGAAGCTGTTTTCTTTAACAGATTAATGGCAAAACAAAAATGATGTGAGCTATTTGATGCTTTATTTGAAGGCTCTGGCTGGGGAATTCCTGTGTCTTCCGTCTTAGGGATGAAAAATGTAGAGGGGAACAGTTAGAGACAATGAAAGTGTGTAAATCAGGTGGGGCTGGGGTGTGGCTCAGTCAGTGAAGGGCCTGCCGCTCAAACATGGGGACCTGAGTCTGACAGCCCCCTCCACTGAACTCACATACATGTACAAGCGTACTCATACACATGGACTCATATACATGCAAAATAAAAATTAAAATTAAAAATAGAACTAGGCAAAGCCCAGTCTTACACAGCTTAAACTTAAAACACTAATGCTTAGCTTGGTTGGCTGTGTGCTTCCCTAGCATGCGCAAACCTATGGCTTGATCTTTAGTATCATGTGAAACAGGGTTGGTTGTGCACATCTGTGATCCCAACAGCAAAGGCACGAGGATTGGAAGTTCAAGGTCATTCTCAGCTTGTAGAGGAAATTTAAGAATATGGCTACTCTGGCAAGAGATCACATCCAAAGACCTTCTAGGTCTGTGTGATCTGGCTGGACTACAAACACACCTTTAATCCAGGAGACAGAGGCAAGCAGATCTGAATTCAAAGCCAGCCTGGCAAAAAGCAAATATCAGGTAAAGAAAAGCTTAGGCCCAGGCATAGTGGTACATGCCTTTAATCCCAAACAATGAAGGCAAAGTTAGTTTGTTGAAGGAAGTACCCAAGTTTGAAAGTGATGTTTAATTGAGTGGAAGAAACAGTGACAATCAGAGAAAGATTTGACAGGATAGGATATGCCCAACTCTCATGAAAAGAGAGAGCAAAGGGAAGCTACATAAGGGTGCAACACAGAGAATGGGAGAGAGGAGGCAGTTTTATCAGGAGAGTTTTACAGGGACAGGTTGAATGAGAGAACAAGCTAGACATAGGCGAAGACAGAATGAGCCACAGAACGAGAAGGAGCCAAAAGATTAGAAAAGATTGCTGGAGTTAGTTTGAGGCCAAGTAGCTCAATTCAGAGGCCAAGAGAAAAGCAAGATTGAGTCAGTTCACTGGGAGAGGAGTTTGAGCCAGAACAGCTGAGTTGAACCAACCAACCCAGAGCTCAGAAAGAACAAGAAAGGGTGAGCTTATTAAGTAGTAAGTCTCAGCGGCTGAAAACATTCTTGCACAAAGGCTAGAAACTTCTAGGATTAGGCCTAGGTTAGCAGACAGAGGCAGTACCTCCAAGACAACAACTGAAACAGGTGAATAAAAGATACTTTTACATCAGCCAGAATTGAGTCTCAGCTGGCCTGGCTACTTGAGATCCTTTGTCAAAAGCAAAAACAAGCAAACAACATAACCCCCAAATAAAACTATCAAAGTGAAATACATTAAAATATTTTGAAACAGATAAGTTCAAGAATATATAAAAACATTAAGGACAACACACACACAGACACACACACACCTCAAAACAACACCGAACCCCAAAAATCAAATCCCCAAACCCAAATCAGGAGATTTAAAGCAAATAAAATAATGCCAAGTTAAAATAAACACAAGGTTTAAAGTGAGATAAGCTAGAAATGAAGTGCAGAACTATTTTGAAATTGCTTTGAATAATGTTGGTGTAATTCTTCATACTAGGCTGGAAGAGTTGTTTTTGGCCCTAAATGTATTTAAATTAAAGACAGGAAGAAAAGGTATGTTCACCTCATTAAAGAGTTCCACGTTGAGTCTCCAGTCCAAAAGAAGCCACTCACCTGAATTCTTCTAGAAAATCTGAATGAAGGACAGCCGAGTTTAGAATGTGCTTCTTAAAGGGGCCTCAGAGAGTAGTCTGGTAACACTTGTGTCTGTGTCACCCTCACTCCGTTCTCCACAGATCCAGAAAGGCAGAAGTTGGTGACAAAAATGTCAGTTGCTGAATATTGTTGGACACTGGCGATTCTTGGGTGTCTTTCCAATTTATACAGTCCGGCTTCCGGAAGCTTCTGTGCACAGATTAACATTGTAGTAAGTGTGATAAGTTATGCCCAAGCCCACTAAAGTTTGAGAATCACTGTCCCAAATGACAGAACCAGTGACCTTGGCATAGGGCAGCAAGGAATTCCTGGTGACACTTGGTGCCACAGAGAACACCTGAGGGACAGTGGAGGGTCTGAAAAATCGGCTGTCATCCAGCTGAAATTGACACACAAAAGAGACAATCACGTAAGGGATGCTTATCAGATTTGTAGATAACTCAATAGAAGAAGGGTTAACATGATAGATGAGAGCATTCAAGCTCAAAAGGGTCTTGACAGGCTGTGAAATAGGGCTGAAATTAAGACGTTGCAACGTAGCCAGGATAAAAGCAAAATCCTGTATTTGGGTTGACAAAAAAATCTCTTCCACAAGGTCGAGATGGAAGAAAGCAACTCAGTAAAAAATTATAAGCAGGGACTTGTTGGCTCTGATTATGCTTGAAACTTCCATAATGAAGAAGTTAACAACAGCCAAGGAAATGTGGGGCTTGAATAGATGAGGGAGATAGACTGAGGGAAAGCAGGGATTTCTTCTTGACAGCTGGGCGGCATACCTTTCCAGAACGAACATTTCAAGAAAGGTGCTGGTGGCCCAGAATTCAGAAGTGGGCATGCTGAAAGGAGCCATATTTATATTAAGTGAAGGACACCTACGGTCTAACTGGGGAAGGGTGGGGTTTTTGGAATATTTAAAGGTGTTTGTCACTGACAGAGGGCAGATGACACGGTATAAGATTTCCAGGAATCTGAAGGCTGGGGCAATAGGAGATAGATGAGGAACAAGGGGAGCGGAGAGATGGAGGGCAGGAGGGATGGAGGGGAGTAAGCATGGAGGATGCAGAAAGTCATTTTAGTTGAAATTTGGATCAGAAGATTGGAGATCAGAGAGGAAGAGGCAAATACACAGAAGTGATGTTGTGCACAACTGTTTGTAGAATTTTGGCAGTGAAAGGGGAAGGAACTGAATGAGTCACTAAAAAGACAAACGGTGTTAAACAGGGTTTCTCTGTGTAGCCCTGGCTGTCCTGGAACTTGCTCTGTAGACCAGGCTGGCCTTGAATGTAGAGATCCACCTACTTCTGCCTCCCGAGTGCTGGGATCAAAGGTGTGTGCTACAACCACCCCTCTTGTAATTATGTTTTGGGCTAGGAAAGTCCTGTGGGTATTTCACTGAGTGAATGGACGTAGGTTTGCAGATTCGTCGATTGTGATGGGAAGCTAACCTCTAATACAGCTCACCTTTCCCTCTCTTAGATGCACCATAGTGTGGACCATGAATCCCACTGTGCTCCAATGTGGGCCAAGAGCTGGTGGGGAGATTTCGAGCTTGAAACTCTATACTGAGCATATACAATGAGGGAGTGAGTCCTGCTGGCTCCTGGCTGTGGAGGCTCTGACAGGAGCTGTGAACTCAATGGCCCAGGGCCACATCCTAAGCTCTATGGGATTCAGGCTGACAGTGACGATTTCTTCTCCTAAGTGAGAGTTTTCCAGACAAGAATCTCCAGGGCCCTCACTGGTCACTGTCAGAGGTCTCTGGGGGCAGTGTCTGTCTGGGACCACTCAGCCGACCATCCAAAGGCCAGCTCCACTGTTTGGTTAGGCAGTTTGCCAGAGCTCAGTGACTGGCCCTCATTTGGGGTCTCTCTCTCTCCTGAGTAGGATTAGAAAGACCTTGCTGTAGGAGCAATAGACAAAAGTGGACACCTATTAGGCGGAGTGAGTGCTGTTCATCTAAACCTCAAAACTATCACAAATCTGCCATCCTCCAAGTCTGTAGACAGGGCAGTGTTTCTGAGTGCATGTTCAATAGGATGCATGGATTTGGAGAACCTATAGAAATCCCACTTGCGAAGAGCAGACGTAATGCTTTAAGCTTTTCAAGTGCAGTGAAACCTTGGACTGCTAGTGTCCTTTTAAATGCTGTTATTAGCCTCTGTGGAGCTGTATTTCTTCTCCCAGTGTGAAGGATCAATAAGGACTCTGTGTTTCACTGTACATAACAGCCTAGGCATCGCGGTTAAGGAAATCCAGCAGGAAGCTGGCTTCCATTACCTCCCAATTGTTGTTTGCCTTTGGGCAAAGGACTTCATGTTGTATCTGAGCATAGTTTATCTCGGATGTGGTTGGGAAAGATGATAGTACTTATATCATCAATATGTTGTGGAAAACAAACAAGGCAAATATATATTCTTCTTATTAAAATATATAATCTTAGTGTAAAGTTTAACAGTTACTATTTTTATTGTTCATATCACATTGCCTTGTGAGTAGGCTCTCTGAAAAGAATTCACATCTAGCCAGAGAGTGTTTGAATTTGGACGTATTCATGAAATACTGAGTACTGTGGATGTTTATGAAGGATTATGTGGTTCCAGGAAGTTCCTTCTCCTTGGAGAGCTTTGCTGTGCATGTCTAGTATTGCTATCTGCACTTTGAAAGAAGCCTGGACTCACCACGAAGTGGCTGGCTGGGGCTTTACTGAACACTGTCCAAGAGCGACAGTGTTAGCAGCTGTGTGGCTATGTCATGTGCAGCTCTGGGCCAGGCCCTTACTGGAGTCCCAGGGATTGGAAATCCCATCACAGTTTAGGTACCTGGGAAAGCTAGAAACGGAGTTTTGTTCCTGGGTGAGCACACTCTAGAACAGAAGCTAACGGCCTGGTCTGTCCTTGAAGTGCAGAGTTGCACAAGAAAGAGAAACAGAGGCAAGCATCGTAGTTTCCGTGCAGCAAGTTGTTGTTTGGCAGTGGCCAAGGCCTGGTTGGTCATGACGTGGGCCTGGTATCTCAGGATCCCCATGCAGGGCTTGTTGGAACCAAGAAAATATCTGCTGTTTAGGGGAAGTTTGGTCCTTTTTCATGAGGTATCCATTAATCAGACCTCTTGTTTCTGGAACCAAAGAAATCTACAAGGGAGAAAGACTTAGGAGAACTCAGGAAGGAAGGAAGGAAGAAAGGAAGGGAAAGATGAGGGAAATCAGAAGCAAAATGGACTTACTGAGATCAGGGACTGGGTTCTCCTTCAAGACCAGTGGTGACTTTCCAACAAAGGTGTGTGTGTGTATGTGTGTGTGTGTGTGTGTACCTGCACATGTGAGTACATGCATGTATCTTTCTGTGTGATGTATGTGTGCCTGCACATGTGAGTACATGCATGTGTCAGTGTGTGTGTGCCTGCACATGTGAGTACATGCATGTGTCTGTGTGTGTGTGCCCAAACGTGGGTGAAACAGTGAGCAGAATAGATCTTTCACGTCCTTCCCTCTTTTGGTTAAGCTCAGCCAGGCTTTGCATAGCCAGTTCTGAAGGAGAAGGTGGACCGAGCAGTTTGTATGAGAGCAGGCAGGGTTACACTGTGTGATAACTTGTAGTAACTGCTTTTTACATAAAGGTAAATTCAAACTTGGTGCCAGTTTAATCCATGCTGTGTGCCAGGACTGAATGAGGTTTAGTTAAAAATGACAAAATAGAGTAACGCTGGAATTAGCAACTTCCCATTAAAATTTTTTTTAATTAAAATTTTTATTTTATGTATGTGGATTCTTACCTGTGTGTTTATGCACCATGTCGGTAGTGCCAGCAGAGGACAGAAGAGGACATATGATCCCCTGATATCGGCATTATTGGCAGCGATGGATGCTGAGAGCCAAATAGAGCAACCAGTACTCTTCATCATTGAGCCATCTCCCCTTCCCAGTTTTAAATCTCTTTTTGTGGTTAGGAGTAAACCTCAGCCAGCACTGACAACTTTAAAGAACATCGCCTTTCCCTCCCTCCCTCCCTCCCTCCCTCCCTCCCTCCCTCCCTCCCTCCCAATATTTACTTAGCTTCTATTTTGTGTAACTAGGGGCTGAATGAACAGGTCAATGTACTTTTAAAATACGATTTAAAACATTTCTTCATGTGGGCATTCACCTTTGCATCTAGCCGGTTTTCTTTTCTTTCTTTCTTTCTTTCTTTCTTTCTTTCTTTCTTTCTTTCTTTCTTTCTTTCTTTCTCAGATAGAGTTTGACTCATTTTTCTTAGGATTTTTTTCTCTCTCCCTCAATGACTGTCACAGCCATTAGGCTAGTTCTCACTAGCTGGCTAGTGGTTGTCGGAACTGAGCCTTAGCACGTGTGAGCATGAGGTGTTCAAGAGTGCTTATGATTCTCAGCTGCGAAGCGACAGTATTAACCTTCTGATGAAGTGCATGAATTGAAAACTCCTTTATAATCTATGGTTGATGTTTTTTTTTTTTTTTTTTTTTTTTTTTTTTTTAGCCCAAACTTTAGCTTTTGTAGTTAGCTTTAAAAGCAACGCATGATGAACTTGACAACAGAGATTTCTAGGCCCAGCACTGATATTCTTAATAATGCGGGGGCTGGTAGTGATGTCAGAATCAGTTGTAGAAGATAGATGGACAAAGACTAACTATAGCAGTAGATAATTGACATGTCACTAGCAGTCCTTTAGCATTATGGCTGGAAGTAATAATGAAGATGTCATTTCGAGTTATTCCATCATTTATTAAGAAGATGTAAATGAAATGCTCAACATACAGGCTAAGATCCATGGATGTCCTTTCGCTCTTAGCCGCAGGGATGCTATTCTCGAGCATGGGACGCAGGCCACATTGCCACTGCTTCCCCTCGGCGTTGGCACGGCGTGAGGAAGAGCTGTCAGAGGATTTAGATTTAGAATCATCATGCTGGGCTTCAACGCCAGGGTGGTCCATTTACACGCTGTGTGAAGCAGAGAACTGTGAGAGTCTGTTTGCTAAAGTGAAAAAAAAAAAAATGAGGGTGACGATGCTCTCCTTGGCACGGTTCTGAAGAGCCATTGTGAGAACCTGTAAAAGTTTTGCATACAAAGTCTGGTGACTTATCAAGTGCCTGGCTATGAGTTTTTAAAAGAAAATTATTGCACTAGCTTATTTACTTATTGTGTATGCTCCTGTGCCGTTTAGTGCAGGCGAGGGTCACAGGACCCTGCAGGCCCTGTTCACCACATGGGCTCTGGGGGACCAAGCCATCAGGCTGGGAGGGAAGCACCTTTATTGAAGCATCTTGACAGCTCTAATGTGTGGAGCTTTGTGTATATTCATTTTTATTCCTCACTCGACGCTACAAGATTACACTTCATTTCAATCTCGGTGACGAGATGTCAGAGAGTCGAAGTGATTTGCTAACTGTGCGTAGTTTAACAGCCACGGTAGAGTTTGCATGTGGGCTGTGATTGTGGCAGTGGGGCCCCTTACTGTGCCCCATCCTGTTCGAGGAGTCCTCAACGTTGGTAGCTCCTCCGCTCATTCCCTGGAAGTTTTTCACTGAGGGTCTTTTATTAAGCTTGCAGATAATGCAACTTTTAGTAAAAAAGAGACACGTAAAGAGATGTACTCTACAGGATCAAGCTGAGGGTTCTGGGTATTGTCGCTTGGCACATGATAGGGGTAACTCAAAATTTAAGACCCTGCTATGACCTTAAATATTCCTTTAAAAGTTCTTTTAATTTGATATAATTGAAACTAACAGGAAATTTGCAAGAATAGTATGGTTGTTGCCTATCCAGACTTAGCAATTCTGAGTCCATATGCTTTGTGACACCACCTTTATCCTTTTGTTTACGTACCCCCAGAGGTATGCCCCTGAGCCTGACTTTCTTCCTGAATCACCTCAGAGTAATTAGAGGACACGAGGTTCACCGTACTGTTCCTCTGAACAAGGACAGCTCCTGCAGGGCTGTAAACAAAAAGCTCAAAGTAAAAAACCTCAAGTCTGATGCACAGCAACCTGACCCACGCTCAGACTTGCCTTCTCCAAAGCCAGCTGTGCTAGTTTTATGTCAGCTTGACACAAGCTAGGGTTATGAGAAGGGAGCCTCAAGTGAGGAAATGCCTCCATGAGATTCAGCTGGAAGGCATTTTTTCAACTAGTGATCGGTGGGTAAGGGCCCAGCCCACTGTGGCTGGTGGTCCTGGGTTCTATAAGAAGCAGGCTGAGCAAGCCATGAGGAGAAGGCCAGCAAGCAGCACTGTCCATGGCCTCTGCCTCAGCTCCTGCCTCCAGGTTCCTACAGTGTCGTTTGAGTTCCTGTCCTGACTTCCTTTGATGATGAGCTGTGTGGCCGTTTGAATAGATATTTACCCCCATAGGTTCATGGGTTGAAATGCTTGACGACTGGACCGATGAGTAGCATTTCCAGGCGCTGGGGTGGAATCTCAGCCGGGGTTTCCCGAGGCCGTTGACCTGGGTCTTCGAATCACCGTGTGGGAACACAGCTTGGTAACAGACAGTGGCTCCAGGTGTTGGCAGAGACTGCTCCCCCAGCAGCTTTGGGAACTAGACGTATGGGTTATTTGGCAGAGGATATAGGAAAAGGCACTGACCTCCAATGACGGAGCTAAGGCATCCATGTGTGTGCATGGTCTGGTCCTGTATGCCTCCCGGGCGATAATGTTTTCTTTCTGTAAGTGTGTGTGTCAGCTCATACTTGAGTCCATTTTAATGGCATATACACACATATATGCATATATAGAGACTGCATATGTACTAGAGCATGAGTGTGCAGTGTGTGCCCCTCAAAGCTCTGTTCTACAGATGCACAAGAGCAGAGAAGGATGTGTCACACTGAATGAATGAAAGCAATGGGTAGAGTCAGAGTCCCTGCCTCCTAGGCGATCTCTGTGTTTGGCTTGCTCTGCCTATCCCATGGCACCAACCCCGGCAGAGAGCTCAAGAAGCCCTGCCGCCAACGGACCTCGGGCCCCATTGATGAAACAATTGGCTTTCCTCTGCAAATGAGCTGGAGAATGGGCCTGCCCTTCTGACGCTGGGTGGACAGCATTTCGGGAACGGCTGTGTGCGTCAGTGAAGGGAGGAGGCTTCTGGAGTTAGCAGGAGGTGGGGGGAGGGAAGCCTCTTGCGTCTGAGGATGACTCTCCTGCTCCTCCTGCTGTCGCTCACCCAGTGTTGGGACAACAGGCTTGTGCCGCCATGCCCGGCTTTTCACAGTGTTGGGGAATCAAGCCAGGCGAGTGCTCCAGCCCCAGCTTTAATTCTCAATTTTGGCTCAGTCACAAGTGCGGGAAAATTGAAGACAATGGTCACTGAGCTATATATAGTCACTGTAGCTCAGTCCCAGAGCTGACACTGCTCTCCGCCTGGCCACCCCGACCCATCAATAGAACATTATTTCTTGGGTTTGGATTAAGTTGCTATTATGGGTTGACCTGAAAAACCTGGATCTTCCACAAAGACTTTCAGTAAAGCTTACAGGAAGCAAAGAACTAAGTGTTACACAATTCTTCTGTAGACAATAGCACAGACAAGGTTTAGGAAAAAAAAAAAAGTAGGAAAAAAATGGAGCCACAGCATCTGACCGAGAAGTGGCAGCTAGTGAGGTCACGTGACAAAGCTCTGTGTTCATTTTTCCCTCCTTGGCTTCCTGCATCATACAGTTTGATGGTGGCAAAAGGAGCCACCCCTCATCTTGCTCTTGGTTACAGTGTCATACCCATAATGGTTTTAAATTACGTTTTTATGTCACTGTCACTGACCTAAGTATCTTTGGAGGAAAATAGTGGTCATATGGTAGGCAGGACTGCAGAACTCCCTGAAGGTCCCTTTTGGAAATTTAAAAGGCCCTTCGTATTGTTTGTGATTTTAGAAAAGATTGACCTTCAGGAAGTAGCCTCAGCAATTATTATAAAGTTTTCCCCTTTATAACCAGTGAGCGTCTCCGCCATCCCAATGGTTTTACACCATTCCATATTTTTCACACTTTAATATAAAAATAACTGATCTTACACAGTGACTCCTTCTACCCCTCCTGCTTAGACCCCAACATTAAAATTATGTTCTATTTGCCATGAACACATAGCCATTTCATTATTTGTCACTTTCTATCCTTAAAGCCATCTAAATATTTGGCATATTCCATAGTAAACCACTGCTGGATCTGAGCATGTTTCTAAATATATTGCTCATATTTTATTGGATGCCCTTATTGCCGTTTTAGGAGTTATTTACATACCTTATGTTTTAATACTTTATTAAATATATTTTTCAAACATTTTCTCCAGAATGTGGCTTATCTAGTCCATAATTTTTTTTAAACTCATATCGAGTAAGGCAGTAAAGCAAGCATTGGTCTGTAAGACTGTAAAAGCATGCTAATCTGGGGTTCTTATGTGACGCTGAAATCTGCAGAGAGAGGCAATCACTGAACTGGGGTGCAGGAGGATTGAGTCTGGGTAAGTAGTCTTCAAACTTTGGGTTTCCTGGGGATCACTTTGATGAGGACAAGAGACAGATACTGGCCCGGCAGTTTTAGGGTAGGGGACCCCGAATGTAAAATTTCTCCTGGGATAAAAGCCCCATAGTTCCCCATCCTGCCAGCAGACCTGTCCTTACCCAAGTCCACAGACATGGACTCTGGCTTGAAATGTTCAAGTTACAATGTCTTTGATTTTCCCTTGGCCAGAGGCCGGGGATGAAGCAGGGAAAAACGCATTCCCGTATCTCACTTTCTGCTAAATGATCACCCCTGTCTGAATTAAGACCACGATCAAAACTGAGAGAAGGAACGCCTTGTGGTTGGGCCAAATTGGCTGAGCACTCTGCCATGCCCTTCAAATGCCTCATGCGGGGGTTTCAGTCCTATCAGAAGCCTCTAGATCAGCAGCTTAATGATATCCCGTTTCCTGGAACCAAACCTGCCACACAGGACTCTACATTTTTCCTCTTAACTCCTCCCGGCTAATCTATAATAAACTGCTTTCTAAGCTCATCCTCAATCATCTGAGAATTCTATTCTTCAAATAATTCATGACACAAGAACCTGGAGGGAGTTTTTTTGCCACTGTGAGCATTCAGCATCCTGAGACCTGGGTGAAAGCCCGCCTGAGCGAGTGAGGCAGACTCTCTCGGCCTCTGAGATTCCCACTTCTCCTGTACTTCCTTGGCACACATTATCTGATTTGAATTTCTCAATATCTCTATGAAATAGATCATATCTCCAAAATCACAGCTTTGGGTATTTCAATAAGTCAAACAGGCCGTGGTGGCCCTGACCTTTAATCCCAGCACTTGGGATGCAGAGGCAGATCTCTGTGAGCTCGAGGCCAGCCTAATCTACAGAGTGAGTTCCAGAACCACCAAAGCTATGCAGAGAAGCCCTATGTCTCAGAAAAAAAAAAAAAAGAAAGAAAGAAAGAAAAAGAAAAAAATACTGTTTGGTTCTTTTGTGGTCCAACTATTTTCAATGAACAAAAACAGCGCTGTAGTGGGCTGAACAGTTGAGCGGGTTCCTGGAAACCTACCAGTGAGCTAAGGCACCTACTGTGAACAGCATGAAGCTCAAAAGTCCTTGTAAATGTCTCTCATGTACCACAAGGTCTACCTGATTGTTGGCAGAGAGGATGCAGTCTGCTTTGAGACTCAGAGAGGGCAGACCTCTCACAGCTCTTGGGCGGCCTGGGTTTTAGACAGAAACTCCTGTCATCCACACTTCTGTCTCTCAGACTTTTGGTCTTGGGCTATGACTGTCCCTCCTGGGCTCTAACTTTCTAATAGCAGACTTTTGGACTTCTCAGCATGTAGTCAAATGCTCAGTACTTCCAATAAAGCTTTTTTTCCCTCTTGCTCGTTACCCCTACTGAGCGCCCAAACTCCTGGCGTGTATCAGAATATTTCTTTCTCTGTCATATTTATGAGCCACATTTTATCTGTTGAGTAGTGCGTGAGTTCTTTCTGTCTTTTGGGTATTGGATAAAATACTGCTATGAAGACAGGCCCATGTGTCTGTTGGGTTCCCTGCTTTGGTGCTTTGTGTGAATACAAGTAGAGTTACTGAGTCATAGGATAATTCTGTGTTCATTTAAAATGAGGAGTTGTCAAACCATTCTCTGCCGTGGTCATTATTCTTTTTGATACTATAATTATCTTACATTTGGCCAGTGGGTGTCAGGCTATTTTGGACTGTAATTTATAAATAATTTTCAGTGGCTGCAATGATTAATTTTATTGTCAACTTCATCGAGGAAAAAGGATGTCCAGATAGCTGGCAAAATTCTCAGGTTGGAAGCATCTATGTGGGTGTTTTCAGAAGAGATTAGCATCCTAATTGGTAGATTGAGTACCAGAGGTTGCCCTCAGCACTGTGTGTGGGCATCTTCTGCCTGCGTAGGGCTCCACAGAACAAAAACACAGAACAAAGCGAACCCGTTTTGTTTTCTTTTCCTGCCCAGGAACTCTGGGGCTCTTGGTTCTGGGGCCTTTGGATTCTAGATCTATGTCATCCTCCATCTTAGGACTTTGGACTTGACTGGGAGTGCAGCTTTCTGCTGTCTTTGTTCTGAAGCCTTTGTTCTCAGTCTGAATCATAACTGGTTATGGGTTTTAGGTTTTGCAGTTTATAGACGGCATGTAATGAGACTCTCAGCAATTATATGAGCCAATTTATAAAAGAACACCCTCGTGAAATAGATCTGTGTATATATGGTCTATCAGTTCTGTTTCTCTAGCTAACACTAATTTGGTGAGGGAAACATTGGGGAAAGTAGTTTCTATAAGCCTGAATGTGTCCTGCATCAGCCTTTGCCAGCAACCGACTGGAGCAGGCAGAGTTCCAAGGTATGTTTCTCGGTGGGGAGCCTATGGTAGCTCTCAATGAAGCATCATGAAAGCACTGTAGACTTTAACACTAGATACTGAGATACAAATGCTTTCTATCAATGAAAATGTAGGCAAAGAACGTCACCTTCTTAAGCTTTGTTTTCTATTAGCATGTGAACTTGCCTGGAACAAAGACAGTAGTGGCGACGTTCTTTGATCGCTTTGTGCAAAGCAGGGTCCTAGGAATACAGTAATGAGTTAATAGGTATTGCCGTCCCTCCGTTCCTCCTACCTACCTTCCTACATGTATCCTACCAATTTATTTCCATTAGGATTTTTTTCCACAAGTCTAGGAACATTTCTAATAACCTTACTTGCTTTGTTCTTTCATCAGACAGTTGGGCTGATATTCAGAAATCAACTGAGATCAGTGGAGGAAAATTTGGACAAATGCTAATACACATACAAAAAAAATCTTTTAATTACAGCAGTAGCAGAATTATCACCATTCTGATTCTCGCATATTATCAAGTAATTCCACCTTAGGGGTCTTTGTTATCTGGGAATCCCCAGCCTGCCTGATGATATCAAGATAACCTTGCTTTACTACGCCATTATAGATTGACAGTGCCTGTGTGGGACCCTCTCGAGGCTGCATCCTGACACATGTGGAAAACCTTTCTTGCTGGGCGGGGAGAGTGTTCTAGAGAAGAAGAACCTCAAGTTGTTTGCTTCGGGCCAATTTAAGAAAGCCAAGCCTTTCAGAAATCATTCATGCTTGCTACTTCATGGGATATCGAGATATGTTATATATTCAAATGTATTCAGAAGGAAGCCTAAGGACATAGAATGAAGTACCAATGAATGGAACATTCCAGAAGTAAGAAAATAATGATGTCTAAATTGTACTTTGTTCAAAGTAGAATGACAGAATCTAGGCCCGCCCCTGTTCGTCTTTCCCCTGTGCAGGTCTTCCCTGTGAGCAGCAGGGCCATTAGTTCCATGCTCAGTAGGCAACTGGTATCACAGGGTAAGGACAGCAATGACAGCAGCTTGAATATGCCACAGAGAGTCATAAAGTGAGTCTCTCAAGGGAAAAGTAAAATAAAATGCTTTCAGAGAGAAAAATATTACACTTACCTAACTTTTGTTAGAACATGTTATCATTTTCTATTTTCTTATTTGCTATGGTTACTATTTTTATGCTATTATACTAGCTAGACTATTGTAGGTATAAATATATAATGAAAACATATACAGGATAAGCACTATTTGGTTTTACACATCTATTGTGGGGTTTGACTTGTGAATGAGGCCTTATAAAGTCACATGGACACAGGAGGGTGGTTTACTCTTTGCTGTGGTCATGTTAGTAAATTCTGTAGGAGACTAGGAGCAGCATTTTCAATACCGAATCTATGATTGGACAATGCCCCTTATGAGATGCCAGGACTTTGGGGAACGTTCTGTTGCACAAATGAAAACAGGGCCAATGTATAGTCATTTTAAAAAGAAATCGCAACTAAGTTTTCTCATGCTTGAAAAGACTGAAATCCCTGTAAGTTTTCTTCAAAATACTGTATTTTTTTCTTAAGAATTCAGGAGGATATTTAGTTACTGTAATATTCCTCTTGACTTTGACAAACAATGTAAAAATTGCTTATGGGTTTGTGAAAATTTTGACAGAAAGTTACTCTAATAATTTTAGCCAGTAGATGACAATGAGAATAATTTTAAAACTGAATACACTGAAATAAACGTATAGAATATTATATATGTTTTCTTTAAATATTTCTTTTTATTTTAGATACAATTTACTTTTTAGTGCAATTGTCTAGACAGTTAATATAAAAAGTACGGTATAACTTAAAAAGCCATATACAGACGTACATACATACATATATACATACCTATATGAACTTAAAAGTAGATTTGTAGGTCTTTTTAGCCAGTATTATTTGGAAAATATGTATCAAAGAGTGCTTAGGAATTTGAAGATGTTTAAAAGGTTCTCATGCATCGCATTTCTTTCTCCCCCTCCCAAATCTTGCTGAGTCGATGCACGAGGAAGCAGCATCTACTCACTGAAATCCCTGCCACGCTCCCCAGAGGTGCCTGCATCCTTGGAGAACAAACAAGATGGGAAAGGGTTCATGACTGCGCTTTCTAGTGGATATTTCACTCAACAACATTCATCATGTTGTATTAGCGGAGCACCGCAGTAATGATGCGCTAAGGATGAAGCCAGGAGTATTTTATTGTGTGTCTAGTTTATCCCCCACGAGAAGCCGGTTTGGTGGGCCGTCTCGTCTTACCCTTCTGTGGATCTGATCACGCATGGCTTGGTCTTACGCATTACCTCATTTTTTCTTTTTTTTTTTTTAGCTTGTCATGTGAAATGTGAAGGTGGTATAGCAGAGTAGCTGTTTCGTGGCCGCTCATTCTGCTGGCTGGAGAAGTGGATTCCACCGTAGCTGGCCTGGCTCCAAGCCCGAGCTCTCGGTTGTTAGGGCGGGTTAGCCAGTTTCTTTATTCCACGACACCAAACATGCTGACGCTTTGGAAGGAGTGAAACTCAGGCGTGGAGGCGAGTACCATGCCGTTAGGAAACCCTGGGGGCTGTGCGTGCCATTGGCTCTTTTACGTAGTTTCCTTGTCTCAGATCTAACCTCCCCACCGCGCCACCGTGCACCATCCTACGCAGTGAGTCCATTAGTGTGGGCTGGGGCCTGAGTCCAGCAGAGTGGCCTTTGGGGTGGAGGCTGTGATCTGGTGATCTGAGAAAAGCATTGATTGCCACCCATCTCCCAGCTCACCACTGTCAGGAATCACCAAGCAAGGCTTAGGACTTAGATTTGGAGGGTGTAACAAGAAAAAAAGAAAAAAATCCTTACTCTTTCGTTGTATTGGAAAGCCTTTTCCATTTAGGTCTTCCGCGAGAAATATTTCCATGCGAACTCAACGTTTGTTTAAATCATTTATAGCCAAACTTTAGAAGACACTGCCAAGTAGAGATGATATCTGCCGTCAGTTGTCATCAAGATTTGTTTCTCTGTGAAATCTCAACTCTATTGATTGGGACGAGGCTATGATGTTTAGTTCATGTTAACGTTTTAAGAGCCGTGCTTACAGCACCAGAGCAGCTCCTCATTGAATACTGCGTGGATTGTTGCAGCGCTGCCTGGCTCTCTAGACTGATGATGCTTCAGATGTTGACATTTGTCTGTCTTCTCTCAAGCCGGGTGCACAGCGCATTCTCCACCAACAGCTCCTCGCAACCCCTGCACGCCCACCACTTCTCTAGGAGCCTCTCATTGATGCTAAGAAGGCAAAGCCCCACTTAGATGCTCACATCCTGTCTTAGCTGTGGTCTGCCTTTTTTCTTTTTCTTTTTTTTTTTTGCCTGACTTAGTCACTTTTCTTCTGTGAGGAGAGGGTAGAGCAATAGATCCCTGATCATGGAGTCCATGTTTTACTGTGCCATTCTTGCCCTGTGAGTGTCCTCAGGGCCTCTGTCTTGTTCCTAACAGACAGAATGCTTCAACAGCTTTAGAACACATATGATCTCCTATGCGTAGCGACGTCATGCCTTCCTGTAGAGTCTGTTCTCCTAGAAAGCCCTCCTCTTCGCTGGCTTTGAAAAAAACAAGGTGCCATGGTGAGAACTGTCATATGCAGAGGGCCAGGTGGCAAAAAACGTGAGCGTGACCAGCAGCTAACGGAGGACTGCTAGGAACGGAACGCTGCTAGGCGCTGTGAGACCTTGGAAGCTAAGGTGTCTACAACAGAGACTCAAATGGGGACTCGGTCCTCGCCCACACCTTGATTGTAGCTCAGCCGAGCACCCATGTGTTGGGAGCCATGCAGGAACAGCAGCAAAACAGCTCTGGAACTCATGGAATGTGGCTCACTGGTTAGCACAGTTGTGACGAGTTTGTCTTGGAGAGGCATAACCCCAAGGCCTGTGTGTCCTGAGGACTTCACGCTGCTGTGGAGCATAGCTCTGCCTGTTGCCTGATGGTCACCACATCCCTCATCATATGAGTTGTGTGAAAACCCTCAGGGGGCTTCCAGCCCCTCATTGGGCAGTATATCTGGCATTGGCAATTATCAATGCCTGATCTCTTTCAGGCTTGGTTGCTGGAGCAGGTCAATGATTTAACCATTGAAAGAAACTACAGATGTAGAAGGTTAGCAATGGCCACCACCCTTGGAAAGAGTTTGGGATAACAGATTGTTTAGCAAGATTAGGTAAAGCTGTTTTTACTAGTGGCTCTGATATGATTTACTAGAAATTACTAATGAGTAGATGCACACTTTAAATATTCAAATGTCGCGCGCAGCCTTTGCCGATAAGGATGACGCGGCAACAGAGGATTTGTCCAGCAGCAGTTTTATTGCGAAGCTCTTGAAAGTAGATGGAGAAGGACCCTAAGCCCTGTGTGTGCTCTGCTTAAATAGCCAGCAGGGTGACTTGCTCGTCTGTGATTGGTGCTTTACACAAAACCCAATTAGCATGTGTTCTCCAATAGGGAGAACAACCAAACCTACATTAGCATAAAGTGGCGCATGCGTACATCGCAAGACAACGTTTGGCAAGAAGAACCAGGAAGCAGGAAACCGGCGCCATCTTGTAATGGCGGGAGCGGCTCCCGACATTCAAAGTAGAGATAGCTGATTGTTTTTTATATAAAAGTTTAGGCTTGTGATTCTTTTAAGACTTTTATAAGATTACTTTTTAAGATAATTGATCCTCTCTTTATAACCACAAACTGCACCCTGCCAGTAAAGAAAATCTCTTTGTGGAATTACCTTGCTTGCTCACCTGTTAATTTATAATGAGTTGTTCAGTTACAAGAGTATACGGGTTTTGGGGAATAGCTTGTTTTTCCATATTTGTTTTTCACCCATAATACGTAAACCATTTGATCATGTGAAGATATTGGGGAACATGTTTTTCTTATGTGTATTCATTGCAATCACTCACTGAAAGAAAAACAGAATGTCACTGCATTGTGGTTTTTGTACTGCTTGAAAGATCTTGCTGGGAGATATAAGCAGTGGGAAAAAGAGTGAAAATGTGCTTTAGAACTGGCTTTCTGGAGTTTGCTCAATCCACCAATGTGTATGTATGTATGTATGTATGTAGGTATGTATGTATGTAGGTATGTATGTATGTAGGTGTATATCTGTAAAGCAGATGAAGCCTGTAAAGGAAGCTAAATGAAGAGAAGTTAAATAAAGAAGACACTTGCTAGTGTCTGTCTTACTTCATCATCAACTCTAAGTGTATGCTTGTGGTGTGTGTGTGTGTGTGTGGCCTTTTTCTCCTCTTTCTCTTCTTTTTAGACACTTTGCCACTACTAGTGAAAAGCCAACGTTACAAGCCAACAGCCCTAGTCAATGCTTACCATAATAGGTTTAAGCCCACGCTTAATAGGTTTAAGTGCTGGCCAGCAATTTAATTCCCTGACCCCACAGTTTGCTGCTATTATCAGTGGAAGCCACAGTTGGTGAAAAATTACCCTCAGAAAAAGTCTGCTGGGTCACTCGCCAGCAAGCCTCCGATCTACGTCCTGGCTCAGTCTGCCCCCAGTTGAATGTCTAAGCTGGTCTTCACCACCAGTGTGTCTCCTAGACTCTGGCTCTAGGATAGTGTGTGTGCGTTGTCTCTGTTGGCTGTTCATGCTGACTCAAGCAGCAGGGAACTCCCTTTGCACACTTTGTACACTTTGTAAGCTTTGTGAACCCTCAAGGCAGGAAAGTGGTGAGGCCCAGGTATGCCCAATGAGCTCCAGCAGCCAGGACCCATCCCCAGACTTCCCTGATAGCCCTAGCAAGCATTTTCTAATGGCCGAAACTGCCATTCCTAGCCCAGAGGAATGCCTCCGCCTTTCAAGAAAATCCCACCAATCCCTGAACAGGAAAACACACCAATCCCTGAGTTCCCCAAAGCTCTGGAATTGAAATCCCTGGAAATCTCCACCCCCTAATAAATCCTATATAAGCCCTGCTTACTATTCAGTTTCCTCCTGTCTTCTCCCTGGAACAGAGGCAGTCACCCCTGGGTTCATCCCTCCCAATAAATCTCTTCTATGAGATTTGCTGCCTTGTGTGTGACTCTCTCGTCAAAGAAGCCAAGAAGGGAAGAAGGGAAGAAGGGAAGAAGGGAAGAAGGGAAGAAGGGAAGAAGGGAAGAAGGGAAGAAGGGAAGAAGCAGAGCGGGCCTGAGGCTCCTGAGCTCAGCTGGGGATGAAACAGGGAAGCACAGCTGTTACACTGTAGCTCAGTCTTAAACCACTAAGTTTACCACTAAGTTTATCCTCCAGCCGCAGACAACTAACGCATTCCTTGTGATTGTGGAATAGAGTTAAATAAAATAATGCATGCAAAGGCTGAGAACTGTCCTCAGCGCACAAGAGACTCTCATGATGTAAAGGTTTGCCTCTGCCTTGGCTCCTACTTTTCACTGACTGAATCTCTGAGGGGCACATGCCAGTGCTGGAGGAGATATTTGATCTCCTCTTGCAGTTGGTATTTATTCCCTCACAAACTCTATCCCCACTTGGAGTGCGTCTATTAAAAACTTTTTTTTTCTTTTTTAACAGAAAGCCAGTAACATATCGACAGTGCTTAACACATCACTGGCCATTAGGAAACTACAAATTAAAGAAAGCACAAATTCTGTTTCACCAACATGGCTACAATTAAAGGACTATTAATACTAGCTGTCCTCACATATTTCTTGCATGCATCACTTGGGGGTTCATAGTTTGGTAAAACCACACACACACACACACACACACACACACACACACACACGTGCCAACCATTAGTCACAGTTAGCTTCAGATGTCGGCTTGGCATACCCGGGAAGGAGACCCTCAAATAAGGAACTGCCTAGGTCAGATTGGCTTGTGGCCACGTCTGAGGGGCATTTTCATGATTGCTGTTTGTAGGAGGGCCCAGCCTACTCTGGACATGCCATTTCTAGGTTGGTGGGTATGAACAATAGAAGAAAGACAGCTGGGCAAGCTGGAGGAAGCCAGCCAGTAAGCTGTGTTCCTTCATGGTCTCTGCTTCAGTTCTTTCCTTGACTTCTCTGAAAACCAAGTAAGTCCTTCCTCATCCGCGCTGTCTTTGGTCAGAGCGTTTATTTCAGCAATGATAAGCAGACTAGGACATCAACGTTCTGTCGCTTCCACAATAAAACAAAAAGTGGAACTCTAAATTGGAATCGACTCAGTTTTTGATCTCTTCCCAGTGCCCAATGCCTGTGTCCTTCAATGGTCTGCATTGCCCTGCATCTGCGGTTGGGCTCAGTGACTTGTGTCTGCAACCTTCCTCGGACTTTTGGCTCCTTGTTGAAAATCAGCTTAGTCTAGCCACCTCAGCCGCTGCACTTCTTGGTAGGATATTGTCTTCTCTGGGCATCCAGGGCAGTTTTGCTTTCTTGCCCTGTATTACTCTGTGAAGATTCTGCTAGCCACCCTTCTTTCCCCTCCTCCCTCTCCTCCGCCTCTTTAACATGAATTTGTTCTTAGACAATCTCTTACATGTATAGTAGCTTATACCCACTCCTTCATGATCTCTTCCCACCATCCCACTATCCTGTTCTTCCTCTCACCATGGCTCCATCCCCTTTTCATGTCTTTTTAAAGTTTTTCTTTATGGGTTTCAACAGAGCCAGTCATATGGGCAGGCACGTGACACTACTCACTGGAGCATGGGTACCTCACCTTTGGCTACCTCACTGAAAATAGTGATTTCCTCTCCTCCAGCAGCCTTCAACTGCCCTTAGCTCCTCGTGAGTCCCCCCTCATCTATTACTGAGTGTTTACCGGTCCCAGTCCTGTAGGCGACTGCAGCTCATGTGACTTCCTGAGTGTCCTGACTATATCAGGCCCTTAAAACAGAATTTCAGGTCATAATCCCCATCCTTTGTCTCTTATGTTCTTCCTCGCTCTTTCCCAAGACTTGGAGCTGCCGTGCTCTTTATAGAAAGTCGGTGGGCATGGAAAGCCCTTCAGTTTGATAAAGTCACGCACATGAACTCGCAGAGACTGAAGCAGCATGCACAGGTTCTGCATTGGCTTGCACCAGAGCTGAAAGGAGATGTGGACGGATGCATGCATCCTTTAGCTGTCTCCAGCTGATACTCGCTTGCAAAGGAAAAATTAGGTTTTTCTTCAAGGGAGTATCACTGGAGAAGTAAACCACCCTTCATGGCGGGCCCCATGCCCAGCAGTAGACTGCCAGTGCAAAACGAACTCAGCATCATCTTTGGAGGGTTTTAAGCCCCATAATTTTAAGTCAGAGCATTTTTTTTTATCATTATAGGTCCTTCACATATATTTTATGGCTTCCAGTTTTATATTTTTAATGGGATTATTGTGTGTGTAAATGGGTGTGTCTGCATCTATCTACGTTTCTTGTGTTTTTTCTTCGATTCTTTTCCTTCTGTTTGTTTATTTTGTCCTTTTCTGATGTTTGTTTTTTGTTTCATCTTCTTGTATTTTATCATTATCCCTTAAGATGCATGTCTATTTTCTATTCAGAGACAGAAAGTGTGGTGGATCCACGTGGGAAGGAGGTGTGGAGGGGCTGGGAGGAGTAAGGGAAGAGGAATCAGAATCTATTGTACCAAAAAAAAAATCTATTTTCAGTAAAAGAAAAAAATGAAGTACTATGGAACTAGGTTGTATTTATTTAGTTTCCAAATATCTTTCCTGTACATCATACCGCTCATTTGTGTATAACACGAGGAGTTGGAGACCAGGGATAGACTCAGATCCCTTCACAGCCCTCTTTCTTTGAAGCCCACTCAGAAGCAGAGGTAGGATAAAGTCCCAACCAAACGCCAGGAAATGCCCTTCTTAGTTCTGCTCATTCCAGCTTGGTCCTGTACACTGCAGCGTGGTTGTTCTTGAAACACAGCCTCAATACCGGAGGTGTAAACATTAGTACTAATAGCACTCAAAGAGTCCACGTGATGGGGGGACAGTGACAGCAGGGGCCCATCCCGCTCGCTCCATTAATGAAGGCGGACCTGGGATTTTCATGTCTAGTCTGACTGAGACTGTTTTAAACAGAGAAATGAAAACAAAACTATTTCCCGGAGGCACATGCCAATCCACCGGGGACTGCTTTAGGATAATCAGAGTCTTCAAGCATCTGCAGTGGGACTGACTAAACGGGTAAATGGGGCTTTCTTTTCAGCAGAGCAGTAAGTAGGAAGGAAGGCAGAGCTTTCCTTGGGCTCCTGGGGGACGGAATTCCTTTTCTTGGCACTTCTGTGGGCTTTCTAATGCCCTGATTTACTGCAGCTTGGAAGCAGTGTTCTTGGTGCCTGGAGCCACTGTTCCATTAGCATGTTTTGCACATTATTGCTAAGCAACAATTAGCAGTGTGAATCCTGCCTTCTGTGATTTCAAATTGTGCTTTCATCCCTGACACTCTGCAGCCTTCACGGTTCAGCTAGACCTGTTTTGGGAGAACCTGTGAGAACAGACCAAGGAGGCAGCAGCAGGCGTTCAGGCTTTTGGGGGGATGGTTCTGAAATGTTACTTAGGAAAGAACTGTCTCTAATTAGATCCCAACAATATGAAGGGAATGCTAAAGGTTGGCGATAAGCTCAAAGTAATTCAATTTGGCCTTGAGGGGCAGCTGATAACTGTGGGATAATTGCAAAAATCCTGAAAGAGAGAAAACTCAAGATCCACTGGAAGAGGGAAAAAAAAATCTTTTGCCAGAAAAAATTCTCCTGATAATATTGAAAGGAAATGCTTTTCTTATAATCTCATACGATGCAAAACTCCTTCCTTTGAGTAATAGGATATTGTGAAGACTTAATGGGAACAATAGATCTAGAAGGAGAAATGAGTAAACAAGTAGAGGAAGCAGGAACAATAGCAGGCAAAGCCCCATTAAAGAAGCAGCAACCTGGTTCTCTATCCATCAGAGATGACAAATGACCATATCCCAGCTTTAATGTTGCTTTTATGAAGATCATTTTCTTGAAATTTTCTGATTAGTGAAGTAAAGTCATTAACATTTAAGAACCTGGTAAACACGAAAGCGTCCTTATTTTTCATGTTTATAAGATTTCTTCAAACTTTACCATGTTCCGTTGAAGAAGGAAGGAATCTGTGTTCCTACCCTGCAAGGAAAAAGGAATTGGAGCATATATTCTCATCACAGCTACAGTGAGAGTCTGTTTTCTAGTCTCTGCTTAGAATATGGAAGAAAGATCCAGGAGACCACAGTGAGAGGAGCCATAAGGAAGGAGAGTATGTAACCACGGGTTTCCTCCCATGCTCTGGCTCCTGAGATAACAATTTTGAGACTTTATTATTTAAGCATAAATGCTAGGCCATAATCTTTCCCCGACGAGCTCATAACCTATTTCACCTATTTATTCTATTCTATGTGAGCCACACGGCTGGTTACTTCTCCAGTTTCACGCATCGTCTTCCTCAGAGTCTGGGGTGCATCTCCCTCCTGACTTTATCCCAAAGTTCATCTCTTTCTCTGCGGGAACTCCCACCTCCTATTTCCTGCCTCAGCTAACAGGCCATCAGCTTTCGATTGGCAGGTGATGCTTCATACAGTACACGAGATTCTCTCCTCAAGATTAGATCATTTCTGATTCTTTCTTACAGCTCTTAGAAGAATATGTACACAGGGCTAGAGAGATGGCTCAACAGTTAGTGCTTACTGCTTCTGCAAAGGACCCAGGTGTGATTCCCAGCACTCCCATGCTGGCTCACATCCATCTGTAACTCTAGCTCCAGGGGAACCCCATAGCTCTTCTGATGGGCTTCTGCCTGCTGTGGTGCACCTACATACACTCAGGCACACACATACACACGTAAGATAATAAATAATTGTATGTATGAGAATCACACATACAATAAAAAACACAAATGGAACCAGAATTACATTTTGGTATGACATTTTAGCATAGGAGTTACCACTCATGGACAAATCAAATTTTCTTACAGTGTAAGAAACTCTGAGTGAAAACCTGTGGCAGAAACTCTTTGGTTTTAGCTGTGGTTAATTCACGAGTACTTAGTTCTGTGTTAAACACTGACTTCTTAAATCTTTGACTTTTGGTTTAATTGCATCAAACTCAGTGCCCTATAACGTCCTTGCACTCACTTTAACAAACACCCTTTCAAGCTGTTATGAAAACTCTGTATTTATTTAGGTAACAAAGGGTTTCTTGTCCTCAGAGGACACACAGTCTGATGAGCAGGTGAAGTTCTGGGTCATGTTTTAGAATGGAAGAGAATGGTTCTGGAGGAGCTTGTTAAGAATGTGTGTGTGTGTGTGTGTGTGTGTGTATGTGTGTGTGAGCGAGTGAGAGAGAGAAAGGGAGAGAGAGAGAGCATGTGTGTGGAAGTCAGAGGACAATTTTTGGAGTTGGTTTTTTTCTTCTACCTCGTGAGTTCTGGGGATCAAACTCAGGTCGCCAGGCTGGCATGGCATTTGCCTTCATCTACTGAGCCATCCTGCTGGTTTTAGGTAACTCATTTGAAACTTGATTATTTCTTCTTCTCTTCATCCTCCTCCTCTTCTTCTTCGTATTCATTATCACCATCGTTCTCCTCTTTCTCTTTCTCCTCTTCCTAGTATATATGTGTATGTGTTTTGCACGTGGCCCAAAGTCTGTTGTAGAGTCAGTCATCTTGTCAAAAGGCTAGCACACAGCAAGCACTGTTAACTTGGTGAGTCACTCCTCACCCTGTGCTCCCAAACTCATTCTGAGGTTAGAAAGTCAAGGAGGGAATTCAAGAGGTCATTGTATAATAGGCACACATTCCAGGGAACGTGTTCCAATCCTTGTGTTCAGGGAAAGAGGGGCAGAATTAGAAATAGAGACATCATTAAGAAAGGGAAAGCACTCCACAGAATGGTGGTGGGCTAGTGAGCTGAAGGAAAAGCCCCCAAAATGCTGGGCCATGAGTCACAGGACCCTTCATAGGACATTTACACAATTTCGACCTCTCCTACCGCATTTGTATCTGAAAGGCATTTCTGGTGGTTAAATGAATCCCAAGCTGGAGAGGGCTCTGTATTTTTCTTTGCCAACTGGATTCTTTTACATGTTAATCTTTGGTTTAGCTTTCTCCAGTCTTCACTCTCTTACTACAACACTAAGTGAATTGCTTGGTGTTTCCAGGAAACTTTGAATACTGGATCTTTGGAGGGTGACACCAGGAACTGTTGACATGAATTTTCTGAGGGTAAAGAAGAGACCTGAACAAAGACTGCCCTATGTTTTAAGAGTTTGTTACAGTGAGAATACATTCATTCACAATAAGAAGTATGAAAGGAAGAGAAGAGAGAGGTCCTTCTCTCTTAGAATGGTCTTTCAAATGTTTTAGAGTCTCACCTCCTCCTAGAATTCAACAGTATTAGGTAGATGGAATGCCCTATGAGGTGCTTCTCAAAGGACCTAAACCATTTATCACTTTCTGTGATAGAAGAGACAGTAATCAGGGTTTCTGGCCTTGTCTAAGAAGCCCTAACAAGCTGAACTCAGCCACCCAACCTCAAAGAGAAGACTGATAGTGAAAAACAAAGAAGGGAGATGTATTTAACCACAAAGCGAAGAGGAACAAATGAAGAGGTCCAGTGGCCTTTAAGGTCCCCCCTTCAGGAACCTGACATTTGGTTCATTTTAAATAGAGGGACATTCATTTTAAATAGAGGGACTGCTGGAGAGATGGCTCAGTAGTTAAGACCACTGGCTGTTCCTCTAGAGGACCTGCGTTTGGTTCAAAGCAATGTCATGGTGGCTCACAACCATCTGTAACTCCAATTACAGGGGATCTGATACCCTCTTTTGACTTCTGTGAGTACCAGCCACAGGAGTGGTGCACAGATATACAAAATGCTCATTGACCTAAAATAATCAATCAACCAACCAGCCAACCAACCAACCAACCAACCAACCAACCAATCAATTGATCTATAAATAGAAGGTAAGGGGCATAAATAACTAAACAGTCTTGGTCAAAAGGTGGTGCTGTCCATCACTAACATGCTGGTCTGTTCTGCAAGCTGTCAGAATTGTATGAAATCTCTTCTTGGGAGTCAAGTTCCTTTGGCTGGCACTGGCTTTCACCTTTTCCTTCTCCCAGCCTAAAATCCTTGGAGCGGCTCCTGTTCCCTGGGCGCATTATTTCTGATAGCCAAGGGAGAGGCAGAAATGTGTTCTTTGTTTGCCAACACCATTACAAGATCAACTTAGTTTCCCTTTTGGGTTGTCCTTTTATCATCATAGTCACTTTCAACACTGAACCTATCTCTTCTGGGAGCCAACAGAACGGTTTAGATCACTGAGAAAGTACAGTTATAGTATTAGCTGAATAGAACAAAATGGAAGACCTCTGTTGATGTACATTGTCCTTAGTGGGATAAGCTAAAATTGTGAGACCTGCAAAGCCATCCATCAGAATATCAACGAATTCTCATTTCTTTTTCACGGCACAGAGCCCAGCATCTAGGTGGGTGGGCATTCCATGTGGTGCCCCAATGACCTAGTATGTCTTCATGCCATTCTCGAGGGCCTTGTAGTACTCTTGGTCAGAGCGAGGTAGTAGTTGTATGTGGAGGTCTAGTTAGAGAGACAGGAAAAGACAGCAGCATGAGGGCAGGGCTGTTGTGCCCTCAGGAGTGGCGCCCTTCATTTCAGTTAGGTTCACTGGCAAGAGTACAGGCATCTGGCGACATCTGCTACTGAAATGACTAGAGAGCACACTGTACTCAGGACACTGTTTTAGTCGAGGAACTAAACTGATAAAATGAACACACACACACACACACACACACACACACACACACACACTACAAAAGGGATTTATTGGACAGGTTATAGCCTGGGTAGTTTGACAGAGACTGTCTCATGAGGAAAAGGCAGAGAACCTCAAAGTTGTTGAGTTGACATGACTGGATGTTTCCGAAGTTTCACACTCTGGCGCTGGAGTCCTCGAGGATTCCCAGGTTGCCCCTGATCTTCAGTTTGTGTTGGAATCCTGATGAAGAAGGTTCTAAAAGAGGTGAAGGAACACCTCAACAACAGGAATGATGAACTTTCAGCTCGAGTGAGCACAGACAGACAGGAAGCCAGAAGCTTCCTCTTTCCACGTCCTTTCATGTGGGCTGCCAATTAGAAGGTGCAACCCAGATTTAGACTGAATCTTTCCGGCTCAAATAATCTGATTAGGACAATCCCCCACAGGCAGGCCCAGCAGGTTGGGTTTTAGTTGATTCCAGATGCAGTCAAGCTGACAACCAAGACTAGCCATTACAGAAGCCTTGGGACCTGGTACAGTTCAGTTACAAGGGAGGAAGGAAAAAATATGTCTTACCAGACAGCTAGCTGTTCCCACCACATTCCTCAACACCGCACACACGTGGCTTACTTCAAGCAGAGGCTCTCAACCTTCCTAACGCTGAGACCCTTTAATGCAGTTCCTCATGCTGTGGTAACCCCCATCCATAAAATTATCTTTATTTCCTCTTGATAACTGTAATGAATTATAATGTAAATATCTGTGTTTTCTGATGGCCTTAGACAACTCCTGTAAAAGCTTGAGAACCGCTGACTTAAATGTTCTTGACTCTGTCCAGGCTGCTTTCATAAGCTAGTAGGGAACCATGGTCCACATGCTTAGATTGTTTATTGAGTTCTGGGTCTCCAGTTTAGACTTTCCTTCTGCTTTTTCTCCCCACCCCTTTTGTCTTTTGAGACAGGAATTATCTCTATCCTCAAACTCTCAAAGACCCACCTGCCTATTTTTTTAAATGTTTGTTTAATGTAAGAGTACTCTAGCGCATGTACACCTGCGTGCCAGAAGAGACCATCAGATCCCAAAAGAGATGGTCGTGAGCCACCATGCGGTTGCTGGGTATTGAACTCAGGACCTCTGGAAGAGCAGCCAGCACTCTTAACCACTGAGCCATCTCTCTAGCCTCCCAGTTTAGACTTCTTATAGAGTCCTAATATATCTGGTCTTGATGCTTTCCGTTCCCTGTTTCCCCTCAGTTGGAATGGTGTTAAGAAATGATTTTTGCCATCTGAAAAAAGCTTACATTTCCTATAGAAGGAATCGTTAATACTCTGTGGTCATTGAAGTGGCTGCTCGGAATGCTGAGCAGGGGCCATGCTGCTCTGCCCTCTTCGCCTTTAGCCCACCTCAGTGATTTGTTTCTGTGTTTCGCTACTTACTTCATTTGAGTCCACAAACATGCATGCTCATTGAGCCTATCATTTTTCTTCATTACAGATGCTCTGACTGACACTGTTTATGCTTTCATGATACCGATGTTTATCCATCATCCGTTAACACCGTGACATGCAAGTGTTCCTGTTTGATGGCAGGAGAGGTGCTATGAGTGACGAATGTCCCAATGTAGTGACAAAGTCCGGAGGGGAAAATTTCCTGTCTTTGTGAGGTCCCCATAGTTTATGCAATCAGACACATATCTAATGTACAACGTGGTGGTGTCCAGTGAAATATGGATTTGGTGATGGTAGGATTAGGAATGACTTTTATTTTGTATATGGCGTGTTTCTAAAATGTTTAAACTTTATCTCTTCATCCACTCACCAAGCGCTTCTAAAATAGAGAGGACAATTACATATGGCGGGTGATTAGGGGACAGAAGGGACTAAAGGCACACATGGCCATTTTTCCCCCAGACCTTGTTGTGTCGTGGCCAGACAGCATTGATATGGAGGGAATACAGGAACCCTCGGGAGCCAAGGAGGCTTTCTCACCTGGGTGGGCAGTAGCTGGGGGAGGATTGGGAAGGTTCTGGAAAATTAGCAGCCAACAAAACCACCCCAGGTCAGTGGCTTCTGGGTTCTTTGAGTCAAAAACTTCAAGAATGTATTTCAGGGGACACGGGGAGGGTGAGTTTGGGGAAGGTAAGTTTATAAGGAAGAGCTAAATATGTGACTCATGGAACTCTGGCAGAGCAAGCGCAGGTCCCACAAGAGGGCTGCAACCAAGGGTCTTTATACAGTTAATAGGCTTTTCTAGCTTGAGGACTGGGAGTGAGCTGGCTAGTCCAGGGGGCACCCACACAAAGTGTCCATACACCTCAGTTTTGATTACATACTCTTTTTTTATGACTTTTTTTGTTTTTTTATAATTTATTTAATTTTTTAAATTTTATGTGCATTTAGTGTGAAGGTGTCAGATCCCTTGAAATTGGCATTACAGACAGTTGTGAACTGCCATGAGGGTGCTGGAAATTGAACCTGGGTCCTTTGGAAGAGCAGATAGCACTCTTAACCACTGAGCCATCTCTCCAGCCCCGATTACATACTCTTGTATAACTTCCAGGCATGTATGTTAAAGAAGAAGAAAGACAATAAGAAGCCAGACCAGAAAGCAGAACCCTCAAAGACTTCTGACATCTCTGTATATGGCCAACACACAAACACAGAATTTTCTGGCTCCTGGCTAATGACAAGACCATTTCAATGCCTGTGTCTCCAAAACTGCCCAGTTTCTATCTTGTGTTCTCATCAGTATAGGGTACATAAAGAACCAGCCTGTCACTCATCAGTTAGTAATCTTGGTTAAGTTCTAGCTTTTCTACTCAGTTAAAAAAATTATTTGAGTGGAGTGGGTGTTTTGCTTACATGTATGTTTGTGCACCGCTTTCATGCCTGATGCCCACGGAGAAGACAGTTAAACTCTGGAATGGAACTGGAGTTACAGAGGTTGTCAGCTGCTATGTGGGTTTTTGGAATTGAACTTTAGGTCCTGTGGAAGAGCAGCCAGTGCTCTTTAGAGTGGAGCCATCTCCCCAGGCCCTTTCCTCAATTTTTTAACTGAGTTATTGTGTGGGAAGTGACTACATGATACAGCAAATAGAATGCGATCCTCATATTGTGTTATTGTTGCTGACAGAGACATAGCAAATTACATGTACAAAATGTGTGTGGCACAGTCACTGTGATAGTCAAACAGGGTATCAAAAGGTTGTGGGAGACTCTAGATAGGATTCTTTCTGGAAAACATCCTTGAAGAAATGGCAAATGAACGCACATGTGGCTTCCTTGTCAGAAAAAGAGAAACCCAAGAAGATTGTCAAGATCTCGTTTAAGAAGTTCCCCAGAGGCGATGGGTAGCAAGCAAGACTGGGTACCGGGTTATTTGATTGAAAATACTTTGCTAATATTTGGTGCTTGTCTGAGTGTTTATACGGGTGGGTAGATAAGGTAGAAGACAGGAAAAGCAGAACGTGGGTCAGTGGAGAAGGTAAGGGCAGAGTGAGGGCCCAGCTCCCATCTGTTGGCCAGATGTGCTGTGGCTTAGGGAGGCCAGATGTGGCGTGGCTTAGGGAGGCCAGATGATGCGGAGGCTGCAGCATGATGCCCTCTGGTTTCATGATGCCCTCCCCACATCAGCATACTCGACCAGTGTGCCTGCATGTCAGGCTGTTTCTAGGTGACATCTGTTATGGGTTAGGAAGCTGCGTTAGAAGTGAATTCTGAGTAAGAAGGTAAATGCGATATCACTCACTTGTTGGGTGCAACATGATATTAAAGGTATTTACAAAAGAAGTCTGTTAAATGTCAGCGAACTTTTATACCACTGGCATTTTCAACCCTTTGATATGCTAATAGGGGTCTGCTAAGGGAGGTTTCCTAATGGTAGACCATCAGCGCCATGGCCATGTGATGTCCTGGTGTGCTGTAGAAGGCTAGTTAAGAAGAACACGGACTGGGGAGTGGCTTATGGCGATCAGGGCAGAGTCTCAGTTGCCTGTAGATAAATACAGCTATGAAAAGGGAGGCTGGAGGAGCTGGGGGGATGGGTGATGTGGCTGACTGGAAGGAGCAGGGATGGAGACTGGAGGATGCTGTGTGCACAGAGTAGGTGGATGTGGGGAGAAAAGTGACAACTGAGTCCCCGTTCCCGCTGCCATCATTATGATGCCATCATTGTTGTGGGAGCTAAGGACCAGAGTGCTAGGGTCTGTGGGGTCGCCCTGACCTCTGTTTCCAACAGGCTTCTTTAATAGAGCAAAGCAAAGCTCACATCTAGGGGAATGAAGGACAGACTACAGGCAAGCCTGCTCCCTCCTCTTGTATGGGTTTGAAAAGCTATCAAATATCCAAATGAGATACTGGACCGGAGGGTTTCAGATCCCCATTGTTTGAAAACCAGAGCTTCTTTCTGGCCTCTTAGTGTTTATGGGTCCTTGGGTTTCGTGGACATAGTAACTCCTTCATTACAATACCTGGGTCCAGATTCTCAGCCTCAATACCATCTCCCGGAAGCATACCTTAGGTTCCTATTTTCTGATGCTTAAAGCAACAAATATTTATTCTTAGAGATTTCAGAAAACCAGACCACTCAGGAAAAGTATGCCCCATCTCACCAATTGGAGGGAAACAGCAGTATTTGTCTCACAACCATCTGATGTTTCTGCTCTTACCTTAGTTTTTCATAAATCAAGAATATTTGTAATTCAGTTTTATATCCTGTTCCCTCCCCCCACTTAATCATATTGCATGCATTCTCCATGTCATTAAAGCGCTTCATCGATATGATTCTTGGTGAGTGCTGAATATGCTAACTATGGGAGCATGGCAATGGACTTAGCTGTTCTTTTTTTTCTCTGTTATCACGTTTGTTCTTTTCCAGATCTGTGTGTCTTCCTTTCCAGCAGAGACAGAGGCTGCTGAGGGTGTGTGGTCTCTCTCATTCCAATATCGCTATGACACGGTCTTTTTCGAGAAGGTCATGCCTTCTGTTTTCGCTGATTTATCGGACATGGTTAACCTTCGTGTTGTCTTAGCATTTTCTTCTAAGCTTCCAAGCGCTGTGCTATTTAACTTTCCCGTGCTAATCTTAGACATGCTCCTCACTTGCCCTTCTTTCTTTCGGTGGAATATGCCCTTCGGAGCATCAGCCTATGAGGAGAACCTCTCTGTTGATGCCTTGGATGGTTTGCGGTGGTCTTAAGAGACACACCGCCTTGAAAAGTGCTGCCTCGCTGGCTGAGGCTTTCATCCTCTAGCTGTGTAAAACTCCCACTTCTACGGAAAGTCTGCATGGCTGCCAGGACTGGGTCATTTTGTTCTTCCGTGGGGGAAAATAAAAGGCACATGCACGACAGTAAAGAAGGCTGTGTTAGTCTGCATGGGGTGCCGTGACAAAATCCCAGAGACTAGACAGTTTAAATAAGAATGTATTCTTTCATATTTCAGGAAGCTAGGAGTCCAAAATCAAGGCTAGGGAAATTCCACTTGGTGAGGTCTTTCTGGGCTGCAGATAGCAACGGTCCATTGTGTGTCTTTCTCTGGTAACATTATATATATGTATTATATACTTTATAGATATAGCATATATGTATTATGTATGCAGAAGTAAAGACCTGCTCTCTTATTGACATGAGGCTTGCTGAATTAGGGCCCCACTGAATGGTTTCACCTCATTACTTCAGCACAGCGGTTTTGGGGACATGGTTCAGTTCCTAGCCAGAGGCTGTGCCATGCTGGTGCTATGCAGTTTTGATTTTAGCTCTACATAGCAGGGAGTTTGGCTTGCTTGGTACTTGGATTACTGGCTCCCAAGTGAAGAATATTGTCGTCACTGGATGCTTGTACTGCCATTAACCAAAGAAATAAATATATAAGCGAACAAACAAATAAATAAACGTCATTACCTTAACAAGCCTAGAGAACCTGAGCACAGACAAAGCCCATATTCTCCACTCATTAACTGGGACTCAGCATTTGGAATTTAAGAGCTTGAGTTTGTGAGTTGTTTTATAGATGAACATTGCTAGTAGAAATCTGAGGTGCCTGGAGAGATGGCTCAGAGGTTAACAGTAAGTGCTGTTTAGTCATCAAGGACCAGAAATCAGATCCCAGCACCCACAATTCCAGCTCTAAAGGTTCTGACACCTGCTCTGGCCTCGCAGTCACTCACACACACGCACACATGCACACACACACAAATAAATCTTAAACCAAAAGGAAATCTGAGGAGGATGACCAGATACTGAGGACCTACCGTGTTAACACTCTCCTGGAGGAAGCGGGCCGCAAACAGAGAGGCAACAGGAAGGGGAGAAAGCAGGGCAAGTGGCCCGACAGTTACTGCGGCAGCAAACGCCCTCTCTGAGCAGCCAGCATCTGGAGAGGGACGAGAAGGCAGCCAGGCAGGCGTGTGGGGAGTAGGAGCCTCCAGGGCGGTGGACTTGCCTATTCAATGCCGCTGTTGTCGGGCACCAGAAGGCTTCATGCTTCACTCCTTGCTTATGCTTAGGGACAGAACCTGCCACAGAGCTGGGTCAACTTAACTATGCCGTCAACATGTTCCTGAATTCCCAGCATCTTCAGGAACTCACACATAACGACTGTTTCCACAGAAAGTCCTTTCTAAGGTGCCGTGCAAATTAAAACTGTGGCTTCCTCATGCTGACACGGAGGTTCCTTAAAGGTGCCCTGTGGCAGGTGAGGGACACGGCACGCTACAGCTCCTCAGGATCACGGCAGCCATCGCTGGCACAAGAAAACCTCACCGATAATGGGTCCTTTTCATCTGATGTATAGAGCAGATCCTTCAATTAGAGTTTAGAGATTATACACCGAACTGTTATAAAGCCACATTATATTCAGACTCAACTGGAACCATGCTGGAAGATGCTCATTTCTATTGGGCTCCTGATTATTGGTGAGTTGGTTTTCAAAATGGTTCTTCTAACCCCCCAGCCAACATAAACACCATTTGTTAGTGGGAACAGTTGCCTGTGGGGTCTCTGTAGTCAACCACCCAGCTGAAGTTTTCCCTGTAACCCTGCAGTACGCATTTGGTACACATGGCACACGTGGCTTCTATGTTAAACTTTATTTTATTTTTATTTTTTTCTGGGCCCTACTCCAATTGCATTTTCTATCCTCCTCTTAGTGTCTTCCGGTCTCTAGGGAGATCAGCAGTTATTCATCCTGCTATAGTTGGAATCACTCCCGAAGTGGGTATTGTCACGAGGGAGGGCCTCAAATGTCCCTGAGATGGGGCTGCCTGGCATGTCGAGGCAGAAATGCCACAGAGGCTGCTGAAGCAAAAACCTGCGCATAGGACTGCAGTCAAGGCCATGGAGCCTGAACGAAGAGAGGAGTTTGGCTCAAAACTGAAACAGGGAATAGCTTATTGTTATTGCATTTTTTTTTTTTTAATTATTGCCATTTTCAGTGTTTTGGGCAACAAGCTAAAGGCCTTTATCAACAAACTAAACCTTTATCTGTGTAGGCTCAGACTCAAGGCCATGGAGCTGTCATTCTCTACCTAATGTTGTGGCTCTTTCATACAGTTCCTCATGCTGTGGTGATCCCAATCATAAAAGTATTTTTGTTGCTACTTTATAACCGTAATTTTGCTACCATGATGAATCATAATGTAAATATCTGACATGCAGGATTAGGATATGTGACCCCTGTGAAAGGGGTTGTTCAACCCCCGCAAAGGCTTCGTGACCCACACGTTGAGAGCCACTGCCGCGGGGTAAGCACAGGACAAGTTGGCTACGGAGTTGTCAAAGTGCTTTTTAATGCCCAGGATGGGGAAGAAGTAGGGGGTCTTGGAAGCTCTGTAGTAGGGTTCCCCAACAGTTGGCCCATCCTTCGTCTTTGTTCCATTCCTAATAAATACTATCCTAACAGGAGCTGTAGAAACTGGGTAGCAAACCTGAGCCTGCCACACACAGCCGTTAAGAGTGATGGTTGACTAGATGATAGGTCAGGAGAGTAGGTCCCTGAGAAACTGCACCATGATTTGGCTGCTGTTTTATAGGGTGGATATGGGGGTGAAATGGGTCCCTCAGTTACACCTTTGGATGGCTTGTTTTAAAACAGCTTTTTCTTTCCTAAATTGGGTTATAAGATTCTTTTTTATTCTTGAAACTGAAAATCCCTTTAACAGATAAAATCCTTCTTTTTATAGAATTTCTTTGCCTTGTATCCCTTTCCCTCTGTTTCCATTACTATTTTTATTGTTTCATGCCTATCCTTTATTGTGCCATGGGCTCTTGAGTAAATAATTCGATATTATTTATGACAGGTGTTGTAATGGGATTTCGTGAAAAGTAGAGCCCTGGGCAAAATTGTCAAGGTGGTGAAGTGTTTGTCTTTTCCATTCTCATTTTTCTCTTTCTTTTTTTGAGGGCTCACAGGCCCGGTCCCCAGACACCCATACCCTTCACAGTAAAGTTTTTCAGGCTTGCCTAGGTCCCACATGACTTACTTGTCCTGGTCTTTCCTGGACTAATCTGCCTTATCAGTTACCATCCCTCTTCCTCCTGACTCCACTTCTTGAAAAATGGTGCCAACAGCGTCATTCAGGGCAGGGAGTGCTGCGTTTCATCTCCTTCATCCACGGCCACTTGTTTAATCCTGGGCATGCCTTTGCATTTAGCTTTTTCCCCCTTCAAGTTTAGGCTGCTCTTCAGTTACCACCCCTCTTCTACCTTCACGTTATTTGCAGCATTTGGTCCTAAATTCAGATTGTATGATGTATCGATTCTTTACAAACGCTTTACTTGGGGTTGGGTTATATGTGTTTCCGTTGGTAGAGAGCTTGCTTATCAGGCACAGAGCCCTGGGTATGATGTCCCAGAACCATGCAAAACGGTGTGCTGTGGTGTACACTTGTGATTCCAGCACTAGGACGGAGGAGGCAGGAGAAGCGGAAGCTCAAGGTCATTCTGTCAGTGAGTTTGAACTCAGTCATGGATAACATTTGACCCTGAAATGGATCCTGTTGTATGAACTATGGATACATTCAACTATGAGCAATAAACAGCTGAAAATAATCACTTCATTCAAAACACGTGCTGTTTCTTGATCAGGTAAAAGGATTCTGGAAGTTCTCCAGGGCTTGGAAATTAGTTCCCATGGTCAGCGATGTGGACTTCCCCTTTTTTCTGCCAAGCATTGTGTCCATTATTAGGAATAACTCATATACGGCTCCATCTTCGCCGTATATGAGTTTCCTCTCAGTAGACCCCAGTATGTAACCATTTCAGTGCTCTGTTTGCTGGCCTGAGATGTGTCATCTCAGACACCGTGTTGCTTCTGTTGAGGTGTAGGACCATTTTTCCTTCAAAGTGCACACAGTTGTGCATTCCATCCTGATCCTTGGTCGCAGTCTTGTTCCAGAGTGCTGCCTGCTGAGATGGACAAAGGTCAGGTGCCACAGCTCATTGTAGAGGTAACAAGATGAAAAGCAGAGAGTGAAGGGTCTTCGTATGGGAAGGACAACTCTGGCCAAACATTGAACATGCCTGGACATCTCAAGAAAGGCTTTAAAATCTGTTCTTCTGACAAAGCCATAATTCTTACCCAGGAACATTAAGCTAGTCTATGTTTGGCTTAAATATAAAGCTCTCCAGACAAGGTACAATCCTCCCTATGCAGTGCAGCCCAGGACAATGGATCAAAGCAGATAACTTTAAAATTTTCCCTTTAAAATATGGAATGGGAAAGAAAGAAGGCTACTGTTTAATAACCATTTAAAGGTAAGGCTAAAATGAGGCTGGAGAGATGGCTCAGCTGTTAAGACTAGCGGCTGCTGGTTCAGAAAACCGGATATGGTTCCCAGAGCCCACATCAGGCAGCCTGTAACAACCTGAGCCTCCAGCTTTACAGGATCCAGTGCCTCTGGCCTCCAGACACTAACATGTACCACCCTTCCCCATCACATCATTAAAATCTAGTAAAAATAAAAAGCCCTAAACCAACCGATCATCTTTACTAAGTAGTGTGGATGGATTATGGTGGCGAACATACCGACAGCCCCTTCCCTTCAGAGCGCATTTGAAGTTGGAACCAAGCACTCACCAGATAATCATATTAATAAAACTGTGATTACAAACACAGACAGGCCATCAGCCTTCGATGCCACAAAGGGACATCAGAATTCTTCCCAGTGAGTGAGGGACAAGCAAGGAGTAGCAAATACTGGAGGTACGATTTGGGAGGCCCAATGTGACGTGGAAATGCCCAGCTCTCTCACAGACATGATGAAGCGTGTCGAGCCAGGCTCTGATCTTTCCCAGTGCAGCCTGTACAGAGGCATGGGTTGCACACCCGTGTAGGCAGCTCCATTAATCACATTACTTGTCCCAAGGCCTGCTCTAGGTGACAGACTCATTTAATTATCCCGACAGCCTTGAAGGAGAGATAGCATCAATTATCCCTCCATTCTTTTTGATTGTGGGTCTCATTTTTTTTCCAGTTGTTCCAAAAAAAAAAAAGTTTGCTAGATCTTGGGCGTAAAGTTTTGTGTATTTCTGAAATTGTGTAAACCAGACATTGGGTGTGAACAGAGACTGAAGTAGGTAGCAGCATCGCCTGGGAGAAAGCTGGCTCCTTCTGTCCCGTGTAAACGAATGTTTGCTTCTGAGACTCCAGAGCTCAGAGCAAGAGATGGGTTACAGACTTGGCCTATTGCAGTCCACGGTAGTTCCCAGAATGAGCTCCCCGCTACCCTCAGCCTCTGCTTCTAGCTTTAGGAGAGAGTTCTGGCTGGCTGCAGGTCCCGAGGGCTCCTGCAATGCATCCTGGGAAAGGTTCATGGGGAAGAAGTCACACACCATGACTTGCGCACCTTTTGGTCTCAGTGCAGGCGAGCTGTTCGCAGTCTGGTCAGCTTCCTAATATGGTCACCAGGTTCCCTGTTGTCCTAGTTTGCTATGTATTGCTATGATAAACACCATGATCAAAAGCAAGTTGAGGAGGAAAGGGGTTATTTCATCTTACAACTTACATTCCGCCATGCAGGGAAGAAAAGTCAGAGAAGGAACTCAAGGCAGAAACTCAGAGGTAGGACCTGAAGCAGAGGCTCAGGAGGAGTGCTGCTTATTGGCTTGTTCCCCACAACTTACCCAGCCTGCTCTCTTACACACCTCAGGCCCACCTTCCCAGGGGTGACACCACCTACAGTGGTCTGGGCCCTCCAACATCAATAATTAGTCAAGAAAATAAATACCCCACAGATTTGCCTATAGACAATCTTACAGAGACATCTTCTCAATTGAGGCCATCTCTTTCCAGACAACCCTAGCTTGTGTGTAGTTGGCAGAAAGCAACCAGTACCCCTCCCATAGCACACAGACCCTTGGCCTGTGCCTTAGGATTTTCATTGCTGTGATGAAACCGCATGACCAAAAGGCAAGTTGGGGAGGAAAGAAAGGTTTATGTAGCGTACATTTCCATATCACTGCTCATCATCGAAGAAAGTCAGGACAAGAAATCAAACAGGGCAAGATCCTGGAGGCAGGGACTGATGCCATGGAGAGGTGCTGCTTACTGGCTTGCTTCCCACGGCTTACTCAGCCTGCTTTCTTATAGAACCCAGGACCACCAGCCCAGGGATGGCACCACCCACAATGGACAGGGCCCTCTGCCATCAGTCACTAATTAAGAAAATGTTCTTCAGATGGATATTATAGAGACATTTTCTCAGTTAAAGTTTCCTTCTTTCAGATAACTCTAGCTCGTGTATGACATTGACCTAAGACTAGACAGCACAGTGTGCTTGCCTCTGTTGTGAAAGCAGCAGCTTTCTTCTCACTCGATAAGTCTCATCCATCTCTCTAACCTGATGGAAACCAGAGCCTCTCTCTTCCTCTTGATTCTCACGGTTCTGCCCTTGCCTTACACAGAGGCTCTGAGAATGAGCTTGCTTTCCTGAGATCCTTGTCTGCATCACCTCCCCTTCCAGCCTCTGTGCAGGCCCACTCTTTGAGTTTCAAATATTTGCAAGCTACTTTCCCAGCCACACAGTGCTGTTACTTGTCTTTCTCCCATGAATTATAAGCCTCTCCAGGGCAAGGAACGTGTCTAACACATAGTTAGTAGATGTTCAATAAGTGTTTGTTGCCCCAAATAAGATAGTCTTTAGTTATTCTTTCTCAGCAGTAACAAGCTAATTTACACATTATTCAAGTATCAGAGAGCATTCTCTCCCTCGGGAGTTGGGGGGATTTGGGTGGCTGCTATCCCAGAGATAGGACTCCTAAATTCAAGGGATCAGCTCTGTGTGTTTAACATGCTGAAGGACAATTGGACTGGACAGTACGGGGAGGATTTTATTCAAGAGAATTGCAGGGCTAAGGCTACAGCTCAGTTGGTAGAATGACTGCACAGCTCTGTGTAAGTCTGTGGGTTTAATTGTAGCCACTGTAAACACATATACAGACAAATACACACACATATACACATGCATACATAAAGACACACACAAACATAAAGCACACACACATACTTACATTATATATATATATATACACACACACACAGAGCACACACACACACATACATGGATACAGACACACACAATACATACACAAGCTTACATACATACACAGTCATACGCATATGTACACACAGACACACACATATACACACATATATACACGTACACATAACCACACAGACAATGCACATATGCAAACAGACTCACAGACATGCAGACAGGTAGGTTTTCCCAATGGGATCAAGGCTTTGGCAACAGAGAAGAAGTCTTAAAATGAGCTCTGTATGCACATGTGACGTGCACAGTGTGATGTTATGGAGGTCACACGGACACAACGTGTCACTGCAGTAAAGCAACTCCATGTGTGCCTTGTCTCCCACATTGCTCTCCGCTTTGTGTCAAGGAGACCTGGCCTTTTCAATCAGCACGCATCCCTGTCAGCACAGTTTCATTAACTATCGTCCTCAAGCTGTGCGTTGATCATCTGCATATGTTCATCCGTATCATTCCCTTTTCATCCTCCGACCCACATCTCTCCATATTCATGGCATCCCCACCACAGGTGACTGCTGTTTAACTCTCTCTTTGAATACTATTTAAAGTAAAGGTCTAAGATGTATGTGAGGTCATGCAACATTCCGCCGAAGCCGGCTTGTTTCACTTGCCGTGGTGTTCTGCAGATCCATCAAGCTGTGTACGTGGCAGAGTGTTCCTTTTAAGTGCTGAACAATATTCCATCACTTACACCGCTTTACTCGTTCACTGATGGGCACCTAGCTTGTTTCTGAACCTTGGCTCTTGTTACGAATAATAGCCGAGGGTGAACACCTTATGAGATTCTGACTTTATGTTCTTTGGGTGAACACTCAAAGAAGGAGTGCTTGGGTCATATGGCAGTATTATTTTTAATTTCTTTAGGAAATTCCCTGTAATGCTCCGTAATGGACAAGCCAGTTCACATTCCTGCCAACTGTGAGCATGGCTCCCTTTCCCTACGCCTAGCAACAGTTGCTATAGTTACCAGAGTCCTTGGCATAAAGCTGGGCACTAGATCAGAAGGGCCTACAATAGGTTGGTGGTGATGGTGCATGCCTAAGCATCAACACAGGGGAGGATGAAGCAGGAGGGGTCATGAGTTCCAGGCCAGTGTAGGCTGTAGGATGGGGCGCTCTCTCAAAAGTAGCATCAAGATCACAGAAGGCAAAACTGACGTGTGTGTGTGTGTGTGTGTGTGTGTGTGTGTATCTGTATCTGTCTGTTTGTCCGCCTGCCTGCCTGCCTGCCTGTGTGTGTCTGTCTGTCTAAACAGAAAGTGAATTACATACAGATTTGGCAGATCCTCAGTCTGTCTCCTTCCTTCTCCATCTTGCCCACCGTAGTGTTGCAAACCAACAGAAGATGGTACAAGAGTGGGGCCTGTATCTATGCAGGTGCTGCTGGGCCTGGCCTGGCCTGGGAGCGAACTCTTGGGGCCAGCCATTTACACTCCCACTGGGGCCCATGTGAAAACCACCTCTTGTTTTCTGATGATGACCATCTTAACAGCTGAGAGATGCTTTAATGGTTTAGATTAGTTAATTATTATTGTCATTACGGTTATTGTTATTTTGGTGGTCAGTAAGGCGAAGCACCTGTTTATGTGCCTCTCAGCCATTTTGCTTTAGGTATGGTGCTGATTTGTCCTTTGGAAACCCCCTTAATACTTTCCCTTCTTTATTTTATGTGTGTGGGTATTTTGCTTTTGTGTATATCTGTTCACCTCTGGTGTGCAGTGCCCTTAGAGACCAGAGAAAGAGGGTGTTGGATCCCCTAGTAATGGAGTTACAACAAGCTATGAGGTGGATGGGGGGAATCAAAACCAGGTCCTTTAGGAGACACCTGATCATAACTACTAAGCCATCTTTCCAGCCTATTGAAAGCCATTTTAAAATTGGGGTTTCTACTGTTGAGGCCTTCCTTGATGACTAAGGCTTTCAGGTCCTTCTGTGGAACCACTTTCCTTTCCTGTGAAATCCAGTGAGAGGCTATGAGAGGATGTAGAGAATAGATTTTTATTCAGAAATTTTTTAAATTCAGTGCTGTCTTGCCATGGTTTTCAACATGTAGATCACGACCCATTTGTGGTCCAACAACCCTTTCACAGGGGTCACGCAAGGCCATTAGAAAACACACATTTTACATTACGATTCATAATGGTAGAAAAATTATAGTTATGAGGTAGCAACAAAATAATTTTATGATGATGGGGGAGGGTGGTCATCACAACATGAGGAACTGTGTCAAAGGGTTGTAGCACGAAGAAGGTGTCTCTAAGGGAGGCGAGGTCAGACGTGGATTTCTTTTCTGCCAACAAAACTCAGGAAAGCCAAGTATGGGGCTCTCCCACCACCAGCCTCCCAGGCTGCTGTTTGCGGGAGGGGGCTTCTTGGGTGCTGGGAGAGTGTGGGGCTTACTGGGACCTTGCAAGGCCGTCAGGGACTGCTCAGCTGATTCCTTCCTGCTTCTGCTCGTGAAGCCTTGAGATCTTGCTGGATCTTGCCTAAGCTGTCAGTGCTTTGATTCCATCCTTCTAGGGGGGAGAATTATTCATTAGCTTCAAAATAAGTAACCAGAAAACGCGCAATTATAAAACAAATACAAGAATTAATAAATAGGCTCGCGTGTGAAGTTGAAAATCAGCTGTGAGCCGGTTGTTCCCCACCCCCACCCCTCTTCCCCAGACACCGGATGTGAAGACGGAAGCATTCAGAGTTGGCTCGGAAATCCGATCACGCCCCCGAACAGCAGCCTTGTGTCTGCCTGTGGGAGTCTGCGACTCTGGAGCACAGACCCAGGCAGGGGCCAAGAGCACACAGTGGGAGTGTGAGCTCCTGGCAGCCTGAACCCGGACTGAGCGCTGCTGGCAGCAGTGTCGTGGGGTGCCCTACACAAGGTCTCCAGCAAGCAGTGTGATTCCGGGAAGAGAGGCAGGCTAATTAAAAAGCACTTAGGCTTGGAAAGCAGAGCGCACCAGCAGGAGGCGACAGGGTGGCTGGGAGGTCGGGGCTGCTGTGGGCTTCGCTTTCCTTCCAGACTCCCTGCAGCCAGGCGATGAGCACTCTGCACAGGGCATCATGCACCGGGTGCCCAGTACCCAGTACCTCGCAGCAGGCACAGAGCCACACCCCTGCCCCCACTCAGGCTCTGGTGCCTGGCTCTGCACATCCTGAGTCTCTGCGTGGGGAACCCTTCAGGTTCAAGCAGGCTGAGTTAGTCTTGTCTGTAATGGCACAGAAGAGCCTAACTGCATTCGTTTATATGGGAAGCTCAGTTGTCCCAGGGCTGAAACACTGTCCTTCCTGAAGGGAGAACACGGTTCTTCTGAGGGGAGAAGTAGAATTTCCCCTCACGGTCCCCTGACTTCGGCTGTTATGCCCACTTTCAGACCCGAGCTGTGTAGCTCCCGATTTCCAAATGCTGACACTAAGATTGCAGTTGTCAGAGATTTTGGGTGCCAGGGCCCGGCTCTGGACTCCAGGCCTGGAACACCGCCGCTTGGGCGGTTGGAGGCCAGCGTGAGCTATATGAGACCCTGCGCCAGCAAACAACAAACCAAAACAGAGGGCTGATGATCTGGCTAAGCAAGTTAAGATGCTTGCAAGCCAGGCCGCCTGTCCTGAGTTCCATCCCTGGGAACCACAGGGTGGAGGGAGAGAGTTTGTTACAGTGGTCCTCTGGCTTCATAACCCACGTAAACAGACGGAGAACAAAGCAAGAAAGCCAGTGAACACAGCAAACTGTGTTCGCAAGCTGAAGCAATCAAAGCAGCTTGCCATTTTCCGGAAAGTGAACTCAGGAAGAGTGATTGCCAATGAGAATATACTCATCGTGCCAAGGTGTTAAGGTGTTCTCCCCCCCCCCCCCCCCCCGTGCCTGCCCTGTGGTGCGGAGTAGTGTGAGCTGCCCAGGAGGACTGCGACACACGCTGGAAGAGGGAACGGAGCGTACCCTGCTCCTCACAGTAGCAGCTGAGGTGCAGTCGGCCTTGCTCAACAGACCCGATACTTAAACATTCCGTCTGGAATCCTCTTTAAGGCTGGTCCTATGCATTTGGAGCCGTGGTTAGAATTCGGGGTGAAATCAATACATTCTGAGCGAGTGCATTTACCTCTGCTATTTATCAGTGCAGAACCAAATAACTCCCTAGTTCATTCTCAGACTCCGCCATCCTGCAGGTTATTAAAAAAGGCCATGGGCGCTGAAAGCGATTCTCCTGGACGTGCCCGAATGTTTGTAATCATAGGGGGACCGCATCGGGAAAGTGTCTCGCTTTCTGGGTGAGTACCTGGGAGGAAATGAGCTCATCTGACTTATTCTTGTGTGTTTGATAAAAAAAATCAATTCCATTATTCATATTTACATTATACTCATGGAAAGGGCTTAAATACTTTTGATGGAGTAGAGAAAACAGCCTTAGAGTTGTTTGTTCTTTACCCCTGCTCTCCTGGACCGTGGTAGCTAGCTGGGGCTGGGCTCCATTCCTTATTTATTAAACTCCATCTTGTCCATTTCTGTCCACTTCCACACATTTCAAACTCCTCACTTTTCCTTTGTTCTCTGTTTTTATTAAAATAACAAGCAAAATTGTAACACTCTGAAATTGTAGAAGATAAAATGCTTTCATTTATTTAGAATTTAAAAAAACCTTGTCAGATTTAACATATGGCCCAGCCCTCATTTCTACTGTGATGAAAATAGATTTATTTCCTGCAAGCATTTCTGCTTTGACACATGTTTCTTACAAAACATGCTTAGAGCATCATTGAAAACTTTAGTGAGCTGGCACAAATCAATGCCATGTGACAACCACCCAAATCAAGAAACTAAGGACTGGCAGGATTTAGGCCCTTCCCCCAGTGCCCATCCATGACAATCCCCTGTTCTGCCCCTTACTTGTGTCCAAGTTCTCTTTCTCTCTCTCTCTCTCTCTCTCTCTGTGTGTGTGTGTGTGTGTGAATCACTTGTTTTTCTTATCTTTTTTCCCATCTAAACAGGCATCTATAAACCCCACAGAGTAGTTTTTACATATTGTTAAAATTTACAGAATTCCATGTAAGGGATGTGAGATGCTGTCTATCATGAGACTTACAGGCCAGTCGCCTTCATGGTATAGACTCCACTGTATAAAATCACCACAGTTTGTCTGTCTGTACTGCAGAGGGATATTTGGACTGTTTACAGTTTGGGGGTTATCCTGACACAAGCAGCTCAGAGCCACCTTCCCAGCACTTCTTGGTGTGCGTTGCGTGCTTCCTATTGGTGTGCAATGGGCAGTTACCTTCATGGCTCACAGTTTGCTGTTTACAGTCCCCAGAGGAAGGTATTTTCAGTCTTTAATTTCTCGTGTTTCAGTGGCTTCCTCATTTTCCCCAGATGTCTCAGGTACTTGCATTTCTGTATGAGTTTTTAAACCTCCTGGGTTGATTTATGCTGGCGTTGAGTGACAGAATTTTGCATGGTAATGCACTGAATTTGGGTCCATTTCATTTGCTGTAACTTTTGAAAGCTGTTTTTACTCACCATATGATGCTAGCTCACCATTCTTCTTAAAACCCCTGACGCTTTCCATGGTTTTAATACGTCATTTCCTTTGGGAAATCTTCAGTCATTCTTACCTCTGTTCTTCGTGTGTTACTGTCTCTTTAAGAAAATCTGAGGGCTGGGGAGATGACCCATTGGATAAGTTACCCTGCAAGCCTAAGGGTCCCCAGCACCCATATAAATAAAGCTAGTTATGGCAGCATGCATGCATAATCCCAGAATGCCTACAGGGGAGATGGGAGGCAGAGACTGGAGAATGTGTAGAAGATGGCTTTGGTGGGTGAGGCAAAGGTGAAGAAAAAGAAAGAACCCTGTCTCAGACAAGATGGAAGGTAAGGACTGACACCTCTAGCCTCCACACACACGTCATGGTATACAAATGCATGCACTCATTTGCAGAAACACACACACACTCACACATGTATACACACACAGCACAGAAAGATTAACAAGCCAAAATTTGAATATTTTAAGGTGGTTTTTTTTTTTTCTCATGGATTTGAGAGTAATTTGGCAAAGTTTTCTGCATTTTTTTTTTATCCTGCTTTTTTGAGTTTCTGAGACCTGGGTTCTTTATGATGTCAGTCAGGTCTAGAAAGTACCCACCATTACCTTTTCAAGTGTTCTCTCTCTCTTTAGCATTCTCTTAGAAACTTCAATTAAATTTTTAATTAGCTGCTTGGATTTATCCCACAGCATATAGACGTTTTAAAATTCTGTCTCTCTGTGTGTTTTACTTTGTTCTGTATCTGCTCAAATCAACCCATCTTATTTTTCTAGCTCCTCTAATCTGCCATTGATCTTATCTCATGTATTCCCTCTGACATATTTTTATCCCTATAGTTCAATTTGAGCCTTTTCAACATACTCTGTGTCTGAACTTATATTTTTTTTTTCAGCACTTGGAAAAATTATAGTAACCACTTTAATGTCCTTGTAAGACATTAACCCCAAAACTTCAGTCAGTTTTGTGTTGATTCTCCAGTGGCACACTCTCTCTGTCAGTGTTGTATCACATACCTAGCTATCTGGCAATTACAGCTACTGCGGTCTTTACTTCATTGAGTGTTACATATTTTTATATTCTTACAAGCATTCTTAACGTTTGCTCTGAAATGCAATAAAAATACGGGAAGCAGTTGTTCCTTTCCAGCTCTTAGGACTTCTAGATAAGGACTGTGGTCTCTATAGGTCCATAAGTTGTGGCAGTATCAGGAAGTGTGGCTTTGTTGGAGGAAGTGTGTCATTGAGGGGTGGGCTTTGAGGTTTCAGACGCTCAAGCCTAGGCTCTGCAGTGCACAGCTCTTTCCCTGCTGCCTGCAGATCAAGGTATAGAACCCTCAGTTCCTTCTCCAACACCATGATTGCCCTCAGGCTGCCGTGCTTCTGCCGTATTGATAATGGACTAACCCTCTGAACCGCAAGCTAGTCCCTGTTAAATGTTTTCCTTTGGTTATGGCGCCTCTTCACAGCAATAGAAACTGGAAATAAGACAGGGACACACTAGAATTTGGGATGGGACTGGTAGTTTCTCTCAGAATCTGTATGAGTACCCTACCCAATTCTCTGACTGTCATGAAGATTTCCAGCTGGTGGGAACAGGACTAAGTGCAATGGCATGAGATTCTACCATACAGTTCAAATAGCATATTGTTAAAAATGTATGAACTTTTTATTTCCAGATGTTTCTGCTTGATAGTTTGAGATGGTGGGTGATGGTGGGTAATTGAGGCTCTGAGAACTGAAGCTGCAGGTGGGATGCTGTAGTTCTTTTGTAAAAGTTGCTTCCCGAAGTGACTTCCTGATGGCGAGTATCTTGACAATTTATTTTTTTATGAAGAGAGCAGTTGAAGAGAAAAAATTTTAAATTTAAGTTTCATTTAAAAAATTATAAGAATATTTTGATTTCCGTTTCTTGTCATTCCAGTTGTAATGGGTAGTTATATTTTTCAGGAATTGCATATTCACTATCAAGCTTCTAACTGATTGACTTAAAATTGTTCTGTTTTTCTTTCACTATATCTTTCTTATAGTTCTGTGTCATTAGTAGTGATGAATCTCTTTCAATCCCGATGTTATCTGTGCCTTTAAAAAGAACGAACCAAGTCTCATTGGCTTTCGCTACTTCCTCAATCTTTTCAGAACCAACATTTTGCTTCCTGGATATGAATGTCTGGTCCTATCAGCTTTTGTTCTTGTATTTATCATTTATTTTATTTTCTTGTCTTTGTTTCAATCCGTTGCGATCTTAAGTTTTTGTTGAAAGATAATCTCACAATGTTACTGAGGTACACGGTGGTGATCGTTACATGTATGCATTGTACTTATCAACTCGGCATATGTATGGTACATGTCAAACATTAATCATTTCTTTGTGAAGAGAAAATTAAAAAAATATCTTTGAGCTATCTTGAATACTGTTTCATAGGAGTGCTGATTTTAATCACTTTTCTGTGTAATAGAACACCCTGTGGCTGTGACTTGGCACACATCTCAATGTCTCCCCAAAGCAATTCTCCCATTCCTTCCCTAGCTTCTTGTGACCATTCTTCTATGCACTACCATTTTGCATGAATGGAACCATGCAGCATTTTCTTTGCCTAGTTTATTTCACTTGACATCATCATCTGCACTTCCATTCATTCTGCGGCAGGTAACGAGACTTTTAAATGCCTTTAAATGGCTTTGAATATGTAAACCAAAGGTTCTTATCCATTCATTCACAGTAGAGCACCTCAGTTGATGGCATTTCTTAGTTATTAGGAATAGTGCTGCATAATGTTTCAAAACTTAGCCAGGGAGATTCGGACTTTGTTTTCATTTCTAAACATGAATTTAAATTAGAACCTCTTCTCTAAGCTCAGTTGTATCTCAATGTTTGCAAGTTGTTTCAAGCATTTATATAAGAATATGCTATAATTTTGTTATTCTGTCTTTCATTTATGTATTATTTAGAAGTTTATTCACTAATGATCATATTGGGCAATTTTCTAGTATTAAAATGACTGATTAATCTCCACGTGGTCAAAGTGTATGGCTTGTCACATTAAAAAAAAAAGCTTTTTAGATAAGCTGTGTTTTTAAGGAATTTTTATTTTGTTTTATTTTTTGACATTCTTTTTAAAGATACTATTTATCTATGCAGCCTTGACTGTCCTGAAACTAGCTCTATAGACCAGGCTGGCCTCAAAGTCAGAGATCCACCTGTCTCTGCCTACCGAGTGCTGGGGTTAAAGGTGTGTACCACTACTCCCTGAGATATACCCTTTAATATTATTATATATCTATAAACTTATTTCATTCTTTTAAGTGAGTAAGTGTATGTGTGTGCACAAATACATGCTTGGGAGTACAGGTGCCCATGGAAACCAGAAGGTGTTAGATCTAGATCCCCTGGAACTGGAGTTTGAGGCAGTCATGAGCTATCTTACTTGGGTGCTGGAAACCAAAATGTGACCCTCTGTGAGAGTAGTATGTACTCTTAGCTGCTGACCTCTCTCTCTAGCCCCATAGATACACCTCATATATTGCTTAGATTTTTCTTTAAACATTAGGATCTTATATGAATCTTGGGTTAGCCAATTCATATTGTGGATAGTTGTAACTGTCAGTGCCCCTTAGTTAAACTGTAGCATCCTAAGTGTGTGTCCATCCCATTGGCTAGCCTTACCTGTGTTCCCCTTTCTCTCTCCTTGCTTTCCTTTAGGTGCATATTGTCCCTCTAGTTTGGAAGCTGCATATTTTCTGATGCTTTTAGCATGGTCCAATATAGCCCAGAAACTGCTTATAGAAGTACAGTGTCAAGTGGGGTGTGCAGCCTCACCTCGGACAATTCAGGCCACTCTGACGGGTCAGCTTAGGGCTCTGTAATGACCTGATTTTAACTACATTGCCTCTGCAAAGGCCCACTTTCTAAATATGACCACATTCTTTAGCACTGTGAGTGTTAACACTTCAGTACTTGGAGTTTGAGGTGGAGGAGAGAAATGTTCATCCTATTACAGCAACCCTCAGAGAAGTTGTGGGTGAAAACACATTTGCACCCGTGTAAGAGCAATGCTGTCACAGCTAGTCAGCCCCCACTAAAAACATGTTAGCATCATGTGATAGTGGGAAGATACTGAAGACAGTTATTGTTATTTGTGTAGTTTTAGATTTTTCGGAGCTGCGAGTTATAATCTCATGTCAAACTCTCACAGTTTTCTGTGGATCTAACAGGATCACTCCACCTTTGTCCCCACTTAGCTTGATTTAAAGGGGTCCTGAAGCAGCCTGTGCCTTGGTTATCTTTCCCCATCTCTTATTGCAGCAGACCTAGCAAGCAAACAAGATCTAGGTGTGTGCACGCTGCCATCATTTTAGAACAGGTGTTGGTTGTTTGCATTTAATGAGCCTGGCATGGTTTTTTTGGACTTACGGAGGAAGACTACATTTTTCTCTCTTGACCCTTTCATACCACAAATTAGAGGTCAACTGAGACTTGTGAGCACAGGTTGAACATGCTTGGTGTGTGATTTCAGTTCATCTAACAGAAATCAAGAAGGCAGGGGGTAAGTTCTGAGGTGAGGGGCAGCGTTCCCTTAGCACCTCTACAGGTGCCCTTTTTGGTCAGCGGATCACTTGATCCACGTTTAAAGAAAGGATTTAACAGGCTGAACTTTATGAGGAATTAGCTTCTTATTGCTTTACGGAATAGGCATAATGTCATTTTATTAGCTCAGAACAAAGGGCCATGTCTTTAAAGGTGTGCTCAGAGAGGGATGAATGAGCAGTTTGGGGGGGGGGAGTTGAATGCGTTTGCTGCTGCTTAGAGAAATGGTTCAGATGCTTAGCCCGACACCCAGGGATGCCATCCAGCTGCTTGATGTTTCTTTAGTCAAAAAGAAGCTCATTGTTCTTTCTGGGAAGGAACTCTACAAATTGAGCAGCATCTGCAGCTCAAGGCAGTATTCCTGCACTAAAGAAATCATGCCAGGAAGCTTCTTGGCATTGTCTGTGCTACTGGTTACCTATGACAGCAGTGGTATGCTCTTCCTGAGCTCACTGGATGCTAGGTGCTTCCTCGGAGACTCCGCATGCTTTATTCTATAAAAGCCTCCAAATCGAAGCCTGCCCCTGGCAAAATTTCTATCATGTTGGTGTACTGATCCAGTTTGCAAATAAAATTTTTTAAAAAATCATACTGTGGCCACAGTTATTAAGTACATTGATGTCTTCTTATTGTGCAGGTGGCTTGAAAGTCCACTTAAAAGTTGTTTAGAAAAGACAGCAAATGCTGGCAAGGTTGTGGAGAACAGGGAACCCTCATTTACTGTTGATGTGAATGCAAATGGGTACAGACACTTAAAATCAGGGTGGAGGTCCCTCAGGGAAAAAAAAACTAGAAATAGATGTATCATATAACTTAGATATGCTTCTGGGCATATATAGAATGGATCTTAGCATTCAATTATTAAACTTGTTCGTTGCTGTGCAGTGACTGTAAATAGACTCCAGGAAATTAGAAAGAGACCATTGTTAATGGTGGAGAAGAATGGTCTTATTTAAGGGAGGGGATGGGGGATTGTAGAACACAGATGATATGAAGGGGGAAAAGGGGGAATAGTGGGGAGGAAAGCTTAAAGAGGGGAGAGGGATGGGAAGGTAGGGCAGAGGAAAGATGGAAGGATAGATAACATTAAGGATGTTTGAAAAAGCCCTATGGGGAATGAATATACATATACATACTATAGCATATATAAACATACTAGAGTTCCCTTACATAAGGATAATGGTCCCCCAGAAGTCATATGTTATCAAATCAAAAGCTTAGTCTAGGCATGGGATACCTCCTGTAAAGTTGTTGCTGGGGGTGTCCTGGAGACATCCCAAATAATACAGGCTATCGCCATTGTCTCGGTTGCCCACGAGAAGTTGATGGTAAGACCCTATTGCTGAAAATGATACATATTTTAGTCACAGAACATGGAGAATTTAAGTTGGGACTTACAGGGAGTTTCCTCCCTACTGCCTAGGTTCATAGGACTAGAAGGTGCTGTGCAGGTTTCCTATGTGTAGAGGGAGCCATCAACAGTCTTACCCGGCTTTGAACTTTGTGAACTACAATAATGACTAGTGTGGCAAGATATACCCATGAATGAAGTATTGACACAGATGTTATAGGGTAAACTACTGCTTTCTGGTTTAATCTAGCTGAAAATCCATAAATCTGGCCAAAACCCCATGGCTAGGAGGCTAATAGGCCCAGGGATAAAACTACTACCATGGCTTTGCTAAACAGACACAGTAACAAACATTAGTACACCTCTCAGACCTCATCAGAGAATTTCTTTGTGCAGAGGAAGGCAGTTAACATAGAAACTCCAGACTAATCAAAGTACAGAGTGTCCGTTAATGCTTATCTACAAAGAGTAGATAACATATTTCTATAACGTATTTTCTCACCAAGGCCCAGGGGCCATCAAGGGAGAGAAGGCAGAAAGATTGTTAGAGTCAGAGAGACCAGAGAGGATAGGAATGAAACAGAACCTTTTGACAGGACAGAATACCAGTATTCATGAGCTCACAGCAGCTGTAGTCGACTGCGTAAGACTTGCATGAGCTCAGCCAGTAAACACTGTGGCAGGAATGGGGAGGGGTTAGTGAGCCGGCACCTTAGGTAAGAAGGGGATAGAAGAGTCACTCTTCATTGAGGATGGGGCCTCTGGTGGTTTGCATATTCTTTGGTGGATGGCCCCACACCATGAATACATGAGTAGCCCAAATTGGACTCCGTCGTTTATAAAAAGAGAAAAAGGACACGAAGTTGGGAAAGAGATGGAGGGTGGACCTAGGAGGAGTTAGGAGGAAAGGTGGAAATGGAATATGATCAACATGCATTGTATGTATGTTTGAATTTTTCAAAGAATTAATACATCATTTATATATATTAATATATATATAAACCCTGTTCAGTTGTAGCAAGTCATATCACAAAGGGGCTCACATGCATATTGGTATGGCTCAGTCCTAAATCCAAATTTAAGTGTCCTTTTATATTCTTCTGAGCAAAATTAGCTTGTATTTATTATTATTTGGTGGTGCTGGGAATTGAATGCAGGACCCTGTACGTGCTGGGCAAGTGGTCTGCAGCCCGGGCCAACTGTGGAACTGCAACTGTTCAGTTCAGTGTTGCTATGCCACTAAGTGGCTAGGACAGACCTACCGCACCGCAGCAGCTTCATCAAATTCTTACTCTCTAGCTAACACTCTCATATTCTTTAAAGTCAGGAAGGCAACGGCATCTGTCAAGCATTAGTGTAAGAATTAAATCAGATTGTAATTTCCAAGATAACAAAAAATAAACAATGCATTTTTACAGCAAAATTACTTTTCTGTTCATTTTCTTAAATTTCTCTCTCTCTCTCTCTCTCTCTCTCTCTCTCTCTCTCTCTCTCTCCCTCCCTCTCTCTCCCTGTTACATGACCATGGGATTTTGTTTGCACTATTTAAAACTAAAACCCCCTGTGGAGGTTTGAATGAAAGGAGAATGTCCCCTATAGGTTCATTGCAGCATTTGGTCCCCTGCTGTTGGCACTGTTTGGGAGGTTGTGGAACCTCTGAGAGGTGGAGTCTTGCAGAAGGAGATCTATCACTGGGAGATAGGCTTTGAGATTTTTATAGCCATGCCCACTTCCGGTTCCAACTCTGTCCCCCCCCCCCCCACTCTGCTTCTTATGCGTGGTTGGGAATATCATCTTTCAACTTCCTAATCCAGCCTCCTGCTTCTTTGCCTCCCTCACCGTATGGACTCTCACTCTGGAACTGTAATCCAAAACAAACTCTTTTTCCATAAGTTGCTTTGGTCGTAGCACTTGATAACAGCAGTAGAGAAGTAACTGGCCCATGTAGAATTCATCGAAAGGAAGGCTGGTGAGGTGATTCTCCTTTCTATCACTCTCTAGGAGATGGATCTGTCAAAACTCATTGTAGGAGAGACCTGGTGTGTTGGAAGACAGGTCACAGATTCTAAAAGCAAACCCTCAGCTGCAGGAGTTCTTGTTGGGGGCCACTGCAAGTGCCCCCTATCCGGAGTAGGATGGTTTCTGATGTTGGCTCCCCTCTTTCTTTTACCTTAACCTCTGAGTATTTCAGAACTACCTCTAATGGCCTGTTTTGGATACCCCTTTACTACGTTAAAGAAATTCAGCTTAGTACAGCCAAGATCGCAGGAAAAAAATGAGCCCAGAGGTCTTTGCTTGAATTTTGTGAAATTTTCCATTTTTGCTAAGACAATGAAATTGACAGTGGAGAAGGTTTCAAATAACTTTAGATTTTGCTAGTGTTTGAAGTCTTTATTGGCGCCATTAGTTTAAAAAGAATATTTATCTGTCTTTTATACGAATGGGTGAATTTTCCCTGAATGTATGTCTATGTAGCATGTATGTGCATTGCTTGTGAAGGCCAGCAGAGGGTGTTGGATACACTGGGAATGGAGTTGCATGGTTGTGAGCAGCTGTATAGTTGCTAGGAATCAAATCCAGGTCCCCTGAAAGAGCAGCATGAAAGTTTTTAACCATTGAGCCATCTCTCCAGCCCCCGAAACCAGCAATTTTAGTAGAAAAAAAAATTAAAATTAAAAGCCTAAAGTATGAGGATGGCTTTAAAAATCTGAGTTTTCCTGCGTTGCAGTTTATTTTTCGGTGCATCAAATGAGTGCTTGGCTTATGCTTGTGGCTCCCACACAAGCACTCCGAAGTTCCTCAGCTTTCATGCCCACTGGTGCTATTGCTTGAACACCTTTGGTTTCCAATATCTACCTTTGGTTTCCAAAGTGTGTGGAAGCATTGCTGGGTGCTGCTAAGCATCTGTGATTTTCTTCCTCTTCTTCTTCTTCTTCTTCTTCTTCTTCTTCTTCTTCTTCTTCTTCTTCTTCTTCTTCTTCTTCTTCTTCTTCTTCTTCTTCTTCTTCAAGAAATGGATTTGAGACACCAGCAATTAATTGCTTAGCTACACAGTGTTTAGAAAGAATCTTGGGTTGCAAGGATCAAGAAAAAGGAAACGCACCCATGTACTCGGCCTCTGATTGGAATAAGGTTTCCTCACTGTAGCTCTTCTCAGCAGCAATGGATGCCAGCAGGCTTCCTCTCTGGAGTTATTGCTTTGAGAAGTAATATCTGAATTGTAGCTACCTCTTTGAAATATCTCCAGGAAGGCTTGCTTTCACTTTGAAACGTATAATGTTAGTGTACCGGTGCTTCTTATGGTTGATAACATCAAGGGCATAGCCAATAGGAGCACAAGTCTGCAAGTATGTCCCGTAAGATTTTAAAAATTGAAATATTGAATGAGAACAGTGAGATCTGCTGGAGAACATACTAATGTCCAGTGCTCAGACTTTTTTTTAATCTGTGCATTGTGCAGAAATATTTGAGTTAATCCACAATATCTTTTGGTTTGGTATTTCTCCACGAAAGTTGCCATACAAGGGCCAGCCAGCCTTTCCTAAATTGTTGAGCTGTGAGCATTTTTGACTTGCAGGACAAATAAGCCCTCTCTTGTCTGACATACTTTGTTTAGGATGTGCATTTTAAGGAAAAGTGTGGTGCAAATTGTCACCTTGGGGTAGACATGTAAAAATGGTCAGTGTATCAGGATACAAGCTTTACTTTCAGTAAAGTTACCTTTAGTGATTAGCTTGGGGTGTCTCTTAAGAAGGAGTATACCAGTCTGGTTATAGTTGTGGGCACGCCCTGGAGATTCCAGCTGTTTTAGGCTCGTAGCGTTGCCCCTCTTCTGAGGCCTGTGTGAAGGGGGCCTGGCTCTCTAATTGCCGCTGAGGCCGCAGTAAGAACAATGTCTCACACGCGGGAGGCCAGCTTCTCCTTTCAAGGCGCTTTACAATTATCAATTAATTGCTTTGAATGGGAAGCACTGCAGCTGCGGGGAGAGAAAGAGCTCCTCGAGACTGGCCCATTATCAGTTACAGCTGTTGGAAACGTTCTTCAAAGCATAATTACACATCTTCATATATATTTAAAGAAAAAGGAGTGGGAGGAAGGCCACTGAGGGTCTTCTGTAGTAAATGATTCTCCATCTTCCGCTGTTTGGAAAGCAGCAGCTTCACATAAACAAGTCCCCTCCCCGAACAGACAAAAGTAAAGTGCTATCCCCAAGCAAGATGATGGTGAATCCCCTTGGAGAAGCCAATCCAAGGCCCTCACATTCCAGTTTGAGTCTGTTTAGGATTAAAAAAAAAAAGAGAATTAATTATTTGTCAGTAATACGGTGGCTGCTGGACTTTTCTGGATGCAGCTTTGATATTTGAGATGAGGTTGTCTTTGTTTTCTTACTCTGTCTCCGTCTCCCTTTCTCCTCCTCACTCCCTTCCTATCTTCCCTCTCTCACCCTTCTCTCTCTCTCTCCCTCATACGCATATCTCCCTGACAGGCAGATACGTTGCTAATTCTATTAATTTTCTTATCAAATCCAGCAAGGTAACCCAAACTTCCAATTTAGTGATTTATTATCCAAAGCGGGCTGCATGGAGTACGCTTTTCATTCTGTGTAATTGGCACTGGAGGGGAAGAGACTGTGAGGGGATCTGTACTCAACTAACCGCTTCCATTTCAGTTGCATTTTGAGCAAACAAACGGAGTGTCCTTTCTTCGGCTTCAATCATTTACAGTGATAAAGCTGGCAACTCTGCATTTGAACACATACCAGGGCTATCTGGGGGCGAGACCCTGACCCTGAAGATATTAAAACGTGAGCATAATCACCCCCCCCACACGCCAAAGATTTGCTCTCAATAAAACATTTGAGTGTGATGTGTTAATCAGTGTGCAGAAGGCCGGCATTGACCATGATTATAATGTGACCCACTGTTGCGCTGTCCTGGAGACAAAGAGCTTCCTTTTTTTTCACCCAAGTGCTGGATTCTTAGTAGATTAAAGTTGCCTGCACAAATGGAAGGTCCAGATACTAATTCATTAAATAGAATTTACTACCGACGGCAGGGACATGAGTACATTCCATTTCTACCATGTCCACCCCATCCCTTTGCACTCCAGCTTCTCCCAGGTGGCCCCACCTTGAATTCATGACTTCTTTTTATAATTACTATTGTATCCGTACATGCACATGTAAACTATAGTCCAATTTTAGTGTTGTCTGTATGTATACATGCTTGGGGCTTACTGCTGAGGATTGAATAACAACACATCAGGGAGCTCATTCCTGGAGAATACCGTTTCCTCCTTTCTCGGCAGCAACTGGTTGCCTGAAGCATTACATCTAGGGTTGGGCCTCATGACAGTTTCCATATCCATGCTGGCATGTTAGCTGGTATAATCATTGTCCAGGTCTTGTGCAGGTGCATGGATATAGCTTCTCTGTCATGTCTCAAAGACTCTGTCCCAAAGCAGGTGTTCTGGTCCTCAAGCTTTAAAAAAATCTGTTCCCCTCTTCTTTGATGTTGCATGAATCTTTTCTTTGTTTTTCGAGACAGGGTTTCTCGGTGTAGCCTTGGCTGTCCTTGACTGACTTTGTAGACCAGGCTGGCCTTCACAGAGATCCACCTGCCTCTGCCTCCCAACGTGCTGGGATTACAGGCGTGCGCCACTGTGCCCAGCCCAGAAGAATCATTCTTAAAGGCTTAGTGTATATGATCTTTAGTGTGGTTTCAGTTTTTTCCCCCCAGAGATAAACGTACACTTTTCTGGCAATCTCACAAAGAAAACTAAATTTTTTTTACAGTAAAAGCATTATTTCTCAATTCCCTTGTAATCTAATTCAGGCATTAGAGTCTACTTCTTTGGAATTCTGGTATATACTGAAGACTAGCTGAAATAGCAAAAAAAAAAAAAAAAATTAATCCAATTAAAAATGGGGTACATATCTAAACAGAGAATTCTCAATAGAGGAAACTCAAATGGGTGAGAAACACTTAAAGAAATGTTAAACATTCTTAGCCATCAGGGAAGTGAAAAGCAAAACTACCTTGAGATTCCATCTTATACCTGTCAGAATGGCTAAGATCAATAACACAAGTGACAGCTCATGCTGGCAAGGATGTGGAGCAAGGGGAACACTCCTCCATTGCTGATGGAGTGCAAGTTAGTACAGCTACTGTGGAAAGCAAGATGGTGGTTCTCTAGAAAGTTGGGAATCAATCTACTTCAAGATCCAGCTATGCTACTAGAATGCTCCATTCTATCATGAGGACACTTGCTCAACCATGTTCATTGTGGCTTTTACTCCTAATAGGCAGAAACTGGATACAGATGTCTCTCAACAAGAGAATGGATAAAGAAAACGTGGTATGTTTACACAGTGGAGTATTACTCAGCTGTTAAAAACATTACATCATGAAATTTGCAGGCAACTGGATGGAACTAGAAAAAAATCATCCTGAACAAGGTAACCCAGACACAGAAAGATAAATATACTATGTGTTTGCTTGTAAGTGAATATTAGTTAAGTAAATCATAACCAGCTACAACCTGTAGACCCAGACAGGTTATGTACAGAAGAAGGGTTAAGGGGTTGCACATGGATCTCCTTGCGAGGAGGAAATAGAATAGATTTTATGGGCAGACTAGGAGCAGGTAGGGATGGAAGCAGGAGGACCAGGTAGAGAGGAAGAGGAGAGACAGAGCAGAGGGAGAGAATGTGGAGAGAGCTGGAATTGAGGGCATTTTAGGGGTGATGTGGAAACTTTCTAAAATATGGCAGTTATCCTAATAACGGTGGATACGGATCCTCACCTGACCCTTTCCTGTCACCAAACAAGGCTTCTAGTAGCAGAACTGGGTTGCATTTCATTAAATTTGTTGGCCAAGGATGTCCACATAGATATCCCCCCCAAACAACCTACTGTGTTGCTAGGACAGTAGGCTGCTCTCCACAAACTGACAACAGGGCCCCAATTGCCAAGGACAACACCCACACAACTCACTGAACATGGAGAAGTCAAGCTCATGACTGCCATAAGCCTTCACCCCCAAGTTCTAGTGTCTTTCAAGTGGGAAGGTACTCTGCAGGCTATCAAAAGATAAACACAAACATCAACACAGCCTGAAAAATATGCTAGGGCCATGGTGGCTTATAACTTGTTGAAACATTTTTCTTAATCAGTAAACCCACCTTTGCTACACATTGACTTGTCTTGAGATTTGTCTCTGTGGTGAAGTCAAGGATTGCAGCTCCACTGTAGTTCTTAGTCCTCCTCTGGTCAATGGTAGGAGCCATTCTCTTGCAATCCTTGGCCATGGAATGCTTAGAAAGAATAAGTATCCTTCATATTGCTCAGATAATGGAGGGGAGTTACCCTTCAAGCCTGTTTTGGCTGGGAAAAGTTCAAGCTAGGTTTTTAATTCAGAGCTGGGAGAACAGAAACAGTTTTCTAATCAGTGTGCTGTTCTTCCTCTAGACTTATATTTCTGGAAGAAATAATACCCTACACTCTTAAGTGTTAAATATAAATCATGCTTTGAATTATACCATACCCAAACCCTTGGATTAGTTTTTGGTACTTAAAACTTCAAAGAAAACTCTATTAAAAACGGAATCACTTTTCTCATGATATACTTCCCAAGAATAATGATATTTTGACAATTTGGAACTTCCCTCCTGATTCTTGTCTCCCCCTACATTCCATTTATGATTTCAGGAACCAGCAAGGTAGCTGTCCCTGTGGAATGCTGTCCACAGGGCCAGAACTGTACAGCCTAGTGAGGAGTGTGCAAAATGATTTAGACATTTGTTTGGGCTTTTAATCTTCTCTCATCTACACGCACCACCAAAATAAAACCCAGTGAAGTATGAGCCTATAAATCTGCTCATTCTCTCTCTCCTCCAGAATATTTCAGGAAGCAGTTGACACTTGTAATCAGGACTGGGCTCGGATGCTGCCTCCTTCTGAGCTAGCCATCCTTCCCCCACTTCCTTTTCCAATTTCTGTGGCATGAAAGTGGGAGAGGCCAGAGGGCATGGACTGTCACAAGGATGCAAAGTCTCCTTAGGTGAGATGAATCCACCCACATCTTCTCCCTAGAGTGTGCAGATCTGAGTTAGGAGAGGGACAAGTTGAGAAGGCAGTTAGGAAACCTTGTAAATTCAGTAGAGTGTGGGGATGTTGCTAAACTCTCAGGGATACAGCAAAAGGCACGTGTGTGATGGTAGTGGCATAGTACAGATGTTTGAGGCTATGTTTGCAAGACCTTTGGGAATTATTTAGAAACAGGTGGGGCTATTAAGTAATTAGGAAAACATTCAGTTTAAAGAAAGACTGTTTGGGAACTTAAGAGGAAAACCAGACCATTCTGATGGGTAACTGTTTGGGATACTGGTAGGCCTGTGATGTGTGATAGTCAAAACAGTGTTCGGAGCTGGAGAGAGTGTTCAGTTGGTAAAGTGCCTGAAGTCTTGAATTCAACTTCCAGAATTCACATTAAAAAACAGAGGCATAGTTGTCATTCCTGTGCTGGGGTGGGGGGGTTGGAGACAGGTCAATCTCTGGGGATCCCTGGCCAGGCTGTCTGGTCTCCAAGGTGAGTTCCCAACAAGTGAGAGACCCTATCTCAGAGTGGCTGGCTCCTAAGAATGACATCTGGTCATCCTCCCATCTCCACACACATGGATACACATGTATGTATTTTCTACTCACACATGTGCACCCACCCACAAAGGTGCACTCCCAAGGAGTCCAATTTAGAGAAGGCAAGTAAGGAAGCAGGAGCCGAAGGGTGAAAAGAAGCTATCTCCCATCATTGCCATCCACAGCTGCGGCTTTTGAGTCCTCGCTGTGCTCCATGCTGTTACTTCTGAAGACTGCTATTTGCATTTTATGCATGGGAAAATGGTCTTGATAGTGGTTTGAATAATAAACCAAGCCAATACCAATTTTTACTATGGGTTAATGTAATTCCAGTTTGTCATACAAATCCCCTGACCTCTAACCTGGAACCAAATACCTACCATGGGTTAACAGTAAACCATTTTGAAAGTAAATCTAAATAGGCATTATTAGGCAAACCTTGCCAAGAAAAAAGGCTGTCACAAAAGCAAGGGTTCTGGGGACTTCCAGTTGACCATCAGTGCACTTTTCAAGGGTGAGTGATGCTTCAAGGAGCTTTCTGAGATCCAGCTAGAGGGACTTGCTCTCTCTGCTCCCAAGTTTTCATCTGTACCTTCAGACTTTGAAGGTGACCCTGACTTCAAAGGGCAATGAGAATTGGATCTGGTGAGAAGGCGGGGGTGGAAAATATATGGGCCTTCAGGAAAAGGTCAAATCCGCACTGTACAGGAGCTCAACTTGTATTTTGATTAAGTTCTTTTCAGTGGGACTTACTAGCTAATTACTTCCTCAGCTGTGTGGCTCAGCAATGCGTACTGACATAGAATGCCTACTGACAGCATTGCTGCCTCTAGCTTTGTATGCTTCTACATAAAGACATTAATATTAATAATAATTAACCATAAATGGTAAGCAGGTGGGTCAGGGGCCTTTCCTTCTTTTAGAGACTTCTTTATGTACTTAGTTATTCCAGACTTAGAGGTGATGTCACAGACACAAGTGACATTTGAAGCTCAATGGCCGATCTTGGAGTGAAGTTTGAATAATTTACTCAACCAGGGCCCTACCTTTCACTCAGATCAGATTACAAGCTTTAAATAGCATCTGCTACGTCAAGGAAAACTTTGTGTCTGTAGTCCTGCCGAGGCTCTTGGCCTCACTCCTAAGACCCTCACCCATTAATCACTGGGGCTCACTGCTATCACTGGTAATTAGTCTTTTAAGTTGCATCCAGATGGAAAGTATAAATTAATCGAAGTATCCTGCCAGGCACAAGTGTAGATGATTCATGAGCCCATGGCATTTCCCTGTGCCCTACCCCTGATAAGCAGATCTGAAGAGCATGTGTTCACAAGACTGAATTTCGCAGGAGACTGTAACGGCCGCTGACTCTGACTTCCGGGTTGGCAAATACAGCCTGTCCGAAGTCTTTAACAAGTTGTAGGCTTATTTTAATCCTGTCACCGCTCCCACCTTTGTGGGGGTCCTGGTGTATTCTCCTCTATCACAGTAGCACGTCACTCCACTCTTCAGCGAAGAGTGTCGACAGCAGTCTTTCTGCCGTGAGCAGTGTTAGGTGTGTGGGAGGGGGCGGAGAAGGAGGAGGAGGAGAGAGGAGGAAGGTGGGTGAACTGAGTCTCTTTCAAAGGGGACTCAACTTTGAATCCATGTTCCTCTGTCTTCCCGTTCTTAGAAAGCCAGCCCTGGGCTCACACTCTCTGTGCCTTCCTCTTCCCTGCTCACTTGTCCCAGAAGCCCTTGTTGTTGCCTGCATCTTCCCACATCTGTAATCGATCAGCTAACTATTTCTGGAGAAAGCAAGGTGAAATATGGATAGTGTTATACAGTTACGATTGCTACACATATAAATGAGTTACGATTGCTGCACATATAAATGAGGAAGAAATCCCACCTGTGCTAGCTTCAGCAGTAACGAAGAAGCATTCGTTGACTTACATTTATATAAGTGGACTGGTAGAGAGAGAAGAACTTTAGGCCTGGCTTGGACCTAAACACCGGAGTCTGTCATCAAGGCTCATCTTTCTGGATTGATGAGGAGATGAGACAGGGCGCTCTTAAACAGGCTTACAGCATCTGATGCTTTTCCTACAAGTGAGAGAGGAGAGAGCATTTGTCATGTTAATGAGAGTGGAATTTTCAGCCTGGCAGGGTAAGGTCTATGTTCATATGAAGGATTGTCTTCCAGGCTAGACCTACTTAAATCTCGTGGGCTAGCAGGCAATGGCTGAGGGGACATTTCAGTCAATACTGAAACCCAGAAGTGGTCTCAAAACTGCTCAATGCCTCCTACTCACATTGGGTTCAAGCTGTATTCCCACTCTTAGTGACAGGCCTTTTTTAAGATTTATTTATTTATTATGTACACAGTGTTCTGCCTGCCTGTACACCTGTATGCCAGAAGAGGGCACCAGATCTCATTACAGATGGTTGTGAGCCACCATGTGGTTGCTGGGAATTGAACTCAGGACCTCTGGAAGAGCAGCCAGTGCTCCTAACCTCTGAGCCATTTCTCTAGATCCAGTAACAGGCATTTTTAAATTTTAATTTCTTTATTAATTTATTTTGCATCCCGATCACAGCTTCCCCTCTCTCCTCTCCTCCTGGTCCCTCCCTCTCACTTCATCTCCCTGCCACCCTCTCACTCTGCCTTTCTCCTCAGAGCAGGCTCCGAAAAAGGGAGGCCTCCCATGGATATCACCCCTTCTTGGCATACCAAGTTGCCATAGGACTAGACTTATCTTTCCCTATTGAGTTTAGACAAGGCAGCCCAGTTAATGGGAAGGGATCCAAGGGCAGGTAACAGAGTCAAAAACGGTCCTTGGTCCTGCTGTTAGGAGTCCCACATGAAGAAAGCCCTAGCTGCACAAGTGTTACATATGTCCGAGGGCCTAGTTCTGTCTCATGTATGTATGTCTCTCTGTTTGGTGGTTCAGTATTTGTGGGCCACTATGTGCCCAGGTTAGTTGGTTCTGTATGTTTCTTGCAGTGTCCTTGACTTCTCTAGATCCTTCCATTCTTCATCCCCCTCCTCCATGGAATACCCCAAGCTCTGCCCAGTGTTTGGCTGTGGGTCTCTGCATCTGTTTCCATCAGTTGCTGGATGAAGCCTCTCAGAAGACAGTTATGCTAGGCTCCTGTCTGGAAGTAAAATGCAATGTTATTAATGATGTCAGGGGTTGGCTCTCTCTCATGGCATTGGGTTTCATGCTGGGCCATTCATTGGTTGATCATTCCCTCAATTTCTGCCATCTTTATTCCTTCATATCTGGTTGGCAGGGCATATTGTGGGTCTAAGGTTTTGTGGTGAGTTGGTGTCCTGGGCCCTCCATTGGAAGTCATAGCTGTTACAGGAGATGGTTGTTTCAGGCTCCATATCCCCCATTGCTAGAAGTCTTGCTATGGCCTCCCTCATAGATTACTGCGAGTTTCCATTGACCTAGGTCTGTAACTCATCCTAGAGATGCTTCTCCCATTCCAGTTCTTTCTCCTCTTCCCTCTCCCACCATTCCCCCCACCACTTGATAGCTCCTGCTCCCCTCCATCCCCCCATTTCCTCCCCTCATCCACCCCCTCCACCAATGTCTATTCTATTTCTCCTTCTCAATGAGATTCCAGCCACAAAGTTGTTGGAATATTTTTTCACCCGCAGAGATGTGTGTATGTATATGTATACAAAACTGATCTGGAACTTTGCTCTATCCAAAGTGTGTGTGTATGTGTGTGAATGTATAAAGTAAGAGAAGCTTGTAGAAGAAGCTTGTTGGAACCTACCTGCTGGAGTCTGTCTTACTTCATCATCAAGTGCAAGTGTGCGTGTGTGTGTGTGTGTGTGTGTGTGGTCTTTTCATCTCCTTTTCTTTTCTTTTTAGGTGGGTGTTGTTTTTCTAATTTCTTTCTCAGCTCGTTTATCATTTGTAAATAGGAGTGCTACTGATTTATTTTTATTTTTATTTTTTTTTAGTTAATTTTGTTTCCAGCCACTTTGCTGAAGGTGTTTATCAGCTATAGAAGTTCTCTGGGAGAACTTTTGGGGTCATTTGTGTATACTTTCATATCATCTGTGAATATTGATACTTTGTTTTCTTTCTCTGTGACCTCCTTCAGTTGTCTTACTGCTTTAGCTAGAATTTCAAGCAGTATGTTGAATAGATATGGAGAGAGTGGACAGCCTTTTCTTGGAATTGCTTTAAGTTTCTCTCTATTTAATTTGATATTGGCTCTTGGCTTGCTATATATTACTTTTATTGTGCTTAGGTATGTGCTTTGTTTCCCTGATCCATCCAAGATTTTTATCATAAAAGAATTCTGGATTTTGTCGAAGGCCTTTCAGCATCTAATAAGATAATCATGTGGCTTTTTTTCTTTCAGTTTGTTTATATGGTGGACTAAATTAATGGATTTTCAAATGTTGGGAGGTTTTAATGACTGCTTCTATTTCCTAAGGGTTTATAGGTCTTAAATTGTTTACTTGATTTTGATTTAACTTTGGTAAGTGTTATCTATCAAGATAATGGTCCATTTCATTTAGATTTTCCAATTTTGTGGAATACAGGTTTTTGAAGTAAGACCTAATGATTCTTTGAATTTCCTCAGTGTCTGTTGTTATGTCCCCATTTTCACTTCTGATTTTGTTGATTTGGATGATCTCCACTGCCTTTTAGTTAGTTTGGCTAAGGGCTTGCCTATTTTGTTGATTTTCCCAAAGAACCAGCTCTTGGTTTTGTTGATTCTTTGACTTGTTCTCTTCGTTTCTAATTTATTGATTTCAGCCCTGAGTTTGATTGTTTCCTGCCGTCTACTCCTCTTGGGTATGTTTGCTTCTGTTTTTTTCTAAAGCTTTCAGGTGTGCCGTTAAGTTACTAGTATGAGATTTCTCCAATTTCTTTAGTGTTATGGAATTTTTTAGTGTATGAACTTTTCTTCTAGCACTGCTTTCATTTTGTCCCATAAGTTTGGGTATGTTGTGCCGTCATTTTCATTGAATTTTAGAAAATTTTTAATTTTTCTTTATTTCTTTGTTGACCCAATGGTCATTGAGTAGAGAGCTGTTCAGTTTCCATGACTTTTTATGCTTTTTATTGTTTCTTTTGTTGTTAAAGTCTAGCTTTAATCCATGGGGGGATGATAAGTTACAGGGGGTTATTTCTCTTTTTTAAATTAAATTTTTATTTTTTTAATATTAGTTACAGTTTATTAACTTTGTATCCCAGCTGTATCCCGCTCCCTCATTCCCTCCCTCATCTTCTCCATACCCTTTTCCAAGTCCACTGTTAGGGGAGGACCTCCTCCCCTTCCATCTAACCCTAGCTTATCAGGTATCTTCAGGCCTGACTGCACAGTCCTCCTCTGTGGCCTAGCAGGGCTGCTCCTCCCTCGGTTGGGGAGAAGGGTGTGTGTGTCAAAGAGCTAGTCATTGAGTTCATGTCAGAAATAGTCCCTGTTCCCCTTACTAGGGTACCCACTTGGATACTGAGCTACCATGGGCTACATCCTAGTAGGGGTTCTAGATTATATCCATATATGGTCCTTGGTTGGAGATACAGTCTCATAAAAGACTCCTGTGCCCAGATATAGTTGGTCCTTGTGGAGCTTCTGTCCTCCCCAGGTCATACTAACTCCCCTTCTTTCATATGATTCCCTGCACTCTGCCAAAGGTTTGGTTATGAGTCTCAGTATCTGCCTTGATACACTGCTAGGTAGAGACTTTCAGAGGCCAGAGGGTTATTTCAATTTTTTTTGTTTGTTTGTTTTGTATCTGTTGATACTTGCTTTATGACTGCTGATTCTGCCTGTTGGAGGGTTTGTTCATTTTCTGTCTGCAGTCGGCGGAGCATCATTGCCTGGGCAGGAGGAGACCGTGTTCATAGAATGAGTGAGAGAATCCTATGAATGCCTGTGGGCAGCTAGCATGCTCTCTTCCTGACTAGCCCACCCAGCGCACTTCAGGCTCCCAGCAGCTTAAGCTCCAGATTCTCTGCCTTTGACCCAAGCACCTGTCTCAGGACTACTGTCAGACTCATACCAGTGCTTTCTTCACTCACACCGGAACCCGAGCCTCGCCCTGAATAGGAGCCGCTGCCATTGCTATTTGCTGTAGGCTCTTTCCCCCATGGGAAAGAACACCCTGTTGGCCTCCTTCCCAGCCTGCTCAGTGGTACCTGTCTTGAAGTACCAACGTTGAAACGCACAGAGTGGACTCAGAGATTTCTGCCGGATTTGCTTCACTTCCTCCTCTTCACCAACCATCACTCGCCAGCCACCATAATTAGTTAATTGATTGATTAATTAATATGCAATCTGCTAAGTACTGTGGTTAGAAATAGATTTTCTGTAGAGTTAATGAAGCTTAAGCTTGAGAACTTTGACTCTCTGGACTTGTTCCAAAGCCCTAGCTGAGTGTTCACATGATTCTCTGTTTTTGTAAACTACGTGAAAGTTAGCTGTGATCCACGCTCGGGTAGAGTGGACTCTTTTCTACTCCGACTTCCTGTCTTATGGTGTTACACGGCAGACACTCTGGGATAAAAGAGAAGGGAGGCTGAGAATGCCTATGTTTGGGCTGAAGGCACATGTACGTGGCTCTTCAAAGTCATTTCCAGGAGTATTTAAGACATTGCTACCCATCTTGCGTTACAGTGGGTTTGCGTCATGCTGCGCTGAGCCTGGGTGAGCTTACCTGCCACTGTGACGTGGCATGGGTAGAGTGTGTGAGGTGATGTAAGAGCCACGGTTCTCACACAAAAAGAATGTGGGCAGAGATGAGAGTAATTTGAAATGTACAGAGCAGAACTAAATTTGAAAAAAAAAATGCCCCATCTAATATGTAAAACTAAACGGAGACTTTGTTTCTCATTGTTATCTATTTTAATGAATATCTTTTATAATAACTGTAAACATGTGTTTATTTTTGACGGGAATCATAAAAAATAGAATTCAGCAGGGATTCTGTGCAGCCATATAGAGTTTGTCTATAGATAATGCAGACATTTTGTTGTTGTTGTTGTTAATGTGTGTGTGTGTGTGTGTGTGTGTGTGTGGGTGGCATGTGGATGTTAAAGAACAGCCCGCTGGGATCAGTTCTCCCCTATTACGTAAGTCCTGGGGGCCCAACTCAGGTTGCTAGGCTAGGCAGCAAATGCCTTTGCCTTCTGGGCCCATCTCACCAGCCCCCAACTCTCAGTAAGAGAAACAAGTTTTGCTCTATGGTGGCAGAGGGATGGCTGAGTTAGGGTTTTCTTCTGTCTATAGAAAACATCCAGCAGGCCTTCTGGTGTTGGTCTCCTTGGTTTGCCTGTGGTATATATGCAAGATTAGAGTCTCACAACAGTGTGATGCAGCCATGATCATTCAGGCCTTTACAGCCATTGAAGCAGGACATTCTCCCCAATGGTTGGATACCATAAAAAGCTAAAATGATACGCTCAGGATGCGAGGCTAAGCACTGCACTCAGGGTCAGCCGCTTTCGACCCAGAGAAGAGCATTTCTGATTGCATGCGGGTTGATGCCCCAGGTCCCGCCTCTGAGAAAAAGGTGTCGGACGGGTCTGATGCTCTTTGGGTGGATGACACCTAAATGAACATCAGTACAAAGTCCCAATTTATTTCTAATATCAGAGATCAGACCTCTACTCTTGCCTGATGCGTCTAAAACAAAAAGGGGGAACTGTAGAGAGCTGCGGAATGCTATGCCTTAAAGATGGAGCTGGTTTCCGCCTTCCACCTTCCCGATGGTGAGTGCTCTCTGTCACGAACAATTCCACATTTGGCTAAGGCTGAGGATCTGGCTTGCTTCCATGTATGTGGACCTATCTGCATTGCACACGTGGCACGCCTGGGTTGGCTACCCAGAGGCTATTTAAGCTGTGGGCTGGTTTTCCCCAGGGTCCGAGGATTGTTCAAGGTTCCTGAATAAACTGCATTGAAAAAAAAAAAAAAAAAAGAAAACATCCCAACATCACTGTTGTGTGAAAGATGACTAAGAGTGTGCAACCAACCAAGTGGAGAAATAAAAGGAGGACAGAATCTGGAAGGACCTCAGTTTACTAAGTGTAATGCTATTTTTTTCCGGTTTTCTGATAGATGTTAATCTGTAGCTCAAGTTTGCTTTTTTTTTCCCTACTGTAAGTAATGACACTTTTACCTTCTAAATTATTATTTTTTAAATGAGGGATACATAAACAGTGTTAGCATCCAGATCCTACCCTACCTTGGTACCTTGGTAACTGCAGGGGAATTTATAGTTGTGGGGGAGGCAGGGTGCTCAAAGAAAGGTCCTGGTGAGGAGGTTGCTGAAAGAGGAAGCACTGGAACTTCTGGCCTTCCCCAGATAAAACCGAACATTGTAGGACTGGCTTGCCGAAGTCGTGGGGTTTCTTTTTAGTCTCAGTCATATCAGGGCTTACGGCTTCCCTGGTGTTTGTTGCTGGGGACGGGTGTCTTCATATTAAAACTCGCTTGGTACAGAGGAAGTGTGTGCAGTCAGCACTGTTCCGTGCACTGAATTCCTGAGCTGAGAAGCAGCCGGAAGCTGTAACTTTAAGGTTGTTTGTGGCTCCTGGCTCAGTGAGGCAGAGGGGGCATCTCTGTGCTTCTGCCGGGAGCTCAGCTTTTTGGGGAGGGGGAGCTTCTCTTCGGCATGTACAGCAGTGGGTGATATCCAGGAGGTTTTCCTGTGTAGACTAGCTTCAGAGGAGAGTGAGTGAGAACCAGAGCCCCAAGAAAGACCAGGAGAGCACCTTGTGATGTCTTTGGCTGGGAGATTGATGTTAATTTCAATTGTTAATTCAGTAATTGTTTATTGTGTAACTGCCATGTGCTGATCATATTCTAAGGCCATAGAAGAACACAAAGCATTATTTAAAAAAAAGCCCACAACAAAATAACGAAAGTTAACTTCTATGGAAGAGATGGTTTTTGGTATTGTTGTTTTGTTTTTTGTTTTTGGAAGTGACAAGAACAAAGGGAACCTTGTGGGAAAGGGGAATGGGCCGAAACAGGGCCCGCAGGAATACAGGCTCCCTGGCAGTGGATGCGAAGTCCCCAAGCGTCACAGTGAAGTTAGGTGCAAACTTTGCATTGCAGTCTGGGGTGCAACGGGCTTGCTCTCATGTAACAATGGCGTTCACCCTGTGGAGCCAGAGAGAAACCGAAGGTGCGTGAGCACACTGCAATGTGAGTTCTGCGGTTAATCGGAGAGAAGCTCTTAAGGTTTGCAAAGGAGAGAACGGCGCACTGATCTGGGTCACTAACTTCTCAAGGAGGCTGGTTAGGGGGGTCTGAGGCAGAACTGGGGAAGTCAGAAGTGAAGAGAAGGTCAGCGCTGGCCAGAGCCTAGGAAGTAAAATTCGTAGATCTTGGGACCTGCACAGACAGCGCTCTAGGGATGGAGGATGCAGTAAGCACCGCATAGCCAGGTCCCCAGAGAGGCAGGATGCAAAGTTGGAGGAAGGCTCCGGCGACAGAAGCATCGACAACGCTTGTGCTTGTGTGGAGTTTCAGGTGACACGAACAGCTGATAGAAACCGTCTTTGGGTCATTTGGTTTCTAAGTCTGCTGGGGAAATTCTGCAGGCTTTTGCAGTTCCTAGATAGAGGTGTTTCTTGGACACAGGACATGTGTGAACTTGCTGCAGAGGAGTGGATAGACGGGGGGGGGGGGGGGGGGGGGGAGGAGGTGCGGCCTATGGATGGACCACAGTCACCATGCATCCATCTGGACGTGGACAGAGAAGCAGGACCTTTAACGAAAACCCACGGAGGCCAGAGGAGTGAACCAAGAAAACTGCTTCATTGGTCTCCCGGAGAGAAGCCAATGGAGAACTTCTGAGTCCACTTTATTAATATAAGAAATGTTTATTAAACACCCTTCGCTGCGCCGTTGCTTTCCCACTAATTACCCGATGACTGGAGTTAGACACCCAGATGGTTGTACTGTTGAAGCGCATACGGCTAAGTCTACCACGGAAAGAAAAGGCTGAGAGTAAGGTCCCCTGGCCCTCAGCAAGAAGGCACAAGACGCTGCCCGTGCAGTGGGCAAAGCTGTGTTGGAGACCGCCAGATGGGGACCCGGCAGAGGCACGCGGCAAGCAGGTGGCCTGGGGACATGAGCCGAGGCCTGCTGCGTGGCTTCTATCCAGAGCCACCAGTGTGTCCCCGCTGCTTGGCTGGCGAGCGCAGCTTCCCTTAGAAGTCTCAGAATCCTTCCTTAAGCCACCAGGCTGCGCCCTACCGGTTTCTCCCCCCAAAGCAGCCCAAACAATCTGCTCTGATGCCACCGAGCCAGGGAGGAGGCAGCGGACCAGCTGCGCCAGCTGTGGAGTTGAGGGTGGGGGTGGGAAGGAGGAAGGAGTGTCCTACTTCCGGAAAACCGCGCAGAGACAAAATTCTCACTGTTACAGGCAGAATTTAACAGGGGCTAGATGAGAGGATGTCACAGCGCAGGCCATAAAATGTTGTCCCCAGGCACCTGTAGTTGCAAACACCGCCTAGAAAGTAAAAGAGCTAAGAAAAAACAACGATGGCTTAAGATATATGGAGAGTTTCAAAGGACATGGCGTACCGCAGGAAAGGGATGGGCATTTTTGTTATGGAGAAACTCCCAAGACAGATTTGGTTTGTCTCTGCTTTTGCTTTTGGGCCACTTAGGGCACAGGAGCAATCCTGACTACAGGGGTATTCACATCCGCTGACCCCCACCTCGTCCTTCTTGCTTTTTCTGGACTCTTCTTTAAGTGCTTTGTAGAGCCACGTGTCAAACACTTCCAAACACTTGTGATACAGGCGTGCCTGGCATCTGTTTTGCTGGAGGAGAAACAGCCCCCTAGTGAGGGGATTTCGCTGTCAAAGCTGCCCAGCAGCAGGACTGGGGAGTGAACCAAAGCCGGGCTTTGGGGAGGAGGGGGTTCCAAGTGCTCCCCGTGCTCAGCTTCCTGAGATTCACACTATGCCGCCCCTCCACCCCCCTTCTGGATTTGCATCCCGTACCTCCCAGGCAGTTCTGCTTCTGAACCAGGAACTGGGTGTTGGAGAAATCACGAGGTTGGGGGTCTCAGAACGCCGCCTGTGCACGGGAAGTTGGGAGGCCAGCGAGAGGACGTATAGGCTGTGGCCCGGTTGCCTCCCTGATTGTGTCTCCATCGTTAAAGATCTCTCTTCAGTTCTTACATAAAATTCCATTCACTCTGCCCAACAGTTGGCCATCAGGCTCAGCATCTGCATTGATAGTCTGCAGGGCAGAGGCTTTCAGAGGCCCTCTGTGGTAGGTTCCTAGGTTGTTTCCTGTTTTCTTCTTCTGGCTTTCAGAGGCTCTCTGTGGCAGGTTCCTAGGTTGTTTCCTGTTTTCTTCTTCTTCTGATGTCCATCCTCTTTGCCTTTCAGGATGGGGATTGAGCATTTTAGTTAGGGTCCTCTCTTTTGCTTAGTTTGTTTAGATGCACAGATTTTAGTGGGTTTATCCAGGAGAGGACAGGAACTCCACAAGGAGAGCAACAGAACAAGAAAATTTGAACACAGGGAACTTCCTAGAGACTCATACTCCAACCAAGGACTATTCATGGAGATATCCTAGAACTCTTGCACAGATATAGCCCATGGCAGTTCAGTGTCCAAGTGGGTTACATAGTAATGGGAAGAGGGACTGCCTCTGACATAATCTGATTGGCCTGCGCTTTGATCACCTCCCCCTGAAGGGGGGAGCAGCCTTGCCAGGCCACAGAAGATGACAATGCAGCCACTTCTGATGAGAACTGATAGTCTAAGATCAGAAGGAAGGAGAGGAGGACCTCCCCTATCAGTGGACTTGGGGAGGGGCATGCATGTAGAAAGGGAAGGAAGGGTGGGATTGGGAGGGGAGGAGGGAGGGGCTTATGGGGGATACAAAATGAATAAAGTGTAATTAATAATAATAATAAAAAAGAAAAAAAAAGATCTCTCTTCAGCCAGGTTGCTGCGGGTGAGGCGGAGGGGAAGCACAGGCCGCAGAAGCAAGCCAAGTCACCGCCGTGGAGTGGCATGTAGGCAGAATCAGTGCTGAGTGGGAACCATGTCTGCTCCTTAGCATTTATGGCATGATTGGGGCCTGGGTCAGAATGTAAAGCAAGCACGCACCTCCACGTCAGCGATCTGAGTGGGGCTTGTCCCCTCCGGGGAATAGTTCTGTTGACAGCTGCCGTCTTGCTGCTAGTCACAGGCATTACCTGCCTCCACTGTTCCTGACCTCTTCAGGGGGTGATAACATTGGCAGATTCCTTTGTGCTAATTAATCACTGAGTTGTTTTGTCTTGTCCTTTGTTTTGCTTTGTAAGCAGCGGTTGGTTCTCAACCTTCCTAATGCTGACACCCCCTGATACAGGCTGTGGTGATTCCCCCAACTATAAAAAATATTTTTGTTGCTACTCTGTGACTGTAATTTTGCTACCTTTATGAACTGTAATGTAAATATCTGTGATTTCCGTGTTAAGTGGCTCCTGTGAAAAGGTCATTATGACCCCTGAGAGGTCGTGACCCTCAGGTTGAGAACCGTTGTTAGACTGTTGTTTCAAAAGGCAAGGTGTCTTTTGTTATCGTTGTTGATAAAAGCATATAAAGAAGCACCAGAAAGTTTGTCAGCTGTTTTCGCTTTGTTGTTTCTTCAGAGGTGTGTGAAGCCTGTGGCTTGCTGGCCGTCCAATTGGGAATGCCACATTTTCACACACACGGTGTTTGCTTTCCAGCTTGAGTTCATGGCAGAGAGACCCTGCAGCCTGGTGGAAACCATCGTCTAGTAGTTAACTGATTTGAGCCAGGACACTTTTTTGTTGTTGTTGTTGGGTGGGGCATGTCTTAATTTACACCCCTCACAGCCATTGAACCCCTCTAGGGTCTTAACGAAGGTGGTCCGGTCATTTTATTACTATTATCATTTTGCTTCCATGTGCAGCTGAATGTGTGATGTGATTTTGCAGGTCCAATGGCTAGAGATTGGCCAGCTTCCACGCTCATTTAAAAACACCGTTGGTACCTCTGCGGGGGGGGGGGGGGAGTTCAATGTGCTATCTCTAAATCTGCCCTTCTGAAAGATTTAGTGACCAGATGTCCAGGATCAGTGAAGAAGATCTTGCCTGCCAGAGTCAATATTTTTTCCCTATCATCCTGCTGGCCCAGGGATTTGGAAATCCCCATTAAGTCTTTCAAGCTGTGGATGTCTGGATGTCTCTGGCAGAATATTGCTAGCCAAATTCTGGGTTCCTAGGCCAACCCTGCTGTAATGTTTGACTTTTTTTGGTCTTTATTATGTCTTCTTTTTAAAAATTAGCTTTTAAAAAAACAAACAAAAGCTCTCTCTTCTATTTTTCCCATTCGAGCCCATTTATCTTTCTTCTTGCCTCTGACTTTGTTTCTTCCCAAACTCAGAAATGCTTCTACTGGATTCCATCTTGTTATCCCTCTCTGTTTGCTTTAGGTATAAGATAAGGGATGGGGCCCTGCATCTTGGTGTGGTTTTCAGATGACCGGACCTGCATTACCAGCAAGTCTGTTGGAAATATAGGCTTCCAGTTGTTCCTCCAGACCTCCTGGCTCCCAGTCTGTTTTGATGAGCTGCCTAGGAAGTTGGCATGTGTGTTAAAGTTTGAGGAGTTCCTCTTTAAGGGGACGCCTGAAGAACCTAGATCTCCCCAGCATCTGTGACATAGCAAAAACATTTTCATATGGTTTTGCTTTCTTGTTGTCCTGTGTTGGGGAATGGGATGCCAGAGCTAGAGTTGGTACCATATTCTCAAGCACACGACTCTTGATAAGTGGCTTATTTTGGAAAAATTATCATCCTTATCTGTACCAATCTGTAGCTTCTTTGCCCATGTTTCCTCAGCAGATCAATGAAGCTCTCACGCTATGGAGATATATATTAACTGGTAAGAATACATGCATCAGTGTGGTGGTTTGAATGTCACACCTGCAATTGTCTAAGCTGTTTGAATACCTAGGCCCCACTGGTGGCACTGATTGGGGAAGCCTAGGAGGTGGGAGAATTACATCACTGGGAGGGTGGGGCTTTGAGAATTTAAAGACTCTTGCCATTTCGGCTTCCTGCTCATGGTTCAAGACATGAGCCCTTAGCTTCCAGCTTCCGGCACCGTGCCTCTACTCCGCCATCATACTCATCTATCTGGAAGTGGAAGCCAAACAGACCCTTCTTTCTGTGATTTGCCTGGGTCGTGGTGTTTGATCACAGCAAGGGAAAATTAGCCGGTACAGTCACTTTGATAGTGAGCGAGGGTCAACAGAACTGCGGGGAGAGGAGCAGCTGTCAGGATTTCAACCGTGTATATACTAAGTAACATGTTTCACCAGGCAACCAGATGGCTCTGTTTCATCCGTGTAACAGTCACTACCCTGAGATGAGGAGCCTGGTGAGCAAGCATCCCGGCTCTGTGATTGGCAAGCTCCTCAAAATGACAGGCTGCTCATAGGAAGCAAGGGCTCCCACTGGGTTCTGATGTTAGCATATCACTTCCAAAAGTTTATAGCCTCTTTCTCACAGGCACCAGAGAGTCAGTAGGAAGTCACTGTGGCCATCCTCCAAGAAGTTTAAAGGCAGATAGGTTTCCTGGGGATTCTGGTTGACCAAGCAGATTCCAAGGCTCTGAATTTTTTCAAGGGCCCCCAGATGTCAAGGACAGTGCACGTCCAATGACAAAGAATGTTGCTCAGCTCTCGTCTCCTCTTCCCAGAAGTGGAGTTTTAAACTGAGGAATAGTTAGCATTTCCAAGTGCATGCCACCTGGGCTACTTTGCTTTTTCAGAATGAGTTCAGAGAGTTTAAGATTTAGGGGAGTAATTATGGTCATGCCTTTTCTTTTTTAAAAAGCAAACTACATATCTCATGGTATACTACATTCATCCAGAACAAGAAAGACAGAATACATAAGCCTTCAATCCCTTTTGCCTCCCATCCATCTAGCCACTGTCACCAATATAATCTCCCCGAAACACTGCTTTACCTTGTCATTTTTCTGCTTGAGAATTTACAGTCATTTCCTCTTTCCTATTGGGTCAAGTCTAAATTTATCTGCTTTCAAGGACTCTCATAACTTGGCTCACTGTGTTTATTCAATTTTAGTCTCTTCCTCTTCCCAGGCAGAACTCTCCCTGTCACTCAGGCCTGCCTCTGAGCTGCTCCGCTCCAGCCAGCTCACCTGAATCTTGTTTTAGGTTCACTCTCCTGTGACGTTGCCTCTAACTTGTGGTCAGTTTTATGAATTCCTTTGGCCACGCAACTCAGCATTAGATTTAAATTTAAAATTCTCTTAATGTAGGAGGTTGAACAGGGTGTGGACCAGATACCCACACTAAATCAACTGGAAAGAGAGGTTCATTTAGGCTCACGGTTTCAGAGGGGACAGTCCATGATTGCTAGCCCTGTAACTTTGGGTCTGTTGTAGCATAATAGTTCTGGTGGGAGTGTGTGACAGAGGCCTGTTTAACCTCATGGTAGCAGGAAATCCAAGAGGGAGAAAGGAAAGGATTGAGGGTTTCAATCATCCATTTGAGGTCATGTCAATGTTTTAAAGTCCTTCTACTAGGCTCTATCTTCTGACTGATCCATCTTTTCCCAGAATACTGCAGAATGGTGACTAACCTTTTTAATGCATGGATCTCTTGGGATATTCTAAAGACAAATGGTAGCAGATACTATCGCCTCTAGAATTATAGGGACCTGGAATCTTGGAATGTGAATCTTAGCAGGATATAACTGGCATGAGGTAGGGCCTAAATCTAATAGCTAATTTTATGATAAGAAGACTCCTGTATGAGGCTTTATATCTTATAACCATTACTCCCCTGTGTGATCTAACCTCCCAAAAGAAAACTTTGCATATACTATGCATAATGACATCACAGACTTAAAAGATATCATCATGCATGTTACATATGATGCCATATATACATACACTATTTTTATTATCCACTAATCTAGGCACATAGAATTGTGAATAGACCGATTTAGACCTGAGTGTGCAAGGGTTCCCTTTCTATTGCATCCTTGGAGGCACATATCATCTTCCATTTTCTGATAATAGCTATTCTGTCATGTGCAAGAAAATGTTTTACTGTGATTTCAGTTTATATTTCCTAGTGATTAGACATGTTGGATATTCCCCCCCATACTTATGTTGACTGTTGGTAAACCTTGAAGATTATCTATTCATTTCCCTGGCCCACTTTGAAATTGTTTTCTTTTCTTGCTGTTAAGGTTGTTGTTTGTTTGTTTGTTCTTTTTTGGCTTCTGTATGTATTTTGGATATTAATGACCCAGTTGCTTCATAAGCCAGTAATTGTTCAGTCCATGATGCTTTAGCATTCACAATCTAGTGCCAAAGTCTTGAAGGGTTCTTGGAGAGCTATTGGTCTTCAGTGCACACTGGAAGGCCAAAGAAGACGGGTCCTGATGTCGACAAGGGATATCACTAGCAGTGGCTGCAGCAGAGTAGATCACAAACAAGACAAATAGGCAACCAGGCAAACAAAACAAAACAACAACAAAATAAACAAGACAGTTTCCCCCACAGCCTCTTCGCATCTATGTGACTGTGAGAAGGTGCTGTGAATTTGAGGAGAGAGTCTGTTCATGTTCCAGGAAATCGTCTTACAGTCTCTCCCAGAGGCAAGTTTCTGAGTTGGTTGTAGATGCAGTGAAGTTGATAACCAAGATTAACCACCACAGTGGTGAATTACATTTACTAATCACCTGATGGTACACTATTGGGACCTGCTCCAGTGAAGGTACCCTATTCTAATTTCTTGATACTGGGTACAGAACCCAGGTTGGTGCATTCTAGGCAAGCACACTGTCACTAGTCTAGATGCCCAGCACCATCTGTACTTCTAATTTTGAGACAGGGTTTGTTACGCTGCCCGCTCTGTCCTTGAACTTACTCAGTAGCAGAGCAGACACTGAACTTACCTTCCCGATGAAGCCTTGAGGGGAGCTGGGGTGGGAAGAGGGGGAGTATCATTCCGGGAAGGTTGTGTCCTGTGGCTTTCCAAGCCAGATGAGAGTGCCGCCCATACCCTGGCAGGAGTAGGGTAGCTTCCTACTGTTAGGCCCAGGGGAGCCTAATTTCCAGGGGGCAGATAAGGGGAACTCAGGAGACCCGATTGACGCAATGTGCAAGAGGTTTATTCAAGCCTTCACACGATGTGGCTGCCCCCCAAACCAGCAAGGAACAGCAGCGGGAGACAGAAGCCCCCGGTTTTTAAAGGAAAGAGCATGGGAATCGCGGAGGTTGCAAACTTGGCAATACTGGATTGGGTAGGGTAGTTGACTTTAAAATGATTGGTCTATTATAGGCGCCAAGACCAGTCAGTCCCGCCCCCGGTTGCGATGGTTATCTCATCTCCTACTGCAGATCTGGACACTCCTTCAAAGCAGCAGGGTGGAGACCTTTCGCATTCCTTTGAAATGGGGTGGGGTCTTGTTTCTATTCACCAGCTCCTGCTTTTTGGAAAAGTACTGGGTGATCTTAGTTGAATATGGGGTAAAAAATTTATAAAGAAGCCTATAAAGTTAACTTGTTCCTTTCACTACCTAAATCAAGTCTGGGTGTACTCAACTTCATAGAGACAAAGGCTATACATCATGTCTCCCTGCCAGAGAAGCCAGAAATCATGTGTCCAGCAGTCTGCTAATCTAACTGACTGATATACTTGGGAAGTCCCTGGCCCCTTCTGAATCTTCTGCATTTGAATTGGTGTGTCATTAACATTTGCCAGTCTTCAATCAGGTCCGAATATGCAAATTAGGTGCATTTCCTCCTTTGTTCTTGAACCTCCCTTCCCCCATGAGCTTATATAAATTAGCCCCTTACTTCAATAAACAAACTGTCCTCCAAAACATCAGGGGATAGAGTGGGGGTTTGGTGGGGTAGAGCATGTGTCCTTCATACCTATGTATTCACCTACTCACCGCTGCCACCCAGAACCTGCTCCCCTGCTCCTTTACATCCTGAGACTACCAGTGCCCAGTAGCTGATGGGGTGGGGGACCCAGAGTGTCCACCCAATTCATGGTTCAAATGTAATCGAAGGTATTAAAAGGTAGGGCCTTTGGTAGGTGATACGGTGTCTCTGCTCTCATGGGTGCATCAGTGCCCTTCTGAAGGAGGTCTAAATATGCATGTTACCCCTTGGGCATCTCCTTGGTGCCTTTCTAATAGAAGGGACAGGTTTAAAGCAGACACCATCCATGGGTCCCTTGATACTGGATTTCCCAGTATCCTGAATTAGGAGCAATAGTTTCTGAATTATTGCCTAGGGTATTTTGTTTTTAGCACACATATGGACAGATACAATGTGGTGAAAATAAGGTCATTGTTATTTCATGCCAGTACTATGTCCCTAGATGCTGTGTATATGTTGCTCTTTGAAGACTGTTTCCTGGGCTCATTGAATGGATATTTCCTCTTCAGTGTACCAGGGATCATGGGAAAAGACTTTTTTTTTTTAACCTTTTTTTTCTTTTTCTTTTTCTCATTAGTTACATTTTGTTAATTCTGTATCCCAGTTGTATCCCTCATTCCCTCCCAATCCCACTCCACTCCCTCCCTCATCTCCTCCCTGTCCCTTTCCAAGTCCACTGATAGGGGAGGACCTCCTCCCCTTTCATATGACTCCATTTTGTCAGGTATTTTCAGGACTGGCTGCAAAGTCCTCCTCTGTGGTCTAGCAGTACTGCTCCTCCCTTGGGAGGTGGGGAGGTCAAAGAGCTAGTCATCGAGTTCCTGTTAGAAATAGTCCTTGTTCCCCTTACTATGGGAAACCAATTGATTACTGAGCTATCACGGGTCACATCCGAGCAGAGGTTCTAGGTTTTATCCTCTCATGGTCTTTGGTTGAGTGTCCATCTCAGAAAAGACCCTGGGCCCAGATATGTTTGGTCCTTGTGGAGCTCCTATCCTTTCCACATCAAACTCCCCTTCTTTCATATGATTCCCTGCACTCTGCCGAAGGTTTGGTTATGAGTCTTAGTATCTACTTTGAAACACTGCTAGGTAGAGTCTTTCAGATGCTTTCTGCGGTAGACTCCTGTCATACGTTCAATGCATATCCCATTTGTCTTTCTAAATGAGGATAGATCATCATACCCCGTGTCCGCTTTCTTGATTATCTATATAAGTGAGTATATTCCATGTTTGTCTTTCTCCTTCTAGGATACTTCACTCAGAATGATCTTTTATAGATCCCACCATTTGCCTACAAATTTCATGATGGAATACTACTCAGCAATCAAAAAAGAGGAAATCATGAAATTTTCAGGGAAAAGACTTTTCTTTTCTTTCTTTTTTTTTTTTTTTTGCTATTTTATAGCACTAGTCTTGATAAATTTATAGTACATATGAAGCATTGTGCTCCCTGCATAAATAAATGTGTAAGCAAATGTCCCTGTGTGAGATTTCCATACAGGTTATCATACCTCTTAGTTTTGGTTAACTTCTTCCTTTCCAGTCTTCTCCATCTCTTAGTACTGCCTTCCTGCTTAAACCTTCCCACCCCCTGCCATTCCTTCCTCTTCATGCATTTAGATAAGAAGTGGTGATATCTCCGGTTGTCTCCTTGCTCAGTAGTCAGCCTAGAGTGTGAGTTGGGTGACATGGAGTTGATCATAGTTCTTAGCATGTGAAAACATACAGTCAACATGGATGGAAGGAATGACTGAGGTTACAGCTCTCCAACCAAAGAATTATCTATCTATACCACACACACACAAACATGCACATGTATGTAAGATGCACACGCATACATGAATGCACACACATAGGCACTTAAGCGGGCACACACATGCACACACAATTTTGGAAGGGTTAATTTTAGAAGTTAAACAGACAATGTTCTACTAACTGAAAGTATGTTAGCAGAATCAGGTCTTTCAGGTCCTCAGACATTTACTATTTCTATGAATATAAATATTCTTTCCAACTTTCTTCAGTGTAGCAGTATGTGGCTTAGCAGCTGTGACGAAAGGATTAATGCTGTAAATGAGGCAGTCCCTGTGTTGACATAGTATACCTTTGTGCTTATTGCCACGCATACACCTTTGCCCCAGGGCAGTATTAGTGCCTAGACTATTGACTTCCTTGCTTTGCCCATTGCTTGAAGTTTCTAATATTGCGTATTTATGAACACCTGATATTACGGTGGAAGTTGTAGCTTTTCCCTTACCTTGCATTTCTTGAGAATCTTGTCATAAATCTCGAATTTGGGCATCTGAAACATACAGCAAGTAAGATGTGTGCTGTTCACATTCAACTAGATGTCTCTCAGACGGGCAACAAATCAGCGGACAGCAGATTGCAAAGTTTGGGTGGGGGTAATTCACTGATAGGATCAATAGCAGAAGAGGGAGGTAATTCCTAGTCCCATTTTCCTGCATAATAATGCCTTAACATGTCTTCTAGAAGTAAATAATTACCATTTCCATCACTGCTTAGGATAGCTTGTTAGGCACAAAACATTCAGGAACTTCTGCATCATGAATTAATTATTGCTGGAGACCTTGTGAGAGGAGGGTAATTCTTGGGCCAGAAGGTGGGGATGGCAGAAGATTCTGGGTTCCGAAGTTGCTGCTGCTGTTGCTGATACACACAAGAAAAAGGTTTTGGTTATGGACTGTGAAGAAGCAGCAACCAGAGAATGATATGTCTGGAACAGAGGAGGATTAACAAGACTTCGTGTAATGACTGAGAACATCATCAGAGGAGCCAGGTTTGAGAAACAAGATGCAAAGTAATGAGACAATATGACCAGTTACAAGAAAGGTAGTAAAGTGCTGTGTGTCCTGAGACGTGCATAAGATCCAGAAGGCACCTATTGGAGGCAGAGGAGCCCAGAGAACTCTGGGGTCCACACTGGCAGGCAAACACCCTGTTTGCTCTGTCTTGCTAGGGCTATGAGATCCCATGATCCTGCACTCTATCTTAATTACAGTCTTGAAAATGTTTCTAGTTGAAGCCTGCATGGTTTGAGTTGAGCAGCTACTGTTCCTTTAAAGATGGCGTTCTCCTTTTCATTGCTCTCCTTTCTGCCATCCTTCTTTCCTGTTTTTATGTATTTTATCTGAACACCTACAGGGGATGCATGTGTCCACATGGACTGCTAAGTGTGGGCTTGATCCTATCCATCCCTGTCTGTCTCATTCCAGCCTGTGGCTTTGAGTGCCACTTTTGTTCACTTTCAAACATGCTTGCAGTTCAGCTCCCAATAGCAAAGCCAAATTTCCAATTGCCTGTCTTGGTTTCTTTTCCTGTGTGTTTATTTCCATACCTATGTAGCCTTTCACTTCAACCAGTATTTCAAAATAATTTCCCCAAAACTCTCTCTGGTGCCCTCTAGTGCCAATCCTGTTCACCGTGCCTCTTCAGCATCTCCTTGCTTTGTCCTGTCAATTCTCACAGGATCTTTTCCTAGTTTGTATCTAATTCACAGGCCACCGAAATGTTTAAAGGGCTTCAATAGCATCCTCATTGGCCCTGTAGATCTTTATCAAATACCTGTTGTATCCTGGGAATGTTCTAAGCTATGAACAGAACAAAAGAAAAGCTCTCATTAAAGAGCTTGTGCCATTTTGCGAGAGTAACAGCAATTAGACACAAGCAATTTCCTTAGGGTGTTAGACCACAGGGAAAGGCTGTAGCAGGTGAGTGGAGAAGGAATGCCAGGGTTCATGTTGTCATACTCATGCACAGTGAAAATCTCGTAGAGAAGGTAGGTTTTGTGCAGGGAACTGGGAGGCGGTGAAGCAACGAACTGCACATGTATCTCCATCAATAGCAGATGTGGGTGGGAACAGGCTTGGTCTGTTCATTGCTCAGCTGTGTATCCCAAGGTGTTCTGGCTAAATCAGCTGGAATAGACTAGAATGAAGGAGAGGTGAAAGGAGATGGCTGAAAAGGGCCCTATTTTATCAGACAGTACAACGACAGATCTTGCTTTGCCATGGTAATAGAAAAGTAACTAAGACACTGTGGTTTCAGGCACTACTTTAAGCTCCTGGAAAGAGTTTCTGGAAGGAATGGTGTGGAGTGGCTTTAGAGAAACCACTCTGCATGGCCTGCTGAAAATAGATGATGTAGTACAAAGGCATGGGAAGAGGACAGCTGTTTAGGTCAAGAATGAGGGAGGCTTGAATGAGGGAGGTGCTTGTAGAGGATGTCTAGAAAAGGATTAATTTAGATGTACTTTGAAGGTTGACCTTGACTAGATTTCTCAATAAACCCTGTGCAGGAAGCACAGGAGAATGAAAAACATAAAACCAATTTCAGAGTTTATACTTGATGCAAAGAGAAGGGGTAGGCTGATGTTTATCGAGCTAGGGACGTGTAGGGAGATGTTGGTGTGAGAGGGGAAGCAGAGCTGGGCTAGGATATAGTCACACATTGTGCATTTGCTTTAAATTTATTAAATTTCAGATGTCTTTTGGCATTCAAATACATATATTGAACAGGTAGTATGACTATACATACAGTGGGACTATAGTTCTGGGCTTCAGAGAGGACTGAAGATGGACGTCTGAGAGCATCATCAGTTACCGCATGAGACAGTTCATACCTGGAGAGTCCTGGGAGTGAAGAAGCAGAAGTTCACAGGTCAGTCCTCGAAGAAACAGGATTTAGAAAGGAGAAAGCTGAGGCCGCTGGGAAGAGGTAAGAGAAGACCACTAAGATAGTGCATTGGGTGGAGTGTAGAGAAGACAGTATCATCGAGAGGGAATCAGCAATTCTGTCACACATAGCTAGGGTGGTGGGGCAAGTACTGGACATAAAGACTTAGGGTTAGGTCATGGGGATTGTGCGTGACAAAGGAGCTATTCTTGAGGCCAGACGTGAAGATCTCATGGCATTAGGTTCAAGAGAGGGGCAATGTAGAGGAGCTCAGTAGAACAAATATTTAAACAATTTTGTATGTATGCGTGTTTTGCCTGTGTGTGTGTATGTGTGTCGTGTGTGTGCCTGTTGCCCACAGACCCCTTGAAAAGGGCATCAGATCTCATGGACCTGAAACTACAGATAGTTGTGAGCTCCCATGTGGGTGCTAGGAATCATACTCAGGTCCTTTGGAAGAGCAGCCAGTGCTCTTTTTTTTCAGATTTTTTAAATTATTGTTTATTATTATTAGTTACATTTTATTAACTCTGTATCCCAGCTGCCCGCTCCCTTATTCCCTCCCAATCCCACTCTCCCTCTCTCAGCTCTTTCCTGCCCCTTTCCAAGTCCACTGATTGGGGAGGACCTCCTCCCCTTTCATCTGGCCCTGTTTTATCAGGTATCTTCAGGACTTGCTGCAAATTCTTCCTCTGTGGCCCAGCAGAACTGCTCCTCCCTTGGGGAGTGGGGAGGTCAAAGAGCCTGCCATTGAGTTCCTGTCAGAGATAGTCCCTGTTCCCCTTACTATGGGAAACCAATTGGTTATTGAGCTACCATGAGCTTCCTCCGAGCAAAGGTTCTAGGTTATATCCATACATGGTCCTTGGTTGGAGAAACAGTTTCAGAAAAAACCCCTATGCCCAGATATAGTTGGTCCTTGTGGGGCTTCTATCCTTTCCACATCATACTAACTCCCTTTCTGCCGAAGGTTTGGTTATGAGTCTTAGTATCTGTTTTGAAACGCTGTTTGGTAGAGTCTTTCAGATGCCTTTTGCGGTAGACTCCTGTCATACGTCCAATGTACATCTCATTTGTCTTTCTAAGTGAGGATTGATGATCAATCCTCAGCCAGTGCTCTTAATAAGTGTTGATCCATCTCTCCAGACCCCCCAGACTCCCCCCTCCTCTGCTCAATCTCCTAGATAGCAAATTTAGATAAACATGCTTGGAGAAATTTTGCTGTGACAGAGAAATAGTGCAGGTGCCAGATGGAGTATTGAGCTGATGTTGGGGGTTGGCCTGGTGCTACGTATTCTAGTGTTAATTACTGGCCCTCAAGATCTTGTCCCTGCTCACAAGAGCACGTTCTCACATAAACCTATCCTTGCTGTGTAAGTCCATCCTTGTATAAACTTGCCTAAGTCATTATACCTGACTGGGTGATTAAACAGCCTATACCTGGGCAGGGCAGAATGAGGAAGGCATGGCTAAGGTTCCAGGGCTTTTGGGTTTGAGAGAGAATCACAGGAAAGAGACAGATGGGAAGAGAGGAGGAAGGAGGACACACAATGGGTTAGTGTGGAGAAGGAACCACATGGGTGAGGAGGAAGGACTTCAATAATGGCATAAAAAGGCCCAGATGAAGAATAAAGCAAGTACCATGGGATTATGGATGGAGTGTAGACTGGATGAGGAGGATTAAGATGGATGGCATTGGATATGGGCTGGGAGATGGATGGTGAGGTTATTGAGCAGTATAAGTGAAATATCTTCCTGGCCCAAGGTAAATAAGGCAATTAAAAAATCTAAAAGTTGTCTGTTTCTTATTATTTGTGATAGCAGGTTAAACAATACTGCCACAACAATCTTAGGGCTAATAATAAACATCATATAGCTTAATAGCCATTTTTAATTACTATAACAAGCTGAGTCTCATAAAAGCAGAGCCTGAGATGTACTTGGCTCCTGTGACCTACAAAGGAAGCCTAGTTTAAATGAAGGAGGAAAGGACACAGAAAGAGCAAGGGAAGTTACTTACCAAGGGTGTGGTTTGGGGTGCTGTGCCGTGCCATGTGATTTACACCATGAATTTGGCACTACCTTGAGGCAAAGAGATGAGCCTCCACCCTCTTGTGTCAGTTAGCCTGAGTGATGATCGGGGTGGTCCACAAGTAACCTGTTGGAACAAGAAGATCCTCTGATGTCAGAGGCAATTCTCTGATCATCAGTAACAAGAAATAACCTTTTTTTTTTTTTTCTGGATATGAACAGCTTAAAAAAAGAGAATCAATGTCTTTACAGGGGAGTAGGCAGAAGGCATGAATTACTCTGTTTGTCTAAAGCAAAGGAAGGTGACTAGCAAGTAGCCTACAGACAAGGAGCCTACCCTGGGTTAAGGAACTGGTTGTTACAGCTTTGACTGAGTTGAGTGCTAAGGGGTGAATGGGGAAAGAGGGCAGGGCATTCCAGGAAAAAGAAAGAGAAGAGTGTAGCTGTATTGCAGAATTCTGTCTATTTGGTATGACCTATGTTTGATTTCACCAAAATTCAAAACAAGAGCCAGAAAATGGGTGAGAAGGCTGGAAAATAGTTGCAAATATTCCGAGAGTCTTGTTATGCTATGGTAATGAATTAGGTCTTGGGCATGCTCTAGAGACATAAAGATGTATGCTAAAAACTAAAAATAGAACTATCGTGACTTACCTAGAGTACTCCTGCATGTAAACCCAGAGGAATCTAAACTATCATGCCATTAGCACACTTGCACAGCTGTGTTTTGTGGCAATGGTAGCAATAGTGAAGACACAGAATCAGCACAGATACCTCCATCTGCATTTTAGATGGGTATGTGATAAAGATAGGATACATATATACAACGGGAGTTTCATCTAGTCATAAATAAAAATAAAATGATGCCATTTGCAGAAAAATGGATGAAACGGGGGGTGTGTGTAATCACATCAAGAAAATCAGGTAAGACGCACAAGGACATCATGTTTTTAAATGTTTGGAATCTAGATTGCTGTGTATTAAATTAATATATTAATATATACTACATGAAAACAGAAGGGAGATGATGTGGGAGAAGAAAGGAGGAGCAGGAAACATAGGAGCAATGAACGCATTATATATGATGATGTCATAATGAAACCCATTATCATGCATGCTGATTAAGAAACAACAAAAGAACAGTAGACTGCAGTGGGAATGGAGGCACTACAGAGCAGAACAGATTTAAATAGCATCTGTTTAAATACAGGTTATAATGAAGGTAGATTTCAAACTCACGGGAAAGCGTAGCCTAGGTAATAAATAATGCCAGCAAGTTGGATTTTGATTCAGAAAAAGAATCTATCAACCTCCACCATAAAAATAAACATCGGATGAGTTAAGCAGGTGAATGCAAAAGGAGCCTAGACGTGTCCAGGAGACTATAATGCAGTACATGTTCACGAGACTAAAGTGGAGAAGGGTTCCTTATTAGGATATAACTATCAGAATCCACACAAGAAAACGATTGACATATAAAACCTAATAGAAATTTAAAATTATCTCTGCATAATAAAAATCACGATAAAGTTAAAAGATGTGTAACATGCTGAGAAAACTCTTCGCAGCACATTTAATGGTTGATTGATTATTGTGTAGAGCGTATATGGGGCTTCTATAAATCGTTCAAAAATATGAGTAGGTGCTATATAAATAGGCAATTTACAGGAGAAACGCCAAACGCCAATAGACACATGAAGAGACACTTACAAACACGAAATTAGGTAACTACGAATAAAATATAAACATTACGAAACATGGCGAGGGTATTGGAAACAGCTCCTTTCACACATGGTTGGTGGTAGCGTAAATTAGGCAGCCTTTCTGGAAGGTAATTTGATGTTGATCTACAGAAATGAATGGTGTCTTCAGTGAACACTCATACCAGTCGTATGCTGTTTCTGTTTGGCAATCAAAACTCTTCCGGGTAGGGGGTCTGCATTGCAGCTCCACAGGACCCTGTGTTCATGAAGTCAGTGAAGGAACCTTCCCTCTGGGCCCGGTACCGATGATGCAGAAATGGATACGCAGCCCAAACTAATCGAATCAGAGAGAGTCTTGGACTTTGGCAGTCAGAGTAGAATCAGTGTTTGTTATTCCTGGTGTGGGTGAGGGAACAGGGTGCTCTGGGACATCCTCGCTATGGTCAGTGAAGTGGGCTAGCCTCGGGAAGAGGACATCTGTTGAGGAAGGCTGAAATAAAAGGGGGAGAAAATGGCTACAATCGGACATAGCTGAAAATTTCCTCAGCAAAAGTTCTTGCCTGAGTTTGCATGAAATTTGTCCAGCTTCTTAAGCGTTTATTGTACTATTGTTTATAGAAGCTGGGCATACATATCGATTAATTAAAGAGCCATTCAGTGAGCAATCATAGATCCGTACTTGGAACACACATGGCTATTACACAGAATGAGCTGACCTTTCATTTTAGTCTGTGGCTATTGTTAGCTGACATAAGCGCAAATAGACAGGGTGCCCACCAAATACTGACATTAGATAGCCACAGCGAGAGAAATGAAAGCTGGGAAACCACAGAAGGGAACTTCCATTGTTAACTGTGTCTATTTGATATTATAAATCACCCGAGTAATTAGTACAACCAGAGCAGTCTTAACTCCATTTTCTTTCAAAGATGGAATTCTATACCGCGTGTGGTATGTGCTAATCTTCGACTCTGCCAGCTAGTCTGAGCATTTACAACTCCAGTAAAGGACTTCCTTGGCTTTCCTTAAGAATGAGGTGTTCTACCTTCTGTGAATCTGAGGCTGCGTTACCCTGAGTCACATGGGCTTGTTGTTTTCAAAGCACGGCTTCACTGCACGGTCACAGTGAACGGAGATTTGAGAGGGACGAAGCCAAGTTGAGAAATTATTTTGGAGGCATTATATCAGCTTAGAGAAAATATGAATGCTTATGTATATGTGCTACGAGTAGAATGACAAGACATTCCAGCCAAGGGTGTAACCTATTTTCTGGCACATAGTGAGCGCTGAAAACATGTTCATCTGCAGCAGCAGCAGCAGCAGCATCTCCCATGGAGTGCTCTACAGACACACTTGAAAATAAGAATTAGCCAGTAAAAATACAGGCGACTTTAACATACTGTTAAGTGGAACAATTTGCCATATGCGTATTAATGTTGATGCCAATGGACTCGTGTTTTGTATTTGTACACAATTGTGCAAGGATCTGTGCCACATTAATAAACAACATGTTTTATTTTCAATTGTCCATGAACCTGTATTAAAAATTGATAAGCTACACAAGTGGAAATAGGAATGAGCAATGCATGCATGCGTGTGTGTGTGTGTGTGTGTGTGTGTGTGAGAGAGAGAGAGAGAGAGAGAGAGAGAGAATTCTTTTATCACAATATAACTAAACTGGGAAGTTTTTTAACTCAAAAGACCAAAAACCAAACAAATGCTCAAAGCTTTTTCTTGTTAGAAGTTACAGTATTTTTTTTCTCTAAATAACTCTTGGTTCAAAGACAGCACATTGGTTAAAGTTGCAGAATGTCCAAAAACACTAATGAAAACTGTGTATTAATATCTGAAAGCTTTAGGTAAGCAGTATTTACAGAGATGTAGCCTTAAATATGTGTATGAAATAGGGTAGAACAGAGTTGAGTTGAGTACTTAGCTCCAGAAGTTTTATAGACTACAGAGTAAATGAAAACTACACAGAAAAGTGTATAGGGATACACAAATAAATCTATGATTTAAAAATAGACAGACTGAATAAATGCAGTCAAGCTTTTTTTGAAAAAATATATAATAAATTAGATAAGGTGACAGCAATTTGGAGAAATTCAAAAGTGGGAGAAAGTAAAATATAAGAACAAGAAATGATTAAAGGGCCAATCATCATGAAATCAAGGTAAAATTAAAGGCAGGAGAGTATCTTGTTCAATTCTCTGCAACTTAGAAGATGAAATAACCAGGAAAAATGCTCTGAAAATGTAATGCAAGCCTCAGAACCCTGGAGAAGACTGTAACTTGAAACAGATTGAATTTATAGAAAACCTATAGTTGTCAAAGCTTGTTTTTTTGCATAAGCATCTAGTGACATCTACCCCAATTTTCAAATGCATGTAATTCCAAAGCCATTTAAATGGAACCAGCTTAATGAAAAGCCACAATATTAGTACAGGCAGTCCTGTCAACAGTGTATCAACCCCAAAACTTGGACTCAACTTCATTCATCAAGATTGCAACATGATGCCATGTTAACTATCAGTAGGGAGAGTTCCATAGCATATTAAAATAATGAGATGGCGTGATCCTGTACAGCTATTTCCTCAGAACTGAAATGTTTCCACCTAGGGAAGGAAGGAGGAGCCTAAGGCTCTAGGAAATGTGCAGAACTTTCAAGCCTTACAGTACCCTCCCCAAAGTTGTATCAGCGAGTACCCATTGCTAGGAAGAAGAGAGTCTCTGGTTGGTTGATTGTTGGGGTTTGGGCAGGTCACTGGCTAACTCACCTTCGACCACGGAGAAGGAGACTAAATAGCCATTAGAGGTATACATCCTGATACATGTTAGCTATTTCGGGCTGACAAGTCACAGATCCTCAAAAAGAGCTTTGGTTTGCAATGATGGTAGATCTGTGATTTGGAGTTTTTTCAGTCTGTCAAAGTTTTACTTAACGTGTGTCCACAGAAGCTGGAGAGATGCTGGGTCAGTAGTTAAGAGCACTGGCTACTCTTCCAGGGGACCTGGATTCAACATCCAACACCCCCCTGGCAGCTCACAAACATCTAAACTCTACTTCCAGGGAACCTAATGCCCTTTTCTAGCTTCTTATGGCACTGCATACACATGGTTCACAGACATACATACAGGCAAAACAACTATACACACAACTATACACTAAAAAATTTTTAATTTTTTCATTTATTTTGAAGTTCGTGTGTATAGTTGTTTTGTTTTGGCTATACACACGAACTTCAAAATAAATGAAAAAATTAAAAATAAATGGGGACAACAGTATTTTCCTTAACAAGTCATAGATTTGTTCTGAGGCGACAGAGGTGTGGGGTTTGTGAAACCGGGGGCCACATGCAGTGGAGGAGGGGCTGATGTGCCGAAAGTTTCACCGCGGCCATTTGTATACACAATGAACTGTCACTAAGGCATCCACAAATAAAGGACAAATGTGGGCTTTACTCTTTGTGTAATTCTCCCCTAAGCCAGCTGGGTTTGTGGAGGCACATGAGGCTTCTCAAAAAGCTCTTCCACTTTAACTGGGGACACCAAATGACGTCATCTGGATTTTGGGTTGAACTCTCCTTGGCACCCAGGTACAAATTGTTGCTGGCAAAGGAACTTTTTTTTATGGAAAAATAAAAGTGGACAGAATGGGACACTGTGCCTATCACCTATGAGAAGTGACCATTGGATCCACTCTGTCCCTCCTGAGCATGGTCTGGGCTGAAATGGAACAGATCTGTGTCCCTCCATGTAATTGGAAATTTAAGTCCCACAGAAACCAACTAGTTAAAACTAGTTAGTCCAGACTTAAAGAACTTAGTCTCTTTGTGCGGCACATTACCAGTGAGCAGTGCGGCAGCTTTCCCATGTGGTCTACAGCAGTGTCTGGCCTTACCACACCAAGCCACTCTTAATCTGTTCTTCTTCCTCTAAACCTAATCCAGAGTCTCCCAGGCCCATTGAGAGACCATGGCAAAGAGGAAAAGAAGAGAAACCTGTGTATGTGTGTGTGTGTGTGTGTGGAGAGAGAGAGAGAGAGAGAGAGAGAGAGTGAAAAGAATTAAACAGCGTTATGTAGCTCCCTACCACCCGGCCATTAGTTGGACACAGACACAGACACAGAAAAACAGCACAAAAAAGCAAGGTATTGCAATAAAGAGTGTTATTCTCTCTTCTCGGGGAGGCAGAGTACCGCAGAGCCATCTTATAGCCCCAAGGCAAGACAGATAAAAGAGCCTACCTGTTTTGTCTTTAGAGATTGTTCTTTAATATCCCAGTACAGGCCACCAAATATGATACCAGAATTTGGGGAGTCCCTTTGGGACCACCAGATAAAGAAGGGGGAATAGGACCCTCTCTCTGTGTTCTTAGTTTCATTAATAACATAGCTTAAGAACAGATCCAAACAGAAGCTCAAGGTCAATTTCTTAAGAGTAAAAGCAGAACTACCTCAGGAAAGACAATCTATAAATCTCAGCAGCTGCCCTGAGGAAAATGAAGGAGAGAAGGAGAAAACCCCGTGTTCTTCAAGCTGGAGGTCAGCCATACAGAGGACATTCATCCACATGGTTGGGGAGCGCTTTAGAGAAAGAGTAAGAGGCCCAAAGCACCAGGAAAAGAACACCCAGGTTTCGGCCAGCACCTAAAAGAGAAAAAACACAAAGGGAAGGTTATACAAGGTTCAGAGAGGCCGGCAGACTCAGCTGAACTTCACGAGTACGTGGCTTGTAGGGGCGGCCAGGAGTTTTTTTTTTTTTTTTTTTTTTTCCCCAAGATGATGGGAATAATTTGCTCCTAAAGAAGGTTGTAAATCTCATGAGAAAGGTAGAAAGATGGCTTGCTGACTTAAAAGCATCAGCATTTTTGACTTTCAAATCAATAATACGCTCTTAAAAAAAAAATCATGGTCCCCTAGTTAGCTACATCACCCTGCTAGGCAGACTGAATTTTCCTCAAAATATTAAGTGTGAAAATTCAGGCTATGGGCAGCATCATTAGACAGCACCAAGTCAGGGGAGACATAAGACAGCTGACTACACTAAGATTCCTTTATTTATTTGAAGGACGAAAAGTTTTTGTCCCCAATGATTTCCTTTTATGGTAGCTCTGATTGCTGGAAATTTTATGCTAAAGCCCACTCATGAGCTTGCATTAAAGTAGTGCTAGCTTTAGTGATTTAATGCAGTCAGATACCAATACATGCATACAATTTATCAATTGAAATCACCATGCTGTCTTTTCAGCATGACATGTCACTCTATTGTTAAAGTATAGCTAGCAAAAATTGGTCTTTGAGCTATGTGGAAAAAAATAAAAAACCAACAACCAGAGAATCCAGATAGGTGAACCTCTTTTTTATTCTTTTAAAAAAAATTATTATCATCTTTTTTTGCCTTTGCTTAATAAGTGCAAAGTTGTATATGAGCCTGTTTGAGATTCCCCATTCTGTGTAGGTTTTGGAAAGAGGTTTCACCATTGCTGTCAGAAAGCCTTTCTTGCATGGGTTCCTTGGGTCAGCTCTTGCTTTGGCGTGAATTATGTTGCTGGCTTCTGAAATCTCTTGATCATATGAATGGTCAAGTGGCCCATAAATGAAAGCTTTTCAGAGAGGGTTCTAATTAATCCCACACAGACCCAGAGGAGCACACATCTCACACTTGATAAAGATCTGTATGAGCGCATAAAAAAAATGCTAGATGTCATGGTGATGACTCTGACAGTGCAGTGGTGATAAAACAGATGATTAAAAATGAAGAAGCCCAGAGCCCTCAGCAATTGGGGGCAAAGCTCTTAACCTCTGGTCACATACATATTTGTCTGGAGATTTTAAGGTTGGAAGTCATTCGTGGATGGTTAGTGGTGGCTGCTTGAATTAGCGTTGTTCAGAGGCACTGGGTCTGATGCTACAGGGCTGGGTTCACTGTTGCTAATGTTTATGGTACTGTGATACATTAGTTACTTAGAGAACTCTGAGATTGGCCTTGGCTCTCAGGGAAACCAGGTAGTCTTCTCCCTATGCATCACTGGATTCTGTGTGGAAAAGAACAACCGTAGAATTGGGATCTCAAAATTGCCCTATTCTTTAGCCCCAGGGGGCACTGGGTTCTGATCCAATAAATGCCCAGAGGTCCTGTGCTCTTGGCTTAGTCTAATTTTAGTGTTGCCAACACATCTGCTTCCATCTTCCACCTGTTATTATTTCTGTGGCTTGGATAATGAAGCATCCCTTCAAAGTTACTTGAGTGATGAGCACATCTAGTCTGATTCTATAATTTGCTTACTGGAATAGTGCCATGGTAAACATAGGGTGTGGTTACCTCTGGAATAGACTGGTTTAGAACATACTCAAGAGAAAATACTTATTTACCATCTCATTTGTATTGATGCAGCACCTATTTGGTTGGTGCATTTTCAAAACCATGTACTATTGACTGTTTGGTGAGGCAGAAAGAGGCATGTTTACCATCCTGAAGTTTCTATTTTCCTCTGTGGAGAGGCTGGCGTTAAAGAGATCCCAAGCTTTGGACTCAGATTATGTCGAATAGTATTTGAGCTTGGATAGTTTTCTCAGATTTGCATATGTTTATAAAGCTAGTTTAGACTCTCAGAAAATTGCCTATTTTGATTTTTAGATAGTAGGCCACATAAATTAAGCATCTGTAGACATCAGGTTGTCGGAGGTAAAGTAGCCTTTTTGGTTGGTTTTCACCTCATATCGATGTTGACCAGAGATGATCACTATCTTCACTTAACATGAAATGGAGGGTAATTACAAGATCATCTCTCAGACACATCCACTTGTACACCAGGCCCGTCACCCTCACTGTCTTTAAGTCCTAGGGCTAGGGCGGGGTCGGGCAGAAACCTAAAAGAAAGTCTACACCCTTTACTAGAGTATTTTCCCAGATGGGAGAAGTACTTGCTAGCACAGCCAAAAACCCTCAGTTATAATTACATTAGCTCAGAAACAGTCCCCAAACACAGGAGGGTAGGAAGACTTTCTGTACCCGTTTGCATTACAGTTTTGAATTTCAACACAAATGTGTGAAAGAACAACCTGAAATATTCCCCGGGCAGAGAGAAGAGGACAGGGAGGGAATTGAGAGAGCTTCCGGAAGATGAGGGAGGGAATTGAGAGAGCTTCCGGAAGATGAGGGAGGAAGCTGTCCCCTGCTGCACCTTACCTCTTTCCAGAGGATGTTTGCCTCTTCCTTCACTCTGGCTGGGTCTCTTAGCACATTCCTGCTGGTAGGCTGTGTTACTGCCATATCACATCCACTGCTCTTGAAGAAGAGGGGTGAGAATTAAGAAAGCAGAAGCCTTTCCTTATAGGCCAGTGCGTGGGGGGAAACAATGAATGAATGTTGGTAGTTTCTAAAAGTTTCCCACGTGCTCTGTTCCAGTAACTTCAAAAAATGCAGGGTGCAAACTATGCAAAGCATTTGTGGGGGTTACGAAATCAATTTAGTGGGTCACTGCCTGCATTCATAAATAAAATGGAAAATATATGGGGGCAAGATATGAAATGTCTTTCCTTATTGGCATGTAAAAAAAAAAACACCTTGAAAAGAACCATTTTGATATCTCTGGGCAACTGGAAGTGGCGATAGACATGAAATGCTGTGAGTCACCAGCTCGGGCGTCCTTCCCTCATCTCCTTAAATATAAACACTCTTCCTCAGCTGTAGTGCGCCTGACAAAGGGGAAGAGGGATATTTCTGAAATTGTTTGACTGGAACCAATATTTCTATTAGATGGGATCATTTCCATTTGACTTTCTTCATTAAAATGATAGCCTTGAAGAAAATTCCAAGCAGCCCTGGTCAATTACCTTGTTGAAGACTGCGGGAGCGACATTGGAGCCGGACTTTGCCACTGACTGTCACAGGCTAACATCCAAAGCAAGAGTGGACGGACACGGGTCCCCACACCACTGACTGTGTGCCAGCTGTTTTAACGCTTGGTGTTCTAGGAGTTGTTAGGGTCAGAGCCTGGATCCTGGTGGCCCTAACCGGCTAGGTTCAGCTACCTTTCCTTAGTCAGTCAGTTGATGAAACCAGTAACAATGAGAAATAGACAAAGGAGACTTACTCAATATGGTCGCATTGTGAAGAGGAGTGGGAAGGTTCAAGGACCTTTTAAATCATTCTTTTGGGACCCTGTAATGGAGTTTAGGATTAAACAGAAGGCAAGAGGTATGGGCAACTGAGAGGGCTTCTCTGGTTCCATTTTCTTTTCCTGTTAAGTGTTTCCACAAATTATCACAACAGCGTGGAATCTCTTCCTGGGAAACACGCTTGCCACACTTGAGCATTTCTCTTCTCTAAGCGTGAGACTTTTGATTCCAGGAAGTTTATTTTGTTTTCACTGGATTCTAGGAATAGTTTATTTCCTCCTTGATTCTTGGATGATTCCGTCACCACTCCTTTGGGAGTTTTTCAGTCTCCCGGACAGCATGTACATTCCGTAGTTTCCTGTGCTGTTGATTTCTAGCTTTATTACATTGTGATCAGACAGAACCCAAGAAACCACTTCAGCTTTCCTATATGTTGTAAGACTTGCTTTATGTGCTAGTGTATAATCTGCTTTTCCTACTGACACTGCTTGACTTTGCCTAATCCTTTGTGGTTCTGATTCAAAGTTTCTTCCTCGCTGTTTAAAAATATTCTGTTCGTCAGGTTCTCCTGGGCCACTCTGTGTTCTCCGAGTGTCCTCAGACAGTAGTTATTGCTTTAGTGAATTGCTTCTCTGCCTTGTAGGGCTTGTATATTTTCCCGCATAATGGGATTTTTAAGGGAAAATATTCACAGGATTAGGAAATCAGCATGGTTCTAGTGGCTATCTGGCTGTGACCTCAGAAGTGGACATTGGATGCTTTAAGCAAAAGCACTGTCACAGAAGCTACTGTGAGGTGCAGTCCTGAGTGGTTCCAGCAGGTCTCAGCAGGGCCTGTTTAATGATTTTCCTCTTGGTCACCAGAGTGAATGTGCTCTAGAAGTTTCTTTGGTGGCCTTCTGCCAATTCAGACCCCTGGGGCTGAGTTGAGCTTTGCCCACAGCCATCCGGACTGTCCTGAAAGAACGTCCAGGAACTCTTGGCTTTGAAGTGGGGAGGCACATATGGTTAGAAAGGATCAAATGAAGCTTGGGACCCACAGCATGTGCCAGTAATTTCCTTACATGAGCAATGAATGGGATAGAAAACATTGGCTTGGTTTTGGCTCCACATCTGAGGCAGCCTTTTGTGGCAAAACAGCTTCCAGCAATAGTGCCTTGAAGGCAGCAAAAGGCAAAGGGGTTAGAGGCACCAGAAAGTAGTGAAAATCAGTTCTAGCATCTGTAAGTCACATGGCTCGAGGCAAGTAGCTTAGCTTACCTGAGTTTCAGCTTTGTAGTTTGTAAGGGTAGAGATGGAGTATGCCCACTTCGTGGATTGTGCCCCAAATTCAGTGAGAAAAAGAGTATCTATGAAGTAGCCAAGATCCTGATGGACTCTCCGCGGGTGCCAACCACTCTTATTAAAAGTTTGTTGACAGATCTGCTGTCATCTCTCATGGTCTGTTTTCTCTGTACCACGCATGGGATGAACCCAGCCTCCCAAGATGTACAACCAACGCCGCTTACACTGACACAGTTGCTTTTGAAAATGCTTCCTAATGACTCCTCTGTGGGGAAACACATAAAGCATCCAACCCATGGCTTCGGCATCACTTTAGGAAGCACCGATTACAGCACAGCAGCCCGCCAATGAGTGCCTCGAGGCCTTTCCTGGTCGCTCACAGTCTGTTGCCATGGAACAGGGTTTTGGAAGTTGTGACGCTTAAATGACACATGTCCCACAGTGGGAATGAAGACAGGGCTCTGGGATAAGCCGCAGCTCTGTGCAGAAGGAAATGATACTGAGCGTAATTGTCATCAGCCTCCTGCCTACGCGTAAGAGGACTTGGCTTGTTGTTACACGCTATGGCGTGCCTCCATTTAGACCACATCCCCTGACATACGGTAACACTGTGCAGCGAAACCTTGCCAGACATAGCGGTAGCTTTTACAGCTAGGTTTCTTTGCCTCGGGTCTCTTTTGTAAGCAATTGCAAGCACAGATTCCAGATCCTTTTCTCCTTTATTGGAAACACCGTTGTTCTCAATTGCTTACAGGCAAAGTTCTGCACATCCCTGTATTCCTTCAGTCGACATTTATGATGGTTCACCCTTCTTCAGAGTGCTAGGGGATGGGGCTGGATGGATAACTTGCATAGTCCTCTGCTCGCAGGAGTCTGTATTGGAGAACATACATGGGAAAATGCCAGGTATTTGCATGAGCATTCTAGTAGAGCGACTCCCAATGTCATATTAGCTCGGAGAAGAGGAAGAGAGAGGAAACTGATAGTATAGGCTAAACAAGGTAGAGCAAAGCAAAGTAGAAGAAAACAACAGCCAATCAGTACCAACACCAAAGCCAGCCCACCAGTCAACACCATCAAAACCAGCCAGCCAGCCACAACCGAACCAGCTAACCAAACAATGAGAACTGTTGACTCCTGAAGTTAAACTACCTTTTTCTCAAAACAAGGAAAACCTTAACTTGACATTTTAATTACCTTCTCACCTTTACGAGAACACCAAGACAATGCAATTTCATCTACCTACTTCCATCTTGGGCATCGTTTAGGTCTTTGGGTTATGCTAGAGTGTGAAAGTTCATAAAGTTGTGTCTAGGTGGACGTCCTTCCTCTGCTCTCTCACTCATTGTTCTTGACATTTGGTAGATTTTCTGTTTGAAGTTTTTTTTTTTCCCTTCACCGATAAGGAATTTTCTCTTTCTCCCCGCTTCCTCAGTTTCTAGAACTCCCATGTTGAATACCTTCTTTCCAGTAGGATCCCACAGGACATCCCGTCTGAAGAGTACAGGCTATTGCCACTGCTCTTGGTCATCATTCAGAACTTGATGGTAAGACCCTCTTACTGCAGACACTGTATATTTCACTCCCAGGACAGGAGTAAATTTATTATACCTAGCCCTGTGCTTCTGCCGCTGCCATTGCTGTTGCTGCTGATCCTCCTCTTCCTCCCCTTTCCCCCTCCCCTTCCTCCTTCTCTTCTTGATAGTATCTACTGTCTGGGAGAGGCATTGTCCCCCATTCACTGTTATAGGATAACTCTACATAAACTCTTTTAAAATATGTATGTATATAATATATTTAGGAAACTTCCACTCTAGCAAGTTTCCATATGGTATTTTCAAAGTTCTTTAGCATTAATTATTCCACTCCATACTCCTTCCTCTGACCTGCCCTCCCCCCCCTACTTAGGCCTCTTCCTCCATTACTAGTCTTTCTTCTGCAGAAATTTACCAGCATGCCAGGGCTGCCATTGCTTAGAACGGGGGCCCAGAAGTGATCATGCACTCTCAATTTAACGGCCATTAGGGGAGGTTTCCAGGAGGAGTGAGGGAACCTTTCATTTGATTGGTTAGTAGTGACTGGGGAGGTGGGAAGGGTGGTTAGGGTTGGTCAAACATTTAGGAACCTTCCAGAGTTGCTGAGGCCTTTTCCTCAGGTTTACGAAATCATTATACTTAGCTCAAGCCCATGTGTTAACATTTAAGCCGATTGGCTGCCTGCTGCCTGTGAGCTGTGGTTTTTCCAGGAACTGTTTTTCTATGTTCCGAGCAGAGTCAGATTAGCCAAACACACTGGGTCCTTCTGGGGGGTCTCAGAGATTTGGGAGTTATTAGACCTCTCAGGACTGAGAGAGGAGGAGGGAAGGGGTGAGAAGGATGTAAAGTGTGTAAAATAAATAAATGAGAAAAAAAAGATATTGCTGGTACTTTATGTCTATTGATGCATGGCTTATTAAATTAAAGGTACCGACTTTTGGTGTCGATGTTTATAATTATATCTTCTTCATTAATTATTCTCTTTATCGATGTGTAGTGGCTTTTAAAAAATCCCTTCTGACTAACATGGGGTTGAAGCCTGCTCTATCTGACTACAGAACAGTTATTCCTTCTTGGTTCTAATTTGCATTTGCTTAGTAAAGTGTTTTCCATCCTCTGATTCTCCATTTTCAAGAATCTTTACCAGCAAGTCATGTTTCTTAGGGACAACGGAAGGTTGGGTTATGTTTTAGTTCAGCCGGATAGTCTATGTGTGCTTAGAGTGAACGCAAGCTATCCGCCTTTAAAATTATTATAGAGGGAGGCTCACCAATACCTTTGATGTTTTTCTGATTGGTTGGATTGTTAGTCTTTACTTTCTCTCCCATTAGTATCAGGGCTTTTCTCATTTTCTGTATCGAATGTAACGGATTCTTTCTCTTTGTTCAGCCATTCCCGTCATGAAATTTATTCTTTCCTGAGCTCCAGTGATTAAAACTGTCTTTATTCCTCCTCTGTGTATAGTATTTCTTTCAGTTCCTTCTGCAGTGCTTGGTGCTTATGAACTCCTACAGTTTGTGCTTATCTTGAAATACCCTTATTTCTCTGTCAATATTAAATGATAGCAGTTCTGCTGAGGCACTACTGGCTGGCAGTTATTTACCTTTGGCCTTGAAATATGTCCTTCCTTGCTTTGATGGCTTTTAGGTGTGCTGATGAGAGATTTGGCGAGTTTCTACCTTTGTAGGAGATTTGGGATGCTCTATCCCATATTGCTTATTTGCTTCATATCTTGACCTCTTGACTGTAATATGTCATGAGAGGCTTTTGTCTAGTTATGTCTCTTTAGGATTCTAAGTGTTTCTTGTCTTTGGATGTCTGTTTCTTTCTGGACTTGAAATTTTTCTTTGTTTTTTTTTGGGGGGGGGGATAATTTCATTGAATAGAATCTCTGTGCTTTATTCTGAGTCCCATGAATTTTTAGGTCTGGCCTCTTGATTGTATTCCAGGATCCCTGGATGCTGCCATCACACACATTCACTTTTCTTAATTGATATTTAAATGAAACATTTCATCATCTGGCCCTCCTTCCCTGATATTCTTTCTTTTGCTTGGTTGAGTTTACTGGTGATGTTTTCCACTTGGTTTATTATTTGATATATTTACATTTCGTCTCCAATATCTGACTACTTTTTTCATGATCTTGTTTTATTTGCTGGATTCTCTCTCTCTCTCTCTGTGTGTGTGTGTTGATGACTTTTTAATTTACACTGCTGATTTCTTGTCTATTTGTTAGGCTTCTCTTCTGGATTGCTGACTTCTCTCTCTAGTTTCTGGATAGAATTCATCACTTTGCTTGTATTTATTTTGGGTCATTGATAATATTTTTATCAGAAGAAAGTTGTAATCTTCCTCTAGCATTTTATCCATTTCACTGTCCTGGTTTTGCTAGCTGAGAAGTTAGGATCTTGTAGGAGTCAGGCTTTGTCCATGTTTCTTGAATTTCTGTGTTGTGATCAGAACATGTTTTGGTTCGGATCTCTCTCCCAGGGTTTTGGGAGGGTGGTTACAGAACAGCCTTTGAAGGCTCAGTCCCTTCTACCACTTCGGTAGGAGGAAACCAACAGTCTAGTTATGATTCATCAAACTATCCAAGATAAAGAAATGCACACAAAATCTATTACAGCCCACAAATTCACAACCAATGATCACAGAACCAGAAGTAGCAATGCTACTAAAGAAAGTTCTATAAAAATCACACGAGCACACACACACATATACACTTAAAAATAAAGTAAAATTAAAAAAAATAGAAAAATACCAAACAAAATTAGACAAATATACACAGGTGAATAAAAGACAACAACATAAAAATTAAAAGCTATAGTATCAGACTCATGCTGGATAGGCCCTAAAGAAGCAATTACACAGAAACGAAAGAAAAGAAAAGGGTGTGGGAGCAGTTTCTTTCTGGGTTTTTAAAAGCTGGGTACTGTTAGAACTAGTTATACACACAGGGGAGGCTCTGTTGAGCTTCAGATTCTCGCTTTGCCTTCCGTTTAAGCCAACAGTTTTGCACTGGCCAAATATCTGATGTCTGCCATAATTATTTTCACAGTTGACCCTTTCCTTCTTTGAGCATTAGGAATCTCTGCTGGCTTACTTGAGTTTTGCATTCTGTGGGCTTGGCAGATCTCCTCCGGACTCCTAGGAATACCAAGATCGTACCAATGTTTTAGATGTTTAGAGGTGTTCCTTGGGTATGTGAGTGTGTTGTGCAAGCAGAGCCCCAAGATGGGTACAGACAGAAATCCTTTGCATTTCAAGGCCTTCTGGCCTTGCAGGAGCGACGTTGCAGCAGGGATCAGGTTGTACTACTGGAACTTTGAGCTCTCCCGTTTTCAGAAGGGATGGGGGCTCCAGAATTCGTTGCATGAACTGGCCTCAGGTTGAGACTTCTCAAACTCCTGGGTAACTCTTGTTGAAATTGTCCTTTCCTAGCTACTGAAAGCAGGATGACCTTTCGGTTGCGCGTACATGCTCCTGTCTGAGCTCTCTAGTCTTCCTGTCTTCCTCAACTGCCTTTTTTGGTTTTGCAGTTAGACTAGTGATCCAAGTATTTCTCTAAGCCTCCTTTCTCTCCTTTCTCAGGAGAAAACTGAAGAAGTCAGTCATTAGCATTGTGTTTCACTGCTGAATTGTCTCTTCATTTTGTCTCATGGGAGCAGCCAACAGTCCTGACCAGGGAGTCCTCAAAAAGTGAACAATTTCTAAGATATAAATTTTACACATCCCCAAAACTGATATCTGGGCTGTATGACACATGAGTCTATGTTTCATGAGGCCACGCAAAAATCGACAGCTCAAGGATTTGACCCTGAATTTTTCTTAAACTGTATCATAGGAAGGAGGGACTCTTAATTGCTATCATAGGAAGTCTGTTGATATGAAAGTGCGTGTAGGGTAAAAAGTCTGAGCCCACATCTGGGTTTGAAAACCTACCAAAACCCACCTATCCCTGAGCTTGAAATTTCACCAGTCTCTACCCTGGAAAACTCTGCTCCATTAGAAACACTATATAAAGCCTTCTTCTTGCTCAGTTTTCTCTTGCTTCTCACTCTCTTGTGTCTTTCTCAATAAATCTCTTGTGTGAGGTTTGTTGTGTGGTGTGACTTTGTGATATTCCTTGGCTCCTGACTGCCAGGATACCTTTCTGTCTTCAGAGCTGTAACCCTTGCTATGGGGAGACCTTCCCTTTCAGAGCTGCAACACTTACAAGTGAGCACAGCATTAGGCCTTCAGAATACCAGACAGGGTTCTGGAACAATGAGCTAGTCCAAATCACCAGTGTGACTTGAGCTTTTGAATCACAATACTAATGACTTACTTCTTCAGTTTTCTCCTGAGAAAGGAGAGAGAGGAGGCTTGGAAAACATTTGGATCACTTGCCTAACTGCAAAACCGCATACTCAATGTAATTGATGATTACAGGCAACCACATCCAGCAGAGATTATTTTAAACTCTTAATAGTGAGTTTTTATTAAACTATCATCATTAAGTTTACACACTTAACCAGCACCATAAATTCAGCTCATTATAGCAACCTACCGAAAGGCCATCCCCTCTTTGTTCCTTTTCCATGAAGCCCAATAGATTTATGAGTTTGGTTTCCTAGTTTCACAGACATTCACATTCTTCTCTAACATCACCTCCTTCACACTTGTTTCTAATATATGATAGGCTTATCTTTTGCTTTCCTGTGAACCTTGCACTAAAGAACTATATAGGTCCAGACACCTCACTCTTTCACTGACCTCACTATCCAGGTGTTTTATCCCCCCAACCTCTTCTGTTGTTGTTGACATCCAGATCTGTGACACAGTCTACTGTTATAATGCATAGATGTGTTCCTTGTTAAATTTAATATAAATTCATCAGTCATTTGCTTACCTGAGTAGCCATCGTTTATTAAGAAATGCTCTGCGCTTTGGCAAGAATTGTGGGCATAAAATAATAGTAAAAGGGACAGTCTCTACTCATCACCAGCTGATGGTTGTCCCTCTTATCCTATTAGCCATGTGTACCTGCAACTTCATAGCGTGGCTTTATTGGGAGATGAAATTGAGGTTAGGATTTTTGCCGAAGTCTTCTTGAAATAGAGTCAATTTAAATCAATGAGAGATATTCTAATAAGAGACAGACAAATGAATATGCAATATGCAAGAGTAAGGAATCATGGAGTTCTGCACCAAGGTTTCAGAAAGCTCCTATGCCTAAAGAAAGTGGCAGGGTTGGATCCTATGCAAGGGGACACCGGAGAGCTTACTGTATGAATCTGAGAAGGTGAAGCCTCAGCTGTAATGGGGTTCCCTGTATGTTGGAGATCCCAGGATCATGGGATGGCTATAAAGGAAGGTTGAAGGCACAGAGTGGAGGAGACCAACAGAGAGGCTATACATGCTGTAGGTGGCAGGGCCAGAGGATGGACTTCCAAGCCCATCGGAGTCTAGATGATTCCATTACTAATTCCAAATGGCAGGCATGGAGGTACACTATTTGGCGTTTTTCCAGCTGGTTTTGTTCTTGCTTTGGTCTGGAATTTTCTTGCCACGCCCTCATTCTTCTCAATTGAAATGAGAATGTTTATTCTATATATTTTGAAAGCATTTTTTTTTTAAATTTTAATTTGAGGTTCACAATGAAGACAGTTCATAAGTCTCAGAAGAGACTTTGGGCTAGTGAACAATCTTGGGACTGTTAAAGATTACGGAGACTTTTAGAGGTGGACTAAATGTACTTTACATTATGAAATGAAATTGAGAGTGTAGGGGACAGGGATGTGCTATTATTACTTAAAGTGATGTCAACATTTGCAAGGGGTGGAGTTTCTATGGTTAATCATCATTATCAGCCTGACTGTATTTAGAATCGCCTAAGAAACATTTCTGAATAGGTTTATCAAGGTTTAATTGAAGGGGGAAGGGCTGTCTTGAATGGGGGTGGCACTCCCTCTTTGGGAAAAGGGAGAAGAGGAAAGGGAGCTGAGTGCTAGAGTTCATTTCTCTGCTTCCTTACTGTGAGCAAACACGATGTGACCGGTCACTTCATATTCCCATCTCCTTAATTTCTCCACCATGAGGGACGATACCCTCAAATTGTAAGCTAAAACAAACCTTTCCTTCATTAAACTGCAGGTAAGTTGTTGAATGATGAAAAAGGTAACTAATACAACAGCAAATTAAAAGACAACATATTCTATGAGGAAAAATAAAACAGAAAAAGAGACAAAGATGAATTTGGGGCTTTGTGAGTTGTCTTTTTAAATGAAATGATCAGAAAAATTCCCAGCAAAAATACAATTTGCATGAAAATTTAAAGGTGAGAAAGGAGCAAGCTATTTAGGTAATTTAGAGAGGGAGAGAGAAAGAGAGAGAGTGAGACAGATAGCCATACAGAGAGACAGAGAGAGACACAAGGAGAGAGAGAGAGAGAGAGAGAGAGAGAGAGAGAGAGAGAGAGAGAGAGAAGCAGCAGTAATTGGCTTGAGGCAGATTTAAAGGGGCATGCATGGTCATGTTAGAGTGAGCATAAGGAGAGGAGTAGGAGGTTAGTCACTATGAGCAGGTGATGTTGAGGAGTTTAAGTTAGCCTGGGTGACTCCATTTTGAAATGAGGAGCCATCTTGACCAGGAGCTGAACTCAGGTACCAGGAAATATCACAGAATGTACACTTGGCAGAAAACAAAGTTAACTGTCCTAGCAACAGCTTCCAGGAAATATCACAGAATAAATACTTGATAGAAAATAGAGACAATCTCCCTGACAACAATCTATGAGAATCAGTTGGGAAAACTCTCTCCAATGTTCCAGATGTAGTTTAGAAGAATAACCATTGTAAGTTAGACTTCAGATAGAAGGTCACCTCGCCCCTCTGACTTTTACCCAATCCTGTAATGCCAAGGCATGCAACCCCCTGCTTGCTGTCATGGAAACTCCTTGCTTGCAGTTTTTCCCTTTAAGAACCCTGCTCACTCATGGCTCAGGGTCCCACTTCTCTACTGCTGCATCAGTGAGACTTGGGTCCTGAGTGTGATAGCTTTCCTAATAAAGCTCTCTTGCTTTTGCATCAAGTCATCTCCTGGTGGGCTCTGAGGATCTCATCCTGACACAGCAATGTCCCTCATGCACAGTCTTTGTTCTACTTTCTTTTCTGTTTCTGTGATAGAATATAACCCAGTGAAAACCAACTTAAAGGGTTTATTCTGTTTACAATACCTGGTTATACTCCATCATTGTGAGAAAGTCACAATGGCTGGAATGTGAAGCATCTGGTTACAAAATACCCACAGTCAAGAGCAGAGAGAAGTGGCTACAGGTGACCACTTTCTTGCCCTTAACCAGCTTTCTCCTATCTGGTTAGTTTAGAATTCTCTGCATAGGTCATGAGGCTTCTCAGGACGGGCTGGACTTTCCTACACTACTTAACAACCAAGGCACTCTCCCCACAGAGATGTGTATAGGCCATCCTGATCTAACTAATTCCCTATTAAAACCCTCTTTCCTAGTTGTGTCCAGTTGGTAGTTTAAGCTTACCGGTACAGTAAAAGCCATGTCAGGACTCTGACATTTACTCTTGAATTGATGGGAAGGCTTTGGAGAGGTTTGAATAGAGAAGTTATATAATGTGACTTAAACCCTTATTTTGAAATCTTTTTGTTAAATGCTACTTACATAAAATACATATTTCATTATTATAATTTATAAGTTATAAATTATAAATATAAATTATAAATATAAGTTATAAAATATAAATATAAATTATAATTTATATCTGTAGAGAGATGATTTATTGTACATCTACTTATGTTTTTTTTTGGGGGGGGTGGCTGTACAATGATGTGAAAATGGTGGAAACCAAACTCTGAGTTTCAGTTCTTGTGTTTTTCCTTGCTGGCAGAATGTAGCATCGTACCCTTGTGATGCTGAGCCGTAGCATAGCTCAACCACACAATCATGAAGGTAAAAGCTGAGAGCTGTGGTGTCTGTGCAGCTGGTCATGATGCTTTATGGTTTTGTGCATCAAATGCATCTTCAGCTTACTTATTTTCCGTGCACACTGGATCTATCAAGTTGTCACCCCTCTGCTTTGCCTTAGATCCCCAAAGGTCCATGCATCCATCACAAGTTTTATACCTGGTCTGTAGTGCTATAGTGTAACATTTTAGATTTAGGGCAGTGGTCCTCAACCAGTGGGTCATGACCCCGTTGGGGGTCGCATATCATATATCCTATGTAACAGATATGTACATTATGATTCATAACAGTAGCAACATGTATGAAGTAGCAAGTATGAAGTAGCAGTGAACTAATTGTGTGGTAGTGGGTCATCACAACATGAGGAACTGTATTAAATCGTGGCAAAATTAGGAAGATTGAGAACCACTGATTTAGGCTATAATGAAAGGTCTTGGGATATGCCCTTGAAGGGACTATTGAGGCCATGTTCTTCTGTTTCATATCTTCTCTCTGAGGTGAATGTTTTTGCTCTACCATGGACTCTCTGCTGGAGTATGCTACATTATCCCAGGCTCAAAATTAAGGGGATAACTGGTCTTGGACCGGAGGCTCTCAAACTGTGAGGCAGAATGCATCTTTTCTCTTGTTAAGTTTATTGTCTCAGCTATTCAGTACAGTAAAGGAACTTTGAGTAACATTTTTCTAAGTCATGGAGTCTCTGTCCATAAGCATATATATATATATATGTATATATATATACATATATATATATGCTATATATATGCTATATATGCTATATATTTAGTCTACATACATACATATAAATGCATATATTTACATGTATGTATGCATGTACCAGTTTACAAGCTTTTACAAAGTAAAATCTCTGCATAATTAGTATCCAGTTCTGGAGACAGAGTTTCCTACCCATCTCCTAAACTCTCTGCATCTCCTAAACTCTCTGTGTCTCCTTCCCAGTTCCTAACCTTTCGTCCTCTACAAGGATAAGTGTAGTCTGAATTCTAACATTGCGGAGTAGAACTAATATTTAAGGTATGTACTTGCTCATCTCTGAATCCTTTCCTTCAACAACAGGAGATTAATGTACTTTACAGTAGTTTTGCTTTCATTGCTACACAGTACTCGGTTATGCGAGTTCGCTATTCAAAGTCAACGCCACAACATTATTCTGGGTTTAACTGTTAGGAAGAGCAGGCTTTGATATTCTTGGGCAATCTTCTAGGTGAGTGCATCTATGCATTTAGTAAGCTGTGCATCTCGGGTTGGGATTGTTGGACTACCTCAAATGCTCACCCTTAGAAGATGCTGATGCTCTGGTTTAAATCTGAAATGTTGCCCACAGTCTTGAATGACTAGTATCCAGCTCTGTGGTGCTGTTTTGAGGCTGGGTGGGGGAATTAGGCCAGTAGGGGTGTCCCTTGAAGATTATACCTGTTTGTGGTTCCGCCTGTACTTTCTGCTTCTACGTGTCTACGACCACAGTGTGATGCTGTCACATGTTTCCCAAGCCAGTGTCACCCAAGCCAGTGGCTCTCACCCCCAACCACGGCAGGAAATACCCTTAGGCTAACTGAAATAAATCTTTCTTCTCACAAGTTGTTTCTTCTCGCAAGGGATTTTGTTACGACAATGAGAAAAGAAACACGATTGACAAATACTTCTCAAACATGATTGTATCCTCCATCATGTCAGTGTTTCAGTTGCACCATACTTGAAATACTTGGCATTGATATATATATATATGTATATATATATATATATATATGTATATATATATATAATCTGAAGCAATCACAGTGTGGTGTTATGCAGTGGCATTTCACTGTGGTCTTGTTTTGAGCTTCTTTGATGAGTAACTGAGTCAGCCATTCCTTTGTCTACATATGGGTTCTTTGTGTGTAGTTTGTTATGGAGTGTGGCATATTTGTATTGAAAGGCTATTGTACCGGGGCATGTGTACAAGTAGAAGGCTGTTCTAGTAGTTCAGGTGAGATGCGACAACTTGGGTTAGTCTAGCAATAAGAGAGGCAGTGAACACAGTCGATTGGGGCAGTTTGAAGGCGAACCATACCACTAGTCTTGATGGCAACCATGGCTTGTCATGGTCTTGGCATAAAGGTTAAGATAATGGTACTGATACCACAGGGAAATAGATCTAACTTGAAACCACTGCTTACTCTCTGCATGGTTTTAAGCAAGCCACCTTCTTTGGTTTTTTTTACTCATTTACAAAATGGAGACGCATGGCTTATAGAGAGACTGAGCAAGGTAGCAGTCTTTAGAACTCAACAGCTTGTAAGTTCTCAATAATAGTTAGCTGTCCTTAGGACTTGACTAAATTTGGTCTAGAACCTAGTCCTGCTAGTGTGCATGCGTAGATGACAATTAACTAGTTCTCACAATCTTCTTGCACATGAATACCATAAGCCCAGGTCCCCAAGTACCCTCTCTGTGCTGTTTTTTTTTTTAACCCATGCATTGCCCTGCAGCCCTCTCATTGCTTGCACACAGCCAGAATCATTTCTGTTTGCCGCCTATAGTATGGAAATTGGTGCTCTCTTCCTAACTACACTGTCTCCCTTAATGAGCTCATTTCTGTGAGGTTTTTTTTTTTTTTTTTTTTTTTTTTTTAAGAATTTTATCATTACTGCTTATTTCTGGGCCCTTGTGGTGGTGTGAAAGGAAATGACCCCATAGGCTCATTGGGAGTGGCACTATTAGGACACATGGCCTTGGTGGAGAAAGTGTTATCTCGGTTTGGTTCCTGCTTCCTGCCAATCGGAATCTAGAACTCTTAGGTCCTTCCTCAGCCCTGCGTCTGCTTACCTGCCGCCATGCTTCTTTCCATGACCATAATGGGCGAAACCTCCGAAACTGTGAGCCAGCCCCAATTAAATGTTTCCTCTGTAAGAGCTGCTGTGCTCATGCTGTCCCTTCATAGCAATAAAACCCTAACGAAGACGTCCCTACTACATTGGTCTCCTTTGCTGTGACAAAGTATTCGAGAACACAAAGGAGGATGTGCTCATCTTGGTTCACACTTCCAGGTGTTCTCGCTGTGATGGCTTTGATGTATTGATTTTACATATTATGGTGACAGAGTATCCTGCAAGAGAAGGCACAGCACAGCTTTTCATTTCATGACACTGAAAGAAGGGAGAGAGAGAGAGAGAGAGAGAGAGAGAGAGAGAGAGAGAGAGAGAAAGAAAGAGAATAATGCATTGATGTCTTCTCCAGCACCCGCCTGTCTGTCTCTGAGAAGATCGGCTCCACAGCCACTGGGAAGAAGGAGGGAGGGCGGGACTGGGAGGAAATGAGGGAGGGGGCTACAATCGGGATATAAAGCAAATAAATTATAAAAAAGAAAACAAACAAACAAAAGTCCTCGCTTTATATGGAAGAAAGGTACTTTGCTTTTAACACAGAGCACATGTCTGAACTCTCTTTAAGAGCCTTGATAATTCACTTTATACAAGATCTGACTTATAATTATCCTCAGAGGATGACATACACACGTTAATTTGAGGAAAGTGTTTTTCTTCATGCACACATAACTTCTAGAGGAAAAAAAAAGTTGCACAAGCAGAAGTTTGCTACTAAACCTAGACGTGAATGCCAAACATAGCAAACAGACACTTAGGTCATATCCTTTTAAGAATCCTCCACCGTGGAGACCAACAGAGCATTGGCATCATCCCATGCCTCTGCGGATGGAACATCTATGCTGATTGTTGTTGGTCCCAACACATCCCCCATCACCCAGCTCTACCCCTCCCTCAGAGATGTGACACCATAGCCCAGGGTTCTCCACACTCGTTCAGCTACAAGATTAGTTCGTCAGCAAGCTGCATGGTTCAGTGACTCCGTTTTTTTTTCTTTTAATTATTTTATTCATTACTTTTAAATTTCATTATAAATTTATTCTCTCTCTGTCACTCTGTTTGTCTCTGTGTGTCTCTGTCTCTCAGTTGGCTTTTCGAGAAAGGATTTCTCTGTAGCCCTGGCTGTCTTGGACTTGCTTTGTAGACCAGGCTGGTCTCGGCCTCCCGGCCATCCTCCTGCCTCTGCCTCTCCGGGTGCTGGAATTAAAGGCGCTTGCCACTGCGGCGGGCACTTTGTTCTTGATAAGGGAGTGAGAGCCTCGCCTATCTGACAACAAACGTCTGGGATGCAACACATCCAGTCACCACAGCCCTGGAGGAAGGAAATTGCTGCTTCCTAAGTCTGGAGGGGTTTGACACTGAGGTTGTCCTGAGACCCAGGAGGAGAACAGCGCTGCTGGAGAAGGCTGCGAATCCGTCAGGAGGAGGGTAGAAGATGCACTGAGCATCAAGGCGATCACTCCCCAGGGCAGGCGGTACCTTATGCTGCAGCTGTGGACAGCAGGTGCCGGAAGCTCCACACAGCCCATGATACCATAGGATTTTAATCCTTCAGCGTAGTGGGCTTGTTCGCTCCCACCTGGTAGAGGTGGCTAAAGAGAAATCTCTCTATAGAGCAAGACCCTGTTCCTGCTGTGTTTCCCGAGGATGGCTGAACCGTGTGGCTCTTTCTTCCCCCTCCTTCTCATTGCTCTGTCAGAAAGCTCATTAATGTGTGTAGATTCCTAGCTCTCTCTACCCAGCTATCTGAATGATTCGGAAACAAATTGAAATGTCAAGTCCTTTACAGCTTTCTCGTAATATTAAAATCTACCAGTTCCTATTAAATTTCCATCAAATAGTATCATTCAGAGACGGATCACTTCATCTTCGTTCCTCCCCTTCCGAAACACACTGATCACACAAGACCCAGCTATATGAGTCTTTAATCAGCAATGCCAATGAAGCACCGGGACAAGGGCAAAACTGACACATGGGCATAGGAACCCCAGCCAGGCCCTCTTTATCAACTCGACAAGCAGAAACTGGGCAAGGAGGGATTCAGAGGGGGAGTGACAGCCACTCAAGCACACCGTTGCGGGAGAAAGAGGCTACTTCCAGATTTAAGAGCTTAGGGAAAGATTCATGCCTTTGTTTTCTGTGACACAGGCTTCCTACATAGAAAGAGGAAGCACCCGGCAGAAGGAACACAGAAGAGAAAGCCTTGTGCGTCATCACTTCCAACTACTCCCTTGGCACTTTTACAAGGAGAGCCGGGCAGTTATTGTTCCCATCTCAAGACAAACGTAAGGAAGTATCAATAAAAAAGTAATTATCATACTAATAATTATAACAACCCGAATGATAACAATGCAAGTAATAATCATAAAAACATTATTACGTCTTTCTCCTTCCTTCTCTCATCCCCTGAATCTTTTTAATGTACAGAAGCTGGGGGGTTTCCATCCATTCCGCCTTAAGCAGTAATTGCATTTGATTCGGCCTGGCACAATTTTAACCATAATATTAGAAAGAGCGGCGAGTCCTGTGGTGTACTTATCGTTGGTTATTATTAAAGATGGGGATCAGTGCCTTATCATGGGGAGCCATCAGACTGTCACAGACAACTTCCTTTCACTTTTCACTGCTGTGATGTTCAATCCAACCTGATTTAAACCTAATATCTTCTTATTTTTAACTGAAAGAAAAAAAGAAAAAAAACCTCTTTGATCTCTCCTTTTTGGTTTTGATTTCAGCTTCTTTTATCATTTATGATTTTTTTTTTTTTAGTTTTTACCCTATGAATTCAGCAAATTCCAGGATCAGAATAGGAACTCTGTGCATGTGACACATGCTAACAGCCTCTCCTTGGGGTTTGACTCAGGGGTTTGGCTGTCTGTTTTTGGCTCTTGCTGATGGCCCCGGTTTTCTTTGGAGTTTCCTCTGGTGACCAGGGGAAAGCCTTTTTTTAGTTTTATTTTTCTCTGAAAACCATGGGGCCTCTGAGTAGCTGTGTTCTCTACAGTGTGGAGGAAGCCTGTTCCTAGGAGCAGGTGGAAGCAGCTATGAAAAACGGAGGCAAGAGAAGTCCAGACAGCCTCTAAGTTCTCTCTGAAATCCAGTATCACTCTGCTTTTCTGGGTTCTTGAGATTCCCCCTCTTTTCCTCCCCACGTCCCTATTCCTTGTCTCCATCTTCCTTCTTTCTTTCTGAGACAGGGTTGAAGGCTGGACTGCATGCCTGCTGTGTAGATAAACTAGCCTCAAACTTGGGATCCTCTTGCCTCAGGCTCCCACATGTTGGAATTGTAGATATATGCCACCATGTTTGTGTCTCCCACGTACATTCAAGAAAGCTCTTCTTCTTCCCAAGTTAGTATTGTTGGCTTTTGGTGGGCTAATGGATTTGAATGAGTTGTTCTGTCTGCCACAGAAATGCTACATGATAGATAGGAACCAACACTGAATGTTTCACTACTTTAGGGGACTGGAGCACAGTGATGCTTTGGTCTGGAATAAAACATCTTTCATGCTCCCATACATCCTGGCCCCTCTTCTTGAATGGAAGAGAAGGTGGCACTGCAGAGGTTCCCTGGGGCTTATGTGAACTCTTAAAACGTGTCAGGCATCGGTAATGGGTGGCCAATGGGATGAGAGGTTAATAATTGTTGCTGTAAGGTTTCTGAGTAATGAAGCCAGCCCAGGCCCAGCATCCTCACCTCACCTGTCTATTGAACACAGCTGGTGCAGCCATTTATATTTAAAGCCACGTAACAAAGTTGTTTATGGCTCTGAGTGTTCTAAATCCAGTAGCATACAATGGAAGGTCGGAGTGGAGTTCCTCTGAGTAAAAATGCATTTCCGGGCCAGGAGAGACAGACCCGTGTATCTGGACAGGAGTATGCTTGCAACAGGGGTGGAGAGAATCCTATGGAAAGGAACGTGACATGCTGGGCTCAAAGGTGTGTCGGAGTCTGAGAAGAGGGGATGAGCTCCACAGAATCTGGGAGCCCGGTCTCTCTGGCCTCTTGTTCTGCTGAATGGTTCTCTCATTAGAAAGCATGGGAGATGATAAAACAGCCTTTTCCAAATAACACAAGATTTTTAGCGTACGATAACTCTGTAAGGCATTGTTACAGGCAACAAAGTTCCCCTTTCTTTGTGCTAAAGCCCAAAGGGGAGAGTGGGATTCTTTTTGTCTTGGCACGTTAGTGAGGCATTTTGCAGACTCCAGAAGGTGTGTGGAGCTGAAGTTTGCAATGATATTAAAAAACGCTGCAGACTGTCGACCTTGGTGGAGCAGGACACTGTGGAGAGATGGAATACTGCAGGTTGCAAGCAGAAATCACCCTGGGATGTTGTCCCCTTAGGAGCCATTCCCTTTCCACCTCTGTGTCTGGCCTAGTGTTCTCATGACCATCAAACTAGACTCATAGACTATATTGCTTGGCTTAGTTGACTTCTGACCCCACCAACCCTAAAGCTCAGATGCTGTGAGTTCATATCTGAAATCTACAGGAAAGGTATCTTTTCTGTTGCTCCAACCGATGTACCGCATACTGGTTTTGACCTCGTTTGTTCTGTGGCTGTGAAAGCTCATGTGACCTCTTCATGGTGGAATGCAACCAGGGCATGACCATTCACATTTGGTTCCGAGTAAGGACTTTTCTTTCTTTCTTTTTTTAAAGTCGAGTTTTTAGACTTTATATTCATTGCATGTAGAGTTGCTGGGTCTGAGGGTATGTAACTTGTAGCAGCTGATTCTAGATATCCTGTAGGATTTCAAGAAATGGCTGGGGAAATCTTGCAGACACCCAGTGTTCTTGCAAAATGAGAGCTCACTGGGGGAGGCGACCGCTGATGTTTTAGTGCTTTCCTGCTAGTCACTCAAATGGTGAGTGTGTAACAATCCCCCCATTCCTCAAAATGACAATTCAGATATTAGGCAATGGTTGCTTCTTTTCTATTCTCTGCTTACCCCATATTCTTAAATGAGTGGGCTAGGGCTGGGTTAATGTCCCTTTCCTCTTCAAAGAGAGAGGAGAGATGGAAGGGAGGAAACGGCTAAGCTGGGAAATGAAAGGCACTGCTAGATTAGAAAGCCTGAAGATGAGGAGCCTGGTAGATTTCAGTAGTCTCTCTACAGCTGGCCAATGCAGTATCAATTCTCTTGGTGTAGACACCCTGGGTACTCACCCAGTCCACCGTTACTTCTGTTTATATTTAATACAGAGCAGACATTTGCTATCAAACATGGGACACCTGGATTGAGGTGGTCTAAACTGCAGGTCAGCTCTAGAATTCCCCATCTGCAGGCTGCACTGGCTTTCTCCTCTATTACATCCTTCTTTCAATATGATAGATAGACACAGAGAGACAGACAGACAGAGAAAGAGAGACAGAGGGAAATACTGGTAGAAGGAAAAAGATACACTAGCAAAAAAGGTGACTGTGGATCAAGGAATCAAAATCACACAGCTACAAACCAGTTTATGCTTGTAGGTTTGTGTGACTTGCAGTTCTATGGGTTACGTTGTATTTTAAAACTATATAATAAAATTACATGCATACACACACGTGGAAGAGTTAAAAGATGAATTTCATTCCTTTTGTATTACTAAGAGGAAATTATGTGACCTAAATTGGCCTGATTTTTATTACTTGGAAATCTGATTTTACATTTATTGTGTGTGGAGGTGAGAGGACAGCTTTGGGGAGCCTACCTCCCCTCCCACTGTTGGTTCCAGGGACTGAACTCAGCACGTGAGGCTGTGATTCAAGATCTCTTACTTGATGAACCATCTTGACAGTCCATACATATAGAATGCTTGCATCCATTCTGAATGCCATATTTGGAAATATGAACAAGACAAATGAGTTGAGGTATTACTGAAATTGATTACTCTCTGTGTCTCCATTTCTGAACACACTTTTTTGTTTTATTGTCAGGCAGTAGCAGGATTTCCCTATTCTCTGTTCCTCTCTGAGCCAGGAAGCGCATCACTGACCCAGCATCTAATGAATACTGTTTTCTCTAGAATGTTCACTTAAGTCTCTCACCCCCATAAATATGCTTGTCACATTATCAGAGCAATAATGAGAGTGAACTAAATTTCAGAGACTTTAAAAGTCTAAAATAAAAATACATAAATAGTCAGAATCCATTGGGTGTACTTTTAAAAAGGAGATGATATTTTAAATCTAAAATGTTGGTATTTTAATACACCAAAGAGATTCTTTGTAACCACAAAGAATTACCATAAAAATGTTAACTTTTAACAAAATAGAGGGTAAGGGAGAAAGAGACAGATACAGAGAAAGAGAAAGAAAGACACAGAGAGACAGACCCAGAGGGAGAGACAGACCGAGACAGTGACAGAGGCCCAGAGAGAGATAGAGATAGATGGATAGATAGATAGATAGATAGAGATAGAGAGAGATTGAGAGAGAGAGAGAGATTGAGAGAGAGAGATTGAGAGAGAGAGACTGTAAGAAGGAAAGAGACACACTAGTATAGACGTGACTGTGGATCAAGGGGCATTAACAGTCATATCACAAACTGATTTCTTTCAGTGTTAATCATATCTTTTTGAGCTAGGACCTTGCAGTTTAAGATGACTTTATGGCCTCTGGCTTATAGAACGATGGCAGACAGCGAGATAAGACATTTCACAGGCTCCACTAGGTTTCCTTTCCCTCTGCATGTCTCTCAGATACGTTACTTTCTAGAAGGCTTTGTCAACCTTCATTAGGCTTCCATGGCTGTTTAGGCCTCTCCATTTTAAGCACCTTTACCTGTCACTCCAATGTTGGTGGTTGTTGATGTGACTTATATGGATCATAGCTGGATAGGACTGCTTGTTACCTTCTTCCTTTGGAAGCTTGCTTGCCATCTTCTGGTATCATCAAAGCTAGTCCTCAGGAAGGTAACATTTAGGTCAGTTCCAGCTCAGGAGCCTCTGGGCCCCATTTCTGAGGTTGGTATCTTCAGCAATAGGGTCTTATCTTCCATCTCTTGGGGTAGGCAACAGCAGTAGGCTACATGTTTTGGGAGTCTCTTGAACAGCTCTGGCTATCACCTTAAAAGAGTGCTTCTTGTGTCTGGTATGAGGGTTTTGTTCAGTGGTCTTTGGCTCTTGAAGAGAGTGCCATGAACCCAGATGAGAAAAGTTCGTTAAGACTATACATATGTATATTTATACATTAGGTTATGTGCATTTTTGATTTTTAATGTAAATAGTTAATATGATTCCTTGTGGCCTTTTCAGCCATTCCTATTGCTGTTTTACCTCCCTCTCTTCTTCTGTCTTTACCTCCCTCATTCATCCCTAAGGAGCCCCTGCCTTTTCCCAGCTTTTATGTCATCACTTGCATCCTGCTATTTCCCTTTACTGTCCATTCTCCCACCTTCTTTGTTTACCTTCCTTACCCTTCCCTAAGGAGCCTTCCCCTTTCCCCATTTCCTTGGTTAGATTACATGTACCATTATTTCCCTCTTTATTGCTCTCCAACCTCTCTGCTTCAGCAACGAACCTACTTTACTTCCCTGGCTTCCGTAGTTCCTATAGGCTCTGTACTCACATTTGAAGATTTGGAGCTGGGAGCCTCAGAGGAAAGCATGTGTGATGTTGGTCTTTCTGGGTCTGGGTTACCTCACTGAATACAATCTTTATCATTCACCTGCAAACTGGTGGCTGCACCAGTTTGCAATCCCACCAACAGTGCATCTACTAAGATGATTATTTGATTTTTTTTATCTTTATCTCTTTCGATTAGTTTTAGGTTGAGGTGTATTTTGACAAATATAGGATAATAACTGTACTTGCTTTATGGTCTCATTTGATTATTTATGGTCTCATTTGATTATTTGAGTATTTTTTCCCATTCTCTTACTCTAAGGTATTGCTTATCTTTAAACTAAGATGTCTTTCTTATAGGCAGCAGATTTTGTTTCTTGATCTGTTCGGTCAGCCAGACTGGAGAATTGAGGTCACTGATACTAAAAAATTTTTATTGGAATGTGTGTGTTAGTTGTTGATTACTGGTGTTGTTTGGGTTCTTGGTGATATTTTGTGTTTAATAGTTATGACTTCATATTTCTTTCCATTTTTCTCTCTGCTTTGCTCAGGCCTGTCCTCAGCCTGATAGAATGTTTCCTTTTCTTTAGATTTGATTTGCTGGGTATTCACTTTATAAAAGCTGTTTATGTTCTATGGAAAGTTGTTCTTTTTCCTTCACTCACGGCAGTTAATTTTTCTGGATATGTTATTTTATGTTGGATTTCATAGTCTTTAGGACTTGGCGTGCACCACTCCAGGTTCTTCTGGCTTACAAAATTTCTATTCAGAAATCAGCTGTTGTTATTCTGATGGGTTTTCCTTGACATGTGATTTGCATTTTTCTTTTGCAACTTCTAATATGCTTCCTTTATTATGTATAGTTAGTGTTTAAACTATGATATAACATGGGGGTTTTCTATTCTGGCATTGTCTATTTGGTATTCTGTGTCCTTCTTGTATTTGCACGGGTGTGTCTTTCCTTAGTTTTCCTTAGTTTGGGGAACTTTTCTTCAAGAATCCTGTTGAAGAATGATCGATGCCACTGGCTTGGGTTTCTTCTCTTTCATTTGTGCCTGTTATTCAAAGGTTTGCTTTTTTTTTTTTTTATAGTGTGCCATATTTTCTGCAAGTTCCTCTCCTGTCTTTAATTTTTTTCTTTGCTTATTTGGTCTAGATCCTCTATTTTATCTTTGAGTACTGATATTCTGTCTTCTGCCTGATTCATTCTATGTGGAAGTGTTTCCTTTGAGGTTTTTAGTTGGTCTATTAGTTTTGCAATTCCATCTTCATTCCAGTTTGAGCCCCCGTCAGTGTTTCTATCCCCTGATTGGATTTCATAATCAAGTCTTGGATTATGTTTGTCATTTCTATCAGCCTTATATTTGTGGGTTTTTTTTTTTTTGAGGGGTATCACTCAGGTATTTAGTCTCTATAGCTCTTTATTCTTGACTTCATTGATCTGTTTCTTTGTGTCTTCTTTAAACTCATTAAAGTCTTTGAGGGGGTTTATGATTGTTCTTTTAATTTCTGGGTCCCGGAGTTCATCTATATAATATTCATTGTCGAACATTTGAGCAGAACTGACTGGTTTGATTGTTGGTATTCCTGGGATGGCATCTGGCCACGTGGACTTCCTTTGTTAGCTCTGAGTTTGTTATGGATAAAGCAAGTTGAAGAAGAAGAGAAGATGTGGGGCGGGGGCAAGTTGAGTCTAGAGTTGAAAATGTCTTGGTTGGACTGTAGTCAGGTGGACAGAGAGGACAGGACTGGTAAATAGGCTGTGCTTTTTGTTTCAGGCATGGAGTGTGGGGTAGATAAATGTGAGTGGAAAGGTGGGATGTGTCATGGTAGAGTCCCATGGTTAATGGCAGAGGTCAGCAGGATCCTGGCCTAAACCTAGACATCTCAGCAGGGAAGGCCGGTTCATTATCAGGGTTCTTTAGAGGGACAGAACCGATGGGATTGTAACTGAAATAATTCAACAAAGAAGAATCCCTCACAGGTGTACCCACATGCTTGAGCATTCCTGCATTCTAGATGTACTGAAGTTGACAACCAAAATAGCCATCACAGCAGGGGAGGCCAAACTAGGCTGGTGAACTGGTTGTGGAACCCAGGCTAAATCTGGTAGATTGTGGAAAAAGATACTTACCACAGTAGACCATGGAGGAGGCCTTGGGAAGCCTGGGTATAAAGTAGGGTTATGGAGGTGGTGCGAAGATTCCTGTGGGTAGATAAATGCTTTCTTGGTGATGTTTCACAGACTGGGACAGTGATATTCTTGGAGTGTAATCACCAGGGACTACTTACAAATGAGAGGTACAGAGATAATTATTTAGGTGACTGTTAAGTAAACCTAAATGTCTGAAGATTCTCTCTCACTCTTGTTTGTTTGTTTGTTTGAGCACTATGCATCCCTGGCTGTTCTGGAACTCACTTTGTAGACCAGGCAGGCCTCAAACTCAGAAATCCACCTGCCTCTGCCTCCCAAGTACTGGGATTAAAAGGCATACGCCAGTACTGCTCGGCTAAGATTTGATTTGCAATACAATGTTGTTTTCAAACTTCTGAGCAGCATTGTATTGAGCTGTAGCCTTTGCTACATTTTTCAGAAAGCAAGATTACTATTCCCATAATAGATGAAGGTAATATAATAGTTGGTGTTTAGGAAGGATGCACTCAGGAATATTGGCTAAAAAAGTAGTTTTTCTATCATTTAGTTCAAACAGAGGACAACTTTTTATTTAAAGGTCTATTTGCCTTCTATCTTTGAAACCTTCGAGGACATAAAAACATAAGAGTTCCTCTTTTCAGTAATGAGATCTTGTTTAGAAACCTGATTCTGAGTATCTGAAAATCTTCATAAAGAAACAGAAAATGTATCCTAGGTTTCAGGGGTAAGCAAGATGCTCTTGTAAATCATACTGAGTTGTTAAATTAAGAATCATTTATTCTCCTGAGGCATTAGAACAGGTGTAGTATCCAGGTGTGGAATTGTCGGTGACAAACAACTTTGCTCTCCTTCTTTCCTTTATCTATTCTAACTTGAAATCAGCCCTTCAGAGACACTTCAGAGTTGTATTGCATCACTCCTGAGGGCTGATGTGGGCTGAGCTGTCCCTCTTGTTTACAGGTTCCTTGTGTTCTTAACTGTCTGTGGACATTTGTTGATTGAAATTGTTCATTTGATTTTAATGTGCATTGTAGGAGCTGGTAGGTCTCATTAGAAAGTTTGTGGGGGCTCCCCTTTATTCTCTGCTGCTTGCTAAAATCTCTGAGTTCAAGAGTCTTTCCTACCTGCAATGTATTGTTGTATTCTTTCTTTGCTTCCTCCTTTCTTCATTTTTTTTTTTTTTTTTTTCTATTTGAGGCAGGTTCTCATTATGTAGACTTGGCTGGGCTGGAACTCACAGTGTAGACCAGGCTTGCTCAAACTCACAAAGACCTCCATCCCTCTGCTGGGATTTAAGGGATATAGCCATATCATCTGGACTTGCACCAACCAATAAGTAAACTCAGTTTCCATTGCTAATACGACTCTTTTTTTTTGCTTTATGGTTTAGTAGAGCTGCAGAGGCCACATGACTAGCAGTAGTGTTACTGCTAACTTGTGTTTCAACAGGACAATTGCATTACTTGTTGGGAGCGTTCCTCTTGGGAAAGGAAGACCTTCAGTAAACACTGCTTAAGGTTGGGCTGGGAAAGAGATCCTTTGCTGATGAATCTTAAATTTGAGAGGTCGTAGTGAAGAAAGGGCATCTCTTTTCTCCTTGAGTCTACTGATGACCAGCTGGAAGGCTCATGCTTGGCTGGGGTGCTAAAGTCGCCGAGGTTGTAGCTGGACCACAGCTTTTCACGTGGATGTTTCGCTCTGAATGTTTTATTGGTCACAGTGGTCATAAGCTATACTTCAGGTTCAAGGTCAGTGAGTATGTAATCCATGATTCAAAGGGAGATGCGCCAATACCATTATACTATAGAGATTTTTAGGTTCTCAAAGTATGCCACCCTATTGCCAAACTGCCACATTTCAGGGCAAATAAAAATGAAGTCACTCGTGTCTTCTAATGTCCTACAACAAGACACAAGAGCTCTGGACTTTTAGTTTTTGTTCATTGTATTTGGGCTTTCCTAGTTCAGTTTCCTAGTTTCGCAGTTCAGTAGTGAGATGATTTAATTTATTTATGTCGTTACTAATGAGGACAGTTATGCTTTATATGTTTGTCACCTTTCTGAATTGTTCATTGCTCACTCACCTGAGGGAGGCAGCCTTTTCTGCCTGTTTTCTACACGATCCTTAAAACCAAGACTGCATTTCGACAAACGTTTTTTATAAATTTATAAAGTTTGAGCTAATGACAGAACTTTTGAATTTTTGTAAGGGTTATCTGTTGGTCTTAACTTCAGCCTTTTATCTAAGAATTTTTCAAGTTTATCTTCTAACTCATTTGTTCTTTCTTTCTTTTTTTTTTCTGCACTGTTAACTTTTGTCCTCCCTTCTTGTATCGTGGCTGGAGACTGGCAGCCATTCCTTATCCAGAGTTATTCTCTCTCATTTGTCAAGTTCCCAGAGGAGGCATTTTCTTGAATATCTAAGACAACATTATGCACACATTTAATAAAATATTCGTATGCCTTAATGCTCTTTCTGAGAAAAGAAGCCACAGAGATGCTTTTGAAGAAAAGTTGCTTTTTTCTCTCTCAATTCATCTCCGTCACGTTCCCCAGCAGGAGGATCTTTTCATGTATTCCATGGCTTCATTGTTTGTTTCATTCTTTTAGAGGTCATTTTAGAGAAGGACCAAATGTTAATCTATGATTTGTAAGATTATCTAAGAGTCAAGATGTGTTTATCAGCAAATGTATCAGAGAGGTATTCCCTCCGGGCTCCAAGATAGTGAAGGCAAACTGAGAAAAAGTTATGATGACAATCACAAAAGTTGTTGTCCATTTTCCCCTTTGGATCATTTGTTCTCTGCTATTTCCTGCTTCATTGCTTCCCCACTCCCACCCCCACCATGGTCTATTTTTATTTTCCTGATTTCTGAAGTTCTTCCTGGTATGTACTCATATCTGAGGATTTGGTGCCAGGAGCCTCAGAGGAGAGAGAAGGTGGGACATTTTTCTTGCTGGATCTGGGTCACCTTACTCAGTATTATCTTTTCTAGCTCCACCCATCTGTTTACCTGCAAAGATCATGATTTCATTTTTTCTTTACCTCTAAGTAGTATTCCATAATGTATATGTAGTGCTCTTTCAGTAGCCATTCTTCTGTTAAGGACATTGAGGTTGTTTCTAATCTCTAGCTAGTGAGTAGAGAAGTAATGAACATGGCTGAGGGAGTGTCTGAGGAGTAGGATGTGAAGTTCTCTGGGACTATGCCAAGGCGTGGTACAGCTGGCTCATATTGTAGATTTATGTTTAGATTTTTGAGAATTCTCCACACTGATTTCCATAATGCCTACATCAGTTTGCAACCTCATCAGCAGAAATTAGGGAGGGGGAGGAAGGTGAATACAGAAAAATGTTTAAAATATCATGCCTGAAAGATTAATGAGGAATCATACCATTAAGTCTCTACCGAAAAACACCTATAATACAGGTATACAGCACACACACACACACACACACACACACACACACACACACCACACATATATAACTGAGAAAACGTTATGAGGACAATCACAGTATATATGTTCTTTAGATAAAATTTTCTCATCTGGGCTGGTGATGCTTTCTCCAAGACCCTAAGACCTCTTAACAAAATCTTCAACAAAATCTTCTCACATTCTTTGAGTTGTTGGTCAGGGTGTGTAGAAGGACCTCAAAATATTATAATGATTGCTATTGCCCCTGGGTGCCCTCCTCTCCACAGGTGGAAGGTAAGCCCCTGTCACTGAAGATACCATGCACTTAAGACACAGGGCCCAGAGATCCCTAAGCTGGGAATGACCTGAAAGCCTCCATCCTGAGGAATAGCTTTCATGGTACCAGAAGGCATCATGCAAGCCTCCAAATGATGAAAGTGACCAACAGTTCTATCCAGCAACGATGCCTGTGAACCACAATGATTAGTGCAGCACAGTCACTCCAAGGGTGTAGTTGTGATGCACTTACCTTGGTGCTAACTAACAGCTCTTTAATTGGACTTAAAGTCCTCTCAACAAGAGGAAAATATTGCCGGGAACTGGAAACTTAACCTACTACACAGGGCTAGTGAATGCCGGAGGAGAACCTACAACTACCAATTAACTAAATATGTCTAGTCCTAACTAAATTTCCGATTTTTATACCCACAGATAAGCATAGTTCTTATATCTCATCAAAGAAATGTCTCTTAGCAACAGATGGGAACCATTACAGAAAAATGTAACCAATGAAAATGCAGAGTTGTGGAGACCAGTCCCAGGGATATGTCTACAATGCGACTCTTGTTCTGCATCTAAGGCTCAAGGATAGTTGTGGAAGAGGATCCATAGAGACTGTAAGACCCAGAGGACCAGGGGTTTACTGTGAGACTGTGTCTCTTAGTAATGTCAGAGCCCACATCCACAGTCTCACCAACCATGACTGCCAAAAAATAAGCTCAACAAGGACAACAGTAGACATGCTAAAGTGGACGGGGGGAAAGCCCAGGAGGCTTCAGTTCTACCCAAAGAACTACAGGCACCTAAGGAATGCTGAGAGAAATTTTCTTCCCTAGGGAAGAGCAAACGAATTGGTTTTCCAATACCAAGTGGTCAGCCCTGAAAAATGACATAAAGGCGACTTGATGGAGACTAAGCAGGGCGTATTTATGTATTTAGGAATGTGTGTGTGTTTAACAACCATTCACCAAAAAAAAAAAAAAGAGTCCATGGATTTGAAAAAGAGCAAGAGGGGTATGCAAAAGGGCTTAGAGAGAAGACGTGGAAGTGGGGAATGCTGCAACTCTAATTTCAGAAAATGAAAGGAACATTTTTTTAAGAAGTGTCTGTCCAAACTTCCATTGGGGCATTCAGGGCCTGGGAGAGTAGAAGGGACTAAGGTATAGAAGTTATTTGGGATACACCAGTAATCAGGAATGCTTTCACTACCTTCTCCAGTTGGATCTCTTTCCATATTGGCTGCTGGTTTTGTACCTACAGCATATTACATCATCATCATTGCCATCATCGTCATCATCATCATCATCAACATATATTATATTATATTATATTATTAATGCAATGTTTTTGTAATGCAAAAAATTTTAGCAAAGTGACATTGGACAAAATGGATTTTGAGTGGGCTCCCATGTTAAAGACAAAGGCAACAGTAAGGCTTGGTCTAAAGGAGAGACGGCAGTGCAGACACCACTAGTCTATATGTCAAAGGGTAGGAAATCCCTCTGTATTCCAGAAGTATAAGGAACAACATCCTCAAATACAAAGACAAGTTAGGCAAAGCCGTGGGAACAGATAAAGGGAGAAGAGTAATATTTATGCTTTTTAAGATGAGCCAGTAATATTCTCAGATAATTCTGTCCACACTCACATATGATTCAAAGGTTAATGGAAAAGTGTGAAATTCTTTTGGAGTTTAAAATTATTATATATAGTTTATTCAAGCAGTAATCCCCTCAGAATTGGTTATTACCACTATTAATGACTTGCTAGTTAGAGTGTTAATGGCCCATAGCAAAAAACTGCTGGTAATGACTGATTTCAAAGGGATTATTGCTTAATTAATGGCACTCCACCTATCCTTATTCATTTTTGTAAGTATCAGTTTTATTGCCTATTTCAAGACCCTGAGCCCTAGTTTATTATATTTGAAAGAACATCATCAAGACAGATAAAATAGATAATAATTTCAATTGTGTCTAACTTTGCAATGTATAAGAACATCACAAAATCATTCCAGTATCTCTTTGTCCCTTATCAGTAAAATGTCACCACTGACTTATGGGCAGACTACAAAAATGCAGTTTAAATATAGACATTTTTTTGGCATGATAAAATGTCTAACTCTTTTTGAATCAATGAACACGATTTTCTGTTTCTGCAACTGGGGTTGGGTAATGAATGAGAATTAAAAAGTGAGCTAAAATGGGTTAGTTCAGGAGCCCTCAGTTTATGTAGATGGTACAGGACAGGAGGCAGGAGATCTAGGTTTTGGTCAGCTCAGTCTGAGTGTGGTCACCTCATTCAGTTTTTTCTCTCTTATCTTATCATCATGAGGTCAAATGTGGTCACTGGACTTCATGGCCTCTTTAAAGATTCATCCCTGTAAAATTCTGTCACCACAATTCAAACTTCCGGAAGAAAAAACTGAGTAGAATGTCTGTATTAGTGCAAAAAAAAAAAAAATCCCTTTTCAGTAGACCCCGTAGGATATCTAAAACACCCTTATACAAAACAGAGACTTTGGAATATGGCTTAAAGAAAATGGGCCCTATTGGGGCAAAACACACTTTTTCTTTTGTTTGATTGACAGTGTTAAGTTTTGTGGCTTTTGACCCAACCCAGTTTCTCACAAGCTGCCTGACTGGAGTCAATCTTAACGCTTACCATAGGCCATCTTCAAGAACTGTCTCCACTGATGTCAAAATATGAAGCTTGGTATTAATTAAAATACATGACAAGATAGGAAAGAAAGATCATTTTCTCGAAGAAACATTTTACTTGCTGAAATCACTACACTCATTAGCAGCACTTTCCCTTTGTGTAAGTTTTGAATGTGTTTGATGAGCTTTGATACAGAGAGACTTTCAGCTTGCCCTCCAGCTCTCGTTCTCAAACCATGGTCTGGAGACCCTGGGAGCTGAGTTTAGTTTTGGGGAAGGAGCAGAAACAAAATTACCCTTCAGAAATGAGCCTCATAAGGAGAGAGGGTGGCTTCATGACCATGAGAGCCAGTTAACATGCTATTAAAGCAGCTTGGAAGCAGACCTGCACGGAAACACAGTTTTTTGGTTAGCATGGCTTAAAAAAAATGTATACAGTAACATGTCCTCACAAAGGCTTCTTTTGTTTTGGAGAAAGCAGTGATGTACTCATAAAAATGTTAATGTGAATGGTAACAAAGTGGTGATATACTGTCATTGTTCTAGAGTGATAATTAGTGATAACTACTTTAAAGTTTCTATGTTGCTTTCTGATATGGTTAACATCAGCATACAGGTCATGTGAACAAAATTTTTTTGAACTTGTAATAAATTTTACGTTTGTAAAAGGACCCCCAAGGACAAAACAAAATAAATAAAACAAAAACAAACAAGTCAATTGCTGTGCTGAAGAATTACTTGCTACCCTTGTGGACTTAACCACAGCCATAAAATGTACTCTCCATCCTAAAAGCAATGTCTGCGAGAGAATTATAGACATTTCCTCTGCTATGGCAAGCTCTAGAATAAGTATATACTTTCCAAATGCCTCAGGCTGGATGGTTTGAGTGTCTCCTAAGGCTTCAGGTGGTGGAAGTTGATCCATATCGCAAGCTGTCAGGAGGGTAGAAAGTCAGTGGACCTATAGGGATCGGAGCTGGGCTTTTGGAAGTGATTAGATAATGTCAGTGAATGAATTCTGGTGGATTTGTAGAACAGGGAGAGAGCAGAGATGCTCCCTGTCTCTTGGCAAATGATACCTTTTGTGGCGTTAGGACTCTGCTGGCAAGAAGCCATCACCAGGTGCAGCACTCTGTCTTTGCACCTTCAGAATTTAACCCCAGACTAACAACAGCTTCATTTTCCAATTCTTCCTCCTCTCTCCTCCTCCTCTTCCTCATTCTCTTGACAAAGTGTTCTACCTCATGTATTTCATTTGGGTAACGAAATAGATTACTACAGCAAGAGTAAGAATTTGAGGGAGTAAACCTCATTTGTGTAATACAATTTCTTGGCAGGTTTGGTTAACAAAATCATTCCCATAGTATTTAGATTCACAAGGCGAAATAAAATTGGCTCGTCTGAAAAATAGATAAAACATTAAAGTCGATGTGATCTGATGACTCTCAGAATTTGTACAGGAAGCCCTGACACCCAATCTTGTTTCTCAGTTTTTATTCTGTAGTCCTGAAGCTGGGGTCCTGGAGAGATTGCTGGTCTTCCACGCAGCAGGGAAGTAATTTGAGTACTCAGAGGATGTCTCAGCAGCTCAGCAGCATGTGCAGGACCTAGGGCATGGCATCCACTTTCTCCTTTTTTCTTTTAAAATACTGAGTTGCCAGTAAGTGTAAATATCTGAGACTATCTCCAGATTTAGTTCATACAAACATGAGGCAAATTCTGCAATGACCTTCATTGCTGTGATATTAAAATCAGTTCCTGGGGAGAGAAAGGCAGATCTGTGAGCTCCACGTTTGCTTGCAGCTTGTAAGCAATGACAAACAATTAAAGAGAAGATTAAATTCATATCCTTCATGGCACATCAAAACACTGATTGAGGGGATTTTGTATCTTGATGCACTTCTTCTCCTGCGTGCTGGTACCTCTTTAACTGATAAAACACAGAGAATCTCCCTCTAATCTGAGGAGGTGTGTCCAACCATCTTTTAATCACCCAGCCTTATCCCTCCCCCAGATGTCCAGTGTGAAGTGAAGTTCTGCAAACTCAAGATGATTGCTGTGGCGTGCTCAGGCCACCATCCGTGAACGTACCCGTGTATGTCTGTGGCAGAAGAGCATGCGTCTGCCCTCAGGCCCTGGAGAAATGTCTCTAAGTGTTTGGAAGCAGGTCAGGTGGGTGTGCTCCTTGGGCATGGTGGCGATTGCGTCTCTGTGTTTCGGCGAGAATGAGCCACAGGTGCTAAACGGGACTGAAGGTGCTTGACAATGATTCCAGAGGCTCTTGCTAAAATGTTGATTACATAGCGTAATCTTCTCTATAGAGTATGTTTAAAAGAGGACCGAAGCGAGCATCCAACTAGAGGAATCCACCCAGGGAGCATAATAGAGGATAATGATGAAGTGCAGGCACCGGGTACCACACTTGCGAAGTTACTCCCAGTGTATGAAGAGGGATAATCACCAAACGGTCACAGAGTGGGACAGACATTCAAAGAATCTTAACGATGAACTCAGCATTACTCCCTACCTGCCCATGGGGAATTCTGAATCACCTTCTAACTTTGTAGCTGTTTTTGTTGGTGTTATACTCCGTGGCCAAACACTCCAGGACCAGTTGTAAGTTTTCATTAGACAGTAGGACATGTTTATGGCAAAAAGCATATGGATTGCTCAGAATGAGATTAAAGGACATGGAATGTTTTGATCTCCCCATTCTCTCTCTCATAAGTTATTGACTTAGGACCCACTGCTTTCCAGGCATTGTTGGGGGGGAGGAAGTGACTAACACAGGCAAGATGGGTGCCTAAAAGGGCTTACTCTACTCTAAGTTTGAAGATAAACAATGAAAAGATACCTGAAAGTTTAAAAAGTTATAGAAAAAAAGAAAGTTGAAACATATGAGACAACCATGGATGGGGGAGCCCATTAACATGGAAAGGGGGTGCCTATGGCTTTACCAGAGAGTCCTTGCCATAGGCTAGCACTGCCTGCTCTCCCTTTCCACTCACAGGTTTCATTGCCATCTGTGGACTCCGCCCCAGGAAGCCCAGTTCAGAAGTAGCAAATAGCTCACTTAAGTAGACATCTGTAGCCTTGTTTCTCCTAGAACTCTCTCTCTGTAGACGTGACAGGCCTTGAACTCACAGATGTCTGCCTATCTCTGCTTCCAGAGTGATAGGATTAAAGGCATGTGCCACTAGGCCTGGCTGGATTTTGGCTTTAAGTACAAAGGGACTCTGATTTTGAGAAAAGAATAATATTGTTAGAAGGGCTTGGAGCAGGTGCCCCACCTCAGGAAGGCTGGACTAGGATACCTGAAGCTGGTCTGGGGCTTCAGCATCACACAGCAGGCCTGGATATTACAGCATGTTTCATGGACACCCGTGGACATCTGACCCTCCCCAGCCCCAGCTTTGCCATGCTAGCACTATTTCCTACCTCCATTACTGACTGCAGCTGCTCCTGCTTCCAGAGAGGCCCCTCTAGGCCTGACTTGTTCACCTCCCTCACCGCAGCCTTAACGCAGGCAGGTGTGTGTAGTTAGCAGCGCCAGGCCTCTTTCTGCATCCAGCTGCAACAGTGGCTGAGAAGCAGCTGGCCTTCTACATCTGTGACTTCAACCAACTGTGGGTGGAAAACGCTTTTTTTTTTTTTTTTAAAAAATGTGCATCTGTACAGAATATGGAGACCTCTTCATTTCCCTTATTCTGGAAGAGCACACTACAGCACTTACACTGTACCAAGCATTTAAGTATAAGAAACCTAGAGATTATTTGAATTAAAAGATATGTTTGTCGATCATAGATCATATGCAAATTCTGGACCACCTGCTATAAAAAAGTTGCATGCCCTCTGATTTTGGAACGTATGAGATGGGGGACATCTGGGGACCAATTCTGGGAGTGGTGGAATGACTGCCAGCCCCTCCACTGGACAATCCAAGTGTGAGTCTCAGTTGAGGATGGCCTGATACCCACTATGGGACCCAGGGAGCCTGAACCCAGAAGGTCAAGGGTCCTAACCTTCACCTTAGCCCCGACCAGAAGCACCTGGAAATAGGGACAGCATCTTTTCTTTCTTGGTTGGTCGTGGCACTCACATGACACCTGTAGGTGGAGTGCGCATGCCGGGGCAGGGGGTGGTGTTGTCTGAGGACGGTTGGGTTTGCACGTGTGTTTATTTAAAAAGGACCTATACACAAGGATTTGTCAGAAAAAGGTCTTGTCTTACTCGGAAGGTATATTATATTGTTAGGGCTTCCATTCCAAAGTCAGACTGGGGACCCCTAAGCAGCAGAAATTTATTTTAATAGTTCTGGAGGACTGAAGCTCATGATTGTGGTTTTGCTAGGTTTGGTAGTTTCTGAGGCTCCTCTCTTTTGTCTCATGAAGGGCCACTTTTTCTCTGTGTTCTCACATGGTTTCTTTCCTGGTGTGTGTGTGTGTGTGTGTGTGTGTGTGTGTGTGTGGTGGTGTAGGCTCATCTTAATTTCCTGTTTACCAGGATCCACCAGGCTGGACATGGATCCACTCATAGGACCTCACTTGATGCTCACTCTCTTGAGTCCTGTTTCTATTGAAACATTCTGAGCTATAGAGCTTCAATATATGCATTTAGGGAGTCACAGGATCAGTACTGCAAAGGACCATTCAGATTTTCTTTGAACTTTTCACTGGGATAAGGTGAGGTCTCCAAGCTTTTATTATTATTATTATTATTATTATTATTATTATTATTAATTACTGCATTAAGTAATTTATTTAATCACTTTACCACCTGATCTCAGCCTGTTCCTTCCTTTCCTCCCAGTCCCATCCTCATACCCCACTCACCTGTCCTCCTCCCCCTTTCTGAGAAGGGGAGGCCCTTTTGGGTACCAACCCACCCTGGTACCTCAAGTCACAGCAGGACTAAACTGCACCCTCTGTCACTGAGGCCAGGCAGGGCAGCCCAGCTAGGGGAAAGGGATCCAAAGGCAGGGAACAGAGTCAGAGACAGCCCCTGCTCTAATTGTTAGGGGACCCACATGACGACCAAGCTGCACATCTGCTACATACGTGTAGGGGGCTATGTCCAGCCCATGCATGCTCTTTGGTTGGTGGTTCAGTCTCTGTGAGCCTCATGGGTCCAGGTTAGTTCACTTTGTAGGTCTTCTTGTGCTCTTGACAACTTTGGCTCCCTCAATCCTTCATCCCGCTCCTCCACAAGGCTCCTGAGCTCTGCCTAATGTTTGGCTGTGAGTCTCTGCATGTTTCCATCAGCTGCCGAATGGAGTCTAGACTTTTTTTTTTATAACAGACTTCTGTTTTTTTTTTTTAAACTTATTATTTCTCTATGTAAGGAACCCACTCTCTTCAGGAGAGCTGTTGTTATCATTGGCTTTGCACATGTGTATTCTTTTCTCTGGCCTTGACCCCCAGCATATCATCCTCTCTGAGAAAGACACATTAGGAGATAGACAGGTGCTCTTTCTGCTGAAACTGTGAGCAGCAAGGACATGTGAGACAGGCCAGTGATAACGGAGCCAGTGCAGTGATAGAGTATCTTGGTGACATGGTCCAACTAAAAAACAAAAAAAAACAAAACAAAAACCCTGCCAGAATGATGATCAGACTTCTCAGGCATGGGTTTCTTTTTCTGTTAGGGCCTGTCTGAGTTGGGATTTTTGTCTAAAGCATACACATTCTTTTAGTCTACCACCATTTTGCTTCCAGTAAGAATAAAGCATGCAAAGACCCACACCTGGGACTTGGGTTGCTTGCTCTTCTGGCATTTTGAATACCTCATAACACCATCCCTTGCTCATCGTTGCTCAGCTTCTGTAAGTGACGTAAGAATGTATGGCTGGAGAGATTGTCCTTGCCATGAGCCCGTTGACTGTGTTACACCTCCGGAACCCACATAAAATTAGAAAAAGAGAGAATCAACTCCACAAAGTTGTTCCGTGATGCCTCCTCACAAGTGCCCCTCCCTATTCCCTATTCACAGACATAGGCAGACAGGCAGACACTCGTACTACGTTTTTAAAACGAATGCATTTGAGCCTTAATTTAAATATTCTATTTTGGCTCTCTTAAAAATAGCAGATAGTTATACAATTGACAAGATTATATTTCCACTATTGCAGAAAATGATCTCAGCGTGCCCCTTCTAAAGATAGGTTAAGCTAATTTTAATGCCAAAGTAGGCCGATTTTGAATCCATCTCCGCACGCTGGTTTAATCAGGCTGGGCCAGGCTGCTTACCCTGAGTACTCAATGCAAATCACTTACACTACCCACGCCTCCTTTTGCTGGTTCCACGGTCCCAAAGCCTGCGTTTCGTATCTCCCATTTCCCACCTTGCACTTGTACAAATGATTAACTACAGAGAGAGCTCATTTCTCCCGAGCGGGGAGGAAAACATGTGGGTGAACCAGCCCTTCCCAACTCGAATGTATCTAAATTTTAAATATCTTTTACATATATTATTTATTCACTAATAAAAAATGAAGCGCATGCTGGCTTTAAAAACATTAAAAAAAAAAAAAAAGCCAGCCGTCATCACAAATGAGGGAGAATTGGAAAGGATTGTTATGTTTATGCAAAACTTATTATTTTTTTTTTCTGGGGGAAGAAAAAAAGAGGCCACGGAGAGATTAAAGATATCCAGGAGTCATCAATATGTCTGCTGTTTTAATTTAGCCTTTTGAATAAGCCCTAAAATGTACTGTCTCGCACAGGACTTTATCAGTTCACCTTCCCTCCAAGGAGATAAAATAAATGAAATCAGCATTCTTTCCAACTCCCTTGGCATAAATTATTACTTACCCCAAGCAAGATGACTGATGATTTTTAAAGCTCTTTTAATTATGTGCTAATGGATTAGTGGCTGAAGGAAGTCTGTGTAGAACCCTGAACGGAGATTATTCTGCGATTACCTGCACATAGGTGGGAGAAGTGTACCCCACCAACTGCCAGCCAACTGTCTATGTTGTTGGTTGTTGACTTGGAAATAATTGGCATTTCCAAGAATTTCACCAGAGTAATTTTTTTTCTTTACCATCATTAGATGACATCAGAAGCAAAGAAAGAACCAAAGCTGGTGATTCAAATATTTGTTCGGCCACTCCTGCTTCCTCTCTATTCTGAGTTAGAATGAAAGATTTAAAAAAACAGCCATAATCATTCCCCTCTGCCCCCACCCCATATAGGACCACTTAACTATTCACCAGTAACAAGACACTGTGATTGAGGAAGATATTTAGGTAAACAAAACCTCCAAATGGGGTCTGGAGAGAAGAACTAGAAACAAAGAACACTGGTTGCTCTTCCAGGAGACCCAAATTCAGGTGGTTCCCAGCTGCTGTAGTTCTGACTTCTGTTCTCTCTTTCTCTCCTTCTCTACCCTTCTCTCCCCCTCTTTCCTCCTCTCCTTCCTCTCTCTCTTTCTTCCTCTCCCTCTTTCCCTCTGTCTTTCCCCATCCTCATCACTCTCTCCTCCCTTTTCTCCCCTAAAAAAGCCTTCAGGCTGGAGAGGCAGCTCAGCAGTTAAAAGAATGGCTACTTTTGCAGGGGACCTGGGTTCAGTTCCCATCACATCATGGCTTACATTCCATTGTAGGTCTAGGTTTTCTGACATCTTCTTCTGGTCTCTTCTGGGTACTGCACACCTGTGATGTCCATCCATACAGGCATGCAAAATAAAACCTAAAAGCCATTTCTAAATAATAGTTTGGGGATTAAGGTAGAAGCTCTTTTTTTCACTAAGTTGTTTTTTGCTATGTTTATTTGTGTGTGTGTGACATAACGGATGTGTAGATAATTTATATGAGTCAGTTCTCTCATTCTGAGTACTGAAGATCAGACTCATGCCAGCGCGCTTGGTGGCAGGATTCTTTCCTTACCCACTGAGCCATCTTGCTGGCCTATATTAAAAACAAACATTTAAATGAATTCTTTGGTAAATGTATACACACATACAATGTACTTTGATTATATTCATCTTCAGCCCATCCCTTCTCCTAACTCCTCTTTGATCCTCCCCCCCCCCCAAATTTTATGCCAATTTAGTCCAGTTTGTGCTTCTCATATACTCATGTATCTGGAGGCAATCTGCCAGGATGTGGTTGACCTATCAGGGGCCACACTGTTAAAGAAAACTGGCTTTCTTTCCCCCAGCAGTTATCAACTATATGTCAATTACAGAAACCACCATTTCTTTAATATTTATATGGTGAGTGTATGTGTGTGCGCGAGCACACATGCATAAGTTTGTGAAAAGATGAAATGGGCTCAGGAGCCTTTGGAACCCAGAAGATAGTGTCAGGTTGGAACTAGAGTTACAGGTGGTTGTGAGCTGGCCTCTGCCTATAGAGTGTGGGGATTAGAGGTGCCACCAGGAAGGGCTACAGATGCCTCATGTTTCCATACTTGATTAGCACTTTCTGATCAGGAATCATTACGCAGGTGGAAGACGCTCAGTTTTAAGCCTCAGCTATGTAGTTTTCACTTACCATGTCTGTGTGCTCCTGCAGAAATGTCAAAGTGTAGAGGTGAAAAACCAACCAGCCAGCCAGCCAGCCAACCAACCAACCAACCAACCAACCAACCAACCAACCAACCAACCAAAAACAAGACCCAAATCAGTCCACGTGCATTGGACATACAGCCAGGTCCACAAGGTTTAGAACTGACCACACCGTCAGAGAGCTGTGCAGTCCTCTGGGCCTTGCTTGCTGGTTTTTTGGTCAGTTCTGGGGTGGGCACAGCCACTGGCAGCAGTAGGCATTTGCTGGATGGGGTTTACTGTAGGGAACAGCCCTGTAAAAGGATTTGTTTCAGAGCCATGTGTCTTCACTTTCTGACAGCTCCGGCTTTGGCTGTGCAGTGTCTGCATTTTAACAAGGTAGATATTTCACCGCCCTTTGGAGGAGATAAAAAGATGATGGGATTAACCTTATTAACTCTTCGGGAGCTGCACCTTCCCTGAACATGCTTGTTTGCTTTTCTTTTTTCCATTTCTAGGGTGTTTCTTTCATCAACCTGTCTTTTCTTGAAGTACCAGTGTTTCCTGACATTTCCTATTACCTTAGCTTTCCTGACTCCTAAAGAGTCTACAATACATTCTGTTCGTGGTGATGTTTGCTCTTCACTTCGGGCACTGTTGCTTGGGCCTGCTACTCTCTTTCCTGGTTCTTCTTGGGGTCTTAAGGCGAAGCACTGGGAACGGAGTGATCTGCAGCTTGGGGCTGTGCAGAGGTGGATTGCTTTGTCAAGGGATCCTTCACTTGGGATTGCTTTCAAAGACACTGGGTACTCTTTTTCTTTTTTCTTTTTAATGTGAATGTATGCTGTTGGCTATAATAAATTACCATAGACTCAAAAATTGCAGATATGTTTTTATACAGGTATGGAGGTCGGGAATTCAAATCATCTTCACTGGACTGATGTCAAAGAGGGTTATGAGTTGTTTGAAGCTGTCGGAGAGATGCTGTGCTTGACTTCTAGCTGCTGGTTGTTGCTGTGAGCTACTTGGGGCTGCTGGGGGCTGCTGGGGGCTTCTGGGAGCTGCTGGGAGCTGCTGGGGGCTGCTGGGGGCTGCTAGGGATTGCTGCAGGCTACTGGGTGTTTCTGGCACCCCACGGGGGAAACACCCCTGCAGTTCCTGCTGTTTGACAGAATATACCTTCCTTCTCTTTTATTTGTAGGTCCCTCTCTTCCTCTAAGTGCATACATCATAACATTTAGAGCTTAACTAGATCGCCCAGTATAATCCCATCTCAGGCCTTTGATTTAATCATATCTATAATGATCCCCCACCCCCCACCCCTTCAATATAGGAAACACTCTTTGGCCCTAAGGATTAAGGCCTAGGTAGTCAGAGGGAGCAGTGAGGTATTTTAATCACACAGAGGTTAAGAAAAATCCCAACACATGGCTTTTCAGTTATTTAAGGCCAGAGAACAGCTTTCATGTTTTTGGTCTTCATTCAGATTACGTGTTCACACACAGAAATCTTTACCAGGAAGCCCCATCAATTACGTGGCAAAAACAGACAGGAAAAAGTTATGCCTACTGTGCATGAGGCCCACCCCGAGATACGCTTCCCTCTTGACTTTGCTTGTTACCCCTCTCCCCCTTTTATCTACCTGTTCCCTCAGCCCCTGCCTACCTTCCTCCCTCCTTTCCTCCTTCTTTTCTTCCCATTTCTGTCTAGCACATGAGACAGATGGATAGAATAAAGTAGACCTGCTTGCTACGGGTCATTTTCGCGGCTAATTTAGATTATTGGCACACTCCACTTGGGAAAATGTAAATAAGCACGGAGGTCACACAACTGAACTATGAAAGCGCAGGTGGCTATCAGAAGTGCCAACTTTTGGTGGTGTAACTGGGTACCGAAGATGTCTCCGAATGGCACTTTAAATGCTCCAGCTTCATAAGGGTGTCTGGCAAATAGCTTCCAGTTTGCCCTTGTGAATTTGCCATTGAATGATGATGAATAGAGCCATTTCTGGAACCCAAATTAAAAGTAAACAGAGCAGGGCCTCTCATGTGTAACCAATAAGTTGTGCCCAATTATGACATCAGGGCATTTCTGTCCTTCAGAGTCGTTAGGTGCAGTCGGATGATGGGAAGATGGGAGGCAGCAGCAGAATCAGGCTCTTAAGTGTTAAACGTTAAAGATTTAAATGCAGTGTTCTATAGCTCTCAATTAAGCATGCTAATGAGAGACAGGAGGCATGGAGAAATGCTAACAGGAATCATAAAATATTCGTCCAAGATAGTGATTTAAGTCTCCTCTGCTGTTTAATCAGGGCTAAAAGAGGACCACAATGGGTACAATTTTGTATTTTTTTCCCCCTCTGAAAATTCTCCAAAGGATTTAGAAGCACAATTCTAAATTGGGCTGCCATCAGGAGTCGAAGCCCTCTGAACCTGTGACCTTCGGAGCTGCTCTGCAGCCATCTCTGCTCCCTGCAATGTAGAGTGTCCCCGTCTCTAACCCTAAGTCCCCCCTGTCAGGGTGAGACCCCCAGTCTGCACTCTTCTGGAAGTTTCCATTAGGTAAGAGGAAGTAGATTCTTTGGTCCTTTCAAAACAAGGCCAGACAGTTCCATTCTTTTTTTTTTTTTTTTTGAGAAAGGGTTTCTCTGTGTAGGGTTTCTCTTGGCTGTCCTGGACTTGCTTTGTAGACCAGGCTGGCCTCGAACTCACCGAGATCTGCCTGCCTCTGCCACTAGCACTGGGATTAGAGATGTATGCCACTGCGCCTGGCTCAGACAGTGCCATTCTAAATACAAGTCTTGGGATGGTCTACCCATGTTCACTGTGGGTCCTGGAATGCCACGGATCTCCTCCACAGTCCTTCCTGTGTTCTCAGTGTTTCTAAGAGGCTTCAAGGGTCCCTGGCTGAGTCTGGATTTTCCAGGTCTCACCTGTTGTGTGTTTCTGTGAGTGAACTGAAGATGCACCTCTTTCTCTGCTCATGTGCTCTGGGAGCCTGAACTACATGCTGGAAGAGGGCTTCTTTGTTCTGTTGGTTCAGTGGTAGTTAATGTGAGACACCACCTTGGAACATCTCTTATTTGAATGCGATAAATTTAAAATGTGGCTAAGTTTAAAATTCTTGGTTTAGTGTTGTTTTTCTGGGTTGTAAGCTGTATGAGCAGAAGTTCAATGTCTAAAACAAAGAAAGGTATCGCATTGCCTGAAGTTATGCTGGTCAGCTTGTTCTTAGAATTTTGAATTTTGTTTTAGGGTCTTTCTGGACTGTAAAAAGGGTAAAAAAAAATCTTAGAAACCATGATCTATGGATCTCTATTAAAAGAGTAGAGTGCAGCCCTGAGCCACAGAACTCAAAGTGTGTCCCTGTGATAGTATTGCTCTTTTAACTTTTCCACATTTCCTGCTAGCCTTTTAGCTTTGAGATGTCAAAAATCACCTGTGCTTTATCCAGTGAATATTTCTAGTACCTGGCACAAAATATGAGCAAAACGGGGACTTGTAGAGTGAAGAGCGAGTGAACAGGAATGCTATGTAGCAGAATGCCGTCTATATGAGGTTAGCAGGGTGAAACTGAGAAATCCAATGTCTGTGGTCACGGGGTACGTTTTTCTATGGAGTCATTTTCATTTAGTCAAACTGAATTTTCAAGAAAGGATTAGAATATGCTGTGTTTCCTTCCATTCAGTCATGTTTGTTTCTCTCAGGCAGGGCCAGGTTGGCCTCCAGCTCACAATCCTGCTTCTGTCTCCCAAGCACTGGCTCTTGTAGGCATGAGCTCCTTCTCCCATGAGTTTCTTCCGTGCGCTGCTTCCTAAGACTATTTCAGCACGGCACCCTACAGTGCTCACTGTCCGCACATGGAACACAATGTAGGGTAATGTTGTCAGTGAAAGAATGACAAAGGAGACGGCAGGGAACTGTGAATATGTGAGACGCAGCTGTTTGTAGAGAAAGATGCAGAGGACCAGAGTGCACTTTCCTTTTTTGTCAGTGTGTATTTATTGCAGACACGAATGAGTTCCACTTCACATGAATGTCATATTCTTCAACAGTGGGGACTCCCTGTATTGTTTCTCTTTCTTCCTTCTCTCCCTCCATCCTTACTCCTTCCCTCCCTCCCTTCCTCCTTTCCTCTGATTCCTCTCCTTTCCCTAAAGGTGATTTTTTTCTTAACATAAAGACCATGTTAAAAATCAAAGCAGTGCAAAAACCAAGTCAACAGATGGATTAGTGACTTGCAAGGTCCATTACAAAGTTGAAGTATACTGTATTTTGTCTCTTGTTTGCAACTTCTTTGCTGAAAGGCCAGCCTCAGTACCCACACTCATCCACTCAAGGCTTTGTTTCATAGTAGACTTTTTTTTTCCATATTGCTTGATTCATCTTAATGTTGTCACAGAATTGTAATAGAGACACACTGGCTGAAACACGGAGAATTTTGACATGCAAACTCATTTTCTTGTTTTTAGAAAAAGACAACATTTAATAGTAGGACTTCCTTATGGAAATATGGAAAAACGTGCAGTTTAAGAGTTCGGCATAATTGCTGATGCTATCTCACTGTGTTTCTTTCCCCACAACCTCAAATCCAGACTCCACACTCTCTGTTGTACGAGAAAAACCTTGATGTGTAACAAAATGAGTTATAACCATTTGGATGGTTTTGTTGTGAAATTTGAAAGCACACTGAATAGCTGCCACATTATAAGCTAATTATGTGCAACTGTTAGATTGAATTTAGAAGGATATTCTTTTATCTGGCTGTTGCTGTTTATGCTTCTCTGTCACTTAGCTTGCCATCTGGCCAAACAATAACATGCTGTGAAGTTAGGAAGCTTGCATATAGAGGTTGTGTCGTTTCAGGCCAAAGTGAGGCTGGTGTCCTGTTCTTCAGATTTATTTATTTATTTATGTGACAGAGTCTCACTCTGTAGCCTCACTGGCCTGGAACTTATTATGCAGTGTTGGCTGGCCTTGAATTGACATCAACCTCCTGCCCCAGACTCCCAGGATGGTGAACTTCCAGGATAAGTGAAGCACCATTCCCAGCTTCTTCGGGCTTTTCCATGCTATAGTCTTTGCCTTGGGTCTCTGCTTTTGATATCTGTATGTATCACACAGTTTGTTTTCTCAAAGCTTCTGGGAGTTGATTTGTAGCACACACTACCAAATAAGCATAGACAGTGTTGGAATGAAGAACCTGGGCATAGAGAGCGCGAGAAAGAGAATCCTTGAGCAGTGCTATGCAGTAGGAATATAAACCTTAAATGGCATTTTAGTTTCTAGTAAGCTACAAAGAGTTGAAGTAAAGTTTAGGAATATATGGGGTTGAACGCAGTGTATGCTAAATAGCATCGCTTTAACCAGAAGTTATTAGGAAGATATTGCATTGTTTGAGTTATCAAGCCTATCTTGATCCACATGGACACATCTCAGCAGAGAGACTTCATCTATATTTGGATTCATGAAACTTACACTTATAACATTGAAACCAGCTGCACACAGGCTCAGCCTCCTGAGTCTTCTACCACCAAGCCTGGCCACCTGAGTTTGGTCTGGGAGACTGACATGGTGGGAGGAGAGAACTTGCTCCCGAAAGCCACCCTCTGACCTGCACATACATGCCATGGTGCACACATGCGCATGCGTACACACACACACACACACACACACACACACAGATAAAATAAGTATAGTAAAAATTCCATTCGGCTACTTAAGTTCCAAATACAGAAGTTTGTCAACCATGAACTCAGTGGCTGGCTCGTTGATCACCGCCCCCCTGTCCCCGCAAGGCAGGTGGCAGCCTTACCAGGCCACAGTGGAATTTAATGCAGCCAGTCCTGATGAGACCTGATAGGCTAGGGTCAGAGGGAAGGGGGGAGGACTTCTCCTATCAGTGGACTGGGGAGGGGCATGGGAGAAGAAGAGGGAGGACAGGATTGGAAGGAGATGAGAGAGGGGGCTACAGCTGGGATACAAAGTGAATAAATTGAAATAAATAAAAAAATAAATATACATAGAAACAGAAAAAAGTTTGTCAACTACTAGCGTGAGTGTGAAAACATAGTTCAGCCTGTCCCCCACTGTAGGAGTATTTTTAATGCTACCAGTCCGTCTAGGCCCACATTTCTCACTGATCCTTTCACAAGTATCCCAGAGCTCACTGTAAAGTGTTTGTCTCCTCCCAGCTTTTAAATGCCTACCTCCTGTTCAATCTTTACTCTGTGAGTCAGGCCAGGCAGGCATTATCTGGTACAAGAAACTGCAAATAGTTGGAGGAGTGAGAATTCATTATGGTTGTTGGTAGGTTGAAAAAGTGAAAAGGGAACACTGAATTAATATTGTAATACTTATGCGTTACTTTTAAAGTTTCTGTCATCAAACACTCCACCAAAAGAACTTACAGGAGGAATTACCTGCTTTGGCTTGCAGGGTCGCGGGTGGCCAGGCTGTATTTTGGCCCAGGCACTTGAAGCAGCAGGAGAATCAAGTCCATTTTTTATTCGCATATAAGAAGTGGAGAGGTGGAAGGTGGAGGTCATGGACAGAACCCTTCTGGAACTTGTTCCACTCTCTCCAATTAAGTCCTAATTCTTAATCACCCCACAACAACTTCCTTGAATCAGCTCCACCAAATGTACAGTACCTGAAGCCCGTGGGAACATTTCAAAATCAGATATAACAGCTACTGCTCTTGGTATTAGAAGACATCAAAGGAGTGTCAGAGAATCACCCAGAATTAGCTGCTAGGAGCCTAAACACCCATGTAAACACTGCTAAAAGCTGTGCGAGTTCTCCAGGAAACCTCATGCTGGTATTTGAGTCCACAGATGCCTAGGTGACTGACTACAGGCACTAGTTTTTTAACCTCTATTTTATTTGGGGTTCCTTTGCCTCTACCTCCCTTCTTCACACTGAATCCCTCCTAATATTTTCAAACATCCCAACACCAGGTAGGAGAGAAAGAAAGTTAGAGCAGTTTAGGCTTAGTCCCTGTTGTTTAGGGTCGTTGGGTCCTTGGGGGCGATACTGATCTCAGTCATCAGGCTAGCTGGCAGCCCTGCAAATCAGCAGCAGCAGATGCAGTGGAAGGATGAACAAGCCTTCTTCTCTCTCCTACCATCTCCTTGAAGCGTTCTCAAAGCATTCTCACCCTCCCTTGGGGACCTGGTATTTATACCCTCTCAGAATTAAACTCTCTCCAGCTGGCAAAGACCAGCCCCCTCTCCAAGCTGCACAAGGGAATTATCAGCTGTGAACAAACTAAAAGCAACCCCATACCACACACTTGGGATCAAAACAAAAAAACAAAACAAAACAAAACAAAACAAAACAAAACTGGGTTTTAAAGAAATAAAAACATCCACTACAGGTGACAGGACAGGACAAATAGAAAAAAATTCCTTTTGCCCTCCTGTTACTGACTGTTTGACAGTTTCTTGAACTGTCTGGACTTTAAAAGAAGCCACATTGAGCATACTAGCCTGGGCCTCCAAAGTAGAGGGGACAGAGAGGTGCAGAGCTGGAAGGAAACAAATAAGCAGTCGGCAGATTTAAGTTAAAATACCTTCTCTTCTCACTACACCAACAACTGTCTTAGTTTCAAGAACCCTGGCTGTGGTCTCCTCACCAGCTATGTGGTACCCACATGGAACACTTTGGGAAGACACCTGCTTGGGTTCATAAGGGATGAGAGAACAGCTCCAATTGTCTAGGACTAACTTACACCAAGCCCTGACTTCAGCTCAGTTTGAAATGTCACATAGGGTGGCTTTGGACTTGCTAGAGAATTGCTAAGCATGGGCCTCTGAAAATGAATGTTTTGTTATTCAGATTTTGTATGCCCAGTTTTATTTTTGGAGGTAGCATGCTGTCTAACTGATGGAATAAAGCACCATCTTATGCTCATAGCCTCTGTGGATTTTACTTTCCTACAAATGTGCACAAAGTAGGCTCTATCCATCTTCATGAGGGAGAACATCACCTTTCCTTTCTGGAAATGAGTTTTAAGTGTCTGTCACTGCAGTTAACACAAGTACTCTAAAGAGGTTTTCATTTTTTGATGGGTAAGACTTGAGGGTAGCTGGGCTCTTTTCCAAGAGGAAGAGAAATGGATCTAGAGACACCACTGGGCTCCCCAGCAATAACTGAAGCACAATGGACGAGCAGGTGGGACCAAAGCATCAGTATGGCCTCTCTCTCTGCTCAAATACTCTGTCCCCCCAGCCACATTGAAGGCAAGTGGGATTATTTTTGTGAGAAAGATACATTTGTAGACTCAATGCTGCATATGTTTGAACTCTTTCCAAAATGATGTATTCATCAATGCTTAAAACATTTGAAGATCCGTTATGGGAGGCCGCATTAGCCATTTCCTGGCGATGTGATGTGTTTATGTTTGGGTTACAGTTCAGTTCTTGGCTTCCTCATCACACAGCAGTTGCAGAGAGTCTTTGAATTAGTGTGAAATGACACGGTTTGTTTGTTTATTAGACTTGGTCTTTACAAAGCTGGGGCTTGCTGCTCCTGAGCCTGTGGTGAACACTTGACTGTGATAGGCTGGAGGGGAAGAAAAAAGAAATCCTGATGATAGTTCTGACACTGGGTTTTTCATCAAAAAGGAGCACAGCCAATTCCCCAGCCACACTCCCTTCCTGCCACAAAACAAAACAAAAAAACCAAGCTACTGCAAGAATCTACACAGAGTAAATCTCACTAAAGGGCGTCAATCCTTTGTATCTGCTTCTAATGTAGCCCTCCCCACCCCAGTGAAAGGAGGTAGAAAAACAAAATTAGGCTCTTTGTAATTTCTGACATTGCCTATGATTGTTTGTCAAATAAAGTAACACAAGTAGGTTAGACTTTTCCCCTGTGGATGTGGAGACTAGGGGGAGCCAATGAACGCACATCCTGTAGTATTTGACACACAAGCTTTTGCTCTTTAATTTGAACCCCTCTAACTCAGAATCCCTTCCTTCAAGCAAGCCTCCAGCAGATGTTTTATTATTTCTCTTCTCTCCCCACTAGGGCTGTACATTTGGGTAAAATATCACAAATAGTGGCTGTTACGGCGCAAGCCACTGCCAGTATAATTCTTTGAGACTGTCAGAGGCAACGTGACATGTTTAGGAGCCTCTACCACTGAGGAGCATGAATGCTCGTTTTCTCAGGCACTTGGGGAAGGATGGGCTCAGTGCGCACACATACTTTGCTGTCTTCCAAACAAAAGGCTACTGGCAGCCGACAACAAATGTTTCGAAAGAGTCTCAAGACAACCCAGGTTCTCTTTCCCTTTTCTCTTTCTTATTTGTAATTGGAGGATAAACATCATATCCAAGACACACCAATGATTTGTGCTCCAATATCTAGAGAGGCTGTCTGGGCAGCATCTACAGCCCTGAGAAAGCAGCCTTCTTTGTTTCTGGGGTGATGTTTACAGGGACTCCAGTCTTTTTACAGCTCTTTCAGCTGTGGTTACTGGAGACAGCATGCAGGTTGACCAGAAGGCGCAAAGACCTGTTTTTGAGGTCATACTACTTTAATGCGTCCAAAAGATCAGCAATGCCTTCCTCAAGGGATTTTTCTACTATGAAACTACCACGGTATATTTTGTTGTTTCTCTAACTCAGAATTTCTCAAATGCAGCAGGTTGGAGTTTGGGATTGGGTGATTCCAAGTGTTGGTCTGAGCTTTGTAGAAAGTTTCCCAGCATCTCTGGCCTCAGCCTTTCACCCTGAACATCTTTCCAGTGAGCATGTACTGAGACAGTGCTGAACATCACCTTCAGGGAAAATAATCCCCTCTTGAAACCATGGTCAAATTACAAGGCCCCCTTTCTAGGCCTGTAAACTACTTTAATGACTTCAAATCAACAGACAGAATTCCTCATTCTCTCTTGTATGTCAAAAATTCAGTTTTTAGTACTGACTCAGAAGGGCCTCCTGCAGATATGTATTTTCCTTCTTGAACTTCCCTAGAGCATCTAAGGTACTTACTATGTACCCACAGTTAGCATAGGTGGTAAGTTTATATCTGCTGTCATCTTTCTCAGCGACTCTACAACAGTGGTTCTCAACTTTCTTAATGCTGCAACCCTTTATTACAGTTCTTCATGTTGTGATGACCCCAACCATAAAATTATCTCATTGCCATTTCAGAACTGTAATTTTGCTACTGTTTTGAATTGTAATGTAAATATATGATATGCAACCTCCAAAAAGGTCGTGGCCCACAGGTTGAGAACCACTGCTCCACAGTGTTGACATACAGCTGGTCGTCAAGAATACAAAGGACCAAAGGAAGTGATGCATTTTCCACAGCACAGTTTATCCAGAATCCTTATAATCAAAGTTGCTAATAAGACTCCACAATGGGCATTCTGTCTTGGACTTCCCTAGGTGCCTGTGTTCTGCTTGACACTGATGGCATTGGGCTCTCAAAGAGAAAAAATGCTTGATTGCACAGCTGACCCCTAAGTAGGATGGGAACTCTGAGATGAGATCTGCCTGGCTGACTGGCAGTGTGCACTTCCCAAGAAGGGAGAAGGAGAAGCTGCTTGCTGGAGGGTGACCGAAAGGAGGCTTGTGTTCGTGTTGTCTGGTCACCAGCCCATTTTTGACTTTATGCTTTAGAGGGGAAAGTCACTGTACTATGCCTGGGAGACTTGAACTTGCGAAGCTCAGAGATCCCTGGCAGACAAGCCAGCTTCCATTGTAGGTGTCTGTTCCTGGAAGGTTGCTTCTGAACCACCCTTGAGCAGATTATGGAAGGTTCTCCTGAAAGGTGGCTTAAGAACTTCATTTGAGCATTTATGTGTGAGTATGTCTAGACTTTACCAGTTTTAGAGTCACTCGCATTATTGAGAGCAGAAGGTTCCCAGTTATGTGGAGAGGCTGATCAATGAAGCTTGCAAAGCTGGAAATACAAGGCATGTGGGCCTCTGATAGAAGGAAAGAAAGACAGGGACTTGGATTTTCCTTTTAATACTGGAAAGAAATAAAGCCTTGCCAGCATCATACCTGAATCCAGAAAGAGCTGTGTGTTTTCTGAACTTTTGGTTTGCAGAACTGTAAGATAATGCATTTGAGTGACTTTAAGTGACTGAATTTGTAATTATCTTTAAGAGTGGTTGTAGGAGTGGTGGTTATATATGGGTGGATTCCTGGGAATGTCACTGCTGCATTAAATGATTGGTCTCCGTGTAACTTTATAAAAACTATCCAGATGGCTTTCTGCACTGGCCATGCTCCTATTGACTTTGAAGCACAATTATGCTGATGAAAGCACAGACTGATATGTAACTGTCAATCCATCATTACTTTTGTGGGAAGACTTCTAAATTTGGAATTTGGAAAGAGAGAAAATCAGCAGACAAGGATTTTTAACTTTGGCACTTTAGAGTTCACAGCAGGACGTAACCTTTACCAATGATGGTGGTCACCTTTCGCCACTTCACCACTTCAGATACTGAATCCCTTGAACTCTATTTGCATCTATCCAGCTCATACATAAAGATTGCTCCTGACATCTCTGGATCCTTTAATCCATCCTCTTCCTCTTTTACAGGATTTCTTGAGCTCCACCTGATGTTTGGCTGTGGGTCTCTGCATCTCTTTTCACTAGCTGCTGAGTGAAGCTTCTCAAAGGACAGTTGTGCTAGGCTCCTACCTACAAGTATAGAAGAATATTATTAATAGTGTGAGGGGTTAGATCTCTCTCATGGGATGGGTCTCAAGTTGGGCCAATCATTGGTTGGCCCTTTCCTCAGTTTCTGCTCCATCCTTATCCCTATACATCTTGTAGGCAGGACAGATTTTGGAGTTAAAGTTTTTGTGGGTGGGTTGGTGTCCCCATTCTTCCATCGAAGGTCTTGCATGTTTACAGGTGGTGTCTGTTTTGGGTTCTAGATCCCTTATTGCTAGGATTCTTAGCTAGAGTCACTCTCATTGATTCCTGGGAGTTTCTCTTGTCCTAGTTATCCAGTTCATCTCTGAGATGCCCTCCCTCGCATCGATGATAGTGCTCTCTTTCCCTGTTCTTCCCACACTTAATCCCTCATGTTTCATCCCCCAATCCCTCTCCCACCTTGTTCCCTTCCCCCACCATCCCCATGTCTATTTTATTTCCCCTTCTCAATGAGGTTCAAGCAAGGAATTGGGTCTTCCTTGATACTTAGGCTCTTTGGGTCTGTGAATTGTAGCAAGGTTATCCTGTACTTTACAGCTAATGTCCACTTGTAAGTGACTGCATACCATGTGTGTTTTTCTGGGTCTAGGTTACCTCACTCAGGATGATATTTTCTTGTTCAACCCATTTACCTACAAATTTCATGTCTTGGTTTTTAATAGCTGAGAAATATTCCATTTCTAAATATACCACATTTTCTTTATCCATTATTCAGTTGTTAGACATCTAGGTTGTTTCCAGTTTCTGGCTATCACATACAAAGCTGCTATCAACATAGTTGAGCAAGTGTCCTTGTGGCATGGTGGCACATCTTTTGGGTATATGCCCCGGAGTGGTATAGCTGGGTCTTGAGGTAGAACAATCCTCAGATTTCTGAGAAACTACCAAAGAATTCAAGATTTTTCATCCCTGATTCTTTTATTGTTTTAGGAAAGTTAAGTTTTAATTTTTGCATAAACCCTGTTTCTAGGTTGCTGTCACGGAGAGACAGATTTGAAGAGAAGGTGAGAAGGTCTGTCTCAATAGGACACTGTTGAGAAGGTGTTAGGGCGAGGGATGCTCAGAAGAAGGCCAGGGTGGTCCCACGACATTCTGCCTGCTGTGCGGTACGAACTCTGAGGGATGATGGATCTTGGGGAAGGTAGGCTCCCAGTTGTTCTTGTGGCCATGGCGGTGGTTTGTCTAATTTTCTGCATCACATGGCAGTGGCATCCGGATGGACCCTGGTCCCTGGGTCCCATTCCTGAAGACAGGTTCATTTGCTGAGACAGATTCATTTACTGAGGATGTGCTATGCTGTACAAGCAGCACATCACTCTGCCTGAGGGGGTAGCCACCTGGCAGGTTTCCTATGGCCCAGCTGTGGCAGATGTCCTTCTTTGAAGGTTCTGACTGTTTTCACACCCAGTGAGTCATCAGTGAGATAGATCATGTCCTGTAAACCTTTCAGTGGCTACATGATGCTATTACCATGACACAATATTCTCTGATAGGACGGGGTGATGAAGCTAATGCCGTTTTTGTTTTGTTGTTGTTGTTATTTTTGATTTTTCCTCTCAAAACTTTTTTTTTCACTAGTTCTTTGAGACTTTCACACAATGTGTCTCAATGAGATTCACTCTCCACCAACTCCTACATGCCTTTCATACCCATGTGTTTCCATTTATTTTTTTTAGTCCATCTAGCAGAATTTGTGGTGCTCACATATATATTCTTGCACATATATCCTTCCACTGGATCATGATGGTCAGACTTACCATGCCTTGCACTGGTAGTTCTCAACCTTCTTAATGCTGTGACCCTTTAATATAGTTTCCCATGTTGTGCTGACCCTCAGCCATAAAATTATTTTCATAGCTACCTCATAATTTTGCTGCTGTCATGAATCATAATGTCAATACCTTTGACTTCTGATGGTCTTAGGCAACCCCTGTGAAAGGGTAGTTCAATCCCCCCCAAAGAGGTCACAACTCATGTTGAGAAACACTAGCCTATACTCTAAGAAAAAATGGACTCTCTTCTCAGTAGGTATTAATTGCCAACAGCCCTTACAGCAGGGGTAGGGCTTTGTGTCCACTTCATCTCTTTGTGCTGAGATTTAGTCTGGCTTGATCTTGCACAGGCCTTGTAAATGCTGTCACAATGACTGTGGTGAGGTCATATGTGTAGCTGTCCCATTGTGTCTTTTTTACACTATTTCCAAGTGTTCACCTACCACAGCTGACTCTTACAGTCTTTCTGGCCCCTCTTCTGCATTGATTGTTGAACTATGGGAGGATGGAATGTGATGCAGAAGTTCTGTTCATGGCTCAGCAATCTACATTCTCTTACTTCTGTACCTTGGCTAGTTATGGGTCTGGGACTACTGCAGACAGAAGCTTCTCTGATGAAGTCTGAGGAATGCACAGATCTGTGGGTATAATGAGAAGTCACCTTAGAAGTCAGTTTAATATTCAGTCCATTTGGTGGAATAATAGTATCAATTCTTTGCTGGAGCCTGTCTAAGGAAGGCTAGACCTCTGTGGTCTGCCCTTTTTACCATCATTCTCTTCCCTCTCCACTTGCTTGTGCCCTCTAACTGAGGGTATGGCAGAAGCTCCAGGACTCTCAGGAGCAATGGTGGCATGTGACATGGAACTTTGAGCTGCTAATCCTGCCTTCCAAAACTCTCTCTCAAAGTCAATAAACACCAGGCCTGCTTCCATGCCCCATTTCTGCAACTCTCCTGGAGGTCTCGACACCATTTGGAAGCCATCAGTGACAGGATCTGCTTCTACCCACAGTTCATTTCTGCACATTGTAGCTGATTCTGTCACTGATAGCTTCCACACAGTGCTCAAACCTGATAAACACTGAGCTTGTTCACCCAGCTTTCTTCCCAGAAGGCAGGACTTTGTGCCACTGCTGGAGAACAGAGAGATTTACACTCTGCCCCTTTTCTCAAAGTTTTTCTTCAAAGTTAAAAAGTTCCTGAAACTTGAACTCAACTGATGGGATTACTTTTGATGACTGAGTCATGGCTCCTGTTCTTCATAAGGACCGCCATTATGCACTTCTTTTATGTTAATGAAGTTGCCCTCCCTTAGGAACTGTTGCTGGGTAGAGGTACTTACAGAGCCTGATTGGAGAACTGGCCTTTGCTCCAGACTCTCTTTTTGCTGAATGTGGAACGTCTTTGTAAATCAACTTTAAGCCCTGGAAAATACGTTATTGTTTGTTACTGTTATCTGAAAGTACTATAGTACCCCAGGAAGAAAACTGGCAAATAATTCTATTTGATTTTATCTTTTCTTTTGAGCTGAACATGTTATTTGCAAATAAAAGACAAAGCAGCCTAGGCAAACATAGTACAATCTATTCCTTATCACTAGTTTCTTAGGGGAAATTTATCTAACATCATTTTTCCCTTTTTAGTATGCTTGCTGTAATCCATTTATTTTCCTTTCATTGCTTGCTCAGACTTTCTTCTGGAACAGCACTCTCACCATGATTATGCTCTGGAATCCTCTGAGATCTCCAGCTAAATTGTGTGGAACACATGCTGCTGAAAGATTTCATTCAAATGTGTAAAGAATATGCAATTCCATTCCTTAAATTCCCTTTAGTATACGGAGTGTTTGGTGAGTTGCTGATATCTTTATTTAAACTTTTTAAAAGGTTAGGCTATTACTTATTTCTTATGCATACATTTGACACTATTAGCCACTATTTTTTAATTGAGCCTATTATTTAAAGGGGAATCCATCAAGGCTTTGTATCTTTCCATTATGTTTGATTATGTGAAATATTCCTCAGTGAGTTTCATTTTAGATTCAGTGAGCAATAGCTAAATATTATAGATGGTTTGTAATAACAGTAGAAGCATTGGTAGTAGAGCCCTCGATCCCACCATACCCTTAGCACATTATTCGCCCTGTACCAAGAGGACACAACCATGTGGAAAGGAATAAAGATGCAGGGCTCTGTATCCAGGCTCAAATGCTCCTGGTTGGCAAATAAGTATGATGTTATAAAAGCCGCCTACAGAGTTTTGTGCTCCGCATCTCCCCCACACTTTTCAGAAATTGCAAATACCTATTTACTGATACATTTTGATATGATGTCTTCAGAAACCTCTGAATTATAAATAAGTTATTGTGTAATGTGGAAGTTAATATTAAGACATTTACCTTGGCCAGTCTGAGGTCCTTGGACATTTTTGCTTATAAACATTCCTTTCAGGCATGTTCAACCTGCAGCCCCAGGCTATAACTGACCAAAAATGACTATCAATGAGACCTGACACAAAATCATAAACTTTCTGAACACACTATGAGATATTTTTGCGATTTTTTTTTGTAATAAGATCACATAGTTCTCACATGTGAACTTTGTAGATTATGGCATCATGTTGCAATATCTAAAGACTGGACACACCTTTGACCATGAACAATGCCACCTGATAGTTTGAAAAGAGGTGCTGACTAGAGACTGTAGTGGTTGTTTGAGGAGAAATTAGGAACTATACCATGATCGCCTCTGGCAATGGAGCTGTATTCATCACGTATGATGAGTTGAGTTCATCAAGGAGAATCATGTAAGCAGAGAGGTACATGTATCTTCCAGGGCCATGGCATGACTACACTGCATGCCCCATGGCAGTGGTCCACAGTTATGAACCTGGTCCTTTGATGCTACATATCCAGTTGCTGAAGCAACTGTCATATTTAGGACATTCTGAGACCTCATCCATGTATCTGAAAAGGAACCTCCTGGCACCCAGTGATTTCTATCAACTGTTCTCTGTTGTGTCCTCAGATTCTCAAGTCAACTTTCTCTTTGACTGCCAAGTAGAAGACAGAAACCTTCAGGGTTATTCACGCTTTCTCTCCTCTGAGTGATAGTGAAATACCATGACATGTTTTCTTAGGACAAGAATGAAAAGACACACATACTGTACAGAAGGATTGATAGAGACAGTGAGCCAATGGATACTGATGAAAATGCACACACTTCTTTTAGTTCTATCTTGAATATCTTTTACAGGCTAGGCCATAACTTACGATTCTTCTCCCTCTTTTGTGCCTGTAATTCAGTCTTTCTCTGTGTTCCTTTCCAGTGTTTTAACATTGTCTGGGTCAAAAGCAAACACAATACAGCTCTCCAGAACCACAGTGGAAGTGCATGTGTTTGTGTAGTGAACCTGTGCATATGGTAGATGCCCAGAAGGTCAATGATATCACTTAGCGACTATCAAAGAACCGAGTTACACTGAAAGAATGAACAATTGTTTGGTAACTTAAAAAATGGACACAGTGGAGGGAAATTCTATTTAAGGAAAATTATGAGTTTAAATACTCAGTGCATATCAACATTCTGTTACCTTTTGACTTTAGAAAAATTCAAAATCCCAATAGTAATTTTACAGATTTCAACTGAGCTCAACCATAGCTACAGAGTAATTCCAGAATCTTGAAGACTCCTGGTAATTTTCTTTGTTCTGGGAGAGAACTGAGTTTTTCATGATTCTCTGCAGAATATGAGAGGTGCTGTCAAAGCCTCACAGCCAGCTCTTCACAGAGTGAGGAGCTGATGGCCCTGACCTGTTGACAGTGGGTAGAAGTCTGCATCTTGGTGCTACTTCCTTCTGGGAAGTCAGAGAGCCTGGTGGAAACTCCACGTGTCCTTTGTGCTCCCTGTCATAGACACAGGCCTTGTATTTTACAAAACATTTTATTTTCCAGTATGTGTTTTCTAGATGACAAGGTTAAAATCTTCAAAGCGAGAAGCAAAATATCAAAAAGTCCAGGTCAGTTGTGAAAAGGCATTTAAAGAGGCAAGTTCTAGGTGCCTCAAGTGCTTCTGGTTCTCACAGGCGAGGGCTTTCTGGTCTACCATTCTCCCTGCATTAAATCATGGAGAGAAAATGTCTCAGGCTTCTGAGAGGTGGGGACACTTGTCTGACAAAGAACTTGCCAGTTAAAGTGAAACCAGTGTTTGAGTTCTCTACAGGAAAAAAAAAAGCAACAGTTTGTGGCTTTGATACCTTTCCTTTCAAGGTCTGGTTCATGGTGTGTGGTGTCAGTGCATTTCATAGACTTGCATACACACTCATAGCCACACACACATACACACTCATACTTTTATGTACACTCACACATTCACACACACAAATCTCTCACACACACCTCTTTCAATCACACACTTTCTCATACATACTCATACTCTCACACACACACTCACACATACTTTCTCACACACTCAAACTCTCTCACACACATACACACACTTTCTTTCTCACATACACTCCCTCACACACACACACATTTATACACACTGTCTCAGAAAGGCTTTGCTATCAAGACAACGGGGAGCATTTTATTCATCCAAGCTGGCAGCTGTTGCCTTTCTTCCATGGTTAGATGGATGGTCGGAACAGAGTCAGCAGACAAGGGCAAGAAAAGCTTTAATTTATCTGCTGCTGAACTGATTTCGACACAGGCAGGAAGATGATACATCACTGAATCAGGACAAGCAGGACAGGGAGGAGAACTCGAAGTGGGTGACTCGTGCCACCAACATCCCTTCTGCTACCCACAAGCAGGCGCATGTGTGCCCACTACCTGGCCTTCCATGGTGGAGTGGCACTGGGTTTGCTTCAGTGTGGTTTAGTGAATGGTCTAGATGTAGCTCTTGTGTCCTCATGAAACGCTGGCTGGATTATAAAGCTGACACAAAATTTGAGACTGTTTACAGGGAATATTGATGAAGGAACGAGACAGAGACACTTGGGAAAGTGTGAGTCTAAGAGAAAGAAGTCTCAAGGCAATGCCACTTCTGTAGTAAGGAAGGCAATCTGTGGATAAAGGGAAGAAAGGCAAGGAGGGGGATGGTGGCAGTCTCCTCGAAGTCTCTCCTATTGACTGGGTCAGGCAGGGATGCTAGTGTCTTGGAGATTTGCAGTAAGACTTTCTAGAGACGCTTTGGCCCGGAGGTAACTTTTTCGGTCAACTGGGAGAAGAAAGGAGGCCTAACACGCGTCCCAGAGGCAACTGAAGAGCGGGCGTGAGGCTGGAAGCAACTGCGTGGAGAGAAAGGGCGATTTTGTTTGTTTTGTCATGTGCATGCATTTGGTGTTCGTGGATGTGTGGGGGCCTATGTGTATGTGGGTTCATGGTGTACACGTGTACACAAGCATGTGGAAGCCGGAGGCTGAGGTCACACGCTTTCTTCAGTTCCTCTGCTCTCTCGCTTGTACTCAAAGCTGCCTGGTTCTAGCCTAGCTCACCATCTACCTCCAGCATCACCGGCTCTACCTCTTGATGCTTAGCTTACAGGTAGGTGGCAGTCCTTGTCCAGCATTTACGTGGGTGCTGGGGACCCGAACCCAGTTCTCAAACTTGTGCAGCGTAACACTATGGCTAGAACCATCTCCCCAGCCCTAGAGACAGAGGTTCTCAGTGGCCCCAACCTGTGTGGTCACTGCAGTGGCAGTCTTGGAAGAGTCTCCTTTGTTTGTGTGCCACAGTAGGTTTTTGTCACGTTTTTCCTTGTCTATAGGTCAAAATGGGATATTTCAATGTGTATATCTTTTTCCTCTTTTTCTGATGAGTAGGTGAAAGGCGGCTGGTGGAAATTCACTCTGTTTATCAGTATAGTTTCTCATTCAAGCGATCCCGTGTTATTTATGTGAACTCTCTTCTCCTGTATTTGTCATGTTCTCATTTTGTGTGGAGTGTTATCCTCAGGTGGTCCTTGCTGTGTGTAGACACTAAAGTACTATTAGTTACAAAGCAGAAATGAGTTTTAAACTAAGGCTCGCAAACTAAAAAGAACTCTTGGCAAATGACCTTATTGAATTATGCCTAAAATCAACAAAACAGCAGGTCAGAAAAATTCTTCAAGGCCTTTATCGCAATTACCTGATACTGGCTGAGTACTGTTTTGGTCTTTCATAAGGCACATCTGATAGCCCTGGTTCTTATAAAAGATTCACTATTAAACATGTTTTTAGGTCAGCTTTGATATTTATAAAACACACCTGCCTCTGGTCTCCATGGATCCCACGGAGCATAAATAGCCTGATTATTTTTGTCCTCGTTTCTGAGGATGATTGGAGAAAGCTTTATATTTGAGATCTGGGAGGCACAGTCAATGGCATTTTTCATCTAATGATCTGAAATGTGATGTTGAAGCCCAGGAAGGGAGTGGGGCCCCATCAAGGTTTGCAGCCAGGGCTGGCTGGAAGCAGTTTTGGAAAGAGCCTCTTCTTCGCCTCTTTTCTCCTTTAAAGGTAACTCCAAAGCAGCCCCCTGCTCCCTCGGGGTTTGTTCTCTCGAGACTGTCACTCCTTTTTACCACTGGGTTAGTCTCCTTTCCCAGATTCCAGGTGCTGCTCCACACCTTGACGCTCAACAGCTCTTACAGACGGTTTGGGCCGAATCCTTCACGCCTCTTCAACAGACAGTTGAGTTTCCACTTGACCTTGTCCTTCCAGATGGCTGTGCCTTTTACACAATGCCTTCCATGCTTGAATCCAGTGCATCAGGGAGTGATGGGGTTTGCACTTGTGAGGAGGGAACCCAGTCTGCTCCTACTCTGCTCCAGCTGCCCCTCTGGATTGAAACTTGTGAAACCACGATCCAAAAGCAAAGCATTTTCGCCTTGAGCTCCCCAGCACTGTGGGCCAGAGACAGCGCTATTGACTGTTATTTTTGTTACATACTTTACGTCCTGTAATCCCATATTTACCATTTACCCCTTATATTCCATTTCTTCTTTTAACACAAGCTTCCGGTGCCCTCACTGGCTCCCAAATTTTGCTCTTGTGGTGTCACAAATGGTTGGGTATGGCAGAGGAGAGCTGTAGATCAGTGTGCCCTTACACTCCTACTGCGCCGGCATGAGGTCAACCGTAATTCTAGATGGGCATGATCCAGAGAACCGCATTTCGTATTGTTGAAGAGCTTAAGGAGCACAGAGGAGCAATGTCCTGACTTAAGGAGCAGTATCGCTGTCAAAATGCCCCATGGCTATGCTATCCACCCTGTGTAGCGTAGCTGCTGTGTGTCTACAAGTGTATAGCATAGTATCAGCGTCCGCATGCAGGATGGTGCGAGTGTACACCGAATAGCGTAACACCGGGCTCAATGTACCTGTCTCCTCAGCTCGTTTGTTTACACTCCAAACCTTCAAACCTCTTTCTTCAAGCTTTGAGAAATGTCTTGTACGTTAACATCTATAGTTACCTGACCACGCGGTAGTCAGGTATCTTGTATGCTTGATGAGGAGCAATTGGGAAGTTTTAAGGGGAGAGGTTTGGGATGAGCCAGAATTGACACTTTGAAGTGACAGCTGTGGATGGGAGCTAGCTGCCCACCAGCATGCTTAGCGGCTTCCTGAACAGGATAGGCTGGATCACTTACTTTCTGTACTTGCCAGTTACTCATGGGGGGGGGGGAGGGGACCTAATTAAAACAAGCAAACATGCAAAACAAAATATCAGCAGCATGAGGTACAAGCTAAATTAAAAATAATAGAGCCCCAGTCGCACAGCAGTGAAGACAGCTTGTAAGGACATACAGCCAGCGCGCATGCTCAGATGAATTTGAGGGTGTGTGCTCAGGAACTGAAGTTGGTCCACATTTCTGCTTCTCACTTGTTTAGGTGGCTTATAAAGGTAAGGTTAGGAGAAAGGCAGCACACATTCTGGGGAGAGCTCATTTCTGGTTTTAGTCACTGTGACTTTTATACTGGTCAAACCTACATGCTCAGTTCTGGTCATTGAGTGAAGCAACGAAATTAAAAAAAAAATTAGGTCAAGGTGACCTGATTTCTGGACAACCCCAAGCTCTTCACTGTCCAGAGCTCCTTTACCCAAGTCACTGGCAATCATTACTTCAGCTGAAGTGATAATGCCCAAGATCAGTGGGAACAGTCTTTAATGTCAAAACCCAAATGTGATTATCTTTGAAATTATAGAGATATTAACTCTGAAAGCCAGGTTCTTCTGAGACACAGAGGGGATTTTAAGTTTTCAAATGTTTGCCTTTACATATCACATGCCAATGGTGGGAATCTGCATAGAGAGCCGTCAGCGAAGCGGGACTGTGGAGTACGAGACGGAGTGAAAGTCCTCAGCATGCCCTGTTTGTTCTGTCAGAGCAGAATGAAGCAGAGGTGAGGGAGGTGCCCAAAAGGTGAGCCTGGGCTTTGTGGCCTCCGTTCTGTACAGGGAGAATAGCACCAGACCTTTGTGTCGTCCACTGAGAAATCGGAGAAGTGTGGGGAGCCTGTGCACCAGACAAGGTCTGGGGTGCTGGGGGAGGACAGCAAATGCTGCTAGGTCTATAGATGAGGAAGATAAAGAACTAGGTTTCAGCCCCGTTCTTACATCAGGAGGTTGGCACGCCACTGCCAGAGATTAGATGGGATGGGGCATCTGGACAGATGAGTTTTCTTGAGACAAGGTCTCAGCCCAGGCTTGCCCTAAATTCACAGTACCCGGGGATGTTCTTGCTGTCCTGATCATCCTACCATCCCAAGGGCTGGGATTACAAACAGTTGGGGCCATAGCCAGCTTCAGATATTTGTTTTAAAAGAAATGACACCCAGTAGATGCTCATTTTAAATTTTCTTAGAAGGCTGACTAATGGTCTGTTTGATAATTTGTCCTGCTAATGCCAGTTTTCCTTCCTGTCAGTGTCTGCACTTCACACTTGTTCTATCTCTGGTTCCTAGCGGAAATCATGTAGAAAGAAAGCAACTTCCGTTTATACCGGTATTTCCTTAGTCCAATCACTACAGACTGAGTAGTTGATACTTAATAGGCATTTATTTGGTTCATAGTTTACAGGCTTGGGAGTCTAAGAGCATAGTGCTGACATCTGGGCAGGACTTTCATGACACATAATCTGAGGCAGAAGGCAGAAAGGCAAGAGAGGAGAGAATATGGGAACGGAGCTGAAACTGTCTTTAGTTACAGCTCATTTTTGTGATAGCCAGTACACCTCCTCAACAGCAATGCTAATTCATTCATGAGGGTAGAGACATCATCTTTTCAAGGTCACTCCTATCAACACTTTTGAATTGAAGATTTTTTTTTCCAACAGGGGAGCTTTGGGGGATATAAACCACAACCTCAGTTTTTCCATTAATCAAGTGTATGTAATTAGTGGCTCAGAAATAGCTGTAGCCATTTCTACTAATAGTTGAAAATATACACAGGGTATAGTTCTAATCAGGAAAATAAAAATAAAAGGATTTTGTAAGGAAAGGTTTTTTTTTTCCTTTTTTTTCTTTTTCTTTTCTTTTTGGTATGAACTGGAAACAAGCTTGAAAGCAATGTGTGGTTAGTTGTAGACAAAACATTTACAGACATGTGAGTCAAGATCTTTGACATTTGACTTGGTCACTGTATTAGGCATTCTTCTATGCTGTGATAGACTACCCTGACAAAAGCAGCTCAGAGGAGAAAAGAGCTTACTTTGGCTCACAGTTTTAGGCTGCATGTCTTTCATGTTGAAAAAGGCATGGAAGTAAGAGTGAGGCCAGCCTGGCATCAGGAAGCAAGGTGATCGTATTTCATCCACACACCAAAAACTGAGTGCAAGAGAATAGAATGCAGGACCATACTAAAAAACAAAAACAAAAACAAACAAACAAAAAAACCCCACCCAAAGTTGCTATGAACATAGTTGAGCAAATGTCCTTGTTGTATGGTGGAGCATCTTTCAGGTATATGCCCAGGAGAGGGATAGCTGGGTCTTGAGGTAGGGCTATACCCAGTCTTCTGAGAAAGTACCAGATTGATTTCCAAAGTGGTTGTACAAGTTTGCATTCCCACCAGCAATGGAGGAAGGTTTCCCTTTCTCCACATCCTCTTCAGCATATGTTGTCACTTGAATTTTTGATCTTAGCATTCTGATGGGTGTAAGATAGAATCTCAGAGTCATTTTGATTTTCATTTCTCTGATGACTAAGGCCATTGAGCATTTAGAAAAGTGTTTCTCCACCATTCAATATTCCTCTGTTGAGAATTATTTGTTTTGCTCTGTACCTCATTTTTAATTGGAATATTTGGTTTGTTGGTGTTTAATTTCTTGAGTTCTTTACATATTTTAGATATTAGCCCTCTGTCAGATATAGGGTTGATGAAGATCTTTTCCCAGTCTTTAGGCTGTCATTTTGTTCTGTTGACAGTGTCCTTTGATGTACAGAAGATTTTTAGTTTCAGGAGGTCCCATTTATTAATTATTGATCTTAGAGCCTGTGCTGTTGGTGTTCTGTTCAGGAAGTTGTCTCCTGTGCCAGTGACTTCAAGGCTCTTCCCCACTTTTTCTTCTAACAGATTAGTGTGTCTGGTTTTATGTTGAGGTCTTTGATCTACTTGGCCTTTAGTTCAGGGTGATAAATATGGATCTGTTTGCGTTTTTCTACATGTAGACATCCAGTTCGACCAGCACCATTTGTTGATGATACTATCTTTTTTCCATTGTATGGTTTTGGCTCCATTGTCAAAGCTCAGGTGTCCATAGGTGTGTAGGTGTGTGGGTTTATTTATTTCTGGCTCTTCAGTTTGGTTGCATTGATCTACTAGTCATTTTCTATGCCAGTACCATGCAGTTTTTATTGCTGTTGCTCTATAGTATAGCTTGAGATCAGAGATGGAGATACCTCCAGAAGATCTTTTATTGTACAGAATTGTTTTAGCTATTCTGGGTTTTTTGCTTTTCCATATAAAGGTGAGAATTATACTTTCAAGAGCTGTAGAGAATTGTGTTGGTGTTTTGATGGGAATTGCATTGAATCTGTAGATTGCTTTTGGTAGGATGGCCCTCTCTCCACTATGTTCAGAGCAGCTCTATTCATAATAGCCAGAATCTGGAAACAACCTAGATGGCTCTCAACCAAAGAAATGATACAGAAATTGTGTTACATTTACATAATGGAATACAACTCAGCTATTAAAAACAAGAAAACCATGAAATTTGCAGGCAAATGGATGGAACTAGAAAAGATCATTCTGAGTGAGGTAACTCAGAAGCAGAAAGACACATATGCTTATTCAGTTATAAGTAGATGTTAGCCATATAATATAGGATAAACAAACTAAAATCTACATACCTTAAGAAGCTAAACAGAAGGAGAACCCTAGGGAGGATGCTTAAATCTCATTTAGAAGGGCAAACAGGATAGACACTGTAAGTGGTTGAAAAAGGGAACAGAATGGCAGCCTATCACAGATATCCTCTGAAAGACTCCATCTAGCATTGGATCAAAGCAGATGCAGAGACTCACAGCCAAACTTTGGGCAGAGCACAGGGAGTCTTATGAAGAAAGAGTGATAGAAGGATTCAGAAGGGACAAGAGCTTTACAAGACCACCAAAGCCAAAAATCTGGGCCCAGGGGTGGGGGCCTGCAGAGACTGATGAATCAACCAAGGACCATGCATAGAAAGGATCTAGACCCCTTGCTCAGATGTAGCCCATAGGCAGCTCAGTCTCCAAGTGAGTTCCCTAATAAGGGGAGCAGGGGCAGTCTCTGAGATGAACTCATTGCCTACTCTTTGATGACTTCTCCCTGGTGGGGTGGCCACTGAGGAAGAGGGTGCAGGCAGTCCTGATGAGACTTGATAGGCTAGGATCAGATAGTAGGGGAGGGGGCCTCCTCCTTTTCAGTGGACTGGGAGAGGAGGATAGGGGGGGAAGAGGGAGCGAGGATTGGACTGGGAGGAGAAGAGGGAGGGGGATCTACGTTTGGGACACAAAGCGAATAAATTGTAAAAATAGTTAAAAAAAACAGTAAACAAACAATGAAAACAAAACAAAAAAACCAAAGTCTGTCCCAGTGATATACTTTTCCCCAGCAGGGCTCTGCCTCCTCAGGATTCCACCATCTTCCCAAAGGGGTCACTGACTGGAGACCAAATGGTTATGTCCAAAAGCCTATGGGAGCCATTCTCTTTCAAATTAACACAGAGATAGGAGGAAAAGGGGGATGGGGAGATGAAGGGGGAAAGGGAAGGAATGGGGGAGGGAGAAGGAGAGTAGCTGGAGGGCAGTTTAAAAAGCCACTACTGATGATGAAGAGAAAGCAGCCTTTCAACTTGAATCCTTAGTTACTCATATTTTAGTAAGTTAAAGATGAGATGCGAAGCTCAACTTGAATGCTTATTATATTTTAGTAAGCATTAGTAAATACTTATATAATAAGAATATAGGAAATGTAATAAGGGGATAGCACTATTGGAAACAATAAATATGTCAAAGAATGAAAATATAAAGTGACTTTAAATCTGAATCTGAGAATTTTGAATCTTAGGCAAAGTCTTCCCTAGACTCAGCATCAGCTTTCAACTCAGTATCTGGATAACATCACCTATTTGGGTGGAGTGTCAGCCTTATCTTGAGGCATACAACAGAGCAACAGGGGCCACAATATGTCAGAGGACAGTCTCAGGCCAACACCCCCAGTTTCAGCTTTCCTTCCCTGTACCATGGCCATTGCTGTAGGATCCATTCAGGTGGTGGAGCAGGATCCATTCAGGTGGTGGAGCCATCTCCCAGAAATGTTTGCACAGAAAATTCTTTGTTTCCTCTGACAGATGTATTTTAGCTCCACTGCTTCCAACCTCAGCTCCTGGAAGGCTGCCCAGCATTGTTGCAAGATATCATTGCCATGGCAACCATAGACCATCCTTCCACAATGAGATACAGGAAAGGAAAGGTAGCATAAGAACAGATATTTTTGAGGCTCTGGTTCCTCTGGCTTCACACCGGACAGAAGCAAATGTGTACCCATGAGTACTACTTGAAGGTAAAGCAAGTTAGGAGGTTGGGGTACAAGGGAAGATTGCCTCACAAAGAAGCAAGGGCATACGTTATTTTCCAAAGTATAAGATGCTTTTCTTTTTATCCTTTAAAAATGGAATTACTGTGGCTGGCTCTTCTCTTAGAATAGAATGAACTGATATGTATGTCTTGGGCACTGAGACTGTAAAAGCAACTCCATTGAAATGACTTTCTTATTCCTGCCATTAACTCAACCACAGCAAATTGCTTGCTGGCCTGGGATGAGGGCAGAGTGTAGCACTGATACGGATATCATAATACATTTCTTGATTTGAGGCCAAGGGAAGCGTCAGGATTGCTCAGCCTTTTGGGGCTGGTGGTGTTCATAGGGGCTTGCTTTCCATTAGCTTCATGGAGCTTGTGTCTATGATCAAAACTTAGTCTGACAAAAGTACCCATAGCCTCAAAATGGAAAACAAAGAATTGTTAATTACAAACGATTGTAAAAATATAGTGGGGATGAAAAGAGGGTTTCCGTGCTGAAACTGGTTGCGGCCTTTAACATGATTTTCTTTTCAAAATTACTAAGGCTTTTCATTATGCTGTGAGATGTAATAACTTTGAGACAGTGTCATTATTTTTTGTTTCAGTTTGCTCATTTCCTCTGCCTTTGCGTCCCTCACCAAGGGCATTTGAACATTACCCATGCATGTGGTTGCGTGGTTGCTCTTCTGTTTCTTTGCTTCTTGAATTCTGTTTTCGTTTTGTTTCTTTTTTTATTTTTCCAGCACAGGGTTTCTCTGCGTAGCCTTGGCTGTCCTGGGCTCATTTTGTAAACCAGGCTGACCTCAAACTCATAGCAATCTGCCTGCCCCTGCCTCCCAGAGTTCTGGGATCACAAGTTTGAGCCACCAACACCTGACTGCTTCCTGGATTCTTTGATGTTAGGTGGTCTAACATCACACATACACATACACACCCTGTCAGGATGGGCTGTTACCTCTGAAAGTAAGGTGAAATAAGCCATTCTTCCTTAAGCTGTTTTTCTCAGATACTGTCTGCAACAACAATAAAATTGACTAATACAGCTTGGTGTGCATGGTGGTGCACGATTTTAATCCTACTGCCCAGGAATCAGGTCTCCATGAATCCAAGGCCAACCTGGTCTACAGAGTGAGTTCCAGACTGGCCACAGCTATATAGTGAGATCCTGTCTTCTTTTAAAGCAAAGGCATCCCCAAGTGTGCTTCTTGTTTGTTTGTTTGTCAGTGACTAGATATTAGTTGCCTTTTGTTCAGCTCTGTCTTGTGGTCAAGACTTAGCACACATTAAGCATTCATTACTTTTACTGTGCTATTTTGAATGCTCTATTCTTTCTCCTCTTCTTCTTCCTACTAGATGCATTCTACAACCATGGTGGGTAGTTTCTCTCAACATGACGAGAGATTTTTTTTTGTTTGTTTGTTTTTGTTTTTTGTTTTTTTAAATCATGTTAAAGTCTGCAAACAGTTTCAGCATTTAAAATTGCATGACTGTAGAAACCCTCTTCTCATTCCACATCCATGTTGGGTGGTTTCTCTCATAAACCTAGACATACCTGGGAAGAAAGTATCTCTATGCAGGAATTACCTCCATCAAATTGGTCTCTAGGCAAGTCCATGAAACATTTTTCTTTTAAATCTGTGATTGACTTGGGAAGGCCTGACTAACTAAGGATGATCTTTTTCAGATCCCACCATTTACCTGCAAAATTCATGATTTCCTTGTTTTTTTATTGCTGAGTAATATTCCATTGTGTAGATATATGACAATTTGTGCATCCATTCCTCCACTGAGGGGCATCTGGGCTGTTTCCAGCTTCTGTCTATTACAAATAAGGCTGCTACAAAACATGGTTGAGTGAATGTCCTTATTGTGTACTTGAGACTCTTTTGGGTATATGCCTAGGAGTGGTATAGCTTGATCTTGAGGAAGCACTATTCCTACTTGTCTGAGAAAGCGCTTTCAAGAGTGGTTGTACAAGTTTACATTCCCACCAGCAGTGGAGGAGGGTTCCCCTTTCTCCACAACCTCTCTAGCATGTGTTGTCATTTGAGTTTTTCATCTTGGCCATTCTGATGGGTGCAAGGTGAAATCTTAGGGTCGTTTTGATTTGCATTTCCCTAATGGCTAATGAGGTTGAGCATTTCTTTAAGTGTTTCTCTGCCATTCGATATTCCTCTATTGAGAATTCTCTGTTTAGCTCTGTACTCCATTTTTTAATTGGATTACTTGGTTTTTTGCTGTTTAACTTCTTGAGTTTTTTATATATACTGGATATTAGTCCTCTGTCAGATAGAGGGTTGGTGAATATCCTTTCCCAATCTGTAGGCTGTCGTTTTGTTTTGAGGACAGTGTCCTTTGCTTTACAGAAGCTTTTCAGTTTCATGAGGTCCCATTTATGGACTGTTGCTCTTAGAGCCTGTGCTGTTGGTGTTCTGTTCAGGAAGTTGTCTCCTGTGCCAATGAGTTCAAGGTTCTTCCCCACTTTTTCTTCTAACCAATTTAGAGTATCTGGTTTTACATTGAGATTTTTGATCCACTTGGACTTTAGTTTTGTGCAGGGTGATAAATATGGATCTAGTTTCATTTTTCTGCATGTAGACATCCAGTTAGACCAGCACCATTTCTTGAAGATGCTGTCTTTTTTCCATTGAATGGTTTTGGCTTCTTTGTCAAAAATCAAGTATTCATAGGTGTGTGGGTTTATTTCTGGGTCTTCTATTCGGTTCCATTGATCCACCTTTCTGTTTCTATGCCAGCACCAAGCAGTTTTTATTATTATTGCTCTGTAGTACAACTTGAGATCAGGGATGGAGATACCTCCAGTTGATCTGTTGTTGTACAGTATTGTTTTGGAAATTCTGTTTTTTTTTTTTTGTTTGTTTGTTTTTGTTTCTCCACATGAAGTTGAGAATTTTTCTTTCAAGGTCTGTAAAGAATTGTGTTGGTATTTTGATGGGAATTGCATTGAATCTGTAGATTGATTTTGGTAAGATGGCCATTTTTACTATGTTAATCCTGCCAAGCCATGAGCATGGGAGATCTTTCCATCTTCTGATATCTTCTAATTCTTTTTTCAGAGATTTGAAATTTTTTTTCATAGTCTTTGACTTGCTTGGTTAGGGTCCAACCAAGATACTTTATGTCCTTTGTGGCTATTGTGAAGGGTGTTGTTTCCCTAACTTCTTTCACAGCCCTTTTGTCCTTTGTATACAGGAGGGCTGCTGATTTTTTTGAGTTAGTTTTGTATCCAGCCACTTTGCTGAAGGTGTTTTTCAGCTGTAGGAGTTCTCTGGGAGAATTTTTGGGGTCACTCAGGTATACTATCATATGATGTGCAAATAGTGATACTTTGACTTCTTCGTTTCCAATTTGTATTCGCTTGTTCTCCTTTAATTGTCTTATTGCTCTAGCAAGGACTTCAAGAACTATGTTGAAGAGATATGGAGAGAGTGGGCAGCCTTGCACTGTCCCTGATTTCAGTGGGATTGCTTTAAATTTCTCTCTGTTTACTTTCATGTTGGATATAGGCTTGGTGTATATTGCCTTTACTATGTTTAGGTATGTTAGGCTGAGCTCTTCTTGGAGTATTTTCTCAGGGTCAGCACACAGAAGCTGTGGTACAGCGCATGGCAAAGCTGCATCTTATGTTGGCAGCTGAGCTCGGTTTTGTGTCAGAGACTCCCATGTGGTGATGGTTTTGAGGTCATTAAAGAATCACGGCCAGAAGCTGAGGCTTGGCATCATGAGAGGTCAGGAGAGGGTACTGATGAAAGTGCAGCCTCAGTTGCAAGGTAAACCCCAGGGCTGAAGGTGTCACGTTAAGAAGTTGAGACGTGGTGAGCTTGCAGTCTGCGGAGACCCCAGCATATTGGAGATGCCGTGACTGTTGGATGACCAGCCGCTAAGGTTGGCAGGAGCTGTGCAGTGAAACTGGCTTGGGCCTCCAAGACAAGTTGAATACGCTGTGGACGAAGAAGTGGCTGAGTATGTGGAGCTGCCCGCATGTCAGGCAAAAAGTGATTAACACTGAGCAGCTCAAGGCACCAAATGGCTTGGGTGTTGGATCATTTCTCTACGGGATAGTGAATTTAATGAGGATGAAGAACAGAATTACGGGACAGAAGAATGTGGGGATTCAAGAAACCATATCAAGTTAGGAGAAGTAACCAAGAGATGGATTGTTGGTTGTAATAAAGAGGGTATCAAGTATCCACCCTGCAAACAAAGAGTCGGGATTTTTACATGAAGAAAACTCTGCAAATGTCAAATTCTAGAAAAAATGTGTGTCTTGTGATAGAGGGGGAGCTTTGCTCCAGGGTGGACCTTCCTAGAGGATGAGGGTGCAGGGAAGTATGCTGGCCTCAGAGGACAGGTGGGGTTGTTGGGAACAGCAAAGCAGAAGCTCCTGGAATCATGGCTGTCCTAGTCCTGGGGTTGGCAGTGGGGTACCAGTCTTGGCAGCTGACAAATGATAAGATCAGGAGTTGGGGCTTGCACCTTTCTGGTTTCCCCCTTACACTGTCAGGCTATGTCCTGCAGCATTTAAGGTACTACTGAAGTGGCTCACCTCAGAATTCCCTTACACATTTGGACCATCTTCTGAGGGCCTGCAGAGTCTGTTCAAGCACTTTCTGAGGGTGACAGCACTTTCCTGCCTCATCTCTTCAGCCCCATGTCCTTATTCTGGGTGATTCAGCATTCTTTATGACCCATTTAATACCCAAGTCTCTTTTAGCACCATCACATAATTTCCTTTAAGAAAATTCACTTCTTTGTATATTATGAATTATTTTAATCACAAGTGACCGTTGTGAACTCTCATCTTATCTGAAACTGCTTCCAACCTTTAAAATGCATAAATTATGAAATCTCCTTTCTACTTTATTTTCCTTTGGAAACTAGATTTTTAGCCTTACTGGATATCCATTGTCATGAATGCTTGCTGTTCCCACAGGCACACACACACACACACACACACACACACACACACACACACACAAATTCGTGCACTCACCAATGTTCTTATCATTGGATACCATTTGACTTTCAGTGGCATTTGCCTCCTTACCCTCACTTAGGATAAACGTTCATCTGTTGCTTGGTTCACCAGATACGTTTTTCAGAATAAGTGAACAAACACTCCACCCATTATCTAATTGTTTTAAATGTGTGAATTACAACACATGCTGCCAAATGCAGCTATTCCCATGAAATTGTCCATCCCTCCTCCATGTTCATTTCTTTAGGATAATTTTCTTAAATCTGGGTTTTCTATGTTAGCTCCTGTCTTCTTTTTCTAGCGATACTGTTTTATTTTTCAATAAAGATTGGATCATTCACTACCTTGCTTAAAAATCCCTATGAGCACCCACTACTATTAATATACTAAATGAAGATAATATTAAACCAAGTCTTAATGACTTACCATTATGCATAGATCATAGATCATGTACCTCCCAACCCTCATCAGAGAAGCTTCCATTTGCAGTATATGGTGATTAACCTAGAGACTCACCATTGGCCAAGGTGCAGAGAATAAGAGACCACAGAACCCTCAGCTCTGTATGGAACATATATACTATGCCTCTTCAATGATTGTAGAAGAGGGCTCAGTGTAAGACTGATGAATCCGAAGAAACAGAGTCTTCTGGACACAGTGGAACAGCTGCACATGTGACCTCAGTGACTGTGTCAGTGTACACAAGACCTGTGCAAAAGACCAAATACCAGCATGGAGAGGGGAGCTGGGCGCACTCTTAGTGCTAGCTGAGGAGCTATTGGCAATCATAAGATGCTGTGAGAGGGAGGGTCCGTTTTCTCTAACAGTGTAGCCCTCAGTCATTAGACCACACTTTAGTGGAAATCCACACATCTGAAAGAATTTGGGAAGCACAAATTGTCCTTGGTGTCAACAAAAACAACAAAAACTAACCACCACACACACACACACACCCCCCAAGGGGATACAAATTGGATGAATGGAGAAAGGGGACTGGATTTAGGAAGAGTTTCAGGAGGAAGGATGAATATGGTCAAAGTACATTGTACAAAATACTCAAAGAACTAATAAAAATATATCTGAGTGCCCTAAAACCTGAAATTTGAAATCTAATATTTGTAGACTTTTATGCAAGGATCATGTGCCTTCAAAACCAGCCCTCAACCTGATTGCCTAGTCATATGTTTCTACATTCATAATCTCTAATCCCTTGAACACAGGGACACACCGGATGTATACATACACACATGTAGACAGATGCATAAATACATGCACATACATGCCTATAGACTCAAGCATGCACACATGTGCACAGCAGCATATATACATGTACACACATGTACACTCGCACACATGTACACAGGTGCATATACCCGTGAACACACATATCTACTCATGCACTCAGGCACACACACTGCTTAGGGTTCCCATGATATACAATGGGATCAGCACCCATGGTTCCCTCTGTGTAGACTCAAAGCTCGGTCCTCATTTGGGGAGATGTCGTTTTCTTTCAAGCGCCTGGACCTGGGGAGTCTTAGTGCACCTGTGCTTCCCAGGTGCAGGGACCACGAGCTTAGAGTGCATTCTGTTGTCCTGATACACTGCACACTGACTATTTTGGCCCTTTGTGGTTTTGCACTTGGTATCTTGCTAGAAGTTTGAGAAAAGGGTCTAGCCGAAGTGAGCTCTGGTGAGGGCTCTCTTCCCTCTAACAGACAGATGCCTTCCTGCTCCGTTCCCATGTAAGTTATGAAGCTCTTGGTGTCTGCATGTATAAGGGCAGAGACCCCATATTCACACGACCCATGTGAGTGCATCATTTCTTAAGGTCCAGTATTCAAAGACCATCATACTGGGGTGGACAGACTTAGTATATATAAACATGGGCCCATTTCATCCCCGACCGTTTTGAGAGCCCCCTTCTCCTATGTTGCCCATTTCCTGCATTATGTGATGGAGGGTGATAAATTTTATGTGCACCTACAAATAGCGAGTGTCAGAACTTTGGCTTTCTTCAGGAATACTTGTTCACCAGTCACCTTTAGAAGTGAATGTGAGTTGTTAAACCCAATTACATGAAAGGGATATATTTATGCCTGGATTTTCTTGTTGTAGGTTTTGTACCTCTTTTGTAATTTGTCAGTTTCTCTGTTTTGAATTAGGGAAGAGAGAGTATTGCTGCTGCTAACAGCTGAGTAAAACTGAAAGGAATGCCATCATCAACAGAGCTGTGTCTAACCTGCTCTCGGATATGTAATCGGACCCCACCTTACAAGAAACAGGAGGTGATGCTTCCATTTCCCATCTGCTTGTCCACTCAGCACACATTAACCTTCCTAGCACATCCCCTGGAGTCATTCCTGTAGTAAATACTTCTGTGACAATAGCTATGTTTATTTTTTTCCTACTTACAATAGTAGCAATTATAACTAGGAGCCTGGCTTCCTGGTGCACACCTGTAATCCCTGTACTGGGGAGGCAGAGGCAGAAGAATTAGACATTTGAGCCCAGGCTAGGTTATGAGTGATGAATCCTGTATACAAAAATATAAAATACTTTTGGAAAAGTGAAAACACTTCTGTTTCAACATGCAGAGGTGACATCATTTGTCCTCTTCATGGTCTTTTATGTCATGGTGTTCACACCTTTTATACGAAAATAAAAATGGGAAGTATAGGGTACAGAACTATGTATTCTGATCTTATGCAGACTTGAAGATTCCCTCGGTGTCTTCAGAAAAAGGACTAAGCCCTTGCAACTTTCTCAGATTTGATGCTCTGGCAGCACCCAGTATCCTTCCCAAGGGGCAAATTTAATTGGACTTCCCAGTCTCTGCTCATCCCCAGCCACAGTTTGCCTCGTGTCCCTGTCCTGTTCTTGCCAATGTTTTAGAATGCTACCATATTTCAAATCCTAAATGGCTCTTTCTGCAGAACGTTTCCCTGGAAACAGAACTGGAAGTGAGTCTCTGTATTACAAATTCTCCCAGATGGTTCCTTCTGCCTTGTATGCTCTCTCATCTACTCTGTACTCAGACACCACAACTTCCTCCCCACAATACCCAACTTACCACCAATATGTCTTATTTTTCTTCAAAGATGTTATCCCTTTCTGATATTTGCCACATTTTGATTCAAAAAATTTAATTGATCAATGGGCTTCTTATTGCCATAAACCATAAATAGATGCCCATTTCATACTTAGATTTAACCCTAATATATAAATAATCTTTAATAAGAAAAATAAAGATGGAGGACGCATATTTCACAACATATGAAACATTTAAAACCATGTAGTATCTGTATAGAGACAAATGCACACACAACTAGGATAAAATGAAAAGTCCAGGAAGTTTCCCCCTGTACCAATGAGTTCTAGGGTATTTCCCACTTTTTTTTCAAGCCGATTTAATGTGTCTGGTTTTATGTTGAGGTCTTTGATCCACTTGGACTTCAGTTTTGTGCAGGGTGACAAGTATGGATCTATTTTCATTTTTCTACATGTAGACATCCAGTTGGACCAGCACCATTTGTTGAAGATGCTATCTTTTTTCCATTGTATGGTTTTGGCGTCTTTGTCAAAGATCAGGTGTCCATAAGTGTGTGGGTTTATTTCTGGGTCCTCTGTTCGGTTCCATTGATCCACCATTCTGTTTCTATGCCAGTACCATGCAGTTTTTAAAACTGTTGCTCTATAGTACAACTTAAGATCAGGGATGGAGATACCTCCAGAAGATCTTTTATTGAAGCAAAAAGACACACATGGTATATACTCACTCATATAGACATACAACATAGGACAAACCCACTAAAATCTGTGCATCTAAAGAAACTAAGCAAGAGAGAGGACCCTAACTAAAACGTCCAATCCCCATCCAGAAAGGCAAAGAGGATGGACATCAGAAGAAGAAGAAAACAGGAAACAACCTAGGAACCTACCACAGAGGGCCTCTGAAAGCCTCTGCCCTTCAGACTATCAAAGCAGATGCTGAGCCTGATGGGCAACTGTTGGGCAGAGTGAACGGAATTTTAGGTAAGAAGTGGGAAATAGTAAGAGCTGGAGAGGACAGGGTCTCCACAAGGAGAGCAACAGAACCAGAAAATTTGAACACAGGGAACTTCCCAGAGACTCATACTCCAACCAAGGACTATTCATAGAGATAACCCAGAACCCCTGCACAGATGTAGCCCAGGGCAGTTCAGAGTCCAATTGGGTTACATAGTAATGTGAAGAGGGACTGCCTCTGACATGAACTGACTGGCCTGCTCTTTGATCACCTCCCCCTGGGGGGGAGCAGCTTTACCAGGCCATAGTAGAGGACAATGCAGCCACGTTTGAAGTGAACTGATAGACTAAGATCAGAAAGGAGAGGAGAACCTCCCCTATCAGTGGACTTGGGGAGTGGCATGCATGCAGAGGGAGGAGGGAGGGTGAGATTTGGAGGGGAGGAGGGAGGAGCTTATGGGGGGATGCAGAATGAATAAAGTGTAATTGATGAAAAATTAAAAAAAAAAGACAGAAACAATAAAAATTAAAAAAAAGAGAAAAGTCCAGAAGTCAGCCTTCTCAGTTAAATGGCCTTGAAAAACGGTACAAAAGGGATTCGATGTAGGAAGGAACAGTCTTTTCAGCCAATGGTCCTGGTAGCATTGGGTATTTACATCCAAAAGATAAGCTTGATACGATATGTGAAAGTTAATTTAAAATGGGTCACAAATCTAAATGTAAGACCTCAAAATATGAAACTTTCAGAAAATATAGGGCAAAGACTTCATGGTAATGGATTTTTTCATTGGCTTCTTAAATTGACATCATAGGAAAAGGCAACAAAACAAAACCAGGCAAAATAGATTTTTGTGAAAATTAGAATTTGGCACATCAAAAGACATTAAGGCACTCCAAACAATGTGAGAAAATCATATGCCTGATAAGGGATTGACATCTGGAAAATATAGAGAACTCTAAACATTAACAAGGAACATACTAATCCAATCAACAGTGAGCAAATGTCTTCAACAGGCATCTCCTGTCTGTGGGTGGTCCTTCATAATTAGATGTCAGATACAGGTCATCTCTCAGTAGTCCTTCAGGGGTCAGGTTGCATGCGCTGTTCTTTCTTCTGGGTAGTCACCCAGGAACACAGTTGTGGATGCTACTCTGACAACACAGTGGTCCTTTCTAACGCTGGGCACCACGCTTTAGAGCCGTTTGTGTAGGGAGGAAGATCCTGTCTCTAATCAGGCTTCCACCTTTCTGAGTACTTCCGGGTATTGATGTAGCATCTCCTTCCTGCAGTCTCGAGGTGTTCTGATGATTTGGTTTCATCACATAGACCATGACCCTTGCTCTGATTCCTTAGGGTTGGGTTCATAGAGGATTAGGGCAGCCAAACCTCTTACTCTGCAGGAGGATTTTTCTTTCTGTAAATGAAATTTCATACTTATCTGATCTTTCAAAAAACGGCATCCCACTGCTGTTATATTCAAGTGCCAAATTGAGCTTTTCCCAATATCTCTTTCCCCAAACTTGGGTTTTCTACAAGAATAGTATACATTTTTAACTGCTAAGCCATTTCTTCAGTTCATAAAATATTTTTCCTTTTCCAGATGACATTAGTCTAATACCTGACAAAAAATGTCTCAAGCCCAAATTAATCAGTAAATATAAAGTTACTTCATACTGATTGAGTCAATAATTTATCAAAATGTCGTTACAGTTTTAAATTTACATACATTCAATGAGAGCCCACCAAATATCATAATACAGACACTGCTGGTTGTACAGACAGAAATTAATCTCAATGCAGTAACAGTGGGTGAATTTTATAACCTACTCAGTTTATTTCTAAATAACTAAATGGTAATATCACAATGAAATGACATTGTGCATCAAATGGACTTCACAGACATCACCAGAACATTAAATTCAAACTCTGAAGAATATACATTCTTTTCAGCTGCTTATGAGATGCTCTTTAAACTGTATCCTATATAGGACATGAATGTAGAAAAATTGAAATAATTTATTGTATATGACCATCATTGAATCAAAGAAAAAGTCAATAATAAGACAAATTACTCACGGAGGTTGAACAACATACTATTGAATGATGAATATGTCATCAAAAAATCAATAAGGAATTAAAACCACATTAGAATCAGATGAAAACGAAAATACTTCTTACCTAAACCTGTGGGATAATCAATCCTAAAATGGAAGATTAAAGCTACAAATGCCTTGTTTTTTAAAAAAAATTAGTGGATTTCAAATAAATAATGATTTCAAATAGCTAACAATATACCATATGGCCTTGGAAAAATAAGAGCAAGTCAAAACCCCCAAAATATATATAGCTAAAATCAGTGTAGAGATTAATAAAATGTAATATCCCTCCCAAAGTCAATGATTAAGAATTTTTTGAAAAATATAAACAAAATCAATAAACCCCTAGTCAAAGTAATCAAAATACAGAGAAGAATCAATTAATAAAAATAGACATGTAAAAGAAACCACTAACAGTGAAAACTGTTTTTTTCTTTAATAATTTTATATAATATATTTTTTTCATGTTTTCCCCTTCCCCAGACCCTTCTAGTAACTCCCTACCACCATACTGACTCAACTTTATGTTCTTTCTTTCCCTCTCTTTCAAAAATAAAAATAAAATCACAAAGCCAAAAGTCAGAATAAACAAGCAAATGACCAATAAGACCAAAAAGTAAAGCAATAAGTACCACCCTCCGAAATCATGGAATTAATTTTGTGTTAGCAAACTATTCCTGGGCATGGGGCCTGCCTGAGTGTGGGTGATATGGGCAGTGACGCTCCACTGAAGGAAACAGATTTTCTCTTTGCTAGTAGGTGTCAATTGCAAGTGAGTTCTTGGTTAGGGGTGGGACTGCATGTCCACTCCCCTCTTTTAATGCTAGAATCCTATCAACACACTCACCAAACTCCTCTTCAGCTCTGTGGGTCCTTGTTTGGTTGCCAGTTATATTTTGTTACATTATTCTTGGGGAGAGGTGAACAGATACCTACTGACCCGAGGTACAGAACCAATGACAGACAAAGTAATGATCCACCAAGTCCAAATTTAGTGAACCGGTGGGTTTTATTGGTGCTACTAATGATAGTATGAGAGAGGGGTTACTCATTGGAGCAGAAACGACTCAAAGACAGCTGTATCACCAAAGCCCACCCCAGCAAAGGACTGCCCACAAACAAATTTACACCTGAAGCTTACAGATTAACTTGCAGGCAGCTTCACAGACTAAAGAGGCTCTCTTCCAGGCAGCTTGGTTTGTCTGAGCCTCTTTCACACAGCCCAGCTGGTCTCTGTCTCTTTTTGGTTGCAGAGCTGTTTAAAAGAAAAGAAACAAATATGTATTTGCAGCTGAAATGATTCCCTATGTGAGAGGATATAAAGGATCCGCCAGAAAAACTCTTATAACTGATGAGCACTTTCAGCAACGGTGGCCTCTCTGTGTCTTCCACAGCCAGCAGAGCAATGATCCATAGAAGGCAAGAAGGCTATGGAATTTGTATATAAAGCATGAGCTTCTTGTATTTCTGAAGAGCCATCTGTAGACCAAATAGAAGCGATACTGTATTTTCAGATTAAAGTAACAGGATTTTTAGATGGAATTTTAGTTAATATCCATTGGGTATCTTCAAAAAAGTTTCTAAAAAGGGAGCTTTAGAATGAAGGTTATCCTCAGATCTAGTAACATGCTAATGCTATCTGCCAGTTGTTATCAGTGTGGAACAAATGATCAACATGTATTTTATTTAATGGGCACAATGACCACCATAGGCTCTTTATCAGTAAATTATTTAAAACACGCTCTTCCCCTCATTATCAAGACCATAATTTCTTATAAGTGAGGAGCTGTATACTCCTTACTTGTAAGATCCCTGTGGATAGTTATGACATGTATACATTTCTATAATACAACTCCCTTGTTGATATATAAATTCTAGTAGGTGTGAGGAAGGAGGAAGAGAAAGTAATTAACAAGGAAATAAGGGATTAATTCTATGGGCTATTCTTTAAAAAAAAAAAAAACCTTTTTATTGATTCTTTGTGAATTTCCCATCACGCACCCCAGTCCCACTCATTTCTTAGTCCCTCATATCTGTTCTTTGCCCTGCAACCTCCCCACCAAAATAAAATACACAAGCAAGGAAACAACAAACAAACAACAAAATCAAAGCATAGAAAACATCTCACTGTGAAAGCTCATATGTCACACACGAGGCCCTCTTCTCTCAGTAGAGGACATAAAATCCGTTTTCCCACAGAAGGCTGGGGATAGATTTTGTTAAAAACTTGGTGACCTTTTTGCTATCTGTAGAGACAGACCTCATCCAAATTCCCCAGAATGGTTGTCCCAGACTCTTCCCTCTCTAGACCATTACCCATCCTTTAGAGAGATGTCTCATGTACTTCAGGGCCTGCTGACCTCTGTGCTATCAACCTGAGACCTCATTAGATTCTAGGCCTTTTAGCTATAGAATCCGCCCTCGTGGTCACACGTACTTTGTAAGAGAGTTTCTCTGCAGTCACACCTAGGCTTTATTGTGCACCTGGAACTGGACTGATTGGCCTGATTGTTGCCTGGAAACCTCTTCCCAAATTGTACTATGTTTTAAACATGCTGACAATGAACTGACTGAGCCAGTCTGAGCCATTCTTATTTGTTGGCTTGGTTTGCTTCCCTGCCTGACACCTGCCAGGACCCCACAATTGAGGGTACATCGGGAAGGTTTAAGCTGAGAAGATGATGGTGAGTTTATTTCAGTAATAAGATGTCCTAAATAATTACATGGTGGTGTTTTTTTTATTTCATGTAGGGTTATGTTTAAATGTTGCCTTTTAAGCTTATTTACCATGAAAGTTAAACAGTCATGTAAGTATTGATTAGACAAACAGGAGAAGAATACCATCAATGTAACAAATGGCCAATACCTCAGGAAAGGTGGCCAGCACCAGTGTAAGAGCTTTATGTACATAATATTGACAAATAATAGTGCTATTTTTTTTAAATCTCAGAATTAAAAAAACTTTAAAACTTTAAAACTTTCTATTAAATTGGGTCACTGACAATAGATTGTTTAAATTAGGAAGAGAAAATACAAAATGTTCCTTATCATCAGCATGTAAAGGACTAGAGAAAAGGCAGTATTCTAAACCAAGTGTAATAACGTAATGTCTTTGAGAAATCATAGGAGGAGGTAGAGAAGGAGGTGGAGGAGGAGCAGGAAACCATGGCTGGAGGACCCCCATTGTTTTCATGGTAGCATTTTTGTCCAAGAGTGTTAGAATTTATTCTTTGCCTTTTTATGGATTACAAAAATTGGGGGCATTCCAAGCTCCGACTGAAGATTCTTGTCTTAGTTGCTTGTACTCGAGCTTGGGCCTGTTTAAATTTTTCCCCAGGAAGAAGCATTCCCTAGCCCAGTGTTTTTCCTAGGCAAAGCCCAGGGATGGGAGCCATTTAGCCTGGTAGCATACCTGACCTTTGCAAAGATACGTTTTGAGGATCCTTATGTTCCCTGTGAAGGGGATCCAAGCATTACTACAGTACAGATTGCAAAGTAGTTGACAAGAATTTTATCTCCCCTTTTATGGACTTTTTTTTTCTTACATTAGCTCCTGTACATTTCCAATTTTCAGCATCATTAGGTTCTTATTCAGGTAACCAAGAGTTGAATTTTACAGTCACTTATACAAAGTTTTAGACTGTCCCTCTGAATATTTTGTTTCTCTGGATCTTAACATACATCTCAATAACTGTATAAAATACTTTGCCTCAGAAGATTGAGAAAACACAACGTACACAAACTTACAAGACACAATGAAGGTGGCTCTAAGAGGCCAGTTTTATAGCACTATTTGCCTACAAAAAAAAGTTGGAGAGATATCATATTAATAACTTAACATCACACCTGAAACTCTAGAACAACAACAAAAAAGAAATATCACCCACAGGAAATAGACAACAATAAATAACCAAACTCAGGGCTTGAATTAATAAAAACAGAAAAAATAAAAACAATACAGAGAACCAATAAAACAAGAAGTTTGTTCTTTGAGAAAATCAGTTAGATCAACAAACCCTTAGCCAAGTTAACTAAAAGGCAGAGAGAGAATATCCAAATTCACAAAATTAGAGACAAAAAGGAGGGATGTAACAGAAGACAGCAAGGAAATCTAAAGAACCATAAGGATATACTTTAAAGAAAAAGCAACCTATAGATTCAATGCAATCTTACCAAAATTCCAACATAATTCCTCCCTGAACTTAAAAAAATAATTTTCAGCTTTATATGGAAACACCAAAATAAACAAACAAAACCCAAAAACTCAAATCAAACCAAACCAAAAACAGAACAGCTTTAAAAAAATCTGAATAATAAAAGAACTGCTGGAGGTGTCATCATCCCTCATCTCAAGCTGCACTACAGAGATAGAGTGATCAGAACAGCATGGTATTGTCACAAAAATACAGATATATTGATCAGTGGAATAGAACTGAAGAGCCAGACATAAGTTCACAAACCTATCAACACCTGATTTTTGATAAAGAAGCATGATATGCCAACTGAACAAAAAGACAGTGTCTTCAACAAATGGTGCTGGTTAAACTGGATAGCTGCATGTGGAAATCAATCTGTACTTATCATTCTGCATGAAACTCAACTCCAAGTGGATCAGAGACCTAAATATAAGGCCAAATACATATAAAAGAAACCTCATGACGCTAAAACACTTCTGTTTGGCAAAGGATATCATCGCTTAGACAAAGAAGCAGCCTATAGAATGGAAAAATATTTTAATCAGCTACACATCTGTAGAGGGCTAACATTCAAAATATATAAAGAACTCTGTAAGAAATGCACATCAAGGAAACAAATAACCTGGTTTAAAATGTGGTACAGATTTACGCAGAATTCTCAAAAGAGGAAACACGAATGGCTGAGAAACACTTAAAAGAAATGTTCAACATCGTTAGTCATCCGAGAAATGAGCAAGTACTTCAAAATTTCACCTTATACCAGTCAGAATTTCTAAGATCAGTAAAACCAGTGATAGCTCATGCTGGAGAGGACGGGGAGCAAAGGAAACAGTCATCCATTGCTGGTAGAAGTGAAAACTTCAGTACACAGTGTAATATCAGTGTGACATTTTCTCAGAGAGATGGGAATCAATCTACCTCAAGATCTAGTCCTTCTACTTTTGGATGTTTCCACTCCAAACAATGCTTCCTTCTTTTCTAGACACACTTGCTCAATCATGTTCATTGGAGCTCTATTCACAATAGCTAGAAATTGGAAACACACATGCCCTCCAACAGATGGGTAGGTTAAAAAAGGTGGTACATTTACGCAATGGAATATTTTGTAGTCCATTACTCAGCTGTTAAGAATAATGAAATCTTAAAATTCATAGGTAAATGGAACTAGAAAAAAGATTATCTTGAGTGAGGAAACACAGACCCAGACAGAAAAATATAACGTATACATTCACTTAATATTGTTTGTCACTGAGCAGAACAGGGGTTTCTAAACTTAGGCTTGGGGAAGAATTTCTGAGGAAGACAGTCTAAGGAAGGTTTCCGGAGAGGCGGGTCCGCTAAGCTGGTTGTCATCTGTCCCTGCTTAGACTGAGATGACCACTCCAGGAATTGCGTTTGGGAAGACTTCGGCAAGCATCGTTCAGGTCCTCCTGCTGGCGGGCGTCCTTGCTGCGGTGACACTAGTGCGTAATGATGCCCTAGCAGAGTGCCGGCTGGAAGCCCTCAGCTGGTGCGCAGCGCCGCTTCTAATTGTAGGTGGAGCTGGGTTTTTAAAAAGTGGCTTTGACAAAACCTTAGCACAGCTTCAAGGGCTAATGCATTTCCCTTTCTGACCTAACCCAAAGTTTCCAGAGGATTAGCGGTTTTGAAACAACATTCATTAAGTAACACAACCATTTCTTTCCCCACCAGATTTCCTCTCAAGGAAAATGTACAATCACCTCTCTCAGAGTGAAATATCTCCCGTGGCATGACTGGATCGAAATGTAGTCAGTTCATTGGGTTTTCCTTCTTAATAACTACGTTGAATTGACCAGATAGCTGGGTTCATTGATTGGGGAGAAATCTTTTTAACTTGTTTTGGAAGAAACAAAATAAAGAATAATTAGGCTGGACAGTGGCAGCATCAGCGTTGGGCCCTGTAGGCTGGATTCTGTCTATGCATGCATCTGATCCGAAATGCTCTGTCTCCCTTTCTCACATGAGAAAGGTAAGTGCGGACAAAATTCTTTATTTCTCTCAAAGTTGTTGTCCATTTATGGATCTCTCTCGTGTGCGCCCCTTCTTCTTTCTCTCTCCCTTCCCCTCTCTCCGTCTTTCTATCTTTATATCTCTCTTCCTTTCCCCTTCTCTCCCTTCCCCTCTACCTCCCTCCCCCTCTATCTCCCTCTCTCCTACTCTCTATGGCTCTCTTTCTTTCTCTTCCTCTCCCTCTCTTCCCCTTCCCTTCTCTCTTGCTCTGTCTCTTTCCTCTCCTCTCTCCCTCATACACCATGATTTTTAATTTTTTTCTTTTAGAATAAAAATGAACACATTCTTTTTTGAAAGACAAAAACACTACAAATTAGTCCGTACATCTAGCAAGAAAATAGAATAAATAATTTTTTTTTAAATTTTATTTTAAATCTGTGCCTTTTACTATGCTGAAGCCTGGGGGGTGTTTCTCTAACCATTGATAATTTATACATCTTTATATAAGTTTAAATCTTTCCTCTTAGCATGAGAAGAAATTCTGGTGATTCAGGAAATGAAAGAATAGATCTCTTAGAGAGTCTTGTTTTAAGACATAGAAGGAAAATTATCACTCAGTGAACCAAGAGAAGATTTTTTACAAGCAGTTAATTTTAGAGTCAAGGTTTGTAAACTGTGTTTAATGCAGAGTTTGGGTCCAGTTTTGATGTTTTCCCACTGAGTGTATTTAAGCACTTTTCTTCCTGCCCCATATCTGGGAAAATAAGTTTTCATTACATTACATCTATTGTGTGTGTGCATGTGTGTGCTTGAACATTTGTGTTTGCGTGCGTCTGTGTGTGTGTGTCAGTGGACAACTTATGGGACATTCTCCTCCCACCATGCGAGTCTCAGGGATAGAATGCAGGTTGCCAGGCAAGCATCTTCATCCACTGAGCCGCTTGTAGGCCCTAATATGCTTACTGCTCTGTTGTCTAGTAGGGCGTCCAGCCATACAAGTTTAATCCTAAGGAATTATGCTCTGCTGGGTTCTCTTTGGCTGTGCTCACCCTGGATCTACAAAACAGTTTTGCTCCCGTCACATTAGCCATTTTTGCCGTCTTGGTTGTCCTCTTACACTGTTCCTAACAGCCAAATAATACAGGTTATTTTTATAATTCTCTCCAGATAGATGTGTTATATCTTCAGTTTCTTTTTTTTAAATTTTTGTTTAATTATTTATTTTAATGAACTAACTTAATTTTTTAAACAACTTTATTTATTTAGTGATTCACTTTACATCCCAATCGTACTCCCCATCCTCCTCTCCTTCTGGTCCCATCCTTTCTTCCTCTTCCCTCCTGACCCCTCCCCTAACCCTCAGAAAAACCCTCCCCAAGATACCCTAAAGAGCACATCCTCTTCAAAGGTGGCCTGGCAAGGCATCCCCACAAGGGGGAAGTGATCAAAAAGCATTCAACAGAGTCCATGCCAGAAACTGCCCCTGCTCGACTTACTAGGGAACCCTCTTCAGTTTCAACGTGTATATCCTTCTGTGTGTGTGTGGTGTATCAGGGGTAGGAGTGCAGCAGTCCTGCTGTTACAGGACTGCCACAGAATGATTACTGCCATGGGTAGGAAGGTGTGGACCTTCCAGAGCCAGGCCACTCCCACATTAACGCTTCACCTGATGTCTGTTTGCTCTGTGGCTTTGCTCCCTGCTGCTGGGCATATGCTTTGAGCTGCTGCCTGCTAGTGGACACGAGCTTTGAGCCATGGGGCTTCATGTTCTGTTTGCCAACTCCTAGCAAACCTCTGTTGGATTTCACCAGTGTAAGCTGAACCTTGTGATAATTAGCATTTAGGGACAAGAGTGTAATGTCGACACCTTGTTACAGTGTCACTGGGCTTTGAGTTTCAGCTGGGACACCTCTGTGAGTCTTGGATTCTGTTTGGATTTTAGTTCAGTGCCTGGCACTAGGAAAGTGTTATGCTATGATTGTTGGTAATGTGTTTCAGTTAGGCACTGGCCCTGGTTCCACAGCCGGCTCAGATCCCCTGCACTAATGGCCTCCCCGGGGGAGCTATTCGGGTGAGGAAGGTCTGGCAGTCTGTGTTGAGCTCCACACTCCACTCCTCACCCCAGTGGCTAAGTAGGAAATTCTAGAACACATATTCTGTGGCTGCATGTGCTCATGTCATCAGCACCACCTCCGCCATCCTCAGGGACTTCGGGGAATGGACCTGTGGCACAGACAGGAAAAGCGGTTGTCAATGCTTAGCTTCATGCCATAGAAAGAGCCTTACACTATCATTGCCTCGGTGAACAACTGTAAAACAGATTGGAAAAGACTGGGTCCCAGTGAATGCTGCCAGTTAACAATATAATGAGGGCGTAATCCAGGCGATTCACCTCAGAGTGTTAACAATAAAAATGATAGGAACTATTTGAAGAGGAGAAAACATTAATCTTAGCTTATGATTTCAGATCCAGCAGCCACCTCGGAAAGTTCCTGATGATGAGCTTCGTGATCGTGAATTATTCAGGGAATTTTGGGAACTGGGTCAACGGATCAGGACCTGAGTTTAGATTCTAATACACATGCAGGCTCAGTCACACATGTCCCTGTCACCCTGGCAGGTGGAGACATCAGGATGGCTGGGGCCTGCTGGCTTCCAGCGAGCTAGAGTTTATGTGTCTCAGAGGATAAAATAAGGAAGGGGGTGATAAACAAGACAGCTGCCATTCTCCGGTAGCTTTAGAGTATGCGCACAGGCGGACATGCCAACACATTCATGTACACATATACCACACACATATACTACTTGTGCCCATACGCCCGTACCACCCCCTCCACATAGCGCGCGCACGTGTGTGTGTGTGTGTGTGTGTGTGTGTGGTGTGTCTGGTGGTCGTGCCACTACCATTTATGATAATACACCCTGATCACCATTGCGTCCAGGCTCTAACATTGACATCCCAAAACAAAGCAACGACTCAAAGGTTCATTCAGTTGGAAGAATTCCCAGGAATTTCTGAATATTACAGGATGTCCTCACCAACCATCAGCCCTGTGTACATGATTCCAGAATTTTAGGACCGTATGTAATGATCCGGTTTGACCAATATCATGAACAATTCTTTATGTAAGGTCTTTCCCTGGTTAAAAAAAACTTAATAAAATAAAGTTATCTGGAAATTCCTTGAACTACAGATCTTCAAAATATTAATTAAGGTCATACATGTTTTGCAAATATTAAATCCATAATAAAAAGCCACACCAGAATATTTCTTATCCCTTTGTTTTCTGGTTTGTTTGTTTTGTTTTTTTGAGACATGTTTTTTATACTTTCTACTCAGGCTGTCCGTTAACTCTTGACCCTCCTGGAGTGTGCCACCCAGTATCTCCTATACATTTCTAGTAATCACTAATAGATACAGAGCAAGATAGAATGACTAATGACCCTTCAGATTCCCATTCTAATCTTCAAACCTCTGAATAATTGCATGATGAAAGAGACTGCTGATGTGATAAACATCAGGACATGGAGGTGGGTGATTATTCTCAACCATCCAGATAGAGTAAATAATCTAAATCATTCCTATGCTAGGGGGTTGGGGTGGGGACAGGCAGGAGGGACAGAAATGGGGAATAAGTTGCAAAGATAGGAGTAGAGGTCAGACTCTAGTGATATTTGTATTGCTGCCTTTTAAGACAGAGGAATGGACAACAAGCAAGGATCAAATGGCCTCCACAAGCCAGAAAAGTTAAGGAAATAGATTTTCCCCTAGACTCTCTGAAGAAACCAAAGCAGATAGTTGAATAAAAAATGAAATAAAAAAAGGAAGAGAACATGACTACCCCTAAAGTATGGAGAGGATGTTTATTGTAGATACAAGGGAGAGAGCAGGCAGAGAAAACAGCTGTCTGGAGTTGCTCACGCTAGGCAGAACCATCACATCCATCATATCCATCACGGTGTGCGCCCCTCCTCCCCAGGGGACTGCTTGCACATATTCATTCTGCTACATTTCCATTTCAGTGCTGGCTGGAAATAGGCATCAAGGGAAAGGGCAGATAACATTTTTTATTTTTATTAATTACACTTTATTCACTTTGTCTCCCCCACATAAGCCTCCCCTCCTCCCTTCCGAATCCCACCCTCCCTCCCCCTTTTTCACGCATGCCCCTCCCTAAGTCCACTGACAGGGGAGGTCCTCTTCTCCTTCCTTCTGATCTTAGTCTATCAGATCTCATCAGGAGTGGCTGTATTGTCATCTTCTGTGGCTTGGTAAGTCTGCTCCCCCCTCACAGGGAGGTGATCAAAGAGCAGGCCAATCAGATTATGTCAGAGGCAGTCCCTCTTCACATTACTATGGAACCCACTTGGACACTGAACTGCCATGGGTTACATCTGTGCAGGGGTTCTGGGTTATCTCCATGAATAGTCCTTGGTTGGAGTATGAGTCTCTGGGAAGTTCCCTGTGTTCAAATTTTCTGGTTCTGTTGCTATCCTTGTGTGGTTCCCATCCTCTCCAGCTCTTACTATTTCCCACTTCTTACATAAGATTCCATGCACTCTGCCCAACAGTTGGCCGTAAGTCTCAGTGTCTGCTTTGATAGTCTGCAGGGCAGAGCCTTTCAGAGGCCCTCTGTGGCAGGTTCCTAAGTTGTTTCCTGTTTTCTTCTTCTTCTGATGTCCATCCTCTTTGCCTTTCAGGAGGGGATTGAGCATTTTAGTCAGAGTCCTCTCTCTTGATTAGTTTCTTTAGATGTACAGATTTTAGTAGGTTTATCCTATGTTATATGTCTATATGAGTGAGTATATACTGTGTGTGTCTTTCTGCTTCTGGGATAGCTCACTCAGGATGATCCTTTCTAGGTCCCACCATTTACCTGCAAATTTCATGATTTCCTTATTTTTCATTGCTGAGTAATACTCCATTGTGTAGATGTACCACAGTTTCTGCATCCATTCTTCAGTTGAGGGGCATCTGGGCTGTTTCCAGCTTCTGGCTATTACAAATAAAGCTGCTACAAACATGGTTGAGCAAAAGTCCTTTTTGTATACTTGAGCCTCTTTTGGGTATATGCCTAGGAGTGGTATGGCTGGATCTTGAGGGAGCGCTCTTCCTAGTTGTCTGAAAAAGCGCCAGATTGATTTCCAGAGTGGTTGTACAAGTTTACATTCCCACCAGCAGTGGAGGAGGGTTCCCCTTTCTCCACAACCTCTCCAGCATGTGTTGTCACTTGAGTTTTTGATCTTGGCCATTCTGATGGTGTAAGGTGAAATCTCAGAGTCATTTTGATTTACATTTCCCTAATGGCTAATGATACTGAGCATTTCTTTAAGTGTTTTTCTGCCATTTGATATTCCTCTACAGAGAGTTCTCTGTTTAGCTCTGTTCCCCATTTTTTAATTGGATTACTTGATTTGCTGTTTTTCAGCTTCTTTAGTTCTTTAGTTCTATCTGATAGAGGATATTATCTATCTTCTTTAGTTCTATCTGATAGAGGATATTAGTCCTCTATCAGATAAAGTGTTGGTGAAGATTCTTTCCCAATCTGTAGGCAGTCATTTTGTTTTGATGATGGTGTCCTTTGATTTACAGAAGCTTTTCAGTTTCATGAGGTCCCATTTATTGATTGGTGGTAGAGAGGAAAACACACTTTCTGAATATTTGTGCTAACAGGAATGGACATTTTCAGATGTTGTGCCTTGATTGTGCTAAAGATACCCTAAGTTAACTGCTTTGGGCATTGCTTTGACATATGATATTGATAACTGTGATGAGAAAACCTCCAAAGAGCCACTTCTGAGTGAGAATGCTAATGGAAGCAAGCGATGGTTAAATCCACCCATTGACTACATTGGCATGCCCATAAACCAACATACGATTTGCACTTGGGACCAGATGAATGTATTTTCAGAAGAACAAAGAGCACACAAGTACATCATTGTTTTGTGACCAGCGGTTTATTTTTAGGACGTGAAGAAAATTGTACCAGCTTCCCCTCCCCCCCACCTCCACATCAGGGGAAGGCATGGCCTTTCCCCACCTCATGCTTCTTTTTGTTTGTTATTTAATGTGATGTTCTCATAAAGTGAGGATGCTTGTATCAGAGAAGTTGCTGGGTTGTTTCTGATGGGAACATATGTTTTCAAAACTAAAGTCTATGAATTTTTTATTAAAAACGTGCTTTTTATAGTAGCAGCATAGTCTGCAGATGGCGTGGCTGATATGGCTATCTCGCTGGTTGTTAAAAACTTTATTCTACATTACGTTGATTCCAGGTGGCTGCGTTTTTCAGTGTTGTTTGGAGCACCAACCTTTCTTATTGAGAAGGTCATCAGGCCTGATAGGAAGTTCTGTAAATCATCAGCTCACTCCTTCTGTCATATCTAATATGCCCCAGTTCACATGCCTTAAAAAATTATAAAGCAATACTGAGTATCAACCAAATAAATCAGCTGCTATAAACGTGGGTTTTATTTTGATGCTAGACAGATTCATTTCTGAGCATCTCCCAGGATTTAACTGCCTTCAGCACAACAGGCAGAATCCTCTTTCTATCAAGAATCATGGAGCTGGCACACAATCTGTCTCCAGTACCTCAGGTACACAATTAGCCCCATGGCACTAACCACAGCTCCTGGAAGTTCTGAAGAGCAGATGCCAAACAGTGAGCTTTATGATCTTTCCCATGTTTTCAGCTAATGGCAGATCTCATGTTTATGTCACGTTTATTTATATGCCAGGTTAGGGGATGATAGGGACCTTTTCAATTACTGGACCATACGAGAGACTTTTCTGTGGGTGAGTTTAGAGTGTGCCCGCTCTATTCGCTCCTTGTTTTCCATGGAATCTGTTTCTGCTTAGATATCATGTACTGATATGTCTGAATTAACTAGACACCTGTAGACATATAAGGGGCTTGGAATGCAGCTGACCGGGAGAGTACAAAACCTTGGTTTCCATCCCAGTGCTGATGTAGAAATAGATACAGGGGTAGGAGTAAGAGTAGGCGTGGGCACAGGTAGAGACAGATAAATATTGATCTTGGACACGTGATCTCACTCTCCTCTCCATTTTCAGCAACTGCTCCTTGACTGAAGGGTAAAAAAACCTGTGTTAAACCTGTGGCATTCCCAGTTCCTCACGGCATACTTCCCAACAAGAAGACCCTGAGGGTCCTTTTGTTTTCTCGAGAAATTTTGTGTTATAAATTCATTTGTTACAGATCAAAACTGCAGGATCTCCACGACACAGGGCAGCAACAGGATATCTGAGAGGAGTCCCACAAAGATCCTGTATCAGTAGTGTAGCAGAAGCCAGAGGCCTAGAAACAGACCAATGGCTCATTGCAACGAACATTTGCAAGTAAAGGTGTGTGGACACTGGTACACACTACAGCTTCCACGAGATTTCTTTTTTATTCTATATTGTTTTATTTTATTGGGGGGGCAGTTTGCAAGGATAGAGGGTGGATGTGAACAGACGGGGAGGTGAGTGGGACTGGGGTGCATGATATGAAACTCACAAAGAATCAGTAAGAAGATAAAAAAAAGAGAGGAATATAGTCAACCATGATTTCTCGTTTTATTAGCCAAAAATAAAGAAAGAAGAACGGAACCAGTCGGAGTTGAGTTGGGGAAGGATAGGTCTAACAGCAGAGGCTGTGGATTCTGGTCCTGATTCTATCACTGATCAAACTAAAAGGCTCCGAGTTTCTCAAACACAGCCAATCTTCCTTGTTGGCAGGGTACATATTTGTGAATTTGCCTCCTTTCTTAAATTTTGTACAGTCTATAAATAATGTTAAATATTGCTCATGGTTGTTTGTTGGCAGGCGAGGGGTAGTGGAGTCTACATTTTCAATTGAGAGTGAGGGGCTGCCGTATCTTCCTGTTTCAGCTCTTACATCGTCAGCAAATCTTTACAGTGGCATTATACAGTAGCCCCATGTATAACACTGGAGTGCTGGAGAGATCCTAAAGCTGTTACAGGTCATACAGAGAAAAATGTATGCATGAGATAATGTTCATCCATACATGAATTATGTAGCTCTTTTGTCATGAGTTCAACCTTACTTAAGAAATGCTATATGTTAAGAAAGAACTCCTCTTCTGAAATAGTGTAATAGTTATTGTTAATTATTAATTTGGATTTAAAATCTTTATGGAAACATAACTCAGGGTGTGTCTATGAGGGCATTTCCAGAAAAGTTTACTGAAGAGGGAAGGCTTCCCAAACCTGAATGTGGGCTGCCCCATGCTGTGGGCAAGGGTCCTGGACTCCATAGAAGGGGCAGAGAGGGAAGTACCAGCATTTATGCTCCGCATCCTAACTGTGAACAGGATGCCACCTGCTGTCTCAGACTCTTGTTGTCATACCTACAGCACTCTCCGTCATGCCTTCCCTGACAAGGCAAATCACACCCTCAAATTGTGAGCAAAAATCAATCCTTCCATAAGTTGCCTTTGTTACAAAAAAGGAGAAAAGGAACAGATTCATAAGGGTATCCATTACTGAATAATAAATGTTTGAGCAGATGCTTAGAGGATCCCAATCCCAGGTTTTGTCTAGAAGCCAATGCAGGACTTGGAAATTCGTAGAATTTTTCCACTGTTAGGAAAGAATGTCAACTGTTTAATTCTGTAAAAATAATCAATCAACCAATCAATAAATAATCAACCAATCAATCAACCAATCAATAAATAGCAAGAAGCATCTCACTCTATTACCTGAAATGTCAAGGTTCAGTCAGGAAAACATAAGGCACTCCAAGGATTACAATGCACAAGATTTTTTTATCTGTAGATCCATGAGCCATCTCCCTCAGAAAGTGAATCCGGTTGGCTACTACTCATTCCCTAGTGGTGGTTGTACTTCATGTTGCTTAGGATCAGACACCTAGTCTCAGAGGGGAATGTCCTTCTATGTCTCAAGGGCCATTTGCTGTTCCCAGGGTCAAAAAGATGCAACAATGGGAAGTGACTGAATTCTTAATCCCAGGTAATTATTTGTATTTTAATAACTAAAAAGTATGGAAAAAATTCCAGGTCAACACAAGGAAAAAGATTCCTTGTGGTTAGTAGAGAAAGCCTTGTTTGACATACCAGATCTATATTTTAACTGTGGCTTTGATAGCCAAGTATCATAGTCTGTGTTCTATTGCTGTGAAAAGGCACCATTGACCCATGGCAGCTCTTATGAACAGGAGCAGGTATTGGAGGCTGGCTCACCGTTTCAGTTAGTCCATTATCATCATGGCAGGAAGGATAGTAGGGTGCAGTGAGCCTTGGTGCTGGAGAAGTAGCTGTGAGTTCTACATCTGGATCCAAAGGCAGCAAGAAGAAAGAGAGATACTGTGTGGACTTCCGAAACCTAAAGCCCACCTCCGGTGACCCACTTCCTCCAACAAGGTCACACTGTCATGTAGTGATTCTCCCTGGTGTCAATTACATGTATTGTGGGGGCCATTCTTACCATAGCCAACCAAGGTCAAATCCATCGCGTATTTTCAAAATGGGAGGTGAAATCCTGCAGATGTTCTCCCGTGCATTTTGAGTATCGTTTTGGTCACTTAAAACCATGGTTTGCTTACAATTTATAGTTGTGTGATTCCAGGAAAATGAAAAATAAAGCTCAATCCCTCCCTCAAAGAACCCAGACTGGAAGGGGTTTTTGTTTTTGTTTCCCACAGCCCTTAGGTTTAATAGTGAGGTGGTGTATTCTGGAATAAATGAGACCATGTGCAAATTCTCATTAAAAAAAAAAAATTCTCTTGCTGTTATTTTCTAAAGTAGGGGTGACCAGAGCAGCTGTGTTCACTTACCTCCAAACCACTTCATATTTTAAAAGGAGCATTCAATGGAAGATATTTTGGGTGCATTTTAATGTTAATTTGTCTCCAAAGGAAGATCTGCTTTCCTGAAGAAGTGCTTGTAAACTGAGCCTCAATCTTTTTTTTTTTTCCTTAGACATGATTTCTCTGTGTATCTCCAGGTATCCTGGAACTCAATCTGTTGTAGACAAGGCTGGCCTTGAACACACAGAGATGCCCCTGCCTCTGCCTGTGGGTGCTGGATTAAAGGGGTGTGACACCGCTGCCTGCCTCTGAGTCTCATTCTTTTTTAAAAATTAATTAATTTTCTTTATTAATTGCAGTTTATTCACTTTGTATCACAGCTATAGCCCCCTCCTTCATCCCTTCCCAATCCCATCCTCACTCCATCTTCTTTTTCTATGCCCCTACCCCAGGCAACTGATAGGGGAGGACCTCTTCCCCTTCCATCTGACCCTAGTCTATCTGGTCTCATCAGGACTGGCTGCATTGTCTTCCTCTGTGGTCTGGTAAGGCTGCTCCCCTTTCAATGGAAGGTGATCAAAGAGCTAACCCCTGAGTTCATGTCAGAGACAGTCCCTGTTCCCATAGGGAGCCCTCTTGGACACTGAGCTGCCATGGGCTACATCTGTGCAGGGGTTCTAGGTTATCTCCATGAAGAGTCCTTGGTTAGAGTATGAGTCTCTGGGAAGTTCCCTGTGTTCAAATTTTTGGTTCTGTTGCTCTCCTTGTGTGGTTCCCGTCCTCTCCAACTCTTACTATTTCCCACTTCTTACATAAGATTCCCTGCACTCTGCCCAACAGTTGGCCATAAGTCTCAGCGTCTGCTTTGATACTTTTCTGGGTAGAGTCTTTCAGAGACCCTCTGTGATAGGCTCCTGTCCTGTTACCTGTTTTCATCATCTTCTGAGGTCTGTCCCATTTGCCTTTCTGAATGAAGATTGAGCATCTTACCCAGGGTCCTCCTTCTTGATTAACTTCTTTAGGTGTACAGATTTTAGTATGTTTATCCAATATCATTAGTCTAATAACAACTTATAAGTGAGTATATACCATGTGTGTCTTTCTATTTCTGGGATACCTCACTCAGGATGATCTTTTCTAGTTCCCAACATTTCCCTGAAAATTTCATGATTTCCTTGTTTTTGTTTTTGTTTTTTTTTTTTTTTTTTAATTGCTGAGCAGCATTCCATTGTGTAAATCTATCAAAATTTCTGTATCCATTCCTCAACTGAGGGACCTCTGGGTTGTTTCCAGCTTCTGGCTATTACAAATAAAGCTACTATGTACATGGTTGAGCAAATGTCTTTGTTGTATACTTGAGCATCTTTCACATATATCCCAGGAGTAGTATAGCTGGATCTTCAGGTAGCACTATTCCTAATTGTTTGAGAAAGTGCCAGATTGATTTCCAAAGTGGTTGTACAAGTTTACATTCCCACCAGCAATGGAGGAGGGTTCTCCTTTCTCCACATCCTCTCCAGCATGTGTTGTCACTTGAGTTTTTGATCTTAGCCATGTGGATGAGTATAAGGTGAAATCTCAGAGTCATTTTGATTTGCATTTCCCTAATAGTTAAGGATATTGCACATTTCTGTAACTGTTTCTCTGCCATTCAATATTCCTCTATAGAAAATTCTCTCTTTAGCTCTGTACTACATTTTTAAATTGGATTACTTGATTTGTTGCTGTTTAACTTCTTGGTTTCTTTGTATATACTGGATATTAGTCCTCTGTCAGATAGAGGGTTGGTGAAGATCCTTTCCCAATCTGTAGGCTGTCGTTTTGTTCTGATGACAGTGTTCTTTGCTTTACAGAAGCTTTTCAGTTTTATGAGGTTTCTTTTATTGATTGTACAACCTCTTTGGGAATCAGTCTGGTGTTTTCTCAGAGAGAGTGGGCAGCCTTGCCTTGTTCCTGATTTCAGTGGGATTGATTTAAGTTTCTCTCTATTTGGTTTGATGTTGGCTATATGCTTGCTGTATATTGCCTTTATTATGTTTAGGTAAGTGCCTTGTATCCCTGATCTCTCTAAACTTCCCTTAAGAAAATTAAGGGAATCATTGGTTCAAGAGCCACATTTTCTTACAAAATATATATCTTGGAGACTGAGCTGCCTAGGAATGGGAACAGGGGCTGTCTTTGATATGAACTCAGTGGCTGGCTCTTTGATCACCCCAACCCCCTTACCAGGCCACAGAGAAAGACAATGCAGCCAGTCCTGATGAGACCAGATAGGCTATGGTCAGAGGAGGAGGGACATGGGAGGAGATAAGGGGGGGAGGGTGGGCTTGGGAGGGGATGAGGGAAGAAGCTAGAACTGGGATTCAAAGTGAATAAACTGTAATTAATAAAAAAATAAATAAATTCTTAGCTTAGGTAGCCACTGATTCCATAGATAGCTTTCTGTCTGGCCTGGTTACCCTTTTATAATTATCAACCCTATATATTTATGTAAATTTCAGTTCCTGGAAGGTTCCAGCTCAGTTGATAAAAAGCATGCTTTTGTAAGAGAACAATGAAAAAGGCCAAGGAAGTGTTGATCCTTCAAGGAAAACAGAGGCTCTCCATTCTTTTCCTATCAGGGTTGTCCTTAACAGAAAAGGATGCTATAAATAGAGTGGGCCCCTTAACTAGAAACAATTCAAGGATTGAATTTAATGAAAAGTCCCTTGGGTTTCTGCATGAAAACTAGTGAATTGTCTGTAAATTAGTGAAAAGCACCCTCCATTTTTTTCTTATCCTTTCCCATTGTAAAATCCTCGATTTAGTTCATTAGACATTAATGAATCTCCATTGTCTTACCTAACTGGTATATTTAAATATCCATTTCATTTACAGTTAGGTATTCAAATATCCTTTTCATTTAAAAAAATGTGCTCAAAAAAGGAATATAACAGCTTGTTCAACCGTTCTTAATAGCTCCTTTGGAGTCTCTCTGTGCTCTCAGCTAAATCCAAACTTGCAGAATCTCATTATGAGAGAGCAGTGAGTCAATTCAGTTGCTCCCAGAATCTGCGGTGGCCTGTCATGTCAGGGTCTTACCGTCGGCTATGTGCATTTTAATTTTGCTAGGTTTGTGTGAGCTTCTCCTGACTCAGGAGGTTTGAGGGGTGGAATCTGACTGCCGCTAAGCTCTCCTCAGCTCAGACACAGCACGCACACTCAGTAGGCAGGAAGCGCACCTTGGCGAAGGCAGGGAGCCCTCGCTGCCTCCCCAGGGGTGCCCCATGCTCTCCCCAGCCAGTGCCCTTAACCCAGAGGTAAACACAATAGGTAGAAGAGCGATGCCCATCAGCTTCGGTTTGGTTAGTTCTACATGATCTTTGCCTTCACACAAACGAGTCCTGTATGCTATGTTTTTTTTTTTTTGCCTTTTCTTTTACTAGTTACAGTTCCCACGACAGTCCATCACCCCGTTATACGTAGCATCTTATTCCTTTAACTCTCGAACAGCTCTTTATTATGTGAACACACTAGAACTCAGTCCTCTCTCTTTCATCACTGTGCATGCAGGTGGCTTGGGAGGTACACCATAAACAGAGCTGGTCTGTAACTTGTGTTTTGTGATGTGTGCACTTGTTTCTTTTGACTATGCACTTTAGTATAGTCAGAAATAGCACCAGTTTTCCGAAGTGATTACTCCAGTGTTCTGGAATAAACAAGTTCAAAATGCCAACATTTGCCATTATCTGTCTTTTCTTAAAATTCATAGTCATTCGGATAGAGGAGTGGAGGTAGATCTCTGAATTTATTCTATAGAACACTTACCTAACTGCTATTATTGTTTAGAACATTCACATATATTCATTTACTATTTAAATGTGTGTGTGTGTGTGTGTGTGTGTGTGTGTGTGTGTGTGTGCGTTTCCTGGTGCTTCTCTCCTGAAAGTTGTGAATTGGCTGTGCCTAGATTCTCATGACTCCTTCTGGTATTCCTCTGTATATAGTATTGGCTCCATCAGAGTCAAACTCTTTCTGTAACTTTTTAAGCATATTGTATCTGGAGCCCTCTATGATCACCTTTGCGGCAACGCTGCATTATCTTTGTGAATTCCCTGTATTCGGCATCCTCTGATTGGTAGAGGCATGGAGGTTGCACTTTGGCTAATACATCATTAAAATAAAAATCTATGATGCACATCATGAAGACTCTGTCTAGTAAGTGACTCTCATTCTAGTATTGTTGACTTCTTCTTCTTCTTCTTCTTCTTCTTCTTCTTCTTCTTCTTCTTCTTCTTCTTCTTCTTCTTCTTCCTCTTCTTCTTTTTCAATTTTGGTTGTTTAAGATAGGGTTTTCTGTGTAGCCTTGGCTGTCCTATACTCACTTTGTAGACCAGGCTGCCCTCGAACTCACAGTGATCTGCCTGCCTCTGTCTCCCTTAGTACTGGGATTAAAGGCATGTGCTGCCATGCCAGGCTGCTTCCTTCTCTTTGACCCAAAATGGGATTTGATATTTTCTGATATATCTCTACTGAGTCTGTTTATTTTAACCTAATCAGTATCCTTCAAGTCTCAGCTTGATGGATGTTAATGTCAAAGTTACCTACAATAAGTATTACGTACTACTTACTTTTTCAAGGTGCAGCTTGAATAAGGAGTTAAAATTTTGGTTTAAGCACCGACCCATGCTGTTGTTTTGTTTATGACTGCCATTTTCCCAACATGTGGTCCGTCTATGTTTTGTTCTGTTTGCTGTTGTAATGCTATTTTATATGGTGTTTGGTACCTTTGTATGTACTGGACAAACATTTACTCAAAAAATGTAAAAGAACTGAGCTGCACTGAATCTTTGCAAGTGAATTGATCGTAAGTTATTAAGATAAAAAATCACAACTGTAGAATAAGAGCTATAATAATAATAATAAAAGGTAAGAAAAATAAAAACATTCACTCAAAATATATGACAGAACATGAAGACTTCACTAACTTACTCCTTTCTAGTCTTTCTTTGCACAGTCCCTCCGAAATGGCTTTGCTAAGTAGGTAAGACTTTGCTCCGTATTTGCCTTGAAATATCTCATAAGCATGCCTTATAAATTTTTAATAAACATGGATCATATGCTACAATTCTTTTTTGTCCAGTTGTCTGATGTGACTTGGGTCTTTCTGTGGTGATTCTCACTTAAACAAATTGTTCGATGGACCTTTCTTTGGAAGGAAGTCCACGCTTCTTTATTTCTCTAAATAAAACTTAGTTGCTAGGACTCCCACCCATGGAGGCTGATGGGCTCCAATCCTGGTCATTTGTGAAGCAGCATCTCCTCAGTTAGTTTTACCAGGAACCCAGGGCTTCTTCAGCCCAAGCAAATTGGGAAGGAATCTTTATCCTTGGCTTGTGGTGCCTCTTTCTGCTTTTCCTTTACAACTTGGTGTAGAGGGCTGGTCCTTGTCGTCTGGTGCTGGCTATTCCCAATGGCAGTGGGAATGACTGTTAGCAGGTTCCCTGTCCATTGCTGAAAGCTCTGATGGGGATCCACTACCTTTTCTTCTGTTTCTACCATGATCTCTGCCATTTCTAGAGGATGACATACAGCTTGTTCACCTGGAACACACCGTCAGTCATCTGAAATTTCTGTAACTACACTAAGCAGGATTCTCTAGAGGGACAAATTTAATTTCTTGAGGTAAGAAATGTTGTGTTTTGGGTAAACTTTTATAACAATTTATATGTTGTATATAATATAATAAAAGCCTATTTATTAAATGGGCTTACACAGTAAGGTCTGGGTAGTCAGAAAATAACCATCTGTATCCTGGAGATGCAACCAAGTAGCAACTTGATCCAAGAAGGTAGATACTTCAGAAGTTCCAATTTTTTTTCTCAAAGACTGGTTTTTACTCATACCATACCCAGAGATGCTACTGTCTCTCTGATGTAAGGCTTCCCCAAAGCATGTACTATGTTTTTACTCAGTCTTTCTTCCCAGACATCTTGGGACCCACATATTCATTTTTGGTTTCCCAGCATTGCTTGAGCATTGGGTGGTTCAAACTAGATCAAGGACTGCTCTGTGTTCAGGCTTTCATGGCAAACAGAGGAGCTCATGCGCAATGCTGTTGGTGTTAGATGCAGAAATGGCACTTAATTTCCTGGGCATACATCTTATTGGTGAGAAGTTAATGAACTGTTTATACCTATTTGCAAAAGTGCTGGGAGATGTGGCCTCTGATAGTACACACATTTATACATACATAGTACACACATTTATACATATAAATATATGTATGTATGTATGTGTATATGAATATATATACATATGTGTGTGTGTGTGTGTGTGTGTGTGTTGCTGTGGTTTGTGGATTCTAAGAAAGCCAACATCTCTATCACAAATGTTTTTGTCTCCACATGCCATTTTGTATTCTGAAAGTACCATATCAGTTTACATCTATGACACATGAGGATAACAGTCTAGAATACCTGTGCATGCCAGGGACTAGCTTCACATGCATGGAAGGTGTGTAATTGTCTCCAGAGTGGGGGTAGTGCTGTGCTTTGAACTCATAGTGTGGGCCCCTGGTGTGGCCAGTTACTTTTAACTGCAGCCATTCTGATGGGCATGTGTTTACAGCTGGTGTTGATGTGCACATTTCCCAGGAGACCTGTGATGGGGAGAATGTCTGATGTGCTTATTTGTCATACATGTGTCTTTTTGGTAAAATGTCTGCTCAAATATTTTGTGCACTGTAAAATTTGGGCTGTTTTGTTATTGACCTTTAAGAGTTTTTAGTGAAAACTGTACTGGATACAACTTCATTATTGGATATGATCTATGAATGTTTTCTCTGTGCCTCTACTTTGTCCTTTCATAGTTTCTGTACTGTTCTTTGGATATCACAAGTCTAAACTGTGTTAAAAGAAACTGAAGCTAGGCGATATGCTTAACTGTAAAGACACTCTAAAACACACCCAAGAGAAAAGCTTTGTGATCTCAGAACGATTTCTTAATTATGACACAAAAGTGTGGTTCATGCATAAAATCTGTGCTCTTATACAGGAAATGTTTGTTCTACACTGGCCAAGAGGGTGAGCTAGGCAAAAGATTTACCCCGAGCTGCAGATCTAGGCCTTGCTCAGACAGTTTGAAATTGATTCACAATGTGTAATTATTTTCAGTTTCAAGTTATTTTAAACAATGAAGTATGTGAAAATAGTGGTGTTTCTATAAAACTAAATCGAAGGCTTTAAAAGGTGGAATAAAGGCTAAATTGCTTTGGGAAGTATGCTGTTGAATTGAGGGTATGCTGGGTAATTGCAATATTGATAGTGTTTTACTCTCACATTGAAAAACAATCCTACCTATCATTGTGGATGCATGACAGGCATCATTTCTGCAAGAGAGAGCATGGGGAAGTCCTGTCCTGAGCTAATGTTCAGAGCTGAAGCAGTGGCTATGCACAGAAAGACTGCTGAGCAATGTGAACTTAAATGTATGTTAAGCTGAAGTGTTTAAGGGACTTAGAAGCAATTTGAAAGTGTTAGTTTTACTAACTTGCTAACTCCTGTGACCATAGCTTCATACAGAATATTGTGAAGAATTATATTAGAATATTTGAATAATATTATAATATTCTCCATTATAACTATATGCATTTTTCATTCTATATGTCCTTTTTAACAGGAAGACACATTTTACAGTGTTTACATTTTATTTTAACTCTAACTTATATTAGGTAGATATTTAATATCTTCAGTTTAATTTTCTTGTCTCTTAGTTTATGAAATACTTTGTTATTTAGTTGTATAGAGTATATTTAGGACATTACTATTTTAAAATAAAATTATTTTAATATAATATAGTTTGATCTTATTCTTTCCCTTCTCAACTCCTCCCAGATCCTCCCCACTACCTTCTCCACCTAACTTCATGTTCTCTCTCTCTCCACCAAGAAACAAAAACAAAGAGAAAAGCCACGTCTGTAACTTTTCAATTGCCATAAGAAAAATGCTATGATCAAGGTAACTTATGAAAGAAAGCATTGAATTTGGGGATCATGATTCCAGAGGGTTGGAGCCTGTGACCATTAAAGCAGGGAGTGTGGCGGCTTACGGGGATGGCGCTAGCGCAGAACTTTCATTTTTATCTGCAAGTGAAAAGTGGAAGGAGAGGTAACCGGAAATAGTATGTGCCTCACTGCTCCTCACACACGATTGCTAATTCTTTCTAAACAGTTCCACCTGGAGGCCAAGTATTCGAATAATGAGCCTGTGGGGCCAGTCTTGTTCAAACCACTCACATAAAACAAAACAAAGCAAAGCAAACAAACTGAAAAAAAAAAACCAAAAAAGCAAAACAAAACAAAAACTGCACACACACACACATACACGCCCACACACGTATACAGGCCCACACACGTTCTGTGCTAGCCAGCTGCTCCTTGGCGTGGGGCTTGGCCTAGAGTGTGGTAAATATACTCATCGTGACACTTCATTTGAGAAAAGTGATTTTTTTTTCCCTCTGTCTGCAGGTATCAGGCACAACCATCTTCTTGTTTAGGAGAAGGACTTTGCGTCCACTTTCCCTTCTCAGTGCTGGGATTACTCCCAGTTTGAACTTACGCAGATCTTGCCCATACTGCCATAGCCTCTGTGATTTCATAGGTGTATTAGTCCTATTGTTCCTGGAAGATGCTGTTCCCTGAGAGTCGTGTTTGTCAGTTACAACTGACTGCAAGAGGCAGCTTTTCTGAGGAGGGGTGAGTTAGGCACTGAGATATCGGTACAGCAGTATGCCATCAGGAGTCATTTCAGCTGTGTTCCTTTAGTACAGTAGTTGTGGCAGCAGTAGTAGTGGTTTGCCCTGAGACCCATACTTACTGAGTCCCAGGTTTAGGTCTGGGTTGTATCTCCTGGAATGGGCCTCATATCCAAGGGAAGAATGGTTGGTTACTCCCGTATACTTGTGGCAGTTTTGCACTAGTACATCATGTGGGCAGGTCACTGTTATGGGTTTCAGAGTCTGGAACCGGCTGGTATTGATGACTACCTTTCTCATCTGGACAGTGGACGGAGTATTCTCCAGCACCACAAACGCTAGTTAGTAGGGGTGAAGCTTCTTTTGGGGGCGTCAGCTTCATTTCTCCATGTTCAGTGGCATTACATAAGCCGTGTCTTCAGCAATAGGGCTTTACCATTAGGTTGTGGAAAGCAACCAACGGCCTTGACAGTGGTCTGTGATGTTTGAGGTGCTTCCATGAAACCCCTTTTGGCCTGTGACTCACCAAGATGCAACCCATTCCTGGCACTGGAAGTTTTATGTGGTGCCATAAGATGTCTAGTTGGGGCATTATCTCCCTCATTATATGGTGACCCCACTTAACTCTCATATGTATTTCTATTATATACTAAATATTTAATATATATGTTATATATAAATATGTATTTCTAATATATATGATTATATAACTAAATATATAGTATATAAATATATTTCTGATATATATAATAGATATATTAGAAAGCTTCTACAGTTGTAGGTGCCATATGGCTTTTTTTGTGAGTTGTGTATTCCTATTTTACATCCTTTATCCTGACATTCCATCCCCATCCCTGTTGAATCTTTCTATTCCGGTTGGTTTCTCCCTTGTTTCTTTATAACATTATGCTCTGTTTATTCTTTCTTGGAGGATCCCTTTCCCTTCCCCTGGTCCCTTGATATCTACCCATCTTCTGTGGTTAGTTAGACTGAAACATTCATCTAATGGTTGAAAACTGACATCCGCATGTAAGAGACAACATGCAATATTTGTCCCTTTGGGTGTGGGTTTACCTCATTCTTGATGATACTAGCTCCATCCATTTGCCTACAAGTTTCATAATTTTTTTAAACAGCTGAATCAGATTCCATTGTGTAAATGTACCACATTTTCATTATCCACTCATCAGCGGACATCTAAGCTATTTCCAAATTCTAGCTGTTATGAATAGAATAATAACGAACATGAATGAGCAAGTATAGAGCTCTTTGTGCATACGGCCAAGGGTAATGCAGCTGGATCGCGTGGTAGATTGATTTGAGGAGCTTCCGTACTGATTTTTACAGTGAGTGTTCTAGCTTGCACCCCCGCCAGCAGTGAATACATCTTTTCCTTTCCCTACCTCCTTGACAACATCTTCTGTCATTTGTTTTATTGAGCCTGGCAATTCTGACAGGGGTAGGAGGAAATCTCAAGGTATTTTTAATTGGCCTTTAGGAAGCCACTTTTTTCTAGGTTGATTATCATTTAATTGCAAGATAATTCATTTAAAAAGCATGTTCTAAGATTTGGGGGCATAACTAATGATGCTTAAGGATGTGTGTGTTTGCACCTGTGTGCGTGTGTATTGTGTGTCTGTGTGTGTGTAAAGGTGCATGTAAAGGTGGATGTGGATGTGTGTGCATGTGGGTGCCTGACATTGACATCACGTGTTTCCATCCACCGCTCCTCACTTTCTACACCGAGGCTGTGTCTCTTGGTGAAGCTGGAGCTTACTATTCTGGCTAGCCTGCCTAGCCAGCTCACTCCAGGGATTCATATCTCAGTGGCCTGGGGTTACAGACAGGTTGCCGTACCCCCTTGGCATTTCTGTGGGTTCTGGGATTCAAAAGTAGGTCCTCGTGCGTGTAAGACACGTGGTTTCCTTGCTGTACCACCTTGCAGGCCTTATTGTGTATATTACAGATTTTGCGTTTTTCTCTTTATCTATTAGGAGCCGATTACTGACTTCTCCCTCTACTGACAGGAGGAAAGACAAGGTGTAGTACAGACAAGAGGAAAGACGAGCAGCCCTGGCTGAGCAGCAGTTCTCAGTCAAAAAGGAATCTGCCCTCTGAGCAGCGCTTTGCAGTATGTGCACTTGGTTTTAGTTGTCACAGTTCATGTATCTGTTATCTGAAAACTAGAGGCCAAAAATCTTGCTAAAATTTCTGAAATACACAAGATAGTCTAGTAACAGGTGCCCTCAAATGTCAATATTACTCAGACTGAGAAACAATACACACACACACACACACACACACACACACACACACACACACACCAAAACCAGAACAGAATAAACCAAAAACCAAAAAGAACCAAAAAACAAAACAAAACAAAACACAAAACAAACAAACAAACAAACAAAAACAACCCTGCTACAAAGAAGCAAATAGAACACCTTGGGGATGGGAGTAAAAAGGAGATAAAAAAGAGAAAAAGAAAAAGAATATTCCACCCCCAAACCTAAAAACCATTAAGGATATTTAAAGCAGGGGGACACAGAGGTACTTCCCACGAGCAAAGGTGGATGAGCTGCACGGCATCTCAGTAGACAACTGGATGGACCAGGACAGTGCGTGAAGCTGTGCACGGTAACTGGTTCTGTGCATCTTTCATTAAACTTGTCTGTGGGGTATTAAGAAATATCACCGGCAGAGGACTGTGTTGATTGAGTAAAATTGTCTATGGGGAAATGTCTGGGTGTTTTCTATAACAGCAGCTCCCAGGGCAGTGAGCAATAACTTATAAGCTCTCCTGCGAGAGTTTGGCTTCTGCTGTGTCAAGGTACCTCTCAAAGGTGCCTACTCCATTTTCTTCGCTCTGCCCCCCGAAAAAGTAAGGCAAATGTCTGCTTTGTATAGTGAGCATCCACAGTTCCAAATTTAACAAGTGGAACTATAAGATGCCGGGGTTAAAATTTCCATTTTAATTAGAAAGGTATTTATTACGTATTTGAAACTCAAAACCAAGCCATCATCCTGTTCTTTTATCTGGCAGCTTCAGTGCATTCTTTAGGTTTTAGTATGAAGACAGTAGATTTTACATGTTAACACCTGTCAGCATTTTCAGTGCTGTTGTCTGTCTGAGGTAAAGCAGTTCAGTTCTCTTTGCACACTCCTGGACTTCGCAACCTCCATGTATTCACCACATAGTCATAGCCCTGTGCTCACTGGCTTTCCCGGTGTAAATGTTGTCACTTGTGGAAATAACTCTAATTTAGAATTATATTCTTGAAATTGAACTCGGACCCTAGATAAAGTTTTGTGCTCTCGGAAGGCTGAACTCGGCCTTTGTTCTGGAACAGTTGGATAGGACACAGACTGAAATGAAGACGAAACAGCTTGTAGGAATGAACACCAAAGGAACAGTGGGAATAGCCACACTTCTGTCTTCGGGCTCTCCACGGAAGACAGCAGTGGTTCTCCACTGACCCCACATCCCAGAATCAAGGACTCGTCCAGACCTGGAGTCTTGAGCTGGAATCTGAGTCTTCGGTTCCTGCAAACACCCAAAGTAAATCTTAATTCTCATCTAATTTAGAGATTATTTTTGATGGTAGGGACTGAACCAGGCTGTGTTCACCTCAGGCAATCACACTAGTATTGAACTGGACTGTATGCTCTACCCACACTGAAGTCTGAGTATCGGCAGGTAAATTTTTTTTTCTGTTGTGCTATTGGGGACAAAATGACATTGTAGGGCTATACATTCAGAAATATGATTGCTGCTTTTTAAATAAAACATGCCCATGAATTCCCATTTCTTTCCTATAACCTCCCACAAACTCGCTTTCCTACAATGCTTATTTCTGTGCATTCATTCATCAAACCCTGATGGGTACTAGACTCCGTGATTCTTTTAAGGCAAATTCTATAAAGGGAAACCTTATCATTAACTTCTTGAAGGACAGTATCTTCATTTTCTTTTTTACATTTCCATCATTCTCCACATAGTCGGCAGCAAAAACAATATACAGTTTTATTTTACTTATTTGTCTTCCTGTCTCCCATGGCAAATATTTAATTTGTTACTAAATGGTATTTATGGGTTTGAACTTGCTTGTTTTCTGCTTTGCCCCGGCACCAGGGGTCCCAGGATGCATTGACAATATGTGTGTATGTTTATCAAAGTGCCCTTGGGAAATGAAATAACACACAAAGCTCATTCTCTATTTTCCAACAAACTTCATTCTCCCTGATTCTATCCTTTGGATAGATTTCAAGTTTATCTTACATGTGAGAAATGACCTTATAACCTGTGTGTGACAGTTGTTTGGGTTTTATTAAGTGCCCTGCTAGTTTGTGATATAGGGGCATTACTCATAGATATTTGTTGGCTACCCCAGTAAGCCAGGAAAATTTATTTTTATATATTTAACTGCAGTGTCTTTCTTCTCCTGCATGTCATTTAAAAGTAGCTCATGGTGTAAGAAGAGTGCTGCCAATTCTGACTTTAGATGAAGGGGAAAGAGATAGATTGTCGTAACGGGTCAGGGAGGTGAAAACATCGCAGCATACACATCTCCCAGGAAGAAGCAAACTTGATGAAAATTAAACATAAATTCAAACCAAAGGAAGCCTTCTCTTCTCTTTCTATTTAGAGAAAGTCTCAGTTTATTAGTCTCCTTTTATTCCCCAGAGTATCGGGCAACAGGAGCCCTGCATGTGTGTGTTCAGCCATCTGAGATGTTCCCCTACAAGCCATCCTTCAATGGATTGTTTTTTTTTTTTTTAAAGTTGTGATATCTTAGTATTCATTTCGCAGTTCTGCCCAATTTCTCTTGGATAGAAATATTCCGCGGCCAAGGCAATTCAGCAGGGCTTCAAGAATAAATTTTTAATCCATGTACTTTTTTTTCCTCCCTTAGTTGATAATTTTCTGTTGTACTGAGACTCAAGTTAGTCATTACTTGGTAGATGACACACATTTGAAAATCAGGCAAAGTTACCAAAGCTGTATTCTTTTGTAGAACTCTGTACAACACTGCCAAAGCAAAGGTGACAAAGATCCTTTTTCACACAGGCCTTCCTTGGGCCTTCCACTCTCCTAGCAGTTGGAGTATATTTTGTTAGGCTCTTGGGCAGTGCTATCCCTTTGGGTTGTGACAAGGAGGGGCAGGGTGTGGCCAGCTCAAACTGTAGGTGTTATGTAATGACTTCCTGCCCAGTCCCTTGCTGGGAGCCAAAGCTATCTATGGAAGCCAAAGCCAAAGCTATCTAGTGAAGACAAAGATATCTGCAGAAGCCAAAGTCAATTAGTGAGGCAAGGCTATCTACAGAATCCAAAGTCAAAGCTATCTAGTGGAGACAAAGGTAGTTAGTGAAGCCAAGGCCAAGTAAAGAGCAAAGGTCATTTAGTGGAGACCTAAATCTGTGTAGTGAAAGAGTTATCTAGACCCTAAATCATGGGTGACAGATTGTGAGGACATCCTTTGTTAGAGCATCTGTAAGATATCTTAAGAGAACATCCCTATGGTGTCTTGCAGGTGCAATATTTAACCCATGAAAGCACTCTTCCTGTCTCCTGCAGCAGCTAATTACCTTCCCCCTTTCCTGCCTTCTCCCTATATAAGTTGGGTAAAAATTTTTAATAAACGGAAGCCTTGATCAGACAAACAGACTTGGCTTTCATTCCTGCATCTCTTGTTCTTTTCCCCCCATTCCTTCCACTCTCCTCCCTTAGGAACCCCGTTGAAGCCCCATGGGATGTATGTTCACATACACAGTTTCATCCAGAAATATATTAGATGACTTTGTTGACTGCTTTTTTTTTTCTAGTCATGGTCTTTTTCTTTTCTTCTTATAAAATATTTTATTCATTATTTATTACAATTTATTAACTTTGTATCCTGGCTATGGCCCCCTTCTTCATCTCCTCCTAATCCTTCCCTTCCCTCCCTCTTCTCTTCCTATACTCCCTCTTTCTCCCTGCTCCCCTTTCCCCCCATCCACGGATGGGGGAGGACCTCCTCTCCTTCTATCTGACCCTAGCCTCTCAGGTCTCATCAGGACTGGCTGCATTGTCTTCCTCTGTGGCCTGGCAAGGCTGCACCCCCTCAGGGGGAGGTGATCAGAGAGCCAGCCGCTGAGTTCATGTCAGAGACAGCCCCTGCTCCCCTTATTAGGGAACCCATTTGGAGACTGAGTCTATGGGCTACATCTGAGCAGGGGTTTTAGGTTATCTCCATGAATGGTCCTTGGTTGGGGTATCACTCTCTGCAGGGCCCCCAGGGCCCAGGTTTTTGGCTCTGTTGGACTCCAACGAAAAGACACAGACTAACAGAATGGTTGCTGTTGATTGCTTTTCTTTCCTTGTGTTTATTTTAAATTTTTACAAAGATGCCTAAAAATCCGAAGGAAAAGAAAATGACCAAGAAAAGTGGTGATGGGGAAGATTCCTGAGTTCTTTGGGTTTTGATTTCATAATGTTAAAATGGAAAGAATATGCCAGAGGTGTATCATAACAATTAAATTAAAAGGCAAAGTATATATAATGGTAAAAAAAATTACGGATGGGTATTAATAGGTGGGCTATGTGTTATAAGGACAGAAACAATCACAGCTGTGAATTTCACCAGGGTATCCATTGCCCTTTTCAGGCATCTTTAGGTATGTGTGCTCACTCAGGTACATAACCATGCCACTCCACAAAAATATACACAGTTAACAAAAAATGACATGTGAACCAATTTAAGAGGATGTCAGCTGTTCAGTCTGCCATGAACTGAAAGTCACTGAATATGGAGCAAGTGACAAGTCCACAAAGCAGAAAGCGTGAGCTTTGTTTAACACTGTTGGAGAGTATTATCAGACTTGCCACTTTATCTAAAAGTTAGTAATTAAGTGAAAAGAATCAAGCATTTATCTTTTCAGGGGCATATAATGCAAGGTAAGGAAATAAATCTGGGCATTGAGGGAACTTTACCAATGAATGTCACTTAGAATAAAAAGATGACATAGTTGAAAATCAGTTTAAGGATCTCGTAAAATACGTGACTCAAGCAAGCATGAGGATTGGGTGGGAAAACACCAGGAAAATGATTTCCTAGGTATCGAGTGTCAACTTTCAGGATGCCCTGCTAATCACAAAGGGAAGCTTTTTTGATAATAGATAATAGAGTTTCCTCTCACAACTATAACTCAGTGATCAAACTCACGGCTGAGACCCCAACATCGTGAACCTCCTGACAGGATGTAGTTTCAGCACGAGGCATCCCTCAGAAAAGAGTCCTGCTGGATATCTTTGAGTTTACTGACTGTTTATAACAAGGATTGGGGCTAAAGGATTAGTAAGATGATTGAAGCACACAGCCAACTATTGCGACAGGTCTCATTCATCAGACAACTGGATTGATCTCAACTTTTTTACGGTCTAACAGGGCAGTAGGTCAGATCCTCAGTGCGTGTTGTTATTTGAACTTGGGATCATTTCCTGGATCTAATGATGTGTTCATGTGTTGGACAGGTGGGTAACCATAGCAAAGGGACTGAAACACTCCTAATGAACCTAACTAACTGAGCAGGCACATTTAAAAAGAGTATAAACCCAAAGTTGGTTATGAGCCTCAGCATCTGCTTTGATACACTGCTGGAAGAGGCTTGGGCAGAGTGCAGGGAGTCTTATGAAAGAAGGGGAGATAGTAGGACTTGGAGAGGACAGGAGCTCCACAAGGAGAGTAATAGAACCAAACAATCTGGGCAAAGGGGTCTTTTCTGACACTGATACTCCAACCAAGGTCCATGCATATAGATAACCTAGAACCCTTGCACAGATGTAGCCCATGGCAGCTCAGCCTCCAAGTGGGTATCCTAGTAAGGGGAACAGGGACTGTATCTGACATGAACTCAGGGGCTGGCTCTTTGACCACCTCCCCCTGAGGAGGAAGCAGCCTTACAAAGCCACGGAGGAAGACAGTGCAACCAGTCCTGATGAGACCTGATAGTCTAGGGTTAGAGGGAAGGGGAGGAAGACCTCCCCTCTCAGTGGACTTGGAGAGGGGCATGGGAGGAGATGAGGGAGAGAGGGTGGGGTTGGGAGGGAATGAGGGAGGAGGCTACAGCTGGGATATAAGGTGAATAAACTGTATTAAAAAGTAAAAACTGTATTAAAAATAAAAACTATATAAAAATAAAAATTAAAATTAAAAATAAAATAAATATCCTAAAAAACAGTATAAGCTAGCTTATTGTGTATTTGCTAACGATATCCTGATTTTAAAGTACATCTCAGTTAACATATTAAAAACTTGCAAGTGGTTAAAGAAGGGCTATTCCTTTGTCAGCACATCTTCTGGATATACAAAGACCTGTGGGATTTATGTGTAGGTAAGTAAATGTAAAACATGGAGTGATAGAAAACATTTTTTTTTTTTTGTGGTTCTGAGAACATTGTCTTGATAATAGCAACGGCTTTGATAAAAGTTGGTTTTGTCTTCACATCATTGTTTAAAGGCTTATTTTCTCTTATGGTTATATTGAATATTACATAATGGAAATGTGTATGCTATTAGTTCTTCCATTTTTATAGTAAAACTTACATAAGCGCATTATTGCCACCAATGTACTTTTAGTAATTTAGCCACATGGGACTATTTTTACTAACCCTTCCCAAGTCTAAAATTCAATCCTCTGAGTTATGTAATATCAATAGCCCTTTTTTTGTATGTTCCAATATATGAGATCTATGTTAATAATTTAAGTTGTCTTTATTGACTGAAACAAAATATCTGAGCTCCAGGAATTATGATTACAAATTAATTTCTAAGGATGTATGTCTAAATAATCAACAATAGTTTTAAATAAAACCAAATTATAGGAAACTATTATGATTTCAAATGAGCTAGATATAAAAGGAGACAGGGCAATAGATGGGATCAATATTAATAAACACGGTGATGAGGCTATGATTGCAAACACAGGCGACTTCATGCAGCTCAAACTTGCAAGTGATTTATATTTCATGCCCTTTATTAACTGGTATCTAATGAGAGTTTTTTTCACTGTATTACATCAAATGCTCCTAATAAAAATCTGCTGTTTTGCATGTCAGTTGCACCTTTTTCATAAAAATTTTCAGCAGTCTTTGACTTACTAAATAAAGTTGTCACTCAAAGTTCATTTCCCATTTAAACATGGAGAAGTTGAATAGATGCGAATTAATCCTGCATATTGTTTCCACTTGATGAGGTCTCCAAGAGATCTTTGTCCTGTCCCCTCTAATAGACTCTGTGTGAGGGACTCATTAGTCAATTCCTTATCATTTTAAAAAGAAAGATGTAATCTCACAAAGCTGCCCTTCATGCATTTGGAAATTATTATAATTTATTCTTAAAACACATGCAAAAATTAAGAACGAGGAAACTGCACTTTATTTGGATACCATAATATTGTAACAATAACATGCTGATTACAATGAGATGCCTAAGAATACTATTTCGTGCTGATTACTCACGTTATATTCAAAACTAGCAGCTAAAGCAGACAATGCTTCAACCCAATTGCTTAATATTCTACCATGCTCAGAAAATTTGCAGCTGGGGAATGGAAGTATTCTTGACTCCATTTATCTGTGAATGCAGGAAAACTAATAAAAAATGACTTCTTGATACCGTGCAAATCTCCCTAAATTCAAGCTGTTGAGATTTGGATTTTAATATTATTTTGCATCCCCGTCTGGAAATGAGTACTTGTATCTGCTATCTTCCAGCACGCCCTTCACTCTCTGATGCCTTCCTTCTGCTTCACATGCTAATTTGATTAATGAAATTCACATCAATGGATGGAAGAGAGGAGAAGATGGATAGCTGACAAATATTTAATTTAAAGAAACCTGAAGAGTTTGGTTTGTTATTCTTATAATGTTTGGGTATAATTTTATGCTTGTAATTAATTTGTAAGGACTTGTCACTCGCAGGTTATTGCTTGAGAAATTTTGGTTGTTTCGTCTCTGGAGTTCTGAGCCTTTAATGATCGCTGTCTTTTAATGACTACTGCTTTGTTTTTATGTTCAGTAGTGAGAAACTTAGCATTAATACTGCTAAGGACTCTTTCCTTTTTTCTCTAATTGAAAGCATCCTTTGGCTTTTCACTGCTAATTGTCTGTGACAAGATGCTAATCTGTGACAAACAAAGCCAGAGAAAGTAGAGGTACAGGAATTAACTGCTCTGTGACCTGAGCCTCCTCCTTTTTCTTTCCCTCTGCATCTGTGTCTCTGTCTGACCCCCTCTTTTTCTCTCTGTGTGTCTGTGTCTTACTCCCAGTTGTGTGTTTTGGTTCATGAGGTAGTGAAAGGGGGGCACATTTTTTTTTTTAAGAGATCAAGGTAAATAGAAGGCATATACAACAAATGTATTTAAGTTGAAGCCCCGGGTAGGGGCGGGGAGATCGGTCAGTCTGACTTACTAGATAAGTGAATTGTCGATACAAAGGCTGCATAAGAGGAGGAAGCTTGTTGGTATCTGGACTGCTTGGGTTCTGGAGCAATGGTTTGTTGTCGTTAATGAGGTCACAGCTTGGATACATTCCACACACAATACACGAAACCTGTAGTATTCTCTTTTGCTAGGTTTGTTTTAATAATTTCATCATATCATTCTTTGAGCCATAGTTAAACTGTCATCTTTGAAGTTGACCCTTCAACGACTTGCCCTCACAATCTCCCTTCCTGTGTTATGGTTTGGGCCCGCACTGGTCCCTAACGACTCTGTCCTCTGCTGTTGATGTTACTGGGAGGTGGTGGCGGCTTTAGGAGGGCTGTCCTAGTAGAGAGTCATTCGGGACATGCCCTTAAATGGAATTCTGTATCCTCTCCTGCCCACTGTGCTGCCTTCCCTCTCTTTCCTTCCCTCCACACTCTTGCCTTCCGTTCTTCCTCCTTGTCTTTTCCTCTTTCCCTAGCCATTGAGGTGAACATATTTGCTCTACAGGACACTCTGTGTTGTGACGTTTTCCTCATCGCTGGCGCAGGAATTAGGGATACAATGACCAAGGCTTGCAAATCCAAATAAATGTTCCCTCTAAGAAATTGTCTAAGATATTCTGTCACAGAGTTGGGAAATTTATACTTAAAATTTGACCTTATTAATACACCCAACAGACAGGTCTTTCCTGTATTTTAGTCTTTGACAGATGTAACATCTTTTCTTCCTGGAATATTCCTTACATTTTTGTTTATCTGGTAAACTATAACTCTTAGTTCATGGTAAAATCCTACCTCCTTTGAACATACCTCCTTTGAATATTTTCCTAATGAAATCCTTCAGAAATCCATGTTCAGAGCTGCCCATGTTTGTTTGCTAATCACTGTACTGAAATACTGAACTGTCCTCCTTAAAACGTGCCTGTTATTTGGAGAAGTCATTGGTGCTTAATCAAGGCTCAGTCTCTCATGACAATAGGCATGATTAATAATCCTGTTGTTTCCGACTTCCCTGGATTTTCTGCTTAAATGAAGGTGGGGGTTGGTGCAGAAAAGAAAACCATGAAATTCTATTAGGAACTTCAGCCCTGTTAATAATGCGTATTTTTATTACAATATTCTTTCTGTTGCGTAGATACATCTGTGCTGCCTTTACAAACTGAACTGACTCTGCCATAAATTTCTGAGCAGTTTTTGAGCAGCTGAAGTGTTTATTGCATTCAATGTTTATGTAGTGCAGAGTGCAAGGAATGCAACAAAGAAAAGGAGCAAACCACCATCTGCTAGGCCCAAATGTCTGTGATGTGAGCTTGCCGGTAGGACAACCTGAGGAGAAAGAGCAAGAGTCTGTATCGGAGTATCTGAAGTAGAACTGTAGAAAGTTTCTTGAATGTAGTATTTTAATGCTAATAGGACAAACAGACACTTTTGCTTCATGAAAATGGAGGTCTGTGCTTGTCTCCGATTTCTCTCAACTCAGTGTCTTTAGTCCTATAGGTTGCTATAAAATTAAACTGAGCCCTTAGTCAACCAGGAGCATGGGCCCTGAGGAAGTCTCATTTCTTTCAAGAATAATTGAAAATTACTGTCAAGAGGAGAAACATGCTTACCATGACCCAGTTTAATGTTCATAGTCTAGATCCACTGAACTCTTATCTTCTTGTATATATTCTGGATACTTCTTTAAATTATTATTTATTCTTCAACAATTCCTTACAGTGTATTTAGATCATATCCTTTCTCCTCCCCCATTTTTTCTAGATTCTTTTTTTATATACTCTTGACTTTTTAATATAGGTATTATATGGACTAAATATAATACTTAGCCATCTAGCTATTATATTGGAAAAATTTCAAAAGTACTTTCAAATGATATGTGAGCACCATGTAGGTAAAGTACAGATTTGTTCTCATTAACAAAATGACTTTATATGTATGTCCTGATATTTATACCACTGCTACCATTCTCTCTCTCTCCCTCTCTCTCTTTTTCTCTCTGTTGTGTATGTGTGTCTTTCTCTCTCCATCTCAAAACCAACAAAATGCAAAACAGTTCAACTTGAAATACTTTATGTTAAGTATCACCGACTCTCTTCTATTTTAAAAGCTACAAAGCTGATTCCATCTCTGAGGGAAACAATAAATACTAGACTTTCAGAAAATTAGTCTTTGTCACAGTATGAATAGACAGATAGTAAGTAACTGAGTTTTATTCTATCATTTTTCTATTTTCTAGAATGCAGCACTGGAGCTATTTCTTAGAGTCAGCAAATATACTGAAGACACAAAGATAGAAAATGAGAAAAGAGATAATCTCAGAAGTTATAGGATACAAAATATCCAAGAAATCAAGGACTCCATGAAAAGATGAAACATAAGAATAATAAGAATAGAAGAGAGAGAAGATTCCTGGCTCCAAGGCCCAGAAAATATTTTCAACAAAATTAGAGAAGAAAATATATTAAAAGCTTCAAGGGGAAAAGGCCAAGTAACCTATAATGGCATACCTATCAGAATCACACCGGACATCTCAGCAGAGACCATAAAGCTAGAAGGGTCTGGGAAGACGTCTTGCAAACCCTAAGAAACTACAGATGCCTGTCCAGACTACTATACCAGGCAAAACTTTAATCACCATAGATGGAGAAAACAAGATATTCCAGGACAGAACCAAATTTAAACAGTATCTATGCACAAACCCAGCCCTACAGAAGATGCTAAAAGGAAAACTAACTACACACACACACACACACACACAAACACACAAACAAAAAAAAAAACAAAAAACAAAAACAAAAACAAAACCTCACAGGATATAAATAACTTCAATACAGCAAAACTAAAAGTAGAAAAACACACAAACATACTACCACAACCAACACCAAAATAAAAGGAACTAAAAGTCATTGGTCATTAATCTCTCTCAATATCAATAGAATCAATAAATCCAATAAAAAGACACAAACAGAATGGATGGGTAAACAGGACCCATCATTCTGCTACATACAAGAAAAATACCTCAGCCACAAGAACTGAGAATAAAGGTCTAGAAAAAGTTTTTCCAAGCAAACGGTCACAAGAAGCTAGAATTTCAACCAAATTTATCAAAAGAAATGGGGAGGGATACTTCATACTCATTAAAGAAAATTTTCACCAAAATGACATCTCAATTTTGAATATTTATGCCCCAAACATAAGGCACTCATATTTGTATAAGAAACATTAATAAAGCTTAAACCATACATTGATCCCCACATATTAAAAGTGGGAGACTTCAGCACTCCACTCTCACCAAAGAACAGGTCAACAAAACAGAAGCTAAATTGAGAAATAATGACACTAATAGATGTAAAAAATCAAATAGACCTAACAGACATTTACAGAGCATTTCACCCAAATACAAAATAATTTACTTTCTTCTCAGCACCTCACAAAACCTCCAAAATTGAGCATATAGTAGGTCACAAAGCAAGCCTCAACAGATACAAGAAGATTGAGATAATCCTTTGTGTCCTTTCAAACCATCATGGACTAAAGCTGGACCTCAACAACAACAGAAATAGCAAAAAGCCTACATACACAGAAACTGAACAACTCTTTACTCAGTGACAACTGGGTCAGGAAAGAAAGAAATTAAAGAATTCCTAAAATTCAATGAAATTGGAGGCACAACATACCCAAACTTATGGGATACAATGAAAGCAGTGCTAAGAGGAAAATTCATAGCACTAAGTGCCTTCATAAAGAGATTGGAGACATCTCACACAAGCAACTTAATGGCACACCTGAAAGCATCCACCCCCAAATAAAGAAGCAGACACATCCAAGAGGAGTAGGCAACTGGAAATAATCAAACACAGGGCTGAAATCAATAAATTAGAAACACAGAGAACAATTCAAAGAATCTACCAAACCAAGATCTGGTTCTTTGAGAAAATCAACAAGATCGACAAACCATTGCCAAACTAACTAAAAGGCAGAGAGACACTATCCAAATCAAGAAAATCAGAAATGAAAAGGGGGACATAACAGCAGACACTGAGGAAATCCAAACAATCATTAGGTTTTACTTCAAAAACCTAAACTCCATAAAATTTGAAAATCTAAATGAAATGGACAATTTTCTTAATAGATTCCACTTACCAAAGTTGAATTAAGATCAGGTAAACAAATTAAGTAGTCCTATATCCCCTAAGGAAATAGAGGCAGTCATCAAAAGTCTCCCAACCAAAACAAGGCTAGGGCCAGATGGTTTCAGCACAGAATTCTACCAGACCTTCAAAGAAGAGCTAATAACAATACTCTTCAAAATATTCCACAAAATAAAACAGAAGGAACATTACCAAACTCATTCTAGGAGGCCACAGTCACCTTGATAGCTAAACTACACAAAAATCCAACAAAGAAAAAGTGTTTCAGACCAATCTCGCTTATGAACATTGATGCAACAGTACTTCATAAAATATTCACAAACTAAATCCAAGAACACATTGAAAGTCTCATCCACTATGACCAAGTATGCTTCATCCCAGGCAGGCAGGGGTGGTTCAACAAATGGAAATCATTCCATGTAATCCACCATATAAACAAACTGAAAACACACACACACACACACACACACACACACACACACACACACTCATGATTATCTCCTTAAATGGCCAAAAGCATTTGATAAATCCAATACTCATTCATGTTAAAAGTCTTGGCGAGATCAGGGATACAAGGTAAATACCTAAACACAGTAAAGGCAATATATAGCAAGCCTATAGCCAACATCAAATGAAATGGAAAGAAACTTAAATCAATTCTGCTGAAATCAGGGATAAGACAAGGCTGCCTGTTCTCTGTATCTCTTCAATTTAGTACTTGAAGTCCTATATAGAGCAACAAGACAATTGAAGGAGATAAAGGGGATACAAATTGGAAAGAAAGAAGTTGAAGTATCACTATCGGCAATTGATATGATAGTATACATTTTTGACCCCAAAATTCCTACCAGTGAACTTCTACAGCTGATAAACAACTTTGGCAAAGTGGCTGGATATAAAATTAACAACAAAAAACAAATTAGCAGCCTTCCTGTATACAAAAGACAAATGCACTGAGAAAAAAAAAATAAAGAAACAACACCCTTCACAATAGCCACAAAACACATAAAGTATCTTGGTGTAACTCTAACCTAGCAAGTGAAAGATTTGTGTGGAAAAAAAAAAACTTCAAGTCTCTGAAGAAAGAAATTGTAGACTATATCAGAAGATGGAAAGATTTCCCATGCTCATGGATCCATAGGATTAACAGTAAAAATGCCATGCATCTAAATGCAATCCACAGATTCAGTGCAATTCCCATCAAAATGCTAACACAATCTTTTACAGACCTTGAATAAACAATTCTCAACTTCATATGGAAACACAAAAACTCTGAGTAGCTAAAACAATCTTGTACAATAAAGCGTCTTCTGGAGATATCTCCATTCCTGTTCTCAAGCTGTACTACAGAGCAACAGTAATAAAAAGCACGGTACTGGCGTCAATGGAATCAAATCAAAGTCCCAGAAATAAACCCAATAACCTACAGACACTTGATTTTTGACAAAGAAGCCAAAACCATGCAATGGAAAAAAAAAAAAAAAAAAGATAGCACCTTCAACAATTGGTTCTGGTCTAACTGGATTTCTACATGTAGAAAAATGGAAATAGATCCACATTTATCACCCTGAAGAAAACTAAAGTCCAGGTAGATCAAAGACCTCAACATAAAAAACACACTTGTAGGCATTACTTTCTATACTATTATTGTTAATCCCTCTTACTCCCTTCCCCTCCCCAATCCCTTCTAGCACCCAAACAACAGATAGGAAAGAAGGAATGTTAGTGGGGAGATGGGGCATAGTTTTCTTTGCTACTTCCTGCTGGCTAGGGTCCCTGGGTTCCTTGTGGAAAGTCCAGTCTTCATTGCAGGATACCGACAACTACTTCTCATCAAACTGCATCAGCGGCAATCAGGAGTGGTGGCGGCGGGGGCACCAACAGCCTTCTTCTTTGGACCCCCCAACACTCTTTGGTCTCCGGTCCATATTCCCCCCAGAGTTCACAGATTTAAACTATTTGCATCTGGCAAAGGACCCCTCTCAGAGCCCACATGAGGCAAATAGTTTGTTGCTGAAGACAATAGGAATCAGCCCCATATCCTACACCTGGGATCAAAACAAAAACATGTTTTCATAACAACACACACTAAATCTATTAGAAGCAGAAGTGGGGAAGAGCCTTGAATTTATTGGCACAGGAGACAATTTCCTGAACAGAAGACCAACAGCTCTGGCTCTAATATCAACAATTAATAAATGGGGCCTCATTAAACTGAAAAACTTCTATAAAGTAAAGGATACTCTTGATAGAACAAAATGACAGCCTACAGATTGGGAAAAGATCTTCACCAACCCTATATCCAACAGATAGCTAATATCCAAAATATATATAAAGAACTCAAGAGACTGAATACAAACAAACTAAATATTCCAATTAGAAAATGGGATACACACTAAACAAAATTCTCAATAGAGGAATCTTGAATGGCCAAGAAGCACTTAAAGAAATGTTCAATGTCCTTAGTCATCAGGAAAATGCAAATCAAAACAACTCTGAGATTCCATATTACACCTATCAGAATGCATAATATCTAAAACTCAAGTGGTAATACATGCTGGTGAGGATGTGGAGAAAGGGAAACACTCCTCCATTGCTGGTGAGAGTTCAAACTTGTACAACCACTTTGAAAATCAATCTGGTGCTTTCTCAGAAATTTGGCAACAGCTCTACCCCAAGACCCAGCTATAATACTCTTGGGCATATCCAGAAAGACAACCCATCATACAACAAGGATATTTGCTCAACTATGCTCATAGAAGCTTTATTAACATAGGCAGGAACTGGAAACAACCCAGATGTTCCTCAACCGAAGAATGGATAAACTGTGGAACATCTACATAATGGAATACTATTCAGCTATTAAAAATGAGGACATCATTGAAATTTGCAGGCAAATGACTGGATCTGGGAAAGATCATCCTGAGTGAGGTAACCCAGACACAGAAAGACATGCATGTTATATACTCACCTAGAGGATATTAACCATACAATAGAGGATAATCATACTACAATCCACAGACCTAAAGGAGCTAAATAACAAGGAGGACCCTAAGAAGGATGCTTAATTCTCATCAGAAGGACAAATAGAGTAGACACCAGAAGCAATTGAAGAGAGGGAACGGGATGGGAGCCTATGAAAGATATCCTATGAAAGACTTCACCCAGCAAGGGGTCAAATCAGATGCTAAGACACACAGCCAAACTTTGGGCAGACCACAGGGAGTCTTATGGAAGAATGGAGGGATAGAAGGACCCAGAGCAGACAGGAGCTCCACAAGGAGACCAACAGAGGCAAAAAATCTGGGCCCAGGTGGGCCTGCAGACATTGATACATCAACCAAGAACTATGCAAGGAGAGGACCCTAACCCCCTGCTCTGAGGTAGCCTATAGGCAGCTCAGTCTCTATGTGAGTCCTGTAGTAAGGGGAGCAGGGGCTGTCTTTGACATGGACTCTGTTGCCCTTTCTTTGATTGCTTCTCCTAGTGGGGCAGCCTTGCCAGGTCACAGAGGAAGAGGATGCAGGCAGCCATAACAAGACTTGGTAGGCTGGGGTCAGTTTGTAGGGGAGGAGGGCTCCCCATTTCTGAGGACTAGGGGAAAGGAGTGGGGGGAAGAGGGAGGGAGCATGGGACCGGGAGGAGACTGGGGAGAGGGCTATGATCAGGATAAAACCATGATCACCCAAAACAAAGCACTGATGTATATAGGAACATAACAGAAACTTAAGCAAGCACTCTGAGTGAAGGAAAGACACACACAAAAATGTTTGTTGCAATGTCCGATTTCTGTGAAATTTGTAAGAACAGAACAGAGGTCAGCGTTTGCCTGGCATTGTAGAAAGAGTTGCACCTGGCTGCAGGTGAACTTGATACTATCTGGCAGTTTCTCAAAGAGCCATAAATCCAGAATGTCACAGTACTGCAGTCACTGTCACTTATGTGCATTTACTAAGATGTATTCTGCATATCTGAAATGGATGACTTTTATGCTTTGTAAGTGTAATTCAATAAAATTACTAGAAATACATATAAGATGAGAAAAAAGTCACACAAAACGTGCCAGACAAGGTTACAAAGACAGACATCACACCGTCGATGACCACAGCTTTACAACATCGGGCATACGGTCAGCTGCCTCATTTCACCTGTGTAGTTGGCCTAACTGAGGTCACGTGTGTGTGTGGGGGGGGTGTCCCAGCCCTGCACCTTCATGTTCATATATGCCTGTGTGTGTATGTGGGTGGGGGTGGGGTGGGGTGGGTAGTCCCTAGCCCTGCACCTTTGTGTGATACACTTGTGTGTGTATGTCCCAATTACCCAGGCTCAGGTGCATACATGCCTGTATTTGCGTGTGTTTCCCTTCTATGCATCTTTTATGCACTATCTCCCAGCCCTGCTCCTTCCTGTGTATACATGCCTGTTTGGTTGTGGGGGGAGGGGAGAGGGGGTTAGCCCTGCCAACAATATGATGATGCATGTATTCTGCAGCCATCAAGGACGGACGGGTTTAAAAGGTGACATTCGTAATGGCTCTGAGGTATCAGGAAGAGGAAACTTGACATAGTCTGTACAGGTTTAATGACTAACAGGCCTGTTTGCGACCTCCCAGCTGCCGCCTCTTCCCTGTGTTCATTAGTTCTGTCTACTGTAAAGGGAACAGCTGGATCAACAAGACAGTGAGTAAACTTAACACACATCATGTCTGCCAATAAAACTAAAGGCAAGCTCAGTTTCTTTGGGAGGGAATAATGAAGTTAGCACTCCAGTTTGGCAGGTTTCCTTAATGTAATTAGGGAGAATGTGCCTATTTCTCCAAACACACTATTTTCTGATTTCTGTTTTTTTCAAGTGCTTGAAAATACTTGGTTGAAAAAAAAAACCTGCGAGATACCCCAATGTATACTAATACACCATTGTTATATGTAGAAAAGCATTGCTTTTAATACTGGTTAATTTTCTTTAGGGTGACCCAAAATGTTAAATAGGAGTAGCATGGCCAGGATGTATAGCAGGCACATGCCTTATTTATAAGATATTATCAATCAGGGGTTGTACCATTGTGCATTTCCACCAGCAGGGTGTGAGTTAGAGTATTGGACCAAGTGACATGGAAATATCAACAATTAAACATAGATATTGCACCCGCCATTATAGCATTCACCTCCTTGTGTGATGTCACATATTATGTGGCTAAGTCACTAAAGGAAGCACAGGTGTGATTAACTGGAGTGAGGAGTTGAGTGACCAGTTGAACAACTCTAGTTGTACATTAGTGTACACCAGCGGTTCTCAACCTTTGAGTTGTGACCTTTCTGGGGGGTCAAAGACCTTTTCACAGGGGTCACCTAAGACCATGGGAAAACACAGATATTTATGTTATGATTGACAACAGTAGCAAAATTAGAGTTGTGAAGTAGAAATGAAATATCACCATAACATGAGGGAGTGTATTACAGGGTTGGGTCAAGGCTTTAGAAAGGTTAAGAACCACGTGTACATGGAAGGTAAGGGGAATTTGAGTTGAGACAGATGGACTAGAAAAGCCAGAGGTACAAAAGCAGGAAACATATTACCTACCCTGCAGGATAAAACTTAGTTTATGCGGAGATATTAATGAGAGGTTGGAAAACAAGTCCAAGATTTGGGGCTGTAGTTTCTAAAACAGACATTCATCATAGTATGAGGAGGCCAAGGCAGAAGGTTAACATGGGGAGGGGAATTTTTGTTTCTTGTTTAGGTCTAGTGTTCACTGAACTTAAAAAAAAATCGATTTACTTGTTTATTTTACATCCCAATCCTAACCCAGCTTTTTCCTCTCTGCCCAGTCCCACCTTCCCATCCACTTCCCTCAAACCCTACCCCCTCCCCAGGGTGCCAACTCACCCTGGCACATTAAGTTGCATCAGGACTAAGAGCCTTCTCTTTTCACTGAGGCAAGACAAGGCAAGTGCTACTAGGGAAACAGGATCTAGAGCAAGAAAATTGGTGTTGGGGCAAGTCTGGAACAAGTTGGAGACCTGGGATGGGGAGGCTCCTGGGAAGATATGGGGGTGACCCTAGCTCAGACTTCTAGCAGTGGGGGACTACTGAGGCTGAAGTGGCCACATTCTGTAGCCAGGCAGGACTTCCTTCCAGTGGAGGGAGGGGGACACCAACCCACTCACAAAACCCTTGACGATGTACAGAGACAACAAATGGATCAGGGTTTGCCAAACTCTCTGACTGCAGCTGTGGAGCTTGGAAAAGAAGGTGGGTTGAAATGGTAGATTTGGGGCATCACACCTCAGGCGTCAGAGCGGAGGAGGAGAAGGGGACCGCACTCTAGTCAGCACCTTGGACAGTGCCTACACAGTGAAACTGGAGGGAAAGGGTCCACCACAAGAGCAAAGGAGAGAACAGAAAAAGCCAAGAAACTGGGCTCACAGACAGGTAAAATGGAAAGACCACTGATAGGGAGGTCCTCCTCTCCTTCCAGCTGACCCTAGTCTATGAGGTCTCATCAGGACTGGCTGCATTGACTAGGGGAGGGGCATAGGAGGAGAAGAGGGAGGGAGAGAGGGATTGGAAAGAGACGAGGGAGGGGGCCACAGCCAGGATACAAAGAGAATATATTGTAATAAATAATAAATAAAAAATATTAAAAAAGAGAGAGAAAAGGGGGAGAGACCATCTGAGTCAGCTGCTTTAGAAATCTGTTTTAATGTGGTTTTGCCAAATGTTTGGGTGAGGAACTGTACAATTTGGGGATCTGATGTATAGAAAGCTTTGATTTTTTTTCTAAGTTAAAGTCAAACTGTGATATCTATAGATGAGATGGGAAATTGACCACTGAAATGAGCTGGGTTTGTTTGTTTGCTTGGTTTTACTTGAGCAGCAGAGGAAGGATTTCAAAGAAAAAAAGACACATGACTGACCAAGACTCTGTAGCCACACTCCAAACACACACACACACACACACACACACACACACACACACACACACACGAGAGAGAGAGAGAGAGAGAGAGAGAGAGAGAGAGAGAGAGAGAGGAGAGAGAGGCAGAGACAGGGAGAGAAATGGAGACAAAGAGACAGAAGAGAGAGAAAATATGAAAGACTAAATCTTTTATCAGAATAAAAACAAGCCATAGTATTAAAAAGTGATTATTTGACCCATACATTTTGGATTTGCAGATTTTTTATGGAGATCACACTTGAACCATGGCCTCCAAAGAGGAGGGTCTATCTAACGATAAAGGTATATGCTGGTTCGGCTTTATCACTTTACCACTTCTGGAAATGGTGGGAAGCGGCTGCCTCAGAGCAGATATTAACTTGAAATGCTAATACTTATATCGTCAGCTGTTCATATTTGTAGACTGCGACCCTTTAAATTTGCAGTCCATGATCATAACTGTAGTTTTTATTGGTTTCTTTTATTAGTGCAGATCTTTCTTGCTTTTGGTTTTATTTGTTAGAACCTGCATGGGAGTGCTTGACTTTTTTATGCTTTAGAAAAGTCTCTCATGAAAACAGTTAAAAATGAAGTATGTCAAGCATGTGTAGTATAATTTAAAATGTTTCCCATATCAGAGGACTTTTACATTAGATTTATTTGTGTATTCCATATATTCATCCCAAACAAAATTAAGTACTACAAGCCTTTCATTATGCTAATAAGAATTATGAAAATTTCTAGATGTGTTTTTAAAAAAAGGAAGAAAGCAGGTTGTGTCTTTGGAGGTATTTGTGTTTTAGTAAGCTGTGAAGTTATCTAATATAATAAATTGTACTTCAAGAGTTCTTTTTGAAGCCTATTATTCAGAACTCAGGATGCATTGTGTCACATAAATACAGAGGTATTAATGCAGCTAGTCAGCCATAATCCTGTCTAGCCTGTGACACACACTGTTACTGAATCTGATACTCCAATGGAATGTGGTTGTATTTAGAGGGTTGTATTCAGAGATGCCTCTCTGACACTCAGATCACTTCTCAGCTGTGCTGGGAACTGAGCCTCCTTCTACTGCCCTAGCCCCTGAGACCAGGAACAAGCAGGAAGGAGCAGCTGGGGTGGGCACCTGCTTGAGTAGGGACAGGCAAGGGGGGTCCTAGGGGAGCACAACACTGGGAGAGGCGTGTCTGCTACTCAGACCTTTTTGCTCATTTTCACGCAGTCATTCTCCCTTTCCAGTCCCCCCAGAAACAAACCCAATGTGGCATGCCAGTTCAGCATGCTTCAACCTGTACACCTTTTCACCTGAAAGGAGAAGGCCTTTCAGACTGACACTTCTAAATTTGGAACCATTCTTACTCCACCTTCTCAGGTTACAGGAGCTCAAACTGCTTATTAAAAGCCTCTCAGTTGGAAATCAGAGTATAGATCAGTGGCCTTCACTAAGCCATTAAGCCATATACACTGCTTTTCTGCAACAGGGCGTAACTTAGTTGCTGCGAAGCACAGTATTTGCAGGGGTACACGTCACCATAGCAACCGGATTTTCAAGCAAGACGGTGGAAACAGAACTTGAAAGTCACACAGAAACAAGTTTATCTAGCACTGGCTTCAAAAGGATTGTGTTGAGAGAGTGAGAGTCATGATTACATGCCATTTGATCTATGATTGCTCAAAGGCAGTGCGCATGCTCTATCAATCCCTGGCACTTTTGAGACAAAACAGAACACGTTCCCTGTCCTACTCTTGATTTGCCATAGGCAAGCTACCCAAGGAACAGCAGCCTCTTCCTCTATACAGTGTGGCTTGAATTAACATAGCGTGTATGACTACACAACGCTGACATTAGTTCTTTTATAAAAACCATGGTTGATATTGTAGTTTTTTTTTTTTTCAAACAGACTATGTTGAAATCGTGAAATTTGCAACTAGAAAAGATCATCCTTAGTGAGGGCGTTGTCATTAAATCTCACTAAAATCACTTCATTCATTCATTCATTCATTCATTCACTTTTCGAGTTTGGGTTTTCTCATGTAGACCCAACTGACTTTATGCCTGGGAGCCTCTTGCTCTCTAAGCTTCAGTGTTACAGGTGTTTGAAGCTACCATGCCTGGGTTAAAATACTTTTATTAATAATTGAAGTGTGTGTCTTCTGACACTATGAGCTGTATCCAGTGCTGAGTGATAATTTAGGGAAAGTCTGGAAAAGAGTTATTGACCTACATTTACTTTCCTTCCCCTTGAGAAGAAGAATATCGGATTACAGACATTTGCTCTTCACATCCAGTTTCGTTTCCCTCCCAGACCCTTTCTCAGGAAATCACTATTTCGAACACGTGTTTCAAGTCTATGCTGCTAAGCATTAGCTAGAGCTGCGGCAGATGGCTTATATCAATATTTTAAAAATCTTTTTTATATTTGTACATACATTTCAACATATTTTGGAATATGCTGTGATTTTTATACATATTAGATTGTAGTATTTCTTTGCAATAAGAACACCCAAGGCATAGCCTTAATCATTTCAAAAGACATTTTTGTAAACACTCTGCCATGCAGTAGAGCAATCAGGTTTACTGTCCCCTGTTTAACTTTATTTACTGATCACCCTCCTTAGCCCCTTCTCTTCTCCCTGCCCGGCCTCTGGCACCCACCCAGGTTTGTACGTCTGTGAGAGCAGCTTCTTCAGTCTGGCTGGGCATTGTTTGTCATTTTGCACATAGCTTATACACATCACCATGTTGCCTTCCAGGTTCACCCACATTGCCAGAAACGACAAGGCTACGGTCTATTTTATGCTCTAAGAGATTTTCTTTTTTTTTTTTTTTTTTTTTTTTTTTAGTTATATCTCTCTTATTAAAAATAATTTTTATTACTTAATACTTTAGATTTTTTTTTCTTTTTTTTTTTTTTTTCCAATGCAGTTTATTCAGGAACATTGAACAATCCTCGGACCCCGGGGAAAGCCAGCCCACAGCTTAAATAGCCTCTGGGTAGCCAACCCAGGCGTGCCACGGGGGCAATGCAGATAGGTCCACATACATGGAAGCAAGCCAGATCCTCGGCCTTAGCCAAATGTGGAGTTGTTCGTGACAGAGAGCACTCACCATCGGGAAGGTGGAAGGCAGAAACCAGCTCCATCTTTAAGGCATAGCATTCCGCAGCTCTCTACAGTTCCCCCTTTTTGTTTTAGACGCATCAGGCAAGAGTAGAGGTCTGATCTCTGATATTAGAAATAAATTGGGACTTTGTACAGATGTTCATTTAGGTGTCATCCACCCAAAGAGCATCAGACCGTCCGATACCTTTTTCTCAGAGGCGGGACCTGGGGCATCAACCCGCATGCAATCAGACATGCTCTTCTCTGGGTCCAAAGCGGCTGACCCTGAGTGCAGTGCTTAGCCTCGCATCCTGAGCGTATCATTTTAGCTTTTTATGGTATCCAACCATGCTTGGGGAGAATGTCCTGCTTCAATGGCTGTAAAGGCCTGAATGATCATGGCTGCATCACACTGTTGTGAGACTCTAATCTTGCATATATACCACAGGCAAACCAAGGAGACCAACACCAGAAGGCCTGCTAACCCTCCCATGCCCGCCCATTCCTTCAGATGATTCATGGCTGCAGCAATCCATGTTGATAATCCTGTGGCTAGTCCTGCGTCCACTCCGGTAGAATTTACTGTGACAATGGCCACTCTCAGCTGCTCCATCGTAGTATCGAATTCTCCAGTCCAATTACCTAAAATATAGCTCGACAATTGTTTAGACAGATTTGCAGCACAGGAAAAATTCTCATGTTGTATGCTAGTGACTCAAAGTCCAGCATACTTTCATTGACAGCCAGGTTGAGCGATTTGCCATAGGGTATCAATTTGCTCCTGCAAGAGGTCAATCCTCTGATTGAACACCATCAAGCTTCCTTTTAGTTGAGCATTAATTCCTTTATGTACAACTAAGGCATGAGCTACATTGGCTAAATGATTATTCAGAGTCTGAGCAGTCTGCCCAGTATGACTCATGGCTAATGCCCTGGTGGTAGCTCCAACAGCCGTCAATGAGATGGTAGTAACAATGGTGGCTGTAGTTCCAAGATCCCTTTTCTGTCTGAAGAGAGTCATAGCGTGAGGGGCATCAATGGGCATAGGCACCCAGTGAGGCATGCGAGTAACCAGGGCATACCTAACTTTACTAGCATTCCAGCATTGGGCAAAAAAGCAAGTATCATTACCACAATTACTTGGCTCTATCTGGCTAATAATGAATAAAAATGGGGGATATAGACAAACAGGTGTGGGCTTATAGGAAATATTATGAGAAGCCTTAACCCCTCGTTGGAACATCCTGCGTCAGTTCTAGAACTAGCAGTGGTGGTGTCCGAGGTCTGAGTAGGTTCAGGAGACCATTGCCCCCAGGGGCGAGACGTGCTCCATGCCAATTGACTAACTCCATGTTTTCCTCCAATTTTGAAAGTCATTTAAGGTTCTTAAATTATTTTTTCCCTTTTTTCTTAAATTTTTCATCAATTACACTTTATTCATTCTGCATCCCCCCATAACCCCCTCCCTCCTCCCATCCCAATCCCACCCTCCCTCCTCCCTCTGCTTGCATGCCACTCCCCAAGTCCACTAATAGGGGAGGTTCTCCTCTCCTTTCTGATCTTAGTCTGTCAGTTCACATCAAAAGTGGCTGTATTGTCCTCTACTGTGGCCTGGTAAGGCTGCTCCCCCCCCCCCCCCCAGAGGGAAGTGATCAAAGAGCAGGCCAATCAGATTATGTCAGAGGCAGTCCCTCTTCACATTACTATGTAACCCAATTGGACTCTGAACTGCCCTGGGCTACATCTGTGCAGGGGTTCTAGGTTTTCTCCATGAATAGTCCTTGGTTGGAGTATGAGTCTCTGGGAAGTTCCCTATGTTCAAATTTTCTTGTTCTGTTGCTCTCCTTGTGGAGACCCTGTCCGCTCCAGCTCTTACTATTTCCCAGTTCTTACCTAAAATTCCGTTCACTCTGCCCAACAGTTGCCCATCAGGCTCAGCGTCTGCTTTGATAGTCTGAAGGGCAGAGGCTTTCAGAGGCCCTCTGTGGTAGGTTCCTAGGTTGTTTCCTGTTTTCTTCTTCTTCTGATGTCCATCCTCTTTGCCTTTCTGGATGGGGATTGGACGTTTTAGTTAGGGTCCTCTCTCTTGCTTAGTTTCTTTAGATGCACAGGTTTTAGTGGGTTTGTCCTATGTTGTATGTCTATATGAGTGAGTATATACCATGTGTGTCTTTTTGCTTCTGAGACAACTCACTCAGGATGATCCTTTCCAGATCCCACCATTTACCTGCAAATTTCATGATTTCCTTATTTTTCATTGCTGAGTAATATTCCATTGTGTAGATGTACCACAATTTCTGCATCCATTCTTCAGTTGAGGGGCATCTGGGTTGTTTCCAGCTTCTGGCTATTACAAATAAAGCTGCTACAAACATGGTTGAGCAAATGTCCTTTTTGTGTACTTGAGCCTCTTTTGGATATATGCCCAGTAGTGGTATGGCTGGATCTTGAGGAAGCGCTATTCCTAGTTGTCTGAGAAAGCGCCAGATTGATTTCCAGAGTGGTTGTACAAGTTTACATTCCCACCAGCAGTGGAGAAGGGTTCCCCTTTCTCCACAACCTCTCCAGCATGTGTTGTCACTTGAGTTTTTGATCTTGGCCATTCTGATGGGTGTAAGGTGAAATCTCAGGGTTGTTTTGATTTGCATTTCCCTAATGGCTAATGAGGTTGAGCATTTCTTTAAGTGCTTCTCTGCCATTCGGTATTCCTCTACAGAGAATTCTCTGTTTAGCTCTGTTCCCCATTTTTTAAGTGGATTACTTGGATTGCTGCTTTTCAGCTTCTTTAGTTCTTTATATATACTGGATATGAGTCCTCTGTCAGATAAAGGGTTGGTGAAGATTCTTTCCCAATCTGTAGGTGGTCGCTTTGTTTTGATGACGGTGTCCTTTGCTTTACAGAAGCTTTTCAGTTTCATGAGGTCCCATTTATTGGTTGTTGTTCTTAGAGCCTGTGCTGTTGGTGTTCTGTTCAGGAAGTTTCCCCCTGTACCAATGAGTTCTAGGGTATTTCCCACTTTTTTTTCAAGCCGATTTAATGTGTCTGGTTTTATGTTGAGGTCTTTGATCCACTTGGACTTCAGTTTTGTGCAGGGTGACAAGTATGGATCTATTTTCATTTTTCTACATGTAGACATCCAGTTAGACCAGCACCATTTGTTGAAGATGCTATCTTTTTTCCATTGTATGGTTTTGGCGTCTTTGTCAAAGATCAGGTGTCCATAAGTGTGTGGATTTATTTCTGGGTCCTCTGTTCGGTTCCATTGATCCACCATTCTGTTTCTATGCCAGTACCATGCAGTTTTTAAAACTGTTGCTCTATAGTACAACTTAAGATCAGGGATGGAGATACCTCCAGAAGATCTTTTATTGTAGAGGATTGTTTTAGCAATTCTGGGTTTCTTGTTATTCCATATGAAGTTGAGAATTTTCCTTTCCAGGTCTGTAAAGAATTGTGTTGGTAATTTGATGGGCATTGCATTGAATCTGTAGATTGCTTTTGGTAAGATGGCCATTTTTACTATGTTAATCCTACCAAGCCATGAGCATGGGAGATCTTTCCATCTTCTCATATCTTCTTCTAATTCTTTCTTCAGAGATTTGAAATTTTTTTCATACAAGTCTTTGACTTCCTTGGTTAGGGTTACTCCGAGGTACCTTATGTCATTTGTGGCTATTGTGAAGGGTGTTGTTTCCTTAATTTCTTTCTCAGCCCTTTTGTCTTTTGTATACAGGAGGGCTACTGATTTTTTTGAGTTAATTTTGTATCCTGCCACTTTGCTGAAGGTGTTTATCAGCTGTAGGAGTTCCCTGGTAGAGTTTTTGGGGTCACTCACGTATACTATCATATCATCTGCAAATAGTGATAATTTGACTTCTTCCTTTCCAATTTGTATCCCCTTGATCTCCTTCAACTGTCTTATTGCTCTAGCAAGGACTTCCAACACTATGTTGAAGAGATATGGAGAGAGTGGGCAGCCTTGTCTTGTCCCTGATTTCAGTGGGATTGCTTTAAGTTTCTCTCCATTCAGTTTGATGTTGGCTATAGGCTTGCTGTATATCGCCTTTACTATGTTTAGATATGTGCCTTGTATCCCTGATCTCTCCAATACTTTGAACATGAATGGATGTTGGATTTTGTCAAAGGCTTTTTCAGCATCTAGGGAGATTATCATGTGGTTTTTTTCTTTCAGTTTGTTAATATGGTGGATCACATTGATGGATTTCCGTATATTGAACCACCCCTGCATACCTGGGATGAAGCCTACTTGGTCATAGTGGATAATATCTTTGATGTGTTCTTGGATTCGGTTTGCAAGTATTTTATTAAGTATTTTTGCATCAATGTTCATAAGGGAGATTGGCCGGAAATTCTCTTTCTTTGTTGAGTCTTTGTGAGGTTTAGGTACCAAGGTGACTGTGGCTTCATAGAATGAATTTGGTAATATTCCTTCTGTTTCGATTTTGTGGAATAGTTTGAAGAGAATTGCTGTTAGCTCTTCTTTGAAGGTCTGGTAGAATTCTGCGCTGAAGCCATCTGGTCCTGGGCTTTTTTTGGATGGGAGACTTTTGATGACCGCTTCTATTTCTTTGGGGGATATAGGTCTATTTAGTTGATTTACCTGGTCCTGGTTCAGCTTTGGTAAGTCAAATCGATCAAGAAAATTGTCCATTTCATTTAGATTTTCAAATTTTGTGGCATATAGACTTTTGAAGTAAGTCCTAATGATTGTTTGGATTTCCTCAGTGTCTGTAGTTATATCCCCCTTTTCATTTCTGATTTTGTTGATTTGGGTGGTGTCTCTCTGCCTTTTAGTTAGCCTGGCTAAGGGTTTGTCGATCTTGTTGATTTTCTCAAAGAACCAGCTCTTGGTTTCATTGATTCTTTGAATTGTTTTATTTGTTTCCAATTGATTGATTTCAGCCCTGAGTTTGATTATTTCCAGCCGTCTACTCCTTCTTGGTGTGTCTGCTTCTTCTTTTTCTAGGGTTTTTAAGTGAGCCATTAGGGTGCTTGAATGAGCTGTCTCGAATTTCTTTTTGAAGGCACTTAGTGCTATGAACTTTCCTCTTAGCACTGCTTTCATTGTGTCCCACAAGTTCGGGTATGTTGTGTCTTCATTTTCATTGATTTCTAGAAAGACTTTAATTTCTTTCTTTATTTCTTCCCTGACCCAGCTGTCATTTAGTAACAAGTTGTTCAGTTTCCATGTGTGTGTAGGCTTTTTGTTATTTCTGTTATTGTTGAGGTCCAGCTTTATTCCATGGTGATCAGACAAGATACATGGGATTATTTCAATCTTCTTGTATTTGTTGAGGCTTGCTTTGTGACCCACTATGTGGTCTATTTTGGAGAAGGTTCCATGAGGTGCTGAGAAGAAGGTAAATTCTTTTGTGTTTGGGTGTAAAGTTCTGTAAATGTCTGTTAGGTCCATTTGATTCATGACCTCTGTCAGAGACATTGTTTCTTTGTTTAATTTCTGTTTGGTTGACCTGTCCTTTGTTGAGAGTGGGGTGTTGAAGTCTCCCACTATTAATGTGTGTGGATCTATATGTGCTTTAAATTTTATCAATGTATCTTTCACAAATGTGGGTGCCCTTGTATTTGGGGCATATATGTTCAGGATTGTGATGTCTTCCTGGTGGAATTTTCCCTTGATGAGTATGAAGTGTCCTTCCCCATCTCTTTTGATTAATTTTGGTTGAAAGTCTATTTTATCAGATATTAGAATGGCTACTCCTGCTTGCTTCTTGGGTCCGTTTGCTTGGAAAGTCGTCTTCCAACCCTTTACCCTCAGGTAATGTCTATCTTTGTGTCTTAGGTGTGTTTCTTGTATGCAACAGATTGCTGGGTTTTGTTTACGTATCCATTCTGTTAATCTGTGTCTTTTTATTGGAGAGTTGAGTCCATTGATGTTGAGAGAGATTAATGACCAGTGGCTGTTAGATCTCTTGATTTTGATGTTGGCTGTGGTCATCAGGTTGTGTGCTTGGTTGCTTTTTGTTTTACTGAAGTGAGGTTATTTATTTCCTGTGTTTTCTTGAATGTAGCTAGCTTTCTTGGGTTGTATTTTCCCTTCCAGTGTCTTCTGTAATGCTGGATTTGTTTGTAGGTATTGTTGAAATTTGTTTTTGTCATTGAATATCTTGTTTTCTCCATCTATGAGGACTGAGAGTTTTGCTGGGTATAGTAGCCTGGGCTGACATCTGTGTTCTCTTAGGGTCTGCATGATATCTGTCCAGGCCCTTCTGGCTTTCATAGTCTCTGTTGAAAAGTCAGGTGTGATTCTAATGGGTTTGCCATTATATGTTACTTGGCCTTTTTCCCTTGCAGCTTTTAGTATTTTTTCTTTGTTCTGTATACTTACTGTTTTGATTATTATGTGGCGGGAGGATTTTCTTTTCTGGTCAAATTTGCTGGGTGTTCTGTAGGCCTCATGTATTCTAATTGGCCTCTCCTTTAGCTTGGGGAAATTTTCTTCAATGATTTTGTTGAAAATATTTTCTGGGCCTTGGAGAAGGGAGTCTTCTTTTTCCTCTATACCTATTATTCTTAGGTTTTGTCTTTTCATATTGTCTTGCATTTCTTGGATGGTCTATGTCAGGAATTTTTCAGATTTAACATTTTCTTTGACAGATACATCGATTTCTTCCATTGTATCTTCTACACCTGAGATTCTTTCTTCCATCTCTTGTAGTCTGTTGGTTATGCTTACCTCTGTAGTTCCTGTTTTCTTCCCTAGATTCTTCCTTTCCATTATTTCTTCCATTTGTGTTTTCTTTAATTTTTCCAATTCTATCTTCAGGTCTTGAGTTGTTTTGTTTACTTCCTTCACCTGTCTGATTGTACTTTCCTGTTTTTCTTTTAGTTCCTTCAACTCTGTTTCTTTCATTTCATTCAGTGTTTTAAGCATTTCCTTTCTAAAGGCCATAAACTGTTTGGCTGCAGCTTCCTCTATTTCTTTACGGATGGCAATATTCTGTTTGAGTTTATCTTCCTCTATGTCTTTACGAATCTTATTTGTTTCCTCTGTTATCATCTTCATGAGCATACTTGTTAGGTCATCTTCTTGGATTTCAGTTATGGTGGGGTGTCCAGGGCTACTTGCCCCTGGGTAACTGGGTTCTGGAGATGCCATATTGCTCTGTCTTTTGTTGCTTGAGCTTTTACGCTGGCCTCTACCCATTGTGTTATCTTAGGAGTTTGGGGTTATTTTCTGGTGGTTCCTGGGGATCCTGTGGTGGAGAGAATCCCCTTTGCAGAAAGCTGGATTTTCCTGAAGGATGTCTTCTCAGCTTTTTGGGTATAGTCCCTGGATGGCTGGTGTTTTTTCAGGAGTTGCTCACCTCAAGGATATAGACCTGAGTGGTAACTGTGGTCTTTGTTAGTTGAGAGGGTTCTCCTCTCACCCAGGGAAGTCCTGAGGGCAGCTGCCCTGTTTCTGGGTTTCTTGTTGCAAATTTAATGATCAGCTGCTGTGACCCAGTTGGACATCAGGCGCGCCTCAACTGTTTGTGCCTGTGTCTGGAGCACAGCTGAGTGCTGGCGCCTCGGCCCCACTAGACTACTAGACTTTTTCTAGGGAAGGATTGGGTGATTTAGATCAGTACAGTTTCCTTCCTTCCCCGTGGATTCTCTGGAGACACGGACTCCTAGTGTCTTTTTTTGCCCTGGTGCACACTGCTCAGTGTCCGCCAGCTGGCTGGCCACAGAAATTTGCCTGTGCCTGGAGCACAGCTGTGTGAGGGCGGCTCAGTCTCTGCCAGCTGTCTGGTGCGCAGAAACTGCCTGTGTCTGCCTTTGCGGCTTTTGGGGGCCTGAGTGCTTCCCTCAGATGGGTAATTTTCCGGGGACCTTTTCAGGTTGGGGGTGAGCTGAGTGCTCTGAGATCAGACCCGCCGTTTCTATCTCCGGCGGCGAATCAGGCGCGCAGGCAGGCAGGGCTCTGTGCCGGAACCTGGGTCCCCGGCTCTGGCTCCGGGCTGGCTCCTGGGGTGCCCGTTGAACCCGCCCGAGTCTTTTCCAGGGGATGTCTGGGTGACCTAAGGCCGGTCCCAATCGTTTCCTGTACCCTGGGGTTATCTCTCGACTGAAAATTCCAGTCTCTGATAGTGTGGTGCACACGGTTCAGTCTGGGACCGTGACCAGAGACACTGGCTTGTGGCTCTGGGCTGGGGCTGGGGCTGGCGGCCGGCAGCCAAGCGTCTGGCGGAACCGGGATCTCTTCCGCGGTTTAGCCGGGTGAGTTAAAAGCTGATTGAATCCCCCACCGTGGGGTATCCTCTCACCTGGGAAACACAATGACTGTGTTTTATGGCCGAGAGTTCTGATTGCTGTTCACTGTGCTGATCCTGCTGTGCTGCTGCTCAGAATGAGAGTCCTCCCGGCGCCGCCATCTTGCCCCTCTCGAGATTTTCATTGTGTGTACATGAAACACATCCTCTGTCTGTTGTCAAATCGATGGATATTTGGTTTGATTCCACATCTTGGCTCTTGTGAATAGGGCTCCCACAAATATGACGCTGCAGATGTCTCTTCAACACATGGACTTTATTTCTCTGGACATATATTTAGTTTTAATTGTTTCTATTCTAAGCAGAAGTCCTTTACTTCAATGCAACCCTCTGTTTGCTTTTTGCTTTTATTAACTGTGCTTTTAGTGGCCCTTTTATTTTTATTTTGTTTTTTAGCTGTTTGTTGAGACACAGTCATGCTTAGTAAGCCTGACTGGCCTTAAACTCACCATGTAGTTCAAAATGGTCTTGACCACGTGCAGCTCTCAAGCATTGCAACTATAGGCATGACCATTTTTGGAAGTCTTATCAAAGGAAATCCTTATCCAGACCAAAGGGCCGTCCTTGTTCCAAGTCTCACGAGAAAGGCTGTCATTCTCCCGTTCTGTACGATGTCAGCTGTGTGTGTGTCACTCACAACCTTTTATCTTGAAGTGCATTTCCCCCCTAAAACCTATTAAGTTAGGAGTTCTCATTTCAGAAGAATTTTTATTCTATCAAATAGGTTTCTGATGATATATGCCTTTTTTCTTTCGTTCTGGCAGTGTGAATATATCATGTATATTGAATTATATATGTTGAGCCATCTTGCATCCTGGGATGAATTTCACTTCATTATAGTAAATGGATGACCCTTTAAATATACTGTTGAATTAGCTTTGCTAGTATTTTATTGGATATTTTTTTTTGCAATTATGTGTAACAGGAATATTGGCCAGTAGGTTCACTGTTCATTGTATTGTTCTTTGATTTTTATTAAACAGAAAAACTCTTGACCAAGAATACTTTATGTTTTAGAAGAGGACTTTAATATACATCTATTTTTTATATTTATACATATATAAATGCATATTAGAATATTAAATTGGCCAGCTACAGCTTTTATTAAAATGTGTGCTATATAAAACTTAGCCATCTCAATAATTTTAAATGTACAATTTTGTAGTATTAAATACATCCACAATGTTCAGCACCCATCTTCAGAACTCCTCTCAGATCATTGAAAGGAAACTCTACCCCTATTAAGCAATGTCTGCCCATTTCTCCTTCTCTCCACTCCCCGGAAGTCACCATTCTACTTTTCTTCTCTACGATTTTGATCAGTGTGTTAGTCCTTCACCGTATCACCAGCCAACGCCAACTGGGGTCCAAGTGTTCAGTAAGAATTTTGAATGAGAAATTTCCCCAGAGGCTTGGGGGTTTGAACACTCAGACTTCAGTTATTGGCGCTGTTGAGAAGACGGTACAGCATTGCATGAGTAAGTATGTCAGTGGGAGCAGACTCAAGAGTTTGTAGCCAGCCCGCTGTGGGCCCTGGTTCGTTGGCTCTGTGGGTCTTCGTGTGGAGCTCCTGTCACCTCTAGGTCCTTTCCTCTTTCCTTCCACTTTTCCCATAAGACTACCTAGGCATCACCCAATGATTGGCTTTAAGCCTCAGCATCTGTTTTGAGGCGCTGCTGTGGAGGGCTTGCTGAGACTCAAGCATCAACCAGGGACCATGCAGGAACTGGACCTAGGCCCCCTGCAAAGTTGTAGCAGACGGGCAGCTTAGGCTTCCTGTGGGTCCTCAAGTAAGGGAAGTGGGGACTGCATCAGACAAGGAGTCACTCGATAGCTTTTAGACCATTTTCCCCTGGTGGGACTGCCTTGCAAGGACACAGGGGAAGAGGACATGCTCAGTCCTGATGCAACTTGATGAGCTGGTGTTGGTAGGAAAGGGAGCTCCTCTTTTCTGAAGAATAGGTTAGGGGAGGGGAGGAGGGATGGGGCTACAACCAGGATGTAGAGTGAATTAAAAAAAAAAAAAGAGTTCATAGCCTCGCTCTACTTTCAGGTTGTTTTTCCTACTTCATGTTTAAGGTGGAAGGTGTGAGTTCTCAGCTTCCTGCTCTTGACACAATGCTTGCTTGCTGCTATGCTGCCTGACCATGATGGACACAGTAGGTAGACTAGTGACGTCCATCGTCATCATTGATTAGCTCAGTTTTGTATGATCTTTGACTTCATACAAATGGTCCTGTATGGTATACGAGTTTCTTTTTCTTTTCTTTGTTATAATACTGTTCCTGACTTTCCTCCATGATGGATTATATCCTGTAAGCCGAGTTAACTCCCCTCCCCACCAGTTACATGGTGTTTGTCCTAACAGCAGAATCTACCTTAAAAAGGCTCTTATCAGACAAAATTATTTGCAGGTATTTTTCCCTGCTCTACACAACGTTGCTTACTCCATTAATAGTGTGTAATGACACTATTTCATGAATTCCAGTTCATCTACTGTTTTCCTTTTTATTATACTCACTGTTGATATCATATCCAAGAAATAATCTGATGTTTTCTCCTGAGTTTCGTAGGTTCAGGTGCTCCATTTTGAGTTGTTTTAATCATTTTTGCTGAGGGTGGCACACAGACAATCAGTTTGCCCAGCACTGTTGTTACAGATATGGTTATTACCCCCTAAATGATCTGGATTATCCGTAAAGAAAATCATCTGACTGTATGTTGAAGGGCTTTTCTCCTGTTCCACTCTGTTGGCTATGTGTCTTCTTCATGCCAGTATCACACTGCTTTGGCTACTGCACTTTCTAACGTATCTGATTTATATCGGACTCTGCATTAATCTGAGATTTCATCTTGTGTTTTCATCCTAACATTATCTTTATGAGATCTATTTATATATTTATATAGGCCAAATTCATTTTTATTTGCTTTATAATATAAAGATTTTATTTCTTTCCCTATTGAATATATGAATAAATAAAATACATGTGGGAGATTTTACTATTGGAATAAAGCTGTGAAATCATATTTTAAAGGTTGCCTGTATATAGACTTATATATCTTTAGCCAGACATTGTTTGCTGAGTATTAGGGTAAACCATTTATTATTATTTTTTTTTAGATGTTGATATACTGATCACAATTACACACTATTCATTACTCCCATCGATGATGGTTTTGAGCCAGAAATTATATATAGGTTATAGTTATTTAATATTTTGTTAACATACATTTGCATTTCATGTTTTCGGTTTTGCAAGGAGCAGAGCAGTTTAGCTGAAGAGCACTTTGAGAACTGTGAGGAGAGCTATTTAGCTGAAGAGCACTTTGAGAAGTGTGACTGCAGTTATCGAGGGGCGGCCTAGGATTAACCAGTTAGAAACTGACTAATGAAGACACCTTCATATTATGGAACAAATGTTAATCTGGAAAAGCAGGCTCAGCTTTTCCCTGTGGAAGTTAGTTTCTAAACCAAATCGTTTTTACGAAATAACATTATAGGTGAAACAAAGTTATCAGAAATTATATACCACTAAAGGAAGGTGCAAATTTAATAATGTAACAACCAGAAAATTGTCTAAAATTTGGATACAGGAGATATTTGTAGCCCTTGCTACAAATACAAATTCCATGGCTAAAATTCTATTTGCATGAGAAAAAAAGAATTTTTAACTGCTAGAAAAGTGCTTATGTTAAAAATAAATCAGAAAACAAACCATAAAACAATTTAACAAGACCGTAGTTTCTCCAATCAAGTACACAAAACTTTATCTGAAGTTAAATTTATTGCTAACTCGGGAAATTATCTAAATAATTTTCAATTTTTTAAATAACAAATTTATTTTATAACCAAATGGATTGGATTAAAATGTTTCAAAATTAAACTATGGGAAAGTATATAAATTATACTTGTGTAGTGTTTCAAGCTTTCTAGTAAGTCTTTCAATCATTCAGTACATTTTAAAATTCATAGCAGAGACCAAAGTACAAAAGTACCACAGAGAACCTTTTAAGTCTCGACACTTTTTGAGTTTTGTTTCAAAAAATGTATGGCCTGGCAGTATTTATGACTAAGAGTTTTGCATGGTTATCCCCATGGGAGAAGCACCTGATGTAAAGGAACTCTGCCCTTCTTATCACGGGGAGATGCAGACTCTGTGGAGAGGATGGGGAGCACTGCTGAGTGAGTTGCTTAGACTCTGCTCACCACACAGAAGGCCTGTTTCCTGAGGCAGGAGAAAATCACCCATTCTTTTCAGCTCCTGGCACCACCGCCCTCTGAATATACAAGGCACAGTGTGCCCACCAGAAAACATCCCATAGCACATCCGAGGCTCAAACTTCTAAGCTATCACTTTTGAGCTTAACACAGCCTGTTTTGAGCTTATTCCTGAACCCTTCCTGGAAGAGAGATCAAATGTCAAATGTCTATTCTCTTGACTTTTGAGGAAGTCACATTATGAATTCTGTCTTAACAATGCAGCCACTCCTGATGGGACCTGATAGACTAGGATCAGATAGAAGGGGAGGAGGACCTCCCCTCTCAGTGGACTAGAAGAGGGGCATGTGTGGAGAAGAGGGAGGGTGGGTGGGAGGGGGAGGGACTGAGGGAGGGGGCTACAGCTGGGATACAAAGTGAATAAACTATAATTAATTAAAAAATAAATTAAAAAAAGAACTCTGTCTTAAAGCTATAAGGCTTAACCTTGGTGTTTAACTCCTCAGAGAAGACCACAGCCAGCCCGCTGCAATTCCATCTGAAACCCACGCTCCAAAGAGGGACACAGAGGTAGCCCGGAAAGGTGTGGCCACCTAGAAGAAGCATGGAATTTGCCCAAAATTCGTCGTCAGAGACTGCTTGAAAAAAACAGGATGTCTTCTGGATTCTATCTGAAGACTGTCTAGGGCAGCAGGCTCAGGGTCAGTCTGAGGACTCCTGGATGAGGTTCTGAAAGCCTTTGTTAAAAATCTGCCCCAAATTTGTGCACAAGATCGTGTCTGCTAAGGAATAGTGTAAGTTGGCTAAGAGAAGTGTTTTCCTTCTGCATTCATAAAGATAAAACCTCTGTCATTAGGAAGAGTGGAGATGCAAGATAGAAAGTAATTGAAGATAAAGAAAAGTTGAAAGCTCTGATTGGCTTTTGAAGGGTAACAGAACTGAGTTGGCTTACAGTTTCAATTTCCCAATTCCTGTAAGATTCAGCAGAACTCTAATCTAACTTGCCATTTACTTTTGAAATCCAATAGTTGAAGGCTTTCAAAACAATTTAAATCAGTTTTAGTGAATTCTGTTGCAACCAATCAGACTTTAAAACTAATTTTTGATGTGCTAAAACACCTGATTCTCACACATAAAAAATGTCTTCATTTAAAAAGAATCTCAAAGAATGTGGTTTTATAATAAATTTCAAGTCGTTAAAAGAACCCCTGTGTGCTCATGTATTATTGATTTGCACAATTATGAGGCAAGCAGAGGACTGTATTTTGCACCAGTAGCATTGTTCTGTCAATGCTAAGTGCAACAAAGCCCCTCACTCACCTCCCCTTCTGAAATTATGCCTCTGATTTTACATAGCTGATAACGTAACCATTTGGGAACATAGCTTATTATGACCATAATTTGAAAAATTCAACAGGGACTGTCAGAACTTGAATTTCAAAATGATATCTACAGATAAAATCAGGAGGAGGGCCACCCTCCCCTTGCTCTCCCCTCATCCCCCCTTGCTCTTACCTCATCCTCCTCTTAACCCCCCTCCCCGCACTTACCCCTCACCCTCTCCTTTTCCTCTCCTTGGTTGTTCCTATGCTTCAGTTTTTGAAGTAAGCACTGTTAATTGTTGATGTGATTTTCATTATCCTGTCTTCCTGAGAAAATATGATTTTTTTGCTCCTTTTCTAAGTCCTTACCAAATACATTACTAAAAAAAGATAGAAAAAAAAGATACAAAATTTGCATCTTATGAAAGAAATGAATGTTCCTAGTCTCCATCAACACTGGCCCTCTTATTTTCTTTCTCTCAAATTTGAATATAAACCCCCTAGGCTTGGTGCTTTGGTGCTTGTTCTTGGAGTGTCTGGGATCTGTCAGCTGTATGACTTCCAATGCTTTTCCTTCCTTCCCTCTTCCTGGCCCCATTGTTCCTTGTGTATACCCCCCCCCCCCTTTTGTAGCCATCCAGCAGCAGTTGGGTCTAGGTGCATTCCCCTTCTTCCTATCAGTTTTGGGGGTTTGTGATGCCATTTCCTTGGGCTCAGGGATTCCTCCCTTGGTTAGATAGTCTATCACTGAGGCATTCCTTATTTCTGTCATGGGCTGTAGAGATCCTGAGAATTTCTGTTTTGAGTTTTTCCCTAGAATCCTCACATTTCTGCTTGCAGATAGAAAAACCTATCTGTTTTTCCAGGCTGTCTGAGTTCCCTTTTGAACCTCAGCATGTCACTCACTGCTTTAACATTTCTGTTGGACACTGCCCATTTCCCTCCCATGTCTAATCGGTTCTCACACTTGTTCAGTCTCTTCAAATGGTTTTTCTCTCTGCCCTTTGGCTTTCCTTTCTTGTTGAACAGAGGACATGAAGTACTGTGTAGAAAAAAAGAGCTCCAATAAGCATAGCCCTGGTGGTGAGATGGTAGAGTGTGGGAGAAGGAGAGCGTGTTATTGTCCTATGATTGAGTCTTGGTCTTAGGCAGGGCCTGGGGGACAGCCAGATTTTGAACTTTATCCATTTCCCAGTTCAGCCCAAGAGAACACCTTCACCTATAAATGGGGCACAATGGCGAGAGGGCCTAGAGTTCCGTCTCTTCTCCCTGCACCCCCTATCCCCACGCAAAACAGAGGACTGTGATGTACAATGGATTATCAGGCTGAGGAGAGGGCTCATTCAGTAAAGGTTCCAAGAGCCCAGGTAAGAATGCCAGATGTGGCGCTGTGCAGCTGTTATCCCCTCGCAGAGGTAGAAAACAAAGGATCCCCAGAGCTTCCTGGCTAGCCACCCTAGCCTAATCGGTGAGCTCCAGGCCAATGAGAAAGCCCGTGGCTAGTGGGATCTCATTCCTGTACACAGATAGCTCCCAGGTTGTCCTCTGACCTTCAAACACATGTACATGTTTGGCAACCCCCACAGCAAGTACTCTGTCTGTCTGTCTGTTGGTTTGTCAGTCTGTCTCTGTCTCTCTATGTGTGTGCCTCTAACACACACATTTATCGTCAGCATCATAATTATGATGATGATAATTATAGTTTAATTTCCTCCTTTCCATAGCAGGATCAGAAGCAAAGCCTTTGTCTGATATTCATTGTTAGTCCCTGGCACAGTTTATAGAAGTAAACCTCGAAAAAGCTCAAGGAGATCCCCGAGAGATTTTAACTCTCAGATTGTCAGCACTGATCTTCCAGAAACATGTTGGCTATCAGTGAATTTTGTCCCTTCATTAGAGCCCACAGAGGCTCCGGCTCTGGTGACTCGTGATTCTCTCTGGTAACAAAGATGTTTAAGCGATGAGGATTGTGGGAGGGTAAGACAGAGGCACAGTGAGGAGAGGGGCTAATTACCACTAATGATGTTTGAAAAGGCCGTATGGAAATGTGAAAATGTGCTATTTTGTAAACATATATTTGTGCAAAAAATTGTATGTGTGTGTGTGACAGAGAGTCAGAGAGGGGGGGAGAGAGGGAGAGAGGAAGAGAGAGGGAGAGAGAGGGAGCGAGAGGGAGAGAGAGAGAGAGAGAGAGAGAGAGAGAGAGAGAGAGAGAACATTCCAGAGATCCGTTTCTTCACAACTGGGCCCTCGGCCAAGCTTCTAAGGCTTCTACCACCTTGCAGGAATGCCATCTACTTATGCATCTGCCCAAGGATTAAATCACAGGTGAGGTTAGAGAGCCACCCTGTTCCAGACACTGCTCAGAAGCACACCTCTGAGCACTGTGGCATTGGTAAACAAGCCCTTAACACATGAGACTCTGGGGACCATTTCCTAGCTGAACCATAACATGAAGTGTGTGCTTGTCTCAGAACCCTGGAGCTTAGTGGAGAGCCGCTGCTACCACTCTGAAAATAAAAGGGGCATGCCTGTGTAAACATTTGCTCAATATGAGTAGTAATGAGAGAATACAGAACTCAGGAGACCAGGTAGGCATTAGCCTGAAAATTGGAAAGAGTTAGAAAGAACCCAATGGCTCTTCCCCACTTTTTCTTCTAACCAATTTAGTATGTCTGGTTTTATGTTGAGGTCTTTGATCCACTTGGACTTTAGTTTTGTGCAGGGTGAAAAATATGGATCTATTTGCATTTTTCTACATGTAGACATCCAGTTAGACCAGCACCATTTGTTGAAGATGCTGTCTTTTTTTCCATTTTATGGTTTTTGGCTTCTTTTGTCAAAAATCAAGTATCCCTAGGTGTGTGCGTTTATTTCTGGGTCTTCTTTATTTCTGATCCACCATTCTGTTTCTATGCCAGTATCTAAAGATACACACGGTATATACTCACTTATAAGTAGATATTAGACACATAATATACGATAAGCACACTGAAATCTGTACACCTAAAGAAGCTAAGCAAGAAGTAGGAGCCTGGGTAAGATGATCAAGCCTCACTCAGAAAGACAAATGGGATGGATACTGGAAGAAGGAGAAAACAAGAAGCAGGACAGGAGCCTACCACAGAGGGCCTCTGAAAGACTCTACCCAACGGTGTATCAAAGCAGATGCTGAGGCTCATAACCAAATTTTAGGCAGAGTGCAGGGCATCTTAAGAAAGAAGGGGGAGTTAGTAAGACTTGGAGAGGAAAGAAGTTCCACAAGGAGAGCAACAGAACCAAAATATCTGGGCACAGGGGTCTTTTCTGAGACTGATACTCCAACCAAGGACCATTTATGGAGATAACCTAGACCCCCTGTAAAGATACAGCCCATGGCAGCTAAGTGTCCAAGTGGGTTCCCTAGTAAGGGGAACAAGGACTGTCTCTGACATGAACTCCGTGGCTGGTTCTTTGATCACCTCCCCCTGAGTAGAGAGAAGCCTTGCCATGCCACAGAGGAAGACAATGCAGCCAGTCCTGATGAGACCTGATAAGCTAGGGTCAGATGGAAGGAGAGGAGGTCCTACCCTGTTAGTGGACTTGGAGAGGGGCAGAGGAAGAGATGAGGGAGGGAGGGTGGGATTGGGAGGAATTGAGGGAGGGGGCTACATCTAGGATACAAAATGAATAAACTGTAATTAATAGAAAAAAATAAAAAAAAGAAATAGCCCAATGAGGAAAAATTATTGAAGTCAGTTTCAGTGTAGCATACAGGCTTTTCTCACAAACAAAGTTTGCCGAGTGTGACATATGTTCCTTTAGTAAGTAGAAAGCATCTCATCCTGTGGTGTTTATACAAAGCCAGATCCCCAGCTAACTAGTTGGGATGCTGGTGAAGAAATTCAAAACATAGATGGCTAAGTGAACACCTGGGATAGCAATGGATCAAGATTCTGAAAAGCTCATTAAGTGAACAGATTTTTTTCAGGGATTACTGTCATGACTGAATGTAGATCAGCTGAGAACAAGATCACTTTAGCTCTTGATCCTGCATTAGTCCTAATATTCATGCAATCCCATCATTCTTATCTTTCAAGAAAGCCCCTAGTTGTCCTATTATACTGACTTCCAATTTCTTATCATCTGACTTTTTCCCATTGCCATTCTTCAAATGAATTGACTAACAATTGTGGATTTCTTTTTTCTTTCCCTCTTTTTCCTTTTTTTCTTCCTTCCTCCCTCTCTCACTCTCTTCCTTCCTCCTTTCCTCCCTTCTTATTCTTTAATTTTACACAAGTTTTTTGAGACCAAATTTCTAGGCTGAACAGTTCAAGGCTTGCTTCAAACTTAGGGCCTCCCTTCTCCTACCTCCACTTAAGTTCTGCCAGCTGTTTCTCTTTAAACATGCTTGTGATTGTGTAAAATGGACACCCAGTTTTTGTCCTCATTTCCTGCTAGATAGCTTCTAAAACACTTGGAATCTTGGGAGGGATAAAGTGTCTTTGGGATGCCCAGTACATGGGGTTCCTAGGTAGCTGGGAAAAAAAGAAAAAAAGATGTTAATGGTCTAGGATTTTCAACCTCACCTGCCAACCTCTGGGGAAGAGAGAGGAGCAAGAGTTGTGGAGTTGATTGCCAGGTGATTTATTCAGTTACATCTCTTGGAATGAAGCAGTCATAAAATCCCCCCCAAAAAACTGATTTTACAGGGGCCCCGGAAAGCTGAACAAGAGGATGTCTCCCTAAGAGAGAGGATAGAAGCTCCAGGAGCCTTCCTAATGGTTTGTCCATAAAGCTTTCGAACATCAATGCTTCTTTGCATCCATTAGTGTGACCTTTCTCATAGATGGAAAGCAAGTTGGCAAGGAAAGGGTTTGTTTCAGCTTATAGTCACTGATGAAGGGAAGTCAGAGCAGGAACTCAAGGCACAAATCAGGAGGCAGGAACTGAAGCAGAGTCACAGAGTGCTGCTAACTGGCTTGTTTTCCAGGCCCACCTGCCCAGAGGTGGCACTGTCCCCAGGAGCTGGGCCATCCCACATCAGTTTTTAATCAAGAACATACCCTGCAGATTTGCTCACAGGCCAATATTATGGCAGCATTTTTTTTTTTTTTAATATTAAGATTTCCTCCTTTCAGATACGACAATGTTTGCGTCGAGTTGACAAAAAGAACATGGCCATTCTGTGTTGAGGGCAAAGAAAAAGAACACTTTGTGGTTTAGCTTTTCTTACGCTCAAAGTGTCAGTCTCTATTTCTAGGCTGCTTGCTGTTTTGGTGTCTATAACTATCTTCCCATCATTTTCCTTGGAACATGCAGAAGACTGGTTCCAGTGTACAGAGTGGAGCCCTCCCCCTCAGCTGGCTTCTCCCTTGGTTTCTTCTAAGGACTCCACTTTAATGTATCGTGCAAACAAACACTCTGCCAGCTCCGTTTTCCTAGCCTGCCTGTGTTTTTATTCCCCAAGCTCCACACGTCACTACATTGTTTCTGTCCTTTCCTCTCCAGGCCCTTTCTGGACATTAAGTAGGTTTAACACCTGCAGGGCTAGATGTGTTCGTTTCTCTCATTTTCCTGCTTATGCTTCTTGGCCTTTGGTTTCTCATTCACGTTAGGTTCATTGTGTCATCTTCAAGCACACTCGGTCTGTTGACGCTCTTCTTCCTCATCCTTGCCTCTTTGTGCCCTCCCACCCTAGCTTCCTCTCCGCTTTCATGCCAAGTGTCCTATTGCCCCGACTCCAAACGTCTTCTGACCCCTCTTACAACTCTACTATTTTTAAAGTAAATTATGGCAAGGAAGTTAGTTGAAATAGATGCTGAAAGCAAAAGCTAGAGGGGGTAAGCTCTCCTTTAAATGATGCCAAAACCATCTTTGCCTAAAAGGTTCGCAGGACATGATCTGTTAGCGCTGCGAAGTGACGGCCACCTGGCCGCAGTTGTCTCTTTAGTTCTTACGCTTTCACTCAGTGTTTGTATTTTGTTTTATTTTAAATTAAAATGTATTTACATCATCCCCTCCTCCTCCCTCGAATCTCTCCCATATTCCCCTACTCCTGCTCACATTCATGTTTCTTGTTCTTTAATTAGTATCACTACACATATATAGGAATAAATATCTAAATACAATTTGCTGGGTTAATTTAGTGTTGCTTGTTGGGGTTCATATTCTGTTAACGATATTTTACTTTGTGAACCTGATTTCAGCTTTTACTGTCACAAATTTATGGAATATTTGTCATGTGAAAAGCTTGTTCTTCCCGGTGGTGTGTGTTTGTCTGTGTCTGTGTGGGTGTGGATGTGTCTGTGCACACATGTGTGCAGGACAAAGGAGGGCATTTAACATCCTCCTCCATCTCTTTCTGCCTTATTCCTTTGAGACAGGGTCTCTTCCTGAACCTAGGGCAGGCGTGCAGCTTGGCTAGGCCGGTGGCCAGCGAGCCCAAGCCATCTTTTTGTTTTTACCCCACTCTCACACCCTCCAGAGTACTGGGGTTACAAGTGTGTGTGAGACTGTGCCCAGCTTGTCTGTGGGCGCTGGGTTCTGAGATTAGATTCTCAAGGTTATAGTGACTAACTGCAGAGCCATCATTCCAACCCTCTAATTTCTAAGTTTTCTAAGTTTGTTTGTTTTACTTATCAACTTCATAATCTCACTACATGTGACTGCAAAGCAGAGACAGATATTGTCAGTTGATAGGTTAGGTCATTGGTGTTTAACAAGATTAGGGGATGCTACAAAGACTAAAAGAAAAAACAAAAAGGAGTAGCAGGATGGCTCAGTAGGTTAAAGCACCTGATGCCAAGCCTAAAAACCTGAGATTTATTCCTGGGAGCCCTCAAGTTTTTCCCTGACTTACACATCTGTGCTGTGACAGATGGGTATAAGCATTCGCGCGCGCGCACACACACACACACACACACACACACACACATGCACACACACACACTTAAATTTTAAAACATAATTGTAAAAAAAAAAAAATTCAAAAAACTGTAGGATGCAACCAGAACTCACTCTTGTATCTTTTGTTGCCTAGTCCAGTGCTCTTTCAATTTAGGCATAATTCTGCTTAAGATGATTTTACCTGTAATGTTTTAAAATCTGTTTTAGAATTCACTTCTCTCTCAAGCACTAATTGTAATTTGTTTTGGTTTCAAGTAAACAATCAAACAACTGAGTCATATTGAACTTGGAGGCCCTTCCCCTGTTCTCAACCTATTTCCCAGGCAGCTGTTTGCAATGAGTAAGACTCCTGCCAGAGCTTATTGTCAGCTTGCTGAGTGTGTCCAGAAAGAGTGCACTTCTAGCTGACCAGGGTGTTTGCGAGTGAAAAAAGAGCTGCTCCATCATAATTCTCCCTTCTATTTTAATGCCTGCATGACTAGAAAGGCTGTCATTTGTCTCCTACGTCAGACAAACAGCTTTTGCTTAAAGGATTTTTAACCTGGTACCTGATGACTGAAAAATCATGGTAAGGTTATTCTAATCCTGGCAGCATGCCTTCTTTGTAACTCTACAGTGTCTTGGCTTAGTTCTGAGGTTTATTACTAATGAAATTACATTTCTTTTTGGAGTAAGAGTGAGAACCTTCTTTCTTTTTTGCCAAATATGCCTTATTAGGAGTGACTTCTGAGTTTTACAAATATTGTTAAAATGCTGCCAAATTTTAGTTTCTTCATGTATTTCAAAAATAAGTTTTGGAACAAATATTTTTAAAGCGCTTTGTTGATAGTGATAAACTTTGAATGAAAACCAGAATTAAAGCTTTGCATATTTTTATGTTGATGATTGCAATGAGAATCACCACAGACACAGTTACTTTCTTTGTGTTAAATCAATATCCAGTTGCCTTTTTTTTAATCTTTAAAAAAGAAATTATGATTATCATAAGCCCTGGGTGTTGGGGGATGGGATACATTTTGGTCCTAATAATGTAAGTAAAAAGTTTCTGAAAAATAACAGAATAAAAGGTATTTTTAAAAGCTTTTACTCTAGGCTACCATAATGAAGAAAAAGTGTTCCGAATGTGAACTGACGAAGTACAAAGTAATGAATATTTAATTTGTATAATTTACCAAAGTGCTTTTAGAAATCAGAGCTACATTCTTCATAAACATAATGTTCATTAAGCCTGAACTGTAGCTCACATGCAATTACCACATCGTTCCTGTACCACTTCAGCTTCGCGGGGTGTTGAATAAAACCCCTCTGAGAATTTCCTGTGGGCCAAGGGAGGAAGGAAGGGAACTTGTGGCTACGGAGTTTGAATGGCGAAAGAGGCCTGGAGGACAAGAGATTGAGGGCAGAGCAGCCAGCACTTGCCTAGGAGCCCACTGGCTTGTCCATGGCTACCTAGACCCTTGGGCAAAAGTAGTTTGGAAAGAGAAAACAAAAAACCAAAAACAAACAAACAAACAAACAAGAAAACCAAAAAAACAAAAACCAAAAAAACCCAAATTAGTCTGATGAAACCTTATCACGCTTTTAAATATAAAAGGAATGCTACTTGAAATTTGACTGATAAGTTATCAGATCAGGCAGTGCAGTGTGCAGCAGAAACCGACCTGGGTGTGACATGAATTTTAATAGAGCAGTAATGTAGCTGAGACTTCAGAGCCCAGGACCCTGACCCTTGTCCTCATAAGGTCTGACGTGGGAAATGATGGCCTTTTCTTCTTCTCCTCCTTCTCCTTCTTCTTCTTGAAGCACATCTCTTTCTCTCTCTCTTTCTCATTCTTTTATTTTAAAACTTGGCAGCCATATTATCATTATCAACAAAGCTCTTTAAAAATATTTATTCTAAAACTTATTTTTGAAATATATGAAGAAACTAAAATTTGGCAGCATTTTAACAATGTTTGTAAAACTCAGAAGTCACTCCTAATAAAGCATATTTGGCAAAAAAAAAAAAAAAAAAAGGTTTTTCAGCTGTGAAACTTGCTCTTCTCTTCCTGGTGCCTCATTTATGGTTTTTCTGATCAGCTGTTCGGGTCTATATGGTTCATTCTCACCTAGAAGTCACTAAATAGTGGTCAGAGTTAATGGGCCTGTTCCTCCTGCCTTCAGCATAGCACACCAGGGAGAACCTCAGAGCTTTGCAGAACAGAGATGTCCTCTTAGAAAATGGCCTGGACAAACGACTTACAAGCAGAACTATAGGACAACCTGAGCTGTGCAAAGAGTTAGGGTGTAAAATGGAAATACTGGATACTGAATTAATATGAAAACATTAGTGTGTGTGCGTGCCAAAGGTTTCCATTAAAGTGTCTAAAGAAAAATGATTTTGACAAATGATGCTTTTTATGAATAGAAACATGAAACCTGCTGCATTTGGCATTTTGTCTTTTCATTGCTGAGAGGAAAGGTAAATTATCTTTGCTGTGAGTCACCATATCTAGACTCCTGTTCTCCATCAGGACAGTCCATTAGTTGAGACATCCACCTGGAAACATTTGGTGACAGCTGGCTGCTGTGGCCCTCAGGGAGCCTGCCTACTTGATGTAGGTCCTGCCTCAGTAAAGGGAACCTGCCTCAGGAGAGTGTTTTAGCAACTGTAGGTTTTCATTTAAGAGATCTATTGGCAGGAATCTTTCATTTGGCTTGTCATGGGGATAAGTAGAAAAATGCAAGCTCATTTCAGTGCATAGGCAAGCTTTCTAAGTAAAACAGCCAACGCAAGTGGACTAAATTGAAGGTAGAATATTAGAGTCCGCACAAGAATATTACACATTTTAAGGCCAAGCATAGAAAAAAAAATGCTCACCTTAGACAACTACTCAGTAATGCATAGATCTCCCCAACTTTGGTATAAGTGGAGAAGACTTAAGAGAACTTAAAGGTATTGAATGTAAATCACTAGCTGAGCGTATCTCACAGTTGCCTGACGGCGTAGGCCTGCAACGAGATCTTTGTGCTGTTACATTGTGTGAGTGAGTGAACGAACCTGCAAAGGGAGACGGGAAGAGAAAACCTCAGAGCTAAAGAGAAGAACAAGGAGTGGCGTGAAGTGTAGACAAGTTGCCAGCCAATGAAAGGAAGAAGGTGGTTCATATTTGAGCAGCATTTCTTTTCTCAACTACATAGGAGGTTGGACATCCTTTGCTGAATGTCAAGGAGATATGTAGGGCTTTGGAAGAGTGAGACAAGCAGGAGAGATTTATATCAGAAACTGCATGAAATGAGAGTCAACCAGAGACAGTGTTTGGTAGGTCGGCTAACTCACCTGATGGTTGCAGAAGCAGTATTATTGTCATCTGAAAACACTCAGCAGTTAATACTAAGAGAGGAGTTGCATGATTGGCATTTGAATATTTTCAGGTTCTAGATGAACTTAAAAATTCCAATAGCTGACACATACATAGGATGCATGTGGGGGGCATAACATGTTTTGAGGCAAAATTAGGGTGGTCTGGTATGTATTTCTGACATTTGCATCTTTGGCTTTCGTGACTGTTCTCGTAATTTCATGGTCTTATTCAACAGACTCACTCTTAACTGATGTTGCCTGATACTAATATAGTAGGTAGTGTATTAGTCGAAATGACTCTACCAAAGAATTAAATAACAAAAATATAATAGGCAAGATTTTTAAAAATCTTAAAACATGATAATTTAGCCTTCATTATTTTTAATGTAGAGCATAGGCTTGGGCCTATGTTCCCTGTTACACTAATTACAGTCAAATGATTGTTTTCTTCTCTTGCACATATAATAAATCACATATTATGCATATAATATGACTAGAACAGAATAGTTATGTCACATATCCATGTTACCTTATTTTGCTTCTGGAACATCAGAAATTCTCCTGCTATTGTAAGTCATGTTTTCCTTGATAAACTTTATCTCAGATGCTTAAAAGTTATGCAGAGTTCCTTTTGGGAGGAAGTCAACCTCTCATACTCAAATATGAGTCATGTCTATGTAATTCTGGTTCTAGTGGCTATAAAATATAATAGTGTACTCTGGAAATTATTGATAAACCTTGGTGCCAATTTGTTCTTGAGTTTTGAAACAGGGGGGCCCTGCTTTTCCTGTTGCCTCTATTTGTTCTCACACCTTTTATACACCAGCTCACTAAAAAATAATGAAGCAAGTTTATGGTGACATGATGTCATAATCAAAAATGCAAAACTAGCTAAAGGCATTTTGAAAAAAAAAACATGTAGAAGCCTACTTCTATAGAATATTTCTAAAACATGTGTGTGTGTGTGTGTGTGTGTGTATGGAGTTACCAGGTAATGGGGGAGGGCAATACCCCATGTAGATATCACATGACACCAAATAATAATCCTAGAATCCTAGTACCAAGAATGAGTTCTTAGTCAATGGTGTAACATAGATACCCCCAAATATTACAGGCTAGTGCTGAGACTATTGGTTTTTCTCCAGAATTTGATGATAAGATCCTATTGGTGAAGATACCACATACTTGAATCATAAAACTTGGAATCTAAGTGGCTCTTAGCTAGAAGTTTTACTTCTGCTGGCTAACATTTACAGTTCTGGAAGGTGCTATGCTCACTATCAGAAAAGAGAAGTAATCATCAATATCAACTAGTGTGAAACCTGCAACCTATAATGATGACTGGCCTGACAAGATATGCCCACTGTTGCAATAGTGGCATAAATGTACTTGAGCAACCAATCACTTTTTGACTGCCTTTAAGGCCCACTCCATGAGGTGGAAGCCATACTTACACTGGCAATGAAATCAAGATCCTGAGGGTGGATAAGTCATGGTCCCTTTGGGAAAACCTAACTGCTATTATTCTGTTAATGAACATAGCAATAAAATGAATCCTAATGCCATGTTGCTATACCTATAAGTAGTTTATCATTCAACCCTTATTAGATGAGCTTCTTTTGGCAATAGATGACAGAGAACCTCACAAGTGAATAGAAGACTTGAACGTCCAAGGCTTGGGGGATCTATGCAGGAGAGGGAGAAAAAGATGGTAAGATCTAGAGGCGGTAATGACTTCAAGGAAATCGTAGAGTCTAGATATAATAGGTCAGGTGAACATATGCACCCACAGTGATTGTGGTAGCATGCACAAGAACTACACAAGATCAAGCTAGACAAAAATTTCATTATGGAGACGGATGCAAAGTCCCACCTCTAGCTGAGGAGCTGTTGTGTTTGATAGCTGCTGATAGAGGAAACATCAGCTTTCTTTAATTGTGTGATACCTGGTATATTGACCCACACCTAGGAGTAGTTGGCCAATGCAAACTGGGTGCTGGGAATTGAACCTGAGTCCTTTGCATAGACAACAAATGGGTGGGTACTCTTAACCACGGCTTCAACTCTCCAGCACCTAGTTTACACATTTTAAAAACTTATGAGGAGAAATAGCCTGTATGATATTATCTTTGTATAAAAAAAGACCAGAGTCAGAATGACTTGAGTCTGAACCTCATCCGTGCCACGTGTTAGCTGAGTGGCGATGTGAAAGTTAGCTTATGTCTCTTCTCTGAAAGAAAAGTAAAAATCCTGCTTTCACTGTAATGAGTTACTATTTTTGCTTACATGACCTGGAGCAGGTGCTCTTCTTAGACTTTAATTAATTGCTTATTTGCTTTACTGGCTCTTTCTTCAAAAATGCCATTGCTTTCTCCTACTCTGCTCACTGTAAGTGGTACTCACAGCCATTAACTGGCTACGATGCTATTTAAGCAAGACGGCTTTCTGATCTTGTCATTCCTGTTCTTAATTGTGTGAGGAAGTTCATAGATGTGTTGTTTCTCTCACTCCAGCAAGAATCCACAGAGAGTGCATTAGAAAAATTTTCTTTCATTTTTGTAAATTGCTACTCCCTGTTTATGTATTCATTTTATAGGTTGATTCATTTTTTATTGTTAATTAAGCCCTTAAATTACCTTCTAAATCGAAATTAAAGTAAAATGTCAAAGGCATTTAAATTTCAAAACTTGATATTCCACATGTACAATGATTCTCAGAGTATTAAAAGTAAGACAAAAAATCTTGTTAATGTTAAGTCCTAGACACAGAAATAAAATTAACTTGTGAGATAAGCTAACTGTATCATAGCACATATTACTTGGGGTGGGAGACAAATAATTTTACCTATAACAAGACTGTTGGGGGTCCCGTGTTGAAAGAGTGGGGTGTGAGAAAAATAAATCAGGTTGAGGCAAATAACAAAAAAGAAGTGCCTCTCCTCATTTCAGACTGGTTATAAAATGTTTTTAATCATAATCTCCAGTTAGAATTTTATATTTATTTTTATCACTTGTTAGCATATTCTTGCTCCTTCTTGGGAATAAATGAGCTGTTTGGGCCCAAGCCTTTTCATTTTGCAAAATTACCATCCCTTTGCCTCTCCCCTGCTGTTCCATCTCACTACCTAATATTTGTTAACTATGGAAAAAAATTCCTGGTTTGCCCTGCTTTTCAGGTGTAATATGGAAGGACTAATGACAAACATTTTTCTTGCTTATTCAACAGAAACTGTTAAAATGAAATGAGTGAAATGTTACCTACTTAAACTGAAAGCTGCCCAAATATTTTTACGGAAACTTTTTTTTTTTTTAAACTAAATAAGCTGACCTTCCTTTTTTTTTTTTTTCAATACCAATTTATCAAATTTCCCCAAAAGCTAGTTATTTGTAGTGGTAAGCTCACCATATCAACCAGGTTTTCGCAGCAGCGTTAACCATCTGGACTGTGAAAGAATTGGTCCAATTTGAGGTAAGGAGCACAGGCTCTGTGTTGCAATCTGTCATCCCACGTCACTCACCATCCAGACTGTCCGTGAACTGGGTCCTTGGATGGATGAAGTCGAAAGGCAGAGGGGGCTCTGACAGTGTTCAGTTTATTATTAAGCAGGGAACAGTCTCCGTGGAAGGGCTCTGCTCAAGTCTGTCGTCTGGGCACTGAGTAAGGATGCTTCTGGCTATGGTAAATTACTCTCTACTCATGATTGGACAATAAACTCATTAAACTCAGAGAGCTACATACTAGACGAAGACATGAACATAGGCAAGACTGATTGAGAAGGATTCAAAGGCGAGGGGAAGGAGAATGGGGGTGAAAGTGCACAAAAATTAATTATGTAAGTGCACGAAACTGTCCCAAACCTTCTGCTCTGACTTAAGTTCATGGCCGCCTGCAAACTGTGTCTCTCAGAGCAGCCTGGCAATAGAAAGCTCCTTCCTATCCCATCACTGTCTGGTGCTCTAGATGACAAGTTCACTGCTCTGTCCTCAGTCTTCCTCCACTCTAATTCCACCTACTGCTTTCGATCGCCATTGCTCTGGGAAATCAGGAGCCAGCCTCTGGTTGCTGCAGAGCGTTGTCCCCCGGCCTTCTCATCTGCTTGCCACACTTTGACTCCTCTCCATTTCAGTGTGTGAAAGCCAGAGAGGGTTCCCATTCCTGGTGCATCAACTCCCATTTCCCCTCACATATTCAAGATACCAACCCGGCGTCTCCTCTCCCTCTCCTCTGTATCCTTCCCTACTCTTCATTTATTGAATTATGCAATTAGTAAATAGGAATTAGTAAATAGATATTTCATGATCTACTCCATCTCTGACCTCATTTTTCTATTCCCAAAAAACTCCAGGGGGCTTTCATCTCTCCTGTTTCATGAAATGTCTCCTGTCATTGTTGACAACAACCTCTATGTTGCTGAATCTAATAATCCAATGGCTAATGTGACCTATCAGAAGGACTTGACAAGGCTGCCACTTTCTCCTTAAAGATGAGTTTAAACCTCACTTGCACTTGGTTTTTGCAACATGACACACTTGTGGGTTCTCCTCTAAATCAAAACTGCTTCTTCCTAAGTCCTTTCTTGGCTGTCCTCTTCAGGCCTTGAGCTTTTTTCCTTTTTTAAACAGATGTTGTGCCTCTGTTGATGATGAATAAACCTCTCTTCTTCTCCAGATTCATCTGTCTGCATTTCAGTGTTTGTGCCTCATGGAAGTTTTAGTTTTGTGTTTCAGAACCAAACTCTTGGTGCTCCTCTTCAACTCATTTCCAAAGCCTTTTATATACAGTAGCAAACTGTCTCCAACTTATTTTCTCTCTAATTCAGTTCTCTCCATTCAACTAATCAGTGAATCCCCTTGCTTGTATCTTCAAAAGAGAGCTGGAATAGGACGTGTGCTACCATAGTTTAGACATCATCTTTTCCTGTCCTAACAAATAAGGCTATTCTCCTAGTGGTCTTGTCTTGTCTACATCCAACCCCAGCAACAGAAAAGACCAGAATAAAACCTCATTTTCCTGGGCTTCTGACTAGTCCATGGTCATGGAGTGTAGGTGTAAGCAATAGTTGTCTGTGGACTCCGAACGGACTTCTCCTTTGTCGATGACTATCAGATGAATGTTGTCACAGTAGAGCCACAAGCAAAGGTAGCCTGTATTGCTTAATTACCACACAGTGGGCATCTGCCAAAGACAGTACTAGACTTCCATTATATTCAGTAATAATTCAAGTAGATTGTCTTCCTGACACACACACACACACACACACACACACACACACACACACACTCGTTTTTACTTCTAAGCACAATGGAAGCATTTACTGATGACCGATTGTATCTGGTACATGGGAGACAAGTAATAAGTGTATGTGGGATGAATGAATGAAGCTACTTTCCTCTAATTAAAAACTCGAAGGTTGGCAACTGCTGATTAATATGCTAATAATAGAATGTGTAAAGAATAACATCAGAAATTCACATGTGGCTTACTTATAATGCAAAAGTCATACATAAAAAAACTGCCAGCAGGAATTGGATTCTATATATAACTTAGGTCCAAAAAAAAAAGCAAAATATAAACTCTTTAACTACTTACAATTAAAATAAACAGTAGTAGACAAAGGCTGTTTTTTTATGCAATTGAAACTATTCATTTTAATAATATATCTATGATAAAATCTTAAAAGGATATTACACAGCCCATTAGTATATAACAATTGATGTATAAATATATTGCACAATAATAGACTGGGAAATGAGGTAGAGATTATGTCTGTTGTGGTATAAAGGGGCAGAAAATAAGTGATTATGAATGCCTACTTAATGTTAAAGCTGCCACCCACTCCAAAGTATTGGTTATTTATATAGAATTATTAACATCATGGTATTTTCATATTCACAATTAATCAGGAGACTTCAAGATTTAATGTAAAGACATCAAAATCAGATAATAAAAGTTCTTGGAAATACAACCTACTAGTGAAAGTGCAGTGTTATTAAATGAATTTTTCTTTGTTCGTGTATGTTATTAAAAATGTTTAAAGAAGGTGGCATAATCGGCTACAGAGCTGCACTGGCATATGAACAATGCTTAGGGACAAGCAAGGATAAGAAGGGCTCAGAGCTGAGCAGCAACAGTGTGTACCTGGGTTGTATGAACAGACAAATGACACTGTATGAGAACTGTAGGTGGAACACAAAAGTAGATGTCTGTCGTATACAAGCTCAGAGCCTACTTCTGCCTCACTCTTTGTTTATACTCAGATACCAATACACAGGGGAAATTTTCATCTTGTGTAGAACTGTGACACTGCTGTACACTCTTGGTACTCTGTATGTACGAGCTATTTGTCAGCCATGAGAAGGTAACACCTATGTTTTAGAGAGCTGGTTGTGAGGATGGGAGAAGTAGAATGCTTATGTTCTAGAACTTGCTTTGGGCCATTTAAAAGAATGTGTTTTTGTTTTTTTTTTTTTTTGATTTTTGTTTTTTGAATGCTATTTTTGTGTCAAACAGGATACAGTATTTCCTCAGGTTAACTTCTGGGCATTTTGTGAGCGTGAAGTAAGAAAATGAACATCAAGCATTACAAACAAATCTCTGGATTCAAAAGAATACAGGTTATCACTGATAGCTGATGATCCCCTAGGTTCAGGTGTCGCCCACTGTGGGCATTCCACAAACCTGGCCAGAATCTGATTGCCTTTATTTTATACCACTTATAGAGAGTTTAAGAGCATTATTAGAATGTGATCCACACACAACATTTAACATTATCATTTAAATTCAGAACTGATAAGACTTTCAAGAACAGATGAAATTTAGAGTTTATCTACTGCTGCTAACAAACTGATAATCTTTTGCTCCACTGCTCTTCACCTCTGGTTTTGTTTTTCTAATGAGCATTCAATATGAGCAATCTTTAGCTATTAAAATACTATCATTTAGAGATCCCTGTTTGAACACAGACATCAATGCTCTGATTTTTCTCATATAAAGTTTAACATAAGTTTATAATAGGAGAATACTTTACCAATAAGGGACACAATATACTTTAAGATGCTCCATAAAGATATTCAGGAAGAGTTTCTAGGACTTACAGTATCTCATTGATTTTAGTGTGTTAAGGCCACAGGACCAGTGACAAACTCACTGTAGGAAAATTGCTTCGAGTCTTGAAAGTGCCTGTACCTGCTGCAGTCTTAAGAAAAGAATAATAGAGTATCTTGGTTTTATTATTTTCTTGTGTAGAAAGCTCATTGCCTTTTCCAGTGTATACATGTCTTGTTTTCTTTTTATTCTCTTCCACATGGTGAAGAGCAAGGCATACACAGCAAATTCTGCCCATTGCTTAGACCACAGGCCCTTTCAGTTGGAAGTCTATAAATAAATACAGGTCATTATTATTGTTATTATTATTATTATTTTTGCTAGATACAATAGAAACCCCCAAACATTTTCAATGTGGTCCTCCACCCACAGGTGTTCTTAACTGCTGACAGATTTTTCAAGTGATCTTAACCAAAATCTTTCTTGTCCCGCTGGGTAGGGCCCACATGGAGTATGTAACGGTTCTGGTAAGGGGAGCTGATCTCCTCCTTCAGGAAACATCTTTCACCAGCTAGTCCCAAAGCCAGTTAAAGTTTATTTACATATTCGTTTTTGAAACTGGTCTCACTATGTAACCTAGAATGGCTTGGACATCCAGTCCTCCTGTTTTAGCCCACGCAGGGCTGAGATTGCAGATATGTTCTGCCATAGCAGGCTGCTAGGTGAACTTTAAGCGACTCTCCTCCGAAGGCTTTAAACCCTAATTTGAGGTTATTTGTTACTGATGCCATTGAGAAACTTGGAGAAAAGCCTATTAAATGAAGGAAACTATTTTAAATATTGGATATTTAAGAAGCCAGCTGTGTATAGCTGTGGGTTCTTTATCACTCAGCTAAATTTCTATTCCCTCTCACATTGGCCTGGGTATGCCAATTAATATCTAAGAGGAGTCAATGTTTTTTCTTATTTTTTGTTTAACATGGTCTGAAATTATTCCTACGTCTCAGTCAGTCTAGTATAACCAAGAAGGAAACTATCAGACTGTACCTCTAAGCATCAATGTCTGCCTCCCTGAAGCCAGGAAGTACCACGTGACTTGCTTTTAGTAGCAGAACCAGACAGGGTATTAAATATGTCCCTTCCATGCAGAATGTCAAATGCAGTGTGTATTTCTCCTCTGTAGCAATCTATCAGGACTGCTGCATGCCCTCAAATGTGTCTAAAACGGCCTCAGAGACCAGCTGATTATAATGGAAATGAACTGTGAGTGGGGTATATTAGTCAGGCTTTTTGCCACTAGAATGAAATAATTGACTAAAGCTTTTTATAAAGAAAATAAGGATTTTTCTTTTTTTAAAGCTTAAAGTTCAAAGCCCAAGGTCAAGTGGAGGCCCATTGGCTTGGAAGGATGGCAGCACAAGTGGGTGCACAATATGTGTGTGGAAGAGACATCCAAATGGAAGCCCAGGAAAAGCCCCAGGCCCGTAGCCCCTCAGTGTAATCATTTAAGGACCTTCTTTGACAAGATCCACTCTGGTCCCCACTCCAACAAATGATCAGTGGACCCTCTGCCATAGCTTTCTATTCCAATGCAGTCCCTGGGGCCAAGCTAGGACATACAACTTTAGTTTTTAGTTCTGTCTTTTAAACAATACTTACTCTCTCGCTGTGCTTAATCCTAACAACTAAAAATCATCTAGCACTGGCAGTATTTTAAATTTCATTAGAAATGCTAGGTAAAGGCTTTCAAGTCAATGCGGTTTTGCCTGCATGAAAAGCAAGGAGCTGGTGCACAGATCAACCCCTTCCTAGACTTGGAACAATTCATCAGCCTTATTTGTGGGGGGCCCGCGTTCTCATTTCAAGTAATCACAGTGCATGAGGACATGATTTATCAGGCCTGCCACAAATTATCACTATGCTTAATTTATTCTGAATCTAATTCTCTATTTATATATCCAAATGACAAATACTAAACACAGGGGGGAAATTTGTGTTCAATAAATTGAAATATGATTTGTTGTATGCCTGTGAAATTTAGTGCCCTTTAGCTAAAGAGTCTATTTTTGATAGAACAAAAGGCTTTAATGATTATAACCAACTCCACTTTAGCATTATCTCCCCTTTGAAATATTGTGGTTAAATTTTTCAGTTGTAAGCAATTACTTTTCTTTTAAAAGAATGGCTACCTTTGAGGCTTGCATTAAAGATGATAAAAATTAGTCATCTAAAACCATTTCATTTTTATGAAAAAATAAAACTGATACAATGTTTCTACTCGAATGCTGAGATGATCTGTAGGGGAAATTAGTGGAGCTGCTAATAGTGGCTCCGATTTCTAAGGCACTGGAAGGAGGCAATCAGAGAGCGAAAACAAGATAAATAATCCTTAAAATGGAGCAATTAAATAAAGATCAGTTGTGACAAGATCTTGAAAGAACCCCCAGACTTGGAGAGGCGAGTCTTTCTCTGTATTAATTAGTGTTTCCATCCATAGTGAATCTCCTGAGCTGCAGCCATTTGCCTAGGTGGTAGTGTGATTTCTGTAGATATAAAATACACGCAGCTCCAGATGTACTCTCGTTCAGAAAGGTGGCTTACGTGATAATTCCTCATTTCTCTAGGTATGACTTTGATAATAGCTAGGCTCTCTATCATTTTCTTTCTCAAAATTAAACTATACATATAAAGCATGTGTGTCAAAGCTCCAACTAGCGCAATATATTTTTTTTTTCATTTGGCACAGATACCAAACTAGCTGTTTATTTACACATAGAGCTGCGTGTAAATATGAGATGAAGAATGTCACACAGAGTTCTCTCTGTGGTTATATTCTGCCTCATCACACTCACGCCTCTGTTTCAAACCTCATGAAATGAGTATTATATATTTTGAAGTTAGCAGATGTTGAATGCATTGTACTTACCTCATTTACATATATGGATTAGAATTTTTTTTTTTTACTTTGTTGTGCGCTAGATTGATCTCTTAATTTTGATGATTTGAAACTGTTTTTACTGGGCTTATGAGAAAAAGTCAATTATTTCACTAAGAAATTCATCCATAGAGTGTGCTTCTAGTCATACATAGAATAAATTTGAATGTAGACGTTCCGTTATTCCCTGTCCCATTATAGATAGTCGGGATGATGTTGTTACAGCTTCTTGATTCATTTTGCTTTAAAATTCCATGTAAATGGGCATAAATACTGGTTTTACAGTTTTGTTTAGCATTTTCATGCATATTTATTTTCATTTAAGCAAATATTTCTCATGTTCAAATTCCTTCTCTCCTACCCTGAGAAATTAATAGGGCAGGAAATCTATCTGTAAGCAAAACAGATTTCTAGACTCCATTGACTTTGCTTTGTTTGGAGGTACAGAGCAGCATTCTGGGGTTACCTGCCTTTCTTCAGGACAGAGTTTGGTGAAAACAATAGCCAGGGCTCCATTTGCAGCGTTTCTTCATTCTGGAGTAGCAGCTCTCATGGACCGCTGTCCAGTGCTGGCCCCAGTATTCTCTCTGACAATTTCTCTTCCAGCACCTATTGCCTTAGTCCTTTCCTAGTTCTCAATCAGAGACCCGGGTATCTGCTTTGTAGGCTTCCTGAATCCTGGAGCAGAAAGAAAAATTTTAGGTGTGAAAGCTCTTGAAGACATCCTTTGATTAAGATGTGGCCTTCTTGGAAATCCCAGGGGGCCCTCTCAGTTTTGAAGATGTTTAAACTGATGTAGGAGTTGTGTCATGTGACTCCTTCCACATAGCTATTGTGTGTGATGTTTGATGGTTTCTACCATGTCATTAATGCAAGGGACATGACATATGTTTTCTACTTTAGGGAAACCTTCCTGTTCCTTAAGAAGTGCTCTTTTCAAAAGGGACAGACATTGGAAAAAGGAGAAAACAGGAAACAGGACAAGAGCCTATCAAAGAGGGCTTCTGAAAGACTCCACCCAGCATTGTATCAAAGCAGATAATGAGATTCATAAACAAACTTTGGTCAGAGTGCAGTGAATCTTATGAAAGAAGGGAAACATAGAAAGACCTGGAAGGAACAGTAAATCCACAAGGAGAGCAACAGAACCAAAATATCTGGGCACAGGGGTCTTTTCTGAGACTGATACTCCAACCAAGGACCATTCATGGAGATAACCTAGAACCCCTGCTCAGAGGTAACCCATGGCAGCTCAGCATCCAAGTGGGTTCCCTGGTAAGGGGAACAGGGACTGTCTCTGACATGAGTTCAGTGGCTGGCTCTTTGATCACCTACCCCTGGATGGGAGAGTAGCCTTGCCAGGCCACAGAGGAGGACAATGCAGCCAGTTTTGATGAGACGGGATAAACTAGGGTCAGATGGAAGGGGAGGAGGCCCTCCCCTATCAGTGGACTTGGAGAGAGGTATGAAAGAAAGTGAGGGAGGGAGGGTAGGTTTGGGAGGGGAGGAGGGAAGGGACTACAGCTGGGATACAAAAAATTAATTGTAATAAATACTAAAAAATAAAAATTTAATTTAAAAAGGTGCCTCTTTCCTTCCAGAAGGTTCTTTTCTGCCTTCCTTGTGATTTTTAGATTCATGTCTCCACTGTCTCTACTTGGGAGGCATAAAGCTCTTTTGAACACATGACTGGTTGGAAATTTCTGCTATACAAACTCTTAGGTTACCCAGAAGTCATGACTACCCTTCACTTCTGTGAACCTGTAGTTACGTGAGTTTTAGGTTACCAAGTTATCTTATTTATCTATCACCACCTATCTCAGGGTTTTGTTGTTGTGAAGAGACACCATGACCACGGCAACTCTTATAAAGGAAAACACTTAATTGGGGCTGGCTTACAGTTTCAGGGGTTTAGCCCATTATCTTCATGGTGAGAGGCATGGGATCATGCAGACAGACATGGTGCTGGAGAAGACAAGAGTTCTACATCGTAATCCAAAGGCAGCCAGAAGGAGACTTCAATTCCACACTGGGCAGAGTTTGAGCACAGGAAACCTCAAAGTCCACCCCCACAGCAACACCCTTCCTCCAACAAGGCTGCTTTTACTGCAACAAGGCCATACCTCCTAATAATGCCACTCCCTGTGGGAGCCAAACCTATTCAAAACATCACACCAGGCCCACCAAACATCTTCTGTGAAGAAAGACTCGAGTGAAAAGGAGATCCCAGTCTGAAGGGCAGGGACAGGCACTAACTGTGTCAGTATAGGCTTCCCAGATTTACCTCTTAGCAGAAAGTAATTTCTTCCCTTTCTGTAGCTAACAATTGTCCATTGTTCCATGGTTAGGGGTAGGAGTGTGTGCCCAGCTCTTATCTCCAGGCTGGAATTTGGTCGGACTTGAGCTTGAACAATTTTTGTGCACATTGTCACAACCACTGTTCACCTGTGCAGCTGTCCTTCTGTGTCTATAAGATGTTTTCTTGTAGTTATCTACTGCCTCTGGTTCTTACACTCTCTAAGGCTCCTCTTCTACACTGGGAAGACCTGGGAGGAGACGTGTGCTGTATATGTTCCCTTTAGGGCTGAGAATTCTGCAGTCTCTTCCACTCTGCACCTTGGTCAGTTGTGGCTCCTTGTTGATCTCCATCCTCTGAAAACAGAAGTATCTCAGAAGCGGGTTGCATTGATATCTGATCAGAAGAGTTGCATTGATCTCCGTGAATAGCACTCAGACGTAAAGAGTCTGGTAAGCCTCTATGTGTCTTTGGGCTACTTTATTCTATTTTTTTTTTTCTTTCCAAGTTATCTTCTGTTGTAAGCAAGGATAAAGAGATTATGATGAGCAACTAAGTGATCACATTTCAACTACTTTTAGCTTAGGCCAACTTTCACCAGCTTCCTAATGTCTCTGAACCGCTTACTCTCTGCTTTGAAGGGTGACTATGAAGGTCAGTTTTGACACTTTACAAAGTGCTAACTAGAGTGTCTAGTGCATTATAGGTGTTCAATAAATCACATGCACATATAAATCAGAGTTATTTGCAAGAACAGAACTAATACAGATCACACATATAGTTATTAGAAGAGATCTTTGGGGGGTTGGTGTATGTATCTCCATCCGTACCAGAGATACAGACAATGTGGTAGCTGCTCAGTCCCCGGTGCTGGATGCCTCCAAGCAAAGGGACCAATGGTGTGGTCCTAATCATGGCTTCAGAAGGGGTGTGAAGGCTGAGGTGTCTGTGTGGAAAGGCTAGAGTATTGAGTCCACCAGTGACTCACTACTCAGGATTGGGGTTTGCAGGCACCGGCTGGCTTCCCCTGCCAGTTTTATCCCATTGATGTTCCTAGCGTAGCACATGGTTTGTTGCCTACACTCACAATGGGTCTGTTCCTCCGTGTTTCCAGCCTCGATTTCTCTCCCATGGCAGTCCTCACTTTAAATGCCATCACAGGCACACCCAGAAGTGTGCTTTACTCCCCCCAAGGCATCCCTCAAGCCAGTCAAACTGCCAATCAAGATTAACCACCACAACGTACAGACGTGGGCACACATGAATAGAATACAATTTTCCTGTTACTTATAGGATCTTATAGCTCTAAAGAGAATGATACTTCACAAATTGTATCTTCTGTAAAAAGAATTTTCAATAGTTTTATCTGAGAAAAGCTGATTATTATATTATTAGGGAAAAAACAGCATTGTTCCTTGAGGAGAAGCAACTAAAGTTGGGAGAGACCAAATCTAAACTTAAAATCAATAAATAGTAGAGCTGGATCTTAAACTCTACAGTAGAGGTTGGCACGTTAGCATCTGCAGTCTAAATCTACATGGCTGAAACACGGATCCATCATCACCAAGCACGGGGCTCTCTGACCACCGCTTCCCCGCCCCGCCGCGCCCCTTGCTATAATGGCAGAGTTTGCTATTTTCTACAGACATAGAATGTCCTACAAAGGTCAAGCTATTTACTGTCTAATATTTTAGAAAAAAAAAGAAGGAAAAGAAAAGAACTTTGCTGAGCCCTGGTGTAGAGTAAGTGGAGGAGGAATGAACAGTTCTGGAGTGCATTCAACCACCAACAGCTTTCAGTGAGGCCTCAAAGTCATTGAGTAACTCTGGCCTGAAGCTTCTCATATTTAGAGTTCCTGAATTTTAACCTGAATAACTACCATGTGCATATTTAGCTTCCTATTTACATGCTCAGCAGGAACCCGAGTATCCTTAGGAGAAAATCTGTATACTGAGGTGGTTATGGGAGCTCCTTTTCAGTTCTTGCTTTGCATTCTCTTCTGTCTATATTTTATACCCGGTTTATACTGTGCAAGTTCTCTTGGGTGCCACTATTATGTTGAAGATGCCTCCCAAAATTGCCCTTCCTCATCTATTGCCAACCACATCTAAGACTCTGTTAAGACTTAGCCACCAGCATGCTTCCTGAGTCTGTCTGTAGCTTTCTCTAGAGACCCCACCTCCCTGACAAGATAGTGTGAACAGAGGGGCACACGATTACAAAGTCAAATCAGCTTCTAGCAAATGATGAGCATGAGATTGATGGACTCACTGCTCATACCATGCTGTAACCCAGTGATTTGCAGTCCCCACTCAGAGAGGGGAAGTCCTTAAGATTGGAAGACTCCACACACCCTTGTGATAATTTTGCTGTGCAAAAGATTTACTGTTTTTTCTTCTTCCTCTCTCCTGAACAAATGGGTGTATGTTACAACTTTGATTTAAGACTATTTAAAATTCTCTGAATTGAGGACGATCACCCTTGGCTTCATAATTTATTATAATAAATTGGCACAAAATCAAGGGCAGGTGCGAGTTGATTTAGGCCACTTGTTTCTCCAAAATAAAATGAAACTGCTCCTTTTTCACAGGACTGTGGATAGATAAAAGACACGTGGTACACCTTGGTTTAAAAAAAAAAGTAGTATCAGTCTGGTAAGTGAAAAATAAAAAGGAATGTCAGCTTCTTATTTACCAGGCCCTTGTGCCTGTCTCAATCCCCTGACAGGGAAGATGGGGACAAAACAGTAGCTTCTCCTGAACCTGTTTTGAGGGCTGAATGAAACAAAGCAATGAAAGATGCTCAGTAGAAAGTCTAGCGTAGAAGAACCGCTTGGTAAGGTCACCTGGATGTATGTTTGCTTATTTTTCTATTGACCTTGCTGCGATGACTAATGTCTTTTCTCATGTAAAATTCTCCCGTGAGAAATGACAAGACAATGTGTCTTTGGTTGACCGAAGAAGGCAAGGGTAGAGGACCTTATTTGGTTTTTTCTAATCAACAAAAGCAAGACCGAGATGACCTTGAACTTTGCTATTAAGGGACAGGTAGTTGCCTCCTCCCTCAGTACACTGTAACTTGAAAAGGGTAAGTGTAGCGTAAAAGAAAATTTGTTGTATACATCTGTTGAGATTTCAAAAGCCCCTTAACTCCAAGTTTCCTCACTAGGGTTCCATGGAACTTCTTTAGTTTATGTAACATCCTCTGTTTCCATTATTTTGGAAGAAGGAAGTTTTGCACCCTTTACACAATTCTCACTGTGGTCTTTGATCTGGATATCAAAGGTAAAACTGTAAGCAATATTCAAATGGGCAAGAAATGGTTTAAAATTTTGGGATTTGGTATGAATATAACCACGTCCAAGAACTCCATGCTTTGTAACAATTTTTAAAAATTTTAGAAAAAAAAATAATGAAAAAACATTTCTTGGTATGTAAAGCTAACAAAACTACTTAATAAAATAAATACTTACACATTGGTGGCACGGATGAGCTTTCCGAGCACATTGCAGAGGCACTTTTGAGGAAGGAGTCTAATTTGTTATAATTTAACAGCACTTTAAGATAGATGCTTAACAAACTAGGTAATGAAACATAATCAGGAGAAGGCTTTCAGGGCTAATGTTGAATTTTCAGGAAAAAAAAAATCCTCATGTTCTTTAATGACTGTACAGTCTGTTCAATTAAGTGTTTTTATGCTCCGGGAGAGGCCTGTGAATGCCCAGCAGGTCCCTTATTTTAACAGGGTTTTCCACACTCTCGGCCTGGTGGGAGAGGTTCTGCTTTCTCTACTGAAGCGAGCTGCACACTCATCATGGTGGTGGAGAGTGAGCGGCACTGAGAAGACTGATACTCCACTCCTGTATGCCCATCCAGGCCTCACTCCTCCACGCTCTGGGCCCACTGATCCTCCATGCTCTGTGCCCTGCCACCGCGTGCCTGGAGAGATGGTTGAAGAGCAGCCACCCTTTGAGGTTCTACTGTGCTGAGGCCTCCCCAGGGGAGCTGGCACACAAATATTATTTACCTAATATCATTTCCTTAAACTTTGATAGCTCTCAACAGAGCAGTGGAGTGTGTTGGATTACAGAGGTCATCACACAGTCTACTTAGTCATACTCTTGATGGGCATAAGGGAAGGGTTTGTTGGTGGGATAGGTCTCTCTAAAGAAGAACAGTCTAGATGTATCCTTCTCGGGCTCTCTTTCCAGCAGGGAGATTTTATTTTCCAGTCGGGAGATTTTTCTCCCCTTTTGGGAAACTTAACTATGTCACACAGGAAAAAAAAAAGATCTCCACATTTGGTCTCAGCATATTGCAAAGCCGTCTGACAGAGGCAAAGCTTTTCAGTCTTTCGATCAAGGTGGGTTGGATACTCTGATTCCAGCCCATTGTCCCCCAAGAGAAGCATCTTGCTCTGTCTCTGCTTCATTTCACCTTGCCGAGTAGTAAAGCAATATCACCACTATTGTACTGATGACCTGGGCAGAGCAGTGGTATTTACCCCAGTGCATTCTTTCTCTAAGTTCTAAAACCATTGTAAATACTGTATGTGGACAGGAATAAATGGGGCGCAGAAATATTGCTGACTTGGTTAGTTTCAGAAACTGAGAGGCAGACACACTCTAACACTACCTGATGATGTTTTCTACAAACCCTGTATTTGGAGACGAATCTGTTCATTTCAATAAGAATAGTTTTTAGAAATCACTACTAAAGGCTCACCTTTAAATGAATTAAAGCGAAGCAGGAGATAATAATACTTCAGCCAACCATGAATAGTTTTGAAAATATGTGTGGATTTAGTTTCAGCTGTGCTGGAGAGAGCGTGTGGCCTTGCTCACGGTGTCTTGGTGTGTCCTGGGCTCCATGCTGCCGCCTCTGTCGAGTAGGAGAATAGCCAATGACGTAAGTGCTCAAGCCTCAGTCACACAGAGCATTTGCCTGACCCTGCCAGGCATTGCCACTGTGAGTGGGGGTGGTGGATAAGGGGAACTGGATGGGACTTTCTCTACTTCCTGCTGACTAGAAAAAGCACCTTGGAGACACAACCTTGTCTCCTCAGCTGCTGTGGATTGATGTGCAGCAGAGAGAGAGAGAGAAACCTGAGACCTTGGCTTCTCTCTACTGTCCATTTCTCTCCTTCCTCTCCTCTCTATTTGCCTTTTGTTACCTTATCTGGCTTTCTCACCTATGCTTTTTTCCCCCAGCAGGGTAAGGTATCCTCTAACTAGTATGAGGTCCAAATAGCTAAAGCAAAGAGAGTAATGGGAAAGGCTCCCTTTGCTGTTCTTAATGAGCCCACCTAATTATGGGCCATTAGAACACCCATTAACAGTATGTAGTAAGATGAAATAATCTTTACGCTGTTATATTAAATTAAAAAATAGAATATAAATATAATTGTTGCAAATTAAAAATACCTGCATTACGCAGGTTTCCCCCTCCCTGAAACAGAATCAACAAGATACAGCCACAGATATTTAAACGTAGATGTGTTTGTAGATGGTGATTCTGTATTTGAAGAGATAAAAATGTAGCTTTAGAAATGTTAAACAAGCCAACAACAACAAAATACAAAACACTCCCTCACCTACATCTTCCTTAGCAGCTGTCATAAACTCTCACCCACAGGGCTTAAGACACCTTGAAAAGCTAAAGAAAATAATTTTCCTAGATTTGGCGTAAGCCAATTTAATCCAAAGCAAGATGCAAACTGACACAAAATGCCAACCTGAAATAGGGCAGCAACAGCTTCATAGGATTTACAAACAAAAGGCCTGAAATGAAGCTTTCCGAGGGCAGACTGAAGCACCCAGACTGCGTGTGAGAAGCGACCCAGGGAACAATCAGAATACACACAGTTCTGAGAAGGTCTTTCCCCGGTCGTCTCCCGAAAGAACAAAGGCACGTGACAGCCGTGAAACCTGTGCAAAACACTCCTACTCCCTCTTTCTTCTTTGGTTGCTCCTATACAGTGTACTGAGTTCTGCCCAAGACAGGATGTCACTACTTTTTCATGGGTGTGGCTTTGCTGAGGTTCTCATTTGAAGACAGTGGACTGAAGGGCGAAGGTTAATCATGTCCAAGACATGCACGCACGCATGTACTCACTCACGCTCGCACGCGCAGCTTCAAGTTCCCCAAAAAGCAGAGACAATGAGCTGCTCTAAGGGGCACAATCATATGATTCATCCATCGCTCTGAGCCAGGTATGATGTTGGCATGTAAGAAGCTGAGGAAAACATGGTTGAGAAGGAAGTAATTAACGAACAGAAGCAGCCTCAAATGCACATGCATTTTACTACATGCTGTTATTTCTTTTCTTTTTTTAAAATTTTTATTTTATTTTTATTAATTACAGTTTATTCACTTTGTATCCCAGCTGTAACCTCCTCTCCCATCTCCTCTTAATTCTGCCCTCCCTCCCTCTTCTTCTCCTATACTCCTCCCCTAGTTCAATGATAGGGGAGGACCTTCTTCCCTTCCACCTGACCCTAGTATATCAGGTCTCACCAAGGCTGGCTTCTTTGTCTTCCTCTGTGGACTGGTAAGGCTGCTCCCCACTCAGGGGAAAGTGATCAATGAGCCAGCCCACGGAGTTCATGTCAGAGACGGTCCCTGTTCCTATTATTGGGGAACCCTCTTGAAAACTGAGCTGCCATGGGCTACTTCTCTACAGGGGTTTTAAGTTATCTCCATGCATGGTCCTTGTTTGGAGTATCAGTCTCAGAGAAGACCCCTGTGCTCAGATTTCAGATTTTTTTGGTTCTGTTGTTCTCCTCGTGGAGCTCCTGTTCCCTACAGGTCTTTCTATCTCCCCTTCTTTCATAAGATTCCCTGCACTCTGCTCAAAGTTTGTTTATGAGTCTCATTGTATCTGCTTTGATACAATGCTGGGTAGAGTCTTTCAGAGGCCCTCTGTGATAGGCTTCTGTCCTGTTCCCTGTTTTCTCCCTCTTCCGATGTCTGTCTTGGTTGCCTTTCTGAATGAAGATTGAGCATCTTACCCAGGATCCTCCTTCTTGATTAGCTTCCTAAGGTGTACAGATTTTAGTATGATTATCCTATATTATATGTCTAATATCCACTTAGAAGTGAGTATATACCATGCGTGTCTTTCTGCTTCTGGGATACCTCACTCATGAACACCTGATTTTTGACAAAGATGCCAAGATCATACAATGGAAAAGAGATAGCATCTTCAACAAATGGTGCTGGTCTAGCTGGATGTCTACATGTAGAAAAATGCAAATAGATCCATACTCATCACTCTGCACAAAACCAAAGTCCAAGTGGATCAAACACCTCAATATAAAAACAGACACACTAAACCTGTTATTTTTAAAAGAGAACATAATGTTCTTGATCAAGGTGTTAATTTTGGATATCTTCTATTGCTTAGAAAAAGAGAGAGAAAGAGAAACCTTTTCATCTGTAGACACCTCACATTGTCTGCTAAGGTCACTATTTCCCCTCTCCAGATCCCTCAGCGCTTTTTGGTTTTATATCAGCTTTGTGCTGAAAATTGGAACTGGAATATTAGAACTCAGTTGGGGAGCTCACTAATTTAATTAAATGTTAAAAGCCAGCTGGTTTTTATGATATGTGGGCAAATTAGGAAATTAATGATTTGGTACACTTTCTTGTTCCTGTCAAGCTACAAGAACATGAAGAATTATATCAAGTTACGAAAGGTAAGACTGAAAAAGCAGGTCTGCCTCAAGAAAATGTTTCCATCCATAGTGTTTTGAGAAACAGGATGGCTTGCTCATTTGTAGAGCGCCTGGACAAGCAACTAGCTCCTGAGACTATGGGTAGGAGCCTAAGAGACCTTGTTACAAGGTGTCTCAAGAAAATCCTTACCTGGAAATTCTAATGTGGCAGGAGCTCTGAATGCCTGTCCTTCTGTGCATGCAGTGTGGGTTTCAAATGGGGGGGGGGCTCACTTCTGTTGATTGATTTTTGTTGTTTAGCAGCCCCTTAAAGACTTGTGAAACAGCTTAGGATAGGTAATTAGAAGGATGCACAGATAAGGGCAACACCTTTCAGTCCTTCATAGTCATCATTGCACTGAAGACTTCTGGGACTCTTTTGTCCTGGGAGTGCCCGCGTGCATGTGTGAGCACACACACACACACACACACACACACACACACATGCCAAGGCTGACTCTCATAAGTCCTCATCTTTTCTGTTTTCCTCTTTTCTTTGCATTACTGAGAATGAAGACCAGGGTTTTGTGAGGGGCTGTGGGTTGAAGATGCTGCAGATATCTGAGTAAAGTAAGTGGCTTAACTTCTCCATCTGTACACTTTTCTTCCCTGGCATGAAGGACTTAGAAAAGCATGGTGAAGCTTTGGTTATATATGGCTCCATGACAAGCCACTTTAAAATGTGACTCTGAACAACATCCTGTTTGTTATCTGTGACAATTTCACAATCTTTGCTGAACTCGGTGGCGCCACATTTAGCTAGCCCTTCCACGTGGCACCGTGGCTCCATTCTGTGGGGGCGTCACTGAGCGAAGCTCAGCTAGGACACCAACTGAGCTGAGCCCCACTCTTGGTGGGATCTTGGCCCCTCCTCTCCAGGTAACCTGTTCACACGGACCACCCTTGGCTCAAGTTCTCAGGACTGGATAGCAGAGTCTATGTGCATTACACCCTCTTTACATTCAGGCCTCCATCTTGGACAGCATCGCTGGCACTTTTCTTCATTAAAGCCAGTCACAGATTCCTCTTAGGTTCAAAGGAAGAAACCCTTACCAGGGCATGGATATAGAGGGTGTGGTTCCTCAGAAACTTCCCATTTGACAGGCTGTTCTGGTGAATTTAGCAAGTATATTGTCTGTATCTTCAGCAGCACAGCCCCTGTTCCCCTCCCATACACATTTTTTTTTTTTTGAGATGGGGGTGCTGAATATTTCCTCTCATCAAATCTGAGCTTAGACGAACCCAGCAAACTGACCTCGATTCACTCTAAGGCAGATTGCAGGTCTGTTGTACATTCTCATAAAACTCCAAAGTCCCCTTAAATCTTAGATGTGAAGCCTGGGGGCCTGGTGTTTTCAGCTGCTATCAAGCCTGCTATGCATCATTCCTTATTCAGTCCTGGGGAGCAAACCCAGGGCTTTGAGCATTCTTGAAAAGTATTCTTCCACTGAGCTATAACCCAAGCGCTACTATTTTGCTGTTGATTTCAATTGTGTGGTACCATTTTTTTTTTTTCATGCCTTAAAAACAGTGCTTTCAAGTCCCCACAAATCTCTGGACATTAGATTTAGACAGTGTGGATGTACTGAAGAAACCAACAAAAGCCTGCAGGCTGAGGAACACGGCTGTCAAGTGAGCCATTGGCCAGGGTCTCCTATACCACGTACTTCTGAAGGTGCGTTCCTCACTGGCTGTGGGCATTCTGTCTCAGGAAGCACCATCTCCGCCCCAGACGCCCTCTTCATTATCACAGCATCAGTAGGGCACAGTTACCATTAAAGTCATTCACATACACACTTAAGGGAATTTTGTTTCTGTGGGGCTTTAAAGGGGGACTTTTCAGAGAGGGAAGTTTATAGATTGAAAACGACATTGTTAGCTATTCTCCATTGGATGCAGCCTCTTGCTATGTATCCCAAGCTGAGTTCTTAGATTAAAGATGTATGCGAGGTAGTGGACATGACTGCTTTCTTCTTATGTATATTGATTCACTTAGGTTGATACAACAAGTAACAAAAACAGAGTGTCTTAGACAGTGGGCAGTGGTTACATGTGTATCTCCTGGGTCAGGAGGCAGAAACGGAATTCTAGTCAGAGAACAAGGTGTTAGAAGATCCAAGCCTCTTTCCACCCTGCTGGTATTTATTTTATTTTTTTTTCAATGTTTAGCATGACTTGGCTTCAGGAAGCCCAATCTTCACCATCATGTTCACAGAGCAGGAGGATGCATTTGCTTCTAATATCCCCCTTTCAATGAGGAAAGCAGTCTTTCACTTAGGGCTCCCAACAATGACCTTGCCTAACTTGTTACCTCTGTGAGGTCACTGCCTACAGGTACATTGATGTTCTGAGACACAGAGAATTAGGACTTCGGCACATGGCTTTGAGGGACACAAGTCTCCCCATAGCTCACAACTAAAACTGTTTTATGATGAATCTTATATTTACAGCCCAATGCCCGTCAACCTACCAAGGAGTTCATCAGATAGGAAAATAAAGCTGAAATCATATATTTTTTTCCCAGGGCTGACTCATGCTTCTGAAAATGAGGCCTTTTAGGTTAGAGCTGGGAAAACTGACATATGCAGTCAGATTAAATGAATACTTAAAAGAACAGCATGAAATTTTCAGGCAAATGGTAGGAACTAGAAAAGATCACCTTGAGTGAGGAAACTCAGACCCAGATCCTCCTGGTATATACTCATTCATAAGTATATATTAGCCACATAGTACAGGATAACCATGTTACAACCCACAGACCCAACAAAACTATGTACCAAGACGGGTTCAAGAAAGGATGCTTGAATCTCACTGAGAAGGGGAAATAGAACAGATGCCATAGTCATTGGAAGTGGAGGGAGAGAGGGAACTGGGTGAAAGATGGGTGGAGAGGAAAACTGGAGGAATCGGGTGTGGAGACAGCAGGGGAGAGAGGGTTGGGAGAGAGAAGGGAAATTGGTGTTGGGGCAAGTCTGGGACAAGCTGGAGACCTAGTGTTAGGCCTAGCAGGAGCCTAATCTCTAGGGAGACAGATGAAGGAACTCAGGAGACTGGATCGATGCAATTGTAAGAGGTTTATTCAAGCCATTGAGCAATGTGGCTCTCTCCCAAACCAGCGAGGCACAGCATCGAGAGACAGACCTCGGGTTTTTAAAGGAAAAAGCACGGGGAAACTCGGGGGTTGCAAGCTTGGCAACATTGGATTGGGTAGGGTAGTTGACTTTTAAAACAAGGCCTACTTTAGGCCCCAAGTCCAATCCTGCCCTGGTTGTCTATCTCATTCCTGTCCAGCGGGGTGGAGACTTTTGGCATTCCTTTGCAACAGGGTGGGTCTTGTTTCAATTCATCCTCCCCTCCTTTCATCCTGCTTTCTGGAAAAGTACTGGGAGAACTTAGTTTAACATGGGGTGTAGAATTTATAAAGAAACCTGTAAAGCTAGCCTGTTCCTTTCACTGGGATGCGGAGACTCCTGGGAACACATGGGGGTGACCCTAGTTGAGACTCCTAGCAGCAGCAGATACTGAGACTGAAGTGGCCACATCCTGTAGCCAGGCAGGACTTCTAGTGGAGGGAGGGGGACACCAATGCACCCCCAAAATGCTCTACTCTGAACTTACCTTGCCTACAAGATGTGCAGGGATAAAAGATGGAACAGAGATTGAGGGAAGGGCCACCCAATGACTGGCCCAACTTAAGAGCCACCCCATGGGAGAGAGCCAACGCTTGACACTATTAATGACACTCTGCTCTCCTTGCAGACAGGAACATAGCGTAACTATCTTCTGAGAGGTTTTATCCAGCAGCTGATGGAAACAAATGCAGAGATCCATAGTCAAACATTAAGAGGAACTCAGGGAGTTAGGGGAAGGATTGAGGGAACTGGAGGGGTCAAGGACACCACAAGAAGACCTACATAGACAGCTAACCTGGGCTCATGGGTCCTCATAAAGACAAAACTACCAACAAAAGAACTGCATGGGCTGGTCCCTACACACGTAAAGCTGATGGGCTGTCTGGTCCTCAAGTCGGGCCCCAAACAATTGGAGGGTGCTGTCTCTGATTTGCACTCTGTTGCCTCCCTCTGGATCCTGTTTTCTTAGCAGGGCTGCCTTGTCTTGCCTCAGTGAAAGAGGAGATATTTAGTCTTGATGCAACTTGATATGCTAGGGTTCTTCCCAGGATGGGGGATAGGGGATGGGGGAGTGAGTGGGAGCATGGGAAGCATATTCTTAGTTCTCAGGAGGACTCTAGACCACACACCCTAAAAAGCGCTGCAATGAAAGTGATCCACAAGTGTATGAAGTCAAATTGTACCTGTCTTTGTCACCGTTCTATTGCTGTGAGGAGACACCACAAGCAAGGCCACTCTTGTAAGTGAGAGCATTTAATTGGGAGCTGGCTTACAGTTTCAGAGGTTTAGTTCATTGTCATCGTGGTGGGGAGTGCGGCAGCCTGCAGGCAGGTACCGGAGCAGTAGCTGAGAGCTACATCCTGATGCAAAGGCAGGGAGAGCAACACTGAGCTAGCATGGGCTTTTGAAACTTCAAAGCCCACCCCCGGGGACACACTTCTTCCAACAAGGTCACAACTCCTGGTCTTTCTAATCCTTCCAAACAGTTCCACTCCCTGGTGACTTAGCATCCAAACATTTGGGTCTATGGGGCCATTCTTGTTCAAAGCATCACAGTACCTGTTTTGCTGTTGTTTTGTTTTGCCCTAGGTTTTGGGCCGCATATAAGGGGATTAGAGAAAGGAAGCCAGTGCAGAAGGCTTTAAAGTTTGAAGGATGTCCATGATCCAGAAAAAAAAAAAGGATAGATGTTGGGGAGAGACTGGCATTCAAAGATGAAACAAAGGTATCCCCAGGTTTTCAGGAGGAGAAGGCTGAACATTATTACATCATCGTCTCTGAGACTTTGTGATGGTTAGTCCTGGTAGTCGACTTGGTCAGAAATACTCGGAGAATGATAAAGCCCATTTCTGGTGTGTCTTTGTGTGTCTGTTTCTTTCAGTGATTGACACTTGGGTTAGTAAACTAAGCCATGAAGACCATTCCTTAACATGAGCCTTGGAGGCAGGGATGTAAGAAAGAACAGAAAATGGGAGAATCGTGCACTTTCTCCCTAGTGTGTCCTGTGGGAGTAAGACTGGTGTCCTTTTACAGTTTGTTTTGCCCAGGAACACCAGACTCTTGATTCCTTAGTCCTTACAAAGGAACTAGCTTCCATGATCCTCAGCAAACTGTAGATAGAGGCTGTGCCATTTGTATGTTTTATTCTTTTATTAAGGAAGATTTATTTTATTGTTTGATTTTATATGTATGTATCTGAGCCTCAGTATGTACACAATTCTTATGGAGACCAGAAGAAGGTGTTGGGTCTCCTGTTGAATACAGACTTACAGTCAGTTGTGAGACATATGATATGGGTGCTGGGTACCAAACCCAGGTCCTCTGCATGGGCTCCTAGTGTTCTTCAACTCTCCAGCCCCTATGCTTTCTGTTCTGATGTTCCCATCTTCTTGGACTGAGAAACTACTGCCCTTTCTTCCTCTCTAGCTATAGGTGGCCGCAGTGAGATGTTTTCAGCTTCTGGTTATTTAAGCCAACCCCTTCTTATGATTATATATGGATACAGTGAACATTTTACGTAGTATGTTGTGAATTCTGCTTGATATGCGCTGCACACTTGGCTCAGCATCTGATCTTCATCAGTGGGTTTGTTACTGTAACAAATAATCACAGAACTGGGTGCTTTAAACACTGATGTCTCGGTTCTAGAAGCTAGAGCTCCAATGTAAAAATGCCGTTGGGGCAGAGATGAGTGGACTCTTTTCTTCCTTGTAAGGCACTAATTGCATCTGTATTGCCTCCATTCTAGTGATCATGTCCTCTCCAGGAGGCAAACTCCACACACCAAGCACCACCTCTCCCGCCAGGGAATGTGTTTTCAGTGCATAAACTGGGTGTGTGGCGTGCATGTGCAGACATCATTTCCAGGACACATTGTGATTTCCTCTGCGCTTCTATCTTTCTTTGCTTGGCCTCTGTCAAAGGTCTGCCCAGGAGCAGGACCCCTTAATGATGTGAACAGGTAAAAAGCTCTGGAGAAAATATCAATGCTCATAAACATTCCGTATCTGGCTTTACAACTGTGGTTTTAAAGACTAAACCCAATTATTGATTGCACAAATTAAAGGGGCCGTGAGAGAAAGTAGACTCTCCCCTGGAGAATCCAGCTTCAGGCATCGAGCGTCCTGGAATAAAGCCACCAATGAACATGTTTGAGTGGTGCACCTGTTGGGCTCTGTGTCTCTCAATTGCCATCTTTCTTGCCAAAGAAAAGCACCTGAATGCTGCTACATTCCATTTGGGGAATGAAAGGGAAACATCCATGGAGCAGCTCAGCCTGTGCTGCATACAGAGCAGTCCTCAGGCTTCTGAGAGCGGCTGCTGTATTGGAAAGCATAGATGTCCTCTGTGTGGCCGTCTTGAACTCTGCCAGGCCAGAAAGAACATCCTGTAAGCAGTCCAGTTCACAGGGTAGCCGAGACGTGCGTGGAAAAGAACAATTCCTCATTATTTTCTCCTTCCCTTCCCTTGCCTCCTTCCCATTGTTTCCCTCTCCTCCCTCCCAACTTCTTTCCCCGACTTCAAAAGACAGCAGCGTTGCTGCATACTAATGAGGCAATTCTTGGCCTAACCCCTTCATTTATTTCCAGGCAATTAATTCAACTTTCTAACGTGTAGCCAGAATGCTATGCAGGTGATTTGTGAGTCTGCCTAATTCCTGGGACCCCGTGGTTATCAGCCAGCAAAGCTCATTGTGGAGATGAGATCATCCAGCTGGCAGGGAAGTATGATTTCCGACAAAATCCCATCCCTTCATTACAAACAACAAGTCCTTCAGCTTGGCACGCGTCCCTTCTCTCCACTTGGCTTTTTGATGATGTGTAGTATGCAGCCTCTACACCTTTGCCTGCTGTGCTCATTTTCTGTCCTGAAGGACGCTGGGTCTAATGCCTCTATCATTAATACTTTTCAACACAAGACCTATGACGGCCCTTTCCAACTCTTCTTGGATCTGTGCATCCGTGACCATGACAAACAAACATTCTAAGTCTTCCATCCTGATGACATGTGGAGTGCAGGTTAGCAGACATTTAGAGGAAAATGGGTAAAGGATAAAAAGAAGGGTGATGTAATTCCTGCTCGCACAAAGTTTGCTGTGAGTGCCAATGGGCAGTGACTCATCCCTCTGGCTGCAAGGCATGAGCTGGGCACTCATTAAATCTTAGATGCTTCCTCCCATGAGTAAAATGACTTAGAAAGTTGGGTCACGAAGAGGAGAATAAGCCTGATGCACAGAAAACACTTTAGAGACTTATGGGACAGCATGTGATTGGCAGCAAGAATCTACCAAGAATAAGTAAATGGTGTGGATTATGAGGGGAGAATCCTTGACAAATTTGGCTAAGATTTTTTTTTAATTTTTTTTAGGAAGAAGTTATTTAAGGACAGGAATGATCTGAGAAAGATGCTGTAGGGTCAAATCGAGTAAATGTGAGATTCTTCAAAGCCTTTGGAAATGAAGACCATAGTTACACCTGGCTTGAATTCTTCCAGTGTAGAAGTTCCTTTGATGTCTTATACACTTAATAACTACTAAATCACAGAATCTTCATTTGTAAAGGGGGAACAGGTAGGCCTCATAAGACAACATGTCTCAAACTTATTAGTGTCCCTCAGGGTCAAATAGAAATGATAAAAGAGAAGAGAGCACCTAGAATATAGTAAAATATTGATAAACGGCAGCTGTTTTTATTTGTATTGTTAATTTGGAATGAAGGGAGATCTTTAAAGGATGAGAAGGAGTTTGTAGGAGAGTCAATATACAGCTATTTACATTATTTATTTATTTAATGTGTGTGTGTGTGTGTGCGTGTGCGTGTGTGTGTGTGTGTGTGTGTGTGTGTGTGTGTGAGGTGGTGCTCTTCCTTTTATGTAGAGCTCAGAGCTTAAATTCAGCTTTTCAGTTTTGCTGTCCAGCAGCTGCACCTGCATAGCTGTCTTGCCATTCTCATTTTATTTCTTAGATGCTTTGACTAGTCACTAATTTTGAGGTACTGGAGACAATTTATGAAATGAGAAACCACTGTGGACTCCTGATCAGAGAAAAGAAAAACATTTAAATGAAATGTTTCAAAAATCTTTGCTTTAAAAAAAAAGATTTATTCATTCACTTTACATCCTGATGGCAGCCCCCTCCTCTCCTCTCAGTTTCCACTTCACACACCCCTCCCCCCCATTTCTCCCTCTCTTCTCCTCAGAGAAGGGGAAAGTCCCTCATGGGTACCATCCTGCCCTGGCACATTAAGTCACTGCAGAACTAGGTGCATCCTCTCCCACCAAGGCCAGACAAGGCAGCTCAGTTAGGGGAACAGGATCTAAAGTGAGGCTTCATGGTCAGAGAGGGCCTCTGCTCCAGTTGTTGGGGGACACACATGAAAACCAAGCTGAGCATCGGTTACATATGTGCAGGAGGCCTAGGTCCAGTCCATGCATGTTCTTTGGTTGGTGGTTCAAGCTCTGTGAGCCTCCGTGGGCCCAGGTTAGTTGACTCTGTAGGTCTTCTTGTGGTGTCATTGACCTCCCTGGTTCTCTCAGTCATTTCCCCAACTCTTCCATAGGATTTCTCTAGCTCTGTCTGATGTTTGGCTGTGGGTCTCTGCATCTGTCTCCATCAGCTGCTGGGTGACACCTCTCAGAGGAGTTATGCTAGGCTCCTGTCTAAGGAGCATAGTATAGCAGGAGTAATATTAACAGTGCCAGGCATTGGTTCTCTCCCATGGGATGGGTCTCAAGTGGTGTCAGTCTTTGGTTGGCCAGTCCCTCAGTCTTTGTTCCATCTTTGTTTCTGCACATCTTGTTGTCAGGACAAACTTTGGGTCAAGAAAATGTGGTGCATTTACACAGTGGAATACTTACTACTTAGCTACTAAAAACAAGGAAATTTTGAAATTTGCAGGAAAATGGATGGAACTAGAAAAGAATCATACTGAGTGAGGTAACACCCCTTCCCCCACCAAAAACATTCAAGGAACATTCAGTATCACTTATAAGTGGATATTACCCATATAGTACAGGATAACCATGTTGCAATCCACAGACCCAAAGAAGTTAAGTTACAAGGAGGGCCCAGGGGAGAATGCATGAATCTCACTGAGAAAAAGAAATAAATTAGGTACTGCAGATGAAGAGAGGGAGGGAACTGGGTAGAAGAAGGGATGGGGAAGGGAGAAAAGATGGGGATTAGGGGTAGGGAGAGCTGGGAGAGAGGGGCCTGGTGAGAGAACAGAAATCAGAGCCAGGGGCAACTCTGGGATTTACAAGAGACCTGAGGTATGGGAGGCCTAAGGCAGTCTAGGGGAGTCATGCTAGCCGAGACTCCTAGCAGTGAGGGATATGGAGGCCTGAAGTGGCCACCTCCTGTAGCCAGGCAGGACTGCCAGTGGAGGGAGGAAGACACCAACCCGCCCACAAAAACTTTGCTTTTCGGAACTTATGCCAACTAGCGGGTGGGACATGATGACAGAGTGCAAAAGGGAGACAACATGGTAGCTAAGGAAGACAAGGAAGAGAAGGTGATCATAAAGGATTTATATAGGAGGAATTGGAAAGATGTGTGGCTGGTTAGGAATGGGGTAGTAATAACAACAGAATATAAAAACAAACAAACAAAAAACAAAGGTAGGGAAGCTATGATAAACAAGGACATTGAGAACCACTTATTATTATGACATTTTATTCTGGGGTAAAAGAAGGCAAGTGAAAATACAAAATAAAGTGGGAATTCAGGCAGCCTACCTCTGTTGGTTGTTCTCTTTTTTATTTCCTTTGTATGCAGTAACACCCACTCTTCTGGGTATGGTATTGTAATAATTTTGACAGATGTCACTGCTGTAGTCCCTAGCCCCCAGAACACCCTGGTTCTGCCCCTGGGAATCAAACTTATAACTGCTAATCTGTTGAAAAAAAAAAAAGCTGGTGGAGATACTATCCACATTGTTTTGTCTTTTCAAAAATGAAACATGTTGGGGTGGACTCACCATACCTGCTTTGCTCACCACTCCTGGGGCTGCTGGGAATTGTCTGTTGTGTGTTGTCTCTTCCTTAAGGAATGCTGGGGAGTTTCTTATCTGCTCACTAATTAAAGGATTGATTTGATGTTTTAGTTTAAAATGACTGCAGTAAAGTTGTCAAAAATTTGTACACACACACACACACACACACAGAACAAGAGAATGTTTATTGTTGCTTTATTCACAAAAGCTGAGAAATGAAGCTAGCCTATATGCCCATCAACAGCTGAACAGATAACTAATCCGTGGGACATGGACACAATGGGATTTTCTTAAGCTGTTAAGAATGAAGTTATGATATGTATAGGGATATGGATGTAAATGGAGGTCATTGTGTTAAGAAAAATAAACCATACGTGGAGATACAGGTAAGGTTTAATGCCCCCCCCCGCGATTGTGAGAAGAGAAGAGATCTTGGGAAGAGGGGACTGGGGATGAAGGAGTTCACTGAATGCCTCCTGTCCCTTGATAGATCTCTTGCCTCAATTTGGGGGATTTTCTTCTATGATTTTTGTTGAAAAATATTTTCCATGTCTTTAAATTGGTCTTTCTTTTCTTCTTCCTCTTTTTCCTCCTTCTCCTTCTTCTAAACTTATTATTTTTATGACTCATCTTTTTATAAAATTTCAAGATTTCCTACATTTTCTGTTCATGAGTTGTTTTAGATTTAACATTTTCTTTGATTGTGTTATCTAATTTCCCTATCTTCTCTGCAAGCCCTGAATCTCTCTTTTACTTGATTCATTCTACTAGTGAGGCTTCCTGTTGAGCTTTTTATTTGACCACTGTTATTTGAGTTTCCTTCAGAAATTTTCGTTATTAAATTCCATTTTCCTCAGTTCATATTTTCCTTATGTCAACCAATAATTTGTGTGTTCAAGATCTTCTGGGGTTTATTCACATCCCTTTTGAGTTCCTTGAATGTATTTATAATTGCTCTTTGGAATTCATTGTCTTTTATATCATCAAAGTTGCTTTTTTTTTTTTCAAATAATATTACTATGGAAGAGCTGATTTTTTCGAGGATACCTGCTGAGAGAAAGATACAGACCATTACGCTAAGAGTAAAAGGGTCCTTTAATTTTGGCTGGTGACCAAAGGTGGGCCTTGATTCTCTTGGAGCAGAACCTCAGAATTACAGCCCTTTAAAAGACAAAAACCACAATTAAATCAAAGTTTGATGAGATTCAGAGTACTCTGGCAGCATTTGTTTGGATAGAACATGGAACATGATTATTTTAGGCACATGACAATTCATTGCTATTTATACTTTTTCCAGTTATTTTAGTTTATGCTTAGCTTGTATACACATTAATTGTTTTTGGTCAGTACATCCTGATCATGGACAGGGCCAGTGAAATCTCAAATGTGATCAGTCCTCAGGTGACAGGGTAGGGTTATGAAGGAAGTGGATAAATCTAGTTGGGGAGACATGTGCATAGCTTTAGGTGGTCCTCAGGCTGTAGGGCTTCTGAAGGTAATAGAATTTATGTGACATAAAAACAGAAGGGAGGACTGTTCAAAAAGAGGAAGGGAACCAGCAAGGCAACTAGGGAAGAGCAGTGAGGGGCAAGTTTGATGAAGAATGGAGTATAATGACATATATGTATGAAAATGATATAAAGAAACTAAACAGTAACTTGAAAAATAATTTTAGAAGATTTGTAGTTAGATTTTGTTATGAATGTAGTCTTCTTTCTTCTGGGGTAAATATCTAAGAGTGTAATTTTGGGCTCACATTTTGGTGAGATGCTTTTAGATGATTTTAGAAGGCACTGTTAAACTGCACGGTGACCTTTTCTTCTTATCTCTCTCTCCTAGCATTTGTTGATTACTGTTCTACCAGGGTGCTCATTCCTGGAAAACACTGATTCTTCCTTCTTATGTAGCCAGTAATTGCCGCCCCCACCCCCACAACTAGTGGTGGGGCCTTGCTGTTCACGCCTCCCCTTCCCAGGCTGTAACAGTATGAGAAGGCGGCGCTTTGGCTGGTGATCAAACAAGCCATGTAGCTGGATTATGACCCTCATAAAGGTGGTTCAGAGAGCTACCTTCTCCCTTCTGCCCTGAGAGTGTACACAGCTCCCAGAACTTGAAGGAACAGATTTCAGTAGTATAAAAGCTGATGACATTTCATTATAACAGTCTGAATGGAGTAAGAGTCTACATTTTACATTTTATTGATCAATTCAAGTAAGTTTAATTTTTTTTCACGATTTTAGTGTCATATAAGTTATTTTCATGAATCTATAATGATAAAGCTTTACATTTAAACAATAAAAAAAACACTGAGAACTTTATATTTTGCATTTAGGCCTATCATCCATTTGAAACAAATTTTTATTTGAGCTGTGAAGAGTTATTTTGTGCTGGCTGGTTGTTCTAACACCACTCAATCAGTTAAAGGGCATCTTCTTATTACTTGGGTTTATTTGCCATGTTTGCCAATAACAATTGACCATAATTACATGAATATATCTTTGAATGCTATTCTTTCTGATGGCTCTATGTGTATAATCGTATTGCCTTATTTTGAAGACTGTAGCTGTATAGGAAGTCTCTATACTTTAAAAGGTGTAGGTCCTCCAAATTCAAAACAAAAATATCTGTTTTAGATTCTTTGCATTTTGATAAAAATTTTTATAAAGATCTCTCTCTCTTTCTCTCTCTCTCTGTGAGGGTGTGTGTGTGTGTGTGTGTGTGTGTGCGCATCGCCCAATGGAGGCCATAGGGGGTGTCAGATGTCCTGGTTCTAGAGTTGTATGTAGTGGTTAACCACCCAATATAGTTGCTTGGAACCAAACTCAGGCCCTCCAGAAGAACAGCAAGTACTCTTAAATGCTGAGCCATTTTCTCAAACCAGAGAAAAGATTTAGAAACAGTTTTTTTTTTTTATTTAAAAAATTGTTTAGTTACTATTATAATATGTGTGTATAGTGAACTGTGTAGGTGAGAGGAGAGAGAATAATTGTACAGTTAGTTCGTCTGGGTTCTGGGGATCCCACTCAGGCCACCAGGCTTTTATGACAAGTGCCTTTCCCACTGAGCCACCTTGACAGCCTAGGACTGGTTTTTCAATCAACTTAAAATACTGTGTTGGAGTTTGAATAGAGTTCTGTTGAAATAGTACGATTTTAGGAAAATTGACATCTTAGAAACATGAGCCTTCCAACCATGAACATAGTATACACTTGTTTCTTTCACAATATTTTGCGCACACACACACACATGGAGAGATCTAGCTTAGTTACTATTATTTCAGTTTTGGTGCTATTTTAAAGCATTACTTTGTATAATTCCATTTTCCAAGTGTTCACTGTTTATAGTCAGTAGAAATACATTTGAATCTTTTGTTTATTAGTTTGTTTTGCGCATGTGTGTGCGTGTGTACGTGTGTGTGTGTGTGTGTGTGTGTGTGTGTGTGGTATGATGTGCATGTGCTGTGGCAAGTATGTGAAAATCAGGGGACAGCTTTATAAGACAAGTTTCTCCTTCTATTATGTGGGTCCCTGGGCTCCCACTCAAGACTGTAGGTTTTGTGGTCAGCCTTTACCCGCTGAGTCCCCTCATTGGCCCTTTGATACTTTCTGATGCATAACTTTGACTATAGATTTGGACACTCTCCTACCCTCCAGACTGTCCGTGCAGTATGGGGATAGTTACTGGATTTGCTAATTAAACCTAAAAGTGTGGAGACAGATCTCACTCAGTTGAATGGAGCTTTCCCACTGAAGTGAGTTCCGTGCCCTCAAAATATAGGTAACCCACCGAAGAAACCTTTGAATTCTGCTGCCAAGTTTACTCAGCTGCCCCTTGACCAGGAAAATGAGATAGCCATATGAAAAGAAGCAACGGAAACAATCACCGCCCATCAAGGTCATAGCCGAGAAGCTCCAGAAGCTTCCTAAAGGAGATTCATTGCCTGCATCAATTGAGGCCCGAGGCTGAAAACCTCAACACCCCCACATATGGAACTTGTAAAAAATGACACTTCTTGCAGACTGTAAAATCAACACGAATTTAATAAAGTTAATCAAATAATTGCAGTTCAATTGCACATAAATTTAAATTGTTTTCCCATTAAAGAATGCTTGTCTGTAAATTATTGCAGGGAAAGCCATTTTCAAGTTAATGCTTCAACCATTAGAAAATACAAAGGGCATTTCATTAATCAGACTCAGCTCCCCCCCAGATTATCATTACCTTTGTTAGGCAGGGGGGGTTTAGACTCAAGTTTATTGACATGTGTGATTCAATGACACTTTTGTTTAGCGTCTGCCACATACCTGAAGGAATAAATTCATTTAATACAAACGAGTAGTATGCAGTCGTCTCTGAAGGATGCCAGTGCTGCTCTCCAGGGCCACGGTAATGAATGTGGGCACAGCCAGAATGACGTGTGTGACGGTTACAGCTTCCATTCTGAAATACGCGAGGCTGCGGCTTTTCCTGCCGAAGCTCACCTGCCCAGGAAGAAGGGCTCCGAAGCCCTGTGAGTTTGCGGTGCCTTTCTCCACCGTGGGCAATGTGGAGAAGCCACATCAGCCTGGCTGTGCTTGGTGATCTCTCTGTTTTAATGGCGGACCGTTGTGGATTTTGACAGCTGCTAAGTAATTGTCAGTGTCACAATGCGATGGTCCGTGTTCTCCCCTTGCCTCCCTATACTGATTTTATGATGGAAGAGTGATTTTACAGCGTGTGCGTGCCACACGTGTGCGTGCGTGCATGTGTGCATGTGTGTGTGTGTGTGTGTGTGTGTGTGTGAGAGAGAGAGAGAGAGAGAGAGAGATACTGAGTGAGGCCATAAGTGGATGATGTTGCCTGAATGTTTGACCAAAGGTGAAGATATACTAAAAGAATGTTTGCAAACTCTGCTTTAATGTTTGAAAACACAGATTCTGCGAGCTTTCCTTTACCCAGCAATCATCAATATATTTTTAGGGCATGTAGATGCTATAGCAATTAAATTGGCATTCTAGATCAGGTGATAAAAATCAGTAATGGGAGTCACATCTTCTAAGTACATAATTCTCTTTCATGTTCCCAGTACATGATGACAGATGAGCTCATTTCATAGTAAATACCGTTGAGGAACTACCAACTGTCGAGAGAAAGAGGAGAGTAAATTGGCTGCTTAGAATCTTTTTTTTTCTTTTTTTCTTTTCCAAGACAGGGTTTCTCTGTGTAGTCCTGCTATCCTGGAATTGCTCTGTAGACCAGGTTGGCTTCAGACTCCTAGAGATCTGCCTGCTTCTGCCTCCCACATGCTGGGATTAAAGGCGAGCACCACTGCCGCCCAGCTTAGAATCACTTTTTAGTATTTGATGTAATTCTACCACACAGGAAGATCTCCTGGATATGAGAGTGTTGAAATGCTTAAAGGAATCCCTGTTGTGCAAGGTTAGACCTTATTCCCCACTATCCTACTTTGCAAATACTTGGACTGTTTAGGATAAAGTGGTCATTCAGATATAGTAAGTAGGGCAGGCAGAGGAACACTTTTGAAGAAATGGGTATGGCATCACGCAAATGATTAGTTTATTCTTTTTGAAAACTTCTTTATATAAATTCAAATGATACTACATCATTAGAATTAAAAATTAAACTGAAAGAAACCAGCAAGAAATTAAATATAAATACATATTTCCATGTAAACTATTCAGGGAAGGTATGGATAGATTCTGTACCTTTTTTTTTTTTAATAAAAAGATCACTATATAGTGTTAAAAGGATTTCCTCACATTGGTGCCTTTATCCCCCTTTTCCATCCCTCCCTTTCTTCCCATTTTTTCCTCCTTTCTTGTTTTATGATTCTTCCCACTCTCCCCTGACTCATTTCTCATGCTGTCAAGAACAGATCAATTGCTTTGGTCTGCCTGAGCCTTCCCACAGTGCTCCTGCCTTCTCTGCAGGGGTGAACCACTGTTCTGATAATCACTCCGAATATTCATGTACTTTCTAGGACCCCACTTTAGTGAATTAAGTACTGAGTCTATTGTCAAAATATCAAAGCAAACTCCAGTAGATTCTTTCCCAGTGAAAGTGATGATGGAGCTGGTAGAGAGCGCTTTGCTGGGCTGTCCTTGTTCTCTCGGCCATTCAAATGAATGTGGATATGGATAACACTTCTTGCTTGGAGAAGCATCACGCTCTGAGCATATAAAGAACAGTGGAACAGTGGGTCCTAATGGAGGTGATGGTTTGTTTTACGAATGACAACACTCATTGCAGGAAGACTCAAGACCTATTACAGTAGTTGAAGCTGGGCTGAGCTACGGTATGTGGAGCATATAATGAAGATGTAGATCTGAGAAATCTTTGGAGGTTAATGTTACAAGACGCTTCCTAAGTAATCCACGGCGCTGCTCTTGGCTTTTGAGGTTTTTGTTTGTTGAGACAGATGTTGTACTATAGGCCAGGCTAAGTTGAGACTTACTATGTAGATCAGGCTAGACTAAAGCCCTGGCAATTCAATTGCCTCAGACTTGCAAGCGCTGGACTTAGAGGTGTGGGTTACCACACCTGGAACATGGTGGCGTTTGTGCGTGCCAGGCTCCAGCTTTATCATGTGATGTAGGTCTCACTACAGCCAAGAGTTTGATGGTTTTCTGAGGTGGTTTTACCAATAAGTCTGAGTCATGAAGGTTTCAGTCCCAGACACATCAGGGTTGGAAATTGGCTCAGAGTCAGCAAGCTTGTGGGATAGCTCACCTTTGGCTTCCCTCAGAGAGGTGACAATGGGGTTTGGAATAAAGAGTTTCAAATAAGGTAAAGTGAACAGTACAAGCGTGGAAACCAGTAAATGCAGCATGCATCCTCCAGCAGCTGTGAACTGAGAACCGTAGGTTCCTGTAGCTGCCATTTTTGAGAAGCGACCAGGTCTTAGACACCATCCTTTCATCCCTCTTGCAATGGGTTCCCATGAACGATGCACTAAGGTAGCACAAACCTTACAGTGGCATCCGTCATCAAAAGCTGCCTTTAGGAACCACCTGGTGCTACCCCTGAGCTGTTTCCAGTCTTAATGCTTTCCCTAGGCTCCCTTCAGCTCTTGCATTGAGATCTGTCCTCCTGAAAGCAAATTTTCTTTCATAATACATTTAACTAAACAAATATCTATTGAGGTTCTGCTTCTAGACAATCCAAACTACAGCACCCATTGTCCTCAAAAGGGGTTTTCTACAGTAGCCTAAAGCTAATATCTTCAGAGCAAACTATCAGCACACACGTCTGTGTATTTATTTATGGAAAAGCTAGATGTAGACAGTCCTGGACTGGTATGCTATATGCTGAGTAGACCTCTAGTTGTCTTCCAGTATCTGATACTCGTCTCTTCCACAGCTTCCTAAACATGTTTCCGTGCCTTCCTCACATTTGGTCACATCAGGTGACCAAAATTCCCTAATGAGATGGAAAATAAAAACGTATAAGAAATTTTGGAAGCCTTCCTTAAGAGACTGCTAGAATTTATCTTTTATTTCTCATTTCATGAGAAGTTGATCCGGACCATGCTCTATCTAGGTGGTGACAGTGTTACAGAGGCATGGAAGGACCTGACCTGGGTTAAACATAGACACACTTCAGTATGAGAGAGGCTCTGGGGCTGTTGAAGACACATCTTGGTTTTGTTTTGTTCTTATTAGCCCAGAAACTCACTCATTATTACTCCAGGTGTGCTTGGCCCATCACCCACAGATTTTAATATCCTGAAACTGGGATACTTCTTAACAGTTAATGAGGTCTTACCATTATAATTATAGGGTTCTTATCTTTCTTGGTGGAACATGTAATTATGTTCCTATTCTAATTGCTGGCAACTTATATTTAATGAACTACAGTAACACACTGTACGTGATAAAACCAAACATTAACAAATGTACACAAAAGGAAAGGCATTCTTATGTGGAGAGAGTAAATATTTAAATGCATTAATTCAAAATGTGTTGATTGTCTGAAACTTTTCCCCAATGTATTTGGTGAGAACAGGTGGTCAAATGTGATACATTACCTTTTTATTAATTTCTGACTAATTGTCTAAGAACCCAATGCTTCTACTTGGCATATTTTAGAAAGATACTTCACAAAGACATAGACATCTAACCTCACAAAGTTCAATACTGGTTACATTACTAAATCCCAATACTGTTCAGTCTTGACATCAATAGTTTTGCTAATGTCAGCTCATATATTTTCATCTGCCTTTATGACAATTAGTTTTTTCTATAGACTACATGTAAATGTGCTTTTACATTTGTTTAAATTCAATGAAATTTTATTTTGAATGATTTTTTCCCAAGTTAGGAACATTTCCAGTTTTAAATATGCAGTCAGAGAGATTTTTAAATAGACCATGGACTTAATGTGATTGTTTTCAACCAAACTAAACACAGTACACAGAAGTATTAGCTGACATTCATTATTGACATACTGACTACAAGACTCTTTTGAAAAGCAGTTACATTTTCACTTACTGGTTATCTTCTTGTCATATTTGATGAGGATATTATTATTTGTCCCTTGTAAAGCTACTAGTTTTATCAGCTACAAGAGACAGATTAACTTTGCCAATTTCTTTGTTGCTACTATGTACTCTGGTTATCTACTGTTGACACTGTGTCTATACGTGTGTGTGTGTGTGTGTGTGTGTGTGTGTGTGTGTGTGTGTGTATCTATGTTATGAGACAGGAGTCATGACGGGCCTCTTCTCGTTGACAAACTTTTATCATTACTAGATAGTCAGAAAGTGTCGTACAAGGATTGGCGGATAGTTTTTGTATTGGTTCATAACTATGACAGATATCTAGGTTAGGTCTGGTTCAAGATTAGAACATAGCTCATTCATCTCTTAAACATATTGATTCTTACTGGGTACAATCTGTACTCTTTAATCCTAGATCTCAGGAGGCAGAGGCAGGCCAATCTCTCTGAATTCAAGAATAGCCTGGTCTATATAATGAGTTCCAGGCCAGCTAAGGATACATAGTCTAACCCTGCCCTAAAATGATTGATTCTTCTAGAACAAACAAACAAGCATCTGGTGGTTCCTGTACATTACAAATATAACCTAGAAGGTTTTAGAATGAAAATCTGGATTTTTTTAGCAAATGAAATTGTTACCGATGTTTGCTGTCAGGTCTTATATATTCTCTTCTTCTCAGTTAGCTATGGGTACACAAACATGTCTGGACCCCAGACACATAATATAGAAGTGGTTAGAAATTGGTGGTAATCCAGGCAGTTGAGTTTCAGTTGGCCTATATTGTGTGTCTGTAGCTATCAGAGGCTAGAGCAAGCTGCAGCCATTCTATTCTTGTCTGAGGGAATACAGCCAAGGCTAAATGATACCTGAAGACCTTTTGAAAAAAGCCACTGACAATCTACCACAGCAGAAGATTCCCCCTCCCCAAAAAACATATATAAATGCAAAAAGTTTAAATATAGTTACTCTGTTAAAAAAAATAATGCTGCCAACGGGCTAACAAAGAAAAATCCCAGTGCAGACACTGGCTACCTCTTTTTGAATTGTTGGCCAATGACATCCCAAACATTATAGGCTGTTGACATTGCTCTTGGTTACCCTCTGAAAACTGACATTGTATTCTTGAGTCATAGAACACGGGACCTAGCATTGACATAGAAGCTTCGTTACTACTGTCTAGCTTTCAGAATGGAAGGTGCTAAGTATGCTACAAGAATAGAAAAGTAATCATTAACCTTTCCTATCTGTAAACCTAGTGTGCTACAATACTAACCTGCCGAGCAAGATGTGTCTGCTGGTGCAGTTGTGGCATGAATATCGTGGAAGTAACCAACCACTTTCTGGTTAGATGTGAGGTGGTAGACGACTCCAATAAAACATTGTTTTCTGGACACAACAGGTCAGCAGCTATATACAAATCCACAGCAATCGTGACAGTATGTACAGGACAGCACAAGCTCAAAACAAAAACAAAAACAAAACCCAAACAAACAAACAAACAAACAAAAAACACCCAAACAAAAACCTCAGCATAGAGGAGAGAGGAGGTCATCAAGTCCTGATCCTAGCTGAAGAACTGCTGGTAATGTACAGATGCTTGGAGAGGGAGAATTTTCTTTAAGGGTATGTTCCCTGGTAGGTCAACTATATTCCAAGGAATGGCCATATACCAGCCAATGGACTCAACAGATTCTTATTTATTTATTTTTGAATGAGTAAAACTAAATCTATATGTCTCCTTATTTGTTTGCTTGCTTATTTATCTATCTATTTATTTATATTTACTTTGCATCCTCATTGTAGCACATCCCTCCTCCCCTCCCAGCTCTGCCCTCCCTCCCTCACCACTCTCTTTTCTGAGGAAAAGGGGAGCTCTCTTTCTCATCCAGCCCAGCTCTTCAAGTTGCATCAGGCCTGAGCATGTCCTCTTTCCCTGTGTCCTGGCTATGCCGTCCCACCAGGGGAAAGTGATCAAAAAGCAAGCAAGTGAGTCTCTGCCCGATGCAGTCCCCATTTCCCTTACTAGAGGACCCACGTGAGGCTTAAGCTGACCATCTGCTACATCTTTGTAGGGGCCTAGACCAGTTCTTGCATGGTTCTTGGTTGATGCTTCAGTCTTAGCAAGCTCCTCTGGACCCTGGCTCTTTTGGTTGGCTCTGTTGGTTTTCTGGTGGAGTTCCTGTCACCTCCAGGTCCTTTTTTCTTTCCTCCCACTTTTCCCCAAGATGCCTCAACAGATTTTGAAAAAAGGAGAAACACAAAATTGGCTGGATATGGGAGGGGTGGTAGATCTTGAAGTAATTTGGGGAGGGAAATGCATGTGATCAAAATATAATGTATGAAGTTCTCAAAAAAAATATTTAAATAAAAAGAAGAGTTCCACAAGGACCAAATATATCTGGGCACAGGGGTCTTTTATGAGACTGTTTCTCCAAACAAGGAGCATGTATGGATGCAACCTAGAGCCCCTGCTCAGATGTAGCCCTTGGTAGCTCAGTAGCCAAGTGGGTACCCTAATAAGGGGAACAGGAACTGTTTCTGACATGAACTTGATGGCGGGCTCTTTGACCTCACCCCCACCCCCCACCCCCAGGGTGTAAGCAGCCTTACTAGGCCACAGAGGAGGACTTTGCAGCCAGTCCTGAAGACACCTGATAAACCAGTATCAGATGTAAGGAGAGGAGGCCCTCCCTCATCAGTGGACTTGGAAAGCGGCAGGAAGGAGATGAGGGTGGGAGGGTGGGATTGGGAGGGAAAGAGGGAGTGGAATAGAGCAGAGATACAAAGTTAACAAACTGTAACTAATATTAAAAAAATAAAAATTTAAAAAAAAAAGAGGAAAAAAGTACAAGTTACAATTCAAGAAACTACATATACATTTGTTAGGTAATCATAAGAATTTATGGCTACAAAAGTGAAAATGAGCCAGGAAATAACACTGTGGATTATTCTTATGCTACAGTGTGTGGTGTAATAAACTTTTCTACAGAGCTGCAATGTGGAAAACAGTGAAGTTCACAATAAATACATTAAGATGGCATTACTGAACTTCCTCTGTAAAAGTTTTTGAGAACTTAACTCACTTAATAATGATCATTGCCACAGAGGTCAAATATGCTCCTCAAATAGAATATCAACAAATGCTCCACCTATCCCCCATGCCATGTGACACAAACGCTTAATGTTTATGGAGTACAAACTTACCGGAATCAAAGAACTTTCAAGAAAAAATTATTTCTAATGTCCTCCCAGTTCACCAGAAGACAGGTCAAAGGTCATACTCTCTCTTCTCTTTTATACACCGCTTGTAAAATTAAGATATGGACAATCTGAAGACTATTGTCTTAGCTAGGTGCTAAGATGATGTGATGAAACACCAAAACGAAAGGAACTTGGGAAGAAAGGGGTTTATTTGGCTTACACTTCCGTATCACTGTTCATCACTGAAGGAACTCAGGACAGAAACTCAAACGCAGCATAAACCTGGAGGCAGGAGCTGATGCAGAGGCAATGGAGGAATGTTGCTAACTGGCTGACTCCCCATGGTTTGCTTAGCCTGTTTTCTTATAGAAGCAAGAAATGGTGCCACCCACAATGGGCTGGACCTTTCCCCATCAATCACTAATTAAGAAAATGCCCTACTGTCAGAACTTAGGGAAGCATTTTCTCAACTGAGGCTCCTTTCCTCTCAGATGACATTAGCTTGTGTCAAGTTGACATAAACCCATACAGCTCAACTATGCTGAGTGCTTCAGAAATAATTCAGGACAGATGCAATGGAATACAGTGAAAAATGGGCAGGTCCTTGGTCCTCCAGCCATAGTTTGAGTTCTAGCTTTGCCTGTGTGTGTCTTTGGGGTCTTGAAACTGCTTACCTTCCCAGCTTTATGTATTTATCTTTAAAAAAATGCATATGCTAATAACCTATGAATATATTAAATATGGGAATTCGTGCTGAGTATGTCTTCAGAGCTAAGTTAATGATTATTCATCAAAGGTGATATGTTCCTTTTAGTTTCAAATTTTTACCCACATAAGTAGGGATCTCTGTGAGGGCAAGGAAGTTTCATTGGTTGTACAGAGAGCAGCGGACAGCACAGCAGACATTAAATATCTATTGAGTGAATCAATCAATAAACTTCCAGGAAGTGGGGAGATGGCTCAGCTAGTAAAGTATTTGCAGCTCAAGCAGGAAGAGTTTCGGATTTCTAGCAGCCCTGTAAAAGTGAGGGGCAGCATGCAACTAACCTTAGCCCTGGTGCTGAAGATGAAGAAGAGAGCCATGGAAAGGGGTGGACCCCAGAGTTCCCTGGCTGTCAGTCTAATGAAATCAGCAAGCTTCAGTTTCAGTGAGGGTCCGTGTTTCATAAGATGCATGCCACATCAATGCTGACCTCTGTCTTTTACATTCACTCACACACAAGTACGTATGTATCAGTATACACCTGTGCACATATCCAGACACATCACAAATATACACTGCTACCACCAGCTGCCCCCCCGAAACAAATAATAAAAGCAAGCTAAATTTCTGCTGTTTGCGAAGCATAATTTGCTTACTCTGCCTTAAAAGAACTCAACGGCAAAATGTTTTCATTATTGCAACAGCCATCAAGATTTTATTTCTGTTATTGTTATTGAAAGGCTGGTTTAGAAAAATTTGAAAAGTACACATTTATCTTTTATATGTGCCATACCTTTAGTTCCTTTGACAGTTTTTCTCATTTGGTGTCAAAAGGAAATATGTGTTGGGGAAATTTTTCTATCAATATTTTGGAGGAATGAAAGAAGCTGAATGAAATATGCTGGAGATAGATAGAAGGAAAAATACAGCCAAGCACCTGGGGAGTATGATCCATATGTTTTCACACAAATTTGCTCATTTACCGTGTGCTCACATTCATCTTCTGTCACTCCACGGTTAATAATGAGCTTCAAAGATGAAAATAATTATTTCACCAGGAACATAATTTTGTGCAGGACCTGTATCACCTCTTAAAAGGCCTGAGCCTTCATTTACTTAAAATCAGCATAACATTTCTTCAGGTCATTTAAAGTCTCTCTTTTCTCCGTTTTTGTCCTGTGAATGTGACCGCACATTCAGCAAAGGCAAGAACTAGCTGTTGAGGTTGTGTTCCCGTCTCAGGAGTATTTCTGTTTCCCCTTTCCAGCCTCCTCTAAAGTGACATATACGGTTTGCTGAAATCCCTCCATCATAGTTACATCTGTGAACATTTCTTTGCTTGTTCTTTGTGTAGGCATTTCCTTCAAATTAAATGGAAAAACAATGACAACCAATGCTATCTTTCCCCAACCCCAGCAAACACCAAGAATTAATCATTTCTGAGGAACTATCTTCAGTCAGAGGCAGTGCCCAATGAGAGAATGCCACCAAGTGTATCTGTACATTTGCTTGCTAATGTGTACAGATATGCTTCATATAAATTAATCCCCCATTTCATTATAAGGAAGGAATTACGTCTCTGGTCAAAGGGTGGTGATGGGGGAGCGCTAATCTGATTTAGCATAGCATGTGAAAAATTAATTGGAAGTCAGAACTCCGTAGTGTTTATTATAAAGTAATTTCACACCAGCTCAGGATTAGCATGGTGATGGGTGACAATAGGTCATCAATATGTTAATTGAAAGACGGGTTGTGCTTTGTAGGAGAGAGAGAAAGAAGAAGGGAAGAGATGGGGAGAAGAAGACTGATTAAAGATTGGTCTACAACATGTGAGTTGGTGGTAGTGTGGGACAAAGGGCATATGGAAAGGCTAGGACCCTGGTGATGAGGATAGCCCCTTATAAAATTAAGCGATTTTCTTTAGGTGGTCTATGCAAAAACTGGTTCTGTTAACAGGAGACCCTGAAATAATCCAAGATTTCCATAGTTCAAATTTTCTTCTGGTTGCTTCATTGTTTTTTTGTTTTGTTTTGTTTTGTTTCGTTTTGTTTTAGGGTTAGCTGTCTGCTGTCTGCGGCTGCTGGCATGCCCCGATGTGGTGAGTCTGAGTCCACTGGGGAAGGGAAATTCAAGTTGAGTCTTCAGCCAAGTGGTCAAGAGCCCAATTCTCCATGCTCTCAGAGAAGCTGAACTCTTGCCCGGAAAGATTAGTGAAATCAAACCTAGGGGTAAAGTGAGGATAAATTTTATTCCCGCAACCTTGGGATGAATAAGGCCGACGGCAACAGACAAGTGTCAGAAAATAACCTGTCATTTCAACATCCTGCCGAAGGGGTGGCCAAGCCGAGCATCCACCGTCTATCGTAACCAGTGCCCTTTTCACCTCAGCATCCCCGCCATGCGCTGTGGCTTCGATGTGCAGCCCAGGACCGCAGCTCGCACGGCAGAGGCTGAAAAGGGAGAGAACCTCTCTGTTTTATTCGCATGCAGGGGTGAAATGTTAGCTTCATGACTAGAACATCATGCCTGAGACGAAGCTCACGTGTGATACAGTGCAAAGGAGACCCGCTATTAATTGTAGTCGTTACTGAGGTTTAGGCTGGCGGCTCTTTAATGATTTAGATACATAGTTTTGTGTAATAGAAATGAAGCAGGCAATAAAAAGGAGAGAGAGAGAAAGAAAGAAAGAAAGGAAGGAAGAAAGGAAGAAAGAAAAAGAAAAAGTAAAAAAAAAAAAAAAACCCAAACAAAACCAAGAATGATAGCAAGAATGATATGTGATCAAGTCAGGACTCAGGATACCAAGTTCACGGAAAAGGAGGGGACAGACCCTGTGAGCGCTTGCAGGAAGGGTGAGCGCTCTGCGCCCGGAAGTCCTGCGTGAGGGTGCAGGTGACTGGAGCTGGCAGGAGCAGTGACTTATTAAAGAGTAGTCGTCCTTCGGGATCCTGTGACTTGTACTGTCAGCTGATGAGTGCGACCTTTCTGCCTCCCCTTCCTCGTGGCAAGCTTGCAAGACCGCTGACACACGCTGACACAGGCTGACACACGCTGCTGCGGTATGTTAATTTTGACCCAGCTCTGCTACAATTACTAATCTTGATCTCTAAGACATTTTTTCACAAAGAAATGCAATCTATCCAGACATAGCTTTCAGCGCTACCTAACCCAGCGACCTTTCTAATACAGCTCAAAATTAAGATGTGAACCCCCCCCCCCCCGCCCACCCCCACTACCTCCCAACCAAACAAGGAGTCTGGTGCAGAAAATTGGAACCCTGTAGAGTTGTTAGCCCAGGGGCTGGAGTGATAGGCCTGACCCCTTCCTTCCCAACCTTCAGGGAGTGCAGTTCCCTGGGAGAGTATGGTAGGAGGTCAACTGGAAGGTATCTGGAAAAAAAATTGAGTGATGAACTCAGAGAGCATGGCATGTGTTTGGAATCTGCCGGAGACCTAGCTGTAATTTCAAAGGTGAGAGGAAAAGGGAAAAAGGAGGCCGTGTCAGCAGCTCTTATAGGCCAGAGTCGGTGTTCATTTCCTCGAGGGCTGAGCGCATGGGGCACAGGCTCCATGTCCCACTGAGATCAGTCACACACTTGAAGTGTGTGAACTCTGAAGGAGGTGCTTTTGGGGTCTTGGTAAGCTTGGAAGCAGGCAGAAGCTTCTCAGCTCCCACTTCCGCTATCTGCAGAATCAGGCCAACTGCTTTTGTGTCTTGGCTCTCAAAAAGGAGACAGGAACAAATATTGCATGTTAATATCTTTTAGGGTTTTTTTTTTTTTTGAAATTTCAGACATGTACACAGCAAAATGTGACCATATCCACCCATCCCATTTTCCCTCCAACTCCCGCTTAACACAGCCCCCCCTTTTTTTAACTCACTAAGTCCTATAATTGTCCATATGTGTGCTGTGTGGGGGCCATGCACTGGAGCATGGAAAACTTCCTGGAGGCCACATCCTCCAGAAAGAATAACGGCCAATAGCTCCTGCAGTAAGAGGCGGGAATTGGAGAGCAGAGAACTCCCATCCACGCTGGGATTTCAGCTGCCTTTGTCTTGTGGAGGTAAACATGGCTGCTTTGAGTTCCTGAGTACAACAGCCATGTCCCAGTCACGGCAGCACTCCTGCCCACTCTCAGATTCCTGCAATCTTTCTTCCCCTCTTTTGTGATGTTTCCCGAGACTTGGTGAGTCAGGGTGTGTGTGGGGGTTAATAGAGATGTTCCATTTAGGACTGAGCACTCACAGTCATATTTTTGTTAGTTTGGGTTGGAGACAGAGTTTCACTGTGTAGCCCTGGCTAGCCTGGAGCTCACTATTGTAGTCTACGCTGGCCTCCAACACACAGAGGTCCACCGGCTTCTACCCCTGGGTACTGTGATTTAAGGTGCGCACCATCACACCTGGCTCACAGTCCTCTTATTTTCTCTGATAAATGATGAGTCTCCGTATCTACTGCTGCCTATTGCACAAAGAAACAAGACTGAGAGCATCCCGGGTCTATTGGTTGGAACAAATATTTGCAATCTCCCAATACCTAAATGTGTACAACTAATGTAAATTAATTGCCATGTGTGTGTGTAAAACTAAGAGAACCCGCATATGAGCAAGACCAGCAGCTTTGAGGTAAGTTTTTCTTTCACTCATGTTCTCAGATCAAGCCTGCTGCCCAATGGGCTTCCTCCCTTCAGTGTCTGTGTTTGTGGCACCGTGTTTATTACTACAGACACATTTGAGAGAATTTGTAAATCTTTTTAGGATATTTGTAAGAAATTCAGAAGTCTAAAAGTAAGTTTTGACATCTTTTCTTTGAGAGTAAATAATTTCTTGATTTACTGTTTTTTTAGTGGCTCCACAAAACATAACTTATATATAAAAATGGGATAACTTTGGATACACCCATACACTGTATAACTTATTTTAATTTTATTGATCTACTCTACCATGCATGCTTGTAACTTCAGTGCAGTGTGTTCTTACACTTTGCCTCTGTCTCGGCACACTTCTCCACACATACTCTTTAGTTCATATTTTCCAAAATGAGAGGTAATGCTTGTCTTTTGGCATCTGCATTATTTCAGTTTATAAAATATGCCCCAGTTCCATTCATTTTATTTCAAGTGATAGAATTCCCCTTTTAGTTTTGACAGTAATACTCATTCTGTATGTGTCTCCTGCTGTGCATTCGTCTTTTGGACGCTGGCTAATTACAGATCTCACTATGGTGAATAGTGCCACAATAAACAGAAGCACATAGGTGCTGCTTCTGTATGCTGACTTCATTTCCTAGGATCTGTACACAGAGGACTCGGGTAGCTCGGTCATCTGCAGTGCTATTTTTAGTTAGTTCTTTTTAATGAAAGCTCCATTCTGTTCTCCCCAGTGGCTATGCTAATTCACACTTTCTATAGTATGAATTCTATTTGCCAGCCTTTCTAATGGGGTGATATGTGTCTGATTGTGGGTTTGACTTGCGTTTTCCTGATGGCTAAGGGTATTTGTGCTTCTTCTTCTGAGAAGGGTCTGTTTAGATCATTTGTCCATTTGTAAAATTTGATCACTTGGGAGTTTTGTTTTGTTTTTTTCCTTGCTAAATTTTTTTTTAGTTCATTTTGTATTCTGGGCATCAGTCTCTTGTCAGCAGAATGGCTAGGGAGTCTATTCTACAGTTCTGTAAGGCTGTCTCCTCACTCTGCACTTCCTTGGCTGTTCAGAAGCTTTTAACTTTGCTCTAATCCAAGTTTATCAATATTGCTGTGTCTCCTGGACATTTAGAGTCTTATCCACAAAATTATGATAGCCCATACCATGGTCTAGAAGCTTTCCTGCTATGTTTTCTTCTGGTTGTTTTAGAGATTCTTACATTAAAGTATTTATTCCATTTCCATTTTTTTTTCCAGGATGAGAAATAGGAAGGAGAGCTAGGAGGTAACTCCCAGCCAACCCCAGCAGTCTCCTGCATGTGGACCTCCAGTTTGCCTGAGATCTTTCACTGAAGAAGCTTTCCTCTACCCACTATGTGATCCCGGAGTCATTGCTGTGACTCAGTTGACTGTGCGTGTGTGAGTCTATCTCTAGATGCTCTTATTCACTTTATGAGTATGTGTGTCTGCTATAGCGCCTGTTTTTAAAGTCCGTTTTATTTAGGGATCCACAAAGCCTCTCCCTCCCAGTCCTCCAACCCTAGGTAGGACAGAGAAGATTAGTGGGGATAGGGGGCACAGACCCCTTTACTTCTCCTGGCTCTTTAGGATCAATGGTTTTTGTTTTTCTTGAGGCTATACCAATCTCTGCCAACAGCAAACTTAGCAAGCAATCTCCTCTGCCAATCTCTTCCAAGCCATTGTGCCATGAAGCATGTCTCAGTGTCTCCCCAAATAGCCACACCTTCCATCTCTGGTCTCTCCAAATGGCCATATTTCTCCGTCTGGGCTCTCTTATTAATATTCTTCAGGGTCTTAGACCACGTCCCTCTCCATGTGGCGCAAGGCAGGCTATTACCAACTGGCAAAGACCATGCCCCAAAGAAAGCAATCATCAGCTGTGCACAAACTAAAATCTCACACTTGGGATTAAAACAGAAACATATTCACATAACATAACTGAGATTTTAAAGAAACCAAAACTTCTATTACAGCTTTCTTTTTTTAAATTTTTAATTTAATTTAATTTTATTAATTATACTTTATTCACTTTGTATCCCCCCATAAGCCCCTCCCTCCTCCCCTCCTGGTTCTACCCTTCCACCCCCTCCTTCACGCATGCCTTTCCCCAATTCCACTGATAGGGGAGGTCCTCCTCTCCTTCCTTCTGGTCTTAGTCTATCAGATCACATCAGGAGTGGCTGCATTGTCATCTTCTGTGGCCTGGGTAAGGCTGCTCCCCCCCCCCGGGGGGAGGTGAACAAAGAGCAGGCCAATCAGATTATGTCAGAGGCAGTCCCTCTTCCCATTACTATGTAACCCTCTTGGACACTAAACTGCCATGGGCTACATCTGTGCAGGGGTTCTAGGATATCTCCATGCCTGGTACTTGGTTGAGTTTCTGGGAAGACCCCTGTGTTCAAATTTTCTGGTTCTGTTGCTCTCCTTGTGCAGTTCCTGTCCTCTCCAGATCTTACTATTTCCCACTTCTTACATAAGATTCTATGCACTCTGCCCAGCAGTTGGCCATAAGTCTCAGCATCTGCTTTGATAGTCTGCAGGGCAGAGCCTTTCAGAGGCCCTCTGTGGCAGGTTCCTAGCTTGTTTCCTGTTTTCTTCTTCTGATGTCCATCCTCTTTGCCTTTTGGGATGGGGATTGAGCATTTTAGTCAGGGTCCTCTCTCTTGATTAGTTTCTTTAGATATACAGATTTTAGTAGGTTTATCTTATGTTATATGTCTATATGAGTGAGTATATACTGTATGTGTCTTTCTGCTTCTGGGACAGCTCACTCAGGATGATCCTTTCCAGGTCCCACCATTTACCTGCAAATTTCATGATTTCCTTATTTTTCATTGCTGAGTAATACTCTATTGTGAAGATGTACTACAATTTCTGTATTGATTCTTCAGTTGAGGGGCATCTGGGTTGTTTCCAGCTTTTGGCTATTACAAATAAAGCTGCTATAAACATGGTTGAGCAAATGTCCTTATTGTGTACTTGAGTCTCTTTTGGATATATGCCTAGGAATGGTATGGCTGGATCCTAGTTGTCTGAGAAAACACCAGATTGATTTCCAGAGTGGTTGTACAAGTTTACATTCCCACCAGCAGTGGAGGAGGGTTTCCCTTTCTCCACAACCTCTCCACCATGTGTTTTCACTTGAGTTTTTCATCTTGGCCATTCTGATGGGTATAAGGTGAAATCTCAGGGTCGTTTTGATTTGCATTTCCCTGATGGCTAATGGCGTTGAACATTTCTTTAAGTGCTTCTCTGCCATTCGATATTCCTCTACAGAGAGTTCTCTGTTTAGCTCTGTTCCCCATTTTTTTTTTAATTGGATTACTTGGTTTGCTGCTTTTCAGCTTCTTTAGTTCTTTATATATACTGGATATTAGCCCTCTGTCAGATAAAGGGTTGGTGAAGATTCTTTCCCAATCTGTAGGCAGTCGTTTTGTTTTGATGACGGTGTCCTTTGCTTTACAGAAGCTTTTCAGTTTCATGAAATCCCATTTATTGATTGGTGCTCTTAGAGCATGTGCTGTTGGTGTTCTGTTCAGGAAGTTGTCTCCTGTACCACTGAGATCTAGGGTTTTTCCCACTTTTTCTTCTAACTGATTTAATGTTTCTGGTTTTATATTGAGGTCTTTGATCCACTTGAACTTTAGTTTTGTGCAGGGTGATAAGTATGAATCTGTTTGCATATTTGTACATGTAGAGATCCAGTTAGATCAGCACCATTTGTTGAAGATGCTATCTTTTTTTTTTTTTTCCATTGTATGGTTTTGGCATCTTTGTCAAAGATCAGGTATCCATAAGTGTGTGGGTTTATTTCTGGGTCTTTTGTTTGGTTCCATTGATCCACCATTCTGTTTCTATGCCAGTACCATGCAGTTTTTATTACTGTTGCTCTATAGTACAGCTTAAGATCAGGGATGGAGATATCTCCAGAAGATCTTTTATTTTGGAGGATTGTTTTAGCAATTCTGGGTTTCTTATTATTCCATATGAAGTTGAGAATTTTCCTTTCCAGGTCTGTAAAGAATTGTGTTAGTAATTTGATGGTAATTGCATTGAATCTGTAGATTGCTTTTGGTTAGATGGCCATTTTTACTATGTTAATCCTGCCAAACCATGAGCATGGGAGATCTTTCCATCTTCTGATACCTTCTTCTAATTCTTTTTTCAGAGACTTGAAATTTTTTTATACAAGTCTTTTACTTGCTTAGTTAGGGTTACACCAATGCACTTTATATCCTTTGTGGCTATTGTGAAGGGTGTTGTTTCCCTAATTTCTTTCTCAGCCCTTTTGTCTTTTATACACAGGGGGGCTACTGATTTTTTTGAGTTAATTTTGTTTCCGGCCACTTTGCTGAAGGTGTTTATCAGCTGTAGGAGTTCCCTGGTAGAGTTTTTGGGGTCACTCACGTATCCTATCATATCTGCAAATGTTGATAATTTGACTTCTTTTCCAATTTGTATTCCCTTGATCTCTTTCAGCTGTCTTATTACTCTAGCAAGGACTTCCAGAACTATGTTGAGGAGATATGGAGAGTGTGAGCAGCCTTGTCTTGTCCCTGATTTCAGTGGGATTGCTTTACGTTTCTCTCCGTTCAGTTTGATGTTGGCTATAGGCTTGCTGTATATCGCCTTTACTATGTTTAGATATGTGCCTTGTATCCCTGATCTCTCTAATACTTTAAACATGAATCGACATTGGATTTTGTCAAATGCTTTTTCAGCATCTAGGGAGATTATCATGTGTTTTTTTTTTTCTTTCAGTTTGTTGATATGGTGGATCACATTGATGGATTTCTGCATATTAAACCACCCCTGCATACCTGGGATGAAGCCTACTTGGTCATAGTGAATGATATCTTTGATGTGTTCTTGTATTCGGTTTGCAAGTATTTTGTTGAGTATTTTTGCATCAATGTTCATAAGGGAGATTGGCCTGAAATTCTCTTTCTTTGTTGGGTCTTTGTGAGTTTTAGGTACCAAGGTGACTGTGGCTTCATAGAATGAGTTTGGTAATGTTCCTTCTGTTTCTATTTTGTGGAATAGTTTGAAGATAACTGGAGTTAGCTCTTCTTTGAAGGTCTGGTAGAATTCTGCACTGAAACCATCTGTTCCTGGGCTTTTTTTGGATGGGAGACTTTCGATGACTGCTTGTATTTCCTTGGGGAATATGGGACTATTTAATTGATTTACCTGGTCCTGATTCAGCTTTGGTAAACTTTAGAATCGATCAAGAAAATTGTCCATTTCATTTAGATTTTCAAATTTTGTGGAATATAGACTTTTGAAGTAAGTCCAAATGATTGTTTGGATTTCTTCAGTGTCTGTAGTTATGTCCCCCTTTTCATTTCTGATTTTGTTGATTTGGATGGTGTCTCTCTGCCTTTTAGTTAGCTTGGCTAAGTGTTTGTATATCTTGTTGATTTTTTCAAGGAACCAGCTCTTGGTTTCGTTAATTCCTTAAATTGTTTTATTTGTTTCTAATTGATTGATTTCAGCCCTGAGTTTATTTCCAGCCGTCTACTCCTTTTTGGTGTGTCTGCTTCTTCTTTTTCTAGAGTTTTTAAGTGAGCCATTAAGTTGCTTGAATGAGCTGTCTCAAATTTCTTCTTGAAGGCACTTAGTGCTATGAACTTTCCTCTTAGCACTGCTTTCATTGTGTCCCACAAGTTTGGATATGTTGTGCCTTCATTTTCATTGAGTTCTAGGAAGACTTTAATTTCTTTTTTTATTTCTTCCCTGACCCAGTTGTCATTTAGTAGCAAGTTGTTCAGTTTCCATGTATGTGTAGGCTTTTTGCTATTTCTGTTGTTATTGAGGTCCAGCTTTATTCCATGGTGATCAGATAGGATACACGGGATTATTTCAATCTTCTAGTATCTGTTGAGGCTTGCTTTGTGACCCACTATAGGGTCTATTTTGGAGAAGGTTCCATGAGGTGCTGAGAAGAAGGTAAATTCTTTTGTGTTTGGGTGTAAAGTTCTGTAAATGTCTGTTAGGTCCATTTGATTAATGACCTCTGTTAGAGATATTGTTTCTTTGTTTAATTTCTGTTTAGTTGACCTGTCCTTTGTTGAGAGTGGGGTGTTGAAGTCTCCCACTATTAGTGTGTGGGGATCTATGTGTGGTTTAAGTTTTATCGATGTTTCTTTCACAAATGTGGGTGCCCTTGTATTTGGGGCATAGATGTTCAGGATTGTGATGTCTTCTTGGTGGAATTTTCCCTTGATGAGTATGAAGTGTCCTTCTCCATCTCTTTTGATTAATTTTGGTTGAAAGCCTATTTTATCAGATATTAGAATGGCTACTCCTGCTTGCTTCTTGGGTCCATTTGCTTGGAAAGTCGTCTTCCAACCCTTTACCCTCAGGTAATGTCTATCTTTGTGACTTAGGTGTGTTTCTTGTATGCAACAGATTCCTGGGTTTTGTTTATGCATCCATTCTGTTAGTCTGTGTCTTTTTATTGGAGAATTGAATCCATTGATGTTGAGAGAGATTAATGACGAGTGGATGTTAGATGCTTTGATTTTGATGTTGGCTGTGTTCATAAGGTTGTGTGCTTGGTTGCTTTTTGTTTTATTGTAGTGAGGTTATTTATTTCCTGTATTTTCTTGAAAGTAGCTAGTTTTCTTCGGTTGTATTTTCCCTTCTAGTGTCTTCTGTAATGCTGGATTTGTGTGTAGGTATTGTTGAAATTTATTTTTGTCATTCAATATCTTGTTTTCTCTGTCTATGAGGACTGAGAGTTTTGCTGGCTATAGTAACCTGTGCTGACATCTGTGTTCTCTTAGGGTCTGCATGATATCTGTCCAGGCCCTTCTGACTTTCATAATCTCTGTTGAAAAGTCAGGTGTGATTCTAATGGGTTTGCCATTATATGTTACTTGGCCTTTTTCCCTTACAGCTTTTAGTATTTTTTGTTGTTGTTGTTCTGTATATTTACTGTTTTGATTATTATGTGGTGGAAGGATTTTCTTTTCTGGTCTAATTTATCGGGTGTTCTGTATACCTCTTGTATTCTTATTGGCCTCTCCTTTAAGTTGGGGAAATTTTCTTCAGTGATTTTGTTGAAAATATTTTCTGGGCCTTGGAGCAGGGAATCTTTTACCTCAATTCCTTTTATTCTTAGGTTTTGTCTTTTTATGTTGTCTTGAATTTCTTGGAAGGTCTGTGTCAGGAATTTTTTAGATTTAACATTTTCTTTGACAGATACATCTATTTCTTCCATTGTATCTTCTACACCTGAGATTCTTTCTTCCATCTCTTGTAGTCCATTGGTTATGCTAACCTCTATAGTTCCTGTTTTCTTCCTTAAGTTCTTTCTCTCCACAATTTCCTCCATTTGTGTTTTCTTTAATTTTTCCAATTCTATCTTCAGATCTTGAGCCGTTTTGTTGATTTCCTTCACCTGTCTGACTGTATTTTCCTGTTTTTCCTTCAATTCCTTCAGCTGTTTGTTTGAACAATCCTCTGTTTCTTTTACTTCTTTCAGTGATTTAAGTGTTTCTTCTCTAAAGGCCATAAACTGTTTGGCTGCAACTTCCTCTATTTCTTTACGGATGGCTATAATCTGTTTGAGTTTATCTTCCTCTAGGTCTTTATGCATTTATTTGTTTCCTCTGTTATCCTCTACATGAGCATAGATGTTAGGTCATCTTCTTGAATTTCAATTATGCTGGTGTGTCCAGGGCTACTTGCCCTTGGATAACTGGGTTCTGGAGATGCCATATTGCTCTGGCTTTTGTTGGTTGAGCTTTTACGCTGGCCTCTATCCAGGTAGGCTATCTTAGGTGTTTGGAGTTATTTTCTTGTGGTTCCTGGAATCCAGTGGTGAAGAGAATCCCCTTGGCAGGAAGATGTTTTTTTCCTGAAGGAAGCCTTCTCAGCTTTTTGGGTATAGTCACTGGATGGCCGGTGTTTTTCAGCAGTTGCCGCTGCTCACCTCAGGCATAGAGACCAGAGTTGTAACTGGTCCTTGTTAGTCAAGAGGGCTCTCCTCTCACCTGGAGAAGTCCTGAAGATAGCTGCCCTGCTTCTGGGTTTCTTGCTGTAAATTTAGTGATCTGCTGCTGTAACCTGTGTGTCCCGTCCCGTGGTTTGGTCAGTTTTGTTAAGGATAACTGGTTGCCCCTTGAACCAGTATCTGGGGGTTGAACTCAGGGATTCCGGGATTTTGTAGGTCTGACGTTGGGGCTCTGTGCCTCAGTACTCAAGAGGTAATCTCTGGTGGATGGGTACCACTCTCCTGGTAACAGCAGGCTATCTGGTGCACAGCAGGTCCCTGGGTTGGGCTGGTCTGCGGGACCTTTTCCAGGGATATAATGGGTGGCCTAAGTCCATCTCCTTTGCTTTGTTCCCTGTGAGGATCTCTCCCGACACTGACTCCCAGTCTCTGGTGCCCTGGGGCACGCAGCTCTGTGCCAGAGAGCTGGGCGCACAGCAACTGTCTGTGCTCACAGCTGGGACCCAGTTCAGTGATGATGGCTCATACCTGCCTGTCTGCAAGACTTTTTCCAGGGAAAGACTGGGTGACCCAAGTCAGTACCATTTCCTTCCTTCCCTGTGGTGTTTTTCCCCCCCGACAGGGACTCCCAGTCTTTATTGCCCTGGGGTGCACAGCTCTGTCTGTGCCGGATGGCACAGCTTCCTTTTTATGCCTGTACAGCTTCCTTTTTATGCCTGTACTGTTGGTGTTAGTGTGGTCCTATTTTACATCGTAATATCAAGAATTGCTCAAGATTTTAGGTTGCCTGTTAGAATGCTCTGAAGAATGACACTGCTGTTTTGGTGGGTTTGCACTGAACATGTGACTCACTTTATTTAGCACATTAATTTTAATAATATTAAATTTTGGACTGGAGAGATGGCTCAGAGGTCAAGAGCACTGGCTTTTCTTCCAAAGGTCCTGAGTTCAATTCCCAGAAACCATATGGTGGCTCAAAACCATCTATAATGAGATCTGGTGCTGTCTTCTGGCATGTAGGCACACATGCAGTACAGAATACTGTATAAATAATAAACAGATCTTTTAAAAATAATATTAAATTTTGTAATCCATAAATATAAGAGATTTTCTATATTTTTAAATGCTCCTCAAAATTTTTGTAAGTATTTTCATTAAAGAAGTCTTTCACTTCCTTTTTTAATTAAATTTTTATTTTTAATATCAATTACAGTTTATTAGTTTTGTATCCCAGCTGTAGCTCCCTCCCTCATTCCCTTCCAATCCCACCATCCCTTCCTCATTGCTTCCCTACCCTCTCCAAATTTACTGATAGGAGAGGTCCTCCTCCCCTTCCATCTGACCTTAGCTTATCAGGTCTCATCAGGACTGGCTGCATTGTCTTCCTCTGTGGCCTGGAAAAGCTGTTCTCCCCTCAGGGGGAGGTGATCAGAGAGTCAGCCACTGAGTTCATGTCAGAGACAGTCCCTATTCCCCTTACTAGGGAACCTACTTGGATACTGAACTGCCATGGGCTACATCTGAGCAGGGGTTCTAGGTTATCTAGTTTATATCCACAAATGGTCCTTGGTTAGAGCATCAGTTTCAGGAAAGACCCCTGTGCCCAGATATTTTGGTTTTGTTGCTCTCCTTGTGGCGCTCCTGTCCTCTCCAGGTCTTACTCTCTTTCCCTTCTTTCATAAGATTCCCTGCACTCTGCCCAAAGCTTGGTTACAAGTCTCAGCATCTGTTTTGATACACTGCTAGGCAGTCTTTCAGAATGCCTCTGTTTTAGGTTGCTGTCCTGTTTCCTGTTTTCTCCTTCTTCCATCCCGTTTGTCCAATATCCATCCCGTTTGTCTTTCTGGGTAAGGATTGATCATCTTTGAATTCTTTAATAAAGAAAATTCCTAGTCCTCTCTCTTTGTGTGTTTGTGTGTGTGTGTGTGTGTATTGTGAATGACATTCTGTTGTAAATCCTTTTCCTCAGAAAATTCTTTAAAAGTGTATAAGAAAGCTACCAATTTCTCTATGTTGATTTTGTACTCTGCTATTTTACTGAATTCATTATTCAGATATAACAGTATTGTTTTAGAGATCTTAGGGCTTTCTATGTATAGAGTCACATTAAATGTAGACAAAGATGTTTGAATTCTTTCTTTCTTACTTGTATGCCTTTATTTTCTTCTCTTATCTAATTGCTGTGGTTAGAACTTTTAAGTACTATAACTGCATAAGAGAAATGACAGTGGCATTGTTATCTTCTTCATGGTATTTGAGAAATGTATTCATCTTTTCCTCCTCTTTCAATGTGCCATTGGCTTTGAGTTTGTCATATGTAGACCTATAATGTATAATCCTTCTGTACCTCATTTACTCTGAGCTTCTATAATGAAGGTGTGTTGAATTTCTACCAAATGTCTATTCAAATGACCATAGAATTTCTATCTTTCATTCATTTCATTGTTACGTTATTGAATTGCATGTGATGAGTCCTCCTTGTGTTCCTGAAGTAAAGCCAATTTAATCTTCTTGTAAGCTTTGTGATTTGTATGCCAGCTCTCCGCACTTTGACAAAATATCTCATGTAATCAACTGAGAGGAGGTACGATTTATTTTAGTTGATGTTTTCATTCCGTGATGGCTTTGTTCCATTGCTGGGGGCTGTTGTTTAGTTAGAATATTATGGTGACACCCTCTTTTGGCACCCAACACATAAATAAATGTAATAAAAATACTTTAAAAGCCCATGTTGATTGACACCCATATGTCTGTATAATTCTTAGAGTCCCTTGAAATTGATTTTTAATTTTGTTCATTGTGATAAAAAGAGATACAGGGTATAATTTTAATTTTTAAGCATTTTTAATGAATTGTTCAGTAAGCCTTGTATATATAATCGACCCACTTTGGAGAAAGTTCTCTGTATGGGAAACAAGGATATATTTTGAAGCTATTTAATGAAATGTTTTATGAATGTTTATGTCTACAGCATAATTAACTGTGATGTTTTTTAAATATTTTGTTTGTCTAGTCACTATTGATAAAAGTGGAGTGGTTAAACTTCCCAATATTCTGGAGAGCCTGCATATTCTTTTAGGTGTATCTGAAACTGGATCCTTCAACAGCAAACAGCTGCATTTAGCTTTGCAACTGATATGATATCTTCTTGATTAACTAATCCTTCGATCCTTATCTGGTGACTTTTTGGTGTTCTTTTATTATTTTTATATTAGAGCTTGTCACTTCTGTGTAGGGCACTCTATTTGACTTAGAATATCATTTCTCATATTTTCAACTTTCTTTTTTTAATAAGTTTAAAAAAAAAACATTGAACTAGAACTACATCACTTTCTTCCTTTTTGTTTCTCCAGCTCATTCTAGCTACCTTCCCTTGAACCCCTGACATGCCCTCACACTTAAATTCAGTCTCTTTTTTTTTGTACTTGTTCTGTGTGTGTGTGTGTGTGTGTGTGTGTGTGTGTGTGTGTGTGCAATAAGTAAATGCAAACAAAACCTGCTCAGTTGTGTTTCAATCTTTGTGGATAGATGGCTTCCAAGGTGACTATTCTGCATTAGACAACCGAGAAGGGGCTCATTCCTGGGAAAGGCGAGTTCTCCTAACAATCAATAGTCGCCTGTAGTTCTTTCTCTTGTAGTGGGACAAGGTGAAATTTACTCTCTTCCCCATTAATACATCCCTTGATAGTCTTCCAGTCTTGCTTATGTACTCTTTCACAGTTGAAACTGGTTCACAGCAGACTTTCTGGTATTCAGGCTCCTGGAATCTTTCTGCTCCCCTATTCCCTTCTGTTTCCTGAGTCATAGATACAGATGCTGTGATCTTTTGTGGTTTTCTGTTATAGTGCCCTCTTCTGTAAAGAGAGGCTTTATTGATGAGGGCAGATAGCTACAGTTATCTGTGGGTGTAAGAAGAAAATTTAGAATGGAGAACAACGTTGTGCTGTCCTAGCAAAGCGTCTGTAGTAGATTCTTCTTTAAGGTTACTAGTCCCAGGAAGCTGGTTAGGTTTCGAATACCAACCATGATCCCCCCTCCTGTTGAGTAGGCGTTAAGTCTAATCAGAGAGCTGTTGGTTACCATCCACACGGGAGTGCCACTTCTTGCAAATTGATGCATATTTTGCCATGCTGTTCTTAGGCTTTGTTCCTAGATGTTACAGCTGAGCAGGATTGTTTAATCTCTTCCTTCTCTTGGCAGCTTGTACAGTATTTTCTGGAGCCATGGAAGCTAGAGCATAGGAAAAATGGACTTTCAGGTCAGATATAGCTCAAATCACCCAAGTCCAGTGTCCTAAGTGTTCAGTATTTTCAGAAATGGGGCTACCTTCGACCTCTGAGAGGTAACCAAGAACTAAATCAATAGTCTATATATTGGGGAGTCTCTTGGGCTACCCTGACCAACCTGAAAGAAAGGTTCACATGTCTAGAACTGGGTTATTGTTTGTTTGTTAGTCTATGGTTCTTGTGGAAAGCATTATCAGCCCAAGTAAACTTTCTTTAAGATACATGTACAGTCTTATGAGAATTAGGAAAATGCAAGTTAAAACACTTTTGAGTTCTCATCTCACCCAGTCAGAATAGGTAACTGACAAAAAATGCTGTCCAAGATGTAGAGAAATGCTAACCTTCCTTCAGTGTTGGTGCAATAACTCTGAAAATCAGTGTGGAGAATCCTCAAAAAACTAGAACTATAAATCTACCATATAGACCACTATACTGCTCCTTGGCGTATGCCCAAAGGACTCAACATCTTACTCCACAGGTACTTGCTTTGCAATGGTCATGGCTGCCCTTTTCACAATAGCTGAGAAACAGAAATAACCTACGTGCTTTAGTTGATTTATAGGTAATAAGAATGTGGTAAATATACACCGTGGAATACTACTCATCTGTAGGAACAATGAAATCATGAAGTTGGCAGATAACTAGATGGATCTAGAAAAAGTTATACTGAGTGAGGTGACTCAGACCTAGAAAGGCAAATGGCACATGCCTTCTCTCCTCACATGTGAGTGCACAACTTGGACTAATCACAGAAACAAGGAAAGTATAAAGGGAGCATGGGGGCACTCAAGAGGGGAATACCAGGATACAGGTGGTATAGAGTAGAAAACAGTATAATGGGGAGGAGTCCCCCACTGGGGATGCATGAGAGATATCAATACAGAACGAGAAAAAAGGGCAAATAACACCAGTTTGATAAATCCCCAAGAAAACATAATTTGTACATTTCTTTTGATTTTGAGAAATTTAACATTTTCCCTATGTATGGATGTTTTGCTTGCCTGTATGCCTGTGCATTACATGCCTACAGTGCCCAAGGAAGCCAAAAGAAGATGTTAAATCCCCTGAAACTGAAATTATAGTAGGTTGTTAGTTGCCATGTGTGTTCTGGGCAACCAAACTTGGTTCCTCTGGCAGAAAAGCCAGTGCTCTTAACTACTGAGCCATCTCTACAGCTCTACACCTTTCTAATTTTCAACCCCTTTCCTGGAAAACTGAGTTTCTTGAAGGCAGTATATTGCACACACACACACACACACACACACACACATATATGCAATAGTATATATTATTAGTATATATATATGCAATAGTATATGTTATTAGTATATATATGCAATAGTGTTTATATATATATATATATATATATATATATATATATATACTTAAGAATCCAGTGGTGGTTCTATGAACCTCTTATATATGGCTGTCCATAAGTTTTTAAAAAGTTTTCTGCCACTGTTTTATCAAATATATGCTGAAGCCCTTGACTTTGTTTCTGATGGTGTGAATTGCATCCTAAATGTATGTGTCTCCATTCTTTCTTGTTTTACTTCTGAGTGTGTTATTTCAAAGACATGTGTTCTTTCTTCACTCTCTGTTCTTTCTTCTGTTTGATTGTTGAGGAGTCAACTAAATTTTTTTTATTTAGTTACCAAACTCTTTATTTCTAAGATGTACTTATTTTATGCATGAGTTTCTCTCACCCCTTCACATAAGTATATGTAGCAATGTGTAGAGTGCCTGTGAAGCCCAGAAAAGGTTTGATCCCCTGGAATCAAACAGGACAGGCAGTTGTAAACTGCTATGTGGGTGTTGGAAACTGAATCTCAGTTTTCTATAAGAACAGTCAGTGCTCGATTGCTGAACCATTTCTTCAACCCCCATTTCCAATATTTTTGTTGCATTATCAAAGTTCTTTATCTGTTGCTGAGTATCTCCCATCCTACATTATCTTTCTAATTATAGTTAGCTTTATATCTCTGAATTGCTTCTACTATTCATTCTTTGACATTTCCTTGGTTTTGCAGTTTCACTGTTTTGTTTGTTTGCTTGTTTGTTTTTACTGGCTTTGCAATAGTGGCTTTATTTCCAAGTGTGTACTGTAATGTAGCGGACCTGTAGCTTCTTTGGCTCTGACTAGTGAGTTCAGGTACAGAGCATACCATACTGAAGTTTCTATGGTCACTTAAGATTGGGGACACTGTAGCAGTTGGGGCAAGGATGGTATAGACAGCAGAGTATGTGAATACACACTGTGTAGCTGCTCCTACGATGAGACTGGTGGCCTTTGTCCAGTACTTGGATTTTCATTAGATACTCTCGATATCGTTTACAACTGCTTGCAAGGGTCCCTACATTAGAAATATCAGCATTGATGAGGGGTTGGAAGCACTGGCCTTTGACTGGACTGAAGTGCCGCCTCAATGTTTCACAGCAGAGAAAGGAGTGGGACACCCAATACCTCTTCTGTAGTTGGCTACCAGTGTGAAGGAACAGAGGTATCTGCATTGGCTCAGTCAGCAGAGTGTGGTAGCCATAGCTGTGGGGGTTCTTACCTTAGAATGGGGGCTTCTGCTCCCTCTGGAAACCCCCAGCTAGCGTTGCCATTGAGGGAGCTTGAATGGATTACGGCTGGTGCTAGGCAAAGTTCCTCTGGGTCTTCCCTGTGTACACTCAGTCTCAAAGTAATGACCAGTACTTTCTTCTCATAACTTCTTCTGCTGTGGTTACAATGAAATGCAGCATGCATTAAGTAAGTTTCTTTTCAGATTTCTTTATCAACAATTGATGAAAAACAAGACAGGTCATAGATTTGAAAGAGAGCAAGAGAAGGTTTATGGAAGGGTTAAAAGGAGGGAGGAAAAGTGAATTATATCATAATCTCAAAAAAATAAACAATTTGAAAGAAGGATTAGAAATGCTTTCCCAAAATGAGGATGCCATGCAGATTTCAGGCTACCCCTGTCTAGGGGTGGTACAAGTCGAAGAGATGCAAAACTTTCCAATACCTGTGTTGACACTACTGAAATCTTTTTCATGCTTATCCTTAAGGGGAAACACTCCTCTTCCCCAGGCTTTGAAGCTGTGGTAACAGGTAGCAGGGTACCTTGTTTCTCTAATCCTGATATAAATACCTAAATTAGTGGCTCTCAATCTGTGGGTCATGACCTTCTTTGGGGCTCAAAGGACCCTTTCACAGGGGTTGCCTAAGATCATTGGAAAACACCAAATGCTTACATTATGATTCATAACAGTAGTAAAATTACAGTTACGAAACGTCAACGAAAACGATTTTTGTGGTTGTGGGTCACCGCAACATTTAACACAATTATACTAAAGGGTCACACCCTTTAATAGGAAGGCTGGGAACCACTGCCTAAAAATGAAAGGCTGACGCTCTGCCTGTCCATGTTTTGTTTTGGGTCACTCAAGATGTACATTGTCTAGTTGGGCTGCCTCTCACTTCAATGATTACCTGAATCACCCTGAGGGAGGGACCCAGGTTTTAACTCGGACCCTGGAGATGTGTCTGTCATTCCTGCTTCTGCCAAGAATCACCAGGATTCATTCTCTGTCCCATTGTGAGTTTGTAACAGGAGCAACTGTGTCTAATGCACACTTGGAAACAGCGAAGCAAGGGAAGGTGAACAGTAAAACTTGACTGCAATGGATCTAGGTTCCTGCACTCGTCCTTCCTGCATGATGTAGGAAGAGTTTCTTACCCAAAGGATTCAAATTCACTGCCATAGGATGGCCAGCCAATGGGAAACAGTATGTTATTTTGGACCTCTATAAGTTAAGAATGCCCATTGTAACCAAAAGGATCATATGAAAAAACATAGCAAATACAGACATAGAACATAGAGTAGAAAATGGTAACAATAACGAGTTCCTTCAATGAAGGCATCAGAGTAGAGAAAATGGGACATAAAACAAGTGCAACAAACTTAAAACCATAGCAAATCAAGAGAAGGTTTAAGATCAGCTATCTCATGAAGCACATTTAAGCGTAGGACGCAAATATAAACCAAATAAAATTATTAGATTTTATTTGAATGTTTGAATGTTGTTTGGTGTATCATATCAACAAACCAGAGTAGGAGGATGGGAAAATGCCTACCTTGATTATACACATAGTCAGAGCCATGACAGCTGAAATCATAATATCAACCGTGATGACCTTCAAGGAAGAAAGAAGTACCTACCCCAAAACAAGAGGATTGTAAAATTGACATTCAATCCAAGTGTAACTTTAAAATTTATGAACCAAGAGTTGCAGAAATAAAAGTGAAAATTGTAAACATGATTACATGGAGGATGATTTTAACAAACTTCTTTTAATAACTTATAGGAAAAAAGACAAAATGGTTACTAATACTACTCACTAACTTTGAGACACGTGCCTAACAAACGTGACTTAATTCATATACCCAGAAGATTGCAAGCCAACATTTCTCTTCAAAAAGCACAGAGGAAAATCTCTAGATTAGACTAAATACTGGATCATGAAATAAGTTTCAAACATTTCAAAGACTTAAACTTCTAGAAAAAAATCATGATTATGGATTCAGAAATGATTTAGTAGATATGACATGAAAAGCATAAGTAACAACAGAAAGAAAAATTATGCATATTTAAAATTTGAATACTTTCATGCGTCAAAAATACCCTCAATAATCAAAAGGAATGGAAATGAAAAATGATTTTGGAAGTCATACAGCTAAAATATTTGTGAAAATCTTATAACCCAATAGTAAATTTAATATAATTTAAAAGTTATCAAAGGATCAGAATACATATTACATGCATGCACACACAGGCACACACACATCACATCACTCCACATGACCAAGAAAAGTCAACACACACACACACACACACACACACACACACACACACACATTAAAAGTCACCTAGTTTTCCTTGCAGTTGTAGAAATGAAAAGCAAAACTTTAATGAGAGGCCAAGTCATGACCCCTGTAACAAAGGACACAACAAAAACTAAATGTGGAGGAATTGTAACCTTCCTGCTCTGCTAGTAGGAATTTAAAATGATGACTTTAGGACTGAAAAGCATAACCCCTTAAAGGGCTGGATTATGTGACCATTTATCTAGTCTATTCCTGTGTTTATAGTTAAGGGAAGGAAAGCATTACTCACATAAAACTTCAACACAATTGCTCACAATAGTGCTGTTCATAGTAGCCTCAAACTGGACACCACTCAAATACCCAACTAATGAGCAACAGATGAATAAAACCTGGTATAACCTTCTCATGTAATATTGTCTGACTATGTGTGGTAGAGGCAGGCTTCAGTGGATGAATCTGGAATGAAACATTTGCTCAGTGAAAGAAATTGACCCCCAAGACCCCACAGCTTATGATTCCTCTTCCATGAAATGTTCAGAACATGCAGATCCATAGAGAAATTACAGTAGATGCTCCCTAGAGCTGGGAGGATGAGGGAAAAACTGGAATGGCTCTAGAGAAAACACCCTCACTGTGATAGCTGAAAACCCTTTGTCTGTGCTGTAGGCCACTGAACTATATGCTTTAAATGAGTCAGTTGTGCAGTATATGAATCACAGCTGCTTTAGGGTATGCTATGTACCCAAGGTGTTGGTAAGTGCAGAATAAAGAAACATTTATCTCAGATCATGGGAGTAGAGTTTGGCATACTCTACTGAAGTCGAACTCTATGATGCAGTGATCTCCTAATAGATATGTGTATCTTTGTGTATAAGTATGTTCATAACAGCATCATTCTTAACAAAACCAAGAAACAACTAAAGTGTTTATCAGTACAATAGATGGAATAGATGGTCTATATTTATGTTAAATATCCTACAAATATCTTCTTGTTTTTAGTTTTGATTTTCAGTACAGGATTTCTCTGTGTAGCCTTGACTGTCCTGGAGCTCTCTTTGTAGACCAGGCTGACCTTGAACTCACAGAGATCCACCTGACTCTGCCTCCCGAATTCTGGATTAAAGGCCTGCACCACCACACCTGGCTTCCAAATATCTTAAAACCCTTCAGATTTCAGGTTCTCTCATTGCCTTCTATATCAGACTTGTGTGTGTGCTTTGTATATGATATGATATCTGTGAGGGGTAAGTCTGAAGCTCTCAGAGCATTCTTCAAGGTGTCTGTAAGCTTACCTTTTCTTAGGTTGAGCCAACATTGGCCAGCATTTTTCAATGAACACACATGAGCCTTTCACATGTTTCATGCAAACAAGGGTCCATAGTCAAATATATTCAGGTAACTCTGTTAAGTAAAACCTCTCTCTGAGAAGTTAACATACCCAGGGCTTTTCTGGGAGCCCAAATGTGAAGATTCTTGTCTTGTTTTTGTTACCTTAGTGCTCATGAATGAATTTCAGAAAGGAATTAAAATTGTGTTCTTACACTTGATCAAAACCAAATCAAACAAACAAACAACCCCTCCCCCAAAAAAACCCAAAACAAAACAAAAACCAACCAACTAAAAAACAAAAGAGAAAGAAAGGAAGAAACATAAAGCTGATATCTTAAAATGGTCTTTTTTGAAAAATATTTTGAGAAACACTAATACGTAACAATTCTGTTTGTGGAGCTAGTGAATAAAAGACTAAGTGGTTATAAATTAATTGCAAGGTGATTCAATTCACTAATTAAACATTTGAGAGCAAAACTTAAATATTAATGGAATCCATCCCTCCCCAGGCCCTGTCAATGTGCTTGACTCAACAATCTCCAATTGAAGAAATCCTGCTGTCCTGAGAATTTCTCCTTTTTAGACCTCATGTGCTTGGCAGAAATCTTGATTTCACTCATGTTTTATCTTCAAGGGTGTTCCTCTCTTTTAAGCAAAGCTGGGTGTGACCCCTCTGTTGCTTTTTCTGTCATCCTGTGTGGCAGATTTTGCTTAGTACTAAGTTGACTGAGTAAGGCATAGAGATACACAGCTCCTAGGATGACTTGAATCCTCCAACTGAGAAGTCACATAGCCTCGGTGGGCCGCAGGCCCTGTCTGTCTGTATGTGTGTATATGCTCTATTTTTTTTCTATTTGTATTTTTTTTACAGAGGGCTCTAGTCGTCTCTTGTTTCTATACCTGTATAACTGAGGATCTCATCTACTAACCAAGGGTCTAATGAGCCATATTAAAAAACAATTCCTGTTTCCTGTACTCAGTTTTCTTTCCACTGTTCAACAAAATATCTTTTTCATGTCTCTGGATCATAGTTCTGTGTCCTAGAAGCTTTTCATACTTTCTTCCCTACTTATCTGAAGCATGTTTTCTTTTATTTTCTTTTTTTTTTTGAAGCATGTTTTCTATAAACATGTAGAGGTAAGCATTTCAGAGTCTTCACACAACACAGCCCTTTCTTTCAAGATACAATTAGAAGCAATGCTATGAAATGGATAAAGGTATGCAGATGTGACTCGTTCTGTGTAGAATATCATGTCTTTATGATCCAACCACGCAAATGTCTTTGAACCCTATTGCTTACCTCATAGCTGCTTTGCTGACTTATGGACATATTAATTTTTCTCTTTGCCATAGATTGATGAAAGCACTTTGTATTTATTTAAGTTCAACTATGAACCTAGATATAAAGAAATATAAAGAGCAAATACTTTTTACCCATTGCTCATCTTTTTCTAAAATAAATAATAAGCAATTCTCTTACCCTAACATTCCATGGCAGCTTTCATATGATGAGTTAGATGCTGTATTCTTGGATATATGCAACATTCATTCCTTCACACTTTAACTCACCGGAGGCCCAGCAATATTTTAGTCCACTGGGGGCTGTGCTCCACTGCCTCACGGCCCCAGTTGGAGATGTTCGAAACTTGAGCTTTCCTCCATTCACAAGGATCTGTAGCTTCTTTCTCCCCTTTCCTGAATGTTCCTTTACTAGTTTTATACTATCTCTTGTCACTAAAACGCAAGATAACCCTCAAACCTAACACCGAGTCTAGAAATTCAATTGGAAAAACTTTTAACTATGGAAAAACTTTCCTTCGATATGTCTTTTAGCTAGAATAATTTTTCCACGTGGCTTTTTTTTTTCCTGTTTGTCTACTTCAAAATTACCAAAAAGGCTCAATAGATGAGAAGACTGTTGAGTTAGGAACAGCTCTGAGCTGACTTGTTTTCCCCGGTAATAAAAATTTTGTGTGAGGCATTTGGTGTTGTGGGATTCAGAAAGGTTATCAGCCAAGCATTTATAATAAAATTCCTCTGTGTTTTCCCCTAGCATGCAGTGGGAAGATGGGAGTGCTATCAGTTTGACATTTCTGTCAGAACTGGTATTTGAACCACTGGATGATTCTGACAAATGCCATGGCTGTCACTGGCTCAGTTTTAATTATACCTGACTGGAGCTTTCGATGACAGCAAGCAGAAAACTTAATTAGTTCGAATCAAGAGCATGAGCTGGCTAGAGGACACCCAACCAGTGCGCACTTGAAAAGTGACCACATTTTAAAAATACACTAGCCTTCCAGGATGATTTCTAGATGATTCCCCGAGGCTTTATAGATTATTTAAATTTAAGCTGCTCTTGAGAGTACATTATGTTTATGCATTTATTTCACCAGTAATTTAATAGTGCAGGACAGTAGGTAGACTATACAAACGTAAAAGAAAAATAAAAGGATTCATTTTTCCCCCCCATGGGTATAGGCAAACACATGCATGCATTACTGTATAACAATCCTCTGTCCAGAAGGGAAAACAAAAACAATGGTATTAATGTTTCCATCTTATATTATCATTTATCTTCAAGGTCTGAATGTTATTTCTCTTTTAGTTATGCTTTTTTTTTTTTTTTTTACAGAAATCCAAATTGGCTGGCTGTGATGTTGTACTGTTATGTGCTATCATTCAAATTGGCCACCTCTTGCTTGCTAGTTGAAGAAAAGTGTCATTGCCTTAAGACAAAAGAACCAATCAAAATCACCGTTCTCCCCAGCCGTGCTGATGGGATCCCATTTGAGCTGATCACAGCTCCCTCTGGCACTCATGCCCAGCTTCCCCTACTTCTCAAACTGAGCGTGGGGAGAATAGTCACTGTCGTCACTCACTGAGGACTAACAGTGCAGAAAGAGTCATACTGAATATTGAGTTTTGTCAAACCTAAGGGACGGTAGTCAATGGTGTTTTATAAATAAAAGATGCCGGTGCTTGACAGGACTGACTGAGCTCTCATCCCGACGACTCAGCCCAGACACAGAAACTTCCTGTCATGTCAGCTGTCTGGTTTGATTCTGCCGCCACTGTCATTGCTGCCTGGAAATCCCGTGACGCCTGTGGAACAGAACATGATTGGATACTGATTGACTACTTGGGTAAAATAACAGCCCAAGGGGGTACTGCTTCTGAAGGAAAGGACGGAAGTGCAGGGCTTTGGAGTTTGCTCAAGGGACTTCTTGTGAGAATAACTGTAAATTTCTTACTTTCAAAAACACTAAAATGTCACAATTTGGCCAAGTTAACATGTTAGGCTCCAGAATAACCTGCTGGCATGACAGTATACAGGTATAGTTTTGTCTGGGCAGTCTTCAGTGACTGTGGAGAAGAGCAAATCTTGGGTTCATCTGTTAGGCTAAGGAATATTAGTTGCCAAGATAAACTTGCTACTGAATTATGTCTCAGTGTTTAGCGATGCCACAGCTGGTTTTAAGTGCTCTGTGTTTTCATTAACACTTTCCACTGTCTCTCAGAGCCCTTTTGGGAGGTGATTTGGGGAAGTGCTTAGCTATTATCTCTGAAATGCTAGCTCTTTGTTCACTTGTGAGCTAAAGTGCAGAGAACCTTTGGTAAGGTTCTGTTCCCAACCGTCTAAAAATTAAATAGAATTAAAATTGGTACTGAAAATCAAATAAGGTGAGGTTCCATGGAGCAAGTAAATATAAAGTATTTAAAAGAATATGCTACAGATGACAGAAAAGTACAAAAATTGTTCCTGACATGAATAATTCACCAACTCTCCAATGGCATAAGTCGCTTACTAATGTGCATTGCTTGCCATTTAATAGTGGCTGTATCTGAAGAAATATGGAAATTGGAATATTTTAATAACTTTCTATATGAAAGATGATGAGACTGCCTAAATGATTAAGAGGAAGATATGTTATAATGAACTAAAGCCACTCGAGTGTAAGGTAATTTTAATTCAAATCTCCATCTGCTTATGTATAATTAAGACTCATTTAACAAGTTAATGCTTAACAGAGAGAGCTGATAAGTTTGGTATTAAGGATCTTAAGAGAAGTAAATTAAACTGTCAGGGTTGAACTGGTCTTTAGTTTTAATTTCTTACACCTGAACCTTGTATGAATTTCAGCATCCCTTCTTTATCCTCAGCATTGATTTCAGCATGAAGCCAATGACAAAGGTGGGGGGAAGGCAGCAGCAGATCTCTTTATATTTTAATTTGGGCGAGCCCAGCCCGTCTTAAGTGTGACAGCACCTTGACTGATATGAATATTTACACACTTCATGCCCAGTGTATAGCACCTACGTGATGTTTGGGTGGTGGTTTCAAAGCCACAAAATATTCACGCACACTTACGATTGGCAGCGGGGTTAAATAATCTCAGAAAATAAGAAGAAAGCCTGTGGGTGCCAAGAGAGGATGTTTTGATCCTTAGTGGGTTTCATGGTCTTGTTGCTGGGCAACTTCCTGCTCTTTAATCTTTTTTTCTGTGCTTCCTGCCAAAGGAGGTTCAGGGCTCACAAATATGATGCCAACTCTTGTCTTCCAGCACTAGGATTCAGTTCCATGTGTAAGGTCCCTCATTCATGAAGACAACAAACCAGACTCCTCTTTTTAACCCTGTGGGACAGCTGTCAAGACAGAATTAAAGCAAGGTATTTGAGAATGCCTGTGGTTTTCGCCAGCGGGAGTCCCACTAAGTTAAAGATTAGCAACTGTTTGCATCAAGCCCACGCTGTGAAGGCACAAAGCTGAGCCTGAAGTTCTTGGTCATTGCGGGCCGCACTTTTGGCTTGCGTCAGGTCATCCAGAAGAGGACGACTTCTTAAGACAGAATTTTCACAGATCAGAGGAAGCTTAATCGCTGATACTTGAGCACTGTCAAGTATTCCATGGCTTTTACTTTGTGAAATACACTGGTTCATTTCTTACTTGAGAGCTAGGGAGTGCTTGTGTGTTTTATCTTACTGACCCTAAAAAAGAAGGTCATTTGTCCAAGTTCATGGAATTAATGGAAAGGTGGGTCTAGGATTTTGATTGTCATTTCATCTCTCTATATCACACTGTTTCTTGCACCCGTCAATTCAATGTTTCACACGCATACTATTTACACAACACTATTATTTTTTTCTATAAGCATGATCCATATCTACACAACCAATATCCCATTTATTTATACCTTTTTTATTTTATCTTCTATCTTCTACTTCTTGAAATATATCTTCAATGGCAAGTAGATACATACTTGAACTTTGAAACTCTATAGGGAAGAAACTCCACACATAAAGACAATCTGGCAATGCTTTCAAGAAGCAGATTATTTCCTTAGGAAATAGGGAGAGTATTTCCTTAGAAAAGAGCTTGAAATAAGTGTCTCCAGGGAGTTTTAATCCATCAGGTTATTGAAAAAAAATAGTTCTAATATGTTCAAGGGTCAATTCATTGCAAAATGGCTACCTCAGTAATTGATTTCCTTGGTGTGTATTTGGTCACTAGAATAGGGAAACGGCGAGAGGTCATGAGACCTTTTATGTTTGAAAAGTTTTACCCCCTTGGATTGAATATTCTCAGATACTGTCAAGTATGCGACTGTTGAAAAGACACCATCGAGAAAGATCAAAGATGGCAGATGACACACGTGCACACAGTCTACTCTACCCCCAGGGAAGCTACTGGGGAGCTTGGATAACAGTATCAGAAGATGGAGGTGACAGCGTAGTCTCCAGTCTAATAGAAAAATGGAATAGGGTGCTTTGAAAAGCAGAAGAATCTAGATTCTGTCTCAAAGGATTTTGTCAGTGTGTGGCTAGCTCCAATCTCAGTGAAAGAGAATAGAGCCATGCTTAAAGCAAAGAGTCTCAGAAAACTATACTGTACTCTGGCAGCAAACACTTTAAAGAGAAAAAAGAAGATGGAACATGAAAGACGAAAGTTGTACGTGACAGAGGCAGAGGGAGGGGTGATGGCAGAAACACCCTCTCTGTTTAGCACTGGGCTAGAGCAACACTGAGGAGCTGTGATGGTTAGATTGAATGTCAACTGGATCTGAGGAATGGATCTCGGTGTGGGACTGTCTCCATAAAGTTGGCCTGTGAACACACCTGTGGGGAAATTGTCTTGATTGTCTTCATGTCTGAAGATCCATCCTGAATGCAGTAGTCCCGTTCCCTGTAGCCCAGGACTGCATGGGACAAGCTAGCTGAGCAGTAGGCATGCATGCATTCATTTCTCTCTGCTCTTGGCGGTGGGTGGCATGTCATTAGCTGTCTTAAGTGCTTGTAATTGTTAACTGAAACACTTTCTCCCCCCAGTTGTTTTTTGTCAGGGTAGCTCATGGCCATAGAAGTGAAAGTAGGACAGAAGTGGTTTTACAAAGATTCCCGCTGAATTGTTGGACCGGGATACTCAGAGAACCTCAGTCTTGGGAAACTCAGAGCAAGCATCACAGGCCTGTACACTGAGCCTGCCTGTAAGAATTCCTCCAGACTAGGGAAGAAGTTAAGAACCAGAACCCTTCACTCCACAGTAGGGTAGAAATCCAGTCAGAACCAGACCATCAGAGAGAGTCTTTGGTGGAACACAGATCCAGATTCAAGTGCTGTGCTCCTGTCCAGGAAGGACAGCCCAGAATGGGAACCAGCATTTGCAACTAGACTCTTGAATGAACCACCCAGAGGTGCGACCACATCTATGACCCAGTTTGAGAGGAAACAACCATTCCCTGTTACCCAGCCTTGCAACCAACCGCCCAAGGGTGTAGCAGGCATCTGGGAAATCCACGAAGACACTCCTGGAGAGCCGAGGCTGCAGACTTTTTACTCTCAGTATCCTCCGCATCATATTTAACCTTCTGTTTAACAGTCAGTGTCAGTTTACTAGGCCAGCTCTGTGCTGCTCTCCTTTCCTTTTTTTTTTTCAGTAGACTTTCTTTTCTCGTTTTCCTTTTTCTATGCTTTCCTGGAGAATGCAGGTAGGCTTGCCTGGTTTGTGGGGTTCTCTGTGTCTCAGCCTTTTGGGAGACAGAAATCTTTGGGGTTAACTGATTGCATTTCTTCACCTCTCTTGTCTGTATCCTACTTTTTGCCCATACTGCAATACCTAACCACCCTTGCCTCTACCATTCCCTCCTCTACTTTTGCTCTGTTGGCCTAGTACTGTATAATGGTCTTATGCTGCTCTGCTGTGATTTACCCATACCACAGTTTAAGTTAATATCTCACCGTCACCAGTACTTTCATCATGTACCTCTGCCTCCTCACGTGATTGGAATTTTAAGGGTGCTTGCTATTTGATTAGTACTTTATGCTCACAGCCAACCTATCCTTTGAGCAGTGTTTTTACACACTATATTTTGCTTTTAGAGGAGTAAAGGAGAGTGGGCCTGTGTCCAAAACAGGAGTTCTAACAGAAAAATGACACATTAACTGTGCTACAAACTAGACCTTTTTGAGCATTATGAACACTTCCATTGAAAGACTAAGGCTGCTTAGGAAACAAAACAAACAACCAAATCCAAGCCAGCCAGTAAATAAACCCTAGATATGCAAGATCCATATTCAAACATTCAAGGCAACACACTTTCTCCTAAAATTATGCATCCCACAGTAATGGTTCCCAATGAGTGTGAGTTATCTGAAACCCCAGAGAATTTTTTTTTTTTAATTGTGTGTTCAAAGAAATCACAGAAGAAAAAAAAATCTCCTGGGTGATTTTCAAGAGAATACAAATAAATGCCTGAATGAAATAAGGAAGACATTACAGGATGTGAAAGTGAAATGGATGATAAGAAATGCTGTCACAGCAGGGCCACAGTTTTGATTTGACCGGTTGAGGTGGGTAAGGGGACAAAGGCAGATCCATCTCTGTGAGTTGAGGGCCAGCTTGATCTACACAGCAAGTCACAGGCTATCCAGGAATGCATAGTAAGACCCTGTCTCAAAACTAAATCTTGGAGGAAAAAAAAGAAACTGAAATATTGAAAATGAGGGATTCAGTCAAATGAGAAGCTATGAGGAAGCCTCATCATGAAATGGATCAAAGGGAGGACAGTGCCGTCAGACTTAAAGACAGGTTAGGGCAACTGAAACATTCAGATTACAAAGATAAATTAGGAAGAGGGTACAAACCACATATTTGAGGTCTATGGAACACCACAAAAAAAGACCAAATCTATGAATTAGTATAACCTTCACTATAGTTCCAATGCTCTGCTACACAGAAAAAGAAAATAAAATCTTAAAATTCATATAGAACTGCAAAAGACTTGCCTACCTCTGGCAATTTAGAATATAAGGAACAATGCCAGAAGTATTATCATACCTGATCTTAAATTATAATGCAGAGCCATCATAACAAAGATTCTGATTTATAAGTGGACATGTAGGTCAGTGGAATAGAACAGAGGTCCCAGGTCGAAACCTATACAACCACAGCCATGTGGCTGAAGCCACCAAGGCTTCAAAAATATACACTGGGGAAATAACAGCCACTTCAACAAGTAGTGCAATGAAATAAAATAACAGCTGTTAAAAGTGGAACACAAATAGACAATAAACATAGAGAAAAAATGGTCAACTTCATTGGCCATCAGAGAAGTGAAAACTGTAACTATGTTAAGATTCCTTCTCTTCCCAGCCCGAGCTACATTCATTAAGAGACAGTAAAAATGTCTGGTTGAGAATATGGGCAAAACACAGCCTTATCCACTGTTGGTGGGAACTAGGCTAGGCACCATGAAAGTTGTTATAGATGTTCCTTAAAAATTTGAAAACAGAACTGCCATATGACCCAGAGTTAGCATTCCTGAGTATTTACCCAAAGGCCTCCAAGTCAACACATCGTAGAGATGTTTCACATCGGTCTTCATTGCAGCACTGTGTGGAAAAGCAAAGCCATGCAACTAACTAAGATGTCCAACAACAGAGGGATGGATAATGAAATGTGATACATGTACACAATGTGATTATTTTCAGCCATACAGCAGGAAGTCACAGGGCTTTCAGGGATATGGATGCAATGGAGGATAATCATAGTAAGGGAATTAGGCTAGTCTCAGACAGTTATATTTTCTTTCCTCAGTAGATACTACCTTTCACAGAGATGCATAAAATTATATGTGCATATCTAACATGAAAGCAGAAGCAAAATATCTTGGGCTCCAAATGGAAATGGTGAGTGTGGTAGTTTGAATAAAGTAAACCCCCCATATCCTCGGAAATTTGAATATTTGGTCCCCAGTTGATGATCCTGTTTTGGTAGGTTAGAAAGTATGGCCTTATTGGACTAAGCAAGACAGGTGTGGTGATACTTATCTGTAATCCCAATGTTTGAGAGGTGGAAGCAAGAGTATTTGATTATAAGGCCATTTGTGGGTGGGTAAGATTGTTTCTCAGAAAAAGAAATAGAAAGATGATACCTTCTTGCTCAACTTTGAAACAATCAACTGTATAATTATAACTATATAGTTAGGGGCAACAGTTTTCATTAAAAGAATACTTAGAAGGATATGTATGTTTCTGACATCCTGAAATATAGTTTGCTTACTATACAATCTCTATAAGATGGCCATTATTTATTCCTCTGCCATGGAAGGGGCTCTATTAAAAACTCAGATATTAAAAACACAGAAGTGGTTTGGTAGGTTAAGAGCACTGGCTGTTCTTTTGGAGCACCCAGGCCAGCACAAACACGGTCATTCACAACCATCTGCAACTCAAGTGACAGTGGATCTGATACTCCCTTCTGGCCTATGCTGGCACCAGGCATGTAAGACATACACAGAGGCAACACACCCATACATACAAAATAAAATAAAATAAGATAAAATAAAAGTTTCTTTAAAAAAAAACTCACAGATTTTCCATTGTAAGTAACCATTATTATTTCCTTACCAGACAAGAAATATATAAGAATTCATTGCCCTTTCACACATTGTCCTTGGATTAAGTCTTTATTAACCCAAGCTTGTAAATGGCACCCTGAAGTAGTTTCCTGTCCAATAGGAGGAGAGCAAATGTGCACTTTTAAGGTTTCTTTGGGAAAGAGAAGTTTTGTAGCACGAGGACTCAGGCTTAATTAATATGTGATACATACTATGTGACAGGAATAGAAGAGGAGAGCTTATGTGCCGTAGGCTACATAGCAGGAATCATTCTGTTTTTGGTAGGGGGTTTGGGCCTGGTTAATGTGTGACCTATGCAATGTGACAGTAGTCAGGCCTTTGACCCCAGCATGACTATCAGCTGGGTATGTTTTGGCTCCCCAGCAGCAATTCTCTGTCCTGAGAGTCTTGTCACAGAGAGGCTAGGCTTTCTAACTCTAAATCTTAAGAAGCTATAGTCAGTATACTATCTGTCTACATAACCAAGTTCTCACTTTCAGTCTTCAAGGCGGTCATGGATGCTTACATACAAATGAAAAATAGAACAATTCCACAGTATTATCTTTTTGTAATTAGATTTTTTATTTTTTTATGTTAATTACAGTTTATTCACTTTGATTCACAGCTATAGCCCCCTCCCTCTATCCCTCCTAATACCACTTCCTTCCCTCATCTCCTCCTATGCTCCTTTCCAAGTCTACAGATAGGGAAGGTCCTCCTCCCCTTCCATCTGACACTATCTTATCTGGTCTCAAACAGAACCAAAATATCTGGGCACAGGGGTCTGAGACTGATAACCCAACCAAGGACCATTCATGGAGATAACCTAGAACCCCTGCACAGATGTAGCCCATGGCAGCTCAGTATCCAAGTGGGTTTCCTAGTAAGGGGAACAGGGACTGTCTCTGACATGAACTCAGTGGCTAGCTCTTTGACTGCCTCCTCCTGATAGGGGAACAGCCTTGCCAGGCCACAGAGGAGGACAATGTACCAACAGTAGTATCATCTTATTTAGAGGTGTCTTTACTAAGAACTGTCAAATTATCCTTTCTTGGGAGATGTGAACAAATTTGTATTTGGCATGAACAGGATGCCAAAGACAGGCAAAATTTTACCAACATTCCACCAGGTGAACCAGTGATTTTATTGGGCTTACTAACAGGAGCACAGTGACCCCAAAACAGCTGAACTGCTGAAAGTCCCTCCCAAGCATGGAGGATGAACTCAGGAATACAGAAAGGGCTATACTTCATGTTCTATACTATGAAGGACACATTTGTACTTCATTCTGTAGGAAGAAATCTAGATGCACATACCTGTTCTGCATTTCGATGTCATCCAAATGGTGGGCTCAGGAGGAATGTGAGAACTATGTGGCCCTGTTGTATGTGAACCCTCCTCTACTATAGCTAGAGGCAATGAAAGGAAAGGAAGACTATAGTGTCAGTATACAGAAAGAAGTGATGAGAAGAAGAAAATCACTGATATCACAAATTTCAAAGAGAAAAGTGGACCACCTAACCAGAGGGTGAGACTACACTTTGCAGTGATGACTGACTTTGTCTCAACTCCCTGCATAAGCTACTGGATGAAGATGAGATGGAAGACAGAGGTGTAGGGTGCTTGTTTACTTTCTCCTCTTCATAAATGCAGCTTACAGACTCAATTCCTGGTTTTCTCTGTGAGCCTCACAGCATGGACTGATCACAAAACTGCACTATGGAAGCCGCCTTCACTTAATCTCCCCCCTATACTTTCTGACAATTGTCCCTCTTCTAACTACCCATAGCTGGGGATCTGGTAAAGGTAACATGTGGAATTCAAGACCAGGGTCCTGTGGCTCTCTTGCTTCTTCTTCTATGAGGGAGTGATGATGCTTCCATCAATCATTGTATCATTTCATTTATTTCCTTGCTATGAATATCAGGCTAAACATTTTGTCCTCTTCTTCATGAACAATGGTTATGCTTTGTCTAGGCTCAGCGGAAATTGTTCTGCCCCCAAACAGAGAACGATGATAAATATTGATTGGCATGCATGTATAAGAACATAAATTGCTTTAAAGAAAATGCTATAATATGCAGTATCCAGCAAGGGTGGTGAACACAGAGCTGAGAATGAAGTCATCCAGAAATTAGAAACTATGGGAATTCACTATATTTTCAGAACCTGTTGTAAGTCTTACGGATCAGACTCATCTGACAGAATCTGGGACTGAGGTCTGCTTGGCTCGTGGGAGCTGTATCTGAAGGGGGATGCAGCATCTGCTGAAGATGCTCTCCTGGACATTGAAAGGAAGCCAGAGGTGGACTGACAGGATCTTGTGATGGCTGAGCTGAGTGTCCCTTGTTCTCCCTCCCAGGCCATTGGAGGGGCCCAAGCAATGGGCTGCTGTGGTCACCTCTTTTTTTGAACAGGTGAAAAAATGACGACCTTGTGACTGGAACTGGTTCAGATGGTTTATTTTTGCCTGCTTATTTTTGCCTTTCCTTCATTCATACTTTGTGTGTAAAGTGGGAGATGAAACGGCAGTGGGCAGTTAGAATCCACCAAAGGGAAGATGAGTTGAGAATAGAATTATTTTAATTTATTAGCCGCATTTGTCTGCATCATAGCGAGATGTGCATAGCTGTGGGTTAATTCCAGCCTATGAATGTGTCTTAAGACCTCCCTTTATCCTAATTTACTGGAAGAGACCTACAGCAGGGGAGACTAGGCACACGCGTTGGGCTCCGAACTCTACTCACAGTTCCTGGTAGCGAAGCACATGAATAATGGAGGAAGAACGAGGCTTAAAACACACAAGGATAGAAGCAAATCTAAGGTAAAACTTTTCAGAATTTTTTTGGCTTGTATAAAGACAGATATTGGAAGAGGCTTTTCCAAATTCAAAGCCATCCCCCAAGTTTACATAACATTACAGCGTGAGAAGAGAAAAGATCTTAAGTCGCATTTTATTTTTACCTATCATGTGTCTATCTGCATACCTACATATGTACATATATATTTGTGTGAGTGTGTTTGTGTGCACGCGAGCACGAGCGCATGTGTGTGTGAGCGTGTGTGCATAGGCAAGTGTTTGTGCCCCTGTGGGTCATGTGTGGGTCAGGAGATAACTTGTAGTTGGTTCTCTCCTGTCGTGACTGAGCTCAGGTTATCAGGTTTGGTGGCACACACTTTTGCTCCTCAAGCCATCTCACCTGCCCTAGAGGAAGTATCTCCCACTGTCCGCACTAATCAAGTGAATGTTGATAAACTATAGGTAACCACACAATAGCAGTCATTTCAAGGAATTATCAAAGAGCAGCCAGCCAGCCAGCCAAAGTGGCAAAGGTCAGTTTTTTTTAACTTTTCTTAATTACACTTTATTCCTTTTGTATCCCCCCATAACCCCCCCCTCCTCCCCTCCTGGTCCCACCCTCCGCCCCCTTTCTGCATGCATGCCCCTCCCCAAGTCCACTGATAGGGGAGGTCCTCCTCTCCTTCTTTCTGATCTTAGTCTATCAGTTTTCATCAGAAGTGGCTACATCTGTGCAGGGGTTCTGGGTTATCTCCATGAATAGTCCTTTGTTGGAGTATGAGTCTCTGGGAAGTTCCTGTGTTCAAATTTTCTTGTTCTGTTGCTCTCCTTGTGGAGACCCTGTCCTCTCCAGCTCTTACTATTTCCCACTTCTTACATAAAATTCCATTCACTCTGCCCGTCAGTTGGCCATCAGGCTCAGCATCTGCTTTGATAGTCTGCATGGCAGAGGCTTTCAGAGGCCCTCTGTGGCAGGTTCCTAGGTTGTTTCCTGTTTTCTTCTTCTGGCTTTCAGAGGCCCTCTGTAGCAGGTTCCTAGGTTGTTTCCTGTTTTCTTCTTCTTCTGATGTCTATCCTCTTTGCCTTTCAGGATGGATATTGAACATTTTAGTTAGGGTCCTCTCTTTTGCTTAGCATGTTTAGATTTTAGTGGGTTTATTCTATGTTGTTTTTTTTTTATATGAGTGAGTATATACCGTGTGTGTCTTTTTGCTTCTGGGACAACTCACTCAGGATGATCCTTTCCAGGTCCCACCATTTACCTGCAAATTTCATGATTTCCTTATTTTTCATTGCTGAGTAATACTCCATTGTGTAGATGTACCACAGTTTCTGCATCCATTCTTCAGTTGAGGGGTGTCTGGGTTGTTTCCGGCTTCTGGCTATTACAAATAAAGTTGCTACAAACATGGTTGAGCAAATGTCCTTATTGTATACTTGAGTCTCTTTTGGGTATATGCCTAGGAGTGGTATAGCTGGATCTTGAGGAAGCGCTACTCCTAGTTGTCTGAGAAAGCACCAGATTGATTTCCAGAGTGGTTGTACAAGGTTACACTCCCACCAGCAGTGGAGAAGGATTCCCCTTTCTCCACAACCTCTCCAGCATGTGTTGTCACTTGAGTTTTTGATCTTGGCCATTCTGATGGGTGTAAGGTGAAATCTCAGGGTTGTTTTGATTTGCATTTCCCTAATGGCTAATGAGATTGAGCATTTCTTTAAGTGTTTCTCTGCCATTCGATATTCCTCTACAGAGAATTCTCTGTTTAGCTCTGTTCCCCATTTTTTAATTGGATTACTTGATTTGCTGCTTTTCAGCTTCTTTAGTTCTTTATATATACTGGATATGAGTCCTTTGTCAGATAAAGGGTTGGTGATGATTCTTTCCCAATCTGTAGGCAGGCGCTTTGTTTTGATGACTGTGTTGCAAAGGCCAGTTTTAAACATTCAAAATTTTGGGAGATAATACATGAAAATGCTGTGATGTGACATTTGTATATCTTTAAAAAAGTATAGTTTGTCGTTTCTCTTCAGCTTCTAGTTTTTTTTTTAATCTAATTTTGAGTACATTTTAAATTTAGGTTTTTTTTGGAACCTCAAATACTTAAACTGTTGGTTCCATCAAATCTGACTCATGGTTTTCCCCTTCTTTTTGGTTTCCAGCCTGTCTGTCTACCTGTCCATCTATGCATCTATCCATCATCTATCTATCTATCTATCTATCTATCTATCTATCTATCTATTGTCTATCTATCTCCTATCTTAGTTCTGGGGTCTGAACTCAGAGGCTCTCAATGTACATCAGACTTACTTGTGCTGAGCTGCAATCTTAACCTCATTGTCACGTTACTAGTACCCAATGACTAAGTCCTGTTACCTTGACTCTAAATGTATTCATCTACATGCATAGTTTACCCATAGTAATGATTATCATGTAAACATGCCTGCTGCAGTGACACCTCAATTGATAAGCTTAAAGATCACTGCAGTTCTCAGTGTACACTCACAGAATTGCAATGACTTTTAAGGAGAACTTGAACACTTGAGATCTTGGTGGTTGCCAGCATCATCTCTACCTCCATGAGGGCAACACAATTACAAATCTCATCTGCAGAGGGTGAAGGCACCTGATTTTTCCTCTTCCCAGCTACGACCTTTCACCTTCTTTTCCCTCTGTGGTATGTCTCCTCCATGTGCCCTTCTCTAAGCTGCTATTTCCATTCAACAGGAGTGGAGAGAAAGGTGGGGGAGGGAGAACACTTTATAGATTGAGATGGGATGATAAGTAAAAAGATTGCTCAGCTATGCTGCCATCGAAGTGCATGAAATTTAGAGTTGCTACATCTCTGAAAATATTTTCCGTAAATAATTGAGCTATAAAACCTGACTTGCGGTTATATGAGATTATTTATAGTTTAAATACTCATGTGTCTTGCTGCATAAATATTAATGAATTTGATCCCAGTGTTCTTTGCCAGACATTGCTGAGGATGCTTCTGAAGTTCACACTCCAGGCTTGGAGGTATCTCTAGAGGAAAGGAGGTTTGCAGGGAACATTCTTGCTTCCCCTTCTGTAAGAGGCTTAGATATGACACCCAAGGCAGGGCTCTGGAAGACCAGTGGCAATCCTAAATGCTTCCTACCTTCTTGGCACCCAGACAAAGAAAAAAACATTAGATGATCTACTTAGAGAACCTGGATGAATTTTTCCAGTCTCTGACTCCTGTTCTAAGATCTGTATTTTCATTAAACATCTCTTACTGGAGTGTTTTAGTGGTACCTAAGGCTGAATCATTCACCTTTCCTTCTAGGACAGCTTTCTCGTGTTTACACTCTTTAGCATAGTAACATGGTCACTCAATTCCCCAACCAGGCCCAGCAACCTTGGAAGTTCTCTCTCTCTCTCTCTCTCTCTCTCTCTCTCTCTCTCTCTCTCTCTTCTTCTGTACCTCTCTCCACACACTTTTAAAGCCCATCTTTAATGAAAGAAAACTTGAATACCATCCGTTGTTGTTTTTGGCCTACATGCTTTTCTTCCCTCAAAATGCCAAATTGTCACTAGTCTGTGTTGTATGAAGCACAGGTTTGATTCTATTTACTGCTAGTGTTTTCTATGTCTCTCTGTCTTCTTGATCTAGTTCCTGCCTAACTCCTCATTCTTCTTTTGCCTTAAGTCATACAGCATTTGCAGAACTAGCCAGTGTGTCTGCTTCATGATTTCAGAGGCTTTCTCCCTGGAACAGCTCAACAGCAAGCCTGCGCACTTACATGGAAGTGCCTGAAGAACAAAGCTCAGCTCCATCCACGTGGATGGATAATTCCTTTCTTTTTCCATCATCTCTACAAATATGCACTCAAAGATCCACCTCTCTCTTCTAGAGCACAACCTCATGATGATATGAGGCCCCAGAAGATAGGTAATTTTCTGGAGGAATGGAAGGTGTAACTATCAAAACTTAGTCCCTAATACAGTGACTCTAAACCTTCCTAATGCTGTGACCCTTTAATACAGTTCCTCATGCTGTGACGACCCCAACCATAACATTATTTTGTTACCACTTCATAACTATAATTTCACAACTGTTATGAATCTTAATGTAAATATCCAATATGCAGGATATCGGATATGTGACCCCCCCCCAAAAAAAAAGGGTTGTGACCCATAGGTTTTGAGAACAGCTGTGCTGTTCTAAACAGAAGGCTTATGATATGGCAATTGGTGTTAGAAGGGGTTGTAGAATTATTTTTATATAGATTATGGCTTTTTTAAATTTTTTCCACTTTCAAGTGTCCTTATTTGTACCATAACAAACTATATGTCTTCATCAAAAGAAAATGTTTACTTTTGGCAAATTTCTAGAATATTAGAAATCAAACTGGCTTTGGAGGTTGTTAATCCCAACATTCCCATCTTGTGGATGAGAAAATAGAGCTTGAGATGGTTTAAAATCATAGACCTACCAGGAACTTGTCAATTAAGTAAGCAGTGGTTGAAAGATCTAAGGCCAGAGCTAGTGAGAGCGCAAGGCCTCGGTCTGCTTGCTCCTCCAACATCGTTCATATGCTGAGCTTTAGATTTAATTTTGTGTGCTTTTAGTTCATCTGCCCAAGACAACACGCTTATTAATGTCTCATGGAGAACACTTAACCGAGCGAACATTTCAGGATCTCAAACACATTTTCTTCTGACAGTTTTGTGCTGTTTGCTTCTTTGTGTGTTTCACACGGTGCGTTTTGATACCTATTGATTTTCTGATCAGTGTTCAGTTTCAGAATGAAGTGTAAATGAGTTGCCTTGACACAAATAGACAGCAGTGCTGTACACACTGACCCTACTGCAATGGAAAGAAACATCTGCAAGGGACTCACTGATTTCTTAACACGCTGGCTTAGCTTTCTTCTCCCCTATTTTTACTCTTTCTAGACGCTTTGGAAATCTGTGAGACATCTGAGAGCTAACTTTATGTGCTAAACCCTTCACAGAGGGCAAGTGGGGCCTCTTAAGGCCCAGCATATCAACTGCTTCAAACAAGCACTGATTGGTGATGGACAGCCACCCTCCCCCCACCAAAAAAAAAAAAAAAAAAGAAAACAGAAACGTCAGAAAGGTTCACTATAGCACACAAACTATTTCATAGCATACCTGTCAGCATAAGTTGGGCACAATGTTATGCATGAGGGACACCACCGAAGCCAGCCTTCTCACTCATAGGCATTTACTATGAGCCCCAGCTTCCTCATCCTACCACAGACCCACGCTACACTGCACTTAGAAGCCTTTGGCCTGGCTAGCCAGTATGGCTCCATGTAGCTCACTACCATGGGCAAGAAACCCAAGTTTGGGTGTCTGTATCTGAGAAGCTCCAGGGCAGCTCTGGATCCTTGCCTTTCCCCTGACCACATCTTTGGCTGTGAAGGATCCTCCCCTCTCCTCCCCGGATACTTTTATGCAGGGAAGAAAAGAGCACGACATACTCCGGGGGATCACTGCCTGCCTGGGGACAAGCAGGGTCCTTTTTGCTTGTACCATTTGTCACTTATGTTTCTCTGCAGATCCTGCTCAGGTTTTAAGCCTTCCTCAAACTCTCTAGATGCAAGATTTTACCTTGTTACATTTTTTTTTTCCCTCTAGGAACTCTGACTGACACAGTTTGTCCTACTCGCCACAGTTTGTCTCTTTGTCAGCTTGGCCCTTTTCTTGACTACCCTAGGGATTTACAAACCCAGTTTACATGTTTGTCTACATCATTCGGATCTGTCAGAACCTCTGCTCTCTCACGAGGCACCTCACAAGAGCACCAGGCAATGTGGCTCTACAAAGCCTCTAAAGCTCCCATACCATCCCCCAAGTCCCTCCTGAAAGAACCATTTTGGAATTTCAAGCTCTAATAAATGCTGTCCTGGCGTATTATGTTGAGCTATGAGTCTGCTATACTTCAGGCCTTTTGTCATAACTGGGTATGGGGTCTTACAAATGCTTTCCATGTAGCTTTTAAGCTGATAGTTTTTATCCTTCATTCTGTTTATGTAATGTGTGCTGATCTGTATACGGTTGATGTTTCATGCATCCCTGGAATGGGACCAATTTGGCCAAGGTATATCAGCTCTGAAGTGCTACTGAATTTGGTTTGCTAGTATAATGTGGTGGTTTGAGTGACAACGGTGCCAGTGGGCTCATATGCTGGAATAATTGGTCCCCAATTGGTGGAGATATTTGAGAAGGATTGGGAAGTGTGGCCTTGTTGGGGGAGGTGTGTAACTGGGGAAGACTCTGAGGTTTCGAAAGCTCCACTATTCCCACTTAGCCCGCTTTGCCTTGTGGCTGTGTGTCACGATCTGAGCTCTCAACTACTGCTCCAGTGTCATTCCTCCCTGTCTACTGTTACGGTCCTCATCATGATGGTCATGGACTCTAACCCTTTGAAGGCATAACCCACAAATAAACTCTTTCTTCTCTATATTGCCTTAGTTAGGGTATCTTAACACATCAATAGAAAAGTAACTAAGACAGCTACTATTTTGTGAGAATTTTTGCATTCGTGTTCATTAGGGATATTGACCTAGAGTGCTGCTTCCTTTTTAAGCTGCTTTGACCATGTGTCCCTTCACAGCAATACAAAAGGAATTAAGCCAGAGGTTGGTACCAGGAGTAGGGTATTTCTGTGACAGGCCTGACTGTAACCTGCATTTTGCTACTTTGTTGGTTCCCTCTTCTTCCACCCTCCTCCACCCTTTTTACATCCTTTCAATTTCTAACACTATATTTGAGAAAAAGAGGATGGAAAGGAAAGGGGGCGACATTATATTTAGACTACTTCTTGCCAATTAGGGGCATTGAGCTTCTTGGGACAAGTTTGATCTTCCCTGTAAGAAAATATAACCTTTTCTTCTTGTTTCTTCTTTGTGACTGACAACTTAGCAAACTGCAACTGTTGTAATCTGCTTGAATTCTGTAGCCCCTCTGTTGAGACCTACTTTATTTCTTAGCATAACTATGGCTCCTCTGTTAACACCTGTTGTAGTCTTTAGCATATCAGAAGCCATTTTGCCTCCAAGTATGTCTCTATGGGTTCATTTCTCAACCTTCATATACTTTGTTACCTGGATGCTCTATGAAGTCCCCGAACTGCAGAACCAACCAAATTAAAGGTCAGTTAGAAACACTTTGTGTAGCTAGTCAAAATGATGGAATGTTGCTTCCTACACGTGGATACTTGGTTGCATTTTTGTTACCTGGTTATTACCTAGTTGCTGTTTGTTTCCTGCACCTGGATACTGTTTGGTTACCTGGTTGCTACCTGATAATATATATACATTTATACACATACACACACACATATATATATATAATCACACACATATATATAATCACCTTAGGAGCAGACCAATGTTAAAGTCTGTCTCCAGAGTCTCGATTAGGCCCTGACCTGTCAGTTTCTGTTTAGTGTTCAGTAAACCACTGTTGATTTGAGTCTGGTGTGTGAGTGGTCACTGAGTGGCTATTCCTGAACCCATAACAAAACTAAGAGCATCTACCAACCAACCAACCAACAACCCACCACCTCTCAGGGCCCTAGCATTTATATATCCTCTGAAATGTTCCCAAAATTCTAACCATGTTCTAACCATTACACAATCACAAAAAGTCTCCGCAGCTGGCAAAATCATGCCACGGCTGGAACACGAGGCAAATGTGCTAGAGCACATAGTCAGCTGCTGCATGCGAGGCGGCCACATATCCCCACCCCTAGGATTAAAACAAAAACATTTTCTTATCCTATTGCTGAGTTTCTTTGAATTTTAACTGGGAAATAACAGAATTGTTAAGAATTTTAAGATTGTTTAGCAAATTGTAACATGTAGACTGAAAACGTGGACCCTAACACAGATTGCTAGAGAAATGAATAACTATGCAAGGAGTACTTTAGGACAATTGGTGACTATAATGGGATGGAGTATAGTGTGTTATACTTTATATAACATACTGAAATTACATAGCTGATATTTCATAAACATTTTATATTTGTAGCAAGTACTAATACCCCAGAGATAAATATAAACATTTATGTTACCAAAAAAGTCTGTTCTTGTTTGGAGAATAATGTTATAAGTCTAAAATAAAAATAATAGAAAGAATGCTGATAAAATTTGACTATTGAAAATGCTAAACCCATTAGCAAGATGGTTCAGCAGGTAAATGTGATTGCCACCAAGCCTGGAGATCTTAATTCAGTCCCCGGAACCCACAAAGGACAGGGAGAGAACTAAAACTCCTCTGGGCTGTTATGTGAGTTCACAAGTACATTGTGGCATGCACGTGTCCTCTAGGTGACAGCCATCGACGAGGTACTGCACAGAACACAGAGACAAGTCCAGGGGCCTTTAACTCTAGAAGGCCACACCTTGGTCGGACATGGAAATGACATAACATCTGCAAGTCTGGTTACTACTGCTGTGAGGAAACACCACGATCAAAAGCAAGTTCACACATCCACATCACTGTTCAACATGGAATGGGAGCAGGGCAGGAATGCAAACAAGGCATGGACCTGGAGTCAGGAGCTGATACAGAGGCCATCTAGGCTCTTTTTAAAGAAACCAAAATTCCAAAATTCTTCCTACACGTGGCCACAATATATGTTGGAGAATGTGGAAGACTTTGGGATTTTGGACTATAAAAGTGATGCAGGTGGGGCTGACACGATGGGCCGTCCCATTAAAGTCTTGGAAGACAGTAGTGCCGAGAGCAGTATGAACTGTAGAGATCCAGCACAAGTGGCTTCAGAGGTGAGTACTATTATCAGCTGGGTTACAGAACATTTTATGACGCTTTGACAAAGAACATGGCTGTTTTCGTCTTTGTCCTAAGAATCTGCCAGACGGTAAATTGAAGAGTTTTGGACTGATTTCATTGACAAAAAGAGTTCAAGAGAGACTCATATTGACATGGTTATTTTAGTGAACCTTATAAAGATCTACAGTGCAAAAAGCGAACAGGAAAAATATAAATAATAAAAGTACAATTTGAAAAGAAAAGTATTCCAGGAAATTCAATGTTAGACCCAAGCCTTGTCAAAGAGATGAGAAGTTTTAAGAAAGGACTGATATTAAATAAAATAAATGGAATGGTGCCCTCAAAGAAAGATTCCACCCAGATGAGCTAACAACTTATCTAAAGTACCCAAGAAATCTCCTGTTCTAAAAGCAAAAGAAAGCATATTTAATGAAGGAAATCATTGACAAATCAAAGCTTGCATAAATGTAATTCAAAGGGGGGCGGTCAGGTGTTATAGGATATTTAATCCCACTGTTGACCCCAAGAATGTGAACTATAAAAGCCTGTTTGATGTGGCTCAGCCCTAATGCTCACCTTTAATCCAAGAGCTTTCTATATACAGGATTTAATAAAGTTAGCCCTAGGTTAAGAGGGAGAGCTAGTAACCAGATGACAGGGATTAAGTAATAAGGAGAGACTTTGAGTTGAAGGGTATTTAAGATATTACAGAAAAAAAAGAAAGAGCTTTTGGACTCTTTAGTTCTTTGGCTTTTAGCTCTTGGCTTTGTGTGTGTGTGTGTGTGTGTGTGTGTATGTGTGTGTGACGCTGTCTGAGTAGGAAGATCAGCTGGGTGCTTTCTCTGCCTCTCTGAGCTAGTAGGTTTTCACCTCAGCATCTGAGACTTTATTGGTAAAATTGAAGAGGTGCGCTTTTCTGTCTTTAAAACAGCAGTCCAGTTTTCATCCTAAGCAGACAGCTGAACTCTGCAGCTTCAGCTTCATGGTTCTGGCTTTAGAGTCACGAAGGATACAGGAGTGATGGGGTTGTAGACTCTTTCTCTGATATTAAGATTAAACTGTCTCTCCGTGATGAGTGTCCCATAGCTGAATTTTCCTCTTCTCTTTGCTGCTGTAAGAACTTATATATCATTGGATGAATAATAATAAAATCTGTTGGAAACTGGTAAGGTTCTAGCTGCTTGTAGGGGCACAGTGTTTTTAATCGTGGGCTCTTTTGCTGTTCTCTTTTTATTGTGTGTGGGAGTACACCTCCAGACAAGGAGACTTGAGAACACTTTGAGACAAACATGATTGTATGTAGTGTGCAGGGAAACTTTGCTCCAAAAGCTACCTTCTCAGGGTATTCAGACTGCATACAAGAATTTACCCAAAATCACATGGAACACCATCTAGTTCCGGGTAACCAAGAAGAACAGCATAGTCTGTGTTGTTTTAGGGCCTTTTGGAGACCCCTAACAGTCTGTAGGGAGACAACCCATATTCTGTCCTGGAGTGCCATTTGCTCTCTTATAGCTGCTGGGAACAGCAGTGATAATCTTATAGATTGTTATAAGATAATTTTCATTCATGTATGTCTGTATGCAGGTTTCTCTTCAGTAGATTTTGTAACCTAACGGTCATAAATCAGTTTCATTTTTACTAATCTTGGGTCTTTATTTCTCCTTCAATTCTGAATACAGGAGCCTTGCTTGGTAGTTATTTTCCTTCTGGGGTTAGAATACATCACTTTATGTGCTCCGGCCTGGAGGGTGTTTGCAGTAGAATCATTTCCTGATAGAGTTATCATTCAATGTGTCTTAGGACTACCCTCACAGATTTCACAATGACATCTTTGTCCTGTGCTTTGATTTCATATGTCATGATAAGAGTCTTTTCTGGTTGGGTCTGTTTGGGGTACAGTCAGCCTCAGCATGCTGATGTGTGTGCAGTTCCCAGGACTGCAGAATCCCTCCACTGTTATTTGACTGTCTAATTTTTTTTCTTTTCTTCCTTTATGCTATAACCTTTATTTCTCAGCCTTTGGATGATTCTTGTGTTTGATCACTGAATGATGGTGTCGCAAAGATACTGAGTGCTTTCTTCATCCTTTCTTTCTTTTCCTGTTTTTTTTCTTCCCTATGTGAATAAGAAATTTTAAAAGACCCATCTTCTCTCTCAGATATTCTTTATTCTGTTTGATCTAATATATCCTTAGGCTTTCAACTGAGTTTTTCATTTGATTTATTGAACTTTCAATTTCTATATGGGTCTGTTTCAAAACATGCATTTCTCTGTTGAGTTTCACATTTATTTCCTGCATTTTATTCTCAATTTCAGTGAACGGTTTATCTTTAGGCACTTAGATCTTACTCAATGGCTTTTAAAAAGCCATTCTTTGAATTTTCTTTCAGGTTTCTCATCCATCTAAAGTTCTTTGCTGTCTGTTACTAGAAAGTTTTGATCTTTTGGAGATATTATATGACCCAATTAAAATATATTTTCTGTGTTCTTAGGCTCAAACTTGTACATGAAGTAGATGAGCTATTGCTACCATTTAATGGTCTTCTGAATCAGTGATCTGAGTAAATAGTCCCATATGTCTGATGGCATTGGTGCATTAGGCAATGTTGATGTTATTTCCAGTTGGGCACGAAGTACAGTCTCCTGTCGTTTCTTTACCTATGATTGATAACTTGTATACAGTGTATACCGCAGTGTATTCTGGTAGTAGTTCAGGCAGGAGTGATGTGGACAGCACTGTGTGTGAAATCTATACTGTGTGTCTATAGCTACAATGGTAGTACAGTCCCTAGTCGGGTGATAAAGTATCTTAGGCACTGCTGACTTTTTATTCGTTGGGATCTCTGGCATTACCAGCAGCACTGGTCATGGGCCTCAAACATTGTGTCTTTTTACCCAGTAAACTGAAAGGGTGCTGGTCAGAGATGGTAAAAATTCCTCTCGAGCCTCCCTTAGCTGGGCAGGATGATGGTTAGCTTTTTCTCTGATTCTTTCAGGCCTAGCGTCCACCAGCATGAGAAGGTCATGATACAGGGCCAGCACTAGCAAAGTTTCTCATCAGACTGTCTTGGGCTGTGTGCCTGCAAGATGGTTAACAGCTGGAGTTCCTGTGTTGCTCAGAGTTTTCCCAGCATGCACCTGTGTGTGGCAACGGCAAAATGGATTGGTAGCATCTCAGGATGGACTACACATGCTTCCCTCACTGCCATGCATCTCTGTGTGACTGGCCAGCAGATGAGCTCCACATTCCATGTTTTGAGGAGAGCACCTCTTTCTCATTACTCTCCATGATGCAATACCTAATCTCTGTAGCATGAGGCATCTTGACAATTTGAGTCAAAGTTCTGCTTCAATGCCAAGCTTGGTTGGTGAGGCACCCCCAATTTTACTAGCACATTGGAATGTCAATTGGGTCCACAGGATGGGAATATGCAGGTTTCCCATCCTTGGAGGAGTTTGACTTGAGACAAGGTGTCCTGTATTGGGACAGCTCCTGGCTTTGGTATGCTGGGAAATTTGTGGGAAGTGATAAGAGGCTGTTTGGAAAGGGAGGACTTCTTTTTGAAAATTCCAGCTTGTCTGTATCAGCAGGATGCAGGCCCCAGAGAATTATGTAACTAATCAGTAGCTGGGGTTGCTAGCATCCACATTGACAGCATTTCTCGAATTTGCCCCATTCGACTCTTACCCCTGAAAAAGGGAGACTCCTTCCCTCAGTCTGTGGAGCTGGGTGACAAGTGACAGGGTATTTCATTTTCTCTTTGTACACTGATGCCTCTGGTCTCCATATCTTATGAGATTCTAGTTTCTCTTCTGCACATTTCCAGTGTTCTCCTAATCAGTCTTTCCACTCACGTGCAGCTGCATATCTGTGGCTTTGCTTGGTAAGCCCTGGGAACTTCTACAGAACTGTAAGTGGCAAGGTCAAGAATTTCTAGGAACTCTGCTTTATTTTTTCCTGGAAGAAGTAAATTAGTCAATGAGTCTGATGCAATGTTTAGTTTTATTGAGAAATAATAGAAGTTATTCAGTTATTAGTATATCTATATATAGTTAATTGCATTGATAATTATTCACATAAATACTGTGTGAATTAATTAATAGAAAACAATAAAGGAAACATTTAATTGCATATTCATTAAAATTTAAAGACTTGTTAGTTTAAGGGATCATCAGAAAAACCATTTACCAAAGGCATCGGTTTCTCAAAGTTTGAATTGGAAGCTCCATGGAGTGTCCTGAGAGAAGACACAAGAAAGACACACGAAATCCTTAAATACTAGTCACCGAACTCAGATTTTAAACTTATCCAAGTGCACTGAGGAAGTGGTGTTTAGGAGAGCAGATGTTGCTGCCCTGGCAGAATAGGACGGAGAGTGGCCTGAGTAACCTGTCATGGGACAGTGACATCCTCATCTCTGGCTGTCTTAAGTCCCCTGGAAACAATCTGTGCATTTTGAAAATGAAACCATAGAGCTTTATAAATGTACAGGTGAAGCAGCAGCAAGGGAACAAGTAAATAGCACTGCCATTACAAAGACTATGAGGCCGAGAACCAATGCTAATGAAAGGCAACACCCCCACCCCCAACAGAAAACAAGCAACCAGGCTGAATTGAGTCTGATGAAAGATGCAGGCGTGCCAGCAGTACGTGGCTCAAGTCAAGATGTGGCCACAAAAGGTGATATTCAACACACAGCAGGTGTCAAAGAAAGGAAAGAAAGAAAGAAAGAAAGAAAGAAAGAAAGAAAGAGAGGAAGGAAGGAAAGAAAGAAGGAAGGAATGAAAGAAGGAAGTAAGGAAGGAAAAAAGGAAGGATCATTTCAGTGTACATTGGAGTAGTTTAGCAATTTCATTTACAATGGCTAGAATTAAGAAGAAAACCTTCAATTGCTTTACTTTGATATTATTATCACTATTATAAAATTTGAGTCCAGTTTTCTACTATAGACAAATAAAATTAGTTTCTTTCCCTTTTTGGAATAGCCTTTCAAAAAGATGCAGTCATGGAAAGGTAGGAGAACAGCAGCAAAAGGACCACTATGGAGGGCTGTTCAGGTAACATCACTTGTCAACTTGACGCAATCACAGTTGAATAATTACTTTTATCTGGTTGGTCTGTGTCCGCGTCTTTGAGGAATTGACTTGACTGATAATTGATGTAGGAGGCCAAGCCCACTGCAGGTGGTGCAATTCCCTGGGCACCTCGTCCAGGGTTGTACAAGGAAGCTAGCTGAGCAGGAGAGAATTACAGAGACAGAGGCAGCAAGCAAGTTACCATGTGGACTCACTTCAATGATGGGCAGGGAAAGATGAAATTAAACCCTCTCCGCTCCAGTTTCTTTTGGTCAGAGTTTTAATCTGTTTAATCGCAGCAACAGAATTAAGCAGGGGAATGCAAATTCATAAAATAATTTAGAGTAAATATTTAGGGTACTATTCAAATGGAATTTAATCAGAGAATTACAAAGCAAGGGGATTCAAGACTGTCCTTACATGAACTTAAAGTCTAGAAAGGGAGACAATGACAATCTAGGTATATGATTTAATTATGAATAAATTGCCAAGGAAGAACAATGTGCATACCAGTATACTCTGAAGAGATAAGAAAATGTGTTGTCATCATCACAGTTTCCCCCAAGATCTGTCTGTGATTTCATTCTAATAAGGTATAAGATTTGTTTCAAAAATCTCAGCAAAAGTAGGAGGCACTAACGTCAGTGAGAAGGGGGCAGGAGTGATTCAGACCTCAGTAGACGGAGCAGCGGGTGAGTTGGGCGAGCTATGAGAAGACCTGAGCCTAGGGCTGAGGCCCAAGACTGGTTGAAGAGCTAACTTGCAGGCATTGTAAGGTTTCATGCAGGACATCAGCTTGAGACATCTCTAGGTGCCATGCCTGTCAGGTTAAAGGAAATTTTACACCCATGGCTAACATCTTCTTTCATTCCATAGGCATTTATGACTGGCATGTGGCATGGTTAAATGTTTAAGCAACAAAAAGCTAGGTTAAAAAACAGAATCTTCCCAGCCGGTTAACAACATACTCTTTGCTAAAGACATGTAAAGCATGTAATTGAATATGCTGAAAACTGCTGCAAAAATGGCTTCCCACAATTTATTTTTAGGTGATCAGTTAAATGAACATGCAGTGTTGCAGACTGGATTGTGTCCTACCCAAGTTGAACGATTTAACAGCCTCTAGAGCGATGAGAGGTAACTTGCCATTGTTGAAGCCTCTCAGAGAATGTGAGTTTTACAGGTGAAACAGTTGTATCTGAAGGAGACCTTTCATCAATAGTTTTTTTTTTCTTCATTCTTCCAGAAATATGTTTTTGCCTCTCTCACATGCAAATGTCAGACTAGAGGGTCGTGAAGGGCAATTTAGCATTATTGAAATACTTCATTTATTTTCTAAGTTGCTCTGGGAAGGAAGATGTGACACAATGACCTGTGAGTAGTGTTTCAGAAACGACTTTATTGAAGAAAAGAAAAAAAAAAGGTAGAAAAAGCGCACAATTTATAATTCACAACTAAGAGTCTTCTAATAGTGTATGTACAACTAAGCAAGTTAGCCACAGTGGACAAAGAAAAGAACAGTCCTCGATAACTTTGCTTATGGATAATCAATAATTTATTTTTTTTTAATTGTCACAAATTACCACAATTACCTAGCTACATGACCAGTGTCACTACGTATCACAGGAAGATTGTCCACCCACACTTTACGGAGACAAAGACGACTGCCGTGTATGTGTTAAATGTACAACAGGCTGTAAGAAGGGGTGCTACTTCACGTATGAGACAAGATGCGGCACGTGGTTTAAATGCAGATTCGGTTTAGTAATCGCTATGCCAGTAAGCGGGCATAGGCGTGTTTTGGCATTGAGTTATTAAAATAGAAAATAAGAAAATTAGAGAAATAAATCGAGATTTTTAACTTACAATAGATACATTAAAATACGAAATCAATTAGGTCCTTAGTATTTTTGTCATTTTTTTTCTTTTTTTCATTGTTTTATTTTTATTTTTTTTCTATAAATGAGCGCTATGAATATATCACAAGTTACAGAAAGATAATAGCCAAAGAAGGTACCAGCGTATGAAAAGCAAATTAAAAAGTACAGGGTATTTTTTTTTTCTTACAAAAAATTTAAACTGTAAAAGTCACAAAATATATATAAAAACGCCACATTGAACGAGGCAATCATTCTCTACCGAAACTGGTAGCGTGCTCTGTAAGGCAGCTGTCCCATCCGCCTGGTCATACGGTGGTCACCGACAGGAAGGCGTTTTGGACCCTAGTGCCATCAGGAGATTTCGCCCCGTGGGTCATCAGTTCTTGAATTGTCATCCAGTTATCCAAAATTTTCTTGTTTCTCTTTTTCATCATCTTCTTGTGGCTCAGTTCAATGATGCTCAGCTCCTTCTTGCCCTCGCCGCTGCTCTGCGGGCTCTCCTTGAGACACTCCAGCCGGCTCCGCATCATGAACTCCCGGCGCCGCCTTTGCTCCTTGGCCCGGACCAGGTGCTGCTTTCTCTCCTCCTTGCTCCAGTACCGCCCCATTTTCATCTCACTCATGGTGTCGTCGTCTGTGGTCATGCCGCTCCGCTCCTCCTTGATCTTTAAGGCACGTTCCTTCAGAATCCGGTCTCGCACTGGCCTCTTTGTTATGTACCGGGTCCCATCGCTCCTAATTTTGACCTTCCACTCCATCTTGGGCTCTGAGCCCCTTGGCGATTCCTTGCACATGCTCACCAGGCTGAGCTGACTCTGGGCGTACTCCACGGCGGATTTCTGTTGGATTAACTGCATGTAGCTCTGATAATGCCGGGCGTGTGCTGGGATGTTGGCATACCTGTAGGAGGAGCTGTGGTAAGGAGACAGGTATGGGGTGTGCTCCCTGGCCAGGCCCTCTTGATCCGGAAGCTGGGTGTTCTCCAGACTCTTCTCCGGGCTTTCGGTGCTGCAGCCTTCCTCGGCGCTTTTGGCTTTGGTAGATGTGTATTCCTTGGTGCTCTGTCTGGAAGGGGACTGATGGGCTGTCGTTGTGCTCCTCAGGTTTTTCTTGTTGGCGAGGTTGATCCCTCTCGGGAGAGAACTATCCGGGGACCTGTCTATAGTCAGGGGGGTGCTTCTGCAGCTCTCGGCTGTGTTGTAGGCGCTCGAGCTGTCCTTGTCCGACTTTTCGGGATGCTCCATGATGTCGTCCAGCTTCCCCCTCTGCGTGTCTAGGCTGGTGTTGTAATTTCGGAATCCTCCGTCGTGCAGCGCCCAGATGTCCCCGTACTGGTCCGTCACCTTCTGGAGCCTGTGAGCTTGCATGATATTCTGGCACTCTAGCTCGATGTTCCTTAGCTCCTCGTTGAGCAGCTGCAGCTCGTGCTCTACCCCGCTCTGCTCCCCTTGACGGCATTCAATTGTGCTGCGTGAGTAGTACAGGTCGTAGTCCCCGTGGTTTCGAATCTTAAGCTCCAGCAGCTGCTGGAATCCTTCACACACCTCGTGGTTGCTGGCACAGTCGGAGTCCAAGCACTCACCCCCGGCAAAGCTCCCGCTGCACTGAAGCTCAAGGCTTCCGAGGGTGTCCTGGCTCTGGCCCAGCTCTCTCTTGCTCTTCAGAGATGTGCTGTGGGCTTCCTCGGCTGCATTCTCCTGCTCTGAGCTCTCATCGTTGCGCAAGCTCTCATCTGTGCGCCCCACGCCACTGTCCTTCTCCTGGTTGTTGGAAGAGGATGTGGCCGTGTCCGTCGTGCCTTCTTCCTCCTCCTGCTTTTTTGGCTGAGAAAACAGAACACAAGGAATTATTCTGAAAAGAAATGGCTGCTGGAAACTCGCTTGATAAGTGTTTCGTGGCTAACGTGCAGTTCCTAGAAGCAGCGCTAGCTGCAGTTCGCATACTAATTTTAGAAATAGAGACAATTAGCTCGTGACAGCCTTCTGTGCAGTGAAATAGAGGAAACAAACAGTCCTTTCATTATGGCTCTAACACTCGCTGGCTATGAATGTGACAGAGAACCTGGAAATGAAGGGTTTTTAACTTCAGGCTATTCTCTTTTGGAAACCGAGGTGAAGGATATACATGAAGTCACTCTGAATTCTCAAGTAAAAACACACAGGAATAACAGAGACAGAATATCTACCTCCTCTCAGGAATTTGGAGGTCTAATGCTTGGAAGCCACAGCCACCTATTGCTGCTTCTTCACTTTCTTTAAGTGAAGCAGAATAAGGTAGAAAAGACCACTTATTCAATAATGATTTACTGACTTATTTAGTAATCTACCTGAGGCTCTGCTTCTACTGTTCGCTTGCCAAGCAAGACGTGGTACCTGAAACAGAGTGACCTGGGTCAATAGCTGAAACAATGGGCAGTTGCCCTTAACAACCTGCTGACTCCACTATAGGCTTCTGTAAAATCTTGTTTGGTTGCACCCCACCTTGTGGTTTCAGGGTATAAAATGAACATACAACTGGACCTAGGGCTGAAGCCTTTCAGCAGCTGTCCTGGCTTTGGTCCAGCAGTGACATCTCCTTTCTTCACTCTTTCACGCTGTGCTGGAACTCCGAACCTCCATCTCTGTCTGTAGAGGAGGAAGCTCCACCCCAGACAGATCTAGGCTGTTTGTGGCAGAGTGGGCTGGAAGGCAAAGCTCTCCTCCTACTGTCCACATTACTTAGGGTCAGCACATCGTGTTCCTGGATACAGGTCCACAGTGCGCCTCCCAATCACGTGCTTCAGAAATAAACACACTGTCCCAGAGCTCAATCACATATGAAGAACTCTTAGCTATTAATTTACTGCAAAGATGAGATTTAGTTTGGGGCAGGTAGGATTGGTTAAGGGCTGGACGCACCTGGGCATAAGTCCCTTAGATAACAAAGTTTTTCAGAAATGGTACCTATGCTGTGGAGCCAGCTTAAGAACGGACATAAGCAGAAGCAGTCAGGCTGGCCTGTGGATAACATCACAGGCGCAGACTCCTGGGAAGAATGTGACTTCCCCCACAAAAAAGAAAACCTGTGACCTGTGAAGAAGCATGCTCTGTGGCCCTTCAGGAGGGTGCAGCTCTTGCTGGCTGGCCATCTGAACCCATGTCAGTCTGCCATGTCCAGATGCCTGTACCTGTGTCTCCACGGGAGAACTGCCCACCTTCCACGTCCACTTCATTTTTGCAGAAGCAAACATCTCTGCATGAATAGATACCAAGTGGCTCTGCAGGAGTATGCCTATGACAGGCCACTGCCTTGGCCGCTCTTCCTGGTTTACGGGTATAACCTAAATCTTTGGCTCAAGGACAGCAAGCCCTTCAGGGATCCTGGGCTATTGCAGCCTTTGGAGTCTGTGTGTAGTAGCAGAATCATAAGGTTCTACTTGGGGTCACTGAACAGCTGTTTGGTCTGATCCGAACAGTACTGGAAGTGTACTCTTGCTTAATTGCTTGATGCTCCCCCCTACCTATCAGTTTCTCTTTCTGCATTTTGTGAATCCATATTGGTGACAATTGATTTGATAGAGGGTGAGGGATTTGGTGGCTATAGCAAGAGTCTTCTGAAAGCTTTCTATATATGTGGTTCTGAAGAATTGAACACTCCCTTCAGGATACCCTGGGTGACAAGGCCCCTCAGAGAGGTGCTAGGAAAGTTTCCCATAATGCCACGTGGAAACAGCTCGGAAGACCACACTCCACTCCACTCCTGTTTCAGAAGGAACTCCACTCATTTGCAGTCAAGACTGGCAGCCCTTATCCTAAGCCACCCATACTTCTTGGAGTTTGGGGAGTTCTGAGACACTAACAGGGGGCATCTGGCAGATTGCTGGTGTCGGGAGATAATGCCCCTATAAGCTACGTATCTGGGTTGGGACATTTCCTGAGCAGTGACTTTTCCTTCAGGGGTCCCGGAGACACAGCAAGCAGGATTTAGTTCCATCCCACCAAGGTGAACTGCCCCTAGAATTCCTCAGACTAATGTTGGCAGCAAATGACTGCTTTCCTGTCTCCTTCGTAACAGGGAGACTTCCCTGTGCCTTTTGCTATCACTGAGCTTATGCCAGTTCCTTGTGGCCTTTCTCTGGTAAATTCTCTTTGGTTCTGTGTGTCCCTCTACTTTGTATGACTGGCATGGCTTCTATAAAGTTTCCTTGTGGCCTTAAGCCGCAGGCCCTGTGCTGGTATGTAAAGGGCTTTAGCTCTCTAAATTCCTCCTCTGCCCACTTTAAATCTCTTGATTGTTCCAAGTTACTTGTAGGATTTTGCTATTTCAGCCAGGTCTAGCTAACATGGAAATTGCTAAGAGGGAATCCATAGACTCATTGGGAACAAAGACCAGGAAAAACAAACAAACAAACAATAAACAGCAGCAACAACAAAAACCTCTACCAGGTGCTGTGGATGTAGCTTCATTTGTAAATCCATCTAAAGACTGCAAAAGACTTGCAAATAAAAGCCTTAACATTAGAAGGCCTTCACCTTTCCATTTGTTTATAATATCATGTGGCTTTAACTTTCTTCTTATAACCTGGCAACTTGTATTACAGTCTCATGACTAGCTGAAGGATGTACAACCTTTGTATATGTGTTTCTTTGTATATATATTATGTGCTATGTGTTTATATGACAGACTGAAGAAATTCTCTTCAAATTTTCTCACAAGTACATGAGCACACTCATAAATTAAAACTGTTACATTGAAAAAGTGCCTGTTAGTTCAAATCATTAGTATACAGTGTACTTGGGTTTTCTGTCCAGGTAGGGTTATATTTGTAATAACCCTACAAAACATGAGAGTTATGTCTAAATAAGTTTAAAATTTTCAAGTATCATTAACTATTAGTTAATATACTTAGGCTTCTTAAATTTTGTAAAAATAAAGGACTTTTCTGTAGGGCTATAAATGTATTTTAATCCCACTTTTGGTATATGGCATTTAAAGCTTGCTTTCTCCCTGGGATTTGCTAAAGTTATTAAGATTTAAAAGTATAATTAACATGTGCAATTCTATATACAAAGAACACAAAAAGAAATTAAGATGTCTTTTAACAAGAAAAACACAAGACAGTGTTTATGATAAGAAATAATTTTGTGTAAAATAAATTGGCCCAGATTGAAAAGGAAGGAAGGAATGAAGGAAGGAAGGAAGGAAGAAAGAAAGGAAGGAAGCAAGAAAGGAAGGAAGGACGGAAGGAAGGAAAGAAGGAAGGAAGGAAGGAAGGAAGGAAGAAAGGAAGGACGGAAGGAAGGAAAGAAGGAAGGAAGGAAGCAAGAAAGGAAGGACGGAAGGAAGGAAAGAAGGAAGGAAGGAAGAAAGAATTAGGAGAGCTAAATAAATCAGAGAGGTTCTGAGCAGTCACAGAGCATCTGTAGAGGGTAAATATTATATAATAAATAAATAAATAAATAAATAATAAAAACATTGTGTGTTCCCAATGAGCTATAGCTAAGAACAGACTGCTTATATTGGTCTAAAAATCAAACATTGACATGCTGATATCAAACCAGAATCTAGATTCTCTGTGTCTAAAACAACAAAACATTCTTAAATTATCTACTTATTCTTAGTAAAGTCTATAAAAGTTGAGCAGTCCTAATTAATATTATGCTACCAATCAGGGCTTTTATATGAAAATGTTATATGCAGTCAAAGTAAGTGCTAATTCTTATAGAAATTCTACCAGTTACAATTGTCTTTGGTCTTCTACACTTTTGCTTCTCCTCCAAAGTATCTGAACTCAAATACATGGAAAAGAGTCTAAGGCATCCTCTTTTTGTTTTTAATTTAAGTTTTATTTTATTTTTTAGAATTTCATATATGACTACCGTACTTACATCATCTACACCTATCTCCTCCTGTGCCTCCACGCCTCAACTTCATGACTCCTTCTTTTTTAATTTTTATTGTTAGGAGTGTGTGTGTGTGTGTGTGTGTGTGTGTGTGTGTAAAATATTGACAGCGTTAAGAGTGGATAGCCTAGCAGGGGACTTGTGACTGGAAAGAAGGATTCTCCCTCACTCAGCAACCTTTGATTGCCTGTAGGTCTTTATCTAGGGACACGGCTTTGTGAGTGTCGCCCAGTATGCACTGCATGCTATCTGGCGTCATGATGCATATCTGATTTAGATGACAATATTAATGGCCTTTCATGGGCACAGCTTCCTTATCATATATAAGAGATGCTATCTCACAGAAGATGTTCTAACCCCCGGATCCTTACACTCTTTGCTCTCCCTCTTCGTGAAAGGATCCCTGAACCTTAGGTGTAGGGGTCCTTTTAAAGACATTTTTTTAAGGAACAACTAAGTTTATAAATAAGTTGGGTTTTCCTTGATAGAATTTGACATGGCTACAGAAAGTTATCTTTCTTTGCTTAAACTAGAATATAACACGAGTGTTTTGCTTATGTATTTCATATTTTTTCTTTTAAAGCTTTATATCCACGCATATCAAGACTCCATAGGCCTTCAGTGCATTACACAGTGGTGCGTGCCCAGTGCTTTGACATAATGCCTGTTATCAACAGAAAGAGAGTGAAGAGGACTTGGCAAGGGACACCAGCCATCTTTGGGTTGAGTGAGAGGAGTTCTTCTAAACCTCTTGTTGCCCAAATGTGACAAAAATGAATATGATGGTAACTCCATCATCAGTCACTTCCCCTCCAGTATGGTCTAGTCATGCTGGGAACTGGCAGAAAATCAGCCTAACCATAGGATGGTTGGTCACTGATGCTACAGACAGCAATGGGAAAAGCAAAAGGACTGTGACAGCTGTTAGAATTATTATTGTAAAAGAATACTAGGCTAAGTTGTTTCTAGAAAAAAATAAGAACTTCTACACCGTGTCTTAAATCTCATTGACTAAAAGAGCTCAGCGAAGGATGAAAATAGGCACCAGAAAGAAATCAGTATAATATACCCCAAATGAAAATGTCTGCCAGTCTATGATGGACTCTCCCTTCTGTTTGTCCATAGATGGTAACTGTGCTTCTTATTGTCTTTACAGTCAGACTGTAGCCTGTGATATAGTGAACATTGACATTGACGTGGATTTTAGCACGTCTCAACAGATGGAGTTACAAGAGCCCAGGTATGAAAGCCAGGATAGCCAGGGCAAAGGTGACTTTATTTTTTGACTGTGTTGGCTTCCCTTACATTCTCTGTTACCTTCATGCAGTTTGAGCTCTGCCAGCTTCCTTTCTGTGCTCTCCCCTGTAGTTTATGATGATGAGTCTGTCTCTAGGAGCAAACAACTGACTTCTTTTAAAGTTCAAAATCTATTTGGATTACCTAGACTTAATGGTCACCTTCTATTCATAATTCTTTTCCTACTCGCAAAATCTAAATTCTTAACCATACCCTAACTCAGCAGGAAGTAGCAATGGTAGTTAGCACCAAACTTTCAAGACAGAACGAAGAAAGGCAAAGGACTGAAAGTTACACCCCTGACCTAGATATATCTAGGTATAATTTTCTTAACTAACAAATTTCCAAGGTTATCTCCGAGAAAAAGAATTAATGTCTTTCTTTCGTGACTGACTATTATGGATTGAGACCAGCTTTTTGAGAATAGTTATGAGCAGAAAGATCAGTACAAGCGTGTCACATGGTCAAGATCTCTTGTATTGGAAGTAACTGCCCACAGAGTTGTGCAGCCTCTGCTGAGGCAGACTATCCAGTCAGTCAGTATACTGGCTGGTTTTATGTCAACTTGACTCAACCTAGAGTCATTTGAAAGAAGGGACCCTCATTTGAGAAAATGCCACAACAAGATCTGGCTGTACTGCACTTTCTTAACTAATGATTGATGTGGGAAGATCCAGCCCATTGTGGGTGGTGCCATCCCTGGGCTGGTGGTCCTGTAAGAAAGCAGGCTGAGCAAGCCATGAGAGCAAGTAAGCAGGACACCTCCATGACCTCTGTCCCAGCTCCTGCCTCCAAGTTCCTGCTCTTTTTAAGTTCCTGTCCTGCAGCATCTTCAACAAATGGTGCTGGACCAACTGGATGTCTACATGCAGAAAAATGAAAATAGATCCATATTTATCACCCTGCACAAAACTAAAGTCAAAGTGGATCAAGGACCTCAACATAAAACCAGATACCCTAAATCAATTGGAAAAAAAAGTGGGTAACAGCCTAGAACTCATTGGCACAGGAGACAACTTCCTGAACAGAACACCAACAGCACAGGCTCTAAGAGCAACAATCAATAAATGGGACCTCATGAAACTGAAAAGTTTCTGTAAAGCAAAGGATACCGTCATCAAAACAAAACGACTGCCTACAGATTGGGAAAGAATCTTCACTAACCCTTTATCTGACAGAGGACTAATATCCAGTATATACAAAGAACTAAAGAAGCTGAAAAGCAGCAAACCAAGTAATCCAATTAAAAAATGGGGAACAGAGCTAAACAGAGAATTCTCGACAGAGGAATATCGAATGGCAGAAAAACACTTAAAGAAATGCTCATCCTCATTAGCCATCAGGGAAATGCAAATCAAAACGACCCTGAGATATCACCTTACACCCATCAGAATGGCCAAGATGAAAAACTCAAGCGATAACACATGCTGGAGAGGTTGTGGAGAAAGGGGAACCCTGCTCCACTGCTGGTGGGAATGTAAACTGGTACAACCACTCTGGAAAGCTATCTGGCGCTTTCTAAGACAAATAGGAATAGTGCTTCCTCCAGACCCAGCTATACCACTGCTAGGTATATACCCAAAGTTTGTTCAAGTACACAAAAAGGACACTTGCTCAACCATGTTTATAGCAGCTCTATTTGTAATAGCCAGAACCTGGAAACAACCCAGATGTTCATCAACGGTGGAATGGGTACAGAAATTGTGGTATTTTTATACAATGGAATACTACTCAGCAATCAAAAAGGAGGAAATCATGAAATTTGCAGGCAAATGGTGGGATCTAGAAAAGATCATTCTGAGTGAAATATCCCAGAAGGAGAAAGACAAACATGGGATATACTCACTTATATAGACCTATAAGATATGATAAACATAATGAAATCTATACACCTAAAAAAGATAATCAATTGAGCGGACATGGGGTAAGATGATCAATCCTCATTTAGAAAGACAACATTGAACGTATGACAGGAGTCTACTGAGCGCATCTGAAAGACTCTAACTAGCAGTGTTTTCAAAGCAAAGACTCATGACCAAACCTTTGGCAGAGTACAGGGAATCATAAGAAAGAAGGGGAGTTAGTCTGATGGGGAAAGGATAGGAGCTCCACAAGGACCAAATATATCTGGGCACAGGGTCTTTTCTGAGACTGACATTCAACCAAGGACCATGTATGGATATAACCTAGAACCTCCACTCAGATGTAGCCTGTGGTAGCTCAGTAACCAATTGGTTTCCCAAAGTGAGGGGAACAGGGACTATTTCTAACAGGAACTCGATGACTGGCTCTTTGGTCTCCCCACCCCCGAAGGGAGGAGCAGTCCTGTTAGGCCACAGAGGAGGGCTTTGCAGCCAGTCCTGAAGATACCTGATAAAACAGGATCAGATGAATGGGGAGGAGGTCCCCCCCATCAGTGGACTTGGAAAGGGGCACGGTGGAGATGAGGGAGGGAGGGAGGGAGGGACTGGGAGGGAATGAGGGATCGGGACACGGCTGGGATACAGAGTTAATAAAATGTAACTGATAAAAAAAAAAAGATATACTTTCAAAAGTACAATTCAAAAATTAAATCAATTAAAAATATAAGAAAGAATAAAAAAAAAAAAAGTTCCTGTCCTGACTTCCTTTGGTGATGAAGAGTGATATGGAAGTGTAAATCTAATAAGCCCTTTCTCCCCACGTTGCTTTGTCATGGTTTTTTTCATCACAGCAATAGTAACTCTAACTAGGTCAGGTATGAAGTCCCTCCTTCTCTACTCCTGAGGTCCCCTAAAATTAACCCATCACAGAAACAAGTTTGAGCTCTGCTTTAGCCCCTGGCTTCCTTGCTGGTTGCCTATACAATAGACTGTTTTGTTTTGTTTTTATATTCTGTAAAAGTCCTAAGCCATAGCATTGGTTTCTACACTGATGAACAATGATTCCCTTCCTCAATAAAAAATAAAAATGATAGTTCCCAGGGAAATATGAGCAACACTGACTAGCAGGCATGCATATAATATCAAGAATATGTTTTGAGCTATAGGTACATATCTAATATGACCATATGGTATGTAGATACATACATACAATTTTACTCTCTGTTGTTTTTTAATTTTAATATAGAACAATTTATCAATGGCCCAATGAGATGAATACGGTAAAATTGCTTTCTTTCCTTATCACAAATCATCAGTGTTCTACATTGTAAGCTCTACATTGGTTTCCTTACATGTAAGTTTACTGACTACCAGATCTAATTCTTTACTCTAGCAAGTTTAAATGCATAATTATATACAATCAAACTTGTGGTAAAAAAAAAAAAAAAAGAAAAGAAAAGATTGGATGGAGTAATAAAAGCATTCTAACGTAAGTTTAAAAGCTCTCTCTAGATAATTGCTGTTTTGTTCCCCAAACGTAATATCATATAAACAATAAAGAAAATACAGCCATGTATCATTTAATTCTAGGATTCTCAAACTTTCCCTACAAAACACTCCCTTATTCGTAATGAACACAATGACTGGCTCCTAATGCCTTACCGATAAAAGTAACTAAGAAAGGAAAGCCGTTCAGAGCCCCGTGCTGACTTTGCCAAGAGCTGCATGGTGCGCCTTGACAATCACATCCTTGATGGTCCAGGATTTGGGGAGTTTGAATTTACATGTAGTCGTTTTTACAATGAAAACTTCCTCATCTTGTAAGGACGAGACAGTGCAGGAAGGCTGGTATTGTTCTTTACATGCAACTGCACATTGATTCCAGGGCAGCAGCCCAACCCAAGGCAGTGTAGAAAGTTAACCTTGGCATAAAGCACTCATTCATGTGCCTACAAATTTAAGTTGTTACGTTGACTTTGAATTCATTGTCACTGGTCTGTGAGAAATTGTGGAAGTGAAAATCTCCATTCCAAGCCTGGAGTTCCTTGCTGTCATTTTTCACCGCCCTCTGGAGTTATGACTCTGACAGTCAGTGTTTCTGACAGGGCATTTCTAATGCAGTATTATTGTTTATAAGGGCAAAAGACGTTTTAAAGATTTCTGTACTTCTCGTCAGTTCTCAGTCTTAGGGTGAAGAGAAATTTCCACACAATGAGCGTCTAACCTCGGGGACCTTAGGCTTTCCTTCACCAGCCCTCGCATTTGTATTACACGTGATGAGTAGGCAGCACTCTGCACTGTATCACTTTACCTAGACAGGATCCCTCCCTGACTTCTTTATTCCAACATCCCCTGTCAATGCTGTATCGAGTCACATTTTGTATCTAAGAAAGAAGAAGCCTGGAGCAAGGACTTTCTCACTGGTAAGCAGCGGCTGCCAAGAAAAGATATCTTTATTTGTGGCCACTGTTGAAGTCATACATAAAAACTCCAACCCTATCTATACAGCAAAACAACCGCCAACCACCAGCAGCATTTCTGAGCACAGACTACCCTAGTGGAGGGGCCAGTAACAGTCAGGATTCACATTCTGCCTGGTTGGGTTGATGGTGTTGCTTACAGTCCTATGGTTTAGTTAGTACCTTTTGTTTGAGAAGGTAGCGTGTAAACATATTTCATTTTTCAGCTTGGTGAGGTGATAGGATGTCTAGCTTCGTGTGGTTAAACTTGTCAGGATTTTTTTTTAAACAGACATCTTTATGATGGGTAAACAATTAATGTTGAGAACGGGATGATAATTAAACAAATCAGTAAACTGCCAGAGAAATGTTAACAAGATTATGCCAGGCAGATGAAGGGCATGAATTAGACGTAAAAATCTAGGCTATATAGTTTTGTTTCTATGTAGTGTGAAAATAACAAGAATAAAAAGACTCCTAGATACATTTTGCCATAGTCCACATTGTGGTCTTCCCCCGTTAGGAATTTCTTAAGGTCAGGAACTCTGTTTTCAAAACGCTCCCACCTTCAAGTATGGTACTTGGAACATATTAAAAGTTCAGATTTTCATTGAATGAATATGTGACCTTTAAGACAACATGATGTCAGCCAGGTGTGGTGGCCCACGCCTGTAATCCCAGCATTCAGGGTGGCAGAGGCACGTAGATCTCTGTGAATTTGAGGCCAGCCTGTTCTACTGAGCAAGTCCGGGGCAGCCCACAGAGAAAACCTGTCTCAACATTATTTCAATCACCTCAAATTATGCCATGGGCATGCATAGAGCAGCCATTGGGCCAAAGATCACCTTTTTGCTTATTCCAGAGTACACGGGTGTGATGAACCCATCAAGTACACAAATCTTTACACCACGCTATCATCTTCCATTTACAGCTTAACCAATCAAATGGAAACATTTATATTTTAAAGTCCAAAACAGTTTTTGAAGTTACCTCCTGGTTGATAATTGGTGATTCTAGCAAGTATATCCATAAGTCACACACACGTTTACTATTAAGTTTCTGCAAATTATGTTGAAAACTATGTATTTCAACATTCTTGATGCTACTGTATGATATTAAGAATAATCCTCAGGCTTTCCAAGCTGGAAATATTTTGAATAGAAAAGGTACATATTCCTTCTGCGTCATTTGAGAAGATCATATGCTCAAAAAAAAAAAAAAAGATTACGGTTACAGAGCTGTTTGATCAAACCCTTTGATTGTGTTTTCTTTTCCATTAAGGAGAACTAGCAGCATTTCTGATGATGCAGTTCAGACTAGCGGCCCTACCTGCTGCAGCTCATTGGCTGTGCACTGCGCTCCGTCATTAGGTTCTTCCTCCAGCATCTCCGAGTTTACGTCTTCTAAGAATTCATTCCTTTCATCTTCCAGCCAGCCTTCGTCCAGCTGCAAAGGAGCACATTAGTACATTACATCATTATGTTAGTGAGACTCACGCTGAAACGAGGTTTTGCCTCGATGCTGACTGCCGACCAGCTCTCTTTGTCAGCGCTTCTCTTCAGAACTGGAGCCCCCTATAGTCACTTCTCAGAGAGAAGAAAAGGTGAGACAAAAGGAAAGAAAGAAAAGGATTCTTAGGTCTTTTATCCTCTCCTGAAACAGCTTCAGATTTTCTCTTGTAACTGAGTAAATCCCATAGCACAGAACATTACCGTCTTTCAAACCCTGTGAAAAGCAGACTGCAGAATCCGCAGCTGGCTCATTATCTCCCGAAGCCCTGGGTTAAAAGAACTGTAGTGGTTCTGATGGGCCTCTGAGACAATCGGGCCTTTACCCTTAACAGCATCCCCAGGTGAGACTGTATCCAAAGTGGCCCCAAAAAGCAGATTTTACCCTCACCCTGCTTTTCTATTTTAGTGACTCAAGTTAGCAAGCGATGAGCTTGTCCTAAAAGAATTGACAGACAAAATTGATTTTATCTATAAAAAAGAAAAGGAAAAGTTAAAAACAAAAACATAAGACTAAACACCAAAAGTCTGTCTATCTATCTATCTATCTATCTATCTATCTATCTATCTACCTACCTACCTACCTACCTACCTACCTACCTACCTACCTACCTATCTATTGGTTCTTTCTCTTTCTTTCCATCTCCTTCTCCCTCCCCCACTCTTTCTTTCTCTATGTATGTGTCCCTGTGTGTGTCCACATGCCATGGGACCCATAGGAAGGTCAGAGGAGATCTTGAGGATTCTCTCTTTGCACCAGGTGGCTTCTCAGAATTGAACTCTGGTCATCAGGCTTGGTGGTAAGTGCCTCTATCCACTGAGCCATCTTACTAGCACCTGAATTCTTTAGGGCGGGGGAGGGGAGGAAGCAATCATAGCCATGCCTCTTCATTCACAAGGTTCTGAAAACTGACTCAAGGCCTTAAGCAGGTTACACACAGACAGTGCCTCTGAGGATACCCAGCTCCCATCATGTCTATTCATGGCAGGGGGACATGATGGCCCAGGCGATATTTAAAGGTATTAGAACGGTGCAATTTTGTTTGTGGGGGATGGGAATGTAAGGCTCTGTCAATAAATCCTGTTGGCTTCTTCATAGAGAGCGAAATGGAGAGCTGGCGATTACTGTCACGACACGATTGCTGTTGATGGCCAGTGCACGTAACTGGCCTCGAAGTGGATTTCTGGAGGCGGAGTGCATAAATTAACTGTTTATGCTCATTAACAGCCTGTGTTGTCATCAGAACTCTACTCTGTGCTACAAAGAAGACAGGTTTCTAATGAGCACAAAAGGACAACAGTTGGAGGTATTTTCAACAAGAAACCTTTAAAGACAAATGAATGTCTCAAGACTTCAACAACAACAAAAGAGCCTTGTAAATGGAATAGTCAGTGGAACCTTAAGCATTCACACACATGCATGACATTCATTAATAGAAGGCGTATTGTGGTGTCGTAGGAAACGTTTGTTTTGACACACCTGGAAGAGGGAATCTCCATGGAAAAATTGCCTCCATCAGATTGGCCTGTGGACATATCTGTGCGGTCATTGTTTTAGTTGTCAGCTGAGGCAAAAGGGCCCAGCCCACTGAGAGTTAGACCATCCGTGGGTAGGTGGGCCGAGGCTGTATTAGGGAGGTACTGAGCAAGCCCTCAGGCAGCATCCCCTGTGGTCCCTGCCTCCAGGAATCTGTCTTGAACTGATGCCCTGGTTTCTCTCAGTGATAGGCTATAAGTATAAGCTAAAACAAACAAATAAACAAACAAACCGAAACCTTTTTCCTTTCCAAATTTGCTTTTGGTCCTGGAGTTTATGTCAGCAACAGGAAGCAAACTAGAGCATGTGGGTTCCCTGGTGTCTATTAAAGCCCACACAGAACTTTCATGACCTCAGATTTAACTGTATGCCACAAGTGTGGACAAGCTGATCTGTCCTCATTTTTCTTAATGTGGCCCAAGTAAGGTATGCAAATGACTGTGCTAACTAAGAGTTCTGTAGTCTTTAATCCTTTTTTTTTTTTTGAACCACGAAGCTGCAGAATTCAAATCTAAACAGAATTATCTCAAGCTAAGAACGCTTGCTTCTTATAAATCCAAGGACTGTTTTCTTTAATCAGGTCAAAGTAGACACTTTCTTATAATCACATAGGAACAGTCTTCTGCGGGCTCAGTGAGGTGGTGGGAAAAGCTGAGGACAGTGTCGAAATGACTCCCTCCGACCAAGTCACCATCTGTGTCTGTCATTTGGCGCAGAGCACCGTAGAAGCAGAGGGCTTCTCTTTGCTCCCTCTCCCCCTGCTGCACCTCTTCGGCTCCCATCCACCTGCAGTCCATGCACTACTTGGGCTGAGCTGCAAAGGAGGGATCACCTTCACAGAGCGCTGTGCCTGTACAAAGCAGGTCATCCATAGCGCCGCAGAGAACAGACAGAGTACACCGGCTCAAACGTGGTGGCTCCAAGTTTCTCCGAGAGCCCTCTCTGCCCCCATCTCCCGAGGGAAATAGGATAGAAAAGCAATATCTTTAATGGTCTGAGGAAGAAAACGGGCAGGAAATGAAAGAAAGGTGACAGGGAATGAAGGAAATGAGTTATTTAAAAATATTGCACAGATGCCCAATACTGCCCCCAGCAAGCACATAGATCATTTCCAAGAGTCTGGAGAGTATTTGAAACATTTTTAAACATGTTAGGAAAAGCACACAAAAAGCTTCCTCATTCTCCCTCCATAAAAATACACACAGTGCAACAAGATATACTGAATTTGATAGACAAAGATAGCAGATGGAAAAACAGGATTTGTTGTCTTTTTTTTTTTTTCAATGATAGCATCTACTGTGTGAATTCTATTTTTAAAGTGTGGTGTTAATGTGAATTTTCTTAGATGATTTTTATTGGAAATCCAATTTTCAAAACAAGTGTGCCTTTTCTAGTCCCGTGGAGCCTTTTGTTTTTCAGGACCTGGGTGAAGGCAAATTCTGGTTTGAGCAGGTGGCGTGGTGTTCTGTAGCATCGGAGACTGTTACCAAAGATCTGAAGAGTCTGATTTGATGATTTACCCTCCAAAGCTGGCTCTTTGGGGGCAAAGTTAAGGAGGGTGAAGCAGCCAGTCATCCTGTGCCAGGCAGATGCCTCTGGCAAACAGTAGCAGGGGCCCGTTTTAAGCCATCGTGACCTCACTGGAAAGGCTTCAACTCTAAACCCATGTGTTTCCCCAGAGCAACACGGAAGGACAGGAAATGGACTTGCACCTTTCTATGGCAAGCTTGGCTACTCGATTAATTTCAACTCATGTGAACTTCACTGACATATCCTCCTCTTATTTTATTTTATTTTATTTTATTATTTTAAGGAAATGTGGTTAGTGAGATCATTTGCTTAAAAACCTTCTAGATAACTGGTACAATTTCAAATGTATTTTAAACGTTCTTTCTTAGCAAGGAGGCCCCGCAGCCTGTTGTATGGGCTCATTTTCCCACAACTCAGACCTCAGGTGTGTATCTCTACTCTGCTCCAGGCTACAGCAGACTTTACGAGAGCCGTTTAGAATGGTCCAGGGCATAAAGGAAATATATGCGGAGAGAGCGATCTTTTATAACCACTATATTCAAGTCAGGGCCCAGCCTGACGCCAAAGTACACTGACTCAGTGTAATTTATAGAGAGAATGTAGTTACTGAGTCTGAAAAATATCAGATCAATAACCTGCGAGACAAATGGTGACGCAACCAACTTCCCTCACAGGAGTGACGGGTGGATAGGACGGTGACAGGGAGCCGTCCTTTTTGCATTCAATGGGACAAGAAAAGCATGTGGGAAGAGACAGTGGTTAAGTACCTTTCTCCTAGCATTACCTCTCCTTTACTCTGATGACATCGTCCTCTGTCAAGATATAAATTAATTCCTTTGGGGGGGGCGATAAATGTTTTCGTCATATTAGTTATGGAAAAGAACTCATGCCCTCCATGGAACTACACCATAGATAGTTCATTTGATAAAGTTATTTTAAGACGATTTAAGATGATAGCTACATATGCTAACATTTTTCTCATTAGAGAATCCTTCATGATGTCTTAATATGCCAATTATGTATTTTAGGTGGGAGCCTGAAGGCAGGGCTACACAGAATTTAAAACAATCTGCAGCCAACTAGTTCTCACTTGTTAATTCCTTTAAATAACTACCAAGCAGAGAAAGAGAGACACAGAGAGAGACAGAGTCAGAGAGGAAAGAGGGGGGGGTCCATTTTGTGTGTTTTAATTTTTCCCCTGAAATCGAATGTTTAGCTGCCTTTCTGTGGAGTTACTTTAGCAAGGTTTGGGGGGTAAGGTTAGGCAGTTGAGGATCAGCCTTTGCAGTGTTTTTTATCTATGGTTACACAGACACTCATGAAAGTGATTCTGTGTCGCCCAGCAGGAATGCATACACATTCATTCATGAACTCATTGACTAGAACGTCCAGTCTCCAGACCCTGCTCTTTGCTCGGACCTGCATGTCGGGCCTGGCGACCAGCAGCACAATTCTCTTACACTCCTCGCTAGACAGCAGAGCCACGGCCTCTTCTCGGTTCTGGATGTCTTCCCCATTTATCTAGAGAACAAATGAAGGTGGCACATTAGTTTCTGTTTCCACAATGCTGCACACAATAAATGGCAAATACTAGCTCATTTATGGTGAATGTATGGACAACGAGGCTCCCACAATGGGCTCATCTTCACCCCTCCGTGGAAAGTGCCTTCACTCAATTACACGCGTGCTGTAAGAGCCATATCGATCCCTGAAGGATGGTGGACATCACAGGAAGCAGTTATGTTCATAAATGTCCAACCTGCGCCCTGGCAACATACATCTAGCGACACAATTAACCAGCCCCTGACAGGTGACGTTCATCTTTCTCCGCTCAGAGTAATGGAAGTGTCACTCTGAGATAATAGCGCTGGGGGAAGCGGCCAGCAGTTCCACAACTGAAATCCGTCATCCTGCACGCTCCCGGGAGCCAATTAGAGAGCTGCAGGCAGCCTGTGTGCAGGCTGCTCTCCCAGCCCGCAGCTGACCTGGGCTTGGTTAATCACTTCATATTTGTGTGGGGTCTGACTCAGTGGTCCAAACATCACTCCAGCTCTCTCTCTCCCAAATGAGGCTAATCCAGAGAGAGAACAAGGGCTCTTTAGGACCCTGCTCCTGGCACTTGACTCCCGAGGAGTTCCCTGTTTCTTCCTTCAACAAAGCACATGCAATGTTTTAAACATACTGGGAAATTTTAAAGATTGGCTCCATGTAAACTTGACTTTACAAAACGAGGGAAAGAAACCAACCTTCTGGGGGCTTTTGATTGGGTAGGGGGAAAAAATCCTACAGCACTCAGTTTTCCTAGGTTCTAAAAATAGAGTAAGCATCCTTGAACTACATTTTCACGTTCAGATATGTTTATTTTTAATTTAGCGTATTTTCCTTTGGACACTTAAAATTCATTTTGTTTTATTGATTTCTCAAATCCATACAGACAATATTTTTCTGTTGCTAGCATATTATCAAACTATGTTAAAATTTCAAACATAGAAGAAGTTTTGCCTAAATGAATACTAATTATGTAAGCCAAACAGAGAAAAGATATGGCCATGCTAGCCAATTTTTTTCCTCCAGTAATTTCATATTTTCACTCAGTGTTCTCACTTGTGTGTGTCTGGGATTCTGGCTGACCCACAGAGACAAAAAAGATTATCAAAAAACAAACAAAAACAAACAACAACATTAGCCTAACAATCTCACTTTGGAAAACAACAAATAATCTTTAGTCCTCAACTCTTTATTATGATACTTAAGAGAACAGACCACAAGTGAAGAAAATCATGCAACCCACAGGTGTTTTGTACTCTGATCAAAGCAGGTACCACCTTCATTTCTTGCTCATCTGTGGATAGAAGAAACCCCGATACTCACGGGTTTCATGAACATTTATTTCCATTTCTCAAAAAATGCCTTCTCCAACTAGGACCATGGCTTTCCTGCCATTGACCATGGCTTTGGGCCATTTCACGTCACTTTTTAGTTTACCTGCAACTTATGTGTCCACCTGTAAGACACATCTGTTTCTTTCTGGGGAGTGTTGGGTGGTAAATGTCCTGTGATTTCCAGCTAATCTCTGCCTTTGCCTGGGACGTAATATTCATTACTTTCCCCTCTAATTTTCACTCAAACATAGGTGTACTTTCCCTTTCTTTACCCATTTCACCTGCTCTTAACCTTGCTCCTCACCTCTCCTATCCTAATGCTATCATGTTTGTTGATTTGGAGTAGATGCTCATTGTGGCTTTTCCAGAGGGTTGTGGGAAAGGTCTTAACTATGTTCCTGGCATGGTATCAGCACACACTCACATAGATGCACGTGTTGCCTTGCTTTCACTGTTTATACCTTTAGACCACTGTGAAGGCAAACTCTATCCTGCTAAGTAAAGAAAATAGAGTAAAATGCACAAATACGTAAATCCATAGTAGTCCGTCTAGTTCTGTCTAGACAGGTATTTATTTCAGACGCAGTTTTAACCCTAAGGAAGTCACCAACACTGTACCACATTTGCCTTTCAGTCCCTCTGTAGTTAGCACTCAGATTTCTTCTTTGTAAGCTCACAGTGCTCTGAGTTTTGGTTTCTAGAATTGCCAGGTAACACAAAGCATTTGCTGTGGAAACCACTCGCCTTCCGGATCACGCGTGGGATGAAATGAAGCCACCACAGAAATTTGCTATTAAAATGCTGTTCACTGTTTTCTTATTCAAAAGAAGGGTTACTCTAGCCAGCTGCTTTGGTGGAGTTCAGTGTCATGTACTCAGGATTTTAATTTGATGCTCAAACTGATATAAAGCAAGAGATGCGGCCATGCATTTCAGCAAACAGTCCTCTCAAAGGATGGAAGATCTGAGGAGGGGAGTCAAGAGCTTTCAACCTTCAGTTGTCTTTGTTTCTGAAATGATGGCTTGTGGTCACAGGGCTGCTAGAGGGAAAGCAGCTTGTTTTGCTGGAGGAAGCCAGGAAGACATAAAGCGTCACAGGGAGGAGACACATGGTCAGCCCTGTCCCCCTCAGCTTCCTGAAGGACTTTTGGCTTAAGAAAGAAGGGATGATTGCCTGGAGGAAGACAATACGTAGGTTTTGTTCTAAATGAGGTTAGTCTTTGTGGATAATAGATGTAGACCTCATATTTTCTTTACATAGGCATATGCAAATGTTCGTTTCAAAATGGGTATTGTTGGGGCAGGGAAATAGGTATTGTCTTTGTCCTGGGTGGGATGGAATTAATTAAAAAATCTCACTTTAGGCCTGGTCTCCTAGGGGGCAGAGTATGTGGAGGTCCATGCCCAAAAGTCTATAAGTGGTATACATACGATAGTATTTTTTTTTCTGCTTCAATATACCAATATTTAGGGTTCAACACTATGAGGGATATTTAGGGTTCAACACTGTGAGGGATGAACATCTGAAATGTTGACATCCAACTACCCCTGACATTTCTCAGGAAAAAACAAAACAAAAAACCAAGCTAAGTATCTTGGGAAAAAGAAAGGTACTATGTTCTGTACGTGTTTAATCACAAAGAGAGGGAAGGAATAGATGGGGTAGAAAAGAATCAGGGAAAACTGCTGTTCAATAAGAGAAACACATAGGAAGACAGGGTGTACAGCAATCTGTATGTAGTGCAGAGAATGCAGACAGCCCACTCAAATGCTCATGCCGTCTGGCAGAGCTTTCACAGGGAGACTCTATGGCTCATGGTTGGTGCTTTAGGCAGCATGGTTATCAGGCTGCTCGCCGGGCATCTTCTGCACTCATCACTCCAAGGAGACAGTGACACATAGTACTTCCTCCTTTCAGGTACCGGTTATTTGTGTGACATTTAACTCTTGCAGACTGATTCAGAAGTGCCTTCTTCAGCTCTAGAGGTTTGTCTGTTTGTTTGTTTTTAGGTAAATTTCTGGGACAAATTGGAGCTAAGTTATTGTCAGTGACACAGCGGACAGAACCAACCAGCGCTTTGAACTTACGAGAACTGGACATATTCTGGAGAAGTTGACTCACTTTGCCATGTCCAGCATCTGGGAGTGAGTGTGTTTATGTGTGTGAAATGTGTGCTATTGGAAAGTCATCTGAGAAGTCTGTGGTATGCAAGATAAAGAAAATATTAATACTGCAATGAGGGCAGGCCCATAAATACACTCAACTTAGCTTATCATAAATAGACAATTAAAGACAGAGTTGCTTGAGAGAGGTTCATTTAAATGAAAGCCAACCAGGAAACCTTATGGATAAGAAGAAATTCCTCTGTTTGTCCCATTGCCCTCTCCCTGGGAAAGTAGTCATTAATTGTTCATTACATGGTTTCCTATAATCTCTCCACCAGACAGATGGGAGCTATTGGTCTGTGGGAACAATTTTTGTCACAGTTTTATTTGATATAATTTCACCATCACCCTTAAGACACTTTGTTTCCTCTGTGTGTGAGACAAAATTGAATTCCAGGCTTTTTAATGTGATGTGTGTGTATTCATTTAGTTTGCAGTATTTGTCACAGAATATAAAGTAATCTGGCAGAAAACAGCATTTATCAACCCTGCCATTGTTTCCTCAATGAACTAATTCCATTAAGGAACTCTTTATTATTCTGTAGGCATTTTTCTTCACAAATAAATCCTCATACAGAATAGCTAAGAACTTAGAAGCTTCAAAATACTCAGTCTCACAGAAATACATGCGCCCCATTTTTATGCAGTAAGCCACAGAACGAAAGGATGTAATCTTTTTTAAAAAATGTGATTTTGGAAACTGTGTTTGCCTATGGGAGAGCTGGAGAACTGGAAGGGAGCCAGGTGATGGTATAATAGGAGCTATAGGTGTGAAGAGCACATGGTAGAGGAAGAAAGATGAGCTGGCAGGGAAGCAGCAAGGAAAATGACAATGGACAGATTTAACACATCAAAGACATGGCTGAATAGGGTGGTTACTTTGACGGTGCAAAACCTTTCACGCTTTTCAGATGCTGGACACCTTACTGCGTGTTAGCGCTTAGTGACCACTGAGAGCCAGGAAGTCACATCATTTCAGTGCATTGGAGATACTAATAAAGCGAGGACACAGCTAATATTTCATTTTATTGTAAACAATAGATTATTTGAACCTTCCAGTATCTGTATTAAAACGTAACTTTTAAAGTAGACTGTCTTAGCAAAGCATCTCTGCAGATTTTATTCACCTATCCTGAATGCCTGTTTCACTCATTGACTTGTTCACATGTGTGTGAGTGTGTGTGTGTGTGTGAACATGTGTCTCAAAAAAGGCTGAGTCTAGATTGCCAGACAAACATTTTATTCTCCTGATGTACCCAACAATGGGCACAGTTCCATTTGCTTAAGCACAGGCCACCACTCATAAGTCTTACTGCATTGAATACTCTTGAGATTTTTCTGGAAAAGTCTTGAACCCTAAATAATTGCTAACTCTTACTTTTTATTCTTCCCTAACCTTTGTAGACGGCCATTGGTGGAAAGGGTCCATCGTATCAAGCTAAGGAAAGAAAAGGAGTATGAGCATGATGGAGGTTAGCAAAGGGACCCTGGTGGGGTAAGACACCAACTAGCTTCAGACACCTCCATGATGCCCTGCTGTTCTGTGATCATCTGTGTGAGCCGCTGTCTTCCCAGTTAGACAGGACAGGGTTAGCCAAGTGCATTTTGTGTATTTCTGAAGCTCAGAGTTATAGCAAAAAAATCTGAAGAGGCATTTCCTAGGGGATCCACACCTAGCCAGGAGATGTGGGAACGCTGGCTCTCTTACTGCATCTAGAAGTTCTGAGTTTTAAGTGTGTATTCCTTCAGTTCACCATGCTAGAGCCCCTTCTTATATTTCACAGCTGTGACCAAGAACTCAACTCAGCAGTTTCACTTGGAGGTTGATCTGGACATTAGACTTTGCTTTGGAGTCTTCTAGTCACTCTTTAAGGCAAGGACCCAGAGGGACGTCATGAGCCAGGTAGATTTAGAGCAAAGCCCTTAGCTTTCTGTTAACCCCTGTGAGGCCTTGGAACCCTCTTTCCAGCCCTGGACCTCCCTATGATCTGCTCAGCGTTTCCCATTTCTCATTGGACTGCAAGGCAAGTGTCTTTATGTTTTTGTATTTCTCTATGGAGAAGAAATTACAGCTCTCCCATCTGGCCTTGGCAGCTCACTCATTAGTCATGGGCTACAGCTGCTGTTTTGGGATTCTAGACTTTTGCACAGTAAGGGAACACATAGCTCCATGTTCAAGTGGTTTATTCTGAAAAAGTCACCATGAGTAGCAGCTACGCTTATCAGTCTTTTATCACCTCTGTACTGAACACACTACACACAGATCATGCAACCTTCACAACGATAGCGTTTTATAGCTCAAGATAAGAGAATGGGCTTGCAATAGAGGAAGGCAAATAGTGTGGCAAAAGCAATGGTTGGCCTGGAGGCCAAAGGCACCTTATTCCAGGAACTGTGTCTCAATAATTATGACCTAACAACTCTTGAGAAATGGCACCACCTTTATTTTGAAAGTGTTTAAAGCAATAGATTTTTGTTGTTGTTGTTGTTGTATAGATGATAGTATGCAAAAGCAATGACAAGCTATTTACCCTCTAACACTTTACAAGAAACAAGATAAAATGAAAGCTGTTAGACAGCCTGTGGGAAACTTGAGGAAATGCACGCATCACATACTTGTAAAATACGATCCCCTTCTCGGATCCGGCCATCCTTGGCAGCGATGCTATTTGGGTCAACCTGTAATAGAGAAGGCATGCATCTTCAGGGCCATACAATATCCTTCTGAGAGCTTACAGTGTAGTTTAAAAACATATCAAGATATTGTAGTTTTGGACTACATTGGCTCAAAATTCTCTGTAGATTCATGGCAGGGTGCGTACCTTTTTTTTCTCGGTCAAAAGCACTCATTCTAGAGCTGTAAACAAACTGCTTTAGAGTAATAAAATGGACAGGGGCAGAGCTTCATTTGCAGGCCACTTGCCCACCCTTTCCCCCTCCATCCAGGCCTTCCCTTTTCACATCATTTCAGTCATTTCTGAAGCCACGTTGTCAGACTGTCCTTAGCTGACAGGACGCTATGATGATGTTAATCCCAGGACTCTCCTGGACCTAGCGAATTGACCGTGTATTAGGTTACTTATAATACAGGACATCTCTTAGGAAATCTGGTAGATCTCCTATGCCCACATTTATTAAAGGGATTTCAGTCTCACAAGGATATTATACTTGAAGAGATTTTTAATCTATATCGTTCAAGAACTTAAAAAAAACTCCTATCTGCACATTCTGTTTCTTGGTGTCACTTTACATGACAGTGCTAATTATATAAATGTTGCATTATTAGAACAAATAGAGATTTAAAGCTTTGCTTAGATCATTCCAACATTTTATTAAGCCAAACTTGAGTGATGGCTTTCAGTTCACTGAGGGTGATTTTATCTATTAACTTTCTGTGATAGTTCCAAGTCATTTCTATTAGCTTTCTCCATCAAAGCTTCTTCTCTTAAGTTAAATTTTTCAACTACTGAGTGACGTTGATCCATTCAGTTCCAACATTACATGTTACTTCCTTACTAGGAGTCCCACTTAAGAACTGAGGCTAAGATGATTAATCCAGCAGAAGGCCCTCTGATCATACATAGGTAAGATAAGGACAACTCTTCCGGCTGCACTTGTTCAGTTCCTATGGCCCTCTTTGTCACCTCTGAAAAGAGAAGTCTCAAGTCTGACAGCTTTAAATACTAAATGGAGACTTCCCAGAATGCAGAGGACATTATAATTGCTAATGAATTGTGTCCCTTTTAAAAACCACTCATCACGCTGAAACTTTGTCTTTCAAACTTTAAATCAAACCACCTGCAGAACTGCCTGTTTCTGTGCACATAATGGACAAGGTTTCAGCAAGTATTTCTTTACAACTCCATCCCTCAGTGAGAGGGTTTGTTGGAGTTGCTCGTTTTAAAGAGTAGCCAAATGAAATGTTCTCTGGACAATTTTCCACGTGAGAGCAAAATGATAAAAGAAATGCACCATTCTGTATTTTCAGAGTAAAGCGATGGACAAGACCATTCTGTACTTGAAGAGTTGAGCTCCTCTCCAAGTGCAGTAGTAGCTGATCCCTTGCATATTCTAGCAACTCTGTAGAAAACTATTGTACTGGGTTTCCTTGTCGGTACTGTTTTAACGCTGTAGCCACGAAAGCTCAGACTTCAGAGAACATCAGCATGTCATTTGCCTAGCCCTTACATGGCTGCAGGCGCTAAGGTATGTAATGTACACATCTCCATGTGTGGCGACGTGTGTAGTTTTAAGTCATATGTATGGGTCCTCTGCATATATGCTGTGGTTTTATAGCTTGGGGTTTTTGCAGGACTCCTTACAATAGGAGTGGAGGGTATCCCTGACTCTTTTGCCTTTCTTGAGACCCTTTTCTTCCTACTGGGTTGCTTCCTCCAGCCTTGATATGAGGGTCTGTGTCTAGCCATTTTGCATCTTGTTATGTCATCTTTGGGTGATCTCACTGGGAGGCCTGTTCTTTTCTGAAGGGAAACGGAGGAGCAGTGGATCTAAGGGAGGAGAGGTGGCTGCAGCATGGATGCGTTGTATGAGAGAATAAACAAAAAGCATTTATAATTTTTAAAAGACATGCTTTTTTACTTTAAAAAAGTAAAAATGACCTACTTTTCCTGAAATCTACTGTAATACATTTTGCTTGATAAGTCTTTTCAAGCTAACATTAAAATGATGACTCAAATACAGTTCTTGGCCTTCTGAGAAGGATCTTGTGGTTGAATAAAAGAAACGGACAGATGTATTTCTTGGGTATTTAAATCTACTCACCCCACACACAGAGTAAAAAAAGGTGATTATTATGCCCGCCAGTTTAAGATAATTAGCCAATAGTGCTGTTAGCGGAGTATAGAAGATGCAATGGAATGGAAGGACAAATGTTTGGGGATCGGGGCTGAGCTCAGCCTGCTACTGTCTTATGGGAATTTATTCAAATTTAGACAGTGTTACCACTTTCACACTTTTCCTTGCTGGGATTCTGCAGGGAAAGCCTCCTCGCTAAACAAGCTGATGATAATTGCATTACTTGGGCAGCGTAATTTGCTTCCCTAATTGAAAGTGGCAAGAATTGGATGGCAGCCAGCTTTCCACATTCAGGCCTTGGAGAGAGGCTTTTCTTCTCCTTTCAAGTCATCCCTCCCCCCATCCTCCCCACAGCACCCCTCACCTCGCTGACATAAATGCCTGTGTCTTCTTCATCATCGGTTCGGTAGCAGACTGTCAGGCCCAGCTTCTCCTGACTGCTAACGCGGCACAGCTCGACCTCCTGAGGGAATGGCATGCATATTGAGACATTAATCTCAGAGCAGAAAGTCATGGATGAAGTTCTGGTCACTGTGAGAAGTTTTAAAACCTTATTATCTAAAATCTGAAATTAACTTTTGTAACCAAATATCACTGAAATTTACTTTCACCAAGTTGTTTTTGTATGGTCAAATCCGCATTTCAGATTTTCATTTTGTAGTTGGAAATACGCAGAACCCCATAAATTCGCACACCAAACTGCATAGATTATTAAGGTGGAATTATAAAGTACTTGAGAATATCAAGGAAGGTAGAAAAGGCTTCCCAAACATTTCCGTCTGTTACGTAACAAAAACGGCACAAGTTCGATTAAAAACGGGACTGTCCTGAATCTTTCTTTCATCTATTTTTTTTTTTTTTTGAGTTTTGGACACTGTGATAAGAAGCAAGGGTTTAATGTGGGTCAGGTCAAAGTTTTCTATTATTCTACAAAAACCTTCACCCTTGGAAAGAAATGGGTTCGTCCAGCTGAATGGAGCACCATATGAGGCAGAGGCGATGATTCAGAATGCAGCAGTGAAAGAACAGGAAAATACATTCACTGCCACGCACTGTTAAGGGGCTGGGAATGTCAGCCTCAGGTGATGTGTCCTGGATCTAGTGCCTGATTTATGTTCGGTAAAATGATAATAAATTTCAGTTCAACATAATGAAATGGGCTTGTGCCACTTCTCTGATGCAGACCAGGATAAATCACACAATTCCAAGCGTTAAAATACAAATTGCAGCTACAATCTTGGGAAACTTGTTCCTGTTGTGGAGAGTGTAAGACCTATCACTAAACAATCAGAGCGAGGAGAGCGTGATCTGGAACAGAAGCCTAGAGCAAGGCTCTCTGAATTCAGCCCCACAGAGCTATGTTCTTCTCAGTCTTGTCAATACCCCCTCCTCATTACCCAAAAGCAGGAGTCTCATCCTGGGCTCTGCTACCGCCAGGAAGGATGTATCATTCTTCCCAATCTTTCCTTGCCTGCATAGGTTTTTGTAAAAGCCGACTCATAATTAAGAAGTTTTTCCTTTTGGCTGGGAAATGTGTGTGTGTGTGTAAGTGTATAAAAAGATTATGAAGCTGAGCAATATAAGGATGTGGCCATAGATGTCTGTTTTTCACAAATTGAATGCTGAGATCCTGACCCTCAAGGTGACTGTCTGATTAGGAGGTCCAGACTTTGAAAGGTAGTTAGGTCATGAGTGGCAAGGCCATGAACGTATTTAGTGCTCCCATGAAAGGGGTAGAGAGCGCAGATGCCCCAAAGCTTGCAGGTCACAGGGAGGCGGAGCCCTGGGTGAGAAAGAGAACCCTGTGAAATGCCAAACTGCCTCCACTTGGATCTTGAACATCCCAGCTCCTGTGCCGAGAAAGGTGTCTGTACTTTACAAGTCACCTGATTTTCAGGGTTTGCCATAACATGGACTAAGAGAGAAAACCCAACTTAACTACCCAAGAATGGAAATATTGGTGCTGAATACAGAAAAGTTTGCTTGGCTGCAAACAGGAGGTTGCTCTCCACAGCATTCTGCAACGTTTGGAGAAATTCTCTCCCTCCCGCTCAGCTATCAGTGATGCCCTTGTCACTGGGTAATAGCCATTTGTTTAAATGATGTGCTGTAAACTGTGGGTAAACCCTTAACGAGGACTTTTACTGTCATAAACTCCAATGACCAATAATTTCCTAGTCAACAGCAAATAAAACAAAATTTAGCCCTCTACCCCGAGAGTGTGGCAAATCAGTACACACTGAAACGGCAGGGTGTAAGTGTGTCGAGTCACTGTGAGCTACTATCGCAGCTTCTAAAAGCAAGCTGAGCGAGAACACCAACAAACATGCCGAACTAGATGGGGAAAATCCCGTGAGGCCTCAACCTGCACGAAGTAGTACTGGGAGCAGGGGGGATGGTCCTTCACGGGAAAGAACATACTAATTGGTTGGTCAGTGCCCAATGGCTAGCCTTCAAAATACACATACAGCTGTCATGGTGGTGCACATCTTTAAACCCAGTACTCATGAGGCAGGCAGACCTGTGAGCTCGAGGCCAGCCTCGTCTACATTGTGATTTACAGGAAGGACAGAGCTACATGGTGAGACACTGTGTCAAGAAAAACAAAACAAGACAAAAACAGAAGAAAACATACATACAAGTAACATTATATGGAACATTAAATAGAGCAAGTAATTTATATATATGTGCATATACATATCAAATACATACATGCATACAATAACAAATAATGAAAAAGAACCCATTAATTTGAAGGAGAACTGGGAGAGGTATGTGGGAGGGTTTAAAGAAAGATAGATAGGGGAGAAGCACCGCCATTAAACTACAATCTCAAAAATAAACAAGGACAAAAACAAACCAACCAAATTGTCTTGGGAATGGAGAAAGGTTGGAAATACAGTTGCCTCGGTGAAGAACAGGAAACAAGGACCTATTTGTCACCTGAAGGGAAATGCATGCACCAAGCAAGGGTCCAAATTGGCAGTGGTTCACAGCTCCAGAGGCTGAGAGTCCCTAACTAAACCTGTATTGCCAGGAAGGAATCACAGGCACAGATCTGCCTCTTCCAGGACAGGGAGCAGAGAAGCCTGCTGTCCCCAAGAGGCCTCTGAGGAAACCTGAACACACTGCAAGAACTGCCTTTGGAGATCTTAACTCAAGACCAGCCTACTGTCTCCTCATGCTGAGGAAGGCATTCATTCAGATAGGGGTGCACTTTGCAGTATCTGCTCAGAATTCTCAGTTTTCTGTTCACTTTGGGAGTCTGCCTAGGAGAGACATATCAGAATGCTGTGCAATAAGACGGAATGAATCAGTTAACAGCAGGACCACAGGAGCTACCCATACGGTATCAATACCCCAAAACACCAAAGAAACCACCCAGGAATTCAAAGGAGAAAACAAAACAAAACATGGAGACCTTGATGTAAAAGTAATTTTCCAGTATTTTCATACTCTTGAACCTATGTGAAGAGGATACTAAAGGTGTGTGCCTAGTCCAGGTTTCCAGTTCACCACTTTCTGAGACATCTCACACTCTCCCATATCCAGCTGCCTGCATTGGTCTTTCTGCATGGGCGTTTTAGGCTTCCCATAGAACCACTCCGCCATGGAAATCTGGTATTTGCTTGTGAGCCTCTGTTCTCTTACAAGTGTGCTTGAGAAAGAGAAGTGATACATAAGCCCCCTTTAAAAGATTCACTATCAGAATTCGTGTAAAATGTGGTATAATGGTGCAGTTTTAGGAAAATTATCTTGACCTCCAAAAGGTTGAACTTTTGGCAGAGCTTATAGGAAAGTCCATGATACACCGTGAGATTGTTTAAGAATCTGTACTTAACCTGCTGTCCTACTGTGCACTCGGCCTCTGAAAGCTAACCTTCCTTTGAGGGAACCATGTAATAAGCAAACTCACTATGCCTTGGACTACCTAGGCAATAGGCTTTTAGAACCTGAGCTAATGCCTGCTTTAAGTCATATATGCTTTCATACTCCTGACCCAGACTAATGCATATGTGTGTTTGGGCAATCATCTTCTGGAGACAGCCAACAGTTGAAAGCAACCTCAAAACAAGTATCTCCCACAAATGCTGCAAACAACATGGCTATAGCCTGATAACAGGCGCGCAGTATTGTTTACTATTCCGAGTCCTCTCTCTCTGCAAAACTGTTAAAAGATCTCTCTGATGAAAAATTCGGTCCTTCCCTGAGCCATGTTTTCTAGGCTGTTCAGTAAGTACAGAGAAAAGGCTACTGTCAGAGGCCAAGCTAGGGACAGCAGGATATCGGAGACTCACACAATAGACAAATCACAGATGGGCCAATAATGGTGATCTGCAGACAGATGGAAGACGCAGGGAGAAAAGTGGAAAATCCAGACTTGGGCTCACTCTTGGTCAGATTAATCCAAGATGCAATGCTATGTTTTCATTCCTTAATGCAACATGATAACGTTTTGGTGTCTCTGGGGTAACTTTAATGCATTCAGTACAGGGACTGTGGGGACTGAAGGATGGTTACGAATGCTGGCTTCTCTCTCAGAGCAGGCCTGTTTGATTCCCAGCACCCACTTGTGGCTTACAGCGGTCTGTAGTTATATCAAGGGAGATCTGACACTTTCTTCTGAACTCCATGGAAAGTCATACATGCAGCAAATGCTCGTACACATAAAATAACGAGATGATTTTTCTCAAAGATTGTATAAAATGGGATTCAATAGGGATTAGTTCATATAACTGCAGACAGAAAACACACAGCTTCCTGGGTGTGCACGCCCATCTTCATGGCTGTGTATCGGTGCTTGGAAGACACAGACGAATGTCAGACTGCTCCTCAATCACATTCTATCATTAAAAACATTTTTCTTCATGATTATTTATTTATTTAATGTGTGTGATTGGGTTAGAGTACAACTTGCAGTACCCAGCTTAGCAGTCCTCTCCTACCTCGTAGTATCAGGCGATGAACTTAGGTAGCGGCCTGCAGTCAACTGCCTTTGCCAGCTGAACCATCTTTTGGCCCCACCTATTTAAAGACCGGGCCTTTTACTTAGCCAGGAGTTTGCTGATTAGCAACCGTGGCTGGGACATAAATCCCAGGAATGCTTGTGTCTTGGTCTCCTTAGTACTGGGATTACAGGCAGGTGTCAATGTGCTTTTGTTTACATGAGGGCTGGAGCTCCAAAATCACTTCTCCTGCATGGCAGGCCCTTTCCCTACTGAGCTGGCTCCTCGGCCACACACAGCTTTAAATCAAGGACTGAAACTCCAAGTGTGATGACTTGGATCCCAGAACTCACAAGCCAGGGAACCCAGTGCCAGTGTGGGCCTGGACCTCTTCCTGTGTGGCTACACAATCCACACTGGCTCATGGAAGCACACACTGTGTAGTTCACTTATAAGCAGCATCCAGCAGCATTGGCTTGAGGGCAGGGTAGCTAGGTAGCCAGTGGGGGAGGATTCTTCAGCAGAAGCTCCATCCAGTACTCCTTTGCAGGTCCCAAGCCAACATCTAAAGCGCCTCCAGTAACACATCGTAAATCCTGTCTCTTCATGTCAATCTCTTTGTCACGAGGAATCCGGTTGCAAAACAGAAAAGCAAACGGCTACTGGTCCTCCTCAGAGACGATTCATGGGTGTGTGCAAACTTCCGGCCTCCCGCACTGATGGCGACAGCAGTGCTAACTCACATACGTTATTTCGACTGCGTATATGACACAGCCACATTCACTTGTCCACAAACACGCTTCAAAAATGCCGTGTTCTGGGAATGAATAAAGTTTATTCTAAAAAAAAAAAAATCAAACTATGGCATTCATTCCTGTGAGAATTAGACTGTATATAGAAGGAGAGTGGAAAAGATTGGTGTCAGAAGAGCTGTCTATGAAACATCTTAGCCTTAGGACAAGAATGAGTCCTTTTAATAATGAGATATCTTCTCACTTAGTTAGAGTCACTGTATTTTCATTAAAAAGAGAAGGCGAGACTGTGGGCAAAGGAGGAAGACAACAGTGCTGGGAATGCAAACTAACACGGGCATTTGGAAATCCGTATGGAGGGTTCTCGATGCCCACATGTGATCCAGCTATCCCACCATGCGGTAAATATCCAAAGGAAGAGGAGCCAGTGTGTCTCCGAGGCACCTGCCTCTCACGCTTACTGCAATGCTAGTCATAATCGACAAGGTATGGGAACAACAAGGTTCCAGGAACAATGAATGGATGAAGAAAATGTTGCCTATCTACACCATGGAATATGGCTCAGCTGTAAAAACAACATTCTGTCATTTGCAGAAACATGGATAGAGGCCGTTATATCAGGTGAATTGACCCTCACTAAAATAAATACTGGGTGTTCTTTTTACATGGGAATTAAAAAAAATGGATCCCATAGAAGTAAGTAGAGGAACATTTTCCAGAGCCTGTAAGGATGTGGGGAGAGAGACAGAGTGAATATTTTATAGACACATGGGTGCAGCGGTGGGCTAGGAGAAATAACTCCCATGGTTATTGTTGAATACACATCATTGTCAGTAACACTGAATATTCCACAGTAGATAGCAGAAAGGATTCTGAATGTTCATGAAATAATGAAATGACAAGTGTCCGAGGCAATGCATTTGATAGTTAAATTGACCCAATCATCACATATTATATGTATGTTTTAAATATCACATTCAACCCCAGAAGTATGCACAATTATTATGTTAAAATAAGCATATCTTTACTTTGAAAAGCATGAGCGTTTTTACAGAAATCAGTTGTAGTAGAGCACTGTGAAAACCATCTTTTATGATTGAGCATAGAAAGGAGTGAAGAACTTGCAAAGCAAACTCTGTTCTGTAGGTAGTTCTCTCCAAGCATAGTCGCCTCCAAGCACTGAGTAAAAAATGAATAGTTACCATTACTGAATGCAACAGAAGTTTTGGGTTCTTTTTATGCTATGCAAATATATTTTTGTTTTAATCCCAAGCATGGGTTTTCGGTTGGGCTATAATTTGTCCACACCGGCTAATTGTCTCTTTCAGAGGGTGGTAATGGGCTTCCTTGTGAGACACGGAGAGGGGCATGGTCTAGGACTCTAAGAGTATAAATATGAGAGCAAGAACTAGAAGGTGGGCCGTTCAGTGTTGGAGTGTGGTGTGAGCAGTTTGGAGAGGCCAGAGATAGTGTGGAGGTTTGGAGTAAACAAATGGAGAGAAACACTTCGGGGTGCAGTGGCGTGGAGGAGATTGCTAGCTGCTTCCGCTGTTGATGGAGTTTGGTATGGAGAGCTGAACGAACCCATCGACCCCAACTAGCTGGGAAAAGTAAAAGGTCTGAGCCCCCTCTACCCACTAACCCTTTCTCTCTCCTACTTAAGGTTGAGGGGTAGATGGAAGGGAGGTAGAGGTCTAAACACCCCAAATGAAGGAGAATTAAAAAAAAATTCACCACTACAGGTGGTTTGCTGCCACAGTTCAAGCTGGAAGAATATCTAGGGCCAGGCTGGACAGTCATCTCAAAGGAGACAGTGAAGGAGAAGAGGGCCTTTCACATCACTGCCTTCACTCAGCGTTGGAGTACTGACAATAGTCAAGAAAATGCCTTGAAAATTATTGGAAAAAAATTAGATGAAACTGAGGAAAATCTAACCCCTGCAGAGAAGGGAAGCCTTTTACCACTTCAATCCCACTGTCTTCCAGGCAATGGAAGCTCATATCACACTTTCACAAATATAAATAACAAAACCTTTGGAAGGCCCAAGTTCCAGGGAGGACGTCATCACGTTTAGAACAAATTATGCAACAGCCACTATACTTCATTTCTCAGCACGTTAGTGTAGGCGATAAGACAGACAGACAAGGTTTCTTGCCAATACCCTCACTTCTGGTTCCTTCTCAGCACCTTCTTTTTCCATTGGGATTATTCCTCAACTTACTCTCTGAGTACAGACTTTATGAAATCTTTGAGAAATACACCCTCGTTGTCTGCTCTCCCTTGTAGGCAAACCTGTGTGTGACAGATCATTTTTGCTGGGTCTTTTGAGGAAACTGTCAATACTGGTAGGCAATCATTTAAGGATCTAGGGATTCAAGGGCTTCAGACTTGGGTCTTGATCGCCGAGTGGAGATTGAAATGACTGTTGATTATTTTTGTAATGGCATTGCCAACTATCGAAGTCTTTTGTGATGATTAGTTCTTGGGAGTTTTCCACCAGAACAATTTAAAATGCCAGCACAATGTGCACAACATATTAATTGCAAATGCCACTGTAAAAGCTGTTTTATTAGCACATATTAACTGTATGCAACCAAAGGCTTCAGAACATGTATATTTATAATGCATGTTTATAAGGTTTACATATGTGTACATATGGTGTTCATGCTCACGATACACTTCTATATATGTGTAAGGTGCCTGTCATTTTCACACCTCAGTTGCCTACACTGGTCTGCGACCACTGTTCACCCCTTTCCTTCTCCCAAATCTCTTTGTGTGTTGCTGTTCAACTCCACACATGAGAGATAATATATGGCATTTATCCTCACGAGTCTGGCTTTTCTCACTGAACAGGGTGTTCTCTGGCTCAATCCTTTTTCCTGAAGACATGATCTCCATCTTTGTGGAGTGTATTCACCAGTGGTCTTTATTCATTCATCTGGATGGACACTGGGCTACAGAGGAGAATGATGCAGCATATGTCTCCTAGTATACTGACTTAGAATCCTTCAGGGAGATGCCTAGCAGAATTGCAATTAGATTATATATGTTGTTCTACTTTGTAGTTTTGAAAGACTTGTCATATGGATTTCCACAGTGACTATAATATTTATATTCCCACCAATAGTGATGAAGTTTCTGTTTTCCCTATATCCTTGCCAGCATTTAATTCTTTTCCCCTGAGGACAGCCATTCTGACTGATGTTATATGGAATCTCAGCATAGCTTCGCATTTCCCTGTGGCTGAGGATGCCGAACATTTTTTCTTGTATTTGTTGAATTGTCTGTTCAGTTCATCTATTCATTTATTGATTGGATTATTTATTCTTCTAGTGTTTAGATTTTTTAAAATAATCTTTTTATTAGCATATAGTCATTGTGTATGGTATTGGGCTTTACATGGACATCTGTTCACTGCATTATATCATGTAGAACATGGTTTATTTTTGTCTAACTATTTGCTTCCTTTTATTCCTGTCTTTGAGACTGAGTAGACCTGGATGAGAACACACACATCAGTGGCCATTGAGGCTCACTAGAAAGCCATTCTACAAATCTCAGTTGAGGCTCCTTGAAAACCACAGCACCTTCTATGTCAAGTTGCTTTTCCACTCTTTTTTATTTCCTAGTTTTATATTTTTGGTTTGAGAATCTTGCACAATGTTTATTGGTTATCTATGCCCCTCCCGCAACTCCTCCCAAATCCATTTTTCCTTCCCTACTCACCCAACTTTGTGTCCCGTACCCCTTAAACCCATCATGTCCAATTTGTGTTAAGTATATATATATATGCAACATTATATATATGTATATATATATTTGCAACATTATATATATATATATATATATATATATATATATATATATATATGGGCTTGGATGTGTGATTTTCCACTGGAGTATGTATGGTCCAACCACCAGAAACTATACTCTTAAAGAAAACCAACTCCCTGTTTCCCAGAAGCTCCACTTTGACACTAGCCCCTCAGCTAAGGTGGATGAGTGAATAAGGCAATTGCTTTCCTACTTCCTTAAAAGTTGTGCATTTTCTTCTTTGTTTCAAAGTTCCAATAGACACTGCATTGATATCTCATCACAGACTACGTTATTTTTAGGCACAACCCACTTTTCACTCTCTTAAGCTGTCCTTTCATGCCCCATTCTTGCAGCTCTTCTGTGGTTCCTTTTCTCTCCTCATGATCACCAGTCAGCCTTGTCTGCGGTTCATGAAAGACACAGAAGCCAGAGATGCAAACTGCTGCTTTATCTCTTCATTCAGCGTGTTTGGCTACATGAATCCTATCCACCCTTGCTGCCGATTTTCTGTTAATGAAAGAGCCCAACCCTATCAGAGGCAAATGTTTCCACTCTTGTCCCATAAACCAGGTCTAAAATACTGCTCCTAGGATCTCCATCATAAAGTTACGTTTTTAATCCTATCATTATTCCCTCTTTCCTTATGAAATCATGTCCTTTGACATGGGTGTTCATGAGTATACACACACACACAATTAGTTTTACTCTTATTGTGTAGGGCAGAAAAGGAATTCCCAAAGGAGTGCAGGTCTCCTTGAGATTGAGGGCTCAAGAAGAACCCAGAAAAATATTTTGGGATGAAGAAGACTGAATTTTCAAAAGGATAACTATTGACCACGCGAAGGCACAGAGACAGGGAACAACACGCCATGCCAGAGGAATGTTCAGTAGCTAGTGTGTTGTAAATGAACAGTTTAAACTTCAGCTCCATGAGGGGTCATAGTGAAAAGAAAGCTGAAAGGCAGGCAATGGCCAGATGATGCTTATGGTATGAGACAACCAACTGCAACGTGTTAAGTAATCCGAGTTCTTTCCTGTGTTAGCTAACCTTCTAGCACTCTGACAAACGACTGAGCCAATCAGCTTTGGAAAATGAAGGTTAATTGGGCTCAGGATTTTGGAGCTTTAACTTCATAATTATTTGACATACTTTCTTTTGGGTCTGTGGCTGCGTAGGATATTCTTGAGTGATTGGCAAAGCCTATTTGCCTCATGACAGTCCCAAAGAGAGGAATGGCAGGAAAGATCTGGGGGTCCCAAGAACTCCTTCAAAGATATGCCTCGAAGCACCTAACTTCTCTCCACCAGGCCTGACTTTGTAAGCAGCATCTTTCTTTATTTGTATCACCTGTGTCCTTTTGTCCTCCCCAGTGCCATTTCTAAACACTCGTATCCCATCCAGCTTTAGAAAGTTTGTACATATCAAACGTTATGCTAAAATGTTTTGCAAATAATGCCTCCTTTAATCTGAAACCCAGCAGAGCAATAGTGTACACAGTAATTGTTTGTAGACTGTCCAGTGTTCCTTCACTGTCTTTTTGAAAATGAGATGCTTTTTTTTTTTTTTTTTTACACAATTACAGCTCCTTTCACAATCTATGTGCATGTTTAGGGCCAACTTTTAGCTTGAAGAATGGACCCACAACCCAGATATTAGTCCACTGTATTTCCCTAGCACTAGTGGCCCTTTCAAGGGTTTCATTCAAGCTCATCAAAAACAAGAGCATGATTTTCACTAATACAGAAGAAAACATCTGTGTTCCCTTTTACATTTGAACTTGTAGGTTGGGAGCAGCACAAGCTTAATATTGCCATGATATGTAGAGTCTGGAGAGAGGTTCTGGAAGCAGGGAATAAAAGTCAAAAGACAGGAGGAGACCAAAAGTGCAGGGACATAGCTATAGTCTCTAGACTGTGTTATACCCAGTCTTTGTCTTAAGTACTTGTTTTGATATTCTTTTTCTTAGAGTCTGATAGCTCCTGTAAACTTTGTTTTATAGAGAAGAGAACTCAAAACTGGCATGGATATTTATTTGTGATCACTCATGGGCAGTAACTAATCAGAAGCAGAAATGGAACGCATGTCTTCTCTTTGTTTCTTTGAACTCCAAGGTTTAATTCATTTTAATTGATAAATTTCTAGTCTAATGAGGAAGAAGCTCATTGCATAGGTGAAGACTTAAAGACAAGAATTCAGTGGAACTCAGTAAGACATTAGGCTAAGTCAGATGAGACGAGACACAACAGAGAGGGTTCCAGCAAGAGGCACTGTGTGTTGGAGGAACAGCCCAGTGTGGCAGCAGGCAGAAGGTATTTGGTAGAGGCCTCATAACCAAAGGCCTTATTAGAGGAGTGAGGAGGTGCTCAAGATACAGAGGTATGGACTTTCATCCTACACAGATTACCAGCTGTAAATTAGGACTATTGAGAGAAAGCAAGGGCTTGTTTTTCTAGCATTTAACAGATGAGCATTTAGCACACTCAAGAATTCCTTCTCTTTTAACTTTACTATTGGTTGGATTTTTAAGAGATTAACATATTTTATGGAATTATCTGAACCTCACAGATATTTTTTCTATATTTCCATCTCTCCTAAGTGCAAGTAACCTTCTCATATTGACCTGGTGATTTAGTGGCAGAGCTGAGAGTAACATTCGTTGGCTTTCTAGGTGTCGTTCAATTGAACAGCTCTGTATTAACTGCTTTTTTTTGCTTGCTCACCCATTATTCTTTAGCTACCCCATAGGAGCTCGGACTAACGGTGCCAGAAAGGGTGTCTTAGGTGCAGCTGAATGCTTGAAAGGACTGAAGGATACTGAGGGACACCTGCTGCCCAGGTGAGAGATGCAGCCGCGACACAGGGCCACCGCTGACAATGCCAACCTTGTCAGGGTGAAGACCAGAGAAAAGACTTGCACTGAAAACACCTTTGTATTCTTTCAGCCCTCGGTGTCTGTAGCAAATGTTAGAAGAAGAAAGCTGGCTAAACTTTTGTATCTGAGCCTTGCCTGTAGAGGCTCAATCACTGGTGTCACTTTAGTGGGGACACTGCTGTACTGTGGCCTTGCTGTCTTCATTGTTCCTTTGTCCCCACATTTGTAAGCGGTCTTCTTTGAATTACTGAAAAAAAAATTTTTTTTCCCCCAAAAGAAAGTGTTAGCAACCCTTCTTTAGTACTGGCTGTGTGCTTTCTGGGAAGTCACTAGCTGGAAAGGACAGGGAACTGTTGACTTGGATTTGATTGCGTTTCTTGGTTACATTTGTGCTGGCCATGTCTTCAGTAAAGGAGCTAAGGCAATGAGACCTGCAGTTCAGGTTGCTGCTTTGTAGTTTCAACAATCCCTACCAAATGTTGAGGAGCTAGCTGCAGGTGTTCACTTGAGAAAGGCAACATTCTCTGTCGACGAGGCAGAGAGAGCATGGATAGCTCTTTTATTGTGCAGAGTGAGCATTCTGCAGGAGTCAGAGGGAAATCTGAGCCTTCACAGGATGGCCACAGGAGCAAGAGAATTGACAAACTCTGGGATTATAGAAGCAGAACAAAATGGTTTGCGTTATGAGGGCTCTTCCACTGGAAAACGATGCCACCAAATGTCAATCTTTTAACATACGGGAAACCACGCTGGCACGTGTAAATCATAGAAGGTTAGGGCAGATGGAGAGGGATAAAGAGATAAGGACACAGGGTTAAGAGCTCTAGCTCTGCCCTTTAAAATAAACCCAGGGAATAGATTTGGTTGTAGCTAGAGGAAAGTTTGACCCAGACGGCACAGATGTGGATTATTATTAACTTGGGCTAAGAGTTAGTGAAAGGACAAAACCAGGAGCATGTGAATTTACAAAACCCCCTTCTTGAACTTGAGTGGAGATGTTGATCAAAATTCTTCAGTCCACATAGCATGCTTCATTCCCATAGCAATGGTAATCATGCCTAAAATTCTACCAACTCAGATTTTTCCATATGCTAGTGGTTCTCACTCTGTGGGTCAAAATCCCATTGAGGGTTCTATAGCAGATATTTATATCATGATTCATAACAGTGGCAAAATTATAATTATGAAATCACAATGAAAAAATTTTTGGTTACAATATGTGGAACTATATTAAAGGGTCCCAGCATTAGGAAGGCTGAGAACCATAGGCAGTTCACATGTCACAGAAATACTAAAAGGGCTTTTACTTTGAGAATATTTGTATAGAATAAAACTGTGTCCCAGAATTCATATTATTAAAATTTTCATATTCTATTCTTACACTCATTTCTTTTTCAGACATTGGTGAAGAATATGACCAGGTAATGATTTAAAGTCTCTCCAGGATTTTCAGTGAAAAATCTAAAATGAATATTTTATTATAAAATATAATGGTGAGTAGAAAATGTAATCCATAAAACTAGTTATTAAAAGAACCTTGCTGTTCTTTATTTGAGATTAGTACCACAGTGCAAAGTAACAATTCTCCCAATAAATACACACTGATTAATCATAGGGAGATCGGCTGATCTGTCATCATATAGCATTTCGCATTTATTGTTTCTACATTTTCACACAGGCTTGGATCCCAGTGAGATCCTCATTTTACAGAACATTTTAGATGTCACTTTTTTGTTCCTTCCTTATGGAACCAGTTGTTCTACTTATTTTTTCAAACTACTCTATCATAGATGCAAAGTACACTGCATCTTTCTATTCCTGGCAAAAAAAAAAAAAATCCAATGACACGCACTAAAGACAATCAGTGGACCTGTAGATGTGATGACTGAGAAAACAGGGTCTTCATTTATCTATTTCAGATATTACACATTAAATTCTAGACTGGAAGACGCCCCGGGTCCGTGTTGACACAACAGAAATTTGTCAGCACTCACCCGGAGCTTCTCTTTGTTTGAAAAGAATTCGGGAAGTTCTTCAGCATGAATTATTAAGGAAACATAAAGGGAAGATTAACAAGGAAGAAGTAGGAAATAAATAAACCTGTTGACAGACGCACTCTACTTCCCTCAGCTGGCTTCCGGAGCTGGAAATCGTCTTTTGAATGAAGCACTGAGCTCCTATTACACGGCTTCTCAGCAATTTCACACCACGAATGGCAGGTTTTCCCATGGTCATCATAACAGGGAAAAATGTCAGACACTTCACCGCTGCCACGGTCCCACCAATGCAATAGTAACCAGCCAGGTTTTCAGTTCTTTTCCTTCCTTCCTTCCTTCCTTCCTTCCTTCCTTCCTTCCTTCCTTCCTTCCTTCCTTCCTTCCTTCCTTCCTTCCTTCCTTCTTCCTTCCTTCCTTCCTTCCTTCCTTCCTTCCTTCCTTAATATGCTTATTTATTATTTAGATAGTATTCTGCCTGCATGTGTGCCTACATGCATCTGGTGTCAGAAGAGGGCACCAGATCACATTATAGATGGTTGTGAGCCACCATGTGGTTGCTGGGAATTGAACTCAGGACCTTTGGAAGAACAGCCAGTGCTCTTAACCTCTGAGCCATCTCTCCAGGCCCTCAGTTCTTTTTCTTACTTGATAAAATAAGTTGCTTTGCTTGTGTTTGCTTGTTTTCTTTTCTTTTTTCTTTTTCTTTTTTTTCTTTTTTTTTTTCTTTTTGAAATAGTGTCTCAATTTGTAGCTCAGGCTGGCCTTGAACTTGTGATGTTCTGGTATCAGTCTCCTCAGGACTCTGATAACTGGCTAAATTCACTGTACCTAGTTCAAGATTCTTAATATAGCTTAATGTGTACATATACTTCCCACTTAAGAAAGTTGAATTTTAAAAATATATTAATTAAAAAAATTTGACAAAAGGTCACATAATGCTGATGCTAACATTTTTGTTTCATTCACAGGTTTTCCCGTACTCGAAAACAAAAGCAAGTAAAAACAGCAATACCCTCAAGGCACAGGAGCTTGCTACTTATGCAGAAAGGTGCTCATTTCAGACCCAGTCTTCCAGAAGGACACAAGCTCATTGAGGGAGGTTTGCACATTCCCAGTTTCCAGCAGCGCTTCTACAAAACACACATGCCTTATTTACGGGAAAATGTCAAGAACAGGGATTTTCTGACTTGGCTCATCGCTCTCTGCTTGCACTCATTCACTCACAATTCATCGTTCACTGTAAGGCTTAACACTGTCATTATGTTACCATTTTTTTTTTTTACTTTTACTTTTTTATTCATTACGATTTATTCACTTATTTTTTAAAAACTGAAAACTAAGTAATAGTCTAGACTTTTGTGAACCAGTAGTTTATCATGTGGAAATATTTATATCCATATGGACATATATATCCATATATACACAATTTTAAATTCTGGTAAATATTGTCAACTGGAGTCTGTTATTAGCAATTTTAGAGAATTTAGTACTGTTTAAAAATATTTGAATAGATAAATTAAATGAATTATCTGATTAATTTAAAACTATTTTTCCGTCTTAACTATTAATTTACTAAGATTCTTTCATGGTTATTTGCCCAAGCGTACGATAAAATGCTTTTGCATCGGGCTTCTGATGAGTCAGCAAGCTTCTCTACTCAGTCTTGACTTAATCTGATCACTTTGGTCATCCGAAAATTAATTTCAAGCATTGCATTATCTATTCTGCATTTTCTTTTATTAAGCATGGACCATCGAAGTTAATTGAAATTTTATCAGCATTTTTCATTACCATGTAATTACTATCTCTCTATATATAAATATCCATTTATCTATCTAAGTTCTTTCTTTTCTTTTCTTTTCTTTTCTTTTCTTTTCTTTTCTTAACATTAAACCTAGAACCTCACCCATGCTCAGCACCTCATTTGAAGGTACATCTCCAACCCCATGTAATTTTTAACCAGTCAAGAGTTCTAACAGCCTTCAGTATCTTAAACATCAGTTCTAAGGAACATTTATTAAAGAGGAAATGATCCTGATAAAATGTTAAATGATAAAACGGGCCACAGACTTATAAAATACATGAAGCTGTTTTTAAAAGTTTTACAGCTTTTTAGATTTTATTTTTATGTGTGTTTGTGAGTGTGTATATGAATTTGTGTGAGTGTGCATGTGAGTCTGTTTGTTGTTTGTGAGTGTGTGTGAGTGTAAGAATGTGCTTGTGGTATGTGACTGACGGCACTTGGGTGCAGGTGGCTGTGGGGCCACTGGTGTGGGTAACTCGGGAAGAGCGGCAGCTGCTCCTAACCTCTGAACCATTTCTCTAGCCCATTAAAAGGTTTTATATTCAAAAGAAAATTCTTATAAAGTCGATATAACAGTAGTTGGCATCTACTGCTGTTATTATAATAACTACTTTCTATTTAATGCTTTCTTCTATTTCCAACATTTTTTAGCTCTGGAGTAGCTACTTATTTCAAATCATAAATATTTTAAAATATAAATAGTAATCACTGGGTATCAAAAAGGTAAATATTGGATACCACAGACATCATGGGAGTCTGCAAATCTCTATTCCTTCTTTTTGTTTATTTCATCATATTGTTTATTGGAAAACCTTACTTTGGAAAGGGGCAGGGAGGAGATGAGGGAGAGAGGGTGGGATTGAGAGGGAAAGAGGGAGTGGGATACAGCAGGGATACAAAGTTAACAAACTCTAACTAATATTAAAAAAATAAAAAAAAATTGGAAAAAAAAAAAAGAAGGGAAGGAGGAGGTCCTCCCCTATCAGGGGACTAGAGAAAGGGCATAGGGTGAGAAGAGGGATTGTGGGTGGGACTGAGAAGAGACAAGGGAGGGGGCTGTAATGAGGATACAAAGTGAATAAATTGTAATAAATAAATATATAAATAAAATTAAATAAAAAAATTAAAAAAAAAACCCTTACTTAAAAAAACAAAAGAAAATGTAGTTTGATCCAGTGGGCTGAACAGAAACTGAGCAAGCATCACAGTCCAACCAAGCCCAAGGCAAGGGCTCAGAGGGGTTAACAGTGTTCCATAAGAGAAACAAGAGGAAAAGGGGGTGGGTGGGACACAGGAGTTGCGACTCTTGTGTTCCTCAGGGGCAGAGCTGGCCATGCCTAACCTGCTTGTGAGGACTTGCCAGTTCAAAAAGCCATAGAGATAAGAAAACAGAAGGAGGTGACTTCATCTTCAGGAAAGGAGAGGCATTCTCTGTCTCTCACTTTCTCAGAGGGAGGCCATGCTCTTTAGCTCCAGCATGCCAGCTCCTGAAGTCTCTGTGCCAACAGCAATCACCACTGGCAGCTGGGCCTTGGTTATCTTAAAAGGGGCACAAGTCTGATCATGCCAAGCTCATTCATGCTCTTACGACTTTGCCAGCCAGGTCTAGGTTTCCATGGTTATTTCTTTATCCTCCAATATCTATAAGAGAATTGACCTTTGCCTATGATATGGTTCTATCTTCCATTCCTACTCCATCTTCCATTGCTGTAATTCAGGCCTAAGATAGCTCCCCATAGAATGTTCTTCTACACCTGCAGGTCTGTTGGATTACTCTCCTTAATAAATAGCTTAACACATCATGACAGGCTGAGCTGAACGCTTTCTGTGGGTGAATAAAGCCCAAGAATGATACAGTAGACCCTCTCTGATGTCACCCTGAACACTTACTTTTCCACTGTTCCTTTTCCACTCTTGGATATACTTAACTGGGTTAAGACACATTCCGTAAACCTACCAAGCCAGCTTTCTCCTCACAGCAGACAATGCCACTTCAGTACCCGTCTGAATTAAAACTCTATCAAGGATTAATGATCAAGTGAACTACGGGCTTCCAAAGGCTGGAGACAATGAGGGGAGCTGCTTCTGTGTTGCTGTGGAACCTTACCTGGAGCAACTGCCCAGGGCACACTTAATGAGTCAATGCACACACACTTTCGCTCTGTAATGGTTTCCATCTGTGTGGTTTACATGTGTTTCACAGGCATTCTAGACTTAGGCACATCTGAAATCATGATCCCAAACCGTAGGAAATACAATTACAGACACAGAATTGACAGGACTGTGGTGTAATAGGAACTAAAAGACAAAACAAACAGGGTTTGAACACTATGACTAGTAACTTTGGTCTGAACTATTGCTTTTGAATATTATCACCAATGCATGTCAAGTACCTATATTACCTTCAAACATAAATTGATTTTTTGTTTTTTGAGACACAATCCCTTTGCATTGCTCAAGTTGGTATCAAACTCAGGATCTTCCTGCCTCAGTCTCCTCAATTCTGGGATTATTGTGGTCTGCCATATAAATCATGATTGGCCGTGAACTAACCATGTATGAGATGTTCTAGTCATCATAATAATGGCAAACTGATTTAGTTTGTGTTAGTCACAATACATTTACAAAATATGTAAGTCCATAATAAATATGTGATATTTCACTGTATTCATTCTTGTATTATTTAATCATTTAAATAAATTTAATATTCCCAGCAATTCTAAAGGCTTGACATAGGTACACTCCCATTTTATATTTGAGAAAACTTAGGCAGGGAGTGTCAAATTATTTCCCCAGGTCCATCAACTCTAAAAGAAAGTCTGTGCCCTTAGCTCCTGGGTCATACTGAAGAAAACTCTGTACGTGTCATAGGAACGCAGAAAATGGAAAGCTGGGTACGCCCCATACGAGAAAAGCACAAGCTCTCTGGACAAATATTACCAAGGTCCTCTAGAGATGGAGGGCTTGTTTACAAAACTGGAGCAGCTGATGGCATAAAGACATAATCATTCTTTCCAAATTCATGTACAGAGCCATTCAGGAGAACATCGCTGTGGGCTTGCAAAGCTAGTTCACCAAGTTACATGAGCTAGCAGAGAACTCAGAACAGCGAGATGCTTGTCAGGAAGTGACCAGGTAGCTGCCATGACTTCTAAAACTACAAAACAGCTTGAGATGCTGTGGTAGGCACAGAGGGTCTCTGGTTGCTAGTGATCAGTGACCAGAGACAGATGCAAACATGCAGAAACATGACTTATGATGAAGCTGTCATTACACATCAGGCAAAATGCTGACTTCCAACTAGCAGTGATGAAAGTATATGATAAACACTAAAAATAGATCGATTTGGCTCCCAAACTCAGACAACCATGACAGGTCAACTCTGTATACATTAAAGCCTAGTGAAAAAGGTAAAATTACTTTTAAAAATTAGAATACAAAGACTACACAGTTTTTATTTGAGCAGAAAAGATTTCTTAAACTACATAGATTCATGAACTGTAAAGAACTTTCCAATTTATGTTATTACATTAAACTAAGAAACTCTGTGGGGTGTGGTGGCACACATCTTTAATTCCAGCACTTGGGAAGCAGAGGGAGGCAAAGCTCTGTGAGTTCAAGGCCAACTTGTTCAACACAGTGAGTTCCAGGACAGTCAGGACTATGTGGAGAGACCCTGTCTCAGAAAATCAAAAACCTAAAAATAAACCAAAACAAAAACTGAAAGCTTCTGTTTTTCATAGATACTATAAGAAATACAATGTCATAAATTAGAAAATCCTTAGCATAAAGTGTTGACTACATAGTGAAAATGACCAAAAGTATTATAATATGAATATATGTTTATTTATATGAATATGAACATGTCATAATGAAACCCATTATTTTGTATAGCTAGCATACATTAATAAAAAACTCAGTCATTATAAAGGAAAAAATAACAAAGTCTTTAAGTGAAAAAATAATGCAGAAAAGAGAAAAAGACATGGTGTGAGATTCTAAGGTGAAAGAGAGCAGAACAGACCCAGTCAACACACAGGAAGATGTCCAGCATCATCTGTTACCATGGGGATGGAGATTTCTGATTGTGGTATAATATCATTCAAACCATTGGGGAAAATTAAGTCTAGAGATGACAGGTATCTGTAAGTTCAGTGTGCTGGATCAACCCCACATCGGGGAGTTAGAACTGCTCGGGTTCTTGTTGCCTGGCAAACTTTACCGTATGTGTTTCCTCCACCTCTCCTAACATGTGTCCGTCTACTCCTGAGAGACGGTTCACAGGGCTCTGTAATGCCTGCTGCTGCCGGGTGCAAACTGCTACTCTTAGCAATGCGCACAGTACTGAATACAGGTGACAGATCAACACATCGCTGAGATAAACTAGAAAGTAGGTTTGCAGTTTTCAGGTTGGAAACAAACAGGTGGCAGACACACCACACTGGGCATTCTTGGATGTATGTGAAGAATGTACTGTTGAGATCCACAGACGCGGCAAAGCAAAAAGACAGAGAATAATGGTGGAAAACACAAGATCCTGTGTTCACGTCTGTGGGTGAAGGAAAGGGCTTAGGGAAGCATGCTCAACGCCTCCGGTCAGAGGAATGCTTCTCATGAAGCTGGGTATTGGCAGATACTCTTTGTGCCTTTGTTTGAAGTGAAATTGAAGTAGTAGAACAGGAGTGCCTACTCAGACTATTTTAGACCTAGACCCCAGGAGACACGGGCCATTGTTTTTTAGGCCAGGTTGGTCTACATAGCAAGTTCCAGGAGAGCCAGGGCTACGGAGACAGACCCTGTCTCTAATAATAATAATAATAATAATAATAATAATAGCAAGTAAAAACACGAAGACCAAAAATAGATCTTTATAAAACTGGGGGGCACAGTTGGGCAATGGTCCCCTTCTTCTCTGGGGTAACTGTTGGAATGTGGTATGCTTATATACAGTGGTCTGAGCCGTGTGTCAAAAGCACAGAAACAACCAGAGAGAAGAATGGCCATCAGAATGCTTCAGAAGAAAGAGAAGAAGGAGGCAACAGACCTTACAGGAATTCTGAATTCACTATAGGAGAGGTTCTAGATGAGGAATTTTGCAATATTCTGAAAGAACTTGAGGGGTGACTTGAGGAAATTCTCCCCCAAAATGTACATGGTAATCATAAAGTGCTGCAATCTGACATCTCTGTTTTATCTTTAAAAGATCTATGTTTTCTAAGGAAACTGGGTAGTTATTTGTGCACGTAAGCTGGATAACGAATGCTGACTCTTTGCAGCTTCCATAGTGTAAAAGATGTTCTCCAAAGATCCAAAAACCCGACAAAACTCTTTGGGAACAAGCTTTAAGTGTGCCTTAATCTAGAAATCAAGGACACTATTTTTAAAAACAAAAGATGACACATGACATTGCAATGTAGCAGGAAGGTGTCTTCTGCTTATCTCCTAATTCCACGAAGCCTCTGCAAACTGAACTCGGGATCTAGGGCAAGAATGTTTGTGCGGAAAAGGCTGGGGCAAGCAAGCAGGTTTATAGAGGGGACAAAACACACACATACACACGCGCACACACACACACAAAGATGATAATACAAAAAGCGTGTATTATACACAGGTAAACACAGAAATCATCTTTCTCCCTTTCCTTCCCTGCCACAAATAAATACATACATGAGCACACACATGATACAACACCACACATACAGCCACACCACAGACACAAAGACACACACACACATACTCTCTCTCACACACACACACAGAGACTTGAATCTATACCAGCCATAAAAAAGCAGGCTTTTCAGCTTGGCAAGCTGGTATCCAGCACCCCGGGAGATCTCTTTCTGAGCTCTCCTGGCTCCAGTGCAGTTTCTGCAAATCACTTCTGTAATAGGCAATAGACGAAAACTGGATGAAAGTCAACCAACACAGGAAAAGCCAATTGGAGTTCTAGAAAATGTTTTCTAATGAAGGGTCTATTAGGTCCTGAAGTAATCTCCGCAGGAAGATGTGAAGGCTGTATTGGAGGAGAGATGTTAAACCTCAGTGAAAATTTTGGTTTAAGCCATAAACAAGGCAAATGTTGGCAGCAGATGAATGCCAAGGCCTTGGGAACACTACTGGGTTGTAACAACTGCTGAAAAGGTATGAAAGATGAAAACTTGCAGTTCGCTGCTGTGTGCTGGAAAGCATAGCTTCAAAGAATCGCTTTGCTTTCCAGGAAAGAAAAATCAATTTAATCTTCAAGAATATGGCTTCCTACAGGGACCAACATCGGGAAGGATGATTTAGCAGTGAAAGGCAATGGGTGCAAGCCTGCTGTAATTAGAATTTGTCCAACTGTTTCAAGATTCTCAATTAAAGAAACCTTCAAGAATGTTTCCAGCTTTCACTGTGAGTGGAAGTTTAGTTAATGAGCACACAGTAGGTAGCTCCGGCACCTGGCATGATATCATTTACATTTCAGCTCTGTCCTTCCCGGGGTTTGCAGGCATTGTGTCCTTCTTCCTCCTCCTCCGGTAAGCATAATCCCTTTAGAGAGGAAAAGTTAGCTATAGAGAGTACACGTGGCCACAACAGGACGCACGGTCCTCTGAGACTTTCTTGTTTCTTCCCTTCACAAAAGCAGAAGATGAAGCCTTAGTGCTTTCCTGTGTATTGAATTTAAAGATACCAGCCGCTCTATTGTTCCGAACTAAATCCTTTCATTACAAAGAAAAAAAAAGAAGAAGAAGAAAGAAAGAAAAGAAAGACAGAAAACGGCTCCTTATCTCCAGATACCTTCCATGCATGGGGTAATGAACATTTTGGGATTTTAGTAGTATGCTTCCCTGTAATCCCAAGGGTCTTTCTGTCGCAGAATTTAGGACCTATTTTGCTAAACGCATTAGGAGAATTGGCCAAGTTCATGCTTTCCTGTGGAAAGCTATTGAAATCCTTCAGTTGTGAAAACAACCTAATGAAAATTGCCTTTTAGCCCCCTACTCAAACAGACCAGCCTGCCAATAGTAGCTCACTTTCTGCTGGAGGCTGTTTGAGTGGGGACAGAGGAGTCTGGGGACAACAGAGACGCATCCCAGAGGGGAACAGGCGCCACATGCTGGCAGCTGCAGAGTGATAAATAGGACCACATTCCTGCTGTTGTCTCACTTATCAGTTTTGACATGTGATGTCTTGACTCCCATGAACATTTATCAAAGGAGACAAATCATACTGAATGTTAAGTTTGCCGGAATGACTTTGGTCAACAGTTGCCTACAAAGGAAAAATGGCTCATAACCAGCTATCTTGTAGGGGGAAAGTGGTTGTCTACACAAATAATTTTTGCTTATCTTTAATAGTCATCTGTTTATTTATTTTAACCCACCTCTTTTCATCCCCACTATGTTAATCTTAATTCCGAGTGTATCACATATTGATTCTAAAAATGGCCCCTTATATGTCCATCTTCTTTGGTTTTTGATCCTCTAACTTTGCCTACAAAAAGGGGAGCTTCTCTTTAGAATATCGGTTTGATCTCCATCGATTCTTTTCCGACATGGAATTGTTTTCCTTCCAATTACAGTGTAAAAAAAATCCAAATTTCTTACATGACACAAAAGGCTTTTCCTTATTTGGCCCATCTCCTTTCTCATTTCTTACAACCCAGTCTGCAGATCATCAGACTTGCAGTGTGTGTTGGCGCCTGAAACCTGCACATGTGCTCCTGCCTGGGACATTGTTGAAAATTTCGTGTGTGTCTGGCTGGTGGTCTGGCATTCCCTGGGGTCAGTCACACCACTTTCCCATCTTATTCACAGTAGCGAATGTCTCACAGGAGCACAATTATATTCCCCCCTGCACCCCCATTTACACTATGAGCAACTAAAGGGAGACAGCATCCCATTTGATTTTGCTTCCGTATGCTCAGGGTGGAATCTTTCCTGACTTAATTGTGCAACTGTGGTTTTTATCTAGCTGAAAGGAAAGCAGCATTGTGTCACTGGAGACATGGAAGTCATCTTGAAATTAGTAGGTCAAATGACAAATGTACAAGCTGTGTATTTAACCTGTCACATAAACTGTGATACTTATAAGAATAAGATTGCAGACTGCAGGTTTAGTTTCTAACTACCCTGTGCATGAAGTTATAAGTGAAGGACTCATGCAAGTTCATGGTGATGGTATTTGTAGGTATGAAAATTTTAAAACAATGACACATTTACGTAATACAGTTAATCCTTTTAGTCTTAATCTTTTGCAATTCATATTTAATGAGAACATCTCAAAATTCCCTTAAAGCACACCCACCAGCGGCAAACTGCACCCTGTCCCCTGTGCTCTGTTGTCTGGCCCACAGCTTGGCCTGCTTTCCCAGAGATCTGCCAGCACCAGAGACAACCAGACAGGAGCTAGCTAGCATCACTGTCAGCAGAGAGGCTTCACCTAGCAGCCGACGGAAGCAGATGCAGAAGTTTGCCGGAATGACTTTGGTCAACAGTTGCCTACAAAGGAAAAATGGCTCATAACCAGCTATCTTGTAGGGGGAAAGTGGTTGTGACCTGCAGCCAAACATTCAGCAGCACTGGAGGAATCCGGATGAAAAGGGGGAGGAAGGATTGAAGGAGCCAGAGGTGTCAAGGATATGACAAGGAAAACTACAGAATCCAGAATCAGTTAACCTGGGCCCAAAGAGGCTCACAGAGACTGAACCACCAACCAGAGAACATGGGTGGAATGGACTCTCTGCAAATATATAACAGTTGTGCAGCTTGGAAGGGAGGTAGAAGTGGTTTAATAACCCTAAATAAAGGAGGTTTGTTAGAAAAAAAAAATCAAGGTCACCACTTTTGTCTTTTAGTTCCCACTGCTGTTCCTACTACTGGAGCTGCCTTCACTGGATATGACAAAGAGGATGAACACTTTACCCTTCACAGAAGGACAGCAGCCGTCCTTTTGATTCCCATCACACTGATTCCTACACCTAGCCTACTAGAAGTCACACCTGCTCTATTTCAAACTTTCACCCTATTAACTAACCCAATATCCATTGCTTTCATCTGTGTTATCACAACCATTTACTGCTACCTTTTTCTATATCCTTATCAAACTGTTATCCAAATAGAAGCCAAAGTATTGTGTGAGTTATCTTTTAGAGTTATTCACTCTTACTTTTTATTTTGTGTGTCTTGTGCTTGCATGTACGTAAGTGCACTATGGGAGTCAACCCCCCAGGAACTAGAGTTACAGAAGGTTTTGAGCCCCCATGGAAATGGTGGGGATTGAATCCAGGTTCTCTTCAAGAACAGTGAGTGTGCTTCACTACAGATCCATCTCTCCCACCCCGAAGTAGTATTGGAAAAAGAAGATAAGGGACCTGAGAAGATGGGGTCAGAGGGTAAATTGCCTTATGGCTTTTGCAGACGACCTGAGTTTGGGTCCCAGCACCCACATCAAGCTGCTCACAACTGCCTGTAACTCCAGCTCCAAGGGAACCAAGGCCTCTGACTTCCATGGGCCTCTGTGCTGATATGCACACTCTCTCTCCCAAACATACACATACATGTAATTATGAATAATAAAAACCAATAAAAATATTTTAAAAAACCAATAGTTGGATTATGCCAGCCCTCTCTTAAAAACCTTTAAGATATACGTATTGGATCTTGAATAAAATCCACCAGCTTTGTGATTGGCAAGATCCTGATTTATTGTCTATGTCTATTTTTTTTTTAATCGAACTGATGTTTTATAAGTTTCAGTGTATAAGTTTTTCGCCTTGGTTAAGTTTGGCTGATACATTAATCTTTTTGATATTGTATGTGAAACTATTTTCTTAATTTCTTTCTCAGATCCTTTGTTGTACGGAGACTCAAGTGATACGTGTGCTCTGACTTAGTAGCCTGAGACCTTACTGGAGATGCTTTTGATATAATTATGGTGATGGTTTCACGCGTGAAACGGATCAAGTTGCCTGCATTGAATATGCACGCCTTGTTTGTCAGTCACATTGGTGCGCAGTGATTTAAAGGTCAGCGCACACAGACTAGTGCTTGGTATAAAGGCACATCTATTGCTGTTAATTATACCCTGAGATAACAGTGTGGCTCTTTCTCAGCCTCCAGGGTGGTCTTCTGTGAACCCACTGTACTTGTTTTAAATGGATTTCTTCATATACTTCTTCCTAACATCTATTTTCATTCGAGATTTTCTTAATTAATGTTGTTTTCTTCTCATTTTGAATACAAGGAGCAGCGCGAATGCCCTTTCTTTTCTCGGTCTCAAATAAGAAGTAGATGCATGATAAGGATTTGCTGAGCAGCATGCCCAGTTACGGGCTCTGACTAACACGTATGTAGTAAGAGTTCTGCAGGGTCAGTGAGCTACACTGTCCTCAACTCTGTTTCCACCCGCTTTCCGGATATTTTTATGTAGATGTTTCCAGGAATCAAGCTGTCCACAAGCAGATTTGTAAATGTGGTTCGTTTCCAGTGTCTCATCTCAGCCACAAGAGACGTATCTTCCAACCAAGTCTGAAGTCTAGAAGCCATTCAGGCATTTACCTGAAGACACATGGTGTGTGACACCTAACACATGCCTTGTATTAACTTATTTAACTTAAATCAATGATTATCTTCTTTGCACAGGTGAGAAACTCAAGGCCTGGGAGGAATTTTGCATCACTAGGCTGTAGAATAGGATTTGAACATTCTGGAGGTTGATTGCAAATCTACGCAGATATGCTTTTCTTTTCGCAAAAATGATATATTTTCATAGTTAATTTTGAGGGAGTAAATTTTTAAAGGCGGGTTGTGAAAAATCAATGACTCAGCCATTCATAAAGGATGATAAATGAGGCCTTAATGGAAGGCATTTATTTTATATGGTTGGAATATAAGCAAAAAACTGTAGGTGTGAGAAAACCTGGAGTCTTTTTTTGTAGGCTTGATCTATTACCAGTCAAATTACAGGTCACATTGAATTAATTTATAAGAGGGCCTATATCGTGTTGCCTCTTTATTCATACAGCCAAGATCACTAAACAAAGCTGTGGCAAATGACTCTAAGATGATTTCTGAGCGTTGGAGAGAAAACCCTGAGAGAAAATTTTGTTTTGCTGGCTTAGGGAGAACATAAAGAGCATAGCCAGCTGTTGTGATGTTTTTAATCTGTCTTCTTCAGAGAGGCAGAGAGCAAAGGGAGCTGACTGTTCTGTGTTGCCCCCTGTATGAGGTGCTGTAGGTCTGTGGGAGTGTTTCTGTGTTCTATTCTTCAATGGTTCTCAAGCTAGGGAGATTGCAACCCTTTAATAGAGTTTCTCATGTTGTGGTGACCCCCAACCATAAAATTATTTCATTGCTACTGTTATGCATCATAATGTAAATATCTGTGTTTTCCGATGGTCTTAGGTGACTTCTGTGAAAGGGTCATTCTACTCCCAAAGCATTACAACCCACAGGTTGAGAAATGCTGCTATACTGGGTTTCATTGCCCAAGATGGCTTTACTTAAAAAAAAAAAAAAAAAAAAAGGTTAGGAGAAAAAACAAAACAAAACAAAACAACCCCAAAACACAGACAGCAGTGGGTGCTGCAAACAGCTGGTCCTTGGGGGTGCTAGCAGGAGAGGGACAGAAGCTCGAAAACCTTTTTGCTTTCTTTGGAGGATGAGCATAGATTATATTTTCTGCACATTAAAAAGCAGCAGACTTAATTTCTTCCTAAAGAAAAGCACTTAGTGGGCCCTCTATTTAAGGAGTCAATTTTCTTTAGAAAAATTCAGCTAAATTGCCCCTTTATTCTTAAGGCATATTTACAACTTTTGCCAAAAGGATCCACAACTGTGTTTATTTGGCAGATATCCACAGACAAGTCAAAGGAAGGAAGGAAGTAAAAAAAAAAATCCGTTAATGATTATGAACTTCCTGGCTTTGAAAAAGCTCAACAGCTGTCAGTAGCTCCTCCAGTTACTCACAAATGTTTGGAAGCACAGTCCCCTTCCACAGTCTGCATTTTAGAGCTCTCTCAGAAGGTGGATAAGAAGAAACCACAGCTTGTAGGGTGCATTCATTTTAGTTTGTTTTATAAAAGAAAAAAAAAAACAACACATCCTTGACAATAACACTCTAGAAGAAATGTGAACTCAAACACATGCCGGCGGGGGCCTGGAACAAAGGAACGCTGAAGATGTGCCTCTATTATGTTTAATATTGTAAAAGTGCTTAACAGATTAAAAAAAAAAATCTCACCCAACATCAGCCAGTCTCTATCAAGATCAACTTTGAGTTACATTGGGCTTCAGACTCTTTTCTCAAGCAATTCGGGTAACTCTCTGTGTTCCTTTAACTGCTCACCTTTCGGCTTGTCTAAGGGACTATTTGAATTAGCTTCTGTCCAAATTCAATTGACTTGCTATTATCCCAAAGCACGAGTCCATATTTGCGTTTTGGTCTAGTTTCTGTCCTCACTCTCTGTATCCTAGCTACTAATAAGGCTTTTACATTTGAATGTCAAGATCCATTCATCTTACAGATTTCCCTTTAAAAATACATGCTCTAGTCTTCAATAAGCAGGCTAAAATCCTTATAGCCACAAAGGTTATGTATAGAGTAAGTGATTAGGGAGGTGGGAAGGATCTCTCAAAGAAGGAAAAATAGAATAGATACTTCTGGATGGATAGACGGAGGGGAATGGGAGGATTAAACAGAGGAAGGGAGGGGCAGAAGGGTAAAAGAAGGTATACAGGGAGAGACAGTTAAAAACTAAGGATCATTTAAAGGGTCTTATTCAAACCTACTATAGTAAAAACTTTATATATATATACATAAATGAAGGAAAGTTAAAAGGAATCACTATTTAATGGAAGAGACAAAGTACCAACTAGACATATTTTGCCACCAAATGACATCTCCAGTGCTGGGGATGGATTACTTCTAATTGAGTTGTTGTCCAGAGAGGCTCCATGGAAATCAATGAACAACCCAGGCTATTTTCAAGGCTATTGGTTGCTCTCTACAAACTGACGATAAGGCCCCATTGCCGAAGACAAGACTTACATTTCTCAGTATACACAGAGAAGCTGAAGTGGTGCCTAAAGAGGGCCTTGTACCCCTACTGACTAGTGTTGATGGTACTAGAAGGTACCATGTGCGTGCTACCAGAGGAGATAAATAAGCTTTAACCGAGCTAGAAAACCTTCAGTCTACAATTGGTGCAACTGAGAGGAACCAGTCACTATCTGGTAGAATGTAAGGTCTATTCCATGAGCTAGCTGGAACCCCTGCCAGATATTGTTTGGGTGGTCAGAAACCTGCCACTACCCAGGCCATGGGCCTTGGGGAAACCAAATACCATTATTCTGCTACAAGAATGAGGAAAGAAGGTAACTCCTAATGACATTCTGCCATACTCTTAGATCAGTGCCTCGCTCAGCCATCATCTGAGAAGCTTCTTCCTGTGGTAGATGGGAAAAATACAAAGACCCACAACTGGACAATGTGCAGAGCATCAGAGTCCTCAGAATTTTGTCCTTCAAATTCTGTTTTTAAAAAATGTGTTCTTCTGAGCTGGAGAGATGATCCAGCCATTAAAGTTAATATAACAATATAAGTAAGTATTAAAAATATAGGTAAACCTGATCTTCTCACTCAGGAGAGGGGAAGAATCAGTGGTTTCTGAAAAAAACAAAAAGAAACATGGAAAGTGAATTTCCTTGGAGTTGGGGCTGAGGACAATGACATGAAACCACAGGCAGGGATGCAGACGAGCTGTGCAATGTGAAAACTGGCTGAGTGATTCTTCTGTAGACGTCCATCTTACAACAAGGGTTGAGTACCAAACAGTGGCCTCTGTCCCTGGTGCCTTACATGTGCTGTCTTCAGGGATGAGGCTTGTCATTCAGAATATGACGATCCATAGATTGCCATATTTCCGTACCTCAGTTCCATGAAAGTGAAGGTCAGCTTTGTGCTATCATAGAGTATTTCTTGTTGCATAAAACAAAAGCAAAAACAAACAAAAACCCACTCTCCAATGTTTCATGTATTCACTTCACTCTGGCCGCTGACACCCTCTCTGGGTTTAGAGTGAGCTAAAGAAGATGTTTGCTCCATTACCACTCTGTTATCACACAAAGAGGCAGACATAGGTTCGTAAGAGTGTTTGTGTTGTATTTTTTGACACATTTAATGGAGCACTCAACAATAGTTCCGAACTTAAAGTAGAAAAACCATAGTGTTTTCCTTCATAGTTAATCTGAAGAACAAATGACTTTTAGAAAAAAATGAAGACATTTAAAGAGTTGCAGCTTTATTGCTGTTCATTATGCTATTTTTTACACTGAAAATAGATTTTTCTTTCATACAATCCCTCTAAGATTTATATCCTTGATTTGTTTGCTTGCACGTGTATTTAAGGTTTAGTCATACCAATCAAACTAGCATGTACTTCACACATGGAAGAAAGATGCCCAGGACAAGATTCCTTGTGCTGAAGAGGTACTTAAGGGAACTCCCAGTGGGAAGAAAGAACAATCACACACTCCAGCAAGAAGAAGAGAGTGTAGAAGCTAGAAGTCAAGAGTCAAAGCTGCTTCACATGTAGTTTGTTAAATATGTAACAGGTCAAAATATTGCCATTTGTCTTCATATTTCTACCTGTGCTGAGTGGGAGATAGCTTGATAAAGAGAGTTAAGACCAGAGCAGAGGCTAAGACTCTCCCATTCAAAGGGAAACAAATACACAAATGTGATCAATGCCAACAACTTGCTTGGTGAACACTATGCAGTGTGTGTACAGGTTTATAGCACCTTGATTTATGGTGGATTTGTGGGAGGTCAACACAAGACGGAGATGGAAAGAGCCTCTGTGTGCTGCAAACTTTACATTTCTTAATCAAGGCTTGAAGTTTTCAAACCAGAACATAAAGAGAATCCATAAAGCTGCAGCTAAAGCTATATGCCCCTTCTCGAATACCAGTTTGTGGAAGTGGGAGTTAGGATAGAAATAAAATGCCACAGATGATGATTTAAAATTTGTGGTTATTCAAAACTGCAGTCTATCTACTAAAGGATTAAATGTAAATTTCACATCACCGTAAAAAAAAAAAAAGACTGAAAACACGCATAGAATTTCTCTCAAGGCTGTACGCACAGATGCTGGGCACCGCCACACGCTCCTCAACATTCCTCTAGCCAACAGCACTGAGTGGTGCTGTCAGAAGCAAAGGGAACAACAGGAGAGTTCTCAGCAACCTGGCATGATGGTGTGAGATGGAGACAAGGCAGGAAGACAGGAGGAGGCACGTGGGTTGCCTGCAAAGATGCTCCAGGCAGACACCTTCCTGACTATGGAAGAAAAAACCAGGCAGAAATCGGAGCTACAGTTAACTCTCTGGTATGTGCCACTTTGCCTACAAAGTTTTTGTAAGATAAAGTAAGTACCCATCTAGGAGGTTAGCAAACTAGTGAATGCTGCCTACCCAGAGACAGAGCCGTGTTGTTGAAGGAATCACTAACTAACACCAATCTACTTGGGTAGATTGAGGAAGCAAAAAAGCTTAATCTGGCAGCAAGTCTTGGTTTCATTTGAAATGCCCTCGTAGTTTGAAAATGTAAGCCCATTGTTATTCGTCACAGGGTTTTAATCAGCCACGCACTGTGGACTCATATTTTCACATACAGCTAATTTGGAAGTAGGTACATGAAAATATTATCTATAATGTTAATCCTCCTTGCTACACTGATAGGAGTGTTAGTTTCATAAACTTAATGTTTAATTCAAGAATCATTAAAATTTAATTTTAATGGTTTAGTTGACACAGATTTTTACACGTTTTAGAGTACCATGTACTGTCTCCATACACGCGCACACTGTGTAGGGCAGTCATACGCACCTACCCGGGAATTTCATTCCTCGCGATGGAAACCTGTAACATAGTTTCTTCTACAGTGCTCAGCTACACCACGCGCAGCACCTGTAGTGGCCTGAGTGTGCAACAGACCACCAGTTCTTCCAGGCTACCGCAGCTCGTCACCAGCCAATATTCTCCCATCGTTCTTCTCTGAAGATTTAGTAAATGTAAGTCACACGATAAAGGGGAAAGAAAGCCACCAACTAGGAAGGAGACTTCTCTCTTGTTACTTGTGAGAATGTAGCCCAATATATTTTGAAAACAACTTCCCAATACACATTTATTTGGAGAGTTAGCTAATAATTTACACAGACGTAGGAACTTTAGTTCCGGAAAACTTTTTTTTCCCCCATGAAGACAATCCTGAAACATAGACAACGGTTGATGCACTAAGGAGAGAAAAGATAAATACCCCACACAAGAGTAAGACCATAGTAACAGAAAGGTCATCACACAGCAGAGGGACATATTCATAGGATGCTATGTCTTCTCAGGTGTCACAGTGCAGATGATAATGCTAACAGTTTATATTTGAGGCCTCTACTGGACACAAGGCGTGCAGTATGATCCTTGGTTAATCCTTTTGTTTGTGTATGTCATTAGTTAACACTGCTAACCAAACACAGACCAGGGCCTTAATCAGCAGCTTTTGTTCTCCGGGGAGCAGGTGAGGAACTATAATTACCAGACAAATCAGATTGCCTTGAGGATCCCAATGTTTATTTTAAAGACAATCTTGTGTGGTAGGAAAAAAAGGAACCCAAAATAAGTTTATTTTCTATGTTTTTTTTTAATTGAAAAACCCAAGTGCTGAATGTATTTGCAATCCTTACAGACTATACCAACTATTTAAGATTAGCAAAGGCATATGAATTATGCATAAGTGTGCTCTGAAGGTAAAGCTAAAAGAAGAGATGCTGTAGATTGAAAAGGAGTTCACTCCCAGCTGATGCGATACAGCACGGAACACGGAATGCGTACGCGTGGGAGTGGTACGCTCACCCTACCCAAGCTCACACAGTACGGACTGACATGCCAGTGATGCTACGGTACTGTAAAAATCGAAACGCTCTGACCGCGAGTTTGTCACAGCTACGGTTGACTGCTGAGAAGCAGGTGCTGACAAACGAGTCCAGAGTCAACCCTGGGTGTCCCCGAGAAGCTTGCAAGTAGGACACTGGGATTCAGGACACCATTCTCAAGGAAATGGAGTTAGACCCATGCCCGTGCTGTTTCTTACTTCCCCTCAGCAGAGCCTGTGGAGTGCCAGTCAGAAGAAAACGTGCTACGCAAACATTCACCTTCAACACCACCATTCCCAGATGCCTTTAATGAATGCAAGGCAATCCTCTTTATGTGTATCTGAGTGTCTCCAAACACAAAGAGATTGTTGGCACTTTGGTGTCATTTGTACTCGCTGAATCTTCATTTTATAGCTAGATTCCTAGTGCCTGTGTCCATGGTTACCTTGTGGAATAACTAACTTCGAAGGTTCAATTTGCTTTTACTGTTTGCTTTTCAAATAAGGCTGAGTGCTGTTATAATCAGTGAGGTGAAACGCAGATTTGCTTCATGTTTGTTTTATAAAATAATATAAACCAATCAACAGCAATACTAATCTCATTTTATTCTGCAAGAAAGCTCAAAGAATTACAGTAACTTTGATGCCTTCTCAACCTATGGCCTCATTTTATAATCACGCTTGAAGGAAGACTTTTTCTTGTTCCTAGTAGGCTCTCACAATTGAGGAAAATAATTCAATTTAATAAACATGGGTGTTAAAATTAAAAAGCTCTGTCTTACTTCTGCATGGAATATTAAGATTGTATTACATATAATTCTGAAACTGTCAGCCTTAATTAAAGTTTGACAGATATGAAAATTGAAACAACCTTACAAGGTTTTGGTCAACTAGGATATGGCTGAATGTGAAAGATTTTCATACTTGCACCAAAATATTAGCCACATTCCAGGACTGTTCAGGAGAAACCAGGACTTGTGGTCCTAGTGACCCTGGACCCTTTGTCATTTCTCACCTGTGTGAACTAGAACATTTATTTAACATAGTTTACCAGCTTAAAAGTTTCATGTGAAGCCATCTTTCCTGTAAAGATGGTGACAAAAATTCTCCAGTTATAGCATATGCAAAGTGTAGTGTACTTTGATTGTTAGATTAGCTGAAGTACACGGTCAGAATAAAGACTTTCACATTTTATTTCAAGTTGCTAATCTCAGTCATCCTCCTCCTGCCGATAGAATCGTCATTGTTTGAGGCACTCCTCCTGTGATGTAAAAGATCTAGAAACCTGGAACTGGGACAAGATAGGTCCTGTTGCAGAGGACCAGGGTTCACTTCCCAGTACTCACATGGTGGTCCATGACCATCTGTAACTTGATGAGAGCATCAGGTACCTCTCCTGACCCCTGAGGGCTCTGTACGCATGTGGTGCCCATACATACACTCTCACACACACAAAGCATAAAATAAAATAAATTAATATAAAATAAAACCACCAGAACCTATCTCAAAGCGGGCATCCCGTTTGGAAAAATATGACCATGTGATGGGTGCCTGCAACTGTAGAACTCAAAGGGTTGGAGTAGGAGAACTAGGAATTTGAGGCCAACAACAGCTACCCTGAAATGCTTTTTCACAAAATAATAGACAGAATGGTAAGTGATGACCCAGGGCAGAAAAATAAAGAGCAGAGACTAGTTATAGAATATGGCACCAAACCTCAGGTGGGAAAGACGGACTTCTCAGTGAGGAGGACATAGTGGGGTGCTTGATTCCATCTTGGATCAGAGATAGAAACTATCAGAAGGCCTAGTGATGAAGAATTCCATAAGCCGAGACATGAGGCATGGAAACCCACACCTTTCTTTGAATGCTGCTGAGCTGAGGAGTCTTGTGCTCCTGATACCTAGAGAGGCAGGACCATGAGAGAGCTTATAAAATGTTCAGTGCTGGGCAGATATGAAACAAATTTAGGGTATTTGGTCAAGATGGTGAATAGTTAACAATCCAACAGGAGTACACTTAAATTATAATTGGTCTGACAACTTTGATGATGACTACAGAGACAAAGGACTCAGTATCTGAGACCAGAGGCTTGTCTAGAGACAGAATAATTTCTCAGGCCAAGGAATCACAGTTGTAGGGAGGAAAAGTATGTCATTGAGCCTGGAAGTGCAAGTTCCAATATATGGCAAGTCATTCACTAGCCCTCAAGACTTAAGCTGACATAATTAAGAAAATGGCAGGCATGGAAGACGATTAACAGGTACCCCAACGAGCTAATTCCATATAGGCTCACTGATATATGGCCTTTAGTTTTCAAGTAATGGAATATTTTCATACTTCATCTAGATCAAGGTTCAAATCAGAACCTTCCCATAGCCTGAGACTTACTAAGGGGATTTTTCTAAATGGTTGATTCTGCTGTCTGTGGAGTTGGAGATTTAAAATTACTTTGGGTATTTCTTCCGTGGCTGTGAACAGTGACTGACGAGTGGAAAGAAAGAGGCTGGTGGCATACAGCCTTCAGTGAGCTAGCAGCTGTTAACATGGGACTCTTCATGTTTTCTCCCCTATTTTTTCTCTGCTCTCCAATCTACTGGATCACAGAGATAATCCTCCCTATGGGCTCTTGCTCCAGGATGCTTCAGGTCTAAAGTGGCTCCTTTCCTCACTGCTCTATCATCAGCTCTTGAGTAGGCACTAGCCCACTGGTTGTTTTGCTGTCTCACTCATGTTGAATGACCACTTCATGTAGGAGGTATGAAGAAGGCACAGCGGTGGCTGGGAAGATGGCTCAGTGGTTGAAGTGTTTGTTGTGCAAGTGTAAGGACCTGAGTTCAGATCCTCAGAACCCACGTAAGTGTCAGATGAGCATGGCTGCCTATCTGTAATTCTAGCACATGAGAGGTGGAGACAAGGCATCCCTGGAGCAAGCCAGACTAGCTGTTTTGACAAGCTCTGGATCCAACTGGGAGACCTTGCCTCAAATAATAAAGTACAGAGCAACCAATGGCTCCCAACATGAACTTCAGGCTGCTACATGCATGTACACACACTTGCATGCACATGGAACTCCATGCAAGTGAACAAATGTCTACAATACACACACGCACACACATGGGAAAAAAATTGAAGTTTACAGCAAGTATGAGTTTTGTAACTTTATATAATGATAGTTAGTATAGCTAATTAATACAGCTATATTTTTAATTTTAACTTTACTTTTTTATACCATTTTGTCCCCTCCTTAGGAATGCTTAGTGGAACAGAACTGATTTTAGTGATAAAACAGGTGACTCAAAAAACAAAAACAAAAACCCCAAACACCTTCTGGAAAGGGAGGGGGCATCCTTGTCACTGAATGGTGGCCCCAGCTTCTTTTAAACTCCCTCTTACAGACAGAATGGAAAAGGAGGGGATAAACTCCTCAGAAGCTGGTGCACACACAGCTATGGACCTTCAGTGTCCTCATTTACTCCATCATCAAATATTTACAGAAGGCCCCACTATGAGACAGATGCTGTGATGAAATAAACAGCACAGACAAAATTGTGCTTTCACTTAAAAAAAAAAAAAAAGCACTCAGTGCTGTACACAGTACACTGGGAGATTTTTCTCTGAGGCAACTTTGTAAATCATGAAGCTGTCCAGATGTATGACTGGTGTCTAATAAATTATATGCCTGTTTGTGTGTGTGTGTGTGTCTGTGTGTGTGTTTAAGGGAATATAATGTTTTTCTTTTACAAATATTCTGCATATATCCAGCACCAAGAATAACATTTTGTAAAACAATACCAAGTGCAAAGGCCTCCTTTGGTTCTATATAAGTATTGCCAAGGGGAAGCTAATTAATATGCTAAACACTTATTTTACACACTGAAAGTGTTCACATTTTCAGTTAACAGTTACGTAGACACATGACCTCTCCCTTCCATCTCTAATCTCAGTTCAAATACGTTTCAAAATACTTCTTGCTTCCATTTCATGGCATTCACCGTAAGAGTACTTAACTCAAACTTACATGTTTGCTTCTCTTCCTTGATCTTAGAGAGAAAGCTATAAGCAGTTTCAATTAACACAGCTAAATTATAAACACCCGAAGGTCCAAAAACGTTGATTGAATTTTTTTCCCTTATTTGTAATGAGATGTGTTATATTACTATTTTCTGCTTATTGCTGACTCTCCCACCAGCCCTGAATTTTGAGATTTAATGACAAGTCCAGCAAAACCAAAACACAAGGAAGGAACAACGGAAACCAGCTCCCTCCTTGCAGCAGGCAGAGGCAAACATGTCTTTATTAGAAGGTAGCTGGAGAATGCTATATTTCTTGGAGGCTTTCCCTGTAAATTATTTCTGGTGGAGGCTGGATTTGAGACCTACTTCTGCCTTTTGCTAAGGGCTATTTATGATTTATTTCAACCTTGGCTGACTCTAAGGGGAAAACATGAACAGAAAAATAAAGAAGACAAGCTTGGTCCTCCATAGTACTCTGTTACAAACTACCCTAAACTCTTAAGATATGCACAGTGTTTAAATGTGATACTTTTATTTCCCCCCTCTCAAAAATAATATTAAAATCATATGTCTTTTCAATTTAGAGAACAAATGCCATTGTGATTCTCTTTTTAAAATAGACAAGAAATTTCAAGCTGTGAATCTTTTGATGCAGACTGCTCCTCTGAGAAGTTCTGAAGTACAGTGGGAGAATCTTAAACCGAGTCAAATATTTTTCTTGGGGGAAGGGAGTGATAGGTCATGGTGAGGTGTGGGTGTCATTAAAGTTTCGTAGAGATCCCTAACACACCAAGGTTACCATAGTGTTGACACATGGTCTTTAATATCTCATAAAAGAAAAGAGAAGAAAAACATTCACTGTGCATCTTGGCTCTGAGGGAAACTGTTCATATGTCAGTTTTAATGGTCTGCATGTTAAAATAGCCTATATGTGTGCTCATAAAATAGATGAGTTCTGTTCTATTGGGTCAGCAATTTGTACTAAAATCTCCGTACATGTGCTTAGAAGATTCATAACCAGCTCTGGTTCTGAATCAGTCGTAAGTCAGTCTGTAAAAACATGTCTAAAAAACATGCATGATCTGTGTTGGAGCAAGAACAGAACACAACCTTTAGGACCCCGAAAGCTGCTTATAGAGAGTGCATCTATTATCATCCTTTCAAGGGATGCCTGCAGCTACGTTTCGGTAGGTTTTACCCTATCTTGCTTTTTAAAAATCAGGAGAAAAAAAATGCTACACTGCAAACTGTTTGATGGGTCTGAGGTAAAATGCGGGTACACAGATACGTAGCCATAGCCTCAGTGATGCTCAGATGCTCTCATTCTGCCCGGGCCCATCTCCAGGCACTCCCCACAGGCAAGCCGCCAGTCCCTTTCACCTGGTTTGCTCCGCCCCTGCCGTGCCCATCCCATAGCCATAGTGTCCTTCCGTGGAACAGCACGAGGGCCCTGCTCTGCTCCAGCAGAGTCACAGGCCAAGGCCCCTCCAGATAGCACCTTCTCACTTGACCTCACCTCTTCCCAGGTGGCCTTCAGTGGGACGGTATCTCTTTCTTTTTCTGTTTACTGAGCTCCCTACAACAAGCCCTGTAGCGGTTTGACAGAAATGTTCCCTATAGTCTTGGTTTGGGTATTTAAATGCCTGGTCTCCAGTCGGTGCCACCGCTTGCAGAGGCTTAGGTTGTGTGGCCTTGCCGGAGGAAGTGTGTCACTGGGGGCAGGTTTTGAGAGTTTAAGGAATTTTGCCATTCCCAGTTCACTCTCTGTCGCTCTGCTTCCTGTTTCCAGTTTAGGAAAGACTCCGCTCCAGCCACCACGCCTTCACTCCACCATCATGGGCTATTATCCCTCTGTGATCAGAAGCTTACATGAGCCCGAGCCTCATTTTCTGTACGTCCACCTTGGGTGGGATGTTTTATCACCACAGTATAAAAGGTGCTGAGGGAGTCTGCTTGGGCCTTTGATTTGCATTCCCCCCCTTTCTGGAAAGTCACTTCCATGCGGCTCAGTGTGTCCCAGTCCCAGGAGTCTCCCTCCTCAGTGACACACTCTTACTGTTCATCACTAGCGCCTCTCATCCTTCACAGCATAAGCTACACTGGGAAAGAAGGCCAGGAGCATCACCGAGTTTGTACTTAGCTGTGCTGAGTTCCTTGGTACGAATGTATGTGTGAAAATCAGTAAAAGGGGTATGGAGGCTCTTCCTGCTTCTTTGACTGCCAGAGTGACTTAAGAAGATGTAAACTGTTCAACAGCTGGCAGGAATTATATTGTTAAAACCCTCTACATTTTTTTTCTTATGGGGTAAATGAAGTTAATAAAACATACAAAGAGAATATTAAAAAGAAAGAAAGAATGAACAACACTCTGATTCGACCTGGAGCCCACACTCTGACTACAGGACCTGTCTTCTGTAGGTGCCAAAAGCAGCTCATTCCTGAAGCTCACATCCATCTCACTCTCAGGTGTAGAGGGTGATAAGATAATGAAACTCTAGAGAGACTTAGGACATCTCAGCTAGTCACAGAAACGCCCAGCCTGTCAGCATTCATGCCCAACACGCAAAACATGAAGACCGGGTTAGTGTTTCATCTCCCCGCTGAAAGCTGTGTGCAGGACAGGCCCTGTTGATGGCCATGGATGGGCTAGGCTTTATAATCTCACCTGATGTGCCATGAGGGCTGCTGTGTGCCATTTCCATGTGTAGCCATAGCAAACTAAAGAGCTCTGCGCAGAACAATTATTTTCTGAGAAATTAGGCGACTTATCTTTCAGGTGTTTGCCTGTGTCTTTACCTGCCTTTTCAACATGTGTGATGTTCTCATGTGCATGTGTTTTCAGGTCTGAAGACTGGTATAGCAAATGTTTCATTTCCTTCTTTAAATTTCTTAAGAACACTATTTTAATAATTCAGAAAGGTGCCATTGGCAACAAAAATCACAGATGACAGACACCAAATTAACGGTGATTGTGGCATGATTAGTTGAGATTACATGCTGTGGAGAGCTGTGATTTACCAATTTCAGTGTCCTGCTGTTGTACTAGGAATAGATACTGACCAAAATGAGGCTATGGTTCAGCCCCAGTGAGCCCTATGGAATTGGAATGAAATCTGTGTGTATTATGGTATGTCATGGTACTGATTAATGAAAGACTCTTTGCTGTTAACATGCTTAGCTTTCTCCCAGACCTACCCAAACATTGTCTCATTTTAATAAAGCTGTAAGATACAACCTGAATGAAAGGCTGAAGTCATGTAGGCAATTCCAACTTCCAAACCCAATTCTTTGAATAGGTGCCTCAATGCTGTCATTTTTTTTTCTTTTCATAACTAGGTGAAATGTATTGGGTGTCTTTGTATGTGCCTATACATGAAAAAGTTTATAAAACTGTTCTTAGGGGAGAGGAGGAGATGAAAATTTAACACAAACAACGATGACAAAACTCAGATTGTAGGTGTCACCGCACATCTTTCTGAACCCCAGGTGCAGGGAACTAATGACTTCCATAACCACGAGCAATGACTTTTTCGGAGGGAAGATTTCAAATAAACGTCTGTTTGCTTTAGGTGAGCTTCACTGAGTTGCCCTTATTTGATTTCAGAAGCTCCTGAGGGAGAAGATTGCAGGATTTCCTGCTTGTAAAATGGAAAGAACACTTTGCTGAACTTGTATGACATCATCTGAGGCATTAAAGGGCAGATAATCGTGGGTGCTCTGCCTGTTTGCCAGAGTCTTCTTTGCCTCAATCTACTGCATTTCCAAATGTCAAAGCACTCCAAACCCAAACTTTATAGACTGCAGAAGTGGGGAAATATCAGGATAAACCCTCTAACTTTTGTGAAATGTTTTAAATAATCGTTAGATGGTGCTTTGTGAAGCGCTGTGGGCCGTACATGGACTGCCTCATATGTCCTGTGAAGACTGAACAGTTTAATGACTGTTGAACGGAGTCTTTCTCTGTTTCTAAAACAGTCATGAAGCCTCTTTCCAGGTCACACCTGGATCATAATACAGAGAAAATCAGTTTGTGAAAGGGAATATAATTAAATCAAATTAATTTTACCAATCAATACAAGACAAACACAAGGGAAATAACAATTTCCTTTCTAAACTCTAAAAATTGACTTCTATTAAAAAGGGTAAATGTAGCTTCTGTAAAAAAATTATATATATATGTATTATAAATGCATATAAATAACAAAGTTATGAGCAAATTGTTTTTAAGTTGATATTGCACAAAAATTTTGAAATACCATTAAAATAGTTGCAACTAATGCCAAACTACTTGAAGGATCTTATTCTAGGAATATAATAGACACGCTCTTTCTGAGACTAAATGGATTTCTTTATTATGCAAAACCTCTGAACAATAACTTCAGGAAGAAAGGTGAAAGAAAATGGTCTCACCTCATATTCAAAGTCTTCTGCTCTGTCAGCGTCAGCAGGCAAGCTGGGAACATACTCATTGTCTTCGTAAAATCCGTTCTCCATCGGATGAAGAGAGTGGCAGCTGTGGGGAATGCAGGAACAGGGCAGCAATGGATCACCAGGATTGCTTTCATGATTGAAATGGAGGTTAGAATTTTACCTTACCCCTTTGTCTCTTAGTGGTTAGGGGATTCTGCCTTCAATAAAAGCACTTGTTTGTCTTTCTCTTCACCAATGCTCTATTTCTGAAAACTAAGGGGGAGGCTCTGGGTTCTAGCTTCATTTTGTGGTGAGACCAGCAAGAGTTTTTCTATGGTCCATGGTACTCATTCTCTCTTATAACCCAACCCTCCCCTTTGATAAAGGGCATGTGCACAAATAGTGAAAACAAACAAACATTTTCCTGGTGACAGCCCTTTGCCATTGTGGACCCTGAGTAAGCTCAATTAGCATAGACTAGCTCTCCCTTGCCTAAAAGGTGAGGCTTATGGTGATGTCCTTGCAAGCAAGCTAAGAGTAAGGCCTTGCCTGCATCTTATTGCTACTGCTCTGGCTGCTGGCTTGCTCAAGATTAAGTAATGTGGGTGCAAAAAGCACAAGAAGTATGAGGAAGCTACTTGTCAACCAGGTAGCTACAACCTCCTTTCCATGTAAACAATTGAAGGTGGCAACTTTTCAATGGTCCGGGGCATCGATGTCTTCCCCTTACCCTTCTGCTAGTAGGAAGGGAAGAACATGGCGGTAGGAAAGACCTTAGGCGTTTCACAACGAAGATTTCCTGAGTGCCTACTGGATGTATGCCAAGTGAGGCAAACATGCTCACGCACAAAATCCAAGTCTCGCCCTCTTAAATGAGGCAAGCCTCCGAGTGGCAGTTTTACTATAAGAAAATAATTAAAAGGAAAACATGGACATTGTGGAGTCACGTGGTGGGGACAGAGATGCTGCGGGACTTGATGAAAGCATCTCTCCCCACCAGTTAAAGAATGCTAGCCTTTGCCCTATTAGAAGCCAGACTCTGAAACTTCCAGCTAGGAACCATTGTGTGCGTCTCCTTATCTGAAACGGCAAGAGGGTGCTAACATATGCAATCTGACCTAAGACCGCTGTGAGGACTTGATGAGAAGTAACATAAAACACTTGAACTATTACCCCAAATGTGTTAAAGTTAGATAATAAAAATTAACTTTCTGCTCATTCAAGAAAGCATTTCCTGCAAGGCTACTTACTATGTGTCAGGATGTATTCATGAATTTCATGTATTTGTGTGTTTGCTCACCTCTCATTTCAACTCCAGAATATAAATACTAAGGGCTACTGGCTTTATATCTGTTCACAGTTTCATTTTTTTATACATACTGCTGTGCCTGATATGTGAGCTACTATTGTACAGTGGGGGAATGAACATAGACACACAGATGAACAGGGTATGCCCTTTTGCTGGCTGAGGCCCCAAGAGGTAGTTTCAAAAACTTGTTTGTACATTAGAATTGCCTTAAGGAGGGCTTGAGAAACTGTTCTTGCTTGACTTCACTCTAATATTCCTTAATTAAATGGCAAGAGTCCCAACTGAGGCTCTTGTGGTGTTCCACAGTGTTCCCAGGTGAGCCTGTGTGTACCTGTGATTCACTGAAACAGATTATGGAAGTAACTAATGGGCTGAGACCAGGCATAGAAATCTGGGTGTCTTACAAAACAGAAGCTGGCATACAGAGAGCAGTGAAAATGTAGCCGAAAGGCACTGGAGCTCTGAGGAGGCAAACTCTGGACAATTCGTGAAAATTACTTACCACAGAGAACAAAATGTGTGGGGCAAAACCCAGACAGGTGACATTGTTTAAATAAAATACCCCACCTTTAAATTTTGTAAAATTGTTAAGAAAATTTCTTTAATTGCTGCTTATTTCAGTGCGTTTGTGTTTGCTCTGTGAAAACCTGGATCCTTTGTTTGTATCTCAATGTATCTGGTAATTGGTTTCTTTGGAGAACTGTCAAGGAATTAAATCAATTTCCTAGACGCTTTTGTGAAGAAAGGGAAAGCAAGGGAGAGCAGGTGACTCATGGAGGAGAGCCTGGTGCTGGCATGTCACTTTCACCGTAGCCTTAATGAGGATTTTTGGCAGCTTTGGTGAAAAATAGTTATTTCCCTGACTAGTACTCTGATCCTTGAAGGGTAGCTAAACAGAACCAGGTTTTTCACTTCGGAAAGTCTGATTCCAGTGTGCAGCTAACAGTGTGGCCAGGAAGGATAGCAGGAGGGACAGCTGAGAAACAATGGTAAGCCGACACAGTGGCGAGAATTTTCTAAACAGAGGTAGGAGCCTGTCCCTAGGACTGTCAGCTTCTGGGGTGTGTAGCTTTTTCTAATGCCCACTTTAAGTAGTGAATGACAAACAAACAGAGCTTTCTGAGAAAGGAGAGAGATACCTGTCTGAAAGCAGAAAGGGACAGGTGTCCGGCACCGGAGGGGTGAGCGGTTGAAGCTTGGCCAGCGCCATGATGTGTTCAAACGTGATGTCCGTCTGCGTGCTGGCATTCGTGAGCTGTACTTCTGGGACCACGCCGTATGTCGGCCGGCTGAGGGGAGTTCTCCTTAACACCTGTACCACGATGGGCTCTTTGGCGTTTCGAAAAGCTTCCACTGCCTCTTCATGGGTGGCCTTTGAGAGATCCTTGCCATTGACCTGTGAGGAGACAAGGACAGTGCACGTCTCAGAATAAAGAACAGAAAGCTTCCGGGACAGACTGAGCCACTCTCATAGGAATTGTTTGGATGAATACTTCTTCAGTCATTGACATCTGTTGAACTGTCTGCCAACATAAGGAAGCAACAACTTAGAAAAAAACAAAAACAAAAACACTTTTCCATCAATGTGAAATTATCTGGAACTTAATGAAACACCACAAGAATTATTAAAAAGGTTTAAGGGCTTAACACTGCATTAGAAAATGTTTGCCAAAACTCTTCAGCTAGGTAGAAACATTACATATGCATGTGTATGCGAACACTTAAAAATATTTCCAGTCTTTTGTGATATTTTTAGTACTTACCTAAAAATCCATCCGAAGCTTACTTTTTCAGAATATTGTCCACTTTTTAATACTCATCTTTATTCGAGACAATGTTATTGAATGTGTGCATCAGATTAAACCATCACAGTCCAGCATGGCCCATCAGCCATTGATGTCACTGATAAGGTTTTTAACCTGCAGAGCCATTGGATTTACCCAAGACCTGCTGAGTCAGAACTAGCATTTTAATAAGATCCCAGATGATTCATACATGCTAGAAAGGAATAGTATTCTAAATCCCTCTGGAAGGGACACCACATCCTGTTGGATCCTCACCTATATTTGTACCTAACTCTTCAAGGTAGCTTCAGACATAAATGATGGGTGAAGTTCGCCTTGCTTTTCCATTTTCATCCCCAGCCAGTGACAGACTTACTTGCATTTAGAAAGGGAAAAGGTCATTCTCTTGTGGGACTCTCCCTCCCCTGTCTTCCAAGGGCCAGCGATGTTCCTCAGTGTTTTTAACACTCAGACTTTCTCCTAACTCTTTCCCAGAATGCTCTTAAATACTGTCAAACTGTTGCCCTCAAATATGTCCAGATAACACCACCCTGTGAGTGGAGGTCCTTCTAGTAAATATCCCGAAAAGACAGAATTATCCAGAATTGATTAATCTTGGTTCTTGCATTTATGAAGATGTATTCGGTAGCAAAACAGTGTTCCAAACACCCTGGAAATGGCGTCATTTCTAGACCTCCGCTCTAAGCTGCTAACCTGTTGGTGAAGCCGTGGTAATTGCCCCGAGCTGGCAACTCTTTAAAAGCCCTGAGTGTCCAACAAGGAGAGGAAACCTCGCTGGCTGTGGAACAGTGGCTGACACTCAAATGTACACCTTCTCTCTCCCTGTGTAGACGAAGAAAGTGTGCATGCTCAGAAACAAGGGTGCGGCAACGGGTAAATGATATGGTGCCAGCTGAAAGCGTCCTGTCATCCGGAGACGAGCTTAATGACGTAGGGTAGCTAATTTACTCAATGGACCCTGGAAGAGTTAACGTGCCCTCAAACAATGAGCAATTAAGTTTCCGCACCATTGAAACACATGCAGTTCTTGGCTCACCCAGGGAGACCCTCGGATGGAGATCTGGGCGACACGTGGCAGTGTGCATACATTCACCAGCCTGCATATCCACATTCTCATCCTTGTCTCTGTGGACCGAACTTGGACAATGACCCTAAAATGTCATTGACACAACCTCAGAGTGTTTGACTTGGGCATGTAGCATATGCGGACACAGGACGCTTGAGTACACAGTGGTTTATTCCTTGAGCTTGTTCGGGATGACTGTGCCCCGAGGTCAGGGCCACCTCCAGCTCTCTGAGGATGGAGAATTAGAGAATCATCACCAGAGGCTAGCATGTAGGACAACCCCAGCCCTGTGATGAACAGCGTTCTCCTCCACGGCTCCCAGTGTGGTCAGTATTTTTAAGTTTCCGATTATGTAGATGAGCGAGCAGCAGTGAGAAGCTTCAAGGGTCTGGACGGAGGGAGAGCTGCCCACTCATTTCCATCGTTCGTCCTCAAATTCAGTGATGTCTCTCTTGCCGTGTTCCACACCATTTCCCTCTGAAAGAACACCCTAGTATTCGGATTTACCCTCTCCTGTAATAATGGTAGTATGTTGCCTTTACTGCAGTCTTACAGCAAGAACAGTCTCTAGCTGGCAGTGGCAGGGTGAAGTAAAGGCAGCCCTGTCCTTTTGAAGGAGCTTTGAGCAATATCTACGAAAAGGAAAAACGTATGGCCAGGCGGGCCTCAGTCACACATTAGAGTCTACTAGTGCAGAACCTGTGTCTGTCAGCAGGTACTAGGCAGACAGTGCCATTAATCTAGTTTTTCCCTGAGGTGGCTGGGTGTCTTGCCTATGTGTTAACCTAATTTTCACGTCTCCGTATTTGTTTTTAGTGACCTTCAAAGCAAACGTTACTTTAAAAATTGGGATTCCAGAGACGGTGGAGTGTACCACATCAGGTGACAAACTGGCCAGAAACCTCACTGCCAAAACTTGTGAAAACAACAAATTTAAGACACACTAAGCTCTTGCTCTGCAAAGAGACAAGATCTATAAATGGAGAGAGGGGTCATAGTCCCTGGGAAGGAGCATACTATTATACCGCTAAATAGTAATGATTGTCAGACTGCCAGCTAAACGTTTATGTTTGGACCCATAGACCTGGGCTGTTCTCAGTCTTAGTTAGAAGTTTCCTTTTAACACTGAGCACTGCTTAATGCAGAGACACATAAATGTTGACAGCGCTGAGAATAAATTCCTGTGAGTGCTTAGCTATAAATGCTTGCCCCATCCCCAGGCTTGTGAAACATCCCAAAAGAAGGGATATAAAGAATGTAGAAACTAGAAGAGGAAAGGTGGGATGCAAAATGCTTGTCATGGCTGTTGCATTCACAAACTCTAGAAGCTGTGGATACCAGCACAAGACCTTCGCAAAATCAAGGCTATCAAAATTCTGGCATGGACAGAGTAGGGGCTCAGGGGATTCACCCCTAGCTGAGAAGCCACTGGCAGTTCATGGCTGTTGGGAGGGGTGAGCCAGTTTTCTTTGGGGATGTGGTAGGTATCCAGTGTTCTAGTGGACAGCTCCTCACCTGTGAGTTAAAACCAAAATAGGAGAAAGAGGAGAAAGAAGACATGAAGTTCCAGAGGGAATATGTTATAGAAGGTCCAGGAAAGTTGGATGGTGGCAAGTGGGTGATAGATATGGTGAAAATACACCTCATACATACATAAAGCTCTCAGAAAACAAATAAACATTATATTAAAATATTTTATGTGCTAAGATTAATTTTGACAGTTTTAGTCAGTATAATAAAAACTGCAGAAGTGAATTTTTTACTGGAAAGTATTTAAGGATGCAAAAAACTCCACTTGTTTTCATGTCAACATTCAGTTGTATACCAATAATATTAACATTTATACAGTAAGATCACTCACTGTTGACCCTAAGACCTGTATACCTATTCATTCATGGTCATGGTATTTATGTGCAAATTTAATTCTTTGCTCTAAGGACAGTCAAATATAATCTTTTAAAAAAAGACAGTCAATGTAATCTCAAATATTTTACTTTCCTATTGGGCGATGCTCTTTTCTGTCAGTTACCATATGGCTGACCTCTATTTTCATAAGCCATTTAATATAGCCTCCAAGTAAGGAAGTCTCTGACCTTTAAAGGCCCTGATACCCCATGTGATCTCCTGGAAAATGTTAGGACTGCTAATACTAACCACCATTTTTTCACTTCACTTGAAGTTCATCAACATATCATTAGCCTTCCAAAAGGTCAGCATTTTATAAATTACGACTTTCACAACAGAAGAAAGGAGAGATTAATTAGGATTTTTTCTTCTTTTCCTGGCAGTTGCCTTGTTTATTTACAGGTATGGCTATCAGGAAGAATATTGACAAAATAGCTAACAATAACTCTGTGAAGAAAATTGTGTGCAAATCAACGAATAGTTAGTTGTGAACAGATTTTCAGGTGCTGAGGTTTTTAAAGCATCCCACGATTTGGGGTCTCACGGAGCCTGCCCTTATGATTTTGGTTCTTCATTGAGATGCCCTCTTCTCTTTTCCTTCTATGGTTCAATCTTAAATATGATTTTGTATGGACGGTGCACAGTGCCTATTTGTTGTGTTATTTCAGACGGGAAGTAGAGAAGCTCTGTAGAAAAGGGGCTTGCCTGTTCTAAGGCTAACTGATGCTCAGTGTAAAACATGGCGATGCTTCATTGCTTGAAATGGGAACACTGACTTTTGGGAAGACTAAAGTGGACTTAGAGGCTTGGAAGAAAAACTGATAGAAATATGTTATTTCTTTTTTTAAAGCCAAGACACAGGTTAGAGCTCAAAGTCTTCACGCATAGGAGATCCCTAAGGGGTTGCAGTTTGACTCACACAAGCTGTAGGAAAGAAGGCATCTGTGAAGGGGCTTAATGTGAGAGAGGTCAAGTGTAATAAAGCAAACCGTTCAATTCCACCTGTCGCCATAATGACTCTAAGTTTGATAAGGATATCTCAAGCATAGCATGGTTTTATTTCAATGCAGTAATTATAATTCAATTTCAACATTGAACATCCCAAATATCAACGGGATGGCCATTGCAGAGGGTGAGGACTTCGATCTGAAAAGATGTGTAAGCCACCTGATTAGGGTAAGTGGGAAAGAAGACACGTTGTGCAAAAACAGGGTACCAGATAGGCCAGGGCAAAGAAGAGAAAGGAGAAATGCAAAGCAAAGAGGTTCCAGGAGAAACAGTGGCATGGGGCTATCTTTATGCACACTAAATGGTGGACTAGATAGTTGCAAGATGCTATGCTCATGCAGATTACGTAGTGGTAGAGGGCTGTCCTAAGGCAGGCTAGGTAATGGCACGGGCCTATACTCATGCAGACTAAATTGGGGACTGGCAGCAAAAGAGAATTAAGTGAACCAGCGACATATTATGGTTACCCAAAAGAGCAGGCGCGATGGGATGCGAATGTCTGATCGCATGAAGTCCTTTCCCAGTCAGTTCTACATTGAAAAGTGGTCCTAAGATTATGTATGTGAGTGATGGATTGTAATTAACATGTAGAAGCTTCCAGGAAGAAATAAGTCATGTTTTTAATAGTAATTTTTTTTCACTACATTGGCGGCACAATCTTAAGTGGATAAAAAAATTTTCACTTTTCAGCAGTCAGTGCAAAAGATGTGTGAATTCATTTGTTGTGGCCGATGAGCTAATTAATCCATAACAACCTGTGAATTTATGTGAAGAAGGCAGATTTTTATAAGTAAACCACATTATGATAACATTTGGCATAGCTGCTGTTTAATGGGATCATTTACCCTTCGGTAGAGGCAAAAAGTGGTCACTCACGATGCTGCTCCTTTTTGATTGTTCCTCCAACATCCAACCACATACACAATTCTTTGGGATATCAGGAAAACAATAGACACCCTAGCTTGGAGTTCAAAGAAGTCACTTCAGTGAGGGGCCAGTTCTAGAAATGCTATCTGAGGTTGATGAGAGCTTAAACTCCTCCATCCTTCTTACAAAAAATAAAGAAAAGTTTCTAAGCATCTGTGTCTTTCAAGAGATAACAAAAGTAAGACTGCTTAATAAGCTGTACGTGGTGGCACAGTGTTTGATGCTAACACTTGACAGGAAGATCCAAGTTTGTCTCTGTGAGCTTGAGACCAGCGTGGTCAACATAACAAGCCCAGGACTGCCAGGGCTACACAAAGAAACCCTATCTCATAAAATAAAAGAAGGAACTATAGATACCAAGGATTACAGGCAGCTACGACCCAATTTCAGGTTGAAAATATAAAAGTCCAGAATGTTATTATTCTGTTTGGGCACATTGTTTCTCCTGGTTAACTTATGGGACTTCTTACATTCACGCATAACCGGAATCCTTTAATTTTTCCTAAGGCTCCCAAGTGGGATTATTATTATTAATTTTATTGATATTAAATTCTCTACTTGCTAACTAGAGAGATGCTACAGATCATGTGATGTGTCACAGATACAGAAACTGATACTTAAATTTCTATTAAAACATTTGCTACGAAAACAATTCAAAATAACTCTAAATCTCTGTTTGTTAAAATACTTCCGATGTAATTTTCACATCAACACATACTTTTTTTGTTTCCTTCTAAACTTTGGTATGTTGATTCAATGAGGACACCTGTTATTTAGGTTGAGCGAAGCACACGGTGAAAAGTATAGCAAAAGGAACTCAGAGAGCAGAACGTACAAACTTATGCAAGGACGGCTGGGTGTGCTTTCATGTACCCGCACACAGCACTCTGGAGACGGAGGCAGAATTGTGAGCTAGAGGCCAGACACAGATACACTGCAAGATCTTTGTCAAATACATTTTAGAGGTATGAGGAAAACATTGTGAGAGATTGACTAAAATGAACTCTTTTTTTTTTTTTTATGTTGTAAGTAGGCAAAAGAATCTGTGGTGGGTAGGTGTGCATTCATTGTTCATTTAGCAAGCGTGTAAAAACATAGACTGCCTTGACCGCCACATCTGTTGTGTCCAGTGTCCTCCTCGAGGGGACAGCCTAGGGGTCCAGCTTTGGGAGGACAATGTAGCAGTCATCTATGTGATGAAAGGAAGTGGGCCTGGAACAACTTCTTCTTCTTCTTCTTCTTCTTCTTCTTCTTCTTCTTCTTCTTCTTCTTCTTCTTCTTCTTCTTCTTCTTCTTCTTCTTCTTCTCTACAGATTTGAGTGTCTCTGTGCAGGAAAGAGCAATGCTCGGGTGTGTGTAGACTCTCTTCCATGTCAACAGTTGGTGGTCTCTTGTCTGTCTGTGTGTGAGTTGCATGCTCAGGACCTGCATGCTACTCTTCTTCTTTTTTTTTTAAAGATCTATCTATCTATCTATCTATCTATCTATCTATCTATCTATCTATCTATCTATCTATCTATCCATCCAGCATTCTGCCTGCATTTGGGCCTGCTTACCAGAGGAGGGGATCACTGTAGATGGCTATGAGCCACCATGTAGTTGCTGGGAATTGAACTCAGCACCTTTGGAAGAACAGTCAGTGTTCTTAACCTCTGAGCCATCTCTCCAGTCCCCGCATGCTGCTCTTATAAAGGCCATTGCTTAAGTTGTAACTTGTGAAACCTTGAGGTCCTCTCTTGCTAAGTGCCTTATGTGACACAGTGGTGGTTTGACTAGGAACGGGCCCCACAGGTTCATATATCTGAATGTTTGATTTTTTTTTTAGATAGTGACACCATTTGGCAGGGATTAGGAGGCATGTCCTTGGTGGCTTACATGTGGCCTTGTTGGAGGAAATGTGTCACTGGGTGGGGTGGGCTTTGGGTTTCAGAAGCCCAATCCAGGCCAAGTGGCTCTCTCGTCTTCCTGCTGTCTTTAGATCTTGATGTAAAACTTTAGCTCCTTATCCAGCACTATGTCAGCCCAGGTACCACCATGCTTCCCACCTTGACAATCATGGCCTAAACCTCTGACCTGTAAGTCATCCCCAGTTAAGTGCTTTTCTTTAGAAGAGTTACTGTGGTCACGGTGTCTCTCATAGCAATAGAACAGTGACTAAGACAGACGCCTTACACATTCACAGCCTAACAGAGCTGAGTAAGTTAAAATAAATTACATGTGCAGTCCTACTGAAGACTCCCAGCAATCCCGAGAGACTTTCACAAAATTATGGTTCAGGAGGCAGGAAGGTGGTGGGTTCTAGTTTGGCTTAGGCTACTTAGGAAGATCTATTCTCAAAATTCACCAAACAGACAATCCCAGAGAGTTACTGGGGTCCCAACATCACAAAGATAGTCGAGCCTGCTGATCTTTGATCTACCCACAGTTCATCTGCCAGAATCTTTCAGATATCAGCAACACTCACCTTTTCTTTCATTTTCAGATGTAAAGAATATGCTGTGATCTTTCCAAACCTGTTCACGAATTAATTTATAAGCATGGTTATAAAACCTTTTAGGGTCTCACCTTTCACAACTGCTTTTCTTCTCTTGTCTTTGTCATATGTTTAAATCATTTCTTCTGTCCTTTTCTTATCTGGTTGTCACAGCTCCATGCAGCCCCCAATTGGGATTTAACCCATTCTAGCACTATACATGGCCTCCGCAAACTTCCCACTCTCTATTTGCGGCTTGCTCACCAGTGACAAAGAGACATTCTTCTCGATGCATGGTTTCAGGTTTCCAGCACTTGCTCACATCCCTGGCTGACCTTCCAGGTGTATAGATCTGAATCCCTATCACCTTCAAGTCCCTCAGATAATACAGTGCATGCTTGATAGAAATGGATCGCACATTTCAAAGTTGTAAGTAGATACTGAAAAAACTCACTACACAAAATTAAATGCATCCCACATCTGATATGTTAACTAGCTTGAATCATTTTTCCCCATAGTGCAGTATATACTAAAGCACCACATTGTAACCCATAAATATGTACAAGTATCCTTTATCAATTAGACATCAAATTAAACAGATAAAGACATCCCCACAGCTCTTCCCCAGGTTATTTTTCATTTTTCTCTGGAATTTGCCAACATCTCTTCATTTTTTTTCCTACCATTAATTCTTTTTCCACTTGATTATTTGTGCTTTGTGGTTCATTTAAAACCCTGACCAATATAAGTAGCCCTGCTAGACTGGTCACAGTGTCACAGCCTGAAGCATTCACACTCCAGAAGCTGAAGCAAAAGGATTTATGAGTTTGACTCCAACCAGGTTAATGCAATGAGAACTTGTCTGAAAAAACAAAAACAAACAAATAAACAAAGTGCTTTGAAAGAGTCCTGAGTTAAACAATAGTAACAAAGAAAGGCAGAAAAAGCTGAAATGCATTATCAGAGTGATTTAACGCACCTGTAGAAATTAACTGTGGCAGCCGGGCGTGGTGGCCTTTAATCCCAGCACTCAGGGAGGCAGAGGCAGGTGGGTTCCTGAGTTCGAGGCCAGCCTGGGTTATAAAGCCAGTCCAGGACAGCCAAGGCTACACAGAGAAGCAGTGTCCCAAAACATTTTTACCTACAGCTAATATGCAACTGCTAAAGTCATAATTTCAAGGAAAGCTAACATGTAATTTTCATTGAGATAATAGAGCAGTTTTGAAGTTCTCCTGGAGTTGATGTTTAGTTATTTTGTAGAACATTCCTCCACTTGGTTTTGCCTAGTGTTTCCTTTTATTAGGAAATACCATGAATTTTTAGCAGAATTATCTCAGGAATCACCTTGCGTTCTTTTCAGACCCTTCCATTAGGAGGGGAGTCATATTGGTTTGCTACTGACCATCCCCCTTTATGACCCGATGGGGGATGGATCGAAGGCCACTGTCTGACATAATCTGATTGGCCTGCTCTTTGATCACCTCCCCCTGGATTGGGAGGGGAGGAGGGTGGGGCTTATGGGGGGATACAAAATGAATAAAGTGTAATTAATAAAATAAAATAAAATAAAAAAAAATTGGGAATGTGAGTGAATGACATTTGAGAATTCTTTGTGTGCTTCTTGGACCTTTTAAAAAAACATTTCATACATGTATACAGTATATTTAGATCACTTCTATCCCACAATTTCCCCTCCAACCTCGTCCCAATTTTGTGGCTTTTTAAAAGAAGTGATATACTAAATTCAGTTAGTGCTGCTCATATGTGCATGAGTGCGGGGTCATCTATGAAAGCATGGAAAACTGACCATGGCTAAGACTGCTCCTGCTTGTTGGGGTTGGGCACATATTTAATCCCAGCACTCAGGAGGTAAAGGCAGGTGGACCTCCCTTAGTCAGAAGCCAGCCTGGTCTACCTAGCTAGTGCTAGGACAGCCAGAACTACACTGCCTTGAAAGAAACCCTGTCTTGAAAAACAAAAGAAAACAAGACAAAAGTGCTGAAGAAAACCAGCTCTTCTTCGCTTAGCATGTATCAACTGGCGAAGCTTGGGGTGCTATCTGAGGAACCACTCCTCTCTGTCTACGCTGACTCTGACTGGCTTGATTTTGTGCTGCTTTTGTGTCGTCAGCCACAGCTGCCTTGACTCCAGGAGTACACTAACTTGCATCAGTCCCTCCCGACCACCAGCTTGTACAGTTTTTGTTCTCTGTACCTTTGAAGGTGGGGGTATTATATAGACGCCCCATTTAGGACTGAGCACGGAACAGGCACCTATTTCCTACATATTGGCCAAGCACAAATCTCTGCCAAACTGCTATCCTGGAACTTTATGATGAGTGAAAATTAAGTCAGATTGAACTGTTCCAAAAATATTGTTTTGTCATTATTAAAAATGGGTTTCTGTGGTAATCATTTAGATTTCCCCAATAATTATACTGAATTGGTTGGTGAAGAGCCTCCTACTGAGTGAGCTTGTTTCTGTTTTCAAATATCTTTTTAAATTTTGTATAAGATTTAAAATTTTAAAGTGGTGTGTGTGTGTGTGTGTGTGTGTGTGTGTGTGTGTGTGTGTGTGAAAGAGAGAGAGAGTACACACCATGTGTGAGCAGGTGCCACCCGAGGCTGGAGAAGAGTGTGGATCCCATAGAGTTACAAGAGGCTATGAAGTTACCCAAATGGATGCTGGGAGCTCAACTCAGGTCCTCCGCAAGAGTAGCAAATGCTTTTAAGTACTGAGCTATCTCCATCCCTGTTTTGGTTTGGTTTGTTTTTTTGCATACCCTTAGTCAAACACATCCTCAGTCCTCTAATGGCTATTTCCCTCTTGTATGCATGAGAACATGCTTATTCATGTGCAGACACACATCACTATATGCAAAAAAAAAAAAATCCCAAATTGGTATCAGCAACTTTATCACTGTCATAATAGTTCGTTTGGTGAATATCACTGAGCATCTTGTTCTTCTCCAAGCTAAGCTGTTTAAAAAGACAAATGGCTGCCTCCTGGCTAATTGTGGGAGTTCTTGCCTACAAAAAGACAATTTGTATCTCAAGTGGCTCTCTAAGCAGTGAGTAATGACAGGAAGTCCATGGAGAGGAGTCCACCGATGAAATGGTAGGATAACCACTACGCCCTGACCTTTCACTTCCTAAGATAATGTAAAGCTCATGCAGGTGGTTATTAATAACCTATCTGTTGAGTCTGTGACATATCAGGTCCAACTATCTCAAACTTAATGAGAAATCCTGCCGGAGAAATAGCATGGTGTAGAACAGGGCTGAGGATGACAAGGCAGAAGGCACAAAGAAGGAAAATGGCGCTAAAAATCAATTCAGAGTGTTCACGAAGATCAAAACTTCTTTGCAATTAAACAGCCCACAAAAAGCTGCTCGTAGTTGAAGGTTTTGACAGAGCCATTCATTTTTTTTCCTGTTGTGCTACAGAAAAGGAAATATGCTCACGGCCCTTGGGGAAAGTCTTTCTCTGATCTTTGTAATGAGAACACAAATGGTTGTAAAAGCGAACAAACAGCCCAACAACAAAAGCAACAACCATCACAGCAAAACCCAACAACGTCTTTGTGTTCACAACCTACGGTGCTGGCGACTACCTAGACAAGAATGGCACCAGACTGCGGCCATCAGCATGCTGTCATGGTGAGGGGGGGATTTGTGAGGACTTCCCACTCTCTGGGGAGCTACAGTGGTTGCTACGGTAGTTGATGAGGAAAGCTGAGTAGCCACTAGTAAGAAGTCCTTATTCAAGTACGTATCCTTACTCTGATGTTTGTATAGGAAACCCTAAATAAAGGCGTTGGGCTACTAAAGGGGGAAAAGACATGAAGGATGGAAGTGGGCATGTCATGAAGGAGAAAGGATTGTGGGAGCAGAAAAGAAGATAATGGGGAAAATACGATCAAAGCACATTTTATATATTAATATATCCTGTCTAAGAGTATGCCTAGTGTATTGCTTACCTTTCAGTCTCAAGTATTATATTTCAAGAAATTAATGTGTTTCAATATGTAGCTTGGAACAAAATTGCAAATGTTACTGTCAGTGTCAACAGTTCTTTGGGACAACCAAGGGATGAGGAGATTAATTGCTATGCTGTGGTGTCACTTCATCCTATATGACATGGGAGGTGGGGAAAAAGATTTATAAACTGCAAAGATAAAGGGAAGGAATTTGAGTGTGATGGTTTAGATATGGTAAGGACGAGAGAGGAGGCTTACAAGGATCTCATTGTCTTCTGTGGGTTATGTTGAAGGATTCATTTTCAACACCTTTTCTCTGAAAGCTGCCTGATGTCAGGTTTTGGGAAATAACCCAAAAGGTGAGAAATAACTGAATGGAAGCAGAGAACTTACTAGAAGGAAATGGGAGACCTGGTGTGTGCCTGGGCTGAGCCTGGGTAGCATAGTAATGTCCAGGTGGGAGAAGACACTGACAGGGCTGTGAAATGGAACTCAGATACTCCCATTCATCTTATTCTTACGGACCACATCATATCAGCAGCCTTTCCATGCAACCTTCCTGGGATTTGTACTCTGATCAATTAAGTCCACGTTGAGCAGGGATAGGAGATGTGAAAGTTAAAATTGAGCACAAAACCATAAGTGCATTCTATATAAAAGTGCCATCTTTTTATGTCATTAAAATTTTAAAATTTTTTATTTATTATAATTTATTCACTTTGTATCCCAGCTCCCTCATCTCCTTCCAATTCCGCCCTTTCTCTCTCTTCTCCTCCCATGCCCCTCCCCCAGTCCACTGATAGGGGTGGACCTCCTCCCCTTCCATCTGACCCTAGCCTATCAGGTCTCATCAAGACAGTCTGCACTGTCTTCCTCTGTCACCTGGTAAAGCTGCCCCGCCTCAGGGGAAGGTGATCAAAGAGCCAGACACTGAGTTCATGTCAGAGAGACTCCCTGTTCCCCTTACTAGAGAACCCACTTGGACACTGAGCTGCCATGGACACTGTTGTTAGAACAAAACGACAGCCTACAGATTGGGAAAGGACTCACTTTGTACATCAGGCTGGCCTTGAACTCACAAAGATCCACCTGCCTCTGCCTACCAGAATGCTGGGATTACAGGTGTGTGCCACAAAGCTCAGCTTCAGATTGGGAAAGGATCTTCACCAACCCTCTATCTGACAGAGGGCTAATATCCAGAATATATAAATAACTCAAGTTAAACAGCAACAAATCAAGTAATCCAAATGAAAAATGAGGTACAGAGCTAAACAGAGCATTCACAATAGAGGAATATTGAATGGCAGAGAAACATTTAAATGCTCAACATCCTTAGTCATCAGGGAGATGCAAATCATCTCTGAGATTTCACCTTACACTCATCAGAATGGCTAAAATAAAAAACTCAAGTGACAACACATGCCGGAGAGGATGTGGAGAAAGGAGGAACCTCCTTAATTGCTGGTGGGAATGTAAACGTGTACCACTTTGGAAATCAATATGGTGCTTTCTCAGATGATTAGAATAGTGCTACCTCAAGACCCAGCTACACCACTACTAGGCATATATTCAAAGTACCCTCAAGTATACAACAAGGACATTTGTTCAACCATGTTTGTAGCAGCTTTATTTGTAATAGCCAGAAGCTGGAAACAACCTACATGTCCCTCAATTGAGAAGTGGATTTTTTTAGGCTTCTAGTAACTTGAAACACTGTTCTTTTGAGTATCATCTACCTGGATAAGTACATTGTTCCACTATAAGTCTATCACCTAGCTATCGTCCATGTATCTATACATGTTTGTGTCTATGTATGCATATATCTGTCTATCAGCTATCTTATCTGTCTGTCTAGCAGTTATCTTTCCCTGTCTCTTTTGTTCTCTCTACGTAACTTTGTGCTTTCTAAGGGTCTCTTCCAAAATAATATATATCATGTGGGGTATGACCTTTGTCAAATGGAAGATGTTAAAGCTTTGGAACAAGAGATATAACACTAGAAAGGACTTACATAGTCTGATTCCTCACCAGGACGCCTCCAGTCTAGAGTGTACAACAGGAGGAAAGATATTTCACATTAATTTGAAAGGACAGGCCAAAATCTGAACAAATTGCCATGATCCTAGGAGAGGCAGGAAGTTTAAATCATCTCCAACAATCAATTCTGCCCCTTGAATATATTCTGTTACTCTGTAGAACTCAGCCTATGATGTGAACCACTACAGAAAGGCCAGGTCCATAAAGGAGTTCCAAAACATTGATCACCACAGGTCAAACCTTCCCAGCATCCTCTTCCCAACTTTCTCCAACTCATATTACTAAAAGATGGAAGGGCTGCAGGGATGGCTCAGTAGTTGAAAATGCTTGCTTCTCCTCCACAGGATCTGGGGTTCTATTCCCAGCATTCAGAATGGGCACCTCACAACCCCCTGCAACTCTGGCCCTAGGAAATATGAGCTCTCCTTCTGAGCATTGGAGATATGGGTTGCATATATGTACACACTGAACATACACATATACACATACACATATACATCTAAACACATACACAATACACACACAAAAGGAATACATCTTTGAGAAAAGATAGAAACTGTGAAAGACAAAAATGAAAAAGCTCATTTAAAATAGCAGCTTACACTGTTTTATGTAAGACATTAAACTATCTTCTTCCTTGAGATACCCTGTTCAAGGCCCATCCTAGGACATACGTGGCATGACATTGTTAGCTGGAACAGTCTCAGAAACGGGACAAAGTGCACAGGAAAGTACCGCCTGGGTGCTCATCCTTTTTGTGTAGTGGTCACAGTCAGTGAGGCATTAGGACGGAAGGACCACGAGTGAAATAGCAGCTGGGCTGCACGCAGCTCTGCACGCACTCAGGGTCTTCCTGGGTTGTGCAGGAGCCATCAGGCGTTGATAGTGGGGGCAGCATTTTGTGAACACGTGGCTTCCTCTCCGTACTGCTCTGAGTCTGTGTAGTATGCATGTAAGGAGCATCTTTGTGAGACTGTCTTACATACTTTATTTATTGATTTGTGACGAGAGTGTCTTAACAGGCTCTATGCATGCCTTTGGAAACAAGCAAAAGCTGGGCGACAGGATGGGTGTAACGGCAAATAGAGTCATCATGTTCTTAAATTGCCACAAAATGACTCAGTACTAATATTGTTTATTTTGCTGAATTTGGAAGAATGTAGAAAAGAGTAAATTGTGTAAATTTACTTCCTTCAAACAATTAACATCTTTATGCTTTTGAAATAAATTTCAGCAAATAAAATGGTCCTGCAAAGTCCTGGTAAAAGCTCTCCATTGTTCCATGTCTGCACAAATTGCTTTGCATCTCTGATGATTTTATGTACATTTAATCACTAAAGATTAATTATGTGGCATACGGAAAGCAGCGAAACACTGCCGAGAGAACTTCAGTTTAAGTGCACACGCAGCTAACTTGTGGCTTTTTAGAACAATTTTAATTAAAAGTACTAGAAGAATCATCGGGCTGAAAATATTAGGAGCTGTGGGATGGATGGGCTTAGCATAGCTAATTAATTGTATATTTAATCAAAGCAGCCTTTGGCTGTAATTAATAATCTATTTTCCTCTGGTTGTAAATATTGTAGTTCTGTGAAACGGAATTTATGATTTGCGGATTGCCACGTGCACAGGAGAGCGAGATAGAGCATAGCATCCCACAGCAGCGTTCTAGGCAGGGCTGGCTCTGTTTGTTTAGAGAGAGTGTCACCTCTATCAGCTTCCCTCACTTTAAATGTCATCTCACAGTGGCAGCCTATAAGCAGCTCTCCCAGAATGACCCGGACATTTCAAAGGTAGAAGAACAATCCAAACGAGGTGGCAGATAGAATGCTAAGTGAAATCTGGTCCCTTTTGTGGTGCGGGTGGCAGCAAAGCTTTCCTACTTTAAAGAACTTTAAGCAGCCCTATCTGAAAAAGATGGCTGGGATGGTTAGACCCGGCATCAGACAGATCCTTTCCCCACTCCCCTGTTAAAGAACAGAGTGAGGCTCAGGAATTTCCACTACCTGAAACTTGAAATCATAGGGTGAAAACTGTTCTCTTCCTGGAAGCAACATAGTTTTGCTCAGAGAGGTGAACTTGCATTGTGCTCCAACACACAGACATGCATGCACACATACATAAATGCACATAAACACACAAACGTACCTGTGTGGGGACACACATACATGCATATATCCTCCACATGTTTGCACACAAACATACAGGAATTTATACCATACATGCACATGTATGGGCACACACAGTTATGCATATGCCCCCACACACTTGCACACAACATGCACATATACACATGAACACACACTTGCGCGCACACACACACACACCTCTGATTTTCAAGCATTTATGCATAGCATAGTGCATGTTTGCTTTGCTGATGCTTTTGTTAAATTTGTGTGTATTGGGAAGGAGCCAGACACATGTGTCAGCTGAGCTAAGCCTTCGTTTTCTGCATTGTCCTGAAATTCTAAGGCTTTAAATTCTAAGAATTTTGCATAGAAAAGAGACAGTCTGATAAATTACTTTTAGGTTGTAGGGGTCCCCTTCATGCACAGGTGTTTCACTATATGAGCCCTAACTAGCACTTCACCTTCAATATTTTTAAGATTGCTACGTATGATATAGGAGTTACAGGTTGTTGAATAAATAAAGCTTTAACCTAAAAAAAAATTCAGATAATGGAGCACAAATTATTTTGTATGCATCTGATATGATTGCTTAATACGCTAATCAATTCACAGCCTAAGTTCCATTTTTTTTTCTGGGGGTTATATGGTCTTCATATGAATATGTATGAAAGCAATAGATATGAATCAGGTCATTAAAATTATATCAAGTAAAAATATTTTATTCAGCCTATGCTAGTGGGCATTTTGGAGGCCTAGGAACCAAAAAAATAGAACAAAACATAGAAAGAAAATTTCGTGGGGTTCTCAAAGGCCTCCATGAATGTCACATGACCAAAGACAGCGTTTAGGAAACCCATGTTGCTGTGTTTGGTGCTTACATGTCTAAAACATAGTGTGAAGTTCTCAGAGAGAACAAAAAAAAATGTCAGCAGTGATTAAAAAACACATGATAGTCTTTTCTCTTTGAATTTATTCCTGCGTGTGTGCATATGAGTGTGTGCATATGAGTGTGTGTGTATGTGTGTGTGTGCCCTGCTACACACATGAAGGTAAGAGGACAACTTTTGGGAGTCAGTTCTCTCCGTTGGCTGTGTAGATCTATGGGATTAAACTCGGGTGTTCAGCCTTGTAGCAGGTTGCTTTACCTGTTAAGAGACATCCCACTGGCCAAGTTTTTCTCTCTTTTTTTAAATCTTTTTTTATTTTTTATTAATCACAGTTTATTCACTTTGTATCCTCCCATAAGCCCCTCCCTCCTCCCCTCTTTTAGATTTGCAGCAAGAAGGAGAAAGTCAAAGCAGTAGTTATGGTTTCATTATTTGCCTTGGTTTCCAACAAAATTTGTCACTTAACCGTTGAATAGAAACAAAGCTTCACCTGGGTTTCTCCGAGGCCTCACATCACCCTGGGGAAATACGTGCCTGCATACTGTAACCCACGTGAGGGGTGTGTGTGTGTGTGTGTGTGTGTGTGGTAGAATAGTAAAGTGACAAGTGTGCTGACACTGTATAAGGGCATGTTAGAGAACCTGACAATACCCATACCTTCTCTGAACCAGGACCTGTCACTTTGGGTGCAGAACCCTACCTGCCCTCTGATAACTCAGGCTGGAGTCTGAGGTCTGCTGCCGACACTGTGAAGATGGGTTAGAAGAGGAAAGCTACCACCACTATGGACATGGTAAGAATCTCTCAAAATAAGTGTGGGGACTTGTGGGGCTAAGTAGAAGTTCAGGATCCTAGTGGTGTGACGGTCCTGAGCTGCTGTTGCTGTAAGGGAGCTGGGTGGGTGGTGGAAAATACAACTCATTTTAAAATTTCCTGAAGTCCTACTCTGTCTCATATCGTTATTTTATATCTCTCTCTGCCTATCTATCTGTTATCTATCTATCTATCTATCTATCTATCTATCTATCTATTTATCTATCTACCTACCTATCTATCTATAATCTATCAATCATCTATATCATCTATCTATCAATCATCTCTATCAGTCTATCATCATCATCTGTTTAACTATCATTTATTTATCTATCTATCTCTACCTATTTATCATCATCTGTTTAACTTTCATTTATTTATCTAACTGTATATTAACATTTATAAAATAATAATATGGAAGTCACATATAAAGAATGAACAGTATGTAAGGTAATGCAATATAAACTTACAAACTATGGGAGATCTTCTTCAGTGTTGTAGTCAACATGAACATCAAAGGATTTTAGCCAACGTATCCATGGACTACAACTTTGGAAAAATTACACATGTGGAGAAAGCTTTCTGGCTTTTATTTATTTATTTTTTTATTGTACAAATCTGAAGAGTAAAACATCATACTATAAAGAAATATTGGGTTTGTAGTCTGAGGACTTGAGTCTTCAGTTTGGTCCTACAATTTTCTCCAGAGTTAAATCTGTATTTCTCACTCCGGAGCCCTCAATCCACAATGCCTCATATTTACGTAAAGTCATCACAGATGAGGGGAATTAGTGCACATATAATCTACCCCACAATTTGTAAATTAATTAGCTCACCAGCATTTATCTCACTGCCCACAGGAGATTTAAGTATTATCCACATCTTCAATAAAAGATAAATATTGGTCTAATTGATTTTTACCAAGGTCATATACCTCAAGTGGTAAAGCTGGGATTAAAAGTCCCGACTGGCTCCTAGCACTCTCCTTATGCCACAAGAAAACATCTCTGCTTTGTCCTCCAACTAATACCTGGATCAGTTAATTAGTCACTGTACAGTACAGATAAAATGATTGTTAATCTAAATTTGGATATTATATTCTGAGGGAAAAAAAAGCCACTGATTACCAAAATCAGTGGTAGTGGGACGGAAACTCTTACTGATTTTTAAGCTTTGATAAATATGTCTGAGTCTGTTAGAAGCCAGAGCATAGAACAATTGGTCCCTTTGAAATGTTCATTTGAGAAGGAGTAAGGATGCTGAGAACTATGGGAAACTGATGACGCCATTAAATTTTTTTACCAATGTCTTAGAGTCATCAAATAACAAGGTAGGAGTTCTATATTGAAAAGGAAAACCATAAATATCAGAAAGATATTAAAAATGGATGAAGCCTGGACTTTGAAAATAAAACGATGAATTTAGTTTAGAGAACAGTCGGTTCCTCTCAGTGGGTACATCAAACACTGAGCACATCGCCAAGGTTTCATAGACTAAGGTCGGCTTACCTGCTTCCTCATCTCACTGGTGACAGCCCTTTCCCAGCGTGGAAAAGATTTCCCACATGACTGGACTGCCTGCTCAAGAGCAAAGTGTCCTTTAGGCCACATTTTCTCGGTTGTGGCATTAGCAGCACTTTATGCTAGGTTGTCCTTTTTTCTTTTTAGGGACGGCACCTCTAACCTCCATCCTCTGTATTTCGGGAGCAGATGCCCTCTCCCACAGGTTGTGACCTCATGCCTCCACACATGATCGAATAGCCCCTCAAGGCAAGACTGCGCCCAGCTGAGAACCCCGACATTACGCCTCCTGCTACCCACGTTTTTCCTTCATTTTGGCTGAAAAGTGTTGGGTCTAACAGAAACCTAATTTGAGATGAGAATAATGTGTAGAGGAATTTTAATTCAGAACATGGTTGTTCTGGCAAGAGATACATCCAAAGACCTTCTAGGTCTGTGTGACCTGGCTGTAATACAAACACACCTTTAATCCCAGGAGATAGAGGCAAGCAGATCTCTGAGCTCAAGGCCAGCTTGGTACAGAGCAAGTTTCAGGTAAAAAAAAAAGAAAAAAAAAAAAAAAAAGCTTAGATTCAGGCCTGGTGGTACACACCTTTAATCCCAAACAATGAAGGTAAGTTATTTTGCTAGAAGCACCTGTGCTTGAATGTGATGTCTAATTGAGAGGCAGAAAAAGTGATAAATCAGAGAATATTTGACAGGATAGGATATGCCCAGTTCTCATGAGAAGAGAAAGGAAAGGGAAGCTACTTAAGGGCAATACAGAGAGGAAGAGGCAGTTTTACCAGGACAGTAAAAGGGAGACAGGTTGTGGAGAGAGAACTCAGGTGACCAAATGAGTCAGAAAATGAGAAGGGCCAGGAGATTAGAGCAGATTGCTGGAATGAGTTAGAGGCCAAGCAGAGCTCTTCTGGGGCTGAAAGAGAAGCCAGATTGAATAAGTCAGCTGGAAGAGGAGTTTGAGCTGGAACAGCTGGGTTGAACCAGCCAGCCCAGAGTTCAGTCAGAACAAGATAGGGTGAGCTTCCTCAGCAGTAAGTCTCAGAGGCTGAAAACATTCTAGGCCTAGGTTAGATTGTTTGGAGGCTGGAAGCTTCCAGGATGAGGCCTACGTTAGCTGACAGAGGCAGTAAGCCTCTGAGACAACAGTTGATACAGGCAAATAAAAGTTCCTTTAAAGATGATAATGCCTAAAACAGAAACTGAGAGGCAGGTGTTTACCCTGTCCATGTAAAACGCCGTGGTTTGTAACTCTGTACAGTCACATTATGTGGGAAACTGTCCTGGAACACACCTGAGTAAAACAGTGAATAACAGTACTTAATACCTCGCTAGGTTCTTCCCCTCCCCCCCCCCCCCCCCCCGTCAGGAAGGGCTAAGTGTATGTCGGTTCCTGCACAAGGGATTTCTGGTCTAGACAACTGGTCTGTCAGTCACCAGGCTTGAGACGTCCCGAGTTAACATCATGCTTTGATGATGGGGCCATAGGGAAACATTGAGAAAACAGAGATTCCTGAATTCCAGGTCACGGCTGCTATATTACTTAAATAGACACCACTTCAATAACTTTCCCTTACAGCTATCATTTTCTACTTTATTCCATCTTTAAAATTATCACGAGAGACCATTACTTTTTCCATTTCTTCATCACACAGAAAGGCCTAGGCATGGCTTTAGTAAGCCCTCTAGTGAATATTTGCCAGGGAATTGTCTGTAGAATGTCTGGGGTCCCACACTCTTCTAGGTGTGCCCCGCTTTGTACGGATTACCTGGTGAGGACCTCACTGTGTTGCTGAGTATGGTGTGGATGGAAGGTTCCAGGGAACGGACCGTGGAGGAGGCAGGCTGCCTTATGAGAACATCAGGCTAAACCCAGTGCCTTGGAAATTGGGTTTCTGTTTTAGAGCAGTTGAGGCAGTTCTAAATTGGAGGCTGCTGTAAGGAAACATCAGAGTCATTGCTTACTCATGCATAACGAATTTCTTTCTAGATGTAAAAAGAACTCACGCGTACCTGCTTCGTAAAAGGCTGTAGATGGCAGCCACTATGTTCACCCAGGGAAAATTGTTTTCAAACTCCCATCTGACAATACCCTCACCTCTTGTCTGCAAGATATCGCCTCACCTTGTTCAAAGGATTTGTTCGATGAGAAAGGAGGGATGGGAGCACAGCAGAAGTTGGGTCTTGCCTGTCTGTTTCCATAGCTTTAATTGCTAAGCATAAAGGCTTTGGGTGATCTAGATGTCAAGAGATAAGCCTATGAGCTAAGTATGTAGATGTGTTGTCAAATATGGAAATGTGTATTTTGCATAATTCCTAATTTTTTAAATTCTATTTGTAAAGTTTATTTTTAGAGTCTACAGTATTAGACATTTTAAAGTGCAAAGCTGAAGTTCCCTGGTTGTTCAAGTCCTAGACTATTTAGAGTTAATTACAAATGAATAGAAGGCAAATGAGGTTATTAAAACTTGTAATTTAAAATATAATTAGACACTAAGATCCTTCTCTTGTACAATATTATGCTCCTGTCAGAACACCTAAAATACTAAAATGGAAAATTAGAAAAATGTTTTTCCTGAGCCCAAGATCAGTGTCCCCTACCCCCACCCTGCACCAGATATTATTTTACACAGCAAGGAAGCATCAGAGAGTGAGTCAGACTACATCCCGGACCTCATGGCATTCACGACTGAGTGAGAAAAACAGCAAAGGGCATGTAGATTCCATTCCTTTTAATTTCTTTGGAAGATAATTATGTGTCAAATGATATGACAAACAGTGATCATGAGAAGGTCGAAAGGAAAGGGGGTCACCATTTTTCTCTTGGTACTCCGCAGGGAAAGAGGTAATTAAGTAAATGTAAGCAATGATTTAATTAGGGGAAAATGGAATGTTCCCATGTCCATCACAATAAATAAAGTAGAGAAGCCCAGCCCGTTGCAAAGGTTCAGAGCAGGAGCTTTTCCGATGGGTTTGTGGATAGCCAGGGCAGGGGCTGAGAGAAGAGCAGGGAACGCACTCACCACAGTGACCACATGCTTGCCGGGCAGTTTTGTGAACTCAGTGGCCCCACTAAGCTGAGTTCTGACCTCACAGTGACCAAGCACCCACTAAACAACTACATGAACTCACTGTGACCACTTACTCACTAAGGGCCTTTAGGATGTCACTGTGGCCACCTGCTTGTTAGGTAGCCTTATGAACTTGGGCTTTTACTGCTAGCTGCCTTTCTAAGAAACACAACTTTTCAATAAAGCTTTCTCTAGTATGTTTTAGGCTGGTTCTTTTTTTAATATTTTCATCATTTCCATTCTGGTTTGTACAGACTGCCTTATTCCTTCTCTGTTACTCCCTCCTAGCTGCTGCCGTTATACAAAATTTCTTTTTCTCATGCAATATTGACACAGACCGTGAAACAACCCCCAACAAACACTTACCTATCCCCAGACTAGACACAAACAACCTTGTTTAATACCATTCTTAGAGTAGGCATTATTAAAAGTTAGATATTTTCGTGTTAGTCTGTGAATATCTAATGCCATGGGCAACAAACCCAAAACTAAGTGTAGAGTGTCCCAAACTTTCTACTGCAAACTGTCTTAGTTATATTTCTACTTCTGTGATAAGACAACAGGACCAAGAAAATGCTTAACTTGGCTCATGGTTTCAGAGGGTGAGAGTCCCTGACATGCAGAATGAAGAAACAGGTGAGAGCTCACATCTTGATCCACAACCATGAAGCAGAGAAGAGAGAGATCACTATGAATCCGTGACTGCTTTGAAATCTCCAAGTCTGCCTCTGGTAATACACCTCCCCCACCTAGGCCAAACTCCCTAAATCTCCAAGGCAGTTCCGCCAGCTGAGGACCACATATTCAATTATGAGGAGCCTACGGGAGTCACTCTCATTCAAACCACCAGGCCAATTGTAGTTAAAAACGTATTTCTTTTTTTAATGGATGCAATTATCTTCATTCTGTGTGTGGCGGTGATTTGCTCACAGGGATGAATGTGCTGTGCCTTCAGAAGCCGGGAGGGAGCATCAGAACCCCCACGACTGGAGTTACCAGAAGGTTGCAAACTGCCATGCGGTACTGGGAACCTAACTCAGGTCCCAGAGGCAAGTGTTCTCACCTGCTGAAGCATCGCTCCATTCCACTGAGAAAGTGCTTAAACGTTGTATTTTATATAACTGAGCCTCTATTTCCTTTCTTTTACACTGTTAAAAAGGGGAGATCGGAAGCAACTCTATTGACCCTGTCTCTATTTTTGGAATCTCTTTTGTAAAACATCTCTGCCAAGTCATCATCATGCTGAAATTTTCCAGTGTCAGAAATCTAAGATAAATTTTTCCTTTAAAAACAGTACAATATAAAGCTGGGTGTGGTGGCACACGCCTGTAATCCCAGCACTCAGGGAGGCAGAGGCAGGTGGACTGCCGTGACTTTGAGGCCAGCTTGGTCTACAAAGCGAATCCAGGATAGCCAAAGCTACACAGAGAAACCCTGTCTTGAAAAACAAAAAATAAATAAACAAAAAAAGCACAATATTATAACATAGGTCTGTGATATTCAGTTGTTTAATTTTATGTAAACCTGAAAACTGTTGACTGATTTTTTTTTTCACTTAATATTGACAAAGCTGCTGTCATTTTTCAGGTGTGTCTTCTAAACAGAATTTTGTCTTAGGGTTTTTTGATACATCCATTTGTGAGTGTGTGTGTCTGCACATTTGGAGAACAGAGGTCAATGTTGAAGCTCTATCTCAATCACTTTCCGTCTTGTTTATCGAGGCAGGAGCTCTCATTATTCTTGGAGCCCACTAATTCAACAATACTAGGTGCTCAGTGAGCATTAGCGATCTTTTTGTCTTTGCCTCCATGGCATTTGGATTTCATGAGCATGTCAACATTGCTGGCTTTTTGTGGAGGCTGTGGGTGTTTAAACTCTAGTCTTGATGCTCATACAAGACACATTTCTCTGTCTTTCTTTTCTTAGCCCTTTGCTTAGTTTTAAATTGTTAAAGTGCTATATCTTAAAATTGAGTAGCATACCTTTAGGTCTATTTCTCGTTAAAGTTTCCTGTTGAGATTCAATCATAACAAAGGCAGACACTGGTATAGGTAGCCTGCGTTTCTTCAAGTTCTGCTTCAGGACTAATACAAACCATAACTTCCCATCCAAGGAATGTTTTCTGGCTTCTCAATATTACATGAGACTGTGTTTTACTAATAATAGTTTGATACAATTACCATGGTTTTATGAACTTGTAAACACTGATTCAGTTCTGTTTGCAGTGAGAGGATATTTTTATTCTCCTTTCCACATTTTTTTTTTTTTTATGAAATTAAATCATGGGGAGGATGGTGGGGGAGGTGTAGACATAAATGGCTTTTTGTAGCCACACAGGCAATGGTAAGAATAGTAACACTTTCTGTGAGTCATGGCATGCTGGGAATTTCCTGATCTGTCATTTCCATACCAAATTTAACCCACGGGAACAGTTAGCTTCTATGGTCTTGTCATTTCCGGATAAGTAGGGCACACAGTCTGTTGCCAAGACATGAAAAATGCAGACAGATTTCTTACCACATCTGCTACGAATTGTTTGGCCCTCATATTTCTTGATCAGTCAGGGTTATAGTACAATAGAAAATATGGGAAACAACCAGTCAACAGCTAAATAACACACACTTAGTGTAACGTGTTGAATGTATTCCTTGCATGAGTTTCGTTCTCTCTATGGCAGAAGGTTCCCTCTGTTGTCCTTTGGGGTGGGTGAGAGAAAGGACAATGATCTTAAATATCATATCTCAAATAGATAGCTTGTTCGTGGATAGTAGGATTTGACCCCAAAGTCTCAGCTACTGGACTGAAATAAGAAATGGCAGAGCTGGTAAGTAACCTCAGTCTAGTTAGACAGATCTCCTGGAAACAGACTGATTCGAGACTGTGAGTCTGAGAAAGCACGATTCAGATTTGAGAAATCTCCCAGGTTCACTCTTATCCCACGGTTTTACAAATGCTTATCTCCGACCATCATTTCAAGTCTCACATGGTGGTAGGAAAACGAACCTTCCCAATTATGCTGGTCACTATTCTCTCATATAAAATAAGCCAAACTTTATTGATATCTGAAAAATAGAGCAGGATTTTACAAAATACTTTTAAAAAAAAATGTTTTAATTCAAATGCCGGAGAAGCAGGTTGTGCCCGTGGAAATGTAATGTGTGTGCTACTGGACTCCCAGGAGCGCATCAGTGCAAAGGGGAGATGCCTTAATGAGATGCCCAAGTACCATTAGGCGATATAAAAATGGCTAACAGTTAGGTGCCGTAATTTATGGGTCCTGACAAGAACCATTAATTGACACCATGTTTCCACTATTTGAACTCATAGAGTCGATTTTGTCTGAGTGCGTGCGAGATCTGGGAGGATCATTAAAGGAGGCCGGAGGCTAAGCACAGATAATAGGGGTGTTTTAATATTCCCGACGCTTAGAAAGGAGCAGCGTGTCACACGTCAGCGCTGCTTCTTATCTGAAGTCCCCACACAGTGGTGGGAGAAAACCCAGCCACTCGTTCTCCTCTCCAACTGCCTTGATAAAGAAAAAGAAATATTTAATATCCTGCTCTCCAGAAGTCCTGAGGTGCCGTAAGAATCCAAGAAAGCCTCAGAGGAGACATATGGTATTTTTTTTTCTCTTCTTGATATTTTGTCTTTGAAGTCTTTGTGAGCTTAGTGAAATAAAAAAATAATATAAATTGGCATTTTGACTTAGAGGAGGAATATGAAGATAGACAAGGGGCAAGAGAGATGGCTCAGTGGGAAAAATTGTCACTTGCTGCACAAGTCTAATGACCTGGGTTCAACCCCTGGAACCCATGTAAACACAGAAGCAGAGAACTGGCTCCGTAGCATCCTTTGACCTTCATAAGTGCCATAATATGCTTGTGTGTGCGCATATGTGTGCGTGTGTGCATGCGCACTGAATCTTTAAAAAAATTGTTGATAAAAAAAATCAACAATTTTGGTTGTAGAATATACTTACAACCGATCAGATAACAAAGGGGACAAAATGGAGCGTATTAAGAATGTGTAAGGGTCAGCTGAAGTTTCCTTTCTTGCCAATTCCTCAAAGTACACACTATTGTTAACATTGATGTGAGTTCTCTCAAGGAGACTTTTTCTTCATTTGTACAAATAAAAAGCAACATATAAGTCAGGCAAATTATGAACCTGTTAAGCAGCGCTGACCTTGACTGAACTCTGTTGGACATTGCTGCTCCCACATGACCTCGTGCGTGATCTCACACCGCACTATTATCATGCCTCACTAAGCACCAGGTGCCTGCTGACAAGTTTCTTCCTCTTCCTCCTCTTCTTCTTTTTGTAGTTGCTAAAACCTTGAACTTCAAGGCTCAGCTGAAGTACAAAGATAACAGCAGCCTTCCTGATGAAATGGTGGCCTATAAACCCTATCTGAGCAAAAAAAGGGAAGGAGAAATACCAGGGCTGCTGTACCACGCTCCAAGCTCCCCCCTCTAGCTCCCTAACCAACTGACCAATCAGAGTACTCTCTCCCCGCCAGCAAAGATCTCCCACGAACGGATCTGAGCACTTGCGGTGGCTACCACCTTTGATGCGGCAGCAGGGCCGTGGCTGCCCTGTACATCATTCTGATGACCTGTCAACTTCTCTACGGCTGATCTGCCGGAGGATGTGGCACAACTGACGGACCAGGAAAAAGCCGCAATGACCGCTCTAAATTGGTGCTGACTGTCACTGCCTGGGACAGGTTAAGTACCAGAGTGTGAGTACGGGAAGAATGATCAGGGACCCTGAGACCAGAAGGCCAGGCAGAGGAAACGACTCCCCATCCTTTGCCGCTGCTAGGATTGACCACAAGGGGGCATTGGGTGGTGGAAGCCAGAACCAGCACACAAAGGTACTTAGGGATTGGGGAGGGATTTCGGAGGCGAATCGCAGGAAGTCGGGCTGTGGAAAATCTGAGTCCTAATTCGCAAGGGGTGGGGCTGTAACTTGCTAACTACAGTATACTCAGGAAGAAAGTAGTCTATGTTCATAAATGTATAAATTGTGTGTGTGTGTGTGTGTGTGTGTGTGTGTGTGTGTGTGTGTGCCAGGAGGACCCAGGACAAGTGTCCTTCCCACTTCTGGAGACTATTACAAATGAGAGGCAAAAGCTGACGTATCTTAATGACAAAAAATTTGGACTAAGAACATAATACCACCTATTTTGTCTACTTTATGCTACTGCCTCTTTAGGTTTTTATTTTCCCTAAAAAAATAGTATTACTATTTACACTATTATATGCTAATTGTTAAGCTACTCACCGTATTACAACTTCTACCTCACTAGAGACGACTTTTGTGACTTTCCCTAGATTGTCTACACCTAAAACAAAACCTTCTTTTCTGCATTTATTTTCCTATGATAGTCTCTCTACCACCTCTCACACCTCCAACCCATATAATTCATTTTTCATTCATGCTTCAAATCTTTTTTTCCTTTCTCCATTCCTTCCGTTGTTTCACTACTTAAATATTGATATTCTTCATTCCACTAAAAATAGCCATAAAGTACACCTTCTGTAACCAGAATTCCAATGCTGAGGTCTCTGGACTTTTATAAACAGACACACATGAAGTTAAAAAAAAAAAAAAAGTGTGTCTGAATCAAGCCAAGCCTGGACTGCTGGTTAGGACTATTGTCATCTCCCTCCACCCCAAGTAGCACCAGGAGATATCATTTCTAGTGAAAACATCCTCTAAAGGGACTCACAAAAATGTAACAGCCAAAGAGTAGGCAAGATATAAAAGTTAAAACAGGGCAAATACTCATCTCAACCAACATGTAAACAGAGCAAAGAAACACAAACAATGCCAGACTCACCCCATCACATTCCAACTTCTCAGCCCTTCAGTAATGGAAAACTAAATTACCGAGAAAGAATTCAGAGTCCAAATTTTTTTTAAAGTGATTGATGACTCAAATAGTCAAATTAATGAACTAAGACCATCAAGTGAGGCCCTAGGCAACAGTTACAAATGAATAAAATGAATGAGTAAGATGGTAAATATGAGGAAAAGGGTCTAAAATATGAAAAAAAAATTAACAAGCAAGTAAAAACATTGAAAGAGTAACCAAACATAAGTTGTGGAAATGCCATAAATAGTAAATCAAAGAAAAACATAGCAGAAAAGCATTACTAACAGAGAAGAGCAAGCAGAAGAACAAACTTCAGAGATGAAGAAAAAAGTTACAATGCGTTTAAGCCCAGAAAGCAAAAGACGACCGGCCAACACAACTATATAACAAAGCAATATGACAACCACTGCAGAAATTGCTAAAAAATACTCTGCATGTAAATAGAAGAATGGCAGTCCCATTCATGAAAATGTGGGAGGGAATGCATTCTGTCAGAGGAAGAGAGGAATGGGAAAGAGCAAGGGAAAGACTGATGATCTCCGACATATCAGACTAGAAAATCTCTAATACAAACAGCAGATGAGGAAGAGAAATACAAAAGTCCAAATCAACCAGAACAACAACTAACAAAATCATTGGAGATAGCAAGTCTCTCCCGAAAATAAGGTTATATATAAAATAGCAATAAATTAATTACCAAAATTGTGACCAGCTAAAAAATGAGATCTAACTGCCTGTTGTCCCAAATGACGCATTTACCTAACAAAGACATACAAAAACAGGTGCCAAAGGCTGTAAATCAACGTGCCAAACAATCAGAATACATAAACAAGTATAAACAGCAATTCTTATATCTAATAAATGTCAAACCAAAATAATCATAAGAGATAAAGATGGAGTCCAAGATAGCAACGACCAGCATGTACAATATCTTAGGGGCAGAGGATCCTAAACTCTGAAATTGGTGAGTGGAGAGGCTGCTGAAGCCAGAACACTGACATTGAGGCTTCCTGGGTGAGAGGGGACAACCCGTGAGCTGGGACAGTTTGGATCCACATCACCAGTGGACATCTCTGGGGTCTGAGAGTGGTGAATATTCGACTCCCCTGCACTTCTCCTTGCCCCAAGCACGAGGTCTCTGCTTGGTGGAGGCTGCAGTGGTTGCCCCAAGCAATAGCCTCTGTGCTCGGGAGGCGACTGAGATGGCAGAGGCAGCTGCCCCAAGTACGGGTCTCCTGGTGGCCAAACAGCAACACTGCTGAGCTCACGGATCTCCTACACTTTCATTTGCCCCTGTGGGCCCAAATCTGAGAGTAGAGAAGAGGGGGAACCCCTGTGCTTCTGCATAGGCTTGGGAGCGAGTGAGTGCGCCTTAAAGTGAGTGCGTGCAGAGTCCCAGCTCTAGGGTCCCTCTATGCTAGCAGCCAGACATCGGATCCCTCCCTCCCACACCCCCACCGTGGGCAACATAGGGATTCTTGGGACAGCATTCTCAACACTGAAGCCCCTGTTCTGTGTTTCTCCCAGTGGAGTCCAGGCAAACGATTCCTGGAGCCCAGATGGTGCAACTCAGACAGGACTGAATATGTGGAGGACAGGACACCAGGCCTGTGGGCCGCTGAGGCATTCATGTGCATGTGCATTGCACCCACAAACAATGCCAGCCCCCACCTGTGCTTTATACTCCACCCCTCCAGGCATCTACATGCTCTAGCACCCTGTCCTTCAGCGCACACTTCCAAGCACACGCCTGCATTTGCACACATGCACCTACAATTTCCTCCCTTAGCTATAGCTGAAACACCAATATCCACTCTTGAACCAGTGGACCCCTCTCATCTTCCTGAAGAATACTCCAGACTCCTGAGACAGATGGACCCAGTCTGAAGTACAGACTCCAGGAACAAACAGCGAAGGTTACTGATAGGCAGATGGCTAGAGGTTGGCGTAAGAACACATCCAACAAAAATCAGGATATCATGGCTTCACCAACAACCTCAAAATGAATGGTTATTTTAATTAATTGGAAACACAGAAAAATGTTTTCAAATCTATGCTTATCCAGTTATTAGAGGCACATAAAGAGGACACGAACAAAGCTCTCAAAGAAATATGGGCAAATACAACCAAACAAAGAGAGTCACAAGTAGAGGAATATAGAGAGGAAAGGAACAGCAACAAAAATAGAGGCCATCATGGAAAGACAGGAATCCACCTTCAAACAGATGAAGGAAATGGTTCAAGACATGAAAACAGAATTAGAATCAATAAAGAAAATACAAACAGAGAAAACCCCTGGAGCTGGAGAACATAGAGAAAGGTAAGTATCACCAACAGAATACAAGATGGAAGAGAGAACCTCAGCCGTTGAAGATACAATTGCAGAAATTGATAAATCTCTCAAAGAAAAAGTAAAATTGAAAAAGTTCCAAACACAAAACATCCAAGAAATCAAGGGCACCATGAACAGATGAAATCTAAGAATAATAGGAATAACGAAAAAAGAAGATTCCAGGCTCCAAGGTCCAGAAAATATTTTCAAGAAAATCATAGAAGAAGATTTCCCCAACTTAAAGAAAGAGATGTCCATAAACATACAAGAGGCCTACAAAACACCAAATAGACTAGACAGAAAGGAAATACCTCATGTCACACCTCTGCAACAAAGATAAACACTACCACAGAGTAAAGGGCTAGAAAAATGTTTTTCAACCAAACAGACCCAGAAAACAAGCTGGAGTAGCTATCCTAATATCTAATAAAATAGTCTTTCAACCAAAATTAATCAAAAAAGATGAGGAGGGGCACTTCTTTCTCATCACAGGAAAAATTCACCAGGAGGACATCTCAATCCTGAACGTCTATGACCCAAATACAAGAGCACCTGCATTTGAAAGTGAAACATTATTAAAGCTTAAATCACACATTGATTCCAATATCTTAGTAGTGGGAGACTTCAACATTCCACTCTCACTAAGGGACAGATCATCTAGACAGAAACTAACTAGGGAAATAGTGACACTTACAGAGGTCCTAAATCAAATGAACATACGTTCATAGATGTCTACAGAATTTTTCACCCAAACACAAGAGAGTATACCTTCTTCTCAGCACCTCATGGAACCTTCTAAAAATTGACCACATAGTTGGGCACAAAGCAAGTATCAACAGATACAAGAAGATCTAAATAATCCCTTGTATCCTATCAGGCCACCATGGCCTAAAACTAAACAACAGAAATAACAAAAAGCCTACATACACATGGAAACCAAACAACTCTGTACTCAAGGACAGCTGGGTCAGGGAAAAAATAAAAAAGAAATTAGAGACTTCCTAAAATTCAATGAAAATGGAGGTACAACTTACCCAAACTTATGGGACACAATGAAAGCTGTGCTAAGAGGAAAGTTCACAGAACTAAGTGCCTCCAGAAAGAAGTTTGAGACATCTCATACAAGCAACTTAATGGCACACCTAAAAGCCCTAGAAAAAAAAGAAGCTGACATCCACTGAAGAGGAGTAGATGATTGGAAATAATCAAACTCATACCTGAAACCAATGAAATAGAAACAAATAAAACAATTCAAAGAATCAATGAAACCAAGAGCTGGTTCTTTGAGAAAATCAACAAGATAAAGAAACCCTTAGCCAAACTGACTAAAAGGCAGAGACAATCTATGCAAATCAGCAAAATCAGAGATGAAAAGTGGGACATAAAGACAGACACTGAGGAAATCCAAAGTCTCCTTTCCAAAAAAAAAAAAAAAATAAGCACAGGGCCAGACGGTACAGAATTTTACCAGACCTTCAAAGAAGAGCTAACTCCAATTTGCTTCAAACTATTCCACAAAATAAAAACAGAAGGAATATTACCAAACTTATTCTATGAAGCCATAGTCATCTTGATACATAAACCACACAAAGACCCAACAATAAAAGCAAACTTCAGACCTATCTCTCTTATGAACATGGATGCAAAAATACTCAATAAAACACTCGTAAACCGAATCCAAGAATACATAAAAGATATCATCCACCATGATCAAGTAGGCATCATCCCAGGCATGCAGGGGTGGTTCAACATACGGAAATCCATCAATGCACTCCATCATAAAAAAAAAAAAAAAAAAAAAAAACTGAAGGAGAAAGACCACATAATCATCTCTTTAGATGCTGAAAAAGCATTTAACAAAATCCAACACCCATTCATGTTTAAAGTCTTGGAGAGAACCAGGGATAGAAGGCACATACCTAAATATAATAAAGACAACATATAGCAAGCTATAGCTAACATCAAACTAAATGGAGAGAAACTTAAATCAAGCCCACTGAAATCAGGAACAAGACAAGGCTGCCCATTCTCTCTGTATCTCTTCAACACAGTGCCTGAAGTCCTAACTAGAGCAATAAGAAAACTAAAGGAGATCAAGGGGATACAAATCAGAAAGGAAGAAGTCAAAGAATCATTCTTTGCAGATGATATGATAATATACATGTGTGACCCCCAAAATTCAAACTAGAGAACTCCTTTAGCTGATAAACACCTTCAGTAAAGTGGCTGGATACAAAATTAACTAAAAAAAAATAGTATCCCTCCTGTATATAAAAGACAAAAGGGCTGAGAAAGAAATATAGGAAAACTATACTCTTCACAATAGCCACATATAACATAAAGTACCTTGATGTGTGACTCTAACCAAGCAAGTAAAATACCTGTTTGAAAAGAACTTCAAGTCTCTGAAGAAAGAAATAGAAGAAGATATCAGAAGATGGAAAGATCTCCCTTGCTCATGGATTGGTAGGAATAACATAGTGAAAATGGCCATCGTGCCAAAAAAAATCTACAGATTCAATGCAATTTCCATCAAAATACCAACATAATTCTTTTCAGAACTTAAAAGAACAATTCCCAATTTCATTTGGAAAAACAAAAAACCCAGAATTGCTAAAGCAAGCCTATACAATTATGGATCATCTGGAGGTATCTCCATGCCTGATTGCAAGCTGTACTACAAAACAATAGTAATAAAAACTGCATGGTACTGGCATAGAAACAGAATGGTGGATCAGTGTAATCGAATAGAAGACCCAGAAATAAACCCACACACCTATGGATATGTGATTTTTGAAAAAGAAGCCAAAACCATATAATGGAAAAAAGATAGCATCCTCAACATATGGTGCTGGTCTAACTGGGTGTCTACATGTATAAAAATGAAAATGGATCCATATTTATCACCCTGCACAAAACCAAAGTCCAAGTGGATCAAAGACCTCAACATAAAACCAGACACACTAAATCAGTTAGAAGAAAAATTGGGGAAGAGACTTGAATTCATTGGCACAGGAGATAACTTTCTGAACAGAACAGGCTCTAAGATGAACAATCAACAAATGGGATCTCATGAAACTGAGAAGTTTCTGTATAGCAAAGGACATTGTCATCAGAACAAAATGACAGGCTACAGAACAAAATGATGGGAAAGAATCTTCACCAACCTTATATCTGACTGAGGGCTAATGTCCAGAATATATAAAGAACTCAAGAAGTTAAAAAAACAACAAGTAATCAGTTTTAAACAGTTTTAAAAATGGGGGTACAGAGCTAAACAGAGAATTCTTAACAGAGGAATATAGAATGGTAGAGAAACACTTAAAGAAATGCTCAATGTCCTTAGTCATCCAGGGAAATGCAAATCAAAATGACCCTGAGATTTTACCTCACACCCATCAGAATGGCTAAGATCAAAAACTCAAGTGACAACACATGCTGGAGAAGATGTGGGGAAAAGGGAGCCCTCCTCCATTGCTGGTGGGAATGTAAACTTGTACAACCACTTTGGAAATCAACTTGGTGCTTTCTAGAACATTAGAAATAGAGCTACCTGAAGATCCAGCTAGATCCACTCCTAGACACATATCCAAAATGTGCTCAAGTATACAATAAGGACATTTGCTCAACCATTTTTGTAGCAGCTTTATTCATAATAGCCAGAATCTAGAAACAATGCAGATGTCCCTCAGTGGAGGAATGGGTACAGAAATAGTGGTACATTTACACAATGGAATGCTACTCAGCAATTAAAAACAAGGAAATCATGAAATTTGCACGCAATTGGTGGGATCTAGAAATGATCATCCTGAGTGAGGTATCCCAGAAGTAGAAAGACACACATGATATATACTCACTTACAAGTGGATATTAGACATATAATATAGGATAAAGAAGCTAAGCAAAAAGCAAGACCCTGGGTAAGATGATCAATCCTCATTCGGAAAGGCAGACGGGATGAACATCTGAAGAGGGAGAAAACGGAATAGGAGAGGAGCCTATTATAGAGGGCCTCTGAAAGATTCTACCCATCAGAGTATTGAAGCAGATGCTGAGACTCATTGCCAAAATTTGGGCAGAGTGCAGGGAATATTATGAAAAGGGGGGAGATGAAAGACTTGGAGGGGACAGGAGCTCCACAAGAAGAGCAACAGAACCAAAATATCTAGGCACAGGGTTCTGTTCTGAGACTGATGCTCCAACCAAGGACTATGCATAGTGATAACTTAAAACTCCTGCTCAGATGTAGCCCATGGCAGCTCAGTGTCCAATTGGTTTCCTAGTAAGGGGAACAAAGGTTGTCTCTGACATGAACTCAGAGGCTGGCTCTCTGCTCACCTCCTCCTGAGGGGGGAGCAGCCTTACCAGGCCACAGAGGAAGATAATGCAGTCAGTCCTGATGACCCCTCTAGGCTAGGGTTAGAGGGAAGGAGAGGAAGACCTCTCCTATCAGTGGACTGGGGTAGGGGTATGGGAGGAGAAAAGGGAGGTAAAGTGAGATTGGGAGGGGACTTGGGAGGAGACTACAGATGAGATACAAAGTGAATAATTTGTAATAAATAAAAAAGAAATAAATTTAGAAAAGAAATAAAGAAGGTCACCATATGTACACATAGGGAATTAATCTTCAAGTAAATATAAAAGCTGTAAATATTAATGCACTCAGTACTGGGGCTCCCAATTCCATAAACACATATGAAAAGGCGTAAAAGTCCCAAGTCCAGAAACAAATATATTGGGATACCTCAGTACGTCACTCCTTTTTAAGAAAGGTGTTTTAAATTAACAGTCATCAAAATCACTGCAGTGGTAAACTATACCACAAATTAATTGTATTTTAAAATGTCCACAAAATACAACATCCAGCATAGCTAAAAACTACACATTCCTTCCAGCAACACCCAGAAACTTCTCTAGAAGTAACAAAGCAGCCTTCATACACACACAAAAATACTGAATTTTTTAAAAAAATTTCATCATACCACACTGAAAGAAAAATATAATTGACACAGAAATAATCCAAATATTTGAAGATGGAACAATAAACACTTGCATAAATTGTGGATTGTTGAAGGTGTGTGTGTGTGTGTGTGTGTGTGTGTGTGTGTGTGTGTGTGAGGGATTTTAAATTTTCCTAGAAACAAATAGGGAAGAAAGCACAAACTATGACATCCTCTGTGGTACAATCTAGTAAGTCCAAAAAAAAAGTTTATAATTTTTATTAAGCTATCAGAGAACACTCAAGCAATTAACCTAATGATGCACCTCAAGGCTTTTGAAAATCAAGAAGATTAAAGCACACTATTCACTGGCAAGAAAGAATAAATATTGATAAAAGTTAGACAAAAGAAAAAAATGCAGAAAGTTAAACAAAGAATTGGTTCTTTTTGAAAGATTAACAAACCAATAGCTGAAGTCTTTGAAGAGAGAGAAGACTTAATAATTAGAGATGAAAAGGGAGTTGTTACAACAGTTTCCAATAAAATCCAGAAAACCATCAGGGAATATTTTTAAAACTTACATTTCCCAAGCCTGGAAAAACAAAAAGAATTGGGCACATCTTAAACCTAGATGTTATAAAAATGCTGAATAGAACTGTAAGAAAAGAGATTAAATAAAAAATTTCTCCACAAAGATTATTCCAGGGCTGGGCAAAATTACAACTAAATTCTACAAACTTTTGAAGAAAGATATAAAATCAGTACCGTTCCATATGATAGAAAAGGAAGGGAAACTACCAAACTCATCCTTTAAGGTCAGTATTGTCCTGATACCAACATGAGGTAGAGACATAGCTAAAGAAATTACAGACCAGTCTCCTCACTGAACATCAATGCAGAAAACATTTTCAAGCCGTATCTAAGAACACATGAAGATCATACACCTGAGTAAGCCTTTTTGTCAACTCGGTCATGAAACATATGCAAATCATACTGATTTTATATCTTTCTTTAAAACCAGTGTAGTCCCTGTGCAAATCAGTATGGAGGTTTCTCAAAAAAAAAAAAATTAAAACTAAAACTCTACTATTCCTGGCCATATATCTGATGGACTCCATGTCTTACCCTAGAGACACTTACACACCCAAACTTATTGCTGACCCAGTCATTAAAGCAATAAAATAGAACCAGCCTATATGTCTGTCAGCAAGTGAATAATAAAAATATGTCACACATACATAATGCAACTTTATTCAGTATAAAGAAAAATTAAATTTGCAAGGAGATAGACCCGAAACTCAGTATATTTTCATGATACTTATATTGATGACTTGGGAATTTCGCATCATGAATCCCAAGTACACTCATTTCCCATTCCTCCCAGGCCTGCCTTCCTACTCTTGTGACCCTCCTCCCTTCCCCCAAAAAAGAAGAAAAAGAAAAAAGTCCAATTAATGTGGCCCACATACTCATCGAAGCATGGACAAACTTCCGATGGCCAGTCCCTTAGAGAAAACTGAGTCCTTCCCCACCTTCCCCACCCGGCAGACGCCATCACCTGTGGAGAGCTACACTTCAGCATGATTACCACAGTCTTCAGGGGTCTCTGTCGATAGCTTTCTGTCTAGGTTGTTTTAGGGTGTGGGGGTTGTCACAGAAGCCTGTGAGTTTCTGCAGACTCAGAAAGAGAAATATTGAAATAATGTATGTTCTCTCTCATACATGAATCCTCTCTTTTCAATGCACACGTATGCATAAAGGTGGGTATGAGTGTGGGTACAGGTGATAAGACTAGACAGTGGAGCCCGTGAGGGGACAATGAGGGAGGTGGGGAGGCCTAGAACAAATGTGACAGGCAAGTGGAAAGGAGAAGTCTGTGGGTTGAAAGGTGGAGGAGAGGGGAATATGGAGGGCAGAGATGCTCATCAGAAACAAATTATGTCTGAAATGGCCTAAGGAACCCAATTCTTTGCATGCTAATTGAAAAATATAGTTTTTAAAAAATCATTGCTTAATTTTCTGACAACTTAAATATTGTTTAAGATTTAAGAGAATAAAAGAAAATAAAAAGCATTTGACCAGATATCACATAAGAGCTTTCAACTACTAAATCAGTTCCAAAATGTTTTCCAAGTAATATTTACCTTTCGGTTCTCATTTTTTAATCAAATAAACCAAACTGTAAGCACAATGAAAAAAAAAAAAAAAACTAGAGTAAAAGTGCCAATCCAAATCCATAAACAAAATATTGAAATGTTAACCTGTACACAGTCTAGGGCCACCTGCCCACGGCTGGCACTGCCCACAGGGGCCTGGGCCTTCCCACATCAGTCATTAAACAAGACTGCACAGACTGGCCTACAGACCAGTCTTACAGAGGCGTCTTCTCGGCTGCAATTCCATCTCTCCAGTTATGTCTACATCTGTGTCAAGTGGACAAAGGGCTACAAGCACAAGGACCCTTAACTAAATACGATACTTCCCTAGTGATACTACCAGTTGGACCCAACTGCCACCCATTTGCCACTTCCTCTCTTGTTACAGGAAGTAGAATATAGGCAATTAAAGAGACTAAATTTTCTAGAGACGTCTCTTCCAACTATCTTGATAACTAAGAGCAGCCTCTACTGTGTTTGTGTGAAAGAGACAGAGACAAAGAGAGACACAGAAAGATTTCTAAAGAATTTTTTGAAATCTATTTAGTTTTTTTTTTCTGTTTTCTTTTATTAGCCTCTGATTTCCCATTTTAGAATATGCAGGAGGGGCTGAAAAGATGGCTCAGCAGTGAAGAACACTCACTGCTCTTTCAGAGGGTCTGAGCTCAGTTCCCAGTTACACATACTGGGTTGTCACAAGGCCTGTAACTCCAGCTCCAGAGGATTAAGCACCTTCTGGCCTCTGCAGGCACACATCCTTGTGTGCACAAATCCATACATGGAAACGCAGACATGCAATAACTAAAACTAATAAATACAAACCTTTCGAGATGAATATGCTGGAAGCTGTGGCAGCCACTGTGACAGTGAAGGGAAGGCTGAGAGAGAGCAGCTAACACATAGTCCAGACATTGTCATCGCGCTGATTCAAATCAATAACAGTCATATCTTAATAAACAAAGATTTGAGGCAGAGTCTCACATAATCTCATTTGGCCTTGAACTTACTACTCGTATAGCATGACCTTGAACTATTGATCTTCACCCTTCCGAGGGCTGGGATTACAAGGCGGGGGCCACTGCAGCCAGTTTATACAGTGCTGGGAACAGATCACAGGGCTTTGTGCATGCTAGGTGAGTACTCCACCAACTGAGCTCCATCAGGAATGTTTTGAAACAGTGTCTCGTTTCACTTGGGCTGATCTCAAACTTACAACCCTCCTTCCTCCATCTGCCAACTATAGGGGCTGGAAGTACATGCCACCCTGCCCAGCTTTTTGGAATGTTTTTGATGTGTTCATATAATGAAGTTCACATCACATATTTAACCTGCCTTGTGTGGCCACTGTATTACATGCATCCAAATGGTATAAAATCATAAAATTGAATTTTCTACATAAAAATATTAATAAATCATCATGTGTTTTACTGATTATGCACAAATGTCTAACCTAGGTTAAGCATATAGTAGGTGCTAGATTTGCAAATGGACATAACGTATGGGGTATGGAGAGGCGTTCTGATTTTAGTTGCAAATATAGAACATGTATACACAAAAGGTAAACAGTATTATACTCACCTTTCCCCAGTTGCTACTCTGGCATTGCAAACAATCACTGTCATGAGACCATAAAGAGCTATCAACATTATTGATGACTGTGGAAAATTCCACAGGAGCCTTGGACCTGAATTTGTTTTGAAGAAAGCTTTAAGGAACATATTTCCAAATAGAAAATAAATGGAGCCAGGAAAACATGGCTCGCTCCATGGCTTGCTGGAAGGAAGGCTGTGGATATGATGTGATGAAAACAGATTGCCAGATTCATTTTCATATTGAAGAACAGCACAAGGGAGGTTGAAATTCCAAGCTAATGAATTGGCCTTGTGCTTGCAGGCTAGATGGATTTGGGAAGTGAAACAAAAGTTACCTCGTGCCTGAGAAAGAATGCTTTGGTAGCTTTGAAAAGGGAAATGTGATTGTCAGAGGCACTGGCTTAATCCAGATGTTGGTAGCTAGAGTAGGAAGAGAAGGAAGAGGTGACCAAAATGCTCTCCTCTGATGGGTGACATTGGTAGTGATGAAAGACCATGGCTTGATTGACACAGAATAACTGCTAAGGGGGAAATTGAGGCCCTTGGGAAATTGTGGAGAGATATGTTTGGGGAACATCTAGCTGAAAATATCTTCTCAATACCAAATATATCTTCATGTACACCTCAATTTCATTTGCACAGGGAGAGGTTGGAGATAGTTTTGAAATACTACCTACTAAAATGAATGAGTACATATCAAAAATTAGTGTTTTAACTTTTATATACTTTTCATGCAATATATTCTGTTTACCATCCTCCCCCGTTTTTCCCAGATCTTCCCCAACTTCCTACCCACCCAAATCTCCCTTCTTCATTATTTCTCTCATTCTAATACAAACAGGTATATAATAATAATAATAATACAGAATAAAATAAGACAAAGTCTAAAAAAACACAAGAACAGGATAAAACAATCAGGAAAAAAGTCAACTTAAAATCACAAAAACCTTATATAAACACAGAGACACACAAGTTCACAAACATAGAAATCACATGAAAATGCAACACTGGGGACCAAAATATAACTTTTATATTTTAAGCCTGAAATCTCAGAACTTCTCAGTTAATCATCTCAATCATATTTTAGTTACATGTATTTACATCACTTTTCACCTTCTCCACTCCATCTCCTGCTGAGACCCTCTCTGTTTCTCATTGTATAGGGCACCAGCATTTTCAGGTTGGAGCTCCCATGGAGCTGAGTGACAGTGTTTCCCAGTGTTATCTTTCTGATACTACTGTGTTGACTATCAGAAAATATATAAGTCTCTACTTGTCAACTAAGGCTGGCATTGGAAAAGTTATATAGCAATGCTGCTTCATTTGTTTTGAATCACGTTCACAAAACTACATTCATGTGGGCATGAATATTCCCACAGCATATGCCATAATGTAGAAGTAGAAGCAACTTGTTTTCTTCAGAGTACACTATGTTTTACTATTCAGTGTTAAACCAGCGTCAGTATATCTTTACTATAACATGAAGACATACACACATGCACACACACACACACACACAGTAGTGATATTTTACCTAAGAATTTCAAATTTCAACTAATTTGAACTAACTATGTAAATATCCAATCTATGCCATGACCTAGCAATGAGCTATTGTCAGTCAGTCCCACAAGTTTTATGAGCAGTATCAAAAAAAAAAAAAAAAAAAAGAATAGGCTTGAAAAATATCCTCAGTAATAATACAAGATACTAAAGGCAGTTAGACAAAAAATAGCATTCCTGCTTTCCCAACAGGTTCCTAGAAACTGATGTGGCTATGGCAAGAAAAGAAACTGCTGACATAGTCAAAATCATGCTCTTAAATTTCTAATCTTAGTATTGAGGGAGGAGGAATTCTGTGCCAGTACCATGAGCACAAAACATGCAGTCTTGACATGCAGAAATTATATAGCCACAGAGGAATAACAGTCTTTGTTCGTACCTATGACATTATTTCATTTTTATCTGTTTTAATAGTCACAGATCAGCGGTGTCCACTTACACTAAACAAACAGAATAATCACTCAGAAAGAATGAAACAATGGCTCAAATGAATGGTTTTAAGGGTGGAAAAGTATTTACATTTCTGCATAAATTGGTCATCACTTTTCTCCATGCCATTTGGGCCTTCCCATTCTTTAATATAAGATGTTTTGATAAAGGGACCTGCCCATGCCTGTGTTTTATAAAGTCAGACATGAGAGGGTTTTCTTGATTTCTTGTATCTTGCTTCCTCCCCCAAAAAGGAAGCGTTTTTTGTTTTTGTTTTTGTTTTTGTTTTTGTTTTTTTGTGTGGCAGTGAACTTGGACGCCGAGAAGTTTTGACTGACGGCAATGCCAACCATCGTCATCATGGCTCCTATGCAACCCTGAGACCTGCTGCTTTCCCTCTAAGTTCTTTCTCCTTGCTCACTCTCCAGTGATCGTAGTTAGCATCTGGTAGCCCTTTCAATAAAACAATCTTATTTCCACTTGAAGTGTTCAGTGTTCTGTAAGCCATGGTAGAAATTCGAATAATGAAGAAAGGAAAAGTGGATGGAAACACATTATCATATGATTAGCACAACTGCGCTCACTGACTGTCACCATCTCCACCCCAGGAAGAAGCTCCATCTTCTGCCTGTGAATAACTCAAAAGTCAGGATGTGATCATATTCCTTTCTCTTGCTGTGGTTCCTAACAGTATCTCATTCAAATCCATCAGTAAAGCCATTGATTCTTATCCCGAAATATATGTATTAATTATGATATTGAGCATCAGAATGCAGCTTTTCCATAACTTGCTCTTTTCTTAAAGACTTGGTTTAATTTGGAGAAGTGGGGATCAATTTATTCTTTGTTTTCTTAATTCGTGAACAAGGGAGACCTAGTAATGTCTGTGGAATTCTGACCTGGAACGCCTTTACAAGTGCTTAAACTTTGCCAGCCAGTGTGAGTTCCTGAGGCAACAAGATTTCATCAAAGTGTTTGTCAAGCACTAGCGTAGCTCCACCTGATTATTCCAGAACACACTGGTTCTCATGAGCAATGCTGTGGTATTTTTACCTCCTCTGTTTAAGGGATATAGAATTTACATTTATAGTTTTAAAAATCTATAAATGTGTCCCTGCGGGTGTCACGGATGTGTGAGAGGAGCATAAATGGGTAAGGTTCTGGTGTCTTGCTCAACTTTTTACCTTGGCTTCATGCAAATTATCAATAGGTAAAAAATATTTTAAAGCATATTTACCTCTAACAAGACTAGTGTACAGCTTTTTAAAATGAATTAAACAATCATCTTTTCAGATTACATGATTCAAGTTAGCATCTTTACAAAGGTTTTAGATTAACATATTTAATAGTGCAATGTTACATAAGTACATATGGGAGAGCTATATTATCTAGGGGCATAGAAAAGTGGTCAAGAAAAGTGATCTGAGCAGCCGACGTTATCATTTTATTAGCCATATAGGTTGATTTGTACACTGGTAACAACAAATGATGAAGCAAATTTAATCTCACACTTGCAGCTAATGGCCAACATATTAACAAAGCCAAAAGAGTATGTAGAAACTGTCTCTTACTTCAAAAACACAAAAGAAAGTAAAAATTTCATGTTAAGAATTATGATTTCATGTCTAGAGAAGTCCTTGTGTGTGTGTGTTATATTTATCCTGGCAGTTTTATGCTGAGTTGGTTTGATTACCATTATATACACTCATATTCACATTCTACATTGTGCCAATTTAAAATTCATACTAAAGAAGCATATATGTGTGATTCTGTATCATTAACCTACTGCTGATGCATGATGTCTTTACAACAATGGAAATATACAAAGGAGCCAAAACTTCAAAAGTATGTTGCATTCATTTCCCAACCAACACTATTTCCATCCTTTGTAACCTGATTCTGGCTCTTCCTAACAGATGTGCCAACAACTCTCCTAGACAATTTCACCTTCAGTACTGCTGAGAATCTGCCCACTAATGACCATAATGAAACATGCTTTGTGTGAGAGCCTGTTCATTTATTTTCATTCCCGTGAGTGCCTTCAGAGACCAGAGTTGCAATCACGGCTACTTACTATTTAATTCCCAGCCAAATTTATGGTCAAATTGAAAAATGGAGGCAGGCAGCCTGATGCAGGATGCTTTTGTCTGAAGTGTCCTCATGGAATCATTATACTTGCATTAATCTTTAATCTGCAATTAAACAATCAGTTCTATGTAAAAGATAGCTGCGAACAGATCTCTTGCATGTGTCCTAGACAATATATCTTAATGGGAGGTTGGGGGAGGGGTGAGAATAGTGTAATTAGGATAGAATTCGTCACGGGTTCTGATTCTGTAGGATGTTATTTATGGAACTAAAATGACTTTGCTGGATTCAACACTTGCCAAATAGCCTCTTTTTTTGGGGGGGGTGGGGAAGGGATGGGAGGGGTGTGGCAGAAAACCACAACACAAGTGTGTTAGAGTCAGGAAGAGGGAAGGGAGCTTGCCTGGCCTGACTGATAAATGTCTTGGCAGAAATTGCAACCTGCTTTGTATCTGCAGCTCCCCAATTAAGAGGCTGCTTCCCAGTCTCCACAGATGCTTAATTGGAGATGGAGGCTGCCAAGCAGGCATGGGCACCACAATCGTTAGCAGGTAGTCTGAGGACATGAGACTAGGGGTTGTCAATTATCTTTCCCTGTCAGGGCTGTCAACATGGTGGTACCTTTCTGAAAGACACACCTGGGTAAGGGAGACATCCAGGACAGCTTTTGACAAACAAAACAAAGTTGAGTCCTTTTGGCCAAGTGAAAACAAACATTAGAAGGGGGTCATACAGATGAAGCAATCATTAAACAGTCCTGTGTTTCGTATCTGACTGGTCATCTCAGTGGGTCTTATGAAGCATGGCATGCAAACAGTTCATTTCATGTCATCAACAACTTAGAATAAATATTTGATCTTGTACTAGTGATTATATCCCAAATTTTGCTATGCTGGTTCTTTAGGGGTGCATATGTCATATGAAAATTTCACATGAGTAATTATTACAAAGTAAGTCTACTAAGGAGAAACAAATCAGAACTAGAGATTGTGTCGGAGAACCTTATGAAAGGTTTTATTTTTCCAGCTCTTTCTACATATAATTTTATTTCAATATTTGTTTCCTATACACAACTTTCACAATAATAGCACCTACAGCCAGAAGCCTAAAAGCCTGGTTTCCTGGTGCTTTGGAGACAGCCACAGTGTGAGTTGTGGGTTGGGCCAGGGGCTGCAAGGAGCTGAGAGGGATCGTCAGAAGTTTGAGGCTCAACTTGCTCACAGTTAAAAGCTCTCAAGTCTGAAAATATTGCAGACATCAAGTAAGAAGAGCCAAAAAAGATGGTACTTGTAAGGTAAACCTGTGAAGGACAGAAGAAATTAGGGAGAAGGAAGCAAGCAGAATAATCACAAAGGGATCTGGGAGTACTGTTTCCACAAGAGAAACATGCCTTGCATAATGGGGACAAATAAACAAAACTGGGACTATTAATGTGCCATCAGTATGTTCCTTTTGGGGTGGTTTGGATCCTTGTAAGAATAAGGTCAAAACTGGTCACTGTCTGCACATAAGTGTTCTCATAAGATCTTCCCCCGCAGTGCTACTTAGAGCAGTGAAGGATGTGTTTCTCCATGCCACTTACAGCAGCACTCTCAGGAATCCCAGATAAAAACAATTAAAGACACAGAAGTAATAGATAGATATTGATTCCAGCTGCTAAACCATTAAGAGAATTCTAAGGTAATATTTTGTTAAGCACCTGGTGATTTATTCCACGCAGCAGCTTCTTAGGATGGAAATTCCAGATTCTATTAGGAGAAGATGTAGCTGAAACCTCAAGTCTCTCCAAGGGAGAGAGAAAAATCGATGTCGGGGCCTCCCCCCCCACTCTCTTCCTAAGACACTCAACAATGTCAGCTGAACCATTTTTAGCCAGTCAGCACTGTTTACTGAACATCTACTAGACAGCATGCTTCTTCACTGGGTGCTGGGGAGTCCCAAGGGAAAGAGTTTAGAAATTACTTCCAAAGAGGAGAAATAGGTGCAAACTCTCCATCAATATGTGTGTACATCTAGCTAGGGATGGGTTTTGCAACTAGCTACAGCCAGTGACTGGACGCTTCTTGCATTTTTTCACACTGGGTCCTAAAGTTGCCTCAAAATACTTCTAACTTTTCTTTTAAACTTCATATCATGGCGTTGCCTCTCTGGATACTCCCGGGTAAAAATTTAAAGGAGTATTTTCTTCCTTCACGCTTACTTCCATATCTACTTACTTCCACATCTATTTTCCTTAATATCATTTCTGACTTCACCCTCTTCAGGAATGCTGCCCTAGTCCAGCTCCTGGGTGTCTCGGAATTAAACCTGAGCCATGGTCTTCTGTGTGGCTTCTCTTTGAAGTATTTACTAACAAAAACCTTCTGATTCTCTTCCCAACTGTTAGTGTCCCTTGGCTCCCATTTTGTTTTTAATACTTAAAATTTAAGATTACAGTATAATTACATCAATTACCCACTTCCTTTTAATCCAAGCTCTCACATGTAAATTTTCTGTTCTTCAAATTCAGAGCCTCTTTTTCTCTAATTGTTGTTAAGAACACCACACACACACACACACACACACACACACACACACACACAAACAAACAAATAATACTTACAAGAGTGTATTCCTAAAAATACAAATACAACCTGCTCAGACAATATAATGTTACTTGTGTATGTGTTTTCTGGGCTGAACATTTGATATTTAGATGAGGGTGCTTTTCGCTGGGGAAGACAATTTGTTCCACTTTCAGCATCCCTTAGCCTCCTGTGGCTCTTCCTGTAGGGTTTGTCCTCATTAAGTTTCCCCCTTCTATGTTAGAATACCTGTTGGTGTCTTTCTCTCCTAAATTAGCACAACTATTAGTGTCCTCCCGGTTGAGCTCATGTTTAGTCAGTCATGTTGGTGAGACTTTATGAATGTTGCTTCTGATGTTTTAGAAGACACAATCTCAGCAAACTCGCCATTCCCTCGGCTCCTAGAATCTTTCCTGCCTCCACTTCTACAGTAATCCCTGGGCTGTAGGTGCAGCAATTGGATTATAGGTGTATCAGCTGGTCCTGTTCATAGCTCTGCAGTTTGATTGGTTGTAGTTTTCTGGAATAGTGTCCATGAGGGGTGAGGACTACACTTACCTGGGAGTATAAGAGCAAACGTTCAGATGTAGTTAAGAATCATGCTGCTTTAGTTAAGCGGCGGTTGCAGGTTCTCTTCCAAGATACCCTGATTTCACTAGTCCTGGGTAATTGGATAGGTTTCCACCACCAGGCATAGTTTTCTTACAGTTATCGTGCCATGTAGTTTTTTGATGTGGTCCATAAGTAGCAATATCACTGGCCTCCCCTCCTTGGAATCTTGCATGAGACATTCTGGAAGTCTTCAGGAAGGAGGCATTCAGGTCAATTCCAGCTCAGGGGTCTCTAGGACCTGGGTCTGGACGGCATGGTATCTTCAGCAACAAAGACTTGCCTTGTACGTTTGGGGCTAGACCCACTCCCTCAGCCAGTTTCACAGCGATTAGCTAAGTGCATGAGAAAGTTGATTCTACAGAGGGATTTTCTATGCAGTCTATCTGTGTTTATATACTATGAGATCTTGGGTAGTTGATTCCTGAGTACCTCAGTTAGTTCTAGAGGAAACAATAATAATGACAGAGTACCCCTCATTGGTTTGCTGTGTAATTCAAGTTAATTTTTACTAAGTACTTAGGTCTGAGCTTATTCCACAGTAAGTGATTTAAAAGGGATTACCTACAAGATGATTTAAAATTTTAGCCTTTGATGAGATACTTAATCTTGCTAGATATTCTCATTGGTATAACTGATAATTAATTTCTCCAGTTTGGCAGAACTGGAAAGGCACAGGTCAGTGCCTGGCACGCGGGAGGTGCTCGGCATTCAGGGGCCATATTGGACTGCAACTCTCAGTCCTCTTCCTGTCACTACAGACTTTACAAAAATTGGTGTATCTTTCTAATCTCCCATTGCCTGGAATCTTCACTTCGGATGGATGGATGGATGTTTATACCCTCACAAATTGTGGCACCACATCCCAGCCTGCATACCTCACAGTTCATGCCCCATCCCTCAGCCCTACCAGCCCTAATCACCTCTCAGAACTTACCCTTCTTCAGTGAAGCCTGTCCCTAAGTAATTGGATTCTCAGGCACCATCCTTACAATTAGGCTATTTTGTCGATTTGAAAGACATCATGACACGATGTTTATAATGCAGCCATTTAGCAGCAGGTCAGGTCTGCAGAGCCCAGCAGATGGAAATAAAGATGTAGAGGGTAACCGGTGCACTGCAAACAGGATGCAAGTCCAGGTTGCCATCCCAGTAGGAGTGAAGACAGCAAACAGGGGAACAGGCGTTTGTCATCGTGGGTAGTGCAAGGGTAGCTCTGAGTGCTTTGTGTGAAGCAGATGGTAAATGACCACAACTCAGCAAATGCTGTATCGCTGAGTTACTCTCTGGCTGAATCACATGGGATTGCCAACTCTGGGCCAGTGTGGGGGAATAAAATGTGGAGATTTTATGTGGTCAGCTAGCCATATTTCACTTCCTCTTGTCTAGGCTTTCTTACTAGAGAACAAAATAAAACACGCAAAAGAAGTTGTGGGATGCAGATGATAATAATTGCAAATGTTCTTTTCCCTTTTTCCATCAGCGCTAAGTGTCTTGAGAATCTTCTAACACCAAGTAAAACCCATTTCTAAACTCTAAGGAAGTAATGGCTACCACGGCTGTGGTCTTCTCTGTAGAGTGCAGAGGGCGCAGGCACTTCATTCTTCTGGGGAACAGCGTGCTTTCTTGCAGGTAGCATGCTGCCTTCATGGCAACACTGATGTTGCTTCTAGCAGAAAGGGGAGCAGCTTTGTCCTGTGTGGGCTAATGATCAAAAGCACCTGAGCATTAAACTCCTTGATTTTAATCTTGTTCCACTAGTTAGTGGGAGAAGTATGTGAGTGCATTGGTTAGCTATACTATGCCAAAGGGTTTTACAGCTATAACGGAGGTATCTACTACCTACCTCATCTGTCTACTGAGAAGATGACATAAGTTAATATACATAAAACCTGTTACTTAGAACTCAGTTAAGTGTTGACTATATGCACATTAACACGGTTAAGGGGTTGTGGGGAGCCTAAAATACTCCTTGTTGAAACATGTTTAAAAATTAATAAAATACATCTGAGCAAAATACACAGGCAAATGGTGGGAACTAGAAAAGATCATCCTGAATGAGATATCCGAGAAGCAGAAAGACACACAGGGTATCTACTCACTTATAAGTGGATATTAGACGTATAAGATAGGATAATCATACTAAAATCTATACACCTAAAGAAGCTAATCAAGAAGGAGGACCCTGGGTAAGATGATCAATCCTCATTCAGAAAGGCAAACAGGACGGACATTGGAAGAGGGATAAAACAGAGAACAGAAAAGGAGCCTACCACAGAGGGTCTCTGAAAGTCTCTACCCAGCAGGGTATCAAAGCAGATGCTAAGGCTCATAGCCAAACTTTGGGCAGAGTGCAGGGAATATTATGAAAGAAGGGGGAGATAGAAAGACCTGTAGGGAACAGGAACTCCACAAGGATAGCAACAGAACCAAAATATCTGGTCACAGGGGTCTTTTCTGAGACTGATACTCCAATCAAGGACCATACATGGAGATAACCTAGAACCCCTGCACAGAAGGAACCCATGGCAGTTCAGTCTCCAGTAGGTTCCTAGTAAGGGGAACAGGAACTGTCTCTGACATGAACTCAGTGGCTGACTCTTTGGTCACCTCTTCCTGTGGGGGGAGCAGCCTTACCAGGCCACAGAGGAAGACAAGGCAGACAGTCCTGATGAGACCTAATAGGCTAGGGTCAGATGGAAGAGAAGGAGGACCTCCCCTATCAGTGGTCTAGGAGAGGGGTATGGGAGGAGATGAGGTAGGGAGAGTGGGGTTGGAAGGGAATGAGGAAGGGGACTACAGCTGGGATACAAAGTGAATAAACTGTATTTAATAAAAAAATAACTTAATTAAAAATACACATCCATTGAAAGTACTTATCCTTTTTTGTCACTGTTGATCAACAAATGCCATTATGTGAAATGAAATATTTCAAGTAGATTTGGATCATCTAAGCCATTCAGAATATGTTATTCATGTGTTTATTATTTGATCTAACTTTATACTATTTGTCACTTATCAATTGCATTCAAGGTTATTAGAAGTACAATCAATCATGATCAAAGAAGTCTTAAGGTATTAAAATACAGTTTTAAAATAACAGTGATCTCTAGGAAGAAACCTTCATAAAACAAGGTATGTTTTATGTCAGAGGAGATCAGGTATATTTGCGGTGGCATGGCTGCCGGTGTATGTTCTATTTTAAATAAAATATTTTCAGTATCATTTTGTCAATAATTTAAGTTTATAGTTATCATTCTAATAATGATTTTTTTTATATCCCAACAGTCCATCATAACAGCTAACCTATTTTCAACCTGTATTCACTGATTCGTAAACTGGTTATGAATTTCTGTATAAAACTTGCGCCAGTCATAGCCACCAACATCATCAATGCTCAATTGAAATTCATCAGCGTTTCCTAAATACCTGCTAGCTTCGAAGCAATGAGTCGAATAGCAAACAATAGACACAATCCCCATTTCTGCCCTGGCAAAGAATAAACTCTCCCGAGGGCCAAGGAGCTGGCCTCACACATTTCAGCCGTGGAATTCACTGTGTCTTGCATTTCACCCTTGAGGTGTCACTGGAAATAGCAAACACAAATAAACCAGTAATGGACTCTCACAACCTCCAGCGAGGGGGGGAGAAGCAAGGCAGTACTACTACTGCACCCAGTTGCTGACTCTTTGACTCTTCATGTGTTTTCAGAAAAATCTGAGGTGTTTGATTCAGACTGTCACACAGGTATGTATGCTTTGCCACTAAGAAAAGTTCTGTCACCTTGGCTCTGCATGTAGAACTCTCTTACAGGGAGAGGGACCAGCACACATCACTACGGTTGCTGAAATCACACTCACAGTCAGAGAAATAAGATGAACTCAGTCAGGAGTGCCATGAATATCCTGTGAATTGGAGGGATGGAATGATGTTTTCCCTGTGTGCTCCTGTGTGTGTGTGTGTGTGTGTGTGTGTGTGTGTGTGAGAGAGAGAGAGAGAGAGAGAGAGAGAGAGAGAACACGTCTGATACTTTCCCAAGTATCATGCAAAAAAAGCTGGGATTGGGGGACTTGGCTCTCTAACAAAAAGGCCACCATACCCTATAAGTTCAGAATGTTTATCACATTCAGTTGAATAGGGAGGCAGGTTATTGCCTAAAAATAAACAAGGAGGCAGGGTTTGTGGTACACAGCTGGATCAAGGAGACAGGTTTAGCTAATCTCTGTAGGGAGCAGTCTTCAGGGTGTAAATATCTAGAGGGAACACTCTATGGTGGACATTTTCTGCACACACTGTCAACATCCACACTCAAACCACAGGATGGTATTGTCACTCCCATGGGGCTGAGGTACTGGGCTCCTTGACATGGCCACGCCTATGTCAACAGCACTCGTTCACTCAGGACTTCACTCAATCTCTACGCATTCCTGTCACAATTATCATGAAGAAAAAGAGGCAAAATGAAAAGGAGAAAAGAGTGTGTAACTTGCTGAAAGATTATAGGTATAAATGTCAGTTGAAGTTATGAATCCTAAAGAAATGAATAAACTTTCTGACAAACATCTGTAAAGCACAACAGAAATTACAAAGACAGTCTTTAGGCCTTCCAGTTATAAAAATAAATGAATCACATGGCCTCCACTAAACAAAATTAAAGATCTGACTCTGAGTCTACATGGTAACTATTGCTATTTTATAGTCTGGCTTCAGAAATTCCTTATCTTGAGACTGAGGTCACAGGAATGAAAAGAAACAGATTGCTGCAAGAAATGGAACTTTAGAATTGGTAAAAGTCACATAGAAAACAAACAAAAGTGTAACGCAGGAAGCCAGGAGCAACAGGGTCTGAAGAAGTTCTTCAGTGTTACACTTTTGTTATTAAAGTACTTAGTTCTTCCTTAATTGTAGTCATCCTTTTAGAATTCAAACATAACCTGTGTCACTGGCATTAACCTTTGGGTAGCTACTTAAGCAAAATGACTATGTGTATAGAATAATTAGGAGCAACGGTAGTTTTCTGTGAGATTTGACCGAGTCTAAAGAGGAAGTATTTCCCTGCCTACTGCCCCATTGCTATGACAGTCAGGAGACCAAGTGTCTCGGAGTCACCCTGAAAAGATGGCTGTGGGATTTCAGTGGCAGACTACTTGACCAACAACCACGGAGAAAGGCAAAACGAAAAGGAGAAAATGTGATTTCTTCGGTTGTTTGGGACACATTGACTCATATTATCTTTAACTAATCTTTGTGGATGGGAAGAGGGTCTGGAGAGCCTTTTGTTTCTGTTTTTTGTACTTATGCAAAGACACGTCTAGTGAGGAGTTTGCGAGGTGAAGATCCAGAAAGTCTCAATCCAGTTCCTACAGCTCAACAGAGAGCAGCTGGCAGACAATTCACATAGGAGAGTGTGGCTGTTACCTAAGTGTGTGTATTTGTGGTGGGTGGATATTTATGGATAGAATGTATGTGTAGTGGTGAAAAAACAATCTTTCTTCATCTTAGGCTTAAAAGCCAGCCTATAGTAAAGACAAACTGGGTTCATTACTGTTTATACCTAAACCTCAGTGATTTAGTTTCTCAAGGATTGGGCTATGCCCCGCCTTTGTAGCTTTAACTACAAATGGCTCTGTATCTGTTTCAAGAAGTTGTCCATAACCATCCTGCAGTCCTACGTTTGTTCCAAAGGTTATAGGACCACCTACCACAACCTTGTTGTGTTGTTATGACTACCTGGTCGTGCCCACCTTGAGACCACGTCTTTGTCTCAGGAAGGACCAACTTGTTTTGCTTAGGGTCTGCTCCTGCAACACTGCCTATTTTGCTCACCAAATCCCCCACTTGAAACTCCCTACCCCTGAGCCTTGTGTTCCTCACATCCAATGCTGACCTCCTGAAGAACCCTGCCGCATGGGGAGGCAGCCTGGGTACACAGATAAAAAAGCTTGCTCTCATCAATTGCTTGCTGTGACTAACTTGTCCATGATGATTTGGGCCTGTGGTGTTTCTCATCCCATCTTTGAAACTGACAGGAGATGGATGTGTAGCAGGCAGATGTATATGTGTGGTCGGTAGATGGAAGCGAGGAAAGAAATGTATTCTTAGCAGGGGAAACTGTTGGTCTTTCTAGGTTTCCGTTTTGATTGAACTTCAGCCAAGAGCATATGTCTTTCCTGTTAAGTTGGTTCATATTCAGCTCAATATTGGGGCATGGCACACAGAGCACCAATATCCAGCTCATTTGAAAGGACAGCCTTTTCTGACTGACCGCCTGGACAGCGTTTCTGAGTATACCCCGGAATGCAATCACTCATTTCAAACAGAAGTGAAATTACAGAGGCTTTCTATCTCCAAAGATTTTTTTTTCATCTCCACTCTCCCCAGCTGAAGTTAAAGCATCCTTAAAATAGGCTGTAAATATTTTCAAGATATTTCGTCTTCAACTCGTGGGAGAAGCATGCTGCCAGTTCCAGTTGCTGCTCTATCATTTCCATCAACAAAGCACATTGCCTGGTGCCTAGACAGTACTATGCGATATAACTGGTACAGAGGTTAGCTGCAGAATCTAAGGGGGAAGGTGCCTTTAAGTCAAAAGAGTAACTAGTTTGTACACAGAACAGAGAATGCTGAGGGATAACCTAGGGATGCCTTGTAGAATAAGAGATTTCCTGCTTCGGATAAGCTTTTGCTTGGTGGAAATATACTGAGTCTCCCTGGGGCTTTTTATGTCCCAGCTTGGGAGTCATCAGATATTATCAGGTAGTAGATGGAAAGTAGGGAGAGGCCAGCCTGAGCTCCCAGCCACAGCTTCGTGGGTAAGAATTCAGCCTGCAAACCTTCACTGTATTCTAGGATAACGGAAGACACACCAGCGACAAACAGATTCAAAAGAAGGATCCTTCTCAGTAAGTTCCTCATATCCAACCTTTGGCATTTCAGGTGCATCTCCACCCAGTCCTACTCTGTAGGAGAGGAGCCAAGTTCAGAGGAGCCAAGTTCCTTAAAGGCCACATCAATTTCAAGTATAACAGGTCAAGAAAAAAATATACTATTTAATTACAAGCACTTTCCCTCAAAACCAACACAGCCTTGTTACTTTCTAAAGCCAACAGCACAAGAAACTCACCCCCTGCCTCAACATTGTGTACACTGTTCCAAGGCGCTAAACTGATCCTTCTTACACTCCAAACCCTCACCCTGACCACCATTGCCCTTAGATGTCATTGAAAAGATGCAAGCAATGTTTGTGGGTAGGTATGCACAGCTCCCATCAGAGCAAAGCTATTTTGTGCTGTGATGCAAATGACTGCATTCATCAAAGGAGCTTTGTTAGTTATTCATTGTGTTTCTTATCGTTCCTTTCCGCCAATCCCAGCGACTGCGCAGCAAGCACAGAGGTACCCGTCAACAGCTGCAGCAGGCTCTGTCAAAGGTTCCTTATCAGGCAGAGCAGGGTGTGCTGGGAGTGACCTGCCAAGTCGCTCATCCCCTCTTCTTCCTTCCTTTGTGCTTAGTGGGAGTCTTTGTCCTTATTCTATGATCTGCTTTTCTCCGTATGGCTTCACAGTGCGAGGCCCACAAACGCACTACAAATATAAAGGATGTTTGAGATCATGAGCTCTTTCTGCCTTCTTTTTGTATGAAATGGATCACTTTCTCTGGTCTTCATACTTGAAGGGTTTTTTTTTTTTTAATTTGTTTCCTAATGCAAACATAATTATTTAAAGATGTCATAAAACTCAAAGAAGCACACCTACAATGGTGGGAGGGAAGCCCAAGAGGGGCTATTGACAAGCTGAGGAAAGGGTCTTCTGACATGGCCGGCAGAGTTGGGCACAGGGGGCTCTTTTTCATTACAACGAACACAGCTTAACTGAGTTCAACATACCCTTCTCCACCCTCTGGGGAAAGGTTTTCTTTCTCGATGGGCACTAGAGATTAATCTGCTTGTAATTTCTCCTGCTTTTCCAACTGCCAGGGGATTTGTGTTGGAGATAATGGCAGTATTAATGCCTAACCTGGGTGTAGAAATTGCCTTAATATAACAGGGATCATGAGGAGCACACCAATAATTGCCCCTGAGTGATAGCCCTTAAAGTAAATGGCAATAGAGGAGCGCCAACATCCAGCCGTCTTTAATGAAGTTTGGGGCTTTTCTGATGAGATTCCAGACACAACAGGCAGGGAATCAAGGCAGCCTCCTGAGTTTTAACCTCTAGCCTGGATTTAATATGGCCTTATTAAAGATCCTGGCTAGGCTCATTCTAGCATGAAATGTAATAAAACAAGGCACAAGCGTGCTGTAATTAAAACAGGCTAGATAGTATTATCAGATGTTTAATAATTAGAGATTTTCACCAGACAGTTCTGCTGGACAAGAAAGAAAACAATGTACTGAAACCAGGGCCTGTTTGAAGATTACTAAACACAGGTGTTAGTTTGTAAAATAAAATTCCCCCAAACAAAACAAAACCCAAACAAAAACACAAACAAAACCTAAAGCAGCATTATAACTTAAAGTACATCAGTATCGCCCAGTGAGATTCCACAAATTACATCTTGAAGGGAATTGAGACACTTAGGGCAAACCCTTTTCACATCCCTTCCCTGTTCTTCACCCACACTGGTACAATGAATTGGGTGTGTGGGGGGGAACAAAATAGTGGAATCAGTTAGGTCTATTGTTAGTCACATACAATGTAAGACCGGGGTACTAGAAAGGAGAAAAAAGAGGAGCTACACTAGGCACAGGGTTGCCAGAACTCAGCAGAGCCTATAAAAGGTGTCAGTGTTAATCTAAACCAAAGCTCCTGAGATTTTATAGTTTTTCAATTTTTTCCATTTATAATTTTGTTAACACACGCTATCTTCATAATTTTGTCATGGTCAACCAATATTCCAGAACTATGTATTCCCTTAGGTTTCTTCATATAGGGAAAAGTTTAGAAGTGCAAAGAGAAGAATGAATATGGTGGTACATCCTATACTCCTAGTACACGGGAGGCTGAGGCAGGATTGTGAGTTGAGGCTGGCCTAGGCAACAGAATGAGTTATAGGCTAGTTTGTCTCAAAACAAACAAGCAAACACTCGGCAGAAATAAAACTGGTGGTCACTCTCATGCTCTCAACGAACAAGAAGCAGGATTCTAGCGTAAGACACGTGCTCCTTCACATCCACTCAAGAAGTCAAAGGGATCAATGTAACATCCTTTTAAACAACGAAGGTAGCCCAAATGACCCTAGATGGTTTTCCTGCTGTCACAAACCTCCATTGCCATGTGGCGCCTGCACTTTTGAATTCGGGAGCCAAGTGAGTCAAGAGTGTCAAGTAAATAAGTAAAGAGTGTCAAGTAGAGTAAATACGGTGGAATGCGGATAGTTTCTTCATTAGTCATATATAAGCTGGTATGGTAGATTATGTCTCTAATCTCGGCACTTGGCAGGTTGAACAAGAAGATTTATAATGGATGAACTTGAAGCCTGCTTGGGCTATATAGAAAGTTCGAGGCCAGCGTGAACCATAGAGGGAGATTAAAAAAAAAAAAAAGGAAAGTCAAAAACCAAAAAACAAAAGGAAGAAAATTCTAATATGTAAATTCTGTTGCAAAAAAAAGTGTTTATAAGTGAAATATATATATATAATGCCACTACACATTTTGAATGCATACCAGCTGTACTTGGGATGTCTGTTTCTGTTCTTATACCTACACCGGGGCTTTCTTAGATACTGCTAACTAACTCATGTTTCCACTGAATGTCATCAAAATGGAAATGGCAAGCCATTCCGTTCATTCAAACTTGAGTTCTTTGGTCTCAAGGAATCGACCAGCACCTGTTCCCTTTCTTTCTTTCTTTCTTTCTTTCTTTCTTTCTTTCTTTCTTTCTTTCTTTCTTTCTTTCTTTCTTTCTTTCTTTCTTTCTTTCTGCAGGCAGAGAGGAAACTCAGAAGGGAGTAATTTTAGTGTCATTCTTCTGTATTTCTGAATTGGCAGTTGTGCTTAGATTGTGGATTCTTGCACCTTCCCTCTAATGGCAGGCTTCTCTCTGGCTGAACGATCGGGGATTCTCTGAGCTGTGCTGTCTGACTTGGGCTCATCCAAGGTTGTCTAGACACAGACTGATTTGCTGTTCTTGGTGACCATGGCTGCAGATACGTCAAATTGACAACAGAGAAGTAGCTTGCGGAAGTACCTGAGTTCTGTTCTTAAGACATTCTTGAGGTTACAGATCCTCCCTTCATAATTAGAAGTTTTTCTTCTTGTCTTCTGCTCCCTGAGCCACGGTGATGCTCAGGTCAGCCACAGGGAGTTTCAAAGGACAACTTACAGGAGTCAGTTATGACTTTCATCATTTGGACCCCAGGGGTTTGGTGGCAAGCGCCCTTAACCTCCTGAGCCATCTCACCCGCCCTCAAGTGTCTCTTGATGATAAGTTTGATGACAAGAAGAAACAAAATTAACTTTGACACCAAATGGGTTACATTATCTACAATGTCTGTTTAGACTTTTGTCTGAATTACCAAACAAGTCATGAGCAGCATATGATTCTTCTCTGAATGGCTCTCCACACCTTTTGTGTACACTGAAACCTAAAAAGTACCATGGGTTCCTGTTGTATTATTAGTGATTAAGTCCTTTATATTCACAATAAATAAGCTGTTGAATGCGGTATCGCAAAAGAAAAAGTGATTCCAATGTTCTTCTGTCAAAGAGATCACAGTGTTAGAGCCAACAGCCTGCACAGCTGTCCCTGAACAAAACATCAGCACTTTGGGCAGATTGACAAGAAAAAGCACAGCCTTAGGGGAACTCGAGAAAGAGTTCTTGGGAAAGTGGGTGTTTCAGAGAGAGAGGCCTAAAATGAACTAAGTTCAAAATCATGCACTTTGCCAGTTTGGCATTTGACAGAAAATGAAAGCATGGTTTGAGAAACAGGTATCTTTGGTTACAGCACTCACAGAAAATGCCAATCATACCTGTTTTGTGATTTCACGGACAACTGTGAGTTACTGACGATGGTGTAAGGAGGGAATGACTTGCTTGGATATTCCTTAGGAACACCTAATTTCCAGGAAGTTTTCTGTTCCTGTCATCGGGAGAGCAATCTCAGAAGTCATACATTTCACTCCCTCATCTTGACCTTGAGGAAGCTGTCATCTGTCTAGACTCTGGCAGAAGACAGACCTTAAATACTTGTATATAGAGACGACTGTCCTAGCCAAAACCAATGTCCCTGACGAGTTACTATTATTCTTCATTTTCTTATAGGGTGAGTTTCTGGAAAGTTGGTCAGAATTACTGATTCATAATTGTATTCATCTCTTTTAATGACCTGTTATCTTTATAGCAATGAAGCGTGCCTTCCTACAATTTACATTTCTCCTCTTGCTTTGTCAACATCAGTAGTTGCCCATATTTTGTTTTTTATTCGGAGGCCAGGATCCAGGCTGGGCACACTTGGGTCACTGCATACTCAGGGCAGTCTGAACTGCTCCGAAGGGATGACCAAGTGGTGACCTGCTCTGCACCTGGACAGCTTCATCTGTTTGACTCAGGTAGAGATTAGCAGCATCTTGTGACTAATGATCAATGACTTCTAAGCCATGTCAATACCTTTTTATAGTTAAAGGATAATGGAAACTTAATGAAGGCGCCCTGGTACATTAACTTCCTATGAGAAATATACATAAGAAATGCGTGCTCAGCAGCTGAGCGACTCCGTCTGAGTTTTATGGGCATTCCTGACTTAACAATTCAGTTCTGCAAACACTGACTATCTATTTTGTTAAAAGCCCTGTGTTAAGCACCTCTGTGAAATACACAAATTATATATGTATATATATATATGTATATATATTTTCCTAAAGGAGCATTTAATACAGTTACTAATTTACTTGTTCTTAGTATCAAATATGTAGGGAAAAAAAAGTGAGTCCAAAAGGGCTACTTCACCACCAGCTGGGATAAAAGGCGGTCTGCACACTCAGATGAGCTGAATGCAGTTAGTGCTGTGTCCCTTAAACTCATGGAAGCTAGCTCAACATGAGGCTGATTTTGAATACGAACATAATTGCAAAACACTGTTCTAGGGGGGTGGGGGCTGCGATGAGGGAGGTCATCCGGTAGAGCAGAGAGCCTGTCACACTTTCTATTAGAATGCAGAATACCTGTGAAAAGCGGAGCAAAAGAGGGCCAGACAGCAGTATGGATTTTTGAAAGACACTCCATTCATTCTCTTTAGAGATCCGAGAAAACGACACAAAGCGGGTGGCGTTTTAATTGTGTCCGAAAATAGGAGTTCCAAGGCAGGGACGAAGGGACCAACTACAGTAATCACAATCCTAATTTTCAGAAAAGGTTGCTATGTGGGTAAAAATCTGGCTAGCACATGTGAATATCGCATTAGGGAGTCGCCTGCGGCAGTCAGTTGGCAGGAAGTGATCCTGGAGTGCTACACCACGGCTGTCCCGTGTCGTGGATGGCGTAGGTGGACACACTGACTCTACAGTCCTGATCAGACAACTGCGCTCTTTTAAACAGCTAAGATCTAACAAAGCACTCCGCTTCCCACGGGGAAGCTCTGGAGAACAGCGCTGCAGAAGAGAGCTCCAGAGGTCTGAGCGCCCCCATCCATGTGAAGGATTCAAATGGGCCGCTTGAAATTCCAGTGTGTCTGCATGTCCACTATGCTGTCCCTTAGCCAAGACCATGGAGATGGCTATTCTCTTGATGAGCAACGCATCTCCCTGAACGGACTCCATGTTACATGTGTTGGTTATATGGCACAACGCTGCTGTGTTCTCTCCCTTTTCCTCATCAAGTAATGGTATACCTGTGATAAATCAATCTCTCTCTTAACACATAGTAAATGTATGTATACACTGTATATATTACCTACAAATTATATATGCATATATAGTTAGTGGCTGTAAGTACTTTTTTGAAAGAAAATCATGTTTAAGTGCTCTATCTGCATGTACACCTGCATGCCAGAAGAGGGCATCAGATCCTAGTATAAATGGTTGTGAGCCATCCTGTGGTTGCTGGGAATTGAACTCAGGAGCTCTGGATGAGCAGACAGTGCTCTTAACCACTGAGCCATCTCTCTCTGCCCTGTTCAGTACTTTTATGAGATTATTAGTGACATTTTATTTGTTTGATATTCTAAAACTTCTATGACACAACAACATATGTAAAATTTTAAACTCAGAGGCCAGAGAGGTGGCTCAGTGATTAAGGGCTCTAATGGCTCCTTCAGAGGGTTCAACTTTCAGCACCCAAATAATGTCTCACAACCATCTGTACCTGGTTTCAGGAGATTATGGACTCTATTTTCTGGCCTCCATGGGCACTGCAAACATGTACTGGGCAAAAATACATGTGGGCAAGCCACTCAGAAAAACTAGACCTAAAGAATAAATTGTACTGACAAAGTTGTAAGTTCTGTAGATAGTCATCGATGCATTGTTTCTGTAGGTGGGTGGGTTTATAAGACCAGTGTAGGGAGCTTGCCTGCTCTAATATTTTTTTCTAAGCATAAGATACAAATGAAGTGATCTTAACTCTAGATCAGTGGTTCTCAACTTTCCTAATGCTGTGACCTTTTTAATACAGTTCCTATGTTGCGGTGACCCCCAACCATAAAATTATTATTATTTTTTTGCTATTTCATAACTGTAAGTTTGTTACTGTTATGAATAATAATGAAAATATATGTGTTTTCCCATGGTCTTAAGTGACCCCTTTGGGGTCACAACCCACAGATTGAGAACCATCTTTTGAGATGGTTTTGCCAGAGTTGAACAAGAATCAAACATTTGGTTTAAGAACTTATTTTCTATTGAGCTTCACTTCCAGTACATGAAAACAGTGTATTAGGAAGCTTGGAAGCAGCTGAGCCTGTTTGTTTCCATCTCTGGGAAATTCTAACATGGAAAGCATATTTGATTCACAGCGCTGCAGACACTAGCAAGTGGGTCATTTCCTCGTTCCTAATTCCAACTTAGATATTTGAAAATCAGGGTATTTACTGAATCCCTGAATAAGTTCTTGTCAAGACTGCAACTAATTTATAAACAACACCAAAAAAGTCATCAGTAAAAACATGTGCAAAACAGGCTATGTTTATGGTCTTCTGACAGAAAATGTATAAATAAGGAAAATTTACTACTCATTCACCAGAGCCTAATGAAGCACAGCTAAGATCTCACACATTCCATCCGTCAGGCTGAGAGCACCCTCAATTTCTCAATTTCATGCACAATAGAAGTGTTTAAGTTACTTCTTCTGGAACCAAGGCCATTTTTTCCTTCCCTTCAGTCAAAACAGCAAAACTGTGATTGTTCCAGAAGTTTCCATTTTTCTTAACTTAATGTTAATTTAATGGGTAATTTTCCCCCAACATCTCTAAATGTAGGTGGTGCAGAGCTATAACCCCCCCCCAATCAATCTATTTCATGAATTGTAGTGTGTGAACTACAGTTAATTGATGTTTGTTGCAAGGCTAAATGATTTGTGGTGTCTAATAAGCATTCAGAATTCAGTCTTGTTCATAGCAGCTTTCTGGAATAGCAGAATTCTGTGGTGCAGAAGCCTATGCATGGAGGCTATTGAAAACCCTACATATAGCTAACCATAGAATATGACCCAGCTATAGTCAGGACGAAGCACCAAGCAGCAGAAATCCCTCAATGGATAAGACTGGTAATGGCAAGCTGAAAGGTTGCCGTGTGTGAGAAGGCTGAAATACATCCCAGATTTTAGACCAAGGCATGCTTCCAATTTCTGAATGTTCATTTCTATTTCTGAAAGCTGCATCACTCTGGTCGCCAAAAGAGGCATATGGAGTTTCAACGACTCTCTACGTTGCACATTTCTAACTTATGTGTGAAAAGGCATTAAAAAAAAAGATTGCATCAGTTTGGAAGCTTGGATTATATGTTCAATTATATGTTCAGCTCCTTCACAGCTTCCTTCCCAATTCTCTCCCTGCCCCCATTCTCATTTTTCTTGCTTGGAGACGGGGGCTTTCTGTGAACCTCATATTCCTTAGCATCCTTAGGAGAACGTCTTTGAGGGTACCCCAGATAGACAGAACCTGGTTTATCTTCTGCATTGTCCAGATTGCCCCAGACAGCTATGCTTTGTATCTTGAAGCTCCTTATGTAATTTGAAAGAAAACAAAAACAAGACAGTTCTATTCCTAAAAGCTAGGGTGAAAACCATCTGCTCTTCCTTGCTAACAGAGTTCATTGATGAGTGTGTGCATGTGTACATGCAAGTAAGCATGTACATGTGTGTTCATGCATGTGGAGGCCAAAGGTCAGTGCTGGGTATATTCTTCAGTTGTTCTTTTTTTTTTTGAGGAAAAGTCTCTCACTGAATCTGTAGCTCACTGATTCAACTAGACTGGTTGGCCAATGACCTTGGAGGGATCTCCTTCCCCACATCCCCATGCCTAGGTTTCATGTGGGTAGTAGCGATCTGAACTCAGATCCTCACGCTTGTGCAATAGACACTTTTCTGACTGAGCTGTCTCTTGATCCTTAATCTGTTGTTACTCTTATGGAATATCTGATACTGGTTAATTTATAAAGAGATTCATTTATCTTATGGCGAATCCCTCTGTTCTAAACCTCCCCTTGGGTACATCAGAACCATCCAGGTGCAGAAGACCCTCAGCAGTCACAGTGGCCTTGCCTTTTAATAACACAGCACCATGAGAAGTCCTTCTCTCTGCTAGACCCTTATGAAATCACCTTTGAGAGTGGCCTAGGACATGATGCATTCTATCAGGCCTCCTAAGGTTCCTCAACATGTCCACGCTGGAAACCAAGTTTCTAACCACAGTTCTTCCAAGTACATCATCAGGCTTTTCACTTTAGAGAACAGAAAACCCAGGGTCTTTAAGCTGCCCCACACGCTGCTGCTGGATGTCCAAGGATGCTGGGCTGCACGGTGTCTCCTGCTTCCCTGTGCCCCCCTCAGTCACCATTCTCCCCCCGTTCCAGTTAGCAGTTAATTTCTTTTTGTCCCATAGTATAATGACATACCCTGAAGATGTTCTGCTCCCCATAGAGCCTTGTTTGTGACTCGATACCCAATGCCTATCACCATTTTTTTGCACCTAAAAATATTCCATAAATGTGTGTGTGTGTGGGTGTCTAACTGGATGGTCACCCCCACACACTGTATAGATTTATTTCTCAGGTTACCAAAAATCTACTAATGCTTTTAAATTATTTATAAGAGCTGCATTTGAAACTCAGAAATGAAATTATTTTATCTTCATTTAAAACAAATACAATGTAAGTCAGGGTGCTAGGAAAATCAAAATAAGAATGGATCTTGTGTCCCTAGAAATTAGTTATAAATAAATGACTCAAATGGATAGAGAAACTCAACCCATTTGGCAAAAAGGGGAAGGAGAGAAAGTGTTATCCATCACTTTGTGGCTTGAGCATTTCTCCATTACAAAGTGGGGAAAATTTAAGTGTCTATTTAAGTATCTACTGGAAGGGCTCAAATGAAATCATCCTTACAACCTGGGAAATGGTGCATGTTTTCACTGCACTCTCATCACACCAGAAGTGGAAGGCGTTAGGGGAAAATGCAGTCCCTACTTGCTAGATCATTTTCTGAGAAGTCATGTTTTGAGCTTGCACAACTTGCGTATTGTACATCCATGAATGAGGACAGCATGGCCAGCTGCACACACTTCAGGATGGATTCAGATTAGTGGATCTCCGCACTCTCTGGATGGTCAGCCTTTTCTCTGGGAGTGGGCATGGCCCCATGGGAACAATAAAAATTAAAAGAGAAGAAAACAACCTCTTCACATGGGAATAATTAGACATGGATCCAAAAAGGCCATGACTGAACTGTATCAGTTCAGTCAGATCCAAAGGGCTTCACATAGATAAATGCTCATCTGCATCTAAAGGAAATGACTCCTCTATGCTTGCCTCTGTTGGGCACTAGTGCCACCCTTTCCCTATACAATGTCCAGCTTAGCCTTTTCATTTGACTTTTGCGTTCAGCCTGTTAAAAAGTAATAATTATTAATCCTCTGTTTGTTCTCCCTCTCTCTGCAATGTCTTACTCACTCATTTGACATTTATTCCTTAATACCCAGACGACAGGGACACTTCTAGGCCTAGTGTCTTCACTGATATCTTTTGTTACTTTGTTAATATGGAGAGATTCACAGGATTGATTCACTTCCTAGCTGGAGAGTTAGGGTTAACTGGCCTGTCTACCCTCAGTTGGTCTCAGTCTTTATAAAACAGGGACGTGCCCCCCTTGCCCCTCCTAGATGACAACATCTGGGGGATGCAGCTCTAGTGAAAAAGACCAAACAGCATTCTGCAATAGCTAAAGACATGATCTTTCCTTTACAAACTTTTAAGATGTCCTGGATAAAAATGAAGGCAGCTGGTCTAGGGAAGAGAATAATTAATTCCAATCTGGGTGACAGCCTTAGGCTTTTGGGGAGGAGGACTGTCTGGGCAGTTGTGACTGACATGGTTCTGCAGGCATTGACAACCTGATGCTGAAGGCTCTGTGGCAAAGATGCTAGAAAAGCAAGATGGAGTCAGGTCAGTGGGGCAGAAAGAACTTGAAGTGTACAAAGTGGAAACAAGGAGAAGGGGTAAAGCTGTGAAGCATGTCTTCAATAAACCAGAGGGCCGAAGGAAAGGAAAGGTGCGGAAGGGAGATAAGTCAAGGAAATGCCGGAGGAGAGAAAAATCCAGGTTTTGGCAACTTGCCTAGAGCAGTGGGGTGGGAGAGGTGAGGGATGCAGGTGAGGAAAAAAGTGGTCCCCTTGTTAGGGCTGCTGTGCAAAACCATACTTACTTTTACCAAAGAAGATAGGGCTTCATATGGACTCATGAGTCCAAAATACACACACCTTGGTACAAATGCTGAATGCATTTGAAACAACGCTAATCAATGAAAGTATCTTGGAGGGAAAATACACTGAGAGTCTTGAAGAGATGGCAGTTCATGAAGACTTTCCAGGTTGCTGTGTCTGACTGATGGGCAGACCCTGATGCCATAGAGGTGCTTAAAGCAGACAACACACATGGCTACCCCGGCCCTGCTCTTAGAATGTTATTGCCAGTCTACTGTTTTAATTGGTTTTGCTGAGGCAGTTGAAAGGGGATACGACTTTCTTACAATGACCGGAAAAGGTGGTGGCTGTTTTTCTGAGGCCTGGAGACACAGTGATCTCCTATATAAATTTTATGAAGCCGTGGTTTGTGTCCTGCTGGCAATAGGACTCAGATCTCTGGCTTTTGTAGTCTCTAAGTTATAAAGTGATAAGACTGTCTGTTCTGTGGAACTCTGTGCCCAGATTGTTTCTTTTGCTGTTGTTGTTGTTTTTGTTTCTTATTATTATCATTTATTACAATTTATTCAATTTGTATCCTGGCTGTTGCGCCCTCCCTCATCTCTTCCCAATTCCACTCTCCCTCCCTCTTTCACCCTCATGCCCCTCCCCCAGTCCACTGGTAGGGGAGGTTCTCCTCCCTTTCTATCTGACTCTAGGCTATCAGGACTGATTGCATAGTGTTCTGTGGACTGACAAGGATGCACGCCACCAGGGGCAGGTGTTCAGAGAGCCAGCCACCGAATTCCTGCCAGAGAAAGCCCCTGCTCCCCTTACAAGGGAACCCACTTGGAAACTGAGTCTATGGGCTACATCTGAGCTGGAGTTTTAGGTCTTCTCCATGCATTGTCCTTGGTTGGGTTATCATTCTCTTCAGGGCCCCCAGGGCTCAGTTATTTATTTATTTACTTATTTATTTAATTTTTATTTTTTATTTTTTGGCTCTGTTGGTCTCCTTTTGGAGCTCCTGTCCCCTCCAGGTCTTTCTATCTTCTCCTTCTTTCATAAAATTCCATGCATTCTGCCTAAAGTTTAGTTATGGGTCTCAGCCTATGCTTTGATACCTCAATCAGTAGAGTCTTTCAGAGGCTCCCTGTGGTAGGCTCCTGTCCTTTTCCCTGTCTTTTCCTGCTTCCGATCTCTATCACATATCCAGATTATTTCCTGTTATCCAATTATTATATTATAATAATAATATATCATATATAATTATTATATTATAATAATAATTATAACATTATCTAATATTATATCCTGTTAGCTAAACAAGTTCTTCTAGGGTCTTAAACTCCTTTTATTTTTGTGGAATAATTTTTTAACGCTTGTTTTTGAGATTTACATTTTATTTGTCTATAAATACGGATTTCATACTTTTTGAAATTTTAGTCCAATCCACTACCAAAATGTCACAGAGATAATTTTAAATGCTATGAGAGAATGAAAAACCGTGTAATAGACTTGAAGGCTTGAACACATTATTTTGACAGTACTGAGTATAACTCCTTTAGAATATGCAGATCTGTGTGGCTCACTGTGACACCGTTAGCCACACGTGGCTATGGCAATTTAAATTGGGTAGAATTAACCAGATCGTAAATTCTGGTCCTCGGGTCCACAGGCAACACTGCAGTTGCCGAGTAGTCCTTTGTGGCTGGTACCTTATTGAACCACACAGATAGGGACTGTGTGTCTGACTGCAGAAAGAAGTAGGTACAGTGCTGGTTAACGCCATTATTCCACAGGAGTGAAGCGCTTCGCCTCGAGCCTGACTGTTTTTATTTTTCTCACAGCCAGTCCAAGTGTCTGTATGGCAGAGGATCATTAATATTGCTGAAAATGTGGACCAGTCAGGCTAAGGCAATCTGACAGCTGTTCGCAGATACACCCAATGGTCAAAGCCCAACAATAGCTTCTGTCATCCTGGTGACCAAGGTCAATAGGGTAGAATGTTTCCTGCCCCCAGCCCCAAGAGGCCATATTATCCATTGCATTAAAATTATTCCATAAGTCCCTCAGCAGCCAAATTCCCTCAAGGGAATTCACTCCAATCTATTTCATATTATTTGTGTGAGTTTATTTCTGCTTGAAATTTATAAACAGCAACCATACACACACACACACACACACACACACATACTTTAAAGCATGTGACTCTATCATTCTCCAAAGAAAGCAGTCCTTGCTGTTCCTTTCATGAAAACACAAGGACCTTGTGGGGAAAAGAGGGGCAGAGGACAAAGCCTGTAGCTGCTGTTACTACTGTTCAGAATTCACTGTCCTCATAACACATCCAATAACATGATTAAACAAATGCTTTTGAGCATTTCAAAAAGCGCTTGCTGTTCGACAATTTGTTGAACCCAAAGATAATATTCTACAGATCCAAGAAAAACCTGGGAAGGTGAGGCCTTCCAAAATCACTATGCTCTTGGCTTCAGTTTACAATAATGGTCAATTCAATTATAAGCTATCACAGAGCATAAAGTGAACCCTTTTGATAGCGCTCAGAAAAATAAAATAAAATAAAACCTCTAAGATGGAAGGCACCTGAGCTTGCTGATTCTATTCCTGGGACTTCAGCAAAATATCTCCTGACTATAAACAATGGTGGGGCTGTTAAATTCATCTCACAAAGATCAAACATTCCAGGGACCTGACTTTTAAAACTAAATAAACTGATGTCCCTCTGAGTTGGAGACTGTTTGGTAAACCTGGCTAATTAAAGCACTTAACAAATGGGGAGCCCACACTCTAAATCTCTTGTTGGTACTAGAAAACTCTCATTTGCTCTTTCAGAGGGATAATCAATTGAAGGACACATTCTTCTTTTCTTTCTTCTTTCCCATCAATTTTAATGGGTACAGGACATCAGTCACACAAAACGTAATGGGACAAGAAGATGGATGAGTACATCTGAAGCCACTAGTCACAGGATAGAAACATCCTGACGAGGTGATTGTGGCCGTGCAGGGTTCAACAATATGGCCTGGACATATTTAGTGAGTGTGACTGTGGGCTGCATGAGGTGGGATTAGCCCTCGTTCTCTGTACGCAATTCATCACGTCTCCACAGGCCACGCTTTCAAAGTCACATTCTCCAAACCTACTCTGGTGATTTCATAAAAGGATTTAAACTAACCACCAAAATGGATAAAAAGGAGAAGGCTGTGCTAACCTTAAGGAGAAAAACCTCCTGTAAATTTACTGAAATCTTTTTGGAAGGAACATTTCATTACGACCTAGAAATCGGGCCCCACATTACGAGTTGAACTGGTGTAGCCTGGAGACACTGAGGGCTGAGATCTCCTGCTCAGGACTAAGTACTCTCTCCCCAGGGCTGGGCACTGGCTGTTGTCCCTGGCATCTCTGTGTTCAGCTGGAGGGAGCCACATGGCTCAGAGATGCAGCCACTGAGCGGGACAAACACATGAGAAGACAGTCGAGGGAGGCCTGCAGAGGCCTGGCTGCTCTCCCTTGCTGCAGACAGCTGTAAGGCCAGCAGCAACCCAGCCTCAGCTCCAGCCTCATTCTCTACCCAGGAGGCTCTCCGTTTAGACTGACCCCAGTTCTATGATATCCTCTCCCCTTTCCCTGCCTGCTATTGTTACTGACATTACATGTGCTATATTGTTACTGTACTGGACTTGCACAGATGACATGATTATTTTACTTACATTTAGAAATTAAATTCTATTATGTATAATGTTTTAAGAAAGGAGTTTGAGTCCAGTAGGACTTAACTAAAGATACCAACACATTCCAGGCAGGCCTCATTTGCTCACAATGCTGGGTCCTTTCAGAGGACCTAAGGCAACACTGGGGTGATAGGATCACTTACTGGCTACTGTTTATGACTACTGAGACAATGTTACTGATATAGAAAGAGATGTTTCTTAAGGTCCTATCAGCCGTCTCCCTCTTGCTTGTGCACTTTCTAAAAGCACTGATTTGTTAACAGGACATTAAAAACTAAACCTTTATGGAGCACATCAACAGATGAGCCCTGCATCTACAAATTACTAAGTATTTTCCCCTCTTTTAGAATTTTCTGTGATCTCTGAAACATAGATTGTTCTGGCCAGGATGCTGCAAGTACTTCAAAAGCTGTCAGAGCAAAGCAAACTTCAAAGGGAGGAGGTAGATTTGAAATTATTATTTTTTTGGATGTGGCGGAAAAATGACAAGTGGGTATTTGTGGTGGGAGAAGAATGGGCACCCCTGGGATCAGCTGTTAGCACACCAATGGTGGCATCACTTACATGCCCAAAGAGACGGTACAGACAGCGTGCGTGTCTCAGGAGAGAATCTGTGCTTCGCTGAGATTATTACATGAGTGTGGTCACCTTAGTAGTGGCAAGCAAGATGTGTGTGCACCTACTTCCTTCAGATTCCCTTCCTGTTGCTCCCACACCATTTCTAATATCTCAAGTCCCTTCTGGCAGAGCAGGACCGGGTGGCCTTGCTGTCCAGGGACTGCAGAGCGTGGGAAGGCCATTTAGTATCAAGGTGCCTTTTAACTTAATTTTGACAACTTTTGAACAGGTTGCACCCAAACTGAATACAGAACCCCAGGCAAGGATATCCATTCTCTGCCAACCACTCTTAGCTACGCTTACTGATATGCTCTTGTGCACGGAGCACCATGTGAAGAAATCTATAACATTTATACATTTCTGGAGGGCACCAGTACCGGCTAGCGTGGGACTGCAGGACACGGCGAACCACCCAGTTAGTCTTTGCCAGTTGAAGAGGAGATTATTTTCTCTCTCTCTCTCTCTCTCTCTCTCTCTCTCTCTCTCTCTCTCTGTGTGTGTGTGTGTGTGTGTTTTACTCCAAAATTCACATATGAAATTATTAAACAGAAATAGCGTTCTGACCTACTTTTCAATCATATCAACTAACTGTATTCAATACAATATGATGCAATGCTGAATAAAACTCAAAAATTTTTAACTCAAGTTTTATAAAGTTTATGAAGTTTGGATAATTGTACTCTCAAACAGGGACATTACCTTTATGTGTAATTCCTCAAATTGTTTGCATTAATAAAATAGTAAAAGCACCACGCTTCCTCCCACCCTCCTTCTGATTTTCCAGGGAGCAAGGTAAGCTCCTTGTTTGACAAAGCAAATATGCTTCGTATTACATTAGCAATTAGATCAGAGTTAATTTTCATGGGATAGGAAAGCTAGCCTTGGATTTAAAACACAAACTTCTATCCTTTCTGAAACTCCTATCTGTGGGCCATGAGTCCATGTCCTTAAAAACTTGGCTGATGTCTGCTATTCAGGGTAGATTATCCATACTCTCACTATATCCCTCATAGCTTGAAAAATATCCTGGCTCTTAAAATCATAGCTAAAATGAGTAAAAGAATACAGTTTGCTGTTCTTGGGGAAAAATGAATTTTTAAATGACTTTTTACTTATATCTTAAATATTTAAAAATAATTTTCATGGACTACTCTTTGTTTGTGTATGTTCTTAATTAACATATTGGCAATGAAGAAATTTTCGTTTTAGTGCCAAAGTAACTATGAAACCCAAAGGCATCGTCATTAAGGGAAACGCAGGCAGTTTACAACTTACTTTACATCATCACTTTAAATTCTTGTTCACCTAAACATGAGCATGTGTAAGAATATATAGTTCAACAATTCAGGCTTATTTTACTATTTCTTCAATGGTTATAAATCATTTAAAATAAAACAAACTCATTAAACTACTCTTACACCGAATATCTTATTCCATTTTACAGCCTAGGAGGAAGCAAAAAAAAAAAAAATTACAATAGATGCTAAATCAATAACGGATTCATTTAATCACACAAGGATTAATATTCTTTACATTATACAAAATAAAACATGTCCTGTGTTTTTTAGGTACTCAGTTTAAATATTTACCTATACCACAGCAAATATTCACTCAAACACACCCGAGGACTTGGTTTCTTTTTGTTCTACCGAACAACCTGTGCTGCCCCACTCTACACCTCATTGTGCAAACTCTGTTACTAGAACCGTCTGGACACAGGCGGGCAAGGCCTCCTCACATTTGATTTCTCGGTCACCATCACCACACCATTCTGCTGACACCGGTTAGTCATAGACTCAAGGAAACACCGGTTCGAGTACCGGGTTTGACTCTGCGGATGCAGAGCTGGGAGACAGTCCTTGGTCTGCAGAGAGCTGGAGGCCACTGCAAATAATGTGCATACAAAGTGCACATTTAACACTTCCTGGAGGAGAAATAGTAAGTACTACATAGTTTGAAAAGAGAAAAATAAGTGTACTCAATTCAAGTACTCCGGGAAGGTTACCTGGGGAAATGATCCCAGACTCACACCCTGGGGTGTTCTAGAACACAGCTGAAGAGGACTGGGGACACATCTCTTCCTAGAGCAGTGGCTTTGAGCCTTCCTAACACTGCAGCCCTTCAACACAGTGACCCCCAGCCATAAAACTATTTTTGTTGCTGCTTCCTAACTGTCATCTTGGCACTGTTATGAATTAAAATGTAAATATCTGTATGCAGGATATCTGATATGCAACCCCTGTGAAAGAGCCCTTCCAATTTCTGCATGGGTCACAACACGCAGGATGAGAAATACTCTTTTAGACGAAGCCTAGACAGATGTCTGCTCCTGCTTAGACACTGTGTGATAATGGTGACACTGTCACACTGCAACAGATCTAAGTGCAAAGATATCTGGCTGTGTTGCAAATTGTGGAGCATTGCTGAGACGAGCTTGTTCCGTGTTGGGTCGGAGAAGATTTCGTGGAGTAAATCTGGAAGAGAGTCACAAGAACTAAGGGTTTATTATTTATTTATGTATTTGTTTGTTTGTTTTAAATGGGTTTAGACATAGTAGGCAAAAGGGATTTTTGTGTTGAGTGACCAGAAGATCCGAAAGTTTGTTTATAGACAGGGATTTACAGTTGGGTTTGGCTAACATGTTGGCTGTAAGGCAAGAATGAAGAAAGTCAAGGTTGACAAGAGAAGGATGTGTATGCCAGATGCGGATTGTAGGAAGGCAGGAAGGACAGTCAATCTTTTATATTAATAATATTTCATAGAAAAAAGGATTTGAATTAAATGAGTTAAAGAAATGGTGAAGTAGGTAATGAAAAGTGTGTATTTTCTCTCCATATACCAGAAGGAGATCTAGTGTGGATGATTGGAATGAAAAGGTTAGTGTCTCTTATTCTCTTTCTTCCCTGACCTTCTCTCTTTCATACCATGTCACATCATATCATTCTTTTTGTTTGTTTGTGACAGGGTCTTGCTGTATCATGCTCAAACTGGCATCAGACTCATACTCTCAGCCTCTCAAGTGTTGGGTTATAGAATCACAGCACCACACTGGATTCTTTCCTTTTTTTTCTTCCTCCATCAGATATTTATCAAATGCTCATTGTGTGCCAGATGCTCAATAGTTGTGGATCAACTGAAAGGAAATGGGGCAAGTGGTTTTTGTAATAATTTTTACACGGACCTTACCATTAGATAAACCTTCATTTGAAATTCAAGGTGTCCCCCTTGCTAGCAATATGAATTTGTCTTGTGATTACTCTGTTTCTATTTTCTCACCTGAAGATGGGTACAGTGCTAGTTATCCCCCAAGGTCATTGTTAGATTGAGATTAAAATGAGATTAGAACTACAAGAGCTAGTATCTCTGGCATCCCAGGATTCTGGTATGCCCTTTAAATATATCATCTCACTTAATCCTCAACAAAACCCTTCAAGGCTGATGTTAAGCCATTAAATAATGGCTAATAAAGTTATTAAATCACAGGGGCATTTGACATTTGGCAATACACCGGAGAAGACAATTTAGAAGAACAGTTTCTGGGGTCACACTTGCACAGAAGTAGGCATGTTAAAACATTCGAAACATGAATCACTAACGAAGTACAGAGCACCCTTGAAGAAGGAATGACGCTTCATACTTCTACAAGCCAGTGTCAAGTGCGCAATGCTTGCACCTGTTCTATGACCTAACTTGCTTGTCTCTGGTTGCATCTTCCAGGTGCGCAGTGCCCGGTGATCACAGTGCCAAGGCCATTTATTTTGCCTGGCCAGGCTGCCAGCACTAACCCTATTTCATACTTCACTTTAGTCAAGCTCTTCCCATTTTTCACAAGATATGCCCTACAAGTCATTGTCCTGTGACTGTTTTTAAGGTTCATCCAAGGATCCAAATGCCTTCAACTGAAGGGACTTATAGGCAGAACAGAAATGTTACCTTGACTTTGGCTGATAATGAAGACCGTCCTGTTATGATCCCATAGTAATCATTGCCGTGCAGCTCCTTAAAGTTCCTTAGGCTGTTGGTCCCATGTAGAAATGCCCTTTCATAGCTTACCACACATGTGCCAGACTGTCTTGTAATTGCATCATGAAGATACACTTGTTGAAGACTGCCTTTTAATGTTTCTTTTGTGATCTCCATTGCTGTGTTAGAATATTGAATGCGATGCAAGTGTGGCATAATTGCTTAGGATTATTCAAGACCCTCAAACTTTCTTTACTTAAAAACATAACATGAACACTGATTACAATGATGGTCTTTCATTTATGATTTATCAAACTGCTGTTTCAGAAATTCCTCTTTGTTTACATACCTTGAAAGCATCATTTCGTTAAGTAAGAGACTTGGGAGTGAGTGGTTAGTTCAGAAAAGTATCTAATTTCTATTGAGATGAGAGCAAATTAAAAAGCAAATGCTACAGTTTTTCTATAAAGCTACATAAGCCAAGAAAGAGACCGGGCTTTACATGGACCCGAAGAAACTTAATAAAGCAAGATTTACAGGGTGTTACAGGAGGACACAAATTAACAATTAAATTTATATGTAGAAACACAGGAGCACAAAGGGAAGTGGGGCCACTACTGTTTAAGCTTTTTATCGAAGAAACAATGAACTCTTTGTAATAAACCTTTAAAGCTGGCATTCCACATTGAGAGAGAAAGAATTGAGAAACAAGAAATGACCATGGTTTGAAGAAGAAGATGGGACAGGTTAGTACTTAGGAAACACAATGGCATTACAAGAATTGGAAATGTGAAGACAGAACTACCAGCTGGTGGTACCTCACCCATGAGTTACAAGAAAGAGACATTTGTTAAGAATGATGCCAAAACTTCTGAAGATGCATGCCCTGTGATGGGTAAAGGAAGTTGTTGTCTAAAGATTGACTGAGGGCGAAGAGGCTGCTATGGCTCCCATCCTCAGCCATGAATCCTGAACATTTCCAGAGCACAGATCAATCACAGAACCACAACCCAGGGCCTCTACTTGATTGCCTAGTGATTTAATTCTGGTGCCTTCCTTCATCATTTAGTAAGACTGATTGAGCACCCAATTAAATGACTTGTGAAGATCCAATATGTGAGAATCTACTTATATAAAATGAATGTACTGAACGCTGATTGCTGTAGAAGGATTTTTCACTATCAATTAATCTTTATACTTAATTACTTAACTCTTATAAAGTTAAGAAACTACTATTTGCTAAAGATATGCAATCATTTGTTACTAGTTAACATGACTGGAAATGAATAATAATTGTACATATGTTAAGTAATTATGTAAATCACATATTTTTTAGAAATATTTTCAATAATAATTAAAATTAAATTTTTTTTCTAATTAAATTATCTTACTCACCCAAACAGTCCAGACAATTTGAAAAGTACAATATTTTGGCATCCCTACGAGTTCTGTTTTCAGCAACATGTCTTTCCTGTGCATTACCCAACAAGGAAAATGTTTTCTTTTAAATGGCTATGTAATTAGAGATGGCTGACCTCCAATGTCTAGATCAATTAAATAAGTGGCAGGAATTTAAAGTAATGATATACATGTTAGTGAAATGTGATATTTTGATCTTTCCAGTGGGGAAAGACACTTTGCTTACCAAACTTATGTAAATTAAGTAGAATCATTGGAATATTTATTTATATTTTTTGCATTTATTTGTGTGTGTGTGTGTGTGTGTGCATATGTGTCAGCCATGGTGTGTGTGTGTGGAGGTAAGAGGACAACCTTGGCTCAGTTAACTCTACCACATGGGTTGCAGTAGCCAAATGCAGGTCATCAGGACTGGCAACAGGCACCTTTAATGGTTTATCTATCTTGTTGACTTCCAAATTATTCTTTATAAAAAGTCTTTTACAAAACTGACATTGAAGGTTTCCTTGAATGTCTTGGATTGTAGAGAGTCTAGAAAAAGGATCTAAGATACATTTTATGGTGCAGAGGATTGAACCCAGGGTTGTGGACATGGCACTCAGGCATCTTGCCTCTGAGCTACTCAGGTCAGTGTCTATGCTGCGTATCGAACTCAGCACTACCTGAACATGATGGCTCATGACCCTAATTTTAAAAGAAAGGCAAAGATAACTTTCAATTTTAATGATCGCAATTTTTAGGTAATTTTTCAACCAAATGAGGAAAGCTACAGGCAGATGTTACCAGTAACCCCATCTCTCATAATCTGTCATATCTGAACTTCCGGGATGTACAGCCAGCCTAGCTACCTTGCTTTTGAAGTGTCTGTTTCTGACTATTTCTTCCACATTTTCATAGTAACATGCTCTGTAACCACTAGGTCAGGTGCGCCATTAAGTGCACGTGGAGACAGAATGCATTGTGCTCCTTATTGCAACCCTTGAAGTGTATGAGGACATGGGCTGGGGCAGTGGAAGTGAGATTGGGCCACCAGACTGAACTGTGAGGTGTGACCACCAACAACAGCGGCAGGGAACATTTGAGCTCAAAAGACAGCCACAGTGTCCCAGGTCTGGCCAAGGTGACCAGACCTTTGCACGTTTTATGTTTCCATCGGTCATCTCTGATGTGTGCCTACCAGGAAGAGGAAAAACCTTGGGTGAGCTAGTTCTCTGTTGCTAAGAAGCCCATGAAGGGGTTAGCAGTGACATCCTTAGCTGTGTGGCCTCCCAGTAGCTGGGGCTAGTGTTTTCTCCTGGGAAGGACTCTGGAAGTACATGATAAAAATGCCTTTCTCTTTCCCATCACTCTAATGTGCCAACTGTTTTGGTTGCTTTCTATAGCTCCCTCCTTTTAGCTCTTTCTACATGTCAGGTCATTCACAGCCTACAAAAAAAAATGTATTTTTTGCTCTAGGTTCTTCTCCTTTGTTGTTTCTTGGTTGTGTTTTCATGACTCACACATAACTCTCCCCTCTTGTCAGTTCTTCCCACTTGTCTGAGTGCAGACTTCCAACAGTGGTTTATGCTAAGGTTTGGCTTACAGTGTTTGTTATTCAATTTCTGGAGGACCACGGGTGAGCTCATAAGTCACACCAACAGCCTTTTCTCCATTCCTAGGACTCACTTTATTTCCCTTACTGTTCTCTTTGTTGACATGAGCACATACAGAGTTTCATAAGCCAGAAACCTGTTGGCTTTTCCTTCACCCAGTCTCCAGTTTGACTTCTTTACATGTTATTTCTACACCGACAGGTCCTTGGCAATGGCTTCCTAGTTGGTATCCCTTGGTGTATTCTTGCTGAAGCATACCATCAACCAGTCCAAAACATACATCACAGCCAACATATTGCTGCTTGCTCTCCCTCCCTCCATCTCTCCCTCTGGAGAAGAGGAAGAAAGAAGAAGGAGAAGAAGAAGAAAAAAGAAGAAATAGGAGGAGAAAAAGGAGAAGAAAGTAAAAGAGGAATAGAAAGAAGAAGAGGAGGAGGAGGAGAAATAGGAAGAGGAGACAAAGGACCAGAACACGGGGAACTAGTTTGGTCTTAAACACTCTCAAGTTATATCTAAAGTTCTCTTTTTAGGCTTTTTTTTTTTTAAAGCATGTTCTTAGTTTTCCTATACCAAATATCTTCCAACCCACCAGCTGTTTGCCATTTCTTCTATTCTTCTGTTTTTAGTTTTCCTCTGCCTCTCCGCCATTCCTTGTCTCTGTCATTCTGACATCATTGAGCTCCTCTAGCCACCAATCAGTCTGTTGGTTTCACGCTTCACTTAAAACATCATGTGACACTCTGTTGACACTATGTTTTCTCTTCCTGCTGTCAGTCTGTGTATTTCTCAAAGTTTTTGAAATTTTCTTTGTGTTCCCAAATGCAAAGGCTAGGGCTTGGCAAATATCTAAGAAGCCACTATTTACAGAAAGTTTGTTGAAGTGAACGGCAGGTCTAGAGTCCTGTCACCTGATGGGTGATCAACAAAAGTGAGATCTTTTTAGAGCATGTCTTCATTTATTCTTTTAGCTGTGAGGACTAGACACTTCCTTTAAATAAATAAAATAGATGCTTATTACAGTCATGGATTGGGAAATGTGACCACTTTGACAACGTAGAACTTATTCTTTGGGTTTCCTTTTTTATATTACACACATATTTGATTTCTCTAGTGTCTCTGATCCTTGTGTGTGTGTGGCCTGCTCTTTATAATGGACTATGTGCCTTAAGCTCCTCAGTCTAAGCAAAACACTGTGAATTCCTTTCTGACACACAATCCCATCATTAACAATCTGCTTTCTAGACTACATCTATGACTCTGGAAAACATGTTACATGGACCTCCAATCACTTATGCATGGTACTTGCCCTTGGTCCAAGCAGCTTCCTGATAGCGTCATGGCTGCGAATGGGGAGGTTTGAGTCTAAAACTGTGGGTTAGAAGGACATCACAGTCAACTTTAATGGGGGTATGCAGGTAGCATGGGGCTTAAGAACATGCAGGCACCTAAGGTGCCTTCCAGAAACTTCCAATTCATTCATTAAAAGGTGACTACAATGCCAGACAGACACAGAGAAGGAGATCTAACAGGTACAAAGAATTCTACAAGGACCTGAAGGACCCCGAGGTGGGAAAGATTTTCTTTTCACCAATAATTTTTTTTAAAATTGCTCTGCCCGAGGAGAATAGTGATAGGAAAATATTCCTGGAGGTGAAAGCATTCCATGGGGGATGACAAAAGATGCTAAGCTTAGAGAGCACAATTTAGGAAGCTGATTTCAAGGGAAGAAGGTGCCTTCAGGAATTACACCTTGCACTTGGAGAAGAACAAGTGAGCCAACTGATCATTTGACAGCGATTGGGAGCCATTAAACATGGTCTAGAAAGTTATAACAGCACAGTGATCAGGGCAGGCCAGCCCACTAATAAATCCTAAGGCAGACATCCTTAGTGCGGTGGCTGAGTTAATAAAGGGTGAGGTAAAGGGGAGGAGGGAAGAATGATAGAGAAGTGTAATTGTCAGGGAGACCACCTGAATGTGTGAATGAAACCACTGATGGCCCTCTCCAGCCAATGGAAATGAGACGAGAGTTTGGAAATATGGAGAGAGTCGGTAAGAAGTTTTGAGTTGGGCTTGCATAGTGTGAGGCAAAATAGGTATCTGATGAGTACTTGACAGAGAAAAGAAACCACAAAACCATGTGGATTTGAGAAATACTGTGGGCTAGGAGAGACCTTACCATCTTAATACTAAAAACAATGGGAGAGAGGGTCAGTGAGATGGCTCAGCAGGTGAATGCACTTGTTGCCAGTTTTCATGGCCTGAGTTGGATCCCTAGGAAACAAGGCATAGAAGGAAAGACAGGTTCCTACAAGTTGTCCCTTGACCTCCACACATGGCATAGAAGGCAGACAGACATAAACACAGACAACAGACAAGCAAACAGAATTCTTAAGTGATGGGAAAGGATTACATGCTTTGGAGAAAGTGCCCGGGACAGTCTTAGACCACAGACGGTGATGGTTAGAGTCACTTTTTAGGCAGGCTACTAGATTGCTGTCCAGGCAATCATCAAACAAAACCCTCCTGCCTCAGCCTCCAAAATGCACCATGCCCAGTGGAGGTGATGTTGCTTTCAGTTCAGGCTTATGTCCAGTTCATATGGCAGATTCATGGATGCAGGGGGCTAGGTAGACAGACATCACTGCTGTGCTCAGTTATTCAGATACATAAAAGAACCCCATCTTGTTAAAAAAAAAAAAGCATCCATTCAAAAGAGAACAGGGTCAAAACTGTGACTGCCCAGTGACCCGTACTACCTAACTCTTTGCTTCCTGAGATTGAGGAGCATTAAATTCCTGTCTCTAATTTAACAAGTAACAGAGTCTTTCTTTTAAGTGAAATCTTATAAACACATTTTGGGTAGAGAGCATGAACTTTGACACACGTGCTCCTCATTTTAATACACTGCTTCCTGCCACTACGCAGCCCATTGATAATTTTTATCATTTAACCAATCAAAAGGTCACGCTTAATATGTATGAACGACAAAGTTAAGAGACCATTAGATTAGGCACCAGTGTTGGGCGTCCCTCGGAAGAACGGGCACTATTCGGGTCAGAAATGCCTGACCAGCCTCCGCACTGTGAGGTACAGGTGGTTGCTCAATCACATTAATTCAGAAGGGCAGTGTTCAGCTTTTGTCAATAGAAGGGCATTGTTCAAATTACCCACTTATTAATTCTTAAGAGGTTAATAAATAACTTATTCTGCATAAAATGAATCACTGTAGAAAACAGCTGTGTTCCTGGACCGTGTAAAAGTTACCAGATGCAAGCTGTGTGGCACTGTAGAAAGGCTAGCTTACCCGTCCCAGCCCTAGATTCATTCTCGTGGCTTCGTACTAGACCCTGACTGGACCAACCCCAGCTGAAAATAATTTTTCTTAGGTTGACATCCCATTGCTCCTGCCAGCTGAAGTCTCTGCTCTTCTCTAAGAGCAAAAACTATCAGCAAAATATAAAAGACATCACCTGAGTACATCATCCAGGCTGCCTCACTGGGCTCCTCGGGGAGCCTCGTTTCCTGCAGTTATAACCCTGTTCTACTTGGCCTGCTTATCAGCTCACTAAATCCAGAGAGGAAATGTGGAAAGTTCAGAACCATCATGATCCTATGGTAAGGAAACATGCACTTTGCTGGTGGGAATACATTATGTCTTCACTGCTAATTTTGCATCATCACCGCGCCCCCCCCCCCCATAAACCAGAATTTTTGTCAGTTCTTAAAAAATAACAAAGACAGAAAACGCAGGTGCTGTGGGAATTACAGGTATACAGACAGTTTGGGGGCAGTCTGGTGTGCTCTGCCTCACCTGGACGCACTTGCTAGAAGTCAGGTTCCAGCCTCACAGAGGTTTTGTGAGCCCTAAGGGCAGCTACGTGTCCTCCGGAACACCTGGCTGAGAATGTGCTGATTTTCATGTGTGCTCTGAGCTGCCTTCCCGCAAATAAAAACGCGAAATAGTTTGCAGCCCCTCGGTGTATTGTATGAGCCTTTGGTATCTTATCTATCCATTAACTCAATAAAATAGACGGCGAAGCTGGGGGTGCGCCGCAGGAGGGCCCCTCTCGGAAAGCGCAGGGAAGACCTTTAAGCTGAGGTTTTAACTTATCTAATAAAAGCCAGTTAAATGGAAGCTAATCCTTCATTTCGCCCCTTTATTAAAGAGCATAAGTACTGCAGCTCGGGAGTGGAGAGAATAAAATGAATGGATGGAGGAGCACAGGCTGAGGCAATAAAGAGCATGGCTTAGCTGTTTGCTCAAGGTTTGGGAAACACTTGAAGGCAAAACTCATGGAGAAGCGTCCTCAAAACCGGTAACAAAGGGCTCCTGCATCTGAACTAATGCCGCTGTGCTGCCTGCTGGAGGCAGTCACCCCGCCCCGATAGCATACAAACATCGTCTGCCAGGCATAATTGGAGGTGCGAGCCCCCACCGCCACCATACGACGCTTTCAGATGATTTGGGCTTGATGTTTATAAGCCACCACCAACAGACTGATGAACCCGCTTCCCTGCTCCTGGACCATGGAAAAGCAGCGTTGGAAGTCAAACTCTAAGCAAAGGAAAGGAGAGTGCTCCACCTGGAGACTGTTCTCAAGAATCAAAGGCGCGCATCCAGGAAGCAGCCTCCCTTTAGCCCACACTTGCAAGTTTATAGGTTTTCTTTTCCGAAGGGGAGCCAAAGGTATTGCCCCCAGTGTAATTAACAATGTTAATCTTCTTTTTCCTCTCTCTGGTGATAAAGGAATCATTTTTTATATTTAATTAATGCAGAGGATCATTTTGGAAACTGGCTAATGAGCCTCTGATCACATTACCATGAAAATGTGCATTAACATTGCAACTGAGGAGGCTGTTTCATGTGTAGCAAATCCACTTTGTAATTAGCCCACTGTGAAATGAATCACATCGGGTGAACGTGGGGGAGCCAGTGGGCAGCGGGTACTGCGGGGCCATAGACCACCAACATCCCAAACACTATCTTTTATCAACAATATTGTCTAAAACAAAAGTGGCCCTGTTGTATTCGGGGCAGACTGGAGGAAGGGAGGAATAAACTTTATTCTGCAAGATGAGATATTTGCATGTGAGCCTTGCCTAAATAAATCCATAATTATATAATTATGGAAGGCCACTTATTCTGTTTCCTTATTTTTAGCCAGAAAAGCCCTCAAATGTGCATTAAAAAGAGACTTGAATTTATTTGATTCTTTTTTCCCTAGGTCACACATGCACACTGTAATAAGCTCTTGCAACTACTTTATAGTGCTAAACAGACAGAAAATAGAACAAGGATCCAAGAATAGATGGTAAGAAATTTTCTTTTCCTCCTTTTAAATGATGACATGTCATGTGTTTTCCTTTCCTTTATACAAAAATACCAAGTCTTCTCCTTTAACCAAAGCAGAAAAAAAAGTCTCATTAATCAAATAATTTCCTCTGGCTAACCAGATTTGGCAAGAAACTTTTCCTGTCTATTCGGAATAACTGAGATCACAGACCTATTAACTCCCAGCATTTATACAGACAATGATACAATTGATTTTCAAATGTCAACATGATCCCAAAACCAAAGAGGTCTCTCCAAAGATTCCAGTCAGGGATCTCGCTGCTCCGCTGACTTGACAGGCGTCTTGGCAGCAGATACACAAAATGTTAAAAAGAATCCCACAGGAAGTCATCTGAAGGGGGAGTGGCAAGGAAACTGAAAACTGCCACCCGAACCTCGAATAAAAAGCCCCAAACCGCAAGTCTGCCCTCAATCCCGAAACACACCGGAAAGCCAGAAATCAAGCCAGCCAGAAATCATTTCCCATCGCTCAGAGGAACACAAAGCCTGGCCGCTCAGCCGCCGCTCGCCGACCTGCACTCACCTGGGAAACTTCGTACAGCAGTTTGTAGTGTTCCTCTCTTTTCTGAAAAGTGCACAAATTGCAGCCCATCCTAGGAGGCGGAGAGAGAGCACCGGTCTTCTAGTTTCCCCAGAACTGAAAGGGAATCACCCTCCAGCCTTGACTACTGGTTTTCATCAGTCACTTCGGTCCAGAAACAGACAAACCGCTGGTGGCTGGAAGCACAAGGCAGGGTGCATGCGTTCCCGAAGTATCCTGCACTCCCGATACACAGAGTTTCCCGTCAGTTCATGGCAACACTCCCCCTGTCTCTGCATCAGTGCACATGACTACACAGATTCCAGCTCATGAATATTAATAGTGCCTCATTGATTATTTATGACAGAACATGTTAGCAGGGTGGGGTGTCATAGCCGCTGCTGATGACAGATGAATATTCACTAATTAAGAAGCAAATGTAGTGTGGTTAAACAAAATTCACTTGTGTCAATACCATCTCTGTTTATTAAGGATAGAGGGGTTGGGCGCAGGGCATTTTAGAAGAGCATACAGCTAATGCCTTCCTTGATACAAGCTTCTAATATGGTAATAAAAATTGAGAAACAGAAACTACTTAGTTCACAACTCCATGTTTCCCAACAAAGACAAGAAATGTTTTCAGCATTATTTAATACAGGGAAGATGAAGATAAGCAATTTTCTAAATTTAGAAAATAAACCCAGAAGCACATGAAAATTATGGATTTGGTATAGGAAAGAATGAGAGTGTGTGCTGGGGGTTGGGGGGGGTTCATTCCATCTTGATTTTGACCCTATAGAAATGATTGAGTAGATTATCTGTAAAGAGCAGCACACAGAGAAAATGCCAGGCACAATCTCCTACTGCAAATAAAGAACATTTAAGCAAGTGTGAACAGATGACACTAGCACAAATAATAAATATTTTAATTAGATAATAAGAGCATGTCCATTAAATAGACATTTGAAACACCATAATGCATGTAGATCTATATTTAAAAATCAGATAAAATACAGTGCACTTCTATGGATAAATTACCAATGTATATAGTATTTATGCTAATTTTATTAAAGCCATATATAATATTTCAGGATGCTGACACTGGCGATATTTACATTCTAATGTAATGCACAAGGACTCCATTTGTGATTCTATATTTGGAATTCATAATATGCAAAGGTGAACATAGACTTAAAGATGTAGCTTAGCTCTGCAAATAATAGAATTAATCCATTTAATTTCAGACTCACAGATAGTTACATTGGGTTGCAAGGTAGCAGTTTGAGTCCCTTAAAGATACCCTGCATCCAGCCAAAGCAGATTAATAAAAGCCAATTGCTTCTGTTCCAAAACCTCTGCCAATTAAGAAGTATGTTCTTGTCCCAGCACATGTTAAACTGGACAGGCTATAGGGTGGATCTGAAAGCAAAAATAATTGCTTATATACTTGTGACTCTGTCTAGTAATCACAGTGGATTCTGAAGATGTTTGAATGCAGAACATTTCTCTATCAGTACTTTCTGGAGTCTAATTTTTTTAAAAGTGCTTTGTCAAATGTTTAGGCCCAATAACAGGAAATAAATCCAACGAGTACTAATTGTTAACAAATTGGCTTTGTGACTAGCAACACCTCAACTCCAGCAAGTAGCCTGAGATGAACAGTCACTGTACGCCATTTCCCTGGGGAGGTAATCAGATTTTCTGAGCCTAATTTCACCCAACAGCCTGGATGAAAGCCAAGACCAGGGACCTTCACGAAAATGGCATAATAATTGGTGGTACTCATGTGAACGAAGTTCAACAGGACATCCTGCAAATTAGAAACCACTTGTGGGAGACGTTAATTAAGACTTGATTTATTTATGGAAACAGGTGTATTAAAAGAGGCAGTTGCAGGGAGTTCTATAAAAATCAGTGGTGACCACAAATAGAAGAAAATTTTCTAAGTGTAGGAGAAATAATATCTTTGATGTTATTTGCTCAGGTATAAAGATGTTAGAGTTCACATCCTCCAAGCATTTGGAAGTTTCTAGGCTAAATTGTCAGTGGATTATGGATTCTGAGGTATTGATATTCTGTAGTTGAAGTTCCAGGTCATGGAATTAGAGTACAATACGGCAAGGATGGCTTGTTCATTTATCGCTGAGTGTTTCCTGTTGCCACTGACTAAACTCCTTTGTGGAAGGTTTTGAAAGTGGCCTAGGGAACTATCTAAGCTGTTATTTACTTGGAGCTGTTACCATATCTTAGAGCCGGCTTTTAGTTAAAAAAGAAACAGTCAAAGCTTCAAAAATATTTCCTCAGTTATCAAAAGGAGTGAGCATTCCGGCAACGTAAGCAATTTCCATTGCGTCTGCTCGTCCAGTTCCGCAGCTGCTCTTGGCTGTTGTGTTCATTCATTACAAGGCCCTCTGTTCTTTTGTTTCCATCTGAGGGAAGCAAGTGTGGCTCCTCCAGCCATTTATCAAATGCTGCCCTTACCCATTTACCCTGGAACAAATCCAAACCCTGCTGCTAATGGGCTCATCCCAAAGAATTAAAGTGTGTTTTGAATAAAGAACCCATACTTTCAGAATCTTCCAAATTTCACTGGAATATGAGGGTCAGATGTTCTAGTGACTAAGCAGTCTGTCTTGTATTAGAAAACTGAAAATTGTGAAACATAACATTATCATGAGGATTTTCAAAACACAAATAGATTAGATATAGCTGTTTTGGGTGTTTGTGTGTGTGTGTGTGTGTGTGTGTGTGGTGAATTTCAAGATATGGTTATTTCTTTTCATTGCCTTTAATTTGTGATTAATTACTGTTCTCCACACACATCATTCCAAACAGGACATGTGTTCATCAAGATCTAATTTAAATATCAAAGCTTAAGCTGGTCGTAAAATGAAGACACTGATAACTTTCATGGTCCTCCTACACAACTTGTATCACTGAATGGCTGAAGAAGAGCTGACAGGAAATTTATCTTTCATGGAATTCTACTGACTAGCAAGTGAAGATGGGACATAGGCTGTCCCCATGCCAGCAGCCTTCCAGTCAGCCAGTGTGGGTACTGAGAATTGCTGGCTGCCAACGAGATACCTACTCGCACACATATCAGAGCTAAATGTCTATTTTGTGTTACCTGGTAGGATAGAACGATAACACTCAAAGGCTTTTCAAAGGCAAACAGATTGTAGTGAGTGCAGAGAATGGAGGAACATATTAAACCACACCAGACTGACACTGCTAATAGGGTTGTACAGATGGACATGAAAGAGGAGAGGAAGAGAGAGAGAGACTATTCATCGAAAGAGACTTTAATGGCATTGCTATACTGTACTTTTTAAATACGTCCGTGATTAACTTGACAAAATTATAAGTCAAACTACGAAAATGAGTGCTGACAAGTCATGGTGGTGGTTGTTTTTTTAAGACTGGAGCACATAGTCAGGCAGGGACAGCAGAGAGTTACCACTGGCCAGCGGAGTCAGATCTTCTGACTTCCACAGTTAGTCACCAGATGGGCTTTACCTGTAGATGGTTTCTCTGTTTTTGTGGTATTTCACAGTAAGATTTACTGGACACTAATTCACAATGAATCTGTGCCACAACTTACCCCTGATGTCAGCGCCATACTCTTATATCTAGTTTTGCTTTTTTTTTTAACCTTCTTTCTTTGGTTTGGTTGTCCTGGGTCAATTGAAGGCCCAAAAGACAAATATTACATACCAGAAATAAATACTCCTGGATGATGCAGTGAAGGTCCACGCCCTCTCCCTTCTTCAGGCTAGGGAAATGAATTGATTTTTCCGATGTATCCTCACACCCATTTGTCAATTAGTCACTGTTTCCTGCTCAGGCCAATTGTGTAGTAAGTACTGTGTCGCTTGCATTCACGTAACCTTTAATTTACCTAAAAGCATTCCCTAGGCCCAGCATGGGTGAGGCTGGCAATTTAGATTTGCCAAAGGAAAGTTATGCATGCTTTCAGAGGCAAAGGTAAAACGGTAAGACATTCCAAGAGAACATTCCCAAATGGTGTATTTTTATAACTGTTCTGTTTTATAATTGTGACTCTTTTACTGTCCCAAAATTATAAATTAAACTGTGCCACAGTTTGTGTAGAGGCAAAAGAACGGTGCATGTATACATGTGTGTATCAATGGCAGTTTCAGGTATCTGCTAGGAGTCTCAGAATGTACCACTCATGAACAAAGAGGGGTAGCTGCCCTCATTTTCAGTTCTTACGAGAAGAAATAAAGGTGACACCAGACTGTTCTGAGTCAGCAATCCCCTGCACGTCTCACTGTTGGCATAAGCAGTGGATAAGTTGGTTGTTATCTTTATCCTTGCTGATATGGTCCCTCAGTTGAACATTGTCAAATGTAACCCTTCTAATATATTAACACCTGAGCGATACTTTCATTCTAGTTCTAATCCTTTTAAGTAATACTTTGTAAATATACGGAGTTTCTAAAGTTCATGTATCTGATACTCATTCCCAGACACAGACAACCAGGAGCACAGAGACACTGTGTCTTGCTCAAGGTCAGCTTGAGTAAAGAGATCCAGATTTGCCTCTCCAGTTACAGTGTCTGTGGTTGAATTCAATAGCTAGCTGCTGAGCTGTCTCTCCTTCACAGGAAGTCAGAGCTCTACTGATATGTCTTTTCCTGATGATCAAGGAAGTGGAAAATAGAACTCCAAAGTTCTGACACTAAAAATAATAAAAAAAGAAAGATAAAATAACTGGTAAAATTTAACCTAGAATAAGAGAGGTGATCCATTTAAAAATGTCTGCTTTCTTTATTAGAGTACTGAAGTGCTTTTTATACGTCAGGGTTGAATTTAATTAGATAACACCCCATGGTAATCTGTGTTCAGGCACTGCATCTGACTGCTCACTAGGATACACAGCCTCTCCAGGTATGACAGGAACTTAGCTGGCTTCGGCACGCAGCAGAACTCCAGATCCAGGAGGCCTTCAGGGCTGGTCCAACTGTGCACTTGAAACTCTCTTCTTTGGATTTCAGTCAAGCTGCACTTCAGTGTATAGTTTATATCATCTTCCCTTTGTCCCAGATGCTAATTGGTTCTGTTTTTTCTTTCAAATAAACTACTGAAACACTAGGCAAGTTCACTGTTGTCTCCTCTGGGATTCGCTCAGTTAGTATCTTCAGTGTTAAGTTCTTTATATGTTTTGTTCATGGTCAAACCGGCAGGAGGATTTTCTTTTATGGTCCCATCTATTTGGTGTTCTGTAAGCTTCTTGTATGTTTATAGGCATCTCTATAGCACCAATTACCAATTATAAATATTCATGTTTTAGCTCTTTTGTTGGACTATAACACATATGAGGGCAGCAATATTATATCGGTGTTATTTAAGCTTTTAAACTCTTAGCATGGTACTTTTCACACTCTGGGTTTTCAATCAATACTAAAGAATTAATGCATGTTATTTGGGGATTTGGAAGTAACATTTCTGAATCTGGCAAAGAGATGTACATTTAGGTTTGTTTTATAATGCCTAACAAGCAGGTGACATTAATCACGGGTATGAAATATATTTAATTGGATTCTATAAACATAAATTTTAGAGCCTTTAAAAATGTCTGTGATCAGTCTACAAATGACTGGGTTCTGATCACACGTGTTTCTTGAGTATTTAGATGACAAAATGTCTCCATGTTTAAATTAATGTTCCGGCCCATGTGATAGTTACTCACTTATTCTGTACACACATATTTTCTGAGTGCTTACTGTCTGAGGGTGGTTGGGTGGGAAAACTTGAAAATTGCATTTCACTTTCACCACATCTCAGATGTGAAATTCGTCAGCTATTGTCCCATGTTCATAGTCATTTGATGTTGAAATTCTTAGTCCCAGGGCAAATTGAAGGGAGCCTTATGGAAGAGCCGGGGGAAGGACAGAAGGACCCAGAGTGGACAGGAGCGTCACAAGAAGACCAGCAGAGCCAACTAACCTGGACCCAGGGGGTCCTGCAGCGACCGAAGCACGTACATATACACCTGATGGGCAACTTGGCATTCATGTGGGTCTCCTAGCAAGGAGAACGGGTGGTGTTTCTGACATGGACTCTGTTACATGCTTTTCCCCCTGGTGGGGCTGCCTTGCCAGGCCACTGAGGAAGAAGATACGCTCAGTCCTGATGTGACTTGAAGTGCTAGGGTGGGTTAGTGGGTGCCCCCCCTTTCCTGAGGGATGAGGGAAGGAGAATGAGGAAAGAAAGAGGGAGGGTGGGAGCAGGAGGAGAGGAAGATGAAGACCACAATTGTATGTAAAGTGAACAACTAAATAAATAAAGTGAAAAGGTTAAAAAAAATTTGGTCCAGGAGACCCTAGAGCCTTTCCTTTGGCTTTAATCCAGTGTTGGTCACAAAACTGTGAGCTATTGACCAATATCATGAGTGTGGAAAGCTGTGGCATTGGCGGGTCTCCTGTGTGTCTTCCAGCCACTCAGCGAAGGCCTGACATATCAACATGCTGAACCATGCGCACTGTGCTCACTCGTTGGCCATAGTCACGCGTTCCCATAGTCAACACTCACTGTCATTAGTGTGTTCCATCATCCTCCACATTTCTGAGAGTGGACTCGTTACTACACAGACGCCAAAGGGAATCACTAAGGTCCTCACCTGCACCTTGTAATTATTACCTGATTTTACACGACGTACATGTCTAATTTTCAGTTGATTCTGAAGATTAAGTACAGTGAAAGACATGAGCATGCGTCCTTGAGCTATGGAGGACTTTGTCCACGTTCTAGGGCATACATGGCTTCTATATAGTCAATGTGCCTTGTGATGTCTCAGTTTCTACTGATGTACTGGGAGATGAATTACTAATATGTTACTACTATTATGTTTGTTTTTTCTGTTTCTTATTCTGAAACAGGCATAACTATAATATTTGCTGTGTGTTTTCCCCCAAGATATAAAGCTACAGTGATATGTGTTTTGTTTATCTGGCACATGATGTGTGTAATACATACTGACTATATCTATCATAGCGGTAAATAGAATAAAGATAATGATGATATCCAAATTAGACATCAAAATTTGTTTGTAATGCTTTCTAATTACAAACAGGGGTTGTGATTCCTCTCACATTACTTGACAATGATTTGTTAGCTGTTATTGTCATTTCTATCACCTCGTGTGCTACTGAATCCTGGCTGTTTATATATCAGTGTCTTGTTTACTGGTTCTTCGTATAGTACAGATCGTGGCATGGGAAGTACCCATTTTCATTCACAGTTATAGCTCCGATGCTCAAGTTGTTCCTCTCATGCATAATAAGCAAGTATTGTGAACGCAAGTGTCTAGAAACTAAGACAGCATGAGGCAAGTTATGTGCTCATGCAACGGCCAGCCTAAAAACACTTATTGGGGGAAATATTAACTACCTGCCTAGCCCAGCTGAGTACTGGTTTTCCTGAATCAGTTAGAGGCCAAGTATTATGTCTTGACAATGCTACACTATTCAGTAACAGTATAGAAATTAGAGTTAATTTATTCTGAGTGGTGTCATCATTGGTTTTACATCTATAAGAAAAAAAAATGTTTCAGCAAATGCTCAGCAATTACATTCATTCAGCCAGTACTTCCTGAGCAGTACTTTGAACAAAGCAAGGTGACAATGACTGGACAGACTAGTGTGGAAATACAGGCTAATCCTGACTTAGTCCTTGCTGATTCCATCGCTTGAGTATGCCATGTTCTCACCAACTTTCTCATACTAATGCTCTGAGGTGGTCAGCCTTCTTGACATGAGTAATGAACGGTCATGTGGATAGTAAAAGGGGAGCCAAGACTCACGTTCACAGGGTATTCTGGGTTGACTAGCTCACCAGGGTCTTGCCCCTCAGAGAGAGTTATTCTAATAGATTTGTCAATGCTTAGGGGAAAAAAAATTTCTGGTGATGCTTGTTGCATGTTGAGATATGAGAATTTCCCTGAGGGCCAGAAGTGTAGTCTAAAATTAACTCCCAGGATCCATGTTGCATCCTCAAGCATGACTGCATAAAATAGATTGAATAAAACCTAAGCAATTTTCTAACCTCACTCCACTCGGCTGCCTATGGGATATTGCTGCACTTGATATATGCCAGCAGCTAAATAGTATTTTCCTTCTTAGTACTTAATGGTAGGGCATACCCAGGAGTTCATATTATACGTCTGTATTGAGGGATAACGAAAGGCAGCTACCTAAGGTAAGCAAATTTGGAGGTTTTAAGAAAAGTGAGAGATTTGCTGATGAATACAAGGTTTAGGGCTAGATGAGGTGGGGTGTGCTTCTAATCCCAGCACGTGGGAGGCAGAGGCAGGTGGATCTTTGTAAGTTAGAGTACAGCTTGGTCTCTATAGTGAGCTCCAGGCCACCTGTGGCTACACAGAAAGACTTGTCTCAAAAAAAAAATCCAAACAAAAAAATTGCCAGATTTAATTTCTCTTGAGTTTCAGACTGATCCATTTTATTAGCAGACATGTCTACCAAGATTGTGCACAACCCACTAATGTTTATTTAGCAAAACTTGCCATTGTCTTTCCCATAACCGTGGCTCTTCATCAAGCTCCGTGTGAAAATGTGGCCTGACTCTCCCAGTTGCAGGATTGAACATCTGCCTTCCTGTCCCCTGCTTTGAATCTAAGGACTGGTCACTGTCAATCTGAATGGCTCTCCTTTCTTCTTTCTTCTCAGAAGCCATTCTTTTAGGCTCAAGCCATCTGTCTTTTCCACTAAGGCCCTGTGTTCACTCAAAGCAGTTAGAAGTATCAAAGGTCTAAGGAGCCACTGTTGTCCTCTGTCCTTCTCTGCCTGTGAGTGACCATGTACGAGCTTTCTTATCCTCTGGCTCTTTCCATTTCAGGTCCTAGCAGAGACCAGATGCTGCTTTTCTCTCTGATGCTGATACTTCCTTTCTCAACCCCGAATCTTCTTCACTTATTTGGTCATCATAGTGCATACAAATGTCTCAGACTTCATGCAGCAAATTTTATAGTGAGAGGGAACATCAGATAAGTAATAAGATAAACATATGAATATTCAGGAAATAATCAGAAAAGCTGCAAGCAGAACACAGGAGAGGGATATAAGAATCAGCCTTGTTGTTTCCCTATCTGCTTTGTTTCCTATCTGATTACATACCTATGTGACATGAAGTAAACACAGATGGTGAATAAAACAAGGTAGATAAAGAAATATAGAGCTGAGAGATGACCTTTTCAACTCAGATATTTGGGTTTTGAAGTTTCTCTGCCTGGAAGGGTCCTATGAAGTCACTCATCTACTGTGGTCCTGTCACCTGGCATCTTCAGACTTACCTCATTCTACTTGGGAAATGGCCCTCACTACAAACCTGCATGGTTATGCCCCGTCTGTTTCCATGAATGTGAATGTAATCTCATACACATTCTGGTCCCGAATTTGTCCCATACCATTATCATCAGAATGAGTAGTTAGTTGTTGCTGCTTATTTCTTGTTTGTTTTAGACTTTGATGTTATTTAGACATCTTTAAAGCTTCTAAAAACATTTGCAATACAGGGCTGGAGAGATGGCTCAGAGGTTAAGAACTCTGGCTGCTTTTCCAGAGGACCTGGCTTCATTCCCAGCACCCACATGGCAACTCACACAACATTCTAAAACTCGAGTTTCAGGGTATTCAACACCTTCTTATCCTGAGTTTCTGGGTACTGCATAAATGTGGTGCATAAACATTTATACAGGCAGAACACCCACATATGTAAAATAAAAATAAAGGAAAAAAACCAAAATAAAACATTTGCAATATGTTTTTAAACAAGTTTCATATCTAACTATATTGAAGTGCCTCCATTTTCCTTCTGTGAATTGGGTATATCAGAACAGTCTCCAAGGAGGTTTTCAGAACATGATTTTATGTGGTGTCTGCTCTGTGTAAGTACTCAACAAACTTTAAATAACATTTTACAGTTTATAATTTTTATCATGAAAATAATTGTTAAATTTACTAATTATTAATTAAAGTAGAGACTTTGTTTATTTTCACTTTGGCAAATGTGCGGATGGAAAATTGCAAGAGTCAGATTCCCTTAGGAAGGGGCCAAGTTTGTCTCAGGTAAGCAATGGCTGCTGTGGCGTTGAGTGGCAGTCGGGACGGAAGAAGTTGAGAAGGGCACAGTGATCATACAAAGCACAGCCTCAGGGAGACAGGGATGCTCTGAATCTCCTGGTGTTTGCCGAGTCTCTTTTTCCTCCACACCTTTTCCCTGGCATCAAGAGCTATGGTATTCCTCTGAAGGTAAGTGCTGAATCATTGGGAAATAATTTCAATTTACGTTGTGTATACCAGATCCAATATGGGGTTTCTGAGCAACCCATCCTTCACAGAAAATTCAGATAGAGGCCTTCTTTTCCTTCTTTCAAATTTTCAGGTGAGGTATTAAAACAGATATAATCTGTCGAATACCTGTATCAAGACAATTCCTAGCATGGCTAGTTAAACAATTGTTAAAGCCACTGGCTCCTTTTTTTTTTTCTAATTTAAAAAGTCAGCTAAACTTATGAAATGAAGTATTTTATATCTTGTATAAATTTGTAATATATGAGTGGGTGGTCATATTTTCATATTAAAAACCTTCAGGCTCAGAGCGTTAGGTAATTCAATCAAGGCTACGTAGTTGGAAATGTTGATATTTAATTCTGAATTAAATTAATTCTAGGACCCATTTTTTTCTAGTTAGACATTTTTTTCCTCAGTAAAAGAATCTATAGGCATTGCTTCATTTGCCACAGCTGCTTTAGTCCTGGGCGTCACAGATGAAGAGGTAAGGCTGCCCTTGAATGAGAGAACCTCTGCCTTTTTCCTTTTTCTTGTCGTCATTTACAGGTTCTGGCTGTGGGATGTACAGATGATCATATCTTTAGGGCAGCCTGGAATGTATCTCCTGGATCAGCACCAAAGATCCTCCATTCAGCAGCAGGACAGTGATTGGTCCAAGTTCTAGGTGTTAGTGTTAGACAAAGAGAAAGAGATCTGTTTGCTTATTAAACACATGGGCTCATCTTGGTGATATTTGGCCCATTAGAGTTAGTCACCCGAATGCTAGTCACCTCAGACCAATCAATCAAGAGGCTTTAATGATGGATTAAAACGACTTTTAAGGGCTTAGACCTGAAACCACATTTTCCTGGGCATCGCTCCTGTGGTCACTGCTCTGGTGCTGCATGTTTTATGACTTCAGGTCCTTCAGTGGATTATCATCACCACCTTCTGCTCTCTGTAGTGCATTAAGGAAAGTCCTCACAGTAATACAAAAGCCGTTATATTTTGATAGGCTTTAATAGGCTGAGGAAGACTCATTAAAGATCCACTATTGCCATTGACTGAATTCAATTAAATGCATACTATTTGTCTGTCTAATGGTGCATGTTTTCTAGATGTTTGTTCAAGTCATATGAAAGCTTTGTCTTCTGACCCAAATGTGAACATGGCCACGTTTTCTGACATGGGAAACAAGAGTTCTAAGGCTAAGTGCCTTGATGTCAGAAATGCTTGAGTAAAGACATAATTCTATTGAAAGTCCCTTCCCGTACCAATAAAAAGTTCTGTGGAATCAGAATACCAGTATCATACAGGGAAGGAATATAAGCCAAAATTACCTGTTTAAAAAATGCCCACTTTCCCCAAGTCATCAGATTCTTTTTCAGGACAAAAAAAAATAGCTATTATATATATATATATATATATATATATATATATATATATATATATTACATTTTCCAGGGCTGAGCCCACTTCCTATTCTTGGCTGTACTTTCACGCATTCATGAGAAATGATGACCACGTGTTAGCCTACCTTCCCACCAGCATGTTTTTCACGCACACAGGAAAGCTGGCTTTATTTATAGGGTTATAGGGTTCTTCATTTAAATTTTTATGTCAGGGTCAACTTAATGTTTTATATACTAAAACCTAACACAGGTAACCCCTTGCATTCCATGGTGGGCATACATATTTGTGTCTCCTCTTATATTTTTTTCCTCATAGTTGACTTAAAAAGCCCGTTCCTGGAAATACTTTTCATCATTAATTATAAGCACAATTTCGGTTCATACAGTTATCTTCCATGGGTCTGTGTGGTGCGTTAAGTCATTTTATGTCTCTGGGGCTAGAAAACTGTGCTCATCAACCTTCCCATCGTTAGGTGCTGATATGGTATGTTCTGGCTGACAGAATTCAGGAAGAAGGCCTGGTCAAGACCTCTGTCAGGCCTCACCTCTGGAAGCTGCTCTCAACCTCCCTCAATGCTCCACGTGCTTACTAGCACCAGCAATGTGTCCACCTGGTAGAAAGAGCCGAGACGTCTGATGGCTGTCTTTGGTGAAAGCCATTTGCAGTTGCTTATAGACCTGTATCCAATTCTTTACGAAGGGAAGGACACCTTTACTACATGAAACTGAAAAGAATTTGAGGATCGTTCTTTCAGTATACTTTGGCACAATTAAGATAACACCTCTGAGTACACATCTCTAAACAAACTTTAATTAGTATGAAACAAACAGCTTATGGTGGCTCAGTGACAGGTCGTGATGACATTTGAGGGACTCTTGAGCAATTCTATGCGAAGAGATACAGCAACATCTAGTCAAATGAGCAACATTCTAGTCAAATGAGCATCTCGGAACGGAAGAACCAAATCTACCAGTTTACTTACAAAGCACCCTTATCTTCGCCAGTCATTTGCTTATATATTCATAAACAACATTTTTTTTTTTTAAAGAAGGCGAGTAAAGCTGATGTGAGCAGGAATGGTTTTACACGAGCAGACTGAGCACATGCATGTTGCGATCACAGACAGCCAATGATCTCCAGTCCCTGCGAAGAAAACTCTTGCCCACCTCAGCAATCTAGGCTCTCAAAGGAGCTGTGCATTCTAACTGGGTTAACACGGGCGACAGCATTGCAAACAAATGCAGGATAAGTAGGTTACGCTGCTTGCTAATCAAGCGATAAATATCTATTTTTACATAAAGAAAAGTGAAAGGGCAGCTTTTTAATGTTAAACACTGTTGTATATTTTCAGAGCTTGAGGAACCTCCCAACACAGTCAAAGCTGAGGAAAAAGCATGGGCTGCAGAATTCAGGAGATTTGTGCTTGAATTTCAGCTCCACAGCCTGAGCAAGAGAGGCATGCCTAACTTTCTGTGAGATGGGGTTAATAGCCACCGAGTCTCTTGGCGTTATTGATAGGATTGATTACCTGAAGTAATTGTCTCTATATAAGCCATCCTATGCGACCTCCCAAGAGTCTTATCAGTTTCTGAATGGCCAGCTCATTCAAAAGTTCAACAAGCGGGATATTAAACTCATGCTATCATTTTTAACGACTGGGGGAAGGAAGATGAAGTTGTATGTTTGGGGGTGGACTCAGAAATATGGAACTAATTTTAGAAGTTGAATAAAATATTCATGGCGGTACGTCTGCTAAGAATACAGCCTGTGTGCAGACCACGAGAGGTATGGGATTACACAGAGTTAGGGGCATTTTAGGAAACTAATAATGGGGCTTAAAGATTTGCTTAGGTTAAACGAAACAAAAGCAAGCCACCAAAACACAGGATTGAGCCGATGTTGCCAGCTTTTCACCGACAAAGAGGAAAGTGGGACAAAGGAAATCAGGAGGTAAAAGCTTGATAAAGGCAGGATCCGTATAGGTGACAAAAAGGAAGAAACTGTGAAGCATGGCCACCACCCATTGTTCTGTAGTTGTCACACTGACAAAAGAAATCTCTCCTAGGCATGTAAGGTACACACATAGGAAGGATGGCATTCATACATACATTTTACGTCTCAATATGGAGGGTAAAGCACTAATATGACCAGTAGAAAGATTTCTATTGGAAATGTGTTATAATCATAGCTAACAGAAGTTTCGCTGGTGAGCCAGATGATCGGTGTGGTACCTGGGATGTAGAACTCATTTGGCTGAAAACGCATTTTGTAGTTTTGACATGTCTTGACAGCATAGGATCCTCATCTATAATATTAATTAGCAATATGCAAATAAGGTATGCTGTGCCTCACTCCCCATCTTTACCTCAATGATAAACTCATCGCACTGCATTCATCGGTGTAGCATGTGAAGTAGTTCACAAATCGGTGAGAACAAAATTACGAATGAAAACAAAATGGATAACTTCATCAGTTCTGAGAAATACCAAGGTAATGATCCAAGAGCTACTAATTAAAAACAATTAGTTAAACTCAGTTATTCATTCAACAAGTATTTATTGATACACATGGGTATTCTGCTAACCTTAAATAATTAAATAAATAAATCATTGAAACAGTATTTTCAGTAGAAGTACAGTGTACTTATCATTATGGGATATTAGCTGGTTGAGAGACCCGTTTCATCTATTTTTTTCCCTATAAATATGTGATACGTGTCTATGTGTTTTTGTGTTCATAATTTTTGGCTGTAATTTTCTGAAAAAAGTCATGAATATATATATATTTAGCAAGAAGAGATAGGCTAGTTAAATTTAAAAAAAGAGAGAAAACCTAGAGGAAGGAGAAGAGATTAGAAAATCTCGGGACTGTTAAAGGAGTGTCACGTAGTCTAGTGTCCAGGGCTGGCACTTGTGGCCTGTCAGGACAGGTGGCCTTCATTGTATGGGAAGCATTTCTGAGGGTCCGAATTTATTATTATTATTATTTTGCAGTAGATAAGACAATTGCTGAAGTTTCTGTACTAGAATTATCAGTAGTTACCTTGTAATTTCAGTTTCTCATGGTTCCCCGAAGGACTCCAATAACAGGGCTTGCAATGGAGAGCAACAATTAACCTCTCCTTATAGTGTGTGTGTGTGTGTGTGTGTGTGTGTGTGTGTGGTCTTGAATACAGGAAATGGGAGACAGGGCACACAAGATAGGAGAGGAAATGCTAGGGATGTGATTGGCAAAGAAAAAGAGGAAAGTAAATGAAGGTCGCTGCCTTCAGCATCTCATTAAAAACCATGTCTTTAGTAAAAAATAAAGAAGAGAAAGAACTACTATGGACAGGAATAGACACAGATTCAAGTTGGGTATAGCGAAACAAAGATGTCCTTCATGGAGTTGAAATTTTAAGGAGGGAGGTAAAAGATCTGAGAGTCACCAATTTTTATTTGAAACTTAAGGAGTTAGATACTCAAAGAAAGGAAAAAAATGTTCATATATGCATGCATGAAGGCATGTGTATGGGGTGTGTACATATGTGTGTTAATGTAAACTTAGTATGTGCATATGTGTATGTATGTAGATACATATGTATGTATATGTATCTAAGTATATACATGTATATGTACGTCTATGTGTCTACAGATGTCTTTATGCACACAGATCTGTGCGCGTGTGCAGAACTGAAGCCGTAAGAGGGGTTCCGAGTAGACACACAAGGACAAACACAATTTTGAATCCACAGAGATGAAGTTTCAAGAGTGAGGGACGTTCCAGCAGTAGGCCGAGAACGGCAGGCCGGAGGGCGCTCGTGCGGAGATGGTTGGACACTTCTGTCATTCTCAGAGTTCTGCTTCACCCAAGGAAGCGTGGGTGGGAATGGCGGCCTGCACAGCCCGCAGAGGCGACGAGAGGCAGACACACGTGAAGGGCGGTCTTTTAGGACGTGTGTTAAGGAAAGGAGAGAGGGACAAAATGACTTTGCGGGAGGTAGCGGTACCAAAGGGCTTGGTTGCTAGGCCGTTTTCAACTAAATGAACCCAAGGAAGAAGCAACTGGAGGCAAGACAAACCTAGCGGAGGGAAGAGTGAATAGAAGGGAGCACAGGAAGGCAGCAGCTGCTGGTTGGAAGACTTTTCTTATTTTTCTTTTTCTCAGACAGAAGAAAATGGTAAATAAAAACATAGTCAATTTAGTAGCCTACAGAAGGGAGTGAGGTCTGGATGCGTTCACATCAGGTGTCTACATTCAGTAATGAGAAAACGAGGTTACAATTTTCATGAGCATTCACGGAAACAAAAAAAAAATACTTAAAATAAGATGCTGAATACATAATCATTCTGTGCTCTTACGCTGAAAGAAACACAGTTTCTATAAGGGTCTCTTTTTAAACGGACTGCCTGCTTAGCTTTTGCCTCAGTAACTGTATATCAAGTGCATTCAAGACAATTTGGGTTCTTAGCAGTGATCCAATAAGCTGCTGGATGTAAGGGAAGCATCAAATGTTATTACACAAGGAGGACCCTGCACGCACTGGATGCATCTGGCAGCTGGCTACTTTGATTTAACATTACAATGTGAACAGATATAAACTTGTTTCTTGACAGTCATTAACTGAAAGCTGTAAAAGGGCCATTAATTCTGCGGTAGTCAGCAAAATGCTTTGTAATGATCTAACACTAATGCACCCCCACTCCTGTAAAAGCCCCCACGGCAGCAGAGGTTTCCTCTTTGATATTGGTTGGGTTTTCAGCAGCTTCCACTCCCTGCCAGTGCACCTGCTTTCCAGAAGATCATTAGGTGAAGGTCCCAAGGCACGCAGTCAACCTGGCTCCTGTTACCTTGCCGTCTGCTGGAGAAGAAAATTAATGCTATCCGAAGAGTCTCTTTCCGAGGACCGGTTGGTGGGTAGGCACTGGACCAGCTGTCTGAGGGGTACTTAGGGCCATTCAAAGCTGACCCAGCTGAATCTCTGCATGGATCTCAAGTCCCAACATAGCACACTAACACCCCTGCTGAAGCCTGCACCAGCTGTTACACTATTGTACGAGGACTTAGCAGGATTACAGCACACGGAAACACAAGCATGCCAGCGAGCAGGTTGCCATCCAACTGTTATCTTATAGAGACTCTCAGACTCCATCACAAGGTTTTCAAAACACACAAAACCAAACCAACGAATATGAAACCAGTATTTGAGACAAAAGAGCAAGAAGAAAAGAAAGGATTCATGCTTATCACTAAAACAAAACAAAACAAAACACCCCTTTAATAAAGGATTTCTTCTCTTCTCATTTCTTATGGAAAATAATACAAATTAGCATAGGAAAATCCTACTTTATCTCAGAATGGAGTTACATAGCCTTAACCCAAAATCTTCTTTTCTTCTTCTGACTATGGGAAGTCGAGCAGGGTATCCTATCAACTTGCAAAGGGGAGATTTGTCACATGTGACTGGTTCTTGGGCTGTGGGTTTTCAGCTAAATGCTGATGTGACACAGAAGCCACCCCTCATACCCACACCCTACACTAGCCGCCCAACCATTCATTCTTTTGCAGCCAGACTCTTTGCCCCAGCTGCTGCTGCATCTTCATGGAAACAGCAGCAGGGCGACTTCTTTTTATATTAGGCTTTTAGCCAAGGAGGACCATGGGGAAGTCACTTTGTTTTACATAACAGCCAACTCAGGAATGATATGGTAGAAATACACCCACAGGCCAAATGCAATGAATCTCACAGAATCTCTTGTTTAGCCATTAAAGTTTGACAAAGTCTTGATTATTTATAGAGATGGGACTTCCTTTTGCACTTGCATGAAATGTGAGTTTGTGAGTCCTCAAAAAGTCAGTTTGTTTTTTTTTTTAATTAATAACATATAAAATTTGGGGAGTGGGAGTTTTTTTAAAAGCTGGTATCTCTATGTAGTGACACTAGTTACATCCTTTAAAAAAAACATTTCATTTATCACCATTTGTAGGGGTTTTATTATTATTTATTATTATTAGTATTTATTTATTATTATCATTTGTTACAATTTATTCAATTTGTATCCCGGTTGTGGCCCCCTCCTTCTCCTCCCAAAACTATGCCCCCTCCTTCTTCTCCTCCTCTGCCCCGCCCCTAGTCCACTGATAGGGGAGGTCCTCTTCACCTTCTGTTTGACCCTAGCCTATCAGGTTTCATCAGGACTGGCTGCATTGTCTTCCTCTGTGGCCTGGGAAGGCTGCTCCCCCCTCAGGGGGAGGTGATCAGAGAGCCAGCCACTGAGTTCACGTCAGAGACAGCCCCTGCTCCCATTACTAGGGAACCCACTTGGAGACTGAGTCTATGGGCGACATCTGAGGTAGGGTTTTAGGTCCCCTCCATACATGGTCCTTGGTTGGGGTATCATTTTCTTCAGGGGGCCCCCAGGGCTCATTTTTTGGCTCTGTTGATCTCCTTTTTGAGCTTCTGTCCCTTCCAGGTATTTCTATCTCTCCTTTCATAAAATTCCATGCATTCTGCCCAAAGTTTGGTTATGAGTCTCAGCCTCTGCTTCGATACCTCGATTAGTAGAGTCTTTCAGAGGCCCTCTGTGGTAGGCTCCTGTCCTTTTCCCTGTCTTCTTTTGCTTCTAATGTCTATTGTATTTGCGCTTCTGCATGAGGATTGAGCATCTTCCTTGTTGATTAGCTTCTTTAGGAGTATAGATTTTAGTATGTTTATCCTATATTATATATCTAATAGCCACTTATGAGTGAGTATATACCATGTGTGTCTTTCTGTTTCTGGGTTACCTCACTCAAGATGATCTTTTCTAGTTTCCACCATTTGCCTGCAAATTGTGTGAATGTATCACAATTTCTGTATTCATTTCTCTCTTGAGGGACATCTAGGTTGTTTCCAGATTTTGGCTATTGTGAATAGAGCTGCTACGAACTTGGTTGAACAAATATCCTTGTTGAGTCATTGAGCACATTTCAGATACCTAGGATTGGTATAGCTGGATCTTGAGGTAGCACTATTCCTAATTTTATGAGAAATTGCCAGATTGGTTTCCAAAGTGGTTGTATAAGTTTACATTCCCACCAGCAATGGAGGAGGGTTCTCTTTTCTCCACATCCTCTCCAGCATATGTTGTAGCTTGAGCTTTTTATTTTAGCCATTCTGATGGGTATAAGGTGAAATCTCAGGGTTATTTTGATTTGTATCTCCCTGATGGCTAAGGACATTGAACATTTCTTTAAGTGTTTCTCTGACATTCGACATTTCTTTGTTGAGATTTTTCTGTTTAGCTCTGTACCCCATTTTTTAAAATTAGGTTACTTAGTTTGTTGTTGTTTAACCTCTTAAGTTCTTTATATATTCTGGATATTAGCCCTCTGTCAGATATAGGGTTGGTTTCCCAACCTGTAGGCTGTCGTTTTGTTTTGATGACAATGTCCTTTTCTTTACAGAAACTTTTCAGTTTCATGAGGTTCCATTTATTAATTGTTGATCTTAGAGCCTGTGCTGTTGGTGTTCTGTTCAGGAAGTTGTGTCCTGTGCCAATGAGTTCAAGGCTCTTCCCCACTTTTTATTCTAACAGGGTTACTGTTTCTGGTTTTATGTTGAGATCTTTACCCATTTGAATTTTATTTTTGTGCAGGGTGATAAATGTGGATCTATTTGCATTTTTCTACATGTAGACATCCAGTTAGACTGGCACCATTTGGTGAAGATGCTACCCTTTTTCCATTGTATTGTTTTTACTTCTTTGTCAAAAATCAAGTATACATAGGTGTGTGGGTTTATTTCTGGGTCTTCTATTCAATTCCATTGATTCATTATTTCTCTGCCAGTACCATGCAATTTTTATTACTGTTTCTCTATAGTGCAGCTTGAGATCAGGGATGTAGATACCTCCAGAAGATCTGTTATTGTACAGGATTGTTTCAGCAATTCTTGGTTTTCTGTTTTTTCATATGAAACTGAGAATTTTTTCTTTCAAGGTATGTAAAGAATTGTGCTGGTAATTTGATTGGAATTGCACTGAATCTGTAGATTGCTTTTGGCAAGAGGGCCATTTTCCCTATGTTAATCCTACCAATCCATGAGCATGGGAGATCATCTTCTGATGTCTTATTCAATTTCTTTCTTTAGAGACTTGAAGATTTTTTTCGAACAGGTTTTTCACTTGCTTTGTTAGAGTCACACCAAGGTACTTTATGTTATTTGTGGCTATTGCAAAGATGTTGGAGGGCTACTGATTCTTTTAATATAAACTCGTATGTGTTTGTTGGTGTTGGAAAATGAATTTCATGGTTTCTTTTTTCTAGTTACTCCTTCCGGATAATCCAGAAACAACACCAGTGATTAACTTAGGGTGACACTCTGCTTTCAATTAATGTCCCACAGGAGGAAAGTGATGTTTCCAAGTTTTTTCAAGTTAGATCTTGAAGCAGGCTTCTGTTAAAAATGACTGTATGCGGCAGTGTACTTTTGTTTGTCTGTGTAAGTTATAAATTCAAATTAATGATAATGTGCTGCAGAAGGGTGCTCATAGAAGCAGGAAGAACAACCCTGTTAGAACTGCATAAATCTGCCTCTGTGTTCAGTGTCGCATAGTTCTATGAAATCATACAAATCTGTGATCACACAAATGTTGTATTGCATGTGTGTGTGTATGAGGTGGGTTGCTTATTATTTTGTTCAAGTATGAAAGATTTAAAATTGCTGCGTTGGGCTATATGTTACATGACTATTGGGAGAGAAGGTATTAGACTAAGTTTGATATATGTAGCTGTGTGTGTTTGTGTGTGTTTGCATATAGATGTGTGGCAAAATTTTTGTATAGCCTGTGCTGTTGTGTGGTTTCAGCTCTCTTTAACTCACACACCCTTGTGTAGACTTGCCATTTGCAGCCCTCTCACACATCTGTGCACTTTCATATACCTTGGAAACCATCATCTATTTGAAATTCACACTTCTTGCTTCCCTGAATGTTTGCCTTCTTTCTGTAGCCGAAACCCTTCTTCCATACCTACAACCCAGAATTAGCTCAAGAACTCTGACTGCATCCTTAGCTCCCCTTAGATTGTAACATCTTGGAAAGCAAGCACTATCCCTGTCTTTTGTCCTGTGATTACTGGCTAGTACTCAACCGATACTCCATAGTTCTACTGGACGACTGAGGAGGCACGGGAAACCAAAATACTGGTAAAACTGAGGAAGAATAATCCATGAATCTTAGACAAGGTTTGCACACTTTCCCCTGAAACAGATGGCATCGTTTGATTCATGTTGATAATAGCACTCATCAAGTTCCCTCTGACCAAAGGTGGCATTGCCTATAACCTGAAGTGTCAATTAGGTATTAGTTCAGGAGCAAAAGAAAGCCACATAGTATTTAACGTATGTGTGACTATTAAGCCTCTTCTTACATTGAGAACAAATTAAAATGCAAACATTTTGTTTGCTTGCAATTAAGTATGACAACTCCCATCTTAAGAAGGACATTTAGAGATCATGTCTGGCTTGGCTACAGCATCCATTCCAGTTTTACGTTCCTCCACAAGCTTTTCATCAAATAACCAGAGTGGGCTAGCCTACAAACAGGCAAATCTCAGTCATGCTAAGAATATTTTCTTCAGATTTTTTTTTACCATTATGTTTAAACATTGACAGCTGCAAAGCTTTTTACAAAGAGGGAATAATGGTTATTCCCATGGCTAACCCTGCCCAAATATCTAGCAGTATGTATCAGAATACATATTGAGTTCAAACACCAAATGGTAGTAATCAGAAAGATTCCATTTTTCTTTGTGTGTGTGTGTTTAAGATTTTTTATTAAACTGAAGAGAAAATATATCAAAGTTTAAAAAAAAAAAACACAAACAACTAGGTTTTTCAAGCTTTAGGCTGCAATGGTTTTACAGTCGATAGAGCAAATGGGGACAAATGTGGACATTAGTTTTGTGCACCCATCCATACTTTAATTAATTATTACTCCAATTTCCCAATTTTTATTATATTTAAATCCTCAAATTTTAGTAGTTCAGCCTAAGGAATAAAAATATTTGTCAGTCTCAAAGAAAATATTTGTGTCTGCCTGAGACACGTAGTTGTAAAATCAGGGAAGTATGTTGAAAAATGGCCCTACGTGTGCTTGCCAGACAGTGTGTTTTATTCTATTTAAAAACTTAAAATGATTTTAGAGTGTAAACATATTATACTTGTGAGCATGAAAATCAGACAAAACTTTGAATAATCTCATCTTGAGTCATGATCTTGGCTATCTAACCAAATAAGTGGATAGCAAAGTGTGACACATTCAGCGCATGACTCGAATGATAAACTGCCTTTGCGAAGCTGAAAGGCACACTGTAGCTCAGTGTTAAGGTTGCTATGGCAAAGCGTGCCTTCTGGACACAATTCCTTGTTTTCAAATAATTATGTTTTATCTAGCGCAGGGCAACCGATTTCTGCCTTTAAATACAGGAGAAAAGTGTTGATGTACTTAAATGTAATGCTCCCCCAAAGTTTAAATGTTGGCTGCCTTCCAACAAAAAGCTTTTAGAAAAGTGATGTTGGTATTTTCTTATACGTAGGCCAATTAGCTTGTTCATTTACCTCTTATTTGATCATTGGCAGTATGGAGAGCTAAACTAGGAGGATAAAGGCAGCATTCCAAGGCAGGACCTGAACTTCACAGTGATACAGAGAAAACTGAGAGTCCTTTTGGCTCGGCCTCATAAATACCTTATTTTAGCTCTCCAACCAAGTTGACATTATCATCAGTGTCCCGCCCTCTCTGGCACCTCTACACGTTTTCTCCAATTTACCGAGGCAAGAAACACATTCTCATATAAACACCCTCGTAGACATCCCTACCACACTCCTGTGGAACTTTTGGTATGTTAAGGCTGCATGCCCCGATCCTCACACTTCGCTTTGCCCAGCCTCTCCCGCAGGGCTCGTGCGGTCCTCCTGCCGTTATCTTCTGATATTCAATGCTTTCAGGGTGGTCTATCCTTATCTGGCCCCTCAGCACCCGGAACTGTGTCGGTCTCTGAACAAAGAACCCTTCCCTTTGTTTCGTAAATGCCTGCCCACTTTGCAAAGTTGCCTTTTCTAAGACTCAGGGTGAAGTTCTTCTTCCTGGTAATCATTTTTGTAGGTGTGTGTGAGTTTTCATAATGGTTATAGTATTACTTTTATGCAAAATCACTTAATATTCACCATCTTCATTCAGTAAGATCGGAAATTTCAACTGTTACATTTTAATCATTAATATTCTACAATAGAGATAACAAATATTCCTTTACTCACCTCCTAACATTTCATATTAACTGTTTCATTCATATTTTGGTTTATGTCAATAGGTAGCCGTCACATCATCATACACACACTCACAGTGCAACCAAATCATGTATTACAATTATATTTCCTTTCTTATAATATGATGTTATATTTCCAGGGAGTTAATGTCAATCTCTATCAGTTAAACCAGTGTGGATCTATGTAACTATGCACATCCATGCACATAATTACAATAAGTGAAAAAAAAAAAGAGGCCTATGAGTTTGACCTTTAAAGAGAGTAAAGAGAGGTACATATGAATCACTTAAGAAGGCCTTGCCATTGCTGTTTTCCACCCACTTTTGTGTTGGCAATAGGAGAATGTCCTATTTCTAACTTGGCGTATGACTATGGGAGAAGACCCTGTTTCTTCTGTGTGTCAGAGTTTGTAATCAGTGAGTTGGAAATGAAATCAATTCCCCTTAACCACTGCTTTAGTCATGCCTTTCCCGCACTTTTCACCATTATCTTTTCTCCTTTTTGCTGTTGTTCCAGCAAAAGTAAACTGTACACGACTAGAAGTGAATTAGTGATTTGAACTATAAAGTGACTATGGGCGCAGGGGCCAGGACATCAGATGTTCATGCTCATGCTTCAAGAGCTATGATAGACACACGGCCTCTGTCTATGTCTCTCTGTCCCTCTCTCACACACACCCATTATGCATGTATATTTATCTATGGTGGGAAAAATAATCTACAGGAATCATCAAATTTCCAATGAGGAGGTCTTTACCGTAGAAATGCAAATTAAATCGATCTAGTGTAATCTTCTCGCTTAAGGACTGGGGAGACTGCTATGGTCTGATAACATGTCTGCCTCAGGCCATGCAGAAATGGATGGCATTTAGAGCTACGCTGATAAAGCTGGGCTTTTCGGCCCACATCTGTTTTCTAACTTTTCAATTTCTGTGTCTCCTTCTGTTAACAAGTAGGGTTCTTAGGCACAGCCACCTGGGATAAAAAGTTGCTGTTCACATAAGAACGAACAGTAATAGGTGAAGAAACTGAAGAGTGAAGGGTATAGCTGCTCTGTTTCTTCCCTGTTGGGACTTGTAAAGACTTAACTAGGTTTAAATGAAAGACCTTTTTGATATCTTTTGCTTGAAATTGCATTTTTGCCTCAATTAGGCAGTATTCAAACAACCACAACCACCCAGTAGGGTGAGGTCAGACAGAATTTTCTTGTCCTCCTGTTATTTGATGTGGTGAGAAGTCAAGCCCAGAATACCAGCCATTCCATTGGGAGTGTCAGTTAACAGAGCCCTTCCCCAGATGACTGTGTGACCTTTCACACAGTGAGAAAAAGAAAGGTGGTCAACCTTACTGTTGGCTCATACGTGCAAGTCTCATTTCAGCCCACTGTCAAAAATGGAGGACAGCCTCTTGCTTTCTACAGAAGGCACCAAAGAGAAGACGCTGAGTCCTAAATTCTGAGTATGACATTTCACTGGGGTTAGTGTATCTCCAGCTGGCGCAGGGGTTGCCATCTTCCTGATTCTACTGTATTCTCTGCCAAGAAGGAGAACGAAGTCAGGAAAGACAACATTTATACAGAAGGTGGGTGAAACAGTGTGAGTTTTCCTTGTCCTCACTTTGCAGTCAATAGACAGTCAAAGCCTCAGGCTCCCTTGCCACAATCCCGGTTGGAAATGGCTTAACCTTTCTGCAGTTAGAGCCCATGTTTCTGACACTGTAAGAGCCGTTCCTCTTCATCCTGACAACAGCCCTTTCATTCTGAAGATGCGAAAATTAGGGCCCAGTCAGTCTCCACAGGCAGAACAGAACTTTAAGCCAGAACAGGATTCCAAATGAAGTAGCTCCTCCTTTACATCCTACAGCAGTCTCTTTCCTTCTACAGAAGGCGCTCAAGAGAAGATGCCCTAAACATTCCAGATAAGCCCTAAATTCTGTCTTTGACATTTCACTGGAAGCTAGGACCAGAACAACTTCGGAAGCTTCAATAGGAAAATAGTCTAGCAATAGATATGGTATTTCTAGCACTGCTCTGATAAGAAATTCTAGGCAATAGCTTGTACTTAAAAGTGCATTATCACGCAAAGCTTCAGAATATCCATCGTTATGTCTTCAGGTGTTTACCTGTGTGTTCTGAAGCACCTGTAGTATCCACTGCTTTTGGGAAATGCATGCCTGTGATGCTTCAAGAACAAATATGAAGGAAGGAGAAACACGACTTTGTTTAAACAAACAAACAAACAAACACAAAAGAAATGGTGGTTTAAAGTTATTCTGAGACATTACACTATGCAAAATGACCTTTTCTGGTCACTGTGGATGTCACTGGTTAAGATCAGGAATAGGGTGGGGTTTTAAACCAATACAATTGTTGTCCTTGTAAGAAGAAAGGCATAAGAATACTAGATGTAAGAGGAGGAGAGATTGAGCTAGAACTCAGCAAGCTGAGGAACCTCAGAGGCTACCAGAGGCAGACAGCGTCTCCCCACAAAAGCTGCAGAGAAAATATGCCCAGCTGGCACCTTGCTTTCAAAGAGTAATCTTTAAAGCCAGAAACAGTAAGTTGTTGTTTTAAACTGACATTAATCTATATTATGATCCTAATTTTGACACTGCACAATGATATCTTGTGTAACATACCGAAGAGCAAGAATATGAAACTTCCGAAGTACTTTTATTTTTGAGGCACTTGTAAAATAATATTTTAAAAATCATTTATTTATTTTATATCCCAACTGCACTTTCCCCTCCCTTCTCTTCTCCCAGTCCTTCCTCCTCCCTTTCCCCTCCCTTGAATCCACTCCTATCCACTCCTCCCATGAATATCAACCAGCCCTGGCATGTCAAGTTGCAGTAAGTAAGGTACATCTTCTCCTATTGACGCGATGCAACCCAGCAGGAGGAAAGAGGCTCAAAGGCAGGTAACAGAGTCAGAGACAGCCCCTGCTCCTGCTGTTAGGACTCCACAAGACCTACCCACACAACTGTAACTTATGTGCAGAGGGCCTAGGTCAGTCCCATGTAGGTGCAGGCTCTCTTGCTGACAGTTCGGTCCCTGTGAGCCCCTATGGAACCTTGTTAGTTGACTCTGTGGGCATAAATAATCAGTTTTTAGGAGGGAAATAATAATCGCATATCACTCAGTACCACAGTGATGCGGATAAGGATGACGGACAGAACCTTTTTCTCTCTTAGCACAGCGCGAATCCCTCCAGCGTCATCTCTCTCTCTCTACTTTATGGCTGGGAAGCATGAAGGCAGAAATCTTGTCTTTTCTGAGGTTTGTGGTTAGTGCTATGCCTGAGACCCAGTGCAGACTCAATGAGAATTCATGGCAGATGCATAAAGGGATGACAAAAGTGGGTAGAGGCTAACCTCTTCCTACAAATCGAGAAATGCGTTGCACTCAACATCTGTTCCCTATAACAGCACCATGGCAAGCCCGCTGTGCTCAGTGGCCCTTTCTGGCTTTCAGGGAACTTTTGTCTTGTTCAGCTCATTGGGTTTTTCATCTGTTGTTATGTTTAGATAGGCAATCAACTGCTTCAAAAAAAAAAAAAAAAAACTGTCTCCAGTCAGAATTCATTCCATAAAGAAAATGTATTATATATGCTAACTGGGGTTTTATTAAATCTCAAGAAGGAAAAAAAATGTCATTTGCAGGAAAGTGGATAGACTTGTAGACCATTCCTAATGGCAAAATAATGTAAACTCAGACTGGAGACTATTGCATGCTTCCTCTTATATATAAAAATCAGATTATAAATGTATACATATATGTATAATACTTTATAAGATTATTTTATATAAAATATATTTTATATGCCATAAAATATATTTATACATAAAATCATATCACATAGGTACTGTTTTGGAAGATGAATATTTTGGAAGATAAGGGAATTTAGCAGGAAGAAAAATGGAAGACGGTAATAGGGAGAGAATATGGTTAAATGGAAAAATGGTTAAAGTATATGATAGACTTGAACAAAAATGTCATGAAGCTAATTACTTTGAACAATGAATATACTCTCATGAAAACATTGTAGAAGGGGATTATCCTATAATATTTTTGCCTTTGATACCATTTGGATTTCACTTATATAGCTGAGTATTCTGTGGTATTTGAGGAAGGTTTCAAAGGCAAAGAGAACAGAAATGGCACTCGCTTCGGCAGCACATATACTAAAATTGGAAGATTAGCATGGCCCCCACGCAAGGATGACATGCAAATCCATGAAGCGCTTCATAATTTTAAGGAAATCATGGAGCTAGAAAGATCATCCTGAGTGAGGTAACCCAGAACCACAAAGACATGCATGGTATATACTCACTTATAAGCGAATATTAGCTATTTAATACAGGATAAACACACAACAAAATCTACAGACCTAAAGAAGCTAAACAACAAGGAGGACCCTAGGGAGGAAGCTTAATTCTCATTCAGGAGAGTAAACAGGGTAGACATTGGAAGTGGTGGAAGAGAGGGAACAGGACAGGAGCCTACCACAGATGTCCTCTGAAAGGCTCCACCTAACAGGAGATGGAAGCAGATTCTGAGACTCACAGTCAAACTTTGGGCAAAACACAGGGAGTCTTTTGGAAGAACTGTGCGTGGTGGTGGTGGTGGGGGAGGCAGGTAATAAAAGGACTCAAAAGGGACAGGAGCTCCACAAGGAGAGCAACAAAGCCAAAAATTTTGGCCCCAGGGGGACCTGAGGAGACTGATACAGCAATCAAGGACCAGGCATATAGAGGACCTAGACCCCCTGCTCAGATGTAGCCCATAAGCAACTCAGTCTCCATGTGGGTTCCCAAGTAAGGGGAGCAGGGGTTGCCTGTGACATGAACTTGGTTGCCTGCTCTTTGATCACTTCCCCCTGGCAGTGTGACCTTCCAGGTCACAGAGAAAGAGGATCCAGGCAATCCTGATGAGACTTGATAAGCTAGGGGCGGATGGCAGGGGAGGAGAACTCCCCCTTTCAGTGGACTAGGGGAATTGAATAGGGCAGGAAGAGAGAGGGAGGGTGAGACTGGAGGAGATGAGGTAGGGGGCTACAATCAGAATATAAAATGAATAAATTGTAAAAAAGTATTAAAAAGAGAGCAGAAATGTTCATTATTTATTCAAATATGCATCACTAATACAACAGCAATGGATGGCCCTCAGGAACAAGAGTAACACGAACAGGAGAAGGAAGTAGAGAAAGGAAAGTTTCGGAAGGAAGCAGAAAGATGAAAAACTCTGCTTACTCAGCCATATTTTTGAAAATTTTGTATTGTTTACTAAAAGTCAATTAAATTTGAGTTTAAAGCTCTGCAGTAGGGCACTGAAGAGCTGGCTCGGCAGTTAAGAGTTCTTGCTCTTCTTGCAGAGGACCTAGGTTCATTTCCTGCCACACTCCTGAAGCACTCACAGCTCTCTGTAACTCGGGTTTCAGGAGCTCTGACTCCTCTGACGACTGGCTTCCATAAGTACCTGCATGCACATGGTACACATACAAAGAAGCTGGTATACACACACACACACACACACACACACACACGCACACACACACTTAATTATTAAACCAAAACAACAAAACAACACTTCAGTAGAGTTTGGGTTTGGATTCCAGGGGCCCCACAATCTTCTCACTTCCAAGGCTAGCCCTCAGCACACAGGATAGACGTGGAGAACTCCTCCTCCTCTGGATGAAATTCCATTTCACTTCAGAAGACTTCATCTCACGTGATGAAAAACGATGGTGTTTTAAACAGAACCCGCAGGTCTATTTTGACCAAACCTGAACTCCATAAACTTACAGAAAGGCTCCTTTGCTGTGCATATTCAGTAGGGATGGCTTGCTCTAAAATCATGTTGTGCTGAAGAAAAGCGATTTAATGTTCTGTGGAAAGGCTTCTAGATTGAAAATAATCACCTTTTTTATGATGAATGAATTAGTAGCATCTAAATAATTTCATAAAGCTGAAGTAGCTCCCCTTTACAGAATACGAAATGCCTACTTTTTCTCTTCTACTCACATTTATGGTCTCAGTTCATCATGCATTCTTATTTATAATACCTATTTGCTGAAATTATTCTTGACTTTTTTTTTCAGTTGATAAACACTGTCAAGGTAATTATTAAGTGTATATTTCTCTACTCAGCCAACTTGCTTTATTATCAAATCTCACTCTAAAAACGAATTGTATGTGAAGCCAACGGGTCGCACGTTTGAGAATTTTAATTACTTCTCTATGATCACTTTATATTCTGTACGTAGCATTCAGGTAACACAGCCTCTACAATGATAAGCAGTTTAATTAGAGAGCCGAGATAAGGAAAATGCCTTTTACGTTACCAAATTTGCTCATGCCAGTCTCATGATGACTTGGGCTTTGCATTTTCATGCAGAATTTTAAATATGGAACGTTAGCGTCAGGTGAGCCTTCCCTCCTGATGGTCCTGCAAATGCTTCTCTACCACGGCATTTGGTTTCCTCCCTTCGTACATGTAAACACTGTGGTTGTAATTAGATTGCAAACTGAAACCTGCCTTTAATCTTTGTGCCAGTCCAAACACACACATTATTCCTCACACTCCTAACTTGGCACTGGAATCACAACAAATAGACACAAATGTAAACCCCCATGCTGCCAATAGCATGCCTGCCCTTTCCACAAACTGTCTCAGAGGATAGCCATTGATTTCCTCGTTATTATGAACATGAAATTATTGAATGACAGATGATAGAGTGTTAGGTCCTACAAGTATTTTCCCAAATGGGTTATCTAGCCAGAGTTGCCATGGAAACGATGCTGTTTGACAGACCTGCCCACAAAGAACTCTTTGCTCAGAATTCAGCATCAAATAGCTCCCAGCTTACTGCAGGCTCGTGTTAAAACAGAGAACACGGAAGGTTTCTTATTAAGAAAAGAAGGGCTTTCTTATAGATGAGTCTGCCCTGTCATAGGATGTACTAAAGTGACATTGAGATATCTCAGCCTGGCACCCTCCTGCCACACACACACTCATGCACACACACACACACACACACACACACACACACACACACACAAGTGAATGAGGACTTCACTAAGGGCTGGACTTTGGGCTATTAATAAAGACAGTGTTAATTCTTAGAAGATAAATTAGTGGATCTGAGAGTGCATAGTCCACTGGGAATATAAGTTCTGCATCACAACACACATCTCATTAGAAGGAAAGAGGCCCCAAGCCCAGCGTTTTCCGGTCAACACAGTACTTAATGCTGTGAAGAAGGCTTGGGAACTGAATTTTCCTCTTTCTTCCTTTTGTTGACAAATGCACGTGATAACATTTTCAAATTAGAGTAACACTTCTCAACAAAATACTCTTAGTGTTGACGTCTTCTAATTCCCATGTCTCTTCTTAAGTGTTGGGTTCACACTCAACATAGTGAAACTGAGATCATACTCTGGAATGGTACTTCATGTCACTCTGGCCAATTAAGGGTATCACACCAGCATGATTAAGGCAGAAGGAGCCACCTGCTGCCCACAATAGGTTTTGATAGTTTTGATATTTTCCTTCTCCCTCAGTCTCCTCTCCTACCCCATCCAGCTTTATGATTCTACTTCTTCATTTGCTATCTGCTAAATACAGACATGAAGTTATACCTCACACCACAATGTGCCACTTAGTGATAACTATGCAGACAATAAGATTGTGACTCTCCAAATTAAGATAGCCTGATGTTACAAGATAAAAGAACCACCTAGGACCTCTTGTAGAAGGAGATCCCGTCACCAGGTCGGTGCCTTTGCTAGTTTCACTTTCTTTTATTTTGACACAAAAACTCGGTCACTGAGCTAATCTTTGCTCTTAAGAATTCTGGAAGTTAGATTGCTGTAACATCCTCTACTTTTTATGTAATTTGTGTGTGCGTGTAGATGTTCATGTGTGTGTGCCTCTGTGTATGCAAGTTTGTTTGGTATGTGTGTGTGTGTGCATGTGTGTGTGGCGTTGACAAGGTGATACTGAGTGTCTCCTCATCTATTCTCCAGCTTGTTTTTTGAGGTAAGGTCTCTCACTGAACTGCAGCTTGTCTGTTTGCTGTTCAGCAATCTCCAGGGATCTCTCGCTCTCTCTACCCAGACCTCCACATATAGACAGTCAGCAGTGTACTGGGCACTTCCATTGGCGGCATCAAGAAACATATAACACTGGTTCTCAACCTGTGGTCTGTTACCCCTTTGAGATCGCATATCAGATATCTCCTTTATCAATATTTATGTTACAATTCTGAACAGTAGCAAAATCACAGTTATGAAGTAGCAATGAAAATGGTTTTATGGTTGGGGTCACCACAACATGAGGAACTGTATTAAAGAGTTGTAGCTTTAGGAAGGTTGAGAACCACTGATCAAACACCTTCTGTCTTAAACTCAGCATATTCAGTGTTTTACATTATTACTCTCTCAAACAGGGACCAGTTTCTGTATTAAATGGCATGTCATTCACCCAGCTACTCATGTGAGCATTGCCATCATCTCTAACACACCACTTTGCCTCATTAATTACGTTACTCAACCCCTAAGTCCTATTAATTCCACCTAACATTGCCCAAATTTCTCAATTTCTGCTTCTACTGCCTCGCTACAAGGCCACAATTATCTTTCTTAAATAATAGCAAGGAGACAGCCTACTTCTATTCAATCTCAGCGTCTTATCCAGAATCCATAACTCAACTAAATTAATGTTTACTGGACATAAATCTGGTCAGATTGCCTGTCGGAGGCACTGCTTTCAATGCCTCTCCAATGCCTTCAAAATATAATAGTCACATGGCATTTTGCCTGTTTACTATCTACCTTTATCTCTGTCTTCCTTGTCTTGTTCGCTTCAAGTGTATCCCTCTAAACTCTAACTATCTTGTCTTACTTATTTTTAGATTTCTTATTAGTACATGAATTCTTTTACTTCTAGATCTTTTCATACACCATTTCTGTTGTGGCATAGAACATTTTAAATTAGAAATATTAAGTCCCCACATACTGCCATGCTGTGTACCTCTTTGTCCTCTCAGCTTTCGGGTGACGTTCTTTCTCCTAAGAAGCATGACACTGTAAATCAAGACACTGAACAATGTCTTAAAGTGTAACTTCTTGGCATTTGATTTGGGAAGGCTGGATCTTGAGGATATGATAGATTATAAATGGAATAAAGCGTCAGACAGTAGACAATGGATTTTGAGAGAATTAATTCAAAAAGGGCAGGGAAGAAAAATGAAAAAGACCCAAGCCTGAAGAGGCCTTTCAGAATGAATGAAGATCTTTTCTACATGGCTTTGCTTTAACTGTCAGCTACAAACCAGGTCAGAGTGGGACGGATGGAAGCCATGTGAAAGAAAATGCCTGTTTGTGGCTGACTCTAACAGAAGTCCTAACATAGGCCAACCTTCAGAATGTTCACGGCCATTCATCTGACCAGGATTAAGCTTTCAGTTTACAGTTAACAAAGAGTGCTAAGCAGGAATTAAGTTGATTTAGATGGAAGGAAGTTACCTTAATACATGAGTTGTTTGTATTAATAGTTGCTTAGACCCCGAACCCTCTGACTTTAATCTCTCTCTCTTGATCTGCATCAATGAGTCTCAAGGTTGACATGCACCTGAGTGACTGAGATGAACATTTCTTCTTTTCTTAAAATCTTTCTTTATAAGTTTAGAAAGTATCAAGAATAGACAAAAGTAAATAAAATAGTACTATGAAACCTAATGACCAGTTCTCACATACAGCAATCATCAATGTATTATATGTTGATATATTATGTATATATATAACATCTCTATCTATCTATCTATCTATCTATCTATCTATCTATCTATCTATGGAGAGAGAGAGAGAGAGAGAGAGAAAGAGAGAGAATTAGTTTTAAAAGGTCAGTAATAAATGTCTGGAACTCAAAAACTGAGAATCTAAGACCAGAACCCAGACACCACCCTGTTTAAAGTTTCCTTCTGTGGTATAGGATGTCAGCCAGGGTGCTAATGACTACACTAGTTTAAACTGAGTAACTCTCCTGGATAATGCAAAGCTCCTAAAGGCCCACTTTGTGGCCTCCCAATCACCACCACAGAGGCCACATTAGTCCTCCCTCCTTGGAACAGATAGCTGGCTGTAGTTCATCTGTCGATTTGTTTATCTCCTGGTATGTATTTTATTTGACACTGCATTCTTAGTAATGCCTTATTTATAAAAAACAATCACCAGTTTTGAATGATTGAATCATGCTGGCAATGAGTAACCTTTATATACTATCAGAAGCCCTGTAGTAAAGACTGTTACAATCAGAAAATAAAGCTCAGGCCTGCTCACTTTGAAGTGTTAATTCCAAACTTTGTGTGATCAGTCTATGCTCTTCTTCACAGCACTCCAAAACAATGTTCTGTTTCCTGTGCCTTTATCTATATATCCTATCGAAGGCACATTCTGGACCTTTTAGAACTTAAATGTCTCTGCTTCAAAAATAATGAACTGTGTCTTTCCTCAAGGATCTGTATGCACATATGAACCACCGCTAACAATCTTTCAAATAATCCCAATATCTACTTTCCCCACCACCCAGGAATTCTTCTTGTAGGAAGTACTGTGCTCAACAAGCGTTGAGTGGCATGGAAGGTGGCTCTTAGCCCTCTGCTCTACTGCTGATCTTACTGTTGCTTTTTCCTGTCTTACGACAATTCTTTGCCCTGAAGTCAGCACAGCAGATAATAGAAGGGTGGTTTAAGGGTAAAGCTTTGTGAGATGGGCTGCAGTCTTTCGGGGATTGTCTACAGATGTTGAACTTTGCCTTACTGATGATGTAGCTTGGTTTGTGTTGCAGGGGGAGTCTAAGCACTGGAGATGCCAGAGTGAATAATTCATAGAGAGACACTGTAGTAAGGTAGGGAACCAATCAGCAGTGCAGAGGGGCAACGTGAGATGAGGCAGGAAGCCCTGTTTACAAAGTGTTGGCCCAGGAAAGACTGGTCAGCAAGGGAGGAGGATTCTAAGAAGAATTTTGAAGTTTCTTATTGATGGTTGACGAGTGCAAGGACAGAGATCGTGTTACTCCGCCTTTTATGACTATAATTAAATACCTGAGGCAGGCACTCTTTTCAGGGAAGAGGCTATTTGGCTCCTGGTTTTGAAGGCTGCAAATCCAACAGGCTTGGAGTCAGGTTTTGGGAGGGCTCTTTCTGGCTGCAGCTCATCGAAGTGAGAGTGTGAAGAATAGACTCTCTGCTTGAGCAGGTTTCTCTCAGGGAAACTGCTCTGGTGTAATCCACCAACTCCCCAAAGGCCCTGCCTCTAAACACGTGGGGCTGGGCTTCCAGCTTCTCAATCCTCCACCCAAAACACAAAGCATTTAAAAGCCACATGTAATCAAAATGGTAGGAGAGAGCTCAATTTGAGGGTAAATATGAAGGAAAACTGAAGTATCTTGTTACAGATGCAGGGAAGAAACGCAGGTTCAAACAGCTTTTTCCCAAGCCCAGGAGTCATTCATCACACCTTTCTTGAAGTGATGTTTTTATTGCTGTGGACGGATGTGCAAAATGTTAAGTTGGTGGTAGTGTGTTTCTTCATGGATGTTTTTAATTTGCCTAGCAAAGAGAGCAAGGGAATTAGAATAGTGAACAAAGAAATGCCAGTGGGTGGACTTTTACTGCAAATAAACGTCCTTGTGGTTAGCTACCTCTTTAGAAATTACATTTCGGTTATTGAGAAGAGGTTTTTAAAAAATGTTTAGTTACTGAATATGTGAGAATGCCAACTTAGGTATATCATCACATTTTAGGAATACAGTAACAATGACCTATGAAAGTCAGGATTCAGAACAATTGCAAAATGCAGGGAAAAATTAACCCAATGAGGCTGCAATTTGGACAGGTGGGTTAGTTCTCCAGAACAAACTTAACCTTCGCATCACTTTCAACCAACACCTGCTCTGAAGGGTGTTTTTATAGGACAGGTGAGACACCTCACTGAGATAGCTGGTTTTGCTATTGAGAACTAGGCTAGATTTCAGGGGAAGACACAAGGCAAAAGGATGCTTGGGGCAACTTTCTGGCCTCCTCCCCCATGCCTGCATCCTGTGTCTAACCTCTCATTCTCCTCCATCCGAAAGCTGTAAACATTTTAGTTTACAGTCCCAGAACAAAACAGAACATATGTAGTATATTTTCATACAGAAGTAAAAGCTCCAAAGCCCCATGAGGTCTTCATTTCTAAAGTATGCCTTCTGCTCAAATGCCCTCTTGGTGGTGCCTCCAATGGGCTGCAAATCACTTAATGCAAATTATTCAGATTCAGATGAGGTTAAAGCTTCTTCAGAATGGTATTACTGGACTATTTTACACAGAGACCAATTACATATTTTCTGCATCAGTCCCTCACTACCCACTAAAATTTTGCTGATATTAGCTTTATCCAAAATGCCTTTCTGGGATTTAAGTACCAATAGTGTCTATTACAAAATTCATCCATGTTTTCTGTCAGGTTGAAGTTAAACGCACACCAGGGAGAGTTAAGAAAGAAAGAAAGAAGAGTCACAAAGATGCTGCAGATTCAGTAGATATGGAAACAAAGAGAGCGTGTTTGTGTGGTACTCTCAAGGTGGCTCAGCCAGAACCTGAGGTATGTTGCAGCCCATTTGAATGGAAGGTTGTTCCATGTTCCCCCTAGGAGTTGCATAGTGGCCTAAGCTTAAAGAATGACGTGTTTCAGAGGGCTGGGGCAGTACATACATTGCTACACATATGCACATTCCCTCATGTGGACGTGGACACACATGCGCTCATGCTTGGCTTTTTGTGCCTTTGTATAGGCCAAGGGGCCATCTTTATAAGGCAAAGAAGCCATAACTTTTACCCAACAATTAAGAATGGAATATGGAGACAATTGCTGCTTTTTCTTCCTCCTTTATCATATATATTTAATATATAATATTGTGGGTTGGAATAACTCTAAAGCTCATATATCTGTAAAATTTTCAGGGTGTACACTAGAAAATATTGAACAAAACTGTAGAAAGATGGGAAAAATGAAGTAATACATTAAAGAAGTAATAGAAAGACAAAGTAACATGGATTATTATATCCTTTTATCATCTATGTGGGTTAGTGTCTCCTTATAATGTGTTTTGACCATACATGATTGTTTTTAATTCTTTTTTATATCTTGATCATTGTATTTGATAATAAACATGAATTATTTATATAAGGCTAGTTAGTGAAGAATTTTATAGTTTGATAATTTCACATATGTATATAATGTATTTCAATCAAATCCACAGCCTGTATCTCCTCTCCAACTCCTTCCTACTATCCCCCTCCCACATACTTTTCCTTCTTAACATTTTTGGTTTGGCCACTGAGTGTTCTTAGTACTCCAAGAGTGTCCCTAGGTGTGTGCCACTGCAAATAACCTCCCAGGAGTCACGTCTCTGAAGGAAACTGATTATCCTTTCTCCAGGAGCTACCAATAGCCAATTGTTCCTCTGCTAGGGGCAGAACTCTGTGCATCCCTCCCCCATTTATACCAGAGTTTTGGCCAATTTGTCTTGTACAGGTCTTGCGAATACAGTCACAATTATAAGTCCATGTGAGGGACTGCCATGTATAGAAAACATTGTTTCACAATAGCCTTTTGCTACCAATGGATCTTACTATCTTTCTAGACCTTCTGTGATGATTCCTAAGTATTTGAGGTGTGTGTGTATGTGTGTGTGTGTGTGTGTGTGTGTGTGTGTGTGTGTTACCTTTCTGTTGCCGTGATTATATTCTATCACCAAAAGCAACTTATGCAAGATTTTATTTTGGCTCATAGTTCCAGAGTTCTACAATCCATAGTTGTGAGGACAATATGGCAGGATCAGACATGGAAACAGGAGCAGGAAGCCAAGGGCTCATTTCTCAACTAAGCATAGGAAATAGAAATCAAGAACTGGTGAGGGAGGGGCTGCCAATTATCAAACTCTCCCCTACCGGTGTACTCTTCCAGGAAGATTCCACATAATAAGTGTTCTATGAAATCCTCCAAATAGTGCCAACAACTTGGGATCATGTAATGAAATTAATGAGCCTATGGGGGACATTCCTTATTCAAACTACACGAGAGCATCATACAGATGAACCACCCCGTAGCGTCCTATTCTCTGCAGCCGGCCAGGTGTGAGTCTCTGCTTCACTCACCATTTACTGCATAAAGAGGCCTTTTTCTGGAGAAGGTTGAGAGCATGGACGTGAAGGTAAATATGTACAGGGCTTCTCAACACTGTCATTTAGCAGAATAACAGCAAGTAGGTCCATCACTAGGGCAAAACTCTCTCCCATTTTCAGCCATTCGCCTTGTGAATTGGGAATTTTGAACAAAGGCCAACTGAGTATGTTTTAAAATTTAGTGCCATATCGAGAAAAATAATAGTAAAAAATTGTTTTAAAAAAGGTACAGGCACACATATGACCAGGCAGAACATGTTTACATTTCTACCCTTAACACCATCCAGATGCTCCAGCAATTCAGTTACATGTTCATGTTATCTTGCCAGTAGGCAGGATTTGAACTTGTAACTCTGATATCTGCATTGCTCCATATACCTACTTTTCTATAAGTAGCACTTTAGTGTGTGACTTACCATAGGGCACCCTTGCAAGAGGCAGAACAATTTGCTTTTATGTAAGAGAAAAAAGTCTAAGTGCTTAGGAAATAAAGTCCCACTTTTTGATGTGAGCTTTCTAAGTTCCATAAGGACATAAGAGCCAAAACACAACAGCACAATTTCAAGATGCTTATTGACCAGAAATGTTTCTACTTTTAAGACTCTGGGTAATCTGGAAAGTTTAAAAAAAAAAAAGAGTAAATGTTCCAAGTGTTTTGGGAACACTCAAATTTTGATCTATTAAAAGTTACTAGATTTTCAAACCAATTAAATACAGCATCTACCCCTGCTCCGGCTTGCCTCTCAATCCTATTAAACCAAATGCTAATTGAGGATGGAAAAGTGGCAATTTTATCTGCCAAGTGAAAATGATTTAGTGCAAGTTAATAAGAGTTGGCTTATTACGGACTGGCCATTTTGATTCCAGCTTGTTACAATGGTAGAAATTACTTTCAAAAGATAAACTCATTTCCCAGTCATTTACAAGCATAGGGCTTTGTTGTGTCTCGTTTGGGATGGGGAATGGGATGGAAGGGTAGTAGAGGACAAAAAAGTAAGTTTACCTGACATGTTACACCCACATCTAGAGTGAAGGAAGTTGGAAGCAGACAAAGCATCCTAATATTAAGCTTGTGTTTTGTCTTAAGGTGTTGTCTGAAAGAACTGTATCAATTCTTAGGTTTGAATTTAAATAGACTTCCCCAAAGAGGAGGCATTTACACAAGTAGCATTTGCTTACTAGAGACCCTAGTTGCCTATTAAACTATACATCCCATTTTAAAACTGCATCATACAAACAAGAATAAGAACTAATTACCATCAAGAAAGGAACTAGCCAAGTGCTGTCCTATTACACTGTAATGATTTCTAATTAGGGTCCTTTGTAAAAAATAATAGTAATAAATAGTAAAGTTGACCTTAAGTACATTTTATATTTTTCTTGCATCTTAAAATATGTAGAAATAAAACTTCCATTTTTTTTCAGAATAATTCTTGATAAACACAAGAAATTAAAGCTCTTCAAGCTAAACTTTCTGGTTAAATAACATGTATATAAGTGATAGAAAATGCCAAAAAGGGTTGCTTAGCTCAATTAGTAATTCAGGCCTGGAAGTGGGTCTTTGTGAGTCCCAGCTGTAGATAAGGGTACATCTGGAAGCAAGTCCCTCCCCAGCCAGTGGGGTTGCTCCTGGGTCCTTGACTCAAACATGTAGTTAGGTAACTATAATGTTGCTACAGTTTGACTGTTCTTACTTTTAAAGAAGCCTACAGAAATTTGCATCTACAGCTATATAGCACCCTAACATGGGAGTAGCTTAACACCCAAGTGGGATCAGGAGGCTCACCCAAATGCAGCACTCTCCATGGAGTTAACTGTCACTTGGCCTTTGATAGAGCTGTCAGGAAGATTGTTTTAAAAGTGAAGTAAATGCTCCCAGAAAGGAGGTCATAGTTGCAGAGTGCCAGATGTTTGCAGCCTTTGGGCTTAACAGACTTAGAAACGAGTCAAGGGCATTTCAAATAAAGCACTAAAATGTCTTTTTGGTTTCTTCTTGAACCTTTTATAAATACCCAAGAGACTAAAGATTAACTCATGGAAGACTCCAAAGCAGTGGTGCTCAACCTTCCTAATGCTGCCACCCTTTAATACAGGCCCTCGTGTCGTGGTGACCCCTAACTATAAAATTATGTGTTTTGTTATTATTATTATTATTATTATTTATTATTACAACTTATCCACTTTGTATCCCAATTTTAGCTGCCTCCATCATCTCCTCCTAGGCCCGCCCTCCCTCCCACTTCCCCCCCATCCCCTCCTCTGGTGTACTGAAAAGAGGGGTCTTCCTCCCCTACTTTCTGACCTCAGCCTATCAAGCTTCTCAGGACTGCCTGGATCCTCTTCCTCTGTGGCCTGGTAAGGCCACACCAACAGGGAGAAGTGATCAAAGAGCAGGCAACCAAGTTTATGTCAGATATAACCCATGCTCCCCTTACTCGGGAACCCACATGGAGACTGAGATGCCTATGGGCTAAGCCTTCTCCATGCATGGTTCTTGGTTACTGCATCAGTCTCTACAGACCCTCCCCCTGAGCCCAGATATTTTGGCTTTGTTGGTCTCATTGTGGAACTCCTGCCCCTCTAATTTTTCTATCCCCCTGTTTTTCTATAAGACTCCCTGTGCTCTGCCCAAAATTTGTCTGTGAGTGTCTGCATCTGCTTCCTTCCCCTGTTGAGTAGAGCCTTTCAGAGGCTATGGTAGGTTCCTGTCCTGTTCCCTCTCTTCCACTGCTTCCAGTGTCTATCCTGTTTGCCATTCTGAATGAGAATTAAAGCATCCTCCCTAGGGTCCTCCTTGTTGTTTAGCTTCTTTAGGTCTGTAGATTGTAGTATGTTTATGCTATATTATATGGCTAATATTCACTTATAAGTGTGTATATACCATTTGTGGCTTTCTGCTTCTGGGTTACCTCACTCAGGATGATCTTTTCTAGTTCCATTCATTTATCTGCAAATTTCATGATTTCCTCGTTTTTAATAGCTGTGTAGTATTCCATTGTGTAAATGTACCACAATATCTGTATCCATTCCTTCATTGAGAGATATCTGGGTTGTTTCCAGATTCTGGCTATTATGACTAAAGTTGAGCATGTGTCCTTGCTGTATGGTGGAGCATCTTTTGGGTATATTCCCAGGAGTGGTATTCTGGGTATTGAGATAGAGCTATTCCCAGTTTTCTGAGAAGTGCCAGATTGATTGCCAAAGTAGTTTGCACCCCCACCAGGAATAGAGGAGGGTTCCCCTTTCTCCACATCCTTTCCAGCATACACTGTCACTTGAGTATTTCATCCTAGCCATTCTGATGGGTGTAAGATGGAATCTCAGAGTTGTTTTGATTTGCATTTCCCTGATGACTAAGGATCTTGAACACTTCTTTAAGCGTTTCTCCACCATTCAATATTCCTCTGTTGAGAATTCTCTGTTTAGCTCTGTATCCCATTTTTAAATGGATTATTTGTTATGTTGGTGTTCAATTTCTTGAGTTCTTTATATATTCTGGATATTAGCCATAAAATTACCTTTGTTGCTACTTCATAACTAAAATTTTGCTACTGTTGTGGATTGTAATGTGAATATATATGCTTTCCAATAGTCTTAGGGCTTAGGGGACCCCTGTGGAAGGGTCATGACCCATAGGTTGAGAACCACTCATCTAAAGACTGTTAAACAAAGGGGAGATAGGAAATAATGGTTTTGAAAACTTCTATCCTTTCCATGAAACATGGGATGCTACATGGGTGCCTCTGCAAGGATTGCTACAACCAAGATTGCTTGGTTCAGACCAAGAGGGAAAATGTTAGAGTAAATCTCATGATTAGCATCTCAGAAAACCTTGAAGGAGCACCTGTGTACTATTCAGACATATGACATCAGTGTACTACCCAGCTTCCCGTGAATATTAAACCTTCTGGGAAGATTAAGAACCTACCATTTTCACATCAGAATTACACAGGGCTTTACTTCAACAATCTTTTTTTTTTTTTGTGGTGTGTGAGGGGGGGACGGGGATGTGACCTTGTGTAGAGGAGTGGACACTGGTAAGATTCACAGAAATATGAATTTCAGCGAAGTTGTCAATGTGCATATTTCATCAGCTAGCCCTGGACACGGCAGAAATATACAGAAATGCAACACAGCTTCTGACCTACAATCCTATGTGTTCAAGCTGGCGAGAAAACTCCTTCAGGGTAGACACGATGTGACATCGGTCTTCAGAAAGGAAGAACGGCAGAGTCCCAGCCTCACAGCGGAGGGAGGTGCAGACCATGTCCATCCCTGATGCTCATCAGTAACACTGGCGTGGCAGAGTGGCTTTCTCACATTTCCACATACTCACTGTGGGAGGCATGTCCGCATCGGTTACCTTAGACCAGGCAGGTGTGTGAGAAGCACGTGATTTCCCCTGAATTTGCAGGCATTAGACTTGCTAAGGGAATCACGGTAGAGGTGACTCTTTCTACACCTCACGGTTCAACGTTGAGGGTACGAGTTTAAAGCTGATAGTGTAGTGAGTGTGGTAGAAGCGGGTGGGCGCTTGGCAGAGAGAGCAACAGAAAGTATTTGGGATCGGAAAGTAGATAATTCTTCTTTTAAAAATCCTTTCATGCTCTACCCTTCAAGCTGTGGGCCTCGGTACACCTTCCCTTGGGATGGGCCGGATTTAGTACGTGAACTCATTAATAACCCGTGGCAGAAAGGATGCTATGCAATTTCAAACATAGGTGTTTTCTTGACTGTGGCTTCTGATTTTGATCATCTGTCACCCCACTCAGTTACTGTTTTCCTCCCTGGCCATTTCTGCTACGACCCCACCTCATAACATGTGGGTTGCAAGTCCATCTGAGGCCACATAAATGTAGGAAACCTCAAAACTCTGGCAACGGTTAAGAGGCCTCTGAACACATATCCAGAATCAAATGTATAAGAATCCCCAGTGTTGCTGAGAGCGCTTGCTTGTGCTGTGTCATGTGACCTCACCGTAGCTTTGGTGCTGACCCCTCAACATGTAGACGGTGCCCTGTGCATGCCATCTAATGCCACACTGAAGACCTGAAACACCTTGGCTCAGGTCAAGACTCTTGCCTTTTATTGTCCAAACACAGTTTCCTGCTCTTATAGAAACTCAATGGTTTGCATAATGGACAACAAAGACAACATTTTCTAGCACCATTCTCTAGCATGTAAATGTCAAATTAGTATACATTTTCTTTTATTGTATAGAATGTTTGGTTTTAAGAATTGCTGCTTAAGTTACTCACTTGAGTTTCATTAAAAAAAAAAACAAAAAAAAAGCTAAATGATTTTTTGGCTTGGGATTACAAATTTCCAACAGTTTCTGAAATGGCCCTACACATACGTCTGTTATTTTGTATAATTCATGAAAGGCAATATTCTCAATATTGATTATTATAAACCAAACTATCAATCAAATGTGACTATCACTGTAGATGCTCCACGTCCGGCAGTTTCAAACACCCAGCCGAGATTTAATTCTTCCATAAAGACAAGCAGGCCTATCTCTTTCTATGGTATGGCAATTTGCCCCTATGTAATAAGTCATAAAATTATATTTGCACCAAAGAATTATTTTTAAATTAATTTCTTTCTGATTTATTGTCAGCAAGTGCTTGGTTTATGTAGTTATTTTATCTGCCCATATACTCCAGATTGTGTAAAAATAATTCTCAGGCAAAGAAAAAAAAAAAAAAAGAGTACTGAATAGAGTTAAGCCGTGAGGACCTTGTGTGGCATCTCAGTGGCTGGGCACCACGGTCACTGCCAAACAGTTAGACGCTAAAGGGTACTAACAATTGTGTGAGGTTCAGAGGAAAAATTTCCCGATGAAAACTTCAGGTGAGATCACATCATTGGCCCCAGCCTGACTCTAACCAAAGGAGAATTTGCTTTTCCAAGAGATTCTAAGTCAGAACGAGCCAGCTGTGCTGAACCTTGGTTCTTGGCCCACAGTGATGTGTTGTGGTGGTTTTGCTCCACTCTCTTTTGAAGTAATTTGTTACAGAGCAACAGGCAGTGAGATGCTCTTAGAGGGCAAAGGCCGAGGCGGGGCAGGGGGAGTTCTGAGCGAGGGCACAGGAGTCCCTGTCAGCTTCTCCTTGGCCCATTCCGAAGCCTCGCACTGGGAGCAGAGTGGAGTCTTTGCCATGATCCTGCTGTACTACATCGACACAGGAGGTGATCAGGTTCTGAGAGTTGGACCTCTGTGATTGCATGAATTTGCTCACAGGAAAGGGTCTCCAGAGGGCTTTCTAATCGTATTAACTATACAGAAAGATACAATGAGAAGCTAAGAGTCTGCAAACCAAAGCAAAGTCCTCATGACCAGGCAGATTTTGAACGCCGTCCCTCAGAACTATGAGCAATTCATTTTTGTTTATAGGCCATTAATTTTTCCTATATTATATAATATACCCATAGTGCAGCCTGAGAGACATTGTTATCTGCTAATTAGATCTGACAACCCTGTAACTGTTATTGAGGAGACTCCATGGGCAGTTGTTCTGATTGGCAGTACCAGGTAAACCCAGCTGAACAATCATGCCTACCAAGACAAGTGTGCAAACTCTTGCTAGAGCAATAGTCATGATGTGATCTCGAATCCCACTCAGACAAGTTAGGCAATCATAATTAGCACGATGTAGAGAAAATAACCACTCTTTAAGCTTCCTGTGACTTTCTGTCGCACAAAACCATGATCTATCATACAAATTGCTATCTCTATTTGACTGTGTGCCTGGTCTGTGTGTGTGTGTGTGACTGTGTGCCTGGTGTGTGTGTGTGTGACTGTGTGCCTGGTGTGTGTGTGTGTGTGACTGTGTGCCTGGTGTGTGTGTGTGTGTGACTGTGTGCCTGGTGTGTGTGTGTGTGTGTGACTGTGTGCCTGGTGTGTGTGTGTGTGTGACTGTGTGCCTGGTGTGTGTGTGTGTGTGTGACTGTGTGCCTGGTGTGTGTGTGTGTGTGACTGTGTGCCTGGTGTGTGTGTGTGTGTGACTGTGTGCCTGGTGTGTGTGTGTGTGTGACTGTGTGCCTGGTGTGTGTGTGTGTGTGACTGTGTACCTGGTGTGTGTGTGTGTGTGTGTGACTGTGTGCCTGGTGTGTGTGTGTGTGTGACTGTGTGCCTGGTGTGTGTGTGTGTGTGACTGTGTGCCTGGTGTGTGTGTGTGACTGTGTGCCTGGTGTGTGTGTGTGTGACTGTGTGCCTGGTGTGTGTGTGTGTGTGTGACTGTGTGCCTGGTGTGTGTGTGTGTGACTGTGTGCCTGGTGTGTGTGTGTGTGTGTGACTGTGTGCCTGGTGTGTGTGTGTGTGACTGTGTGCCTGGTGTGTGTGTGTGTGACTGTGTGCCTGGTGTGTGTGTGTGTGTGTGTGTGACTGTGTGCCTGGTGTGTGTGTGTGTGTGTGTGTGACTGTGTGCCTGGTGTGTGTGTGTGTGACTGTGTGCCTGGTGTGTGTGTGTGTGACTGTGTGCCTGGTGTGTGTGTGTGTGACTGTGTGCCTGGTGTGTGTGTGTGTGTGTGACTGTGTGCCTGGTGTGTGTGTGTGTGTGACTGTGTGCATTCACCTTTGTGTGGGCTTGTGCACTTGTAGAGCCCCAAAATAGCCTTTGGATATCTTTGTCTATTATTTTCTACTTTATATTTTAATTTTTTATTTACGTTACTGCATGCATGTATAAACATGGCCACTCCATGATACTCACGTGGATGTCAGAGGATTACACTCTGGTCGTCCTTGTCCCTTGTGGGTTCTGTGGATGGAACCTGGGTCAGTAGATGTTTGTGGAAGTCCTTTTACTCTTTGAACCTTCTTGTGGTCCAGCCACCTTACCTTTTGAGACAGGAGTGCTCACTCAGTCTGCAGCTTGCTCCTTTTGGTAGACTGACTTGCAGCAAGCATCAGGCACCCTCACGTCTCCACCTCCCTACTTCAGGGATGATGGGTACTAACTTTGCCCATCTTTCACATGGGTGTGAGCAATTCTTGGGTCCTTATGCTTTCTGTAAGAATCACGTTGCGTACTGAGTCTTCTCCCCAGCCCCAAGCCATTGTTATCTTATAGAACTGTCATATTATAGAACTTGTTAGGCAAGAACACAGAGCAAAATCACTTACCATTTTATCCTAGGGGGAAAGGGGCCTTGTAACTAGGCAATACATAACCACAAATCCTCCCAGTTTTCTTCTAGAAAACTTTAAAGCTCCAGAGTTTAAGTCACTAAGGTGGTATAATAAAACCCATCATTTTGTCTACAGTCATAGAAAAGGGTGTCTAGATACTTTGCTGAACACTGAGTTAGAACTAAACCCAAGGTGTATATGCTGCTACTGAGGAGGTCCATCCATCCTCAGCTTTTCAAATATGTACTTACTACAAGAAATTGGTTCACAGAACAGTTACACCTGAAAACAGAGCAATCCTTTTCAATAAAATTAGCATCGGTGCGTTTGCATTTTAACAAGTGTTTATTAGTTTCTGACTGATTATAATATTCAAGGAGGAAATTATTATCAGGCAACAGAGCCTATTGTTAGACATTATGCAAACTACAACAGGACTTCAAAGACAGGAAGATACTGCTTTGAAATAGTCTCTGCTCAGTACCTGGTATTTATAAACTGGGAGTAGACCCTCATAAAACAGAAAAGAAGTGGGAAGATATTTGGTGGAACAGCAACTCTCTAACACCACATGTTACTAATGCTAGTAGGGAGCTGGGCACATGCACAGCAAGTCTTTCTGAATGAAGGACTGATGTCTGAGGATAGGGTGATGGAATGTGGTGGCTCAGAACATAGTCTTGACTCGTGTTTCAAGCTAGCAGTAAGCTTAGATAAAGATCTCACTCCCTATGACCTGAGCTACTGCACTTGGAGATTTGTGATAAGAATTTGTGTAATAAGGAGTGCCCGCTGAAAACCTTACAGATTTCATCTAGGCCTTTGTGAAAGCCATGGGAAGGGACAAGCAGGCTTTCGCCCTTTTGGATCTTCTGGCCTTGCAGTGTTAGTCTCATAGCTCATAGTCTCATAGTCTCATAGGACTCAGTAGGAGATATTTCTTGAACAACAACTTCTAGGACATTTCAGGTCTTGCTAGTGGGAGGGGACTCTGATAGCAATAATGTCCACTGGAGAATGTACACTACACACTTTGGGAATATGCAAAAATCTACTGAAATATTTAAAAGTAATTTGTGACACGTAAATCCTCATCATGAAGATAATGATGAACCAGCCTTTCAGACAAAATATAACTGAAATGTAATTATGTAGACATATATGAAGAACAAATTACTGAAATGAATAGATTGATGTAGTTTTTAAAGTAGCATTTACTTTAGATGTTGGTTTGAATTTTTGACTGTTGAACAACGATGAGTACACTTGTTTCTCAGGGACAGGGCCCTGGGGAAATATCAATGGAAAACTCTAGGACCTTGAGTGATAGGAGCAAAGGTTTTCATTTCTCTGCTGCTTCATGGTAGAACCTTCGGAGCATATTCACACAAAGTGTTGAATTTACAGGAACTCTGATATTGTTACATTTTATGCAGCTACTTCTATTAAAACTACAAAAAAAAAAAAACCCCAAAAAACAAGTTTTCTTCATTTCATACCCATAGCATTCAGCTTTACCATAGTATCTGCTTTTCCAGTTTTAAATTTTCACCCTTAAGCTCTGTGCTCCTAAAAACATATAATGGGATTTGAAACAAATGCTTCTCCAGGGTCCCTCATCTTCTTCACTTGTTGGCTGTTGACCTTGACACTTATTCAATTAGAACTGACTTGTCAATCAGCCATTCTTGCCTGGCTCAAGTCACCATGCTCACACCAAGGAGAAGCTTATTTCATTACTAAAGATTGCTCAGGGAACCTGGGGCCAAACAGAAAAGCAATTTAACAATGTTAGAGCCTAAAAATTAGTGACCAAATTGGGAGTGTGTGTGTGTCTGTGTGTGTGTGTCAGACTTCGATATTTCTTTTCACATTTACATAGTTAAGAAATTGTTGGGAATGGTTAATGGAAATGGTCCAAAAGACATACTTTCTCAAGTCACTTCAAAAGTTCCATATTGTGAAACTATTTAGTCTGCTCCTTGGCATGTACATCAATAGTATGGCTCAAGATGTCCCCAGTTATCATGGCAATTACCCACTATCTGCAGCATGCAGGTGTTCAGAAAGTCTATGTCACATGTTGGACATACATCACATTTTGAGAGAGAAGGGCTTGTTCGGGTTGTCAAGCGCCATTCACAAATTTATGCCTACAGAGATGTTTCCTCTGGAAAGGAACCAAATAACTCATGTTCTCTGAAAATTGCTTGTGGCAAACTCTCAGCCTGCTTGAGGGTTCTTCACATTGATGTGTATTTTCATATGCTCACACATTCAAAATTTCACACCTGCCAGGCATTGACAGAGTGCTCTGTCCCTAATCTGCTTCAAGGAGAGGGGGTGGGGGTCTGCTTTGCTTCCCGACTTTATCCAAATAAATTCCCATCGAGAGTGAGAGTGACTCAGTAGGTGGGGGTGTAAAAAGTATGGAACACAGAAGCATGAAATCTTAATAAGAAACAGTCTTTGAGCCTTTGAAGAGATGTAAGTAGCAATATTCCTATGACATTTCAGACTACATTCAGCCACCAGCTAATAGCGATGGCAAGAGACCATAATTCCAGGGCAGTGCAGAACTTGCAAAGTTTGTTTTATTGTTCATGATGGAATCATATTTTCTCCTGCCTCTGTGATTTATGCCCTGAATTAGGAAAAATAAGAGTATGCATGCCATCTTTGTTTTTTTTTTTTTTAAGTAAAAGACAATAAATACTATCGCCACACTGCTTGCATTAGCTATTTCATTTTACTAGCATCTAAAATTGCTTGCACCACAGGGGCTGGGAAGGACATCAGTGTGGCAAGGCATGGCTAAAGTATCCTTATCAGAAAACATCCTGGAATTTAACAGTATGTCAAAGGTTGATGGGATAGTGACATACTAGTTCAATTAAAAGGATATGAATGATGTGAACATCATGTATCATTGACTTAGAAACATCCAAAAGCATTTCTTTTTGTTTGCTTAGAATTTCTTCTCTAGTATCAGGCCACTAGGACTAAAATCCTGTTTTGTTTTGTTTGTTAGAGAGCATAGGGGACAATTCCTTCTGAAAATACTGTCTGGCTGTTTCTTATCATTTGGATTGTCATGTGGGCAGTCTTGAGGTGGGGGGAAAAAACCAAAATAAAACAGAAGTGACAAGTGACTGCTTTAGACACTTGGGAAATTAGATGGTACGGAAGAAGCATCAAGGCAAATGTCCCAGTCTTCAGTTAATGAAGCAAGAATTAACAACCATTTGAATATAAAAAGTTTTGGGGCTTCTTTTTAACCCTCTTTGTGGCTATAAATAACACAAAATAATTCTTCTAAGGAGTAGTAATACTTAATTAGCCTTGCTCTTAAAGTCTAATAAATGTCCAGATGTTGAAAATACAATTTGTCCTTACAAAATAGCATTGCAATTGCTGCTGTTACCAAATGTAAAATCAGGTTTGATCTCAAGCATCTAGCTGAGATTTACTGCCTATTTTTGCAACTTCCATAATTAATGCTGAATTGTGGGCAATTGCTGTTAATTTTAAGAACAGTCTATCTCCTCACTAGCGAATTTTCACTGTGCAGTGAACAGTGATTAATGAAGGCAGTCACAATGGGTCAAAGTGCAGAGAGTATGTGTTAGTGCTCAGCCACAAATAGGACATGTATGTCACTGACCTGCCTCTCAAGCTTGGGCTCAGCGACCATCAGACCATCATGGAAGAAGGAGTGGAGAGATCTTAAGAGCCATAGTTTGAGGAGAAGGGAACAAAACAATGTCTCCTGGATATGACTGAACTGCTGTGTTCACTCACAGCAGTTACGGATGCCTGAACAAGACCTGAATATTTTCAGGATGGAGAAGGGAGGAGTTCACAAGAAGCTTGAAAATTCATACTCCTAAGTGAAGACCTATTGACAGCTGATGACTCCTGGGGCAGACAGAACCAGTCTTCTCTAAGGATATAGCCCATGGCAGGTTAACCACTTGCCAGTGGACGGCCACACACACTGGAGTGTATGAGCGGCACACACTGAACTCACTGGGATAGGAGGAGAAGGAGGAGGAGAAGGAGGAGGAGGAGAAAAAGACAAAGTTGAGAGGGTTTAGAGAAGGTGTGCATCTGGGAGGCTTTAGGGGAGGAGGGGATTTGAATATTATCAATTTGTATTTTTTCTTAAAGACTTCATAATAAAAATGTTATTTAAAAGAATTATCTGGTTTTTTTTTAACATATAATATAAAATACTGCTAAGGTTTGCAAGTGCTTAGAATTGAGTTACTAGTACACTGGGAGTAAAGGAATGGATTTCTTGCGCTCTGTGTTTGGCAGATATCTGAAGGTAAGTTTATTTTTGGTTTCTGTGAGGCTAACATAAAAGACACTGGTTATGAAGGGCTTAATTGTTAAAAGTTTTAGGAATAGTGTACAGAGACCTGAGGTCATGCCTTTCCCTTGGCATTTAAACAATATTATTTATAAAATTATAGCTACACTACAAATATATTGACTATACTGCACCAGATGGTCTCCAAAGCTCATGAATATTAGGAACATTTGATTACAGTGAAAGCAAAAACATGTTAAGAGAACCACAGGGCCGGGGCAAGTAGGCACGAGTTTAACCTCTCCAGAATCAATTACTTTCTTTTTTTTTTTAATTGTTATTTTAAGTAGCTTTATTTATCAATTTTTTCTCTTTTAATTTTTTTTTTACAATTTGTTCACTTTATATCCTGATTGTAGCCCCTTCCTTCATCTCCTCCCTGTCCCACCTTCCCTTTTTCTTCCCTCCCTATTCCCTTCACCTAGTCCACTGAAAGGGGGAGTTCTCTTCCCCTGCCATCTGACCTTAGCTTATCAAGTCTCACCAGGACTGCCTGGATCCTCTTCCTCGGCAGCCTGGCAAAGCCACACTGCCAGGGGCAAGTGTTCAAAGAGCAGGCAACCAAGTTTATGTCAGATATAACCCCTGCTCCCCTTACTCGGGAACCCACATGGAGACTGAATTGCCTATGGGCTACATCTGAGCAGGGGGTGTAGGTCTTCTCCATGCATGGTCCTTGGTTGGTGCCTCAATCTCTGCAGTGCCTGCTGGGCCCAGAATTTTTGGCTTTGTTGTTCTCCTTGTGGAGCTCCTGTCCCCTCTGAGTCCTTCTACACTCCCCGCCTACCATTTTTCTAAAAGGTTTCCTATGCTCTGCCCAAAGTTTGGCTGTGAGTCTCTGCATCTGCTTCAATTCCCTGTTGGGTGGAGCCTTTCAGAGGACATCTATGGTAGGCTCCTGTCCTGTTCCCTCTCTTTGACCACTTCTGGTGTCTATCCTGTTTTCCCTTCTGAATGAGCACTAAGCATCTGAACGAGAATTAAGCATCCTCCCTAAGGTCCTCTTTGTTGTTTAGCTTCTTTAATTCTGTAGATTTTAGTATGTTTATCCTATATTATACAGATAATATCTGCTTGTAAGTGAGTCTATACCATGTGTGTCCTTCAGGGCCTTAGTAAGCTCACCAAGAGTGCTCTTTTCTAGTTCCATCCATTTGCCTGAAAATTTCATGATTTCTTTGTATTTGATAGCTGAGTAGTATTCCATTGTGTAAATATATCACAATTTCCGTATCTATTTTTCTGATGAGGGATATCTAGGCTCAGTAGGATTAACATAGTAAAAATGGCCAACCTACCAAAATCCATCTACAGATTCAATGCAGTTCCCATCAAAATACCAACACAATTCTTTACAGACCTTAGAAGAAAAATTCTCAACTTCATATGGAAAAACAAAAACAAAAATGAAAAAACCCAGAATAGCTAAAATAATCCTGTACAATAAAAGATCTTCTGGAGCGTCTCCATCCCTTATCTCAAGCTGTACTATAGAGCAACAGTAATAAAAACAGCATGGTACCAGCATATAAACAGTCTGGAGAATCAATGGAATCAAATAGAAGACCCAGAAATAAACCCACACACCTACACATATTTGATTTTGACAAAGAAGCCAAAACAATACAATGGAAAAAAAGATAGCATCTTCAACAAATGGTACTGGTCTAACTGGATGTCTACATGTAGAAAAATTCAAATAGATCCACTTTTATCACCCTGCACAAAACTAAAGCCCAAGTGGATCAAAGATCTCAACATAAAACCAGACACACCAAACCTATTAGAAGAAAAAGTGGGGAAGAGCCTTAACCTCATTGGCACAGAAGACAATTTCCTGAACAGAACACCAACAGCACAGGCTCTAAGATCAACAATTAATAAATGGGACCTCCTGAAACTGAAAAGCTTCTGTAAAGCAAAGGACACTGTCAAGAGAATAAAACAGTCTATAGACTGGGAAAAGATCTTCATCAACCCTACATCTGGCAGAGGACTAATATGCAGAATATATAAAGAACTCAAGAAATTAAACACCAACATAACAAATAATCCAATTTAAAAATGGAGCTAAACAGAGAATTGTTAACAGAGGAATATTGAATGGTGGAGAAACACTTAAAGAAATGCTCAATGTCGTCAAATCAAATCAAATGACCCTGAGATTTCACCTTACACCCACCAGAATGGCTAAGATCAAAAACTCAAGTTAGAACACATGCTGCAGAGGATGTGGAGAAAGGGGAACCCTCCTCCATTGTTGGTGGGAATGTAAACTTGTACAAAAAGTTTGGAAATCAATCTGGCTCTCAGAATACTGGGAATAGCACTACCTTAAGATCCAGCTGTACCACTCCTGGGCATATACCCGAAGAAAGATGCTCCACCATTCAACAAGGACATTTGCTCAACTATGTTCATAGCAGCTTTATTTGTAATAGCCAGAATCAACCACTTCTTTATATGTAAATTCTAGATCAGGAGCTAGGAATGTGGCCCAGTGGATGGTTCTTACTAACCATATAGGAGGTCTTTGGTTCATTACCACCAATATAAAAACCAAACTAAATAGTTGCCTATGGATTAGATTGCAAACACAGGTGTGCCTATTTATATTTAATGATTATCTTTTGTTCAAAATTGGAGCTTCATTTGGTTTGATTTAAAAGCCTACAGAATGTCTTTGAAAGACTTTAGAAAACAAAAACAGAAAAAAAAAAAACACAAGATGACGTGTTTTTACTGCATGTAACATTGCTTTCAGAGCTGGGAAGATGACGTAACTGGTGAAACTGCCTACTGCAAATCTGAGTTCAGATCTCTAGAACCTATGTGCAAAAGCTCGGCGTGGTGGCATATGCCTCTAATCCCAGTGAAATACAGGCATGCAGGCAGAGATTAAATGAAGGTTCCTGGTGCTTCCTATTTCGCCAGACTAATGGAATCGATGAGCCCAGGGTTAAGAGAGCCTGTCTTAAAACATAAGGTGAAGAGCAATTGAGAATAATCTCAACACTGACCTTCGTTCTACACATACGTCTGTATATGAACTCCCCACCCCCCCCCACACTTTCAACATATACACTGCAGCTTAGATCTGAGAATTTCAAAAGCACCCAAAATACACAGTATGAACAAGCATTTTTCTTTATAATTTTATATAATCTTAAATATCTCTAGAGACATTTAAGAACCTATGACTATAGCATGAAATTAAATCAGCCACCACAGTTAACATTGGGAAAAATGTATTCCCTGCCACTGACAAGTCATATACAATCAGCTAGTCAGTCATCAATATCTGCTAATTTCCATATGCAAATAAAATACCTAGTGCATATGAATGAAATAACTTTCTTTGCTCTTAAAAATTATATAGTAGCTCTAGAAATAAACATTTTAAGTTTTTATTTTCTTTTATAAAAATAGTTATGGATTTTTGTTTCTTTTTTTTCTCATTTATTTATTTTATTCACTTTACATCCTTGTATCCCCTTCCCTCCTCCCTTTCCAGTCCCACCTTCTCTCCCTCCCCACTCTGATTTTCCTTAGAAAAGGGAAGCTTCCATTCCCATCCACTCCAGCTCATCAAGTTTCATCAGGACTGGGCATGTTCTCTTTCCCTGTGTCCTGGCAAGACAGTTCCACCAGGGAAGAGTGATCTAAAAGCTAACAAGTGAGTCTATGTCCAATGCAGTCCCCACTTCCCTTACTAGAGGACCCACTTGAAGCCTAAATTGCCCATCTGCTACATCTTTGTAGGGGGTTTAAGTCTGGTTCATGCACGGTCCTTGGTTGATGCTTCAGTCTCAGCAAACCCCTCTGGGCCCTGGCTAGTTGTCTCTGCTGTTTTTCATGTGGAGCGCCTGTTACTTCTCAGTCCTGCCCACTTTCTTCTCACTGTTCCCCAAGACTCCACATGCATCAACCAATGTTTGGCTGTGAGTCTCAGCATCTGTTTTGAGAGGCTGCTGTTTTGAGTAGTCTCTCAGAGGACAACTCTGACAAGCTCCTGTCTGTAGGCTTAGCAGAGTATAGTTCATAGTGTCTGGGGTTGACACTCTGATACGATGGATGGGTCTTTGGTTGGGCCAGGCATCGGTTGGGCATTCCCTCAATCTCTGCTCTATCTGCTCTGTCTTTACCTCTGCACATGTCATAGGCAAGGTAAATTTTGGGAAGAAGTTTTTGTGGGTGGGTTGGTGTTTCCAACCCTTTACTAGAAGACTAGTCTAGTTAGAGGATGTCCTCCTCAGTCTCTAAGGCCTCTGCTACTGGCAGTCTCTGCTTGAGTCCCCCTCATATCCTCCCAGGAGCTTACCCTGACTTAGGTCTCCAGCTTATCACAAAGACATACCCACCTTCAGTTTTTCTTTTTTTACAGTCCACTGACTTCTCTCCCTCGTTTTTCTCAGGTCTGATCTCCACCCTTTTAACTCTCTGTTCCCCCTCTGCTACCTTGTTCCCTCTCTTCAGCCACTACCTCTGTCTATTCTAGTTCCTCTTCTGAGTGAGATTTATGAATCCTCACTTGGGTCTTCCTTATTACTTATTTTCTTTGGGTCTGTACCTTGTAGAATGCTTATTTTGTACTATATGGCTAAAATCCACTTATAAGTGAATATATACCCATGTACATCTTTCTGGGTCTGGATTACCTCACTCAGGGTGATCTTTTCTAGTTCTCTCCATTTGCCTGCAGATTTCATGATTGCTTCATTTTTAATATAAACAAGTATTTTAAGATAGCCAGCATTTGAAGGTAATCGATAAAGGCAGCATAAAATCAGGAAGTGAAATTCGATCCTTTCAACTTCTCAATTCTGAAACTTTTTATAGATATGTGTCACAGTTTCCTCTATTAGCTATACTTTGGGATCTGATAGGACATGCTCTGTCTCCCCAGGACATCCAAGAGCTGGACTTGTCTCTAGCCTTCACATACTATCACTTGGTAATTTTTCACCAGCAGGACTGAAATAGTTTCTTAAGTGTTTTCCTGCTAGGGCTTTTGTTTCCCCACAGCGAGCATCAAAAGAGCAATCAAGGAGATAAAAGGTGTCTTTTATCACAACAGGTTCTTCAAAACTCTCAATGGCTTTCTTTTCAATTAAAGGAAAAGCCAACATCTTGACAATGGCCCTCACAACCTTTCACAATTTATCCCCTGTGACTTCCCTGACCTCACTTCCTATTACATTTGCTTTGTTCGCTCTGTTCTAGAGTGGTGGCCTTAAAATGCCCACCTCCCTTGCCTTGTCTATTCTCTCCAGCTGAAGCACCCCTCCCACAGGCCTCTCCACCTGGCTGTGCCTGCCTCCTTCATTGCTTTGCTAAAGCAACACCTGTGTGTTTACTTGTGTTAACTCCATCTCTCCAAAGTGTATCTCCTTTCCTTCTATAACACATTATGCGCTTACATATTTTGTTCATGGCTTAGCTCCTGCTACTAGAATAGATTTTTCATTTCAAAAGATGTAAGTGGAACAAGGGGGATAGCTTAGTTGGCAAAGGCTCTGGCTGCACAAACCTAGTGACCTGTATTCTGTTCCTAGAACCCACATTAGGGGTAGAAGGAGCTAACCACCCTGAGATGTTGGAATTACCCCCAGGAACCTCATGGTAGACGACAAAAAGGGAGGAGCTTGGTGCCAGCCAGAGGGCGAGCTTGCCTCCCAGGAAGATATCACATAGTATGGACAACTTGTTAGACCATTGCTGGTGAGGCTGGAAGCCAGACAATGTTGACTCAGTGGAGGACAAGATGATGTCGTAACAGGACTGCTCAGATAACGTATCTTCCTGGGCCCCTGTTTAAACTTCAGTTTCACTTAAGGACCCAAAAGATAGATTTGAGGGAAGTCATTGGATCTCCTTTCCCCTTTTTCAATGTGGTCACATTGAAGAAATGTTTTTTTCTGATATTTTGTTTGCTATCAGTTTTGGTGTTCTCCAGAACAGGCAGCTGAACAGGCTTCTTGAGGTACAGACCATGACCCAGGTTTGGTAACATTACTTCTGCTGTTATTAATTCCATTTTTTTTCAGTGTGAAATTGAAGTACAATTTCAGATGTACTAGTGACTAAATGGGAGAAGTGTGATTTGGATCCAGATCTGGTGGCTTTAGTGGAGTCTGCTCTCTTAGTCTTGTACTAGGTACCCTGTTAAGTTCTGACCAAAGCATTGTACAAACAAAGAAACTGACAACAAGGGAAAGACTGGCTATTGCTAATCAAATCAAGCTCCACTCAATGAAGAGAGCAAGCTCAGGAAAGCCTTCGTTAGGGAAACTTGGGAGAGGTTCCCAATTCATAATAGGTCACTGTAGACTTCCCCCCAATTATTTTATTCTGTTTGCCTTCTGGGAGCCAGGCTTTGTGGAAGGACTGGCATGTCTCCACACCCTTGTCTACCTCCCTATTAGTAAAGCACCTACATCCCTGCCGGGAGCACATAGTATGTCCCTCTGTGCTCTCCACTGTGCGGTTCATTGTACGGAGGCATGAGGACGTGGGAACTCAAGTTTCTGCCCTCCAGACTCACCTCTGTTACTGAGATGCTTTCACCATAAAAATATGAGAAGCGATGGATAAAGAGATGAGTCAGCTGTTAAAAGCATTTGCTGCCCTGATAGAGGACCAGGGTTGGGTTCCCCGCATCCAAGCGGTGGTTTGAAACCATCTGTACCTCCAGTTCTAAAGGCTCCACTAACCTCTCTGGCTTCTGTGAGCCCTGAAGGTACATGATACACTTACATACTTGTAGGTAATATACTCACACATACAAAATAAAAAGAAATCTTTAAGAAATATGAAGAGAGGAGCACTGGAGAGGTTGTCTAGCAGGTAAGAGCACTGGTAGATCTTCCTGAGGACCCAGATTCAGTTTCTCAGAACCCACAGAGTGGCTTACATACATGCACAAATTCAGTTCCAGGGGATCTGATGCCTTCTTCTGACTTCCAGTGGCATGCATGCAGTGCACACATGTACATGCAAGCAAAACACATAACTTACACATAAGATAAGATTAACAAATCTATTATTTTAAACATGGAAGACTTGGCTTTCCCCTGGCAAATACTTAGACGTGCTCATTACATCAGAGAACTCTTTATATTTTTTCTGACCCTTTCCTCCATAATTTTCCTACTGAACATCTTTGCTGGAGTTTTTATGGCAGAAGGTGACAAATTTCTGTAGCATCTACATGGCAGAAAGGGGGAAAAAAACACACTTCAAATTTCCAACCACAACCAAAGTCTTCATTTGGTGCCCGAAAGAGTAAAAGGCACAGATGGTTTTGCTTCTGTTGGCATCACACATGTTGAGAAGTTTGGTGCAATTCTGGCTAACTAGTCATTATTAAGACCCAGTGTACCCCCATATTAGGGTCTCACTAAAATGGAACTAGTTCATGTTGCATTTTAAAAGAATGCGTTCTATTTGTTTACCACCCATCCTTCCAGGCCAACTTCAAGGAAAAGAGAGGTATGGAGAGGTCTCGGATGTTTCACTTTTGGAGAAAACCAGCAAAACAAACAAACAAACAAACAAACAAACTGACAAAGCAGATGAGTTATCCTTAGTGTCAGTATAAACCCATGTTAGCAGACACACTAAGCAAGTTGTATGTCTTTTAGTTTCTAGCCTCTTTTTAATGTGTTCTCACGATATGCACCTATAAAGGTATCAATTAAAAGATAATTTTCAAAAACTTTACATGTGTGAAGAAAAATAATCACACCAATAATCAAGTCCCTCCATCTTTTGACCCAAACTGCCACTAAGATGCTGAGCAGTGAAAAAAGAAAGTACATCCTTGAAGAGGAGAGAGTCTGATGATATTACTATACACGTGAGTTTTGCCAAGAAACTTAGTCTCCAAGAGTCCAAGCCACCTCTGCAGTACAAGGGTTAAACCTGCTAGGGAAAGGTAAAATGTGAAATCCCAGACTGTTTCCAGGAAATATGATGAACTTAATGAGCACTTATAATCGAATAAAGGCACGAATAAAAGATTCTTACCCCAGAAATTCTCAATGAAATCCTAGCCCTTAATTTTCTAATTCCTTATTTTGTAAGTCCCTCTACCTCCCCTATATCCAGCCAATAAGCACAGACCGAGAAGCTAGCCACCCACTATTACGTCTATTACAACGATTGTAGCTTAATAAAATTTGGAATCAGAAGGAGACAAGCCTCCAAGGCACATCTGTGCGAGCTTATTTAGCTTCTGGCATGTCTACAGGGAATAATTTTGATTAAGTTAATTGATGACGGTAAGCTCATCGCTCATGATCGTTAGAGAATTCTTAGCAAAACTTTACCAGGATGGTAGAGAGTGGTATAGTACATAGAAAAGACTGAAAAAAAAAAAAAGAAAAGAAAAGAAAACTATGCCATTGAAAAGCAGCAAGGGTGTCCATCAGCAAGGAAGTGGAAGCGGGCATGGCAAATGCTCAGGACTTGGGAGGAGAAGGTAGAATGGTAAGGAGTACAAGGTCATCCTTAGCTACCAATGAATGTCAGCCTGGGTTACATAAGACACCCCCCCCTTTTTTTGAAAAGCAAACAAACATAACACCAATCACAATAATGAAGTAAATAAAGATTTTCTTAAAAAAAAAAAAACTCAAACTGGAAAAGTTCATCACTATTAGTCCTTCTTAGTAAGATAACTGAGATGGAGCCACTCAAAAATCAAATGGAATAATAAATATCAATGGAAAAATTATGAATATTCAAAACATCAATAAAAGGAAATATGTAGGTCTCGTTAGATCACTTTAAATCAGTGGATCTCAGCTTTTCTATTGCTGTGACCCTTTCCTGTAGTTCCTCATGTTGTGGTGACCCCCAACCATAAAGTTATTTTGTTGCTACTTCGTAACTATAATTTTGCTACTGTTATGAATTGTGACATAAATATTTGATATTCAGGATAACTGTTATGTGATCCCCATAATGTCTGTGACCCACAGGTTGAGAACCTCTTCTTCCCATGGTTGTATAAAAGGTAAAATACATATAAAATAATTATAAATAAAATAAACAACTAAAGAGTTACTGACTACAATAATTTAATGTGAAAATAATAAAGGTATGAGTTTTTGTACCCAATTTTCTTACCTATTTTGTTGTTGTTGTCACAAAATACTCTAGCAAAAGCAACTTATGGGAAAGAAGACTTATTTATTTATTTTCTCACAGCTCAAAAAGCAGTCTATCCAAGCAGGGGAGTCTACACCGCAGGAGCTTGAAGCCACTAGTCACAGTACATCAGAAAACAGAGAGGGATGGATGCAGGCTGGTGCTCAGCCCCTTTCCTGTGGTCCAGCGTCCCCATCCTGTGATCCAGCGTCCCCACCCAAAGATTGGTCCTGCCCACAGCTAAAAACGAGTCCCTTTACACCATTTTTTATCATTCAAACATTCCTCCATGACACACCCAGAGGCCTGTCTCCCAGGTGGTTCTAGAATCTGTCAAGTTGAAAACCAGTATCATCACCATGATCAGGGTTGTTGGCATCAGTTTAAAATAGTTTAAAATATGTGTATGCTACACCTGCCATACGGTAACCACTAATGAAAACTTACTAAATACCCTAAAGATTACAGGGCAGAAATCAAAATACGTAACTACAAAAGGCAGCCAACTAACATGGGCAAACAAAAGAGGAAGAAAGAGCTAAACTGCAAACTGGATTTCAATGAACAAATGGGCTTTCAATGAAGCCTCATTTATGAACGTTACCTTAAGGGCAACTAGATCAAATCATGTGATAAAATAGCATGAACTAGAAGTAAATTAAAAAACAACAGCCAGTGATTTGATGCCAGAAGACATTTTTGTCTTTGTCTTTAAGGACACATAGATTGAACATGAAGGAATTAAAAAAAAAACATTCTTAAAAGTGAAATGAGCATGAGGGTTCTATATTAATAAAAAATTCATTTCAAGTCACAATCAAGGAAGGGCATTATATTGCGGTAAGTGGCCAGTTATCAAGAGGACATAATAATTTATAAACTGCATGCATCAAATATTGGAGTGCTGAAATAGTAACAGAACAGGGAGAAAACCCTCGTAGCAATAAAAGAACATTAGGAAACGTTACATGTCAGGACAGTCCAGCCAGGAGAAATAGATTAGAGTACCCTGGACACAAAACAGAAGGGTGACATGAAGACTCTCCAAATTCAACAGTAGCAGTTCACCTTCTCAGGTGGACATGGAGCATTCTCTGACAGGATTCTGTCGGGCCACAGAACAGACACTAAGAAATTCAAAGAGATTTCAATAATACTAATTGACATATGACTCACGTGGGAAGACAGAAGAAAGCAGCAATAGGAGAAAAACAGCAAAGTTTCTGAATGAGTGCAAGTGAAACACATTTCCAAACAACAAATTGTGGGGAAAAAAATCCAAAAGGAAATTAAAAATATATATCAGGAGTTCACAGAAAATATAATTTCAAATAAAGCGCAAAATGTACGATATTTAGCAAAAGCCGTTCCAAGGAGAAAATTTTTATAACCGTCCATATAAAACAAAACAAAACAGAACAAAACCCAAAGGGCTTAAACAACACAGTGCTACAGCTTTAGAAAATATGAGAATAAACAAATACATCAAGCCTAAATTTATCAAGCAAGAAGAAAAGAACCAAACACTATTTAATTTGTAAAATAAATGAAATGGAGAATTAAAGATAATATAAAAAGTCAGTGAGACTAAGGGATTTTCTTCAAAATGGTAAGTAAAATGGACATACTTTTGGTGTGAGTAATCAAGAAAGAATGAGCTCTAAAGATATAAAATTATAAGAGAAACAGGAGACATTATCTAATACTGTAGAAACACACAAGATAATAAGAACTGCAAGCACTCAAACACAGTAACCCTGATACCCTAAGAAGAGAAATGGCTAAATTTCAGAAGGACATATGTTAAGATTGAATTGTGGGAAGAATTAATAAGGTTTTGAACCAGTAATTAGAAAGCAACTAGGAACCTTTGGCAGAGTTCAGGGAATCATAAGAAAGAAGGGGAGTTAGTCTGATGGGGAAAGGATAGGAGCTCCACAAGGACCAAATATATCTGGGCACAGGGTCTTTTCTGAGACTGACATTCAACCAAGGACCATGTATGGATATAACCTAGAACCTCCACTCAGATGTAGCCTGTGGTAGCTCAGTAACCAATTGGTTTCCCAAAGTGAGGGGAACAAGGACTATTTCTAACAGGAACTCAATGACTGGCTCTTTGGTCTCCCCACCCCCGAAGGGAGGAGCAGTCCTGTTAGGCCACAGAGGAGGGCTTTGCAGCCAGTCCTGAAGATACCTGATAAAACAGGATCAGAGGAATGGGGAGGAGTGGACTTGGACTTGGACTATCAGTGGACTTGGAAAGAGGCACAGTGGAGATGAGGGAGGGAGGGAGGGACTGGGAGGGAATGAGGGATCGGGACACGGCTGGGATACAGAGTTAATAAAATGTAACTGATAAAATAATAATAATAATAATAATAATAATAATAATAATAATAATAATAAAGAAAGCAACTAGGAGGGTCTTGTTGAATGTTTTACCAAACATTTTTTAAAAGTATGTTGAAACATGGTGACTGTGCCTGTCTAATCCCAGAACCCAGGACGATCACAAATCCAAAGCCAGACTGCTGTAGGGAGTTCCAGAATAGTCAGCCAGTTAGGCCTATAGAGAGGATCACAGCCAAAAGAGGGAGATCTTGTTGGAAAGACACACATGCATGCACAGGAACACACACACACACACACACACACACACACACACACACTTATTAATGATAATCTTTCAAAAGGAAGAAATACTTTTAAACTTTTTATGAAGCAAAATTTACACTGATGTAAGTCAGATAAAACAAATTACAGATTGGTAACATTGGCGAACAGAGTAACAATCTCTCTAAACAGAGGACGTGCGAATTGAATTGAGGAGCACACTTAAAGGTGCCCCTGCCTGCACTGGTTTTATCTATTATAACCAGACTCTTCCTCCGGTTCATTTCTTTCACCCTTCTCGTTGCCATCACCAGTTACCACCTCGGATAAGTTTCACTTATTCTAGTAACCCCTCTACAAAGGCCGCCATACCTTGTCATGGGGCTATGTTGATACATGTATGCCAGCATATATCATCTAGTCTTGTGACTGCCTTTTATATTAACTATATTTCCTTTGCTTGATAATTTTCTTTGAGGGACTTTAATTTTCACAGCTTATTTTAGTAAAAGCTGCTCTGGTACTCAGATAATCCAGTAACAGTACATTTAATAGTTGATAAATAGATAAACGCAGGAAAATCACATTTTCATAATTCCTGGGCTGATTCACACTTTAGTTTTCTGTTAACTTTACTATCTGTATCCAGTCTGAATCACTTTAAAGATAGTCTGTTTTCTTTAAGTCCCACATAGGTACTACATCTTTTTTAAAGAGAAATCAAATTAATGTAAGCAACATTTTATAGACTGCCAATTAAGCAGAAATAAGAGAAAATAAAACAGGGTTGGTGTATTCAGAGCTGATTTGTGTGATCTGTGAACACTCCTGAGCTTTGGTGAAGTACCAGGGGAGTTCATTTTTTATCATGCATAAGCAAAAGCTCCGTGCATTGATGAGAACTCACTGCACACCATCAAGTGTTCTGATATTCTGCACAATAGATAAACAAGCATTAAAAAAGGGCACCAACTGTCACACACACACAACCCAACAACAACAAAACCCCAACTCCTCAAAATAAAAGGGGAGTGAGGAACCAGGTCAGAACATTGGTTTCTTCTTTAGGCAAGAGGCCATATTGCCCCTCCCCCCTCCACTGGCACTGCAGTCCCTAATATCTCAAGAAACTACAGAGACCGACTCTCCCCTCAGGTCAGAGGTCATGCCTCTTCCAACACAAGCACCCCACCTCCAAGCCTGCTAACTCACAAAGGATGCATGGGTGCTGTCAGAGACCACATCTTTCCCTGTAGCAGGAGAGATCACGTCATTTCTGTGTGGCCTCTTAAACTGAACTTCATGCCTCACCGCACTGATTCCAAAGTAGCTAAGTAGCCAAGTCGGGGTTCCAAAATGCATTCTCAACACAGCTGGTTCAGAATCTCACATGGAAAAACACAACCAATGAACTAACCCAAGATGCTCAACTCCTAATGTGAAAGCACAAGTGACATGAAAAACCAAGGCATTTCTGCTCCCCAAATCAACAGCACAGTCATGGACCCAATGAGATTGACTTAGACAAACTGCAACCAATTCTAGGGACCAATTATAAACATGTTCAATGAAGTCCAAGAAGATATTAACAAACTCCTGAGTGAATTTAAAGATGACAGGAAGATGCATAAACCTCACTCAGAAAGGGAGACAGAATAGACAGAGGTAGTGGCTGAAGAGAGGAAGCAAGGTAGGAGAGGGGTGCAGAGTTAAGAGGGTGGAGAACAGACCCGGGAGAGCAAGGGGAGATGACAGAAGACCCGCAGAGAAAAGAAAACCTGAGGTGTGGGTATCTCTGTGACAAGCAGTAGTCCTAAGTCAGAGTAGGCTGCAGGGAAGATATGAGGAGCACTCAAGCAGAAATTCCTAGTAGCAGAGGCCATAGAGACTGAAGAGGACACCCACTAACTAGACTAGTCTCCTAAAAGAGGGAGGGGAATACCGACTGACCCACAAAATCTTTGACCCAAAATTTACCCTACCCATGACATGTGCAGGGATAAAGATTGAGCAGGTAGAGCAGAGATTGAAAGAATGCCCAACTAACACCTAACGCAACCAAAGATCCACCCTATCAGAGAGTGCCAATCCCTGACACTATGACCTATACGCTGCTAAATTTGCAGACAGGAGCTTGACAGAGCTGTCTTCTGAGAGGCGCTGTCCAGCAGCCCCTCAAAACAGATGCTGAGACTCACAGCAAACATTGGTTGATGTATATGGAGTCTCAGGGAATAGTGGCAAGGAAGTGAACAGGACTGGGAAGTAAGAAAAAAAAAAAAACAGAACCAACTAATCAGGGCCCACAGGGGTTTGCTGAGACTGAAGCAGCAACCAAGGACCATGCAGGAACTGGACCTAGGGCCCCTTCAAAGATGTAGCAGATGGGCAGCTTGGGCCTCATGTGAGTCCTGTAGTAAGGGAAATGGGAACTACACTGGACATGGACTCACCAGCTTTATGATCACTTTCCTCTGGTGGGACTGCCTTGACAGGCCACAGGGGAAAAGGACATGCTCAGTCCTGATGAAACTTGATGAGCTGGCCTGGATGGGGAAGGGGATGGGAGGAGGGGAGTGGGGGAGAGGAGGACTGAGAGGGGAGCTTTCTTTTTTCTCCCCCCAACCTCTCTCGCCCCTCTTCATTTTTGTTGTTGTTTTCTCAATTGGTTTTTGTTGTGAAGGCTTTGTAACAAGTTATGAAATTGAAACAGTACTTTAAAAAAAATTATTTTGACTGAAAAAGCCCAATCACAGATAGATTTGCTGCAGACTTCTACCAGAGCTTTTAAGAAGAAACAAAACCATTACACATCTAAATTACTTTCAATCAGTTACCATATATAATAGAAAAATTTGATTATGGAACATGTTTAGAATGATCAGAGAAGTAAATTATTCAACATAAATTACAGTTAATGAAAAGGGCAACATGAACAATCAAAAAAGCATATTTCAAATAGAATTATAAAAATGAACAGAACCACTGAAAAGGTTTCTAAAAGTACATTAGAAACCAGTAAAATGAGCTGACTTCATGGCATACACCTGTGAGCTCAAGAGCAGGGAGGCAGAGGCACAAGGATGGAGTCTTAAGCCTACTATGGGTTACATAAAAAATATTGGGCCAGCCTGGGATACACAGTGAGACCTTGTCTCAAAACCAAGCAAATACAAAACACCTAAGGTAAGGCAGCAAGCACTAGCTATGCAACACATAGTGATGAAAACCGAAAGAAACACTGAAACACTGAAAGAAAAAACATAATTACAGAAAAGGTCTAATAAGATTCTTCCAGAAGCAAAGACTAGGGAGAACGAGGAAGGATAATTAGCAGTTTAGAACTTACCAGATTTATACAAACATAAGGATGCTCAATGATGCTCAATGTCGAATCCTGCTTAAATTATAAAAACTGAAAAAAAAAAAAAAAAGAGAGATGCCAATTGGCCAGAAGGAAAAGGTAGACATTTAGGAAGAATTAGTCATTCTTCCTAAAGATATAGGAAGATATATATAGGAAGATATATATAGGGGCTGATAAAGGGTGGACAAAAGAAAAATGATAGTAACTGCAGAACAAGAGAGCATAACTATGAAGTATCTTAATTATCATCACAAGTTATTGTAAAAAAGTGAGAAAGATTACATTTTGAGAAAATAAAATCTAGGAAATTAGTCTCTGTTGGTTGCTGCTGAAAGAAGTGACAATAGTTAATCATTCATTGTGAAGAAAACTAATTGTAGAAAGAAATACAGTTGGCACAGGAGAACCCAGCAGGATCATGAGCACAGAGGCTGCGGCCGCCCCTTTCACCGTCAGGAGCTGAGCCGGGACCCTTCTTCTCAGCCACTCTCAGCACCAGTCCAAGCTGGGTCTCATGGAAAATCAGTGCTGGGAACCTAGGTCTCCATTATTTAAAGCCAAACACTGAGTATAGGCTCCAGCAGGACTATTATCTTCTGCTCTTTCCCTTCCTTTTTCAGGGATCAAGGGTAGGGGTGGGGTTTTTGGTTTTGACTTCTTTGGGGAGGGGCTGTTGTTGATTGGTTAGTTGACTGGTTGGTACAGATGCCTGCTGGTATATTTTCATTCCATTTTTAAAAATGTTTTCTGGCATCCATTATTGTGGAAGAGGGGTAAGAGGAACAAGTGTCAAGAAAGCCAAAGGAAAAGTGGGAGGCAAATGGGATAAAGGAGGGAAGAGAAAGAAAGAAACAAAAAAACAAAAAAGGCTACAATAAAATCTAATAGTTTGTATGCTCATAAAAATAATTATGAAGTGAAAAATTAGTTACATATGATACAACATTTCAATAACCATTGGCTGTTAGGACACTGATCATAATCAATTTAAGCACTTTTTTTTTAAGGGAGAACTCTAAAACAAAGAGAAAAATATTTAATAAAAAAAGATACATGAGAATTAAAGTATTCTAAGGTCCTATGACAAATCTGGAATGCACATTAATATTTTTAAATAATCACCATAAGTGGGAATAGTGATTAGAATGGTAGGTGCATATCTAGGTAGAATATTCTGATCAATTCAGTGGAGAAGAATGTAGGAAATAGAGGAAAGTAAAATAGTTTGTGGTAAAGAGAAAATAAAAAGACTTAGTTAAGTTCCGATAACAAATGCATTTAAGTGAAATGTCTGGGCATGACATGGCTGCCACCGTCATGAAGTCAAAGCAGCTGAGGCTGCTGCACAAGATTAGGTCAGCCAAAATTCTAGCACGGGGTGTGTGTTGCACAAGCCGGCCTCCTAAGAGGAAACTGGGAACGACTGACTTCCGTGGGCAGGAGAATCAGTTTTCTTTAATGGTATGGTTCCTGGTAGGGCAACCATGTCACGTATTTAAAAGGCAATTTGTTACAATAACTTTAAATGAGAACAAGATAGATTTAAATTCATAGTTAATTCACATTAAAGAGAAGTTTTATTTTAAAATAAAATGAGCAGTGCAAAAGGTAAAGGTAATTGCGAGGGATTGTACGTGCGCCTGACACAGACCCTCACAGGGCGTAAAGGGAAGAGGAAGAATTAGAAAAATCTCCAATTATCCCTTAAGATTTTATCACACCACTCTAAGAAACAGAAGAGATGAGGAGGCTGTGTGATGATTGCAAATAGAATTATCCCCTTAACAAATTATCTACCATATGTGTATCAGAGGCACATATGCATGTGTGTGAAATATGTATAATATATATGCATATATGAACACATACTTATATATAAGGAAAGAAAAGAATGCTCTACCCTCAAGTTACAGAAATATTCTCTAATAGATTTTTAAAACAAATGAAAGAACACAAATATATCATAGGAATTGGAAATCACCATTTAACATAAAGGAACCAGCGCAGCACAGATTGTGTGTCCTGACAAAAATAATGCAATAAATTTGCATAGGTGAGGACATAATCCGTAAGTCTTAAGAACAGATTAGGCACTTTAAAAGTCTCAGCACGAAGGAAAAATTATTAATAAAATTGTAAACATTTGCTTTGTGTAGCAATGACCCCTCTCTTTTTAAACGTGTGGGCAGCAGCTGAGGTAGTACAAGAAAGCAAATGTGTAGCCCTATAGGCAGGCACAGAGCAGGGGAAAAAGGGGGTCTGTGGGGGGAGGTAATGAAATATTTGAGTTAAGAATTAAGCAAAACAGAAACAAAGTAAACCCGACAGAAGTTGAATAGGGTTACACAGAGAAACCCTGTCCTGAAATATGTCTGTGTGCATGTGTATATGTGTGTACATATATGATTATATAATGTATTATATATCATAACCTAGAAATGAACAAAAAGCTGTTGATTATGAACAAAGGGGATTTAGTTTATGAATTCAAATTTGTTTTAAGCTTTGGTATTTTAACATAATATGCCTTTTTTTTTCTCTCCTTTAGCTTTTCTTTGTTGCTTTTTGGGTTTTTTTCTTTTTGGGGGAGAGGATTGAACTTATTCTTTATATCATGAATGTTTTCTATCCGAAGGAAGCAATTTTTGGTCAGCGTATGCTTCCAAGTTTGAAGAACGGTTAGCGGTCAGTACAGAAAGCCTTACACTCCAGTTTTACTTGCCACTTTTCCCCCATTCATTTATTAACTTAATCTCTTTACAGCCTGATCCCAGCCTCCTCCCTCGTTCCTTCCCAGTCCAGACCTCACGCCCCTACTCCCTCCATCCCCTTCTCCTTTTTCTCAGAGAAGGGGAAGCCCCCAAGGGGTATCAACCCAGGTACCTCACATCACAGCAGGACTAAGCAAATCCTAGCCCAGTGAGGCCTGACAAGGCAGCCCAGCTAGGCAGAAGGGATCCAGTGGCAGGCAACAGAGTCAGAGACAGCCCCTACTCCCATTGTTAGGGGACCCACATATTGACCAGGCTGCATATCTGTTACAGATAAGGGGGCTAGTGTCCCTGACCCCTCTGGCTCTCTCTATCCTTCCTCTTTGCCACAGAACTCCCTAAACTCAGCCTATAGTTTGACTCTGGGTCTCTGCATCCATTTCCATCAGCTGCTGGATGGAGCCTCTCAGAAGACCATTACTCTAGGCTCCTGTCTGCAGTCATAGCAGAGTATTATTAATAGTGACAGGGGTTGGTCATCTCCCATGGGGTGGGTCTCAAATTGGACCAGTCATTGGTTGGCCATTGATTCAATCTCTTCTCCATCTTAACCCCTACACCTCCTGTTTGAAAGACAAATCTTGGAGCCAAGGTTTTAAGGGCGGTGTCCCCCTTCCTGCACTGGAAGTACAACCTGGCTATAGGAGGCGGCCGCTTCTGGCTCTATAACCCCCTGTAGCTAGGAGTTTCAGCTAGGGTCACCCCATGGACTCCCTGGAGCCTCCCCTGTCTCAAACATACTGCCTCCCGCCAATTTCTGCTATCTCCCCAGGTCTTCCACCCCCTACTCCCCACCCCTGATCTCCCTGCACACCTGAACCTCACCCCGGTTACCCTCCCCAGATCCCCTCCCACCCAGTTTCCCCCCCTTTTTTTTGCAAATGTCACTAGACCCAGAGAATGTTGTGATAGTCAGCTTTTTGTTTTTGTTTGTTTGTGTCCCTGTGACAAAATATCTGAAAAAATCAACTTACAGAGAGAAAAACTGAATTTTGGCCCATGGTTTCAGAGACTGTGGTCTGCGTCCATGTTTCTGCTGATTCGGGCTGAGCTGAGCTGAGGTAGGCACCAAGGATGGAACATGTGCCAGAGTCTCTTGCAAACATCATCATGGCAACGAGGAAGCAGGGAGAGAGGGCGGGGCCATGGACATGCTATTTTCCCTAGAGGCCACCTCCAATGACCTATCCCTCTGAGCAGGTCCTTTCACTACAAACTCATCAATGGAATAAACCATTGACGAAGCCAGAGTCCTCATGGTTCATTCGCCTCTCAAGATGTCACCTCTGAACTTGGCTGCATTAAGGATAAGAGTTTCTCCATGGAAGTCTTCTAAGGGACATTTCATATTGAAACGTTCAAAACGGAAGATTGAAAAAAAGAAACCTTCATGTTGGTTTGCAACATAACTCTGCCAAGGGAAAATCTGGGATAATCTAGCAGTTATTACAATGATCAGCAAAATCTGTACATCAAGTTTATCAGATAAAATATGCTGACCCATGTTTATATTCTGGCTTCTGTGTGCACAGAACCAACACACACACATGACCTTGGGAAATGCAACTGATGCCAATTTTGTGAACATCAATTCCACATATAAAATTCTGAGAAAATGCCACTTCCTGTAATTGTTTTGTAATACCATGAGGCTTTATTGATCACACTTAAAAACATTCTCTTCCTTCCTTCACAACGTTCTTTCAATAAGTAGAATAGGAACAGTCTTTAGATCACACCATCTTCTCATGACAAATTAAAAATGGAGTTTTCACTATAAAAATTATCTCTACAGAAAAAAAAAATATGTCATTAGTACATTTGGCAAGATAAACAGAAATTTACAAGGGTTGGGTGATTTGTCCTACAAGCTGAATTTGTCTTACAAACTGAGAATTGAAATTTATTTTAGAGACTGGCTCAATCTTGTATACACCTCTCTCAAGTTATTTAAATGTAAAACAGTAGATCTCCATTGACCCCAGAGGGAACCATCAAAAGAGAGAAGCACGAGATTAGTTTTCTTGTCCAAAGTAGTCCTTTGCCCGAACAATACTGCAAGTCACTAAGGAAGGCAGTTTATACGAGACTACTTAGGTGGAGGAAATAAAGAACGAAGCATCGTTTTAAACTGACACTATTACTAAAATCTTTCAAGTGGCTTGAGTGAGATCTTCAAACAAAAAAAGATGCCAAGGCCTCCACTGGATGACTTATGGCAGGACCAGCAAGAGGGAAGCCTAGCCAGAGGCTCTGCTCAAGCTTCAGCTGGTCTTTCAATACGGGTTATTTAAAAACTGGCTGGCAACGGCTCATGATCTCTGATACACGTATACACGCATGCGCATGTACCTGTGTGGGTGTGCATGCATGTACGATTAATTGAAATCTCACAAAACACTCGTGCTTACAGAGCTCAGTGAAGAAACGCCTTTCGACTCTCTGATGTGATGTGAGTCTGCAACCCAAGGGTTGGCATGGTGAACTCAAGCAAGAGCCCTGTCCGTCTGGGATGTAGAGGAGCCTCCCTGCTTCAGTAAGGACACAGGCATACGCCAACAACAAACTGTGGAGGTCCTGCGTTCAACAGTGACACCTTGTGGCCGAGAGAAGTAAAGGCAAGCAAATGGTGACATAGTTCTTGTTCTTAAAGCTAAGACTGAATTCTTTGTCTAGAGTTTTTTTGTTTGTTTGTTTGTTTGTTTGTTTTTACCTCCACAAGAGGAAACCAAGAGAGAGAAACCAAGCATCCTGATTATTAAAGCAAGGGATAATTTAAGTAGTTTTGGTTTAAATGGTAAGATGTGTCTATCTTAGTGATATAAGACCAGGATCTCTGCTATTTCTTGGGTATGAGTATAGAATTCACTTGCTCATTTTTGTTTGTTTTCAACAGTTAAATTAAAAACACTACGATTTTGTTTAACATATTTCATAGGTTCCTTAATTTTCATTTATGATAGAAATAATGTATACTACAAATAGCAGGCTACTTCCATTGTCCACACTGAAGTCCAAAATGGAATATACAAATCACCCTTAAGCTTCTTCTTATTACTCATTCAAGCTCTTATTTCTCTAGTGAGGGGTCCATGAAAGACAAACAGAAAATAAGGAGCCATCGAAGAGTTTCCTAGGAAACCCAACAACCTTACCAGGAAACTCAAGATGCAGATGCTACACAATGAAGGATTTGAATTTTTCTTGTTTTGAGACTCACAGACAAGTGAGTGCTTGGGGCCTTGTCAGACAAAGGCACGGCCCGGGTGACCGTGGTGCCTACACGTCTGTCTCCCATAACCCGTGTGGACTGAGCGGGTGTGGCTTCCAGCCTGGAGAGAAATGGGCTCAAGGCGCTCCCTGTGCCTTTTCTGTCCATCACCTTACTCCATCCTTCTGCAGCGTGCCCGTCTCAGGGCCTTTCAGAGAATGCAGAGTTGCGTTAGATCCATTTTCCAAGGAACGCTGAAGGAGCACGCCTTGTGCTCGCAATGCTAAGAAAGAGGGGTACATACCTGCAACATGGAAACAGATAGCAAAAATCCAGGGACAGGGTGATAAATTGTGAGAGAATCCACTTCCTGTGCAGGTTTAGAGTTTACCTTTGTCCATCCCTTTTTTTCTCTCTGTAATATCCAGCCATCCCTAAACCATTTTTAATTTCTTTCTAAAGAGGCATGTTACTTGCAAAGGGAAACATTATGATATTCCATTAAACACAGTAAAACTTTAAATTTCACATAAAAATAGGCTATGCAATGGCATGGTAAATGTGCCATGTGTTCATTGTCCGGTACATGATATATTTACAGGCAAATTAGCCCAAACTCCTCAGCTGTATCGGTTCTCACCCTTATATTTAGATGCAGTCATATATTACTGCTGATAATGTGATGGCAGTGAATAGATTGGAATTCTTCACTGTCCTTTATCAAGATAAATTGTTCTGTCAATAGCAAATGGCTGGCGAGTATTAACACCCTGCACACTGTATGACTTTTCATTCCCCGCAAAAATTGTATTTAATGCTTTTGCACAAAATCTATGGCCATGACTCTCCTTATTACCTATTTAACTACCTTTTAAAAGGAGGATTTATTTCTGCAAATTAGGACCTGGGTAACAAGATGGTATCATGCATCATAAACTTTAAGTCAATACAAGGCAGGACACTCGCAGTTTGAATGGGAAAGTACCTCACTCTCATCCCTTGGTCATCCAATGGTCTTAGCAATCTGTGGTGGGAGCAGCTGCTCAGGGCAGAACTTTATCTTGGCCTCCTTCCATCTACACCGCTATGGCATCCCATAGTAGCAATTTGCTCATTGGCCTATTACTTTCAATAGGTATTTCAGTAATTGGCTATTTCACACTTGTAAGGCTTGAACTGGCAGAGAGCAAAGGCCAGGCAGCCAGCCTGTCAGGGCCTAGCAAACTGGTCGTTCATCAATTATAATCAGCTTTTACAGGACTGACTGAATCTTCCAAAACCTTGTTTGCTCTCCTCAGCTTTGCTACCCGTATAATTTGACCCCAAACTGAGCAGAGCCCTTATCTGAAGAATGTGAGTGTTGTCCCACAGAGGCAGACATGTCTGTTTATTCAGACCCCTGCCTGGAGAGAGGGATTTGAGCTTAAAAGGGGAGCAGGGAATGCTAATGAGCTTTAAAATTCTGGGTTCCTTCGATCTCACTTGCTGTCCCTTGACACAGCACACTTCCTTTTACCAGATTTGAAGATTCAGAAGGCGACAAAACTATTTATTATATAATGATGCAGGAGGGACTCATAGAATTAAGAACAGGTTTTCCCTAAGTTGAATTTGAACCATGGGGCCTTTTACAATCATGTAGACTTATCTTGGACATACCCATTTAAGTAGAATATAAACCCTGAGGTCAAGGAAACAACTGATGTAAACAATTTCATGGCAGGACTTATCTGTGAAAATCATTTTTCTGGACACGTTAGCTCTAATAATAAGCAAGTACAAGTTTGCTCAATTAAACAGCCGCCACTCATCTTTCCCTGGCCATATCATATTTGTTCCATCATTGCTCCCATTGTTGTGCTCTCTAGGGAGAATAGAAACACTGTCACAGATTTAAAGTTTCCAGAAAAAGCAACAGAAAACATAGCTGGGTGTGGTAGTGCGTGCTTGCAACCCAAGCACTCAGAGCGAGCTCCAGGCCAGTCTGGGCTTCATGATAAAATCCTGTCTCAAAACCAGAACAATAAACAACAAAAAGTACAAGCCTCGGGCAAATTTCCTTTTTTCTTCCTCTTCATTTGTCTTTTCTTGTCCTTCTTTCCTCCCATCCTCATACTGTCTCTCCCTTCTTCCTTCCCTCTCTTCCCCTGATTCCCTCCCTGCCTCCTTTCTCCTTCCTTCCTACCTTGCTTCCTTACACCCTTCCTTTGTCTCTTTCTTCTTTTCCTCCTTCCTTCCTTCCTTCCTTCCTTCCTTCCTTCCTTCCTTCCTTCCTTCCTCCCTCCCTCCCTCCCTCCCTCCCTCCCTCCTTCCTTCCTTCCTTCCTTCCCTCCCTCCCCCTTCCTTTCTGTAGTAAGTCGTAAGACTATGAAATTCCGATTAGGTTAACTGGCCTGGCAGTTTTGGGCCTATGCATACTGGTTATTGCTAATTTATTGTAATTCACCCTTGGAACTGAGAGGAACTCAATGTGTATAACTGGAAACAAAATATTATTAAAGGCTTCCTAAAACTCATGATGTATCTTTTCATTTATAGTGCTATTTTCTTTTTCCAAAAGCATAGGCCAGTGCCAGTTTAGAACGCATCCACAATTCCTAAGGGAAATCTTGTCCTCTCTGTTGTGTTCTGCTGTGCATGGACTCCTATGGTGCCCGTGTCACACTCTCATGCTGTCTCTTCCCACAGGTCCATTTGGTCTGTTGCCTATATGCTGACAAGGTGATCCATCATGAAGAAACTGCCTTGAGTACAAATGAGCATATAAGCCGAATTTTAACTTATATGCAGTAGAAATTTTCGTAAAATTCCAGCTTAAATAAGGGATGCGAGTTGGTGATTTGAAAAGCTTCTAGCGGTGCTCAGAACCTAATTCTAAGCTTTGAAAAGACACCAGGAAAGCTCTCAGCTCTACCCTCCAGGGAGCTACGTGCTTTCACTTAGCTGAATAAATGGAGTGAGATGAATGTACTGACCTGAATGGTGTACCTGTATGCCTCCTAGTAACACATGCTGGCCTGTGAGGTCCTGAGTGCTGAGGCCCTGCCAACCCACCTTCTCTGCTAGCGAAGTGCTTGCAAGGTGGATAGGATGACATTACGGAAGACCGAAGTTCTACCACTCAGCAAAACATTCAGATACTCACCATTGGTATTAGAGGTTCCCTAAAATGCCAAAGAGCAATCCCAGAAAACGAAGCAGGTCGAATCCCTGAGACTGGTAATGTGTTGGCCTTTCCGTACCAACAAGGTGAACCTGTGAGGCCTCCAACATACCAATCACGTCTCCATGCATTCCCTTGATGGCAAACGGAGCAGGAGGACAGAGAGATTTGTAAAGCCACCTTCCTGACAACACCTACTTAATAACAGAGCGTTGTGGGGGAGAACCCGGTGTGGTCAGTGTGGGGCCCACTTGCTGGCTGACCAGCCTGAAGCTGTCACCAGGATGAGGAGGGACATTTATCTGTCCACCCTTGGCACTTGCATGGAGATGGCATGATTTTCTGTTGAGGTTTTTTTTTCTTGGTGCACATAGCACATAGCTCGACTCCACACACCCGGGCTGGCAACCTGGACCTCCTGAATGCACACAGGTAACTTCGCCATCGCGATTCCACAGCGTGATCGCACAGTTGCTTGCTTCAGGAGTCGTTGGTACATTTTATACCAACTCAAAAAGAAAAAACAAACATTTTAAAATTTTAGACCTTTATTATTTGTTTTTTTTAGCAGCTTGGCCAGCTACTCAGCTCTGGGATGGGGGAATGGGGAGGGAGTGGGAAGCTGCTTCAGGCATTTAGTGCTAGAAATTAAACTTTCTGTAGATTGGTGGTTATATGCCTCTCCCAGCACAATTACTAGTTTTATCATTTGTCAATAAAGTACCAAATAAAAGCCCAGTCTCAAGACAGAGCTGCTGCTGAATTTGGACTCTGGGCTAGCACACACTCTCACCCTGTGGCATGGATATTGCTAATAATGCCTTCCCAGCACTAGCAGCTACCCTAAGGCCTGGATCTGTATACTCTCCTCTGGAAAGAAAAACGATAATAAAAAGAAGAGAGTATACACAACACAGACAAGGCAAGACGAGGCAAATCACCCTTTTGTGGCCTTGTAACTGGAAGTTTGAAATCCTTTGTGATTAATAAAAACCAATTAATACAGCGTTATGATGGCTTGAAGCGATGTAAGTAGGAGGCAGCCACTCAGTCGCTCCCCACAGACTCTAAAACACCCCTAACTGGAACCCTCTGTTTCCTGGCAGCTGATTCCACCTCATGCCTGGACAGACGCCTATGATAGAGATCCAGGCAACTCCGTGAACTGTGCAGGGAATCCCTCACCCCTGTTTCTTTCTTTTGAAGACATAAGCTAAATATATAACCTCTCTGGCAAAAGGACAGGTGCACTCTTTTTATCCTAGGACTTTCTTGAGTTGGGTAGGGTGGTGATTGACTATAATCCTAGCAGATGAGAGGTGGGCTAAGGAAGATGAGTAGTTTAAGATCATCCTCAGCCACCTAGGGAGCTTGAAGCTAGCCTGACCGCAAGAGCCTCTGTATCAAAAACAAACACAACACAACACAAAGCAAGAAGACTCTCCTCCCTTGAATGAAAAAAGATACAGCTTGCCTTTCACAGCTTTTAAGAGAGTAGCAATCAGGATCTTCATTCAAGCTTGGCTCATCTCCTGTGCTGTTCTGCTATTTAGAACATTGTTTAAAATTATTACCATTTTTAATTAGGAACTAGCTTTAGGTTTTGAAATCCGGATTTTCCTTTCTGATATTGATACACATAACTTCTCCCAAATTGAGAAGATTAAAAACAAATGTCGAGTGGCATAAAATAACAGCAAGCCGATCCTCATTTTGCAAGGGGTGGGAGTCTTGGTTCTGTTTGCTTGTGGCAGTACTAACAATTAATTTAGGATGATGGTATGACATGAAAATCAAAGTTCTTCTGATTGAATTTCAAGGACTCTTCTGTTTAACTAGTTTCAAGAGTCCTTTTTTGATCATAATAAAATTATTTGCCATATGGTTCCGACGCTTGTGATCCCCTCTCAATGAGAGGATTATGCATGAGATAAAATGCCTACTGTAGCTGCAGCCAAGCACACAGCTGGCTCTGATAATGCCAACAAATGGCTTCATCTATCTCAATGTCACGTAGGAGCTGGTGCGACGCGCGGCAGCCCCGAGTACAATTAAAATCTACATCATCTCTGAGAAAGGTGATGGAGGTTCTGACATCAGAGCTGTGCCAGATTCATCCTCTTTCCGCTGGAACAGAAGAAATGCGTTACCCCTTCACCCTGTCACACTAATGATGCTCGGAGCACATCCCTTCCTGGGTACATTAAAGACACTAAATCAAGGGGCCTCTTGTTTAAAAGCTTCACCTTTATCTGACATTCTGTAGCAAGATGTACAGTCCCTACATGCCAGCTGTTGGTCCCTTCTTCTTTTCCTGATGAGATCATGCCATTTATGTCCACCAGTAAAATACAAATAGAAAAGTTTATGATCCATACGGCCTCAAATTGTGGCAATATGCAGGAATTTCCTTGCTTTAGTTCCACGATGTTCAGCCGCACTAATAAAATTGGATTTGAACACCCATTTGTTCCAGAAAGCCAAATTTTATCACTAAAACATCCATAACTCATAACAAGCAAGCCCAGTTCCGTCTTAGAGACAAGCTCTTTTTCTGAATGTTTAAAGTAAAATGAAAAAAAAAATGGAGTTTATGCAAAAATGTTGCCAGTTTTGGAGATGTTATACTAGAAGCTACACTTCAAATATATTTAACAGAACTCTCAATGCATTTCTGTTGAAATCAAATAGAATAAAATATAAATTTCAGGATGAGGTTAATACAAAATTAATTCTATAATTAATTCATTATTTATATATTTTGCCTCTGTTCACAGATTATTCTTAAAAGGAAAAAATATAACCTGTGTTATAATTTTATAACAAAAAATATAATTTCTATGTGGCCCAGATTTGTAAGCATGCAAGCCATGTAAGTATGCATGTATTCAGTAGCTTGCAGGCCTTTTATGCAACTGAAGATGACACTAGACACAGCAGATTCGGAAGCCTGTGCTTTAAAGGGAAATCCCTACATAAGATTCTTCAAAAGTCCTTAACATGAAAGTGTGCATGGGTGGGCCCACGCACATTTATACACATACTTACATCTATATAGCAAGGACTCTTCTGTGAGACAGTAGATAATCTTAGTCTTCTGTTTGTACTTGCTCAATAGTCCTGGAGTCGGGTAAAGACCTTGTACAATGTAAAGCAGGTAATTGTCAGTGGATATTAGCTGTTTCAGATCCCGGCTTTGACGAGCTTTCTCTATCTGATTGATGGCCCGTGTGATGCACGAAGATACATTTTGGTGAAGTCCCTTTTAGTTTTCCACTAACATGTCAATTAAGCTTTATTAAATTTATGAAAAATACACAAAAAAGTAGCTTGTTTGTTTTCCACCAAAACATGTATTTTGTTTTGATCATTCCAAACTAGTGTTTTTTGTTTTTTGTTTTTTGTTTGGTTTTTGTTTTGTTTTGTTTTGTTTTAATTTGGCTGTATGCTAGGGACGCTGGTCATGTTTCTAAAAGTAAAGACACGTGCTGTTTACTCATGCTGAGATGGAACATCTGTGTGTGTGAACTACGCTGTCTGAGGAGGCCCCCGCTAAGTGGGTGGGAAGCGTAAACATTGCTGAAAGGTGTTCTAAAGGTATGACTTAACGGCCACCTGAAATAGACAGCTCCATTAGGATAATTTCCTGGTTTCAGGTATAGGAGGGAAAATTCATATAAAGAAGGGTCAGGAACAGTTTTCCACGGAAGCGATGCCAAGCTCGGCAGAACTGAAGGGCTTGAAATAGGTTAGAGATGACACATAACAAACACTACACGGTGAAGCAAGAGACCTCGAGTTTAATCCCTAACACTGCAAGGCAAAAGCAAGCAGGAGACCAAACAGACACAAAACCCACCGCAGAACTGAAGAACCCTCCACAAATAATACGGACAGATATGATATATATATGTATATATACATACATATATATATATATATATATCATAGGTGATTTTTCAAATTTTGTATTGTTTTACCAGGCATGGTGGTGCATAGCTTTTATCTCAGCACTTGGGGGGCAGAGGCAGGCAGATCTCTTTGAAGCAAGCCTGGTCAGAGTTACAGGACAGCCAGGGCTAACAGAGAGAAATGCTGTCTCATAAAAAAACAAAACCAAAACCAAAAATTTGTAAAAAACAACCTATTCTAGATCCTTAAGGATTACATTAAATGATTTAAATAAATTTGATGGGTACAGATGTATTTTAGAAGTGCTAATTAATGAGACTCAGAAGAAAAAATCTCTAGTGAGAGGCTATTATTTTTAATTAAATTTTTATTTTTTATATTAATTACAGTTTATTTACTTTGTATCCCAGCTGTAGCCCCCTCTCTCAGTCCCTCCCAATCCCACCATCCCTCCCTAATCTCCTCCCATATCCCTCTCCAAGTCCACTGATAGGGGAGGCCCTCCTCCCCTTCCATCTGACCCTAGCTTATCAGATCTCATCAGAACTGCATGCTTTGTCCTTCTCTCTGGCCTGGCAAGGCTGCTCCCCCCTGGGAGGCGGGGGGATGGGGGTGGACAAAAAGCCTGCCACTGAGTTCATCTCAGAGACAGTCCCTGTTCCCCTTAGTATGGAGCCCACTTGGATACTGAGCTGCCATGGCTACATCTGTGCAGGGGTTCTAGGCTATATCCACGAAGGGTCCTTGGTTGGAGAAAAGACCCCTGGGCTCAGATATTTTGGTTCTATTGCTCTCCTTGTAGAGCTCCTGTCCTCTCCAGGTCTTACTATCTCCCTACTACTCGGCAATTAAAAACAAGGAAAATGGTGGGATCTAGAAAAGATCATCCTGAGTGAGGTATCCCAGAAGCAGAAAGACACACATGGTATATACTCACTTATAAGTGGATACTAGACCTATAATATAGGATAAACATACTAAAACCTGTACAGCTAAAGAAGCTAAGCAAGAAGGAGGACCCTGGGTAAGATGCTCAATCCTCATTCAGAAAGGCAAATGGGATGGACATTGGAAGAAGGAGAACACAGGTAGGACAGGAGCCTACCACAGAGGACCTCTGAAAGATTCGACCCAGCAGTGTATCAAAGCAGATGCTGAGACTCATAACCAAACTTTGGGCAGAGTGCAGGGAATCATATGAAAGAAGGGGGAGATAGTGAGACCTGGAGAGGCTATTCTTAAAAAAGGAATTTTAACCCACCTTTGAACTCACAGTATCTTAATTCATACACAAATCACGCAGCAACTGGAATGCGATGGCATCAACACTTGTGATACAACTGTGGATTTGTTTCCTAGTCAACAACAAAAACCCTTTCTAATGCATAATGAAAGTCCCGAAACCTATGTGTTTTCTATATGGGTGATATAGTTGGAACGCAGTTTACCTGTGACCAAACCAGAAAAAATGGTTTGGTGGGAAAGACCCCCAATTCTGCTCTGTTTCTGCTACTCACTAGCTGAGTAATTAGGGGAAAATCAAGCCACCTTCTTAACCCTAGTTTCTTGCCTGCTGTGTAAAGAACAGAGATGGATTGTATTCATCTAGGCCGTTTTCTTAACATCCTAAAGTTTCAGTAAAGGACTTTCTAATAATGAATCGATTAACGAGAACAGCTAAGAAAGAAATGCGTGGTTAAATTCCAGAATATGGAGTATAACCAGAGTACTCCATCTGAAGAAATTATGTATGAAAGTTCTAGTAACCTAAGCCCAATTTTATTCAGTAGGATGGCCACTGGGGCTGGACTTTTGCTTTCCTCTTTGTCTAAGAAACCAGACCTTCTAAAGTGTTAGCAGAAAGTACAAACTCACATTGCATAGAACAGAATTTTCAAAACCACTAGTTGCTCTAAGCTTCACACCTTTCCTTTCTCATTCATCACCTCTCCTAAAGCAAGCTAAGAAAATTGGCATTACCTCTCCGCTTGGTGGGACTGAAAAGTATCGATCCTCTCCTCTCGGATTTTTATGTCGACTGCTGCTTTCTAACAGCATCTGGAAAGGGGATTTGCCTCTTAGCGAGCGAAAGTGTGGAGACAGTCTGTTATAAGTGAAAGGGAATCTAAGAGCAATGGAGAGTCTGATCCTGTACCTAACAGCTGGGTGCTGGGACATGGTAAGGGCATCACTATTGCTACTCCCCAAACAGCCAGTCATGGCTAATGAGGCCGTGAGAGACTATGCATACATATTGCCTTATAGAATGTGCGAGCACACTGGCATTACTGAAGTCCTCCCGTGCCTCATGGATACTTATGCTGATTAACTTATAGGGATCAGTCCAACAGGTGAAGCTGGTTTCTAAGAAGTTATCCTGAGGCTGTCAAAACCATGAGGTTGGGGTCCACATTCCTTTGGCTCAGCTTTGTATTCCTAGCTCCCAGCTAAGTGTGAGACAGTGGTGTAGTTGCTCAATTAAGCAATCAATGGATATAACAGTGTACTAATTAAGAAAATGTACTTCAGAGTTATATACATTCTGCCTCTGTTCTTTACTGATCACTATTTATTAACCTTATATAAACTCAGTTTTTTCTTACATGAGATGTATATTTCAAGGCAAGGGCTGTTGGGGTGAAATAAAATTAAGTATTTTATGCACACAAAGTGAAATAGGGCATTCAACAAATGATCTAAAGTAGGATATGTGTGTGTGTGTATGAGAGAGAGAGAGAGAGAGAGAGAGAGAGAGAGAGAGATCTTGCTACAGTTTAGAATTCAAATAAAATCATCTTTTAGGATTAATTACTCATTTCTATAAGATACAAAAGAGTGTTGAACATTTTCTGAAGAACCCTCTAAACTTGAGAGTTTAGGTCCGATCCTGCTCCCTAAGCTGCGGCACTTAAACTAAACCTTTAAATCACTTAGGAGTGCAATCTGCCCATCACTCAGCAATGCAATCTCTCGCTGAAAGTAGCGGGTACTAGTTGAACATTTTTCTGCCAGAATGCCACTTGTAACTAATCCTTCCTTTCAGTTGCTCAAAGATAAAATTGACACAGTGAAGGTGTCTGAGCCAACTCTCTTCCAGATGAAGTCAGCTCTGAAAGGTCATAATAAAATTAGTAAAGGCAGATGGAAAATGTGCTGCTCACAGCTGGGAACCCCCCAAAGTGTGCACACTGGTGTAATTAGGACATCAGGCATGGCTCTTTCATCTCTCTTCCTTCTCCACATGCATTCTCTAATTCCCAAAGATACAATTATCTTGGTGGTTGAAATTCAATAGTGTACAATACAGATTGATGGTAAGGAAGATAGCATTAGGTCCTTAGCCAATACAGAATTCTTTTTGTCAATGTGGGCTATCAATGAATAAGCTTGAATACAGTCTGAGCTTCAGGCCATTAGCATAGATTGTAAAACCTAGCACATCACAACACTGCTCTTAATACACAATTTTAGTGGCTCTTTCTTCCAATGTCAAAGAGTAGAAATATAAACTACATTTAAAAGGAGGATAAAATAGTTTTAGTGTTTTAGTCACTTTCCTGATCTTTAATTTGGATGCCATGATCCCAGATTTTCAAACATAAAAAAAATATTTCTATAATAACTTAAATGAATCTCGTTTAATTTAACCAGCATTTACTATTTTTAAAACTTATAATACCCAAATTGTAAGTGTAGTTATACTATTTGTATTCTTTCATCTTAGCCTATACAGTAGAATCCATAATTGCATCAGATAGATAGTGGCCACAGCAACTTCAAAGAGATGAATTTTTGCTCAACTCCATTCTCAAAATGAAACTCAAAAGAGAATTTTCACATGTAACACTTTCTCTCCTATGTGTACTTTTGAAAACTCACGGCAAGGAGCCATGTATTAAGTCACAGTGGGGCAGCTTGTCATTGCTTGGAATAATGAGACTCAGAAAGCACTCAATAACTGCTCTCTCTTGATGACTTCTCTCCCTCCTGGGTAACTGCAAAGGAAACAAAAGTTTGAGTCTCTGAACAGGCTCCAGAAAACTTGAAGGCACTAATACTTTTTGATCACCTTCTTCCATTTCCATTTTTCATTTTGTGGGACCCAGCTGTCTGCTTATGAGACCACAAAGATTTTGTTTAATACAGCATCCGTGCTCCTAGTTCACCACTGACAGATTTGAAAAGGTTGTTGAAGACTGAATGCATATATGCAAATGTTTTGTTATTAAATGGAAACATTCCAAGAACTCAAATGATCCATGTGAAATTTTAATTATAACTTAACAGCTGCTTGAGCTAATTGAAGGATATCAGAAAGGTGATTTCCTTCTCATTGTAATTAAAGAGTTAAGCCTAATTTGCTGTTGTCAGAACAAGACTAAACACCAATCTGGTCTGCCTAATTATATTAAAAGGCAAACAGATAGCTGCTAGAAAGGGCGGATGCCATCCTACACAACAACAACAGGTCCCCACTGTGTCTCCATCACACCATTGATATTGGGATAGGAGCAATGACCTCTCAGGAAAGCAGCCACTGCTCTCAGTTTCTGCTGTGAAGAACACAACTCTCTCTTGCAGGAGCATCTCTTTATGCCCTTGGGGAGCCAATTTTATTTTCTAGACCATAGTTCCATTCTGAACCATTTTCCTAAGGGTGCTTCATTATGTCTTTGACATAAGACATAAGGAGACAGAAGTCAAGAGAGGATCAGGCAGTCTGCAATGTAAACTACTGGTGACAAAGCAACAAGGCACTTGTCCACACCACTCTTTGTGCTTTGTATCTGAGACCATGGAGTATGACTTGTACGACTACAGTGAATGGCAGCGATGGTGGAAGCATCTGCAAGTCGCTGGTTGCCTTGAAATAATTTGAGAGCACATGAGCTTTCTTTCAGAAGATCTATATATAGTTGCAATTTGGGTGTTTTTTCTTTCCTACAGGAGTGCTTCAGTAGAATGTCCTGCCTGAAAAAAATTCATCCTTAAATGTATAAGTAGAATGGGGTAAAACACTGATCTGCCAGATCAAAGACTTCCAAGGCAATACAAGGGAAGTTTCATATCTACAGTTGAGTTTCCATAGTGTTTATTATAACAGCTCCACTCATTTTTGGGAAGACCAGTTAATACTGAAACAGGGTATGGGGCTCAGTTGCCTGGTAATCATGATACTGGTTGGATAACTCAAGTTCAATTTCTTTCACAAATTCACTTTCTATCAGCCCACTGGATAATATAAACAGAGTGTTTGAATGTCCTGTTTTTATTTGCTTTATAAAAGGGACTCCTAGGTAAATGTATACAAAGGAGAGTAGATCACAGAGCTAGTTCATTTAACAATATTTCTCTCTCAGTAGACATTCAACTCCCTACCTCAGATGTAAATGCATACTGCAAGTGATTGATAGCTGAAGATAAAGAACCATTGTCGAACCATTGTGTGGCCCATGTGTTTGTCTCAGGCTCCTCCACCATGGTGATACTCATTTTCCTAGAAACATACCAGGCATAAACACTATTATTTAGGCCTGACTCTCACTTCTTTTAATCTTGGTCCAATACCATTTTGCTATTGCCTAGTTTTATAATACCATCCATCCATCCATCCATCCATCCATCCAGCCATTTGTGTGCATGTGTGTTTCACATCTCTTCAAACTCAATCTAGCACTTTTCCCCTTACAAACCAATTAATATGATCCATAGGGCCACTTTTACTTGTCAGCCCATATTCATTGGCTTCCCATCACTTCAAAACTTCCCTCATAATTTGTAAAGAGAAAGGCTTGCTTTAGTGTAAACTATGGAATTACCAGTATAAGAACAGGCATCCCCTCCCCCTTTGCTTCAGGCTTCCAATAGTTAGGCATGATGACAATGCGTAGCAAAACTATGAATACTACATGCCTAAAATGTCCTGAAGAATTCTCCCAAACTCTCTCTACTAAAAGTCCGTACTTCCCAGCAGTGCTGCTGGAGAACTTAACCTTCAGCATATAGAAACTTTGGGGTATAGCAAACATTCAGAGCAGAGGACTAATTAGAGACTCTCTCTCTCAAATAACTCACCTCTGTGGTGCTGACATAAAGCCTCACAACTGCACAGAGTTGAAATCAGGCTGATCCTTGTCACTTTCAGCTCCTTATGCTGTCTTGAGAAACCCCTATAACTCAACCTAAAATCCTCCAATGATTCTTAAATGAAGCCAATAGAAAACTGTGCTGGCTTAAGCAGAAAAGCCATTTGTTGGAAGAATTGATGGGTTGGTTTTAGAATTATTGGGGAATCAGGACAAGCTGGATCAGAAGTCAGTGCAAAAAGAGAGAAGCTGGGCAGCCCAGCCCATACCCAACTCATGGCTCTCAGCCACACTCATGAGGTCTGTGTTGTCCCCATCACTAAACAGCAAATCCCCCCACCCCAACCCAAACTACTGGGACTCAACACCAGGTACAAGTACCACAGAGAGTATTTGGCTGTCTCCACTGCCAAGGTTCGGGGCTCAGTAAAACGTCATCTAGGTTCAGATTTCAAGGCTCGAGTGAATCTTCTCCACAGTTGAGCAAATTTCTATGCTGTATCTTTGTTTTAAGGGAGCTGGGAAATCACATTTCTGGATTCTTAATGTGGTATTACTTGCTATCAACACTCAATGAGGATGAACCCCAGGAACACTGAGGAGAACCTGGATTCCAGCAAGAAGATAAAAGAAAATGAAGAGATGTAGGCAGTGAGAAGGAGACAGTATGTGGGAGACTTCTGTGATTCTAAAGTGTCCTAAGAAACTAAATGCTTCCAGTCACCTGGGGCTAGTCACATTGTCTCCACAAGCTGCTGCCAATAAAAACACTGACCAACCAACAGTTGACCCCAATTTGTGAGAATTACCTTCTCTCTCTGCCTCTGTCTCTATATCTCTGTCTCTGTCCCTCTCTGTCTCTCTCTCTCCATCTGCCCACATCAACTCAGCCTGAAGATCTGCTCGATTTCCATGTTTTCTAAGAAGTCAGAACACTTGAAATCAGTGTTATCCATTTTTCTAAGTCCACATTTTTTTCACTCATTTATTATGGTGTTTGTCATAGGAAATATAGTGGTGCGCTGACAGCATCTTTTCATGTTTATAGTATTCTATCCTGAGTTCAGATTTCCCAACAATAAAGGCCATTCAGTAATACTTCATATGGACTGTAGCAAGGCGCCTCCTGCCTTTGAGAGAGAAAGCAGAACACCATTGCATATTGACTGACTGGTCAGCCTCTGAAGTATGTGTGAAATTAAATTCTCAATCAACCACCTCCGTGTATTTCATGGTTTCCAAAAACATGCTTCCTTTTTTTAAAGAAAAAGGTGTGGAAAACATTAGGTTGAGCTGGCTTATAACTTCCTTATCAGAGCATCGCCATCAATAAGCATCTGGAATCATTAATTGTATCTGCCTGGCTTTCTTTTTTGTTTCACCTTAAAGCACGTAAGTAAAGTTCTGTAAGACATAACATGAAAGAATTGATAACAGTGATTTACCAAAGGCAGAAGTGCCATGATAAATGACAAGAGCTCACGGTCTCTTATCCTGAGTAGAATAGAAGCTGCCAATCACACAAATAAATCACCTGCCACTCCCCAACCCCGGGCTCATTTTCTCAACTTCTAAGACACTGATGTCTGCCCCATTGAAATCCACACAAGTGCTTTCTTGACAGTTTGTCCTCGTTCAAGGCATTGCTCATCCTTCCTCTTTTCTTTCGTAGCCTTGTTGTGGGAAGTGGAGCCCATGCCACTCCGTATTCTCAGCCTGGCACAGACTCCTCTGATCAATCCCTTACTGAATTCTCCAGATTAGTTTCACTGACTAAACCCAATGCTTTGTTTCCAGCTTCTCTCTTGACCACTAGTAGATCTCACAGTTGCTCCCTTTCGCTGTTTTCAAGAAGCCTCTTGGCATCCTCTCACCTGATACAGAGTGCTCCTTTCCTAGTTCCTCTCTTTGGTTTTATAGAATTAATAATCACCTTCTCGTGAATGCCAGCTACAACATCAAGTCTGTGACTGAAAACTCACATACAGGGCAGCGATTAAAATCATCAACTCCATGTGAGAGTTTTCTGGGCACCTCAGTCATATTCTAATCAGATATAACTGATTCTGTCTGTTCAAGACCTAAAACTACACACCACATTGATATCTATTTTCCCACTTGAAAAATACAGACATTTGTTAAATACCAAAACCTGCCTAAAACCAGAATGAAGACTTAACAAACTGTTGTATTATGAACACATCTTGCGCATTCTGTTGATGAGAGCCAGTAAATGCTGACAATATGGAGGCTGCTGCTGGGCCAGACAAAGTCACACTCACTTTTGTGTGGGCTTTCATTCCCCAGTTCTCATGCTTATAAAACAGACCTAAGAACAACCCGTATGACATGACTAGATATTACATTCAAAACCAAGTACATTTTCAAGGGCTTGAGTGCATTTAAAGGTCGTTGTTTAGTGAACTGATCTCAAAAAACTATACTTGCCCTCTCTCGCCTGGAAAGAGTTACTCAGCCAGAAGACCAGAATAAACCTGAATCTCATCTCGTTAGAGGACTTGTGTCCAGACTCGTACGACTGTCACAGTTCACATTTTCCTAACTAACAATTGCCCGAAGTCTTCACAGATAAAGTGGTTAGTTCTGAATATCTGAGAATATCAATTTTTGTTCTTTGGTGTGTGTGTGTGTGTGTGTGTGTGTGTGTGTGTGTGTGTGTTTAATTTCACCCCCTTTGATCATGAGTATTTTTGTTTAGCCTTCCTAAAGATATTCACTAAGATCAGTTACAAATTATCGTTGGTCATGTGTCATCTAATCTTTATGCCCATTGCAATTGCAAGTCAACCTAAAACTCTGGAATAGCTTCAGCTGGTTAGTCTATTGGGAACCGGCAGGATTCACGTGAGAGAGCCACAGGAGCGCACCGGTAGTCCAAGAGCACATGAGAGCCGGCGGGGGACACGGGCTGCCTGGCTTACTTTTATAGTGTCTGCGCTGAGCTGAAGACTTTCCCAGAAGAGAGGTTCAAGTAGTGTTTGTAGAACGAAGAGGAAACACTCCACCACACCGGTGCGACCCAGAATACGATTAAATTTGTTCAAACCTCTTTAACAACCGCTCAGTGTGGGCTGAACACCTGAGCTGCTGTGCATGGCTGCCACCTGCTTTGCCATCTCATCTCCTTTCTCGCCTTGTGACTGCTGGGCCATTCGCTCCAATCACAGCGAGTTAATGCAAATCCCTGAGGTATGTGCGACATTATTCTCTTTCTTCCTTTCTGGAGTGTTCCTTACCAACGAGCATTTACCTGTTAATTACCTCTAAGGATGCTTCTTGACACTAAGCTCTTCTAAGCTCTTCCGGAAAAGAATGAGCACCGTGTTTTTGATGTTTCATGGTAACGCCATTTACATACATGTAACAAATTCTTCATTTTAGTGTTCTATTAACATTCTCCTCACACCAGCAATAAAGCTCTTTATGAAGTATTACAAGGCTATCTCGTGGTACTGGACACATGAGACAGCCAACACATGTTACATTTAATATTCATCAATGTTTATGAAGGACACATAAATGATCAAAGGTAAATTTTAAGTGAAAAACTAGAGTGAAATTCTTTTTCAGTTCGTGTGATAAATTATTTTACACTCTCATGTCATCTATCTTATAATTGATTTATGAAAACTTAAATCAGAGAAAATTAAAAATAAATATGAGAACAGGCTCTTGTATCCCTTCTATGATCACATGCCTTAAGCAGAGATAACACAGTAATGTTTCAGTGTCATAGCATCCTTTAAGGTCAGTGTCCTCTTTTATTCAATTCATGCAATTTCACTTGACTAAGATCGTTTAACTTCCTATCGCATCTGAATCAGTGGAGAAAGATTATACACTTACTGCAAGAGTACTAGAGCATTTGTTCCCACAGTACCTTGAGGATTCTAAAGAGTTTCTTGTTAATAAAGGTTGTGACTACTGATACTTATCACAGAAAAATTAAAAATGATATTAATTTACTAAATTAACATGAAACAAAGTCTTACATGTTCACTTTTTTGTTGTTGTTTACATATTGATTCTGATTCTCTATCAGATATAACTGGTAAAAACAAATTATTTCCCTCTCTGTGGCCACTTGGCTTGAATGATGGTATCCTTTTCTGTACATAAGCTTCTCAGTTTCCCAAGATTCCATTTATTAACTGTTGGGTTTTGTGCTTATGTCCTATTTAGAAAATTCTTTCTGGTGCAAATGAGTTCAAGCATGTTCATTATTTTCTCTTTTATCAGATTCAGGGTATCTGGACTTACACTGAAAGTCCTTGATCAATTTGAAATTGACTTTTGTACATGGTGATAGGTATGAGATCTACCTTACCCCCTTCAGCATGGTGAAAATCAATAAAACAAATGGCAGCTCATGCCAGTGAGGATGAAGATAAAGAGGAATACTTATTCATTGCTGGTGGCAGTGGAAACTTGCTCAGCCACTATGGAAATCAGTGCAGCGGTTCCTCAAAAAGATGAAAATAGACCTACCACAAGATCCAGCTATGCCAGGATTGAGTATATACCCAAATGACTCTACATTCTGTTACTTGCTAATCCATGTTCAATGCTTCTCCATTCATACTGGCCAGAAACTGGAAACAGCCTAGATGTCCATCAACTGATAATGAAAGTGTGGTACATTTGCACAATGGAATATTATTAAGAAAAATAAGCTTATGATGTTTGCAGTTAAATGGATGAAGCTATGAACAATTATGTCAAGGGGGGTATAACCCAGACTTCAAAAGACAAATATTACACATTTTCTCTTACATGTAGATATTAGCACTTAAGCTATAAAAGTGTGCATTTTAAACGAAATAACCACAGATGGTGGGTAGGTTGAAAGAAACCAGAGAGAAAAAGGGGATCAATCAAGGACAGAGAAACAAATTGCAATGTTATAGAAAGGTAAAGGGAAAACTAAAATAAGAGGATTAAATGGGGGGATGGGAGGCTTGAGATTGGTAAAGAAAGTGATATAGGGAACACCAACTCATTATAAAGGTTTTTAGAAAAGTCACATGGACATCTGCTATTGTAGAAGTGTCCATATATAAATATATATAATTTAAATGATATAACTATGTAATGGGGGAGACAAGTTCCAACTAGATTTATGCCACCAAGTAAAACCTCCAGTGCCGGAAATGTTTTTCATCTTGTTGGGTCATTAGGAAAATGACTCCTATAGACTTCATCAAACATCATGATTTATTGCTAAGACTATTGGTTGCTCTCCATAACCTGAAGATAAGGCCCTATTGCCTAGTGTGTGTGTGTGTGTGTGTGTGTGTGTGTGTGTGTGTTTTGTTCTTTTATTTTATTTATTTATTTATTTATTTATTTTACCGGATTTGACTTTTATTGTTTTTCTTCATTTTTGAGTGAGAAAAATAAGATGAAGTTTTGAGGGTAGGGCTGTTGGGAGGAAATTGGGGAAGTGGAAATAATACGGTCAAATACATTGTATGAAAAAAGCTTAAATAGTCTCTTAAAATCAGGGACAACATACAATCAGAATTTAGATATATGACTTTTTCATGTTACATTTCACTAAGATCTTTTTATTTACTTTGCACCCTAACTAGGTATTTTACTTATGTGTGGTATAATATATATTTGTATATCATGGGAAGTCACTAATCTGTTGAGTTATGCAGATCTTCTATATGTTGTCATAATTCATTGAATAACACCCAAATCACATGCTTAACAGAACCATCACTCAAGACCAAAGTGATGGACAAATCCTTCCAAAAATCTTAATTTTTACTTAGAAGTTTAAATATTATTACTACCAATGTTTTCTTCAAATGACAGTATTTGCTTTTTGCTTTTGAAAAAAATGTCTAGTTAATAGCTAAGCTCAATATCCTTAGTGTGCCAAATCTTTCAAAAATCTTTTTATTATTTTTTTAAAGAATTGCATATGTGCAATTTTGCACATGGTCTTTCTGATGCCTCCTCTGTAATGTCATTTGAGCCTCTTAGGGAGAGGGAGATGATGCAGAAGTTTCCTTTAGGGATAACACGCTGTTTAAATGTTGGGGGGGGGGGTTTAATCATAGACTTTCCAAGTGTTTTTGCATCTTGCAAAAATTTGGCTTGCTCAGCTTGCAACAGAAACCAGAAGTGGTTTTCCTTGGGTACCCATCATGTTTCAGTATACAGGAGAGTACACCATACAGATTTCCCAATGTATCAAAACAAGGACTAAAAGCAATGCATTTCAGGGTTAGATTTAGTAAGGTTAGTTTATTACTTCACCATCCACATTCTTAAGATAAAGTGGTATGGTGCTTGTCAATTTATTCATTCTAGTCATTTATTTGTAAACTGCCCCATTCAAGGCTATAGCTGTTGGAATACAGGAACACAGGAACGGCTTGGTCCTACTGTGGACTGGTACACAGGTATAAAAGAGCTATCAGCCAGTCCTTTGAAACGGTCGGAGTATTAGTTAATTTTCTGTTGCTGTGTTATGTCATCATGACCAAGGAACTTAAACATGAAAGAGTTGTTTTGGGCTTGTTGCGTCAGGTGGCTAAAACCCATGATGGTGGAACAAAGCCACGGTGGTAGGAAAAGCTGAGAGCTCACACCTGGATTGACGGGAAGGAGACAGAGGGTGTACCTGGAAACAGCATGAGTCTTTCGGTAGCTCAAAGCCTCCCCCACGTGCCACACCTCCTCCAACGAGGCCATAGATCCTAAGCTTTCCCAAAGAGTTCAGACATATAAGCTCACAGGGTCCATTAAAGCAACCACAACTAGCGAAATATTAAGATAATAAAAGTGGCAGATTATGCTTTAATACTATTATATAAATAGTATTATATATTACCTTGAGCTTGTACACTACCTATAAAAGTGTAAGGGCTCCCAAGACTTGGCTGCAGAACGTGTAAAATTGTTCTAACCCACAAAAGAGTGTGTGTCAAAAATACTGTGTACTCCAGAAACCAGATCATAATTGGACTGGGACCAATCACTGAGTTCCCTGATCTCAACAAAGAAAAAAAAGTCTGCCAAAATGCTTCCTCATTTTTCAAAATCAGTATGAGTAAATCATTTCCCACTTCCAAAGATACATTTCCTTCTCTGACTTCCCAGGAACAAAATTGGAATCTTCCATAGGGGACTTGTTAGATTTTTGCCTTGTATTTTAGTTGCTTATATCATGTCTGTTGTTCTTTATTAGGCAATGTTCTCTAAAGACAGATTTGATTTAGTGTCAGGTTCTAGGAAGGCACGGGGACTACGTGATAGTCTCAACAAATGTTTGCTTTGCTCAGTTTACTAAGATATCTTCCAGAGATGCAAGAAGAATTAGTCTCACACCATAAAGTGTCCTTCACTGATATTTTAAGTTCAAGATGACAATACATAGAAACATAAAACTTCTAACAGAAAATGCAAGAATAAATCCCTGTAATCTTAAGTAGCAACTAAAACAGAAGTAGAGAAAGAAATATAAATTGGGTAGATTGTGTAATGACTAGTGGCCCTACCAGGTTTTAACAAATAGTCCCAATCCAACAGGCGCACAGATCTCTCTTGTTAAACTACGTGGATCACACGGAAAACCCAAAGAAATGAATCCAGGGAAAGGATAGGGAGGAAGCAGGAGAGTTGATGAGGGTGGGAGGTAGATTTTAATAAAAGCTGTGATTGGGGGAATAACCAGAATGCATTATACACATGAATGAAATTATCAAAAAACAAAACAAAACAAAACAAAACATTTGCTTGCTTGCTTGCTTTCTTGCTTTTTTGTTTTTGATTTTTTGAGACAGGGTTTCTCTGGGTAGCCCTGGCTGTCCTGGACTTGCTTTGTAGACCAGGCTGGCCTCGAACTCACAGAAATCCGCGTGCCTCTGCCTCCCTGAGTACTGGGATAAAAGGCATGTGCCACTCTGCCCAGCTATTAAAAACTTAATAAATAAAAAGGTTTTAAAACACAGAGATAAAAGGGGGGACTAAAAATGTAACCAATAGAATAAGAAAGTATTAGCAAAAAATCTGTATGACATGGGATTTGTATTGAATTTGTACACAGGACAGTTACATTTCAACAACAAACAAAAATCAATCTCAATCTACAACTTGAAAATGAGCTAAAGCCTTGAATAGACATGTCCATAAAGAAGATACGCAAATTGAAAATAAGCACCTGGAAAATGGTGAGTGTTCTTAGTTATTAGGGGAATGCAAATGAAAGCCTCAGTGAGACATGTCATCATGCCCAGCTGGATAGCTTTATGAAGAATAAAGACAGTAAGAGAGTGTTGGAAATTCAGAACCATGACTCATCACAGACAGTGGCATAGGATAGCACAGTTCTGAAAAGCTCCACCAAAGCTTTCATGCAGTTGCCATATGACCAAATGATTCTACTCCTAGGTATATGTGGAAATGAAACAAAAGAAAATGTCCATGGAAGATGCAGAAATATTCCCAGAAGCATCATTCAACGGAGGAAACAAAGCATGTCAACCAATAGGAATGTTTTTAAAATGTATATTATCTACACAATAGAATATTATTCAGTGACAGAAATTAATCAAAGCCCAAGATATGAAAAACAAAACAAAAGAAAAGAAAACCAAAACACCCCATAAGATATATTTTAAAGACACGCTGAGGGCTTGTGAGATGGATCTGTTTGGTAAAGACATTTGTCAATCAAACCTGGTCACTGGGAGTTCCTTCCCCTAAAACTGGGAAAAGGGAACCAACTCCACAAAGTTGTGACTTTCACACATGTTCCGTGGCACACATATCCTCACCATGCACATAGTATCTGTGCCTGTACATGTGTGCACACAGGCATGTGGGAGCACACACATACACACACACACACACGCACACATACACATGTACACACAAATGACAATTTTTCTAAATGTAAAAAGACATTATACTGAGTGAATGAAAACATACAGATGAACACATACTACATGGCTCCCTTCATATGAAATGTCCAAAATAGACACACTTATGGAATATGGAAACAGGAGGGTTTGTGGGGAGTCACTTGGGAATGGAGACTAATAGCCAAACAAGTAGCGTTCCCTATGGGGAAACAAAGATATTGCAAGCCTAGATTGCTACAATATATCAAGACGCCAAAGCCCCCTGAGTTTTTCATTTTATAAAGGCATTAAACATTCCATCCAGCGTCTGGCTCCATGAATTCTATCACTATTTAACAATGTGTACAAATACTTCCATATCAGCTTTAATTAGCTGTTGCTTATAAAGCAAAAAAAAAAAATTACATTTCATATGTTTACCAACTAGGAAATATTGCATTATGTGTTTGGCCTGGTGTTTCAGCTTCATTACATGTACAAGTGGAAACCTGCAATTTTTTAAAGTGAATTAATTATGATTAACCAGTAACCTGTAAAAAACACTAGTTTCATTACAACAATATGGTAGCCACTAACATTATCAGCTTATATAATAAACATGTAGTAACATGTACATATATATATTTAAATTCAAACATTTTGGAATCAAGATACGTACTTCTAAAATAAATACATTTGTTATAGACATTATGTGTGTGTGTATCCCACCAAGAATGTCCAGATCTACCTGAAGTATCACTACTGGTTGTGCCATTTCAAAACTGCATGAAGAATCCCAACACCATCATGTAGAACAAGGGGTGGAAAGGTATATCTACCCCCTCAGTGCACCTCGTGGGCGAAGGAGCTGTCTAACTCATTATTTTACAGCTCATCTCTCCTCATCCCAACAGAAGGAGATGCAAAGCAACTGGAAAGATAAACGGTTCCCGTATCAAGTGAGAGGGAAAACTGATTTGGGGTGTAACACGGACATATTCATTCCTTCATTTGTTTTTCATGCATTGAGGTCTTTTGGACAATAACCAAAACCCATTCTTTCCTTGGACTGTAAGAAATGAGCATCTGTTCTGCCCTGCCTTTGTCGAACCAGCCTTTCCCAGGCCTCAGTGGAGGTTATCAGCAATGTTAATTATCCATGATAGTGGTCAGGTGCCAGCAGAAAGCTGGGGGAGGGGGGAGAAGAGGGAGGAGGAGGGTTGGGAGTGAGAAGTGGGAGGAGAGAGACATGCTAACTAGGAGGGGAGAGTGGGTCATAAATTTGTAAGGCCTAATTTGTCTAATACCCACTAACAAAAGGAAGCCGGCTGTGCTGTGCACAAAGGCGACATCAATCATTGGCTAACTGCTCCACCAGGTAATGAGATCACTCTGGCCTGCCAGTACTTTGTAAAGACAGCCTAGGAGATCAAAACCAAGCGAAATTTGTATTTTAATGCAATTCTCTTATTCTTTAAACACAAAAATTAAACAAATTAAAGTTGGCAAAAATGTAAGTGTCTTTTATACAAGCTGTTTGTAACAATATGTTTGGCCTGAAACATCTCTCAATGATGGGAGGGGGTGTTTCCAGGCCTGAGGACCCTTTGGTGATTGCTTTGGTCTTTCTAATGCTTCTGCCCCATATCATTGGCTCATCTGATACATTCCAGGCAGGCTTTCATTAATGAAAAAAGAGCCCATGAACTTGAAAGAGAGCATAGAGTGCTATATAGGAGGTTAGAAAGGGGGAGAAGGGAAAGAAGAAATTATATAATTATAATCTCAAAAAATAAAAGATGTTTGATGTTTGAAAATTTGCATTTTATTCGGCTAACTTAGTTTATTTCAAATCAAAATCATACCCTCTTTGGAATTATGCAAAATATGTATACATATTCTTATTGTTGCATATTTAGAAATTGAGAAATAGATTATCACAAATTGCACAGACACAGATATAACGTTTAAAAACAGATATGTTTCACTGTAACAGAGACCTATGTCTTATGTCAAGGCATTTATTTTCTGCTTCCTATTTATTTCTCTAAAAACCAAAATTAAGGCAAAAATGTAGATTTTTTTTCATTTATTCCACTATCACATCTTTCCCTCCCCCCTAAAAACAGTTTAAAAATAAAGTTGAAAAGCAATATAAGCATGAAATGTGTTTTGACATTTAATGACCTTCTAAGAAAATAATCAGTAACTAACACTACCTGAGTTTGCCTTGTGTGGGTCATTCTACCTGTGTGTTTGGATTTTCTCTATGTGATCACTGTTGGAAATAGCAAACTATGCATGCAAGAAGTATTTCTAAAAGATAGTTTAAAGTGGAAAAGGGCTGAGAGGAAATTGAAAAAAAAAATAGCAAGCCCAACCATGACAAGCAAAAGGGAAAGAATTTAATGAGGTCAAGTTGAAAACATAATTTAAGATAAAAAGCATCATTGAACTCTGCCTGCTGTTCTACTAACAGGAAGATATAATCAGCTTCCTTGATCTCTGCTATGGATTTTAACTCAGGAAAACCATTTTGGCATAAGAAAAGAAGTATGAAATGACTTGGCTCCTAATGAGCAAAAATCTAAGCCCACTATTTTATGGCATTCAGAGCGAATTTCTTTTAAGGCTGAAATAATTAAAATCTGTAATATTTTGAGATTTATTTTTAGACTCATACAACAGAAGGCTGCCAGAAATCCCTGATGTGTTTAAATAAAAAGGGTTGGAATTTTTAAAACCCGAATGCAATGATCATGAAATGGTGAAACATATGATCTTGTTGAGATAAACAGTAATAGTGGATAAAGGGTCTGATAATTCAGTCCATAATTTTGCCCAAAGTTCCCAATTTGATCATAGTTTTAGCATTAAAACCTCCATAGCCTTCATTAAAAGATTAAAAAAAAAACTGTATGCCAAGTTGTCCCTAATTACCAAGAGCTTCACCTTAAGGTACAAAATGTTAGTTAACTTTAACTTTCTCTAGAGCATAATGAAAAGACTGTGGCTTCTGACTCTGAAGCGTACAATGACACTACAGTGGTGGAGCTGCTTTTCTAATTCTGTACCCCTCATCCCCTTGAGAGTCACTACTATTCTCTTGATGCCTGATACTTTCCAAACGAGCAAAATAAAATAAAGCGAAATACTTAATATCTTAATATAGCCACAAATTTAGACAGGAACTATTTCCTAAGAGAATAACAAGATATCATAAAGTTTCTCATGGTAAAATATGTATATATATATATATATATCCCTGTGGTTTCTATGACGTCATCTATGATGGTCTTCCAGTATCCTTTATGGTCTTGATGTGTTCCATTCAAGGACAAGACTAGGATTCAAGATAGTTCTTAGTTGAATGCCAAGGAATGACTTCATTTTCATCCAGGTAAGTGAACAAGGAAGCTGAACTTTAGTTTTAAGGCCATCAGGCAAGCTCTTGGGATAACACGGATAACACCGGAAGGACTAGGGCAAAGAAGACAGAAAAGAGCCTAAAGTATGGCACTTTGGAAGACTACAAACCTCCTCCAGGTCCTGCGAATAAAAAGGATGTATCTGTCTTCTAGGCCTCACATTGCTGGAACTCTTCATGCCTAGATGCACAGCTCACTAGAAGCTAGGGCAGGGCTACGGAAGCCATACTAGTTTACATTTGGTTGCCAAGTTATCGTAGTCTGTGGCAGGGGGGTGTTGCCTTTCTTCTTTGAAAGACACAACCGTGACCAGGAGACTTCTTACTTTAAGATCTGCTTTAGATACTTGAAATGTTTTTCATAGATAGAGAAACAGAGCAAAGGCAGTGTTGTGAGACAAACACTTTAGCTAAACGTCTCAGTTTCTCCCAGAGTCAGGTTGCAAGCAGGGAAATAATACTCTAGATGCTGCAGTGACAGCGTGATCAAGTGCGTATCCTCCTTTTGGCAGATGTAGCCGAGCAGTCTGCAGAGTATTAGTCTGGTCTTTATGGAGAGAGAGCTGCTGTGTGGGCCAGAGATGAGCCTATGCACTAAGGCTAATCAACCGAGCCCTGGCCTACAGGTTATAAATAATCTCTTTGCTAGTCATGCTTCCTCTCAGCTTCCATATTTATCAGTTTCTTTTTTGCTCTTGCCTCTCTACCATCTCACATGCCACATTGTTCACACAGGTATTGTCCTGGGAGATATCTGTAGGATCTGGAAGAATACCAGTCAGATTTGTTGATCAAGAAGGCCAATGTATGCCCACTGTACAGAGCCACGTGGTAAATACTCTCACATGAGAGTTCCAGGCAGAAGCTGAGGGCTCCCCGGTCCCATGCCAGTGTGTAACTAGGAAAAGCTATGCCTATTGCTAAATTTTTCACATAGTCTCTTAAAAGTAACTGTCACAAGGATCAGAATGCAAATTCTTTGATTTCAGCTAATATTTTAATAAGCCAAGTACTGCCATTTCGGTGAAAAATTTCTATGATACCGGAGCAAGAGCATGGTATGACTATAAACAAGATGCCAACGTGAGTCTGTTACCTTGTTTGGGTATGGTGCTGAGTCACAGGTCATCGTTTCTTGCTCCCTCTGAGACATTAACTCCACGGTTTTCCTGACCATCATGCTCTTTACCCCAAAACTGAGCAAAGATCCACAAAGCAATATTAGCCTGTTCCTTCACACTGTGATAACCTAGTGGAAAAACTAATATCCTGAGCGCACATTAGAAATATTTCTTATTGTGTGCCAAGGAGTGTTTGCATATCTCAAAATCTTCAATACCTTTTTTTTTTTTTCCAACAGCCAGTGCAAATCAGGCCTGCCATCATTAATAGGCTGTTCCAAAACTCAATAATTAACCCAGCTAAGAATCACCGCTCCTTCTATCAGATTATTTTAGTACATTGTAAGGAGAATGCCACATGTGACACATAGTCGCATACACAGGATGTGTGAGACAGGCAAACAGTGATTTCCATGATAGTTCTGTGTCAACCGCCTTCATTGGCAACACACAAAGCTGCTTTAGATGTGCAAATGAATTTTGTGCTGTCAGTACTCAGGAGTTGGCATAAGCAGTAGGCTTTCACACAAAACACCTTTATAGCATTCTACCTAAGCAATTTTTCAAAGAATGCTTTCTTGAGATCATTAATACACATTTTACTTTAAAATACTAGGATAAAAAAAATCCCGAAGCATATCAAAACGGCATGATATGCTTTAAACTAAAGATTGTCATGGTCTGAGTCGAGACATTCACCTACATTTTATTCTGACTTTTAAATAGACAGCAGTTTGAAAAAAAAATCTTATTAAAGAGGTGTCTTCTGTTAGGAATGCTGACAAATTTCACCAATCTAGAACACAAGGTCACAGTTTCAGTGACAAGTGAATTAAAGGAAAATCAGATATTCTATAATCAATGATTTATCTTTTCTCTTCTTCTTCTTCTCTCTCTCTCTTTTTAAACCATGGAATTAAATCCAGACTGGGTTAGGTTAGCTCAGTTATCTGTGATGTGCAAGCCAGACATGATCCATTGTGCTCCCTGGTTGAGTGACAGCATGAATGACAGCCTGTGCCAGTCACAGCCAGATAAGGACTGGGTTGTGAGAGAAGCCCCTACTTGAGAGCCCTCTGCATTGTCTCAGCCATCACTGCCGGCAGGAAGGCTGATCAGAGATAAGGTGGTGGTGACGTGCTCACTGCAGAGGGATCTCACAGGACAATCAGAGCCATCTGCATGGAGAACAACAGCCACCAGTGAGGCTTCTTTCTTCCTTTTTGAAACTTTTCAACAATGTTCCCTAACTGAATGCTGCCTACGTTTACTGCACCGCCAAAGTCCTGCTCTAGCTAATCAAAAACAAACCTCCAAACTGAACAAAATAAAGACCCAAAATACAGAGAAGGATGCAAGGAAGCAAGAGGGCGTCTTGGGAAGGATTCTGTCTGAGGGACAGGGGTTGGTGAGATACAAGCAAAGGCCATACTGCAAGGTCATGAGGATTAAAATGTTAATAAGAGCCAAAGGTTTTCCAGAGAAAAGCATGGCATTTGTTGAGGTATATGTAAGTAAAAACAAAAGAAGAATAATTGCCAACAGAGCAGATGGGTAGATGGGTAGTTGGTTATATGGGTAGATGGGCAGCTTGTGTCCAGGGCCACGTCAAGGAAATGAAGGTCAGGAGGACCTGGGAGGAATGGAACTCCACCTTGATAATGTGCGACCACACATCGTTAGGCCTGTTCATCACAGAAAGTGACCAATAGGAAGTCTATACCAGGTTGAGGCAGCTACATCACACTCAGATCAAAAGAGTAAAATATGATAAAGCCACACAAGTCATGCTGTAATAGTTTTCACACAGCAAAGAAGACTTACAAGCTGCTCATGTCATGTCCTACATCTAAGAGGATATTCCTGCCTTTGGCATAAAGTGTAGAAAAATATTATGAAATTGTTTTGTTGTTTTTGTCAGACTGAAAACCATCCCAGAGATTTGCCATGGAGAACCATGTTAGGTGTGTGTTTTAAAATCTATTTTATTGGGTCTTCTCATACCTCTACCTTTATTCCATATCCGCCCCCCCCAAATGCTAGGTAGGAGAGAAAGAAGATTAGAGGGGAAAGGGAAGCATAGGTGTTTTTAGACCACTTCCAGTTGGTTAGGTTAATTGAGTTTTTGAGACAATAACAATCTCAGTTGTCAGGATATCTAGCAGTCCAGCAAGCCAGCAACAGCAAACGCAACAGCAGGACGAACAAGCAGCCTTCTTCCTCTTCTTTTTTTAAGATTTATTTATTATTTATACAGTATTCTGCCTGTGTGTGTGCCTGCAGGCCAGAAGAGGGCACCAGATCTCATAATCAATGGTTGTGAGCCACCATGTGGTTGCTGGGAATTGAACTCGGGACCTTTGGAAAAATAAACAGTGCTCTTAACCTCTGAGCCATCTCTCCAGCCCCTTCTTCCTCTTCTGGAGGTTTCCTTGAAGCTTCCTTTCCTGGAGCCTCTCCTTCGTCTCTCTGGGATCTGGTTTTATACCCTCTCTGAGTCCTCTGAATTAAGCTCTCTGCAGCTGGCAAAGATCACAACCTTCTCTGAGCTGCACCAGGCAGTTATCAGCTGTGGCCAAACTAAAAGCAGCCCCTTATCACACACTTGGGATTTAAAACAAAAACATAACATAACTGGGTTTTAAAGAAACCAAAACTTCCACTACAGAACTGAGTAAAGGCAAAAAGAAGAAGGGTCCCCACGACTGAGAGACCAGAAGTCAGATTCTAGAAGATCACTAGCAGCCAAGCTTTCTTCAGCCATGCACAAAGCAGAAGCCTTGTTAGTCTTGCACTATCTGAACAAACCATAGCAGCAGGGAAAAGTGAGAAGAAACTGAGGTGCTCATGGCTCATCACATTCATACCCATGTGATTAAACACTGTAAAGACGTAAAACCCAGAATGTGCTGAATGTTGAAGTCTCTTCCTTAAAACAACAACAACAACAACAACAAACAAACAAAAAAACAAAACCTTCCTCGTTGTGATGGTACACGCCTTTATTTCTAGCGCTCACAAGGCAGAGGCAGGCAGATATCTGTGAGCTTGAGGCCAACATGGTCTACAAAGCAAGTTCCAGGACAGCCAGGTCACACAGAGAAAATCCTTGTCTCAAAAATAAATAAATAAACAATCTAATAAAGTCCGGGGGCTGCCAACGGCTCAGGTCCTCCAGATTTTATCAGATATCTCTTTGTATGTGGTCACCCGGGCCAGGGTGGTGCCCACAATGCTAACTTTAGAAACAGAGAGTAAAGTCATCCTTTAAACAACACGTAACAATTCTGAATTATTTAATGTGGCTAAAAAACATAATGATTTTTAAATTCTCTATTTCACCTCTTGAGGAAGCATGAAAGAATGCATTATCTCTGTGTGCTATGATTCTAAGATTAATCAAACTTCGGTCCCCATGCAAAGACCATCCTGTTGCCTCGGAGAGCCAGGTACAAGAGATTCGAAGGGGGCCAAGACATCTTTCTGAATCAGCTCTTAGCAACCTAAGTGACAAGATTACTTACTTGACTTGAGTTTACTAAAGTCTTTTATTTGCCTTGTGGTTTTATGTGGCTTTTCAAAAATTTAACAGGGTTGAAATTGCATAAGCAATGACAGATAAAATATTTAAAGGGAATTTAATCACAATTAAGAACCTCATTTTGCCTGTCCTTAATAGCCATTATTTAGCATTATTCCAAGATGATAATCAAGTAAAGAGGGCACATTAATGTTTTATTACTAAATCTCAACAGATGCATCAATGGTAGTGGAGAGTGTGCCAAGCAAGCCGTGATTGGGGGCTGAATGAAGGTGACTGAGATGACTGAATTAAGCAAGCAGAAGAAAATATTTTCACTAAATGCCATGGGATTTGTAAAGAAGTCCTCTGATAGAACTATGCTCTCTGAGAGACTATTTTTTTTTTTAAATCATGATACAGAGAAGACTACACTAGCTTGCAGAAAGTACTGGCCTCCAAAATATAGGCAGTATGGATAGGTGCCTATTGCCATGAACCATCATGTTAAAAATCTATTTCAATATCCAGTCTATATGGGGAACTTTGATAAGTAAGATGTACCTGCCTGGGAAGATTGTCTGTCTCTCCCACCAAATAGAAACCACGTCATGATAGCAAGTAACTAGCAGGGTGTGTCAGTTATTCTTCTAGTAGTTGCACCCATTCCAAAGAAAACCACTTGAGGAAAGATTTATGTGGCCACAGTTTAAGAGGGTTCTGCTGACCACGGTAAGGGGAAACACAGTAGGTCAAGAAGCAGAAACAGAAATAGAAAATGGGCAGGGGCCAGATACCTCCCAGGGACCCAGTAACTTACTTCCAGCTGGGTCTACCTCTATGATCTCCAGAAGCTTCTAAAGTAACGCAAGCAGATAAGGATCAAGACCCAGTGCACGAACTTTTACGAGGGACACTTCCTATGGAAACTACACACAGAAGATGTTATGGAGAAGGTGGAGTGTAATTCTAACTTGGGTCTTATTTTTTTTTAATTTTTATTAATTACACTTTATTCACTTTGTATCCCCCCATAAACCCACTCCCTCCTCCCTTCCTAATCCCACCTTCCCTCCTCCTCCTTCTCCACACATGTCCTTCCCCAAGTCCACTGATAGGGGAGGTCTTCCTCTCCTTCCTTCTGATCCTAGTCTATCAGATCACATCAGGAGTGGCTGTATTGTCATCTTCTGTGGCCTGGTAAGGCTGCTCCCCCCGTCAGGGGGAGGTGATCAAAGAGCAGGCCAATCAGTTCATGTCAGAGACAGTCCCTCTTCCCATTACTATGGAAGCCACTTGGGCACTGGACTGCCATGTGCTACATCTGTGTAGGGGTTCTAGGTTATCTCCATGCATGATACTAGGTTGGAGTATGATTCTCTGGAAAGACCCCTGTGTTCAAATTTTAAACAACCCAGATGCCCATCAACTGAAGAATGGATACAGAAATTGTGGTACATCTATACAATGGAATATTACTCAGCAATGAAAAGCAAGGAAATCATGAAATTTGCAGATAAATAATGGGAACTGGAAAGGATCATCCTGAGTGAGCTGTCCCAGAAGCAGAAAGACACACATGGTATATACTCACTCATAGAGACATATAATATAGGATAAACCTACTAAAATCTGTACACCTAAAGAAACTAATCAAGAGGGAGGACTCTGGCTAAAATGCTCAATCCCCATTCTAAAAGGTAAAGAGGATGGACATCAGAAGAAGGAGAAAAGAGGGAACAAGTCAGGAGCCTGACACAGAGGACCTCTGAAAAGCTCTGCCCTGCAGACTATCAAAACAGATGCTGAGACTTATAGCCCAACTGTTGGGCAGAGTTCATGGAATCTTATGAAAGAAGTGGGAAATAGTAAGATCTGGAGAGGACAGGAGCTCCACAAGGAGAGCAACAGAACCAAAAATTGGGTCTTATTTTTATTTGCAGAAGAAGTAAAGAGTGGAAACAGAGGCAAAGAACAAGTCCAATAACTAAAGAGAAGACACCACCTCTGTGCCACCAAGATGATTCCAGGTGTTTAGTAGGATCCAGCTTTGCTCAAGTTCAAGGACACATTAGTGAACTCTGAAAGCTGATTCCTAGTATGATGATAATACTCTAAAGATCAAAGCAACAGGTGATAAAAGTTATGCTTTATTCATAGAACAAACACCCACTCGGCTTTGTCTAGGTGATCCTCACATCCTCTCTCCTGGTCTGTCTTCTGTTTCTCTGCATCATATAAGACAGAATACTTGTCTTTTCCAGATCCCAGCTATGTTGAAGCCTCCTTTGAAGATAATATTATGACTTAGAAATAATGCAAACGTCACCAACCTATGGGCTAATGTGCTTCTAAAAGGAGTGTGCATACATTCTCTTAGGAGGAGTCCAGGAAGACATACACAGATTTTGTATCTGATTTTAGAAACAAAAGCCACGCTTTTGATTTAAAAATTCTTTAAAATCTGTAGTCTGTATTTTTTTTGTTTTATATATAGAATTCATATTTTCTTCTGGGCACATTTTTATCTAGTATACCAACAGCATGTGTTGAAGAATACCAAGCATTCTTACTTTGCATCTTGCACATAAGTGATGCTGATGGAAGATTAAAAACAGCTATCATTACTGAGAAGTAAAAGTTGGATTTGGCTTGTAGGCTTCAGTTTCTAATGTCCTTTTAAAACATGCAGCTGATACCGCTGGGCAAAGACTGCTCTTGTCTCTGAACCAATCTTTATAGTTTGCATTTCCAATTTTACCAAGTAAGGTGCAGTTTTGCTAATATTAACTGTGTTCCAGCATGCATATAAAATTATGAACATTTCATTTTACTGGCTCAACCAAATATATTTGAATGAACACGTGGGCACAGACAGAACAATATGCATTGGTGTGTCTTGTATATACACATCTATATTTTTTGCATATGTTTATAGCAACATCTACAGAGAGAAGTGGATTCCTGTATATCCCAGGCCATCCTTAGAGAAAAACCACACGAAATATTACAGGTCATTTTGAGTTCTCTACCAACTAAACAGCTGAGGAGAAGAGTACTCTGGCAAACCGTAAGCTCCTGGACGTCTCTGTTGGTTCCAGGTGTGGTGAGCACTCACAAGCTTGCCCCTGTCTCCCTGTTCTACTCAAGCTACACAAATTCTACAAGCTTCTTGGGTTGATTGACTTTGGCTAAAACTGGCTCCTCAAAAGTACAGCAACAAAAATCAAGGAGCACACTGGGGACTGGGGAAACAGTCAAAGCTGCCCTTTAAAGCTCAACCAGTATGATCCAGTTCAGGTGTCCTGGGGACAGAGGGAAGGATTTAGCAAACAACTAAACATCAAAAGCGCAGAGCTCTTACACAGGTGGATTAACTGAGAAAAGAAAATCCGTTAAGGAAGAACTCACAGGAGGAGGCACTCAAGTTTTCAGTCCTGTGGTTAGCAGCTGAACAGTGGGAGAGAAGAAAGGACTCTGGGAGAGAAAGAAGAAATAAATGGTCTGCACAATGCCAGGGCAAGGCTGCCCTTACCACCCAGCCCTTCTCCAGCTGGAAAGAAACAAAGCCTGATCTCTAAGAGGAGGAAACTAAGAACAGGGGTGGGAGTGGGGGTGGCTGTGCCAAGGGGGGAATGGATGAATTTTCTCACGGAGAAACAAACTGGAAAGGGAGGGAGTGAAATAACTCGATTTGGATGCCCCAGACCAAATAAGTCATCACCCAACATTTTCAGTTTGCTTTCACTTTAGTTTGAAGTTTTTCCTCCCCATCTCAGTCAGCTCCGGGATGCCCTAAGTTACCTTGTATATGACTCATTCAGTTTAGCTCATATATTACACTCTCAGCTGTGGTCTGTTCTGCGGGGATTTGTTTTTGCCACTTGGTTCTCTGACTCTGGAGGGGTTAACATGTCCTTATCTCGCATCTGTTAGAGATCTTACAGATTGATGGGAGAAAGCTTACCGGGTAAAAGAAACCTGTATCCACATTCTGCTCAGCTGGAGAAGCAGACACACATTTCCCAGAGCCTCTGCTCTCCATCCCTGCTATGGCCAGGATGGCTGGAGGCCAGAGCCACATCTTCTATTTGCTTTTTAGACTCTTGCTGATGACCCTCAAGCTTGCCCATGGCTCCTGCTGCCTGATATCCACAATGAGCAAAGTGTGGGTTTTGTTTTCAAATAAAGACAAATTTGTAATGGGGTTTGGGGTATTTAGTAGATCATGACTAGAAAATGCAACCAGACAAAAATAGAGAGAAAATGTCAAAATTTGCCAGCTCAATATAACTAAATGTATACACCTTTATGGTAAGGTTATGATCAGATAATGTTGAAAGCAAATACCATAATTTATAAAACCAGAGTCAAACGCAAAAGTAAACTTACAAACTTCTAAAATTTCTTTCGCAAGGTGTTTATTTTTATGGATTTGGAAAAATTACGCATGTTTTTAGAATTGAATGCGATATTAACCTCATATAAATATTACATGAGGTTAAATCAATGAGATACACACTGTACTAGATACCTTTTTGTTGCTGTGATAAAAATACCGTGACCAAAAGCAACCCATAGAAGAAAGAATTAACCTTGGCTTATGTTTCCATAGGGAGAATGCCTAATGGTGGGGGCAGAGGGAAAGGCAGCAGCCAACCAGAGCAGGAAGCTGAGTGATCACATCTTTAACCACACACAGGAAGCAAAGAGCAAACAGGAAGTGGATTGAGGCTACAGACCTGCAAAGTCTATCCGCAGTGACATGCTTCCTCCACCAAGGCTACACCTCCTAAAGAGCATCACTGGCTGGGTAGCAAGTGTTCAGATACCCAAGCCCCCGGGAAACATTTCTCATCCAACCCACCGCATCTATCTTCTCAAATAGTTATCATTACTTCCTCATGAAAACACTCAAAGTCCTGTCCTCTAGCCTTAAAACAAAACAAACAAAAACCGCATGCATTTCATTGCAGGTATCTATAGTCAGCCTAATGGTAGTCGTTGATCAACTCTTCACCAGCCTTCACTTTGCCTGCTTCCTGCAGTTAGACGCTACGGTTCTCTGCACTGCACAGTCAACATTTTCTGTTTCCGCCAGTGTGAGAAATCACACCATACTTATTTTTTCCTTGTCAAATTTTTCCAGATACAAGTCTTACACGCAGTTGTTTGTCAATCATGTGTTTTAAGCCTGCTTCATTTGTATTATGATCTAATTGATAGTCTGATCATATGACTGTTAGTCGTAGCTCTACAATAGGGATAATACGCTTAGTTGATAACTAAAATAAAAAACGATTTCTATCATTATGATTTTTTTTTGTACTACTCCTGATATCTATGCTCTAAAAAGAATATTAACTGAAAGAGATCAAGGGTTAGGCTCCCTGGTGACTGATCATTGACAGGAACGCTGAATTTTGGGACATGAGTAGTTCTTGAACTAGTACTTTGCACATGGGGCCCTTCTGGTTGTCCTTAGAATAGCCTTGCACTGAGTTGTCATGACTGTTGAGACGAGTTTCCAAGACCAGGTCTCTTTGCCCTAGCAAAGCTGAGTGCATTTCCTCGGGAACCATTGCTCATGTAGTTAGCTGTGTTAAGTTCTTATATTGTTTCTGAGAATCCAGGTAAAGAAGACAATAAAAATGAAGGTTATATATGAGACATACAAACTAAAATTAGTTCACACTATGGTCCAAAACCTCCACAGACTACAGTACACAGTACACACTGCACAAATAATGTCCATATAAAGGATAATCCTAACATATAGTTTTCTAATTTTTTAATGGAAAGGATAAAATGTCACTGGATTGTCAGACAACAATAGGGCATATAAACACAACCCAGATACCAGAATATTTACATTTTAATTGAAGTTAAATCAGTAATGATGATGTGATAACGCTTGCATATTCTTTCATAAATGACAATTATGTTCATTTAAATATTCTTTTTATAGGTGAGCTGTGGAGATTGCTCAGTAATCAGTGTTGCACATAAACACAAGGATTTGAGTTTAATCTCCAGCATTCACACACAGGAGCTGGACTCAATGCTGTGTCCGGTACTGAAGAGCATACCACTGGGGGTGGAGAGGGGTGACTGGTCTGCCAGTGCAGCTGAATTAGAAAGATCCAGGCTCACTGGAAGACGCTGTCTCAAAAAAATAGGGTAGGAAGCAAGTGAGGAAGGCTCCCAATATTTACTTCTGGCATCCAGATCCACACACATACCATAAATTTGTGTACACATGCATGCAGACACTCACAGACACACAGAAAGAGAGATACCTGCTCTAGTACATTAATTATAACACTGATCTCTAGAACAGCGGACCTCCATAGAAATAGTGTTGTGAACATAGATGGGAGCTATATCTGTAACTTAGATTTTCCCATGTTTTAGTGTCTATATTTTTAAAAGGAATATGTCTCAGGTGAAAATTGTAATAATATATTTTAACCCCAAATCTTTTCAAATCAAAATGTAGTCGATGAAAAATACGACACAATTTCAAACGTATGTTATACTAAGCCTTTAAAATCCTTAACTTTTCAATTCAAACCACTCATTTAACTGTTAAATTGTCAAGTGGGTAGTGATTACTGTTTTGAATAGCACAGATCTGAGCATGCACCACAAAACTAAGATGTGTCTATGAAAAGTCAGCAGCTAAATTATAGAAGTCACTGTCTATAATAGAAAAAATATTAGTACATGCATTTTTAAAAGTGACAAAACTAAGAACCTAGTGAATGCATTTGAATGTAAATTATGTCCTTTATATAAACCATAGAATTTACGCCCTCATAAGATTTTTCAAAAAGCACTAGGGTGTCCACTCGTTTCAATAGCTCCCTGAGCTGAACAATTACTCATAAAAGCAGCAACATTTATTCTGAATTGAATTTGTGAGCTAATTTTCAAAACATTGCTTTACACATAGATTTGCACCAAAATACTGTTTGTGCACCATGAAGACGTAAAGTTGAGAAAATATTTAAGGAAACATTTACAAGCTGCTGTTACCTATAAAGTCCTATGTAGAGTAATGAGAGAAGCAGCAATGAGATAATTCTAATTCACACAGGGTTAGTAGAGATATTATTCCATGTCAAAGTGTATTTTAATACCATACGGAAAGTGTCACAATCAGAAGAACTAGTCGTTCAAATAATCTGTCAGTTCAGTCATGAGAATCAGTATTTACTAAAATTCAACTCCAAGGATGGAAACGTCTAATTGTCAAATAAAACTCAGTGGAAATAGCCTAACCAGCTAAGCATTTGGTTTTGTCTTTAAGAGATTAAGACTATGTTACATTAGCTCCCAAATAACCTGCCATCTAGCGCATTATCATGAAAAATTCTCAAAGTTAATATAAATCACATTTATATGAAAAACTTATTAGGTGTATTTATTAGTAAAATGAAATTAACACGTAAGACTATAAAACGGAATGAAATATTTTGCATACTTTACTTCATTACAAAGAAAGAGACATAAATGTTTAAACTGTCACCATTGTTACCATATTAGTGGTATATTTTTATATAATCACTTTCTGACTGACTGAAAATATATGAAATGAAACAGAAGGCCCTTACTCTTTCTACTCTACCACTTGGTTATGGTCATTTCTTGCTTTCATTTTCTGGATATTACCGTAAGAAGGCCAGTCTTTTCATCTCCTGAAAAATAATATGTTTGCTTCACTTGTTTATCCTAGAAGTGCCCGATTCCAATAGCTTCATTGCTTTGGCATTTTATTCTGTTTCATTGTTCTTTTATCACATGCTTTTTTTTTCTGATGCCTATCAAATTCCACTAAAGGTCTTATGTAAATTTGAGAAAGGGGTCACTGCTTCCACAGAATACCAAGAAGCTAAACTATTTATATTTTTAAATTGATTTGGATCTTCCCCTGCAATAACAGTGAGGAATTAAGTTGTTTGCATGTTTCCTTGAAGGCATACCCCATCCACAGATGATTGTGCCGTTCATCCAAAGCCACAGATGAGGTGCTCACCTTGGGGTAAAGCGAAAGACTTTGTGCTGCTAGCCTGAAAAGAAATGCGGTGTTCTGACGAGACCTGAAAACAGCTGAAGAGCCATGCAAGTACTACTGTTGCTGCGCGATTGCCAGCCAGGACGATGAAGAAGTGAACTTCTTTACTGGACAAGGAGTAATTACATTCCACCATGGTTGTCATTATTCTAGTGCTTTAGTAGATATGAGCTTCAAAAACTTTTAAAAGCCTTGTTTGTTTTTGTTTTTTGTTTTGTTTTGTTTTGTTTTTCTGTGAACCCTATGAACTACAAAGCCAACCTGGCAGGGCCTGCTGTGCTCCCTGGTGAAATAGTGACATGACTGTTATTGGAGTAACTAACCACTATCAGATGGGATTTGAGGCCCACACCACAGGAGGGAATTCATGTTTGTTACTGTTAACCTGCTCAAAAATGCATGGCTAGGGAAGTCATAGATCCCAGGGTAGGACCTTACTACTAAGTTGACATGGCACCAAACTGCGGTCTAAACGTGTATACAGGCAAAAGCTATTCCAATCCTTAATCAGAAATGCTTGTCTTTTCAGTGAATGGCAGTGCATTTCAGAGTGCATGTTCAGTGAATGGCAGTGCATCTTGTGCATGTTCAAGATGCCAAGAATAAATGACAATTCAGTGCTCAATTCTAAACAGAACATTTATAGTACCTTCTCTAAGGCTTAGGGACCATTGCAGGAGAGCAGAAAGAATGCAAGAGCCAGACAATAAAGAGAAGAAATGAAAATTTTATCTTCAGCCATTTACATAACTATTGCACATATGTAGCAAGGAATGCCTACCTTAGGACATACCAAAACTAGATGTGTCAACAGAAAATCAATGATCAGGGAGGTCAATGGACCACACATCTCCCTTCTGAACTGTAGGCACCTGGTGGATTATGAGGGAAGGACGATCATTGCCTTCAGTTGTATACTGAATAGTGGACCCACCAGGCTCCAGTGGACAGTGGCCATAGGACAGTCCTGATTAAAATTAGAGGGTCATAAGACAACAACAGAATCCACACATGTAGAAAAGGAACATGTAATGGACAACAACAGGGGGCAATAAGAGAGGGTGAGGTGAGAGTAAACAGTGCATTACATACATGGATGAAACTGCCAAAAACCCACATTTCATCAATAAAGCTTTCTAGGAAAAAGAATAAAAGACTTAAAAGAGAATAACTCCTATCTCCCCGCCCCCAGAATGCAAACAAATAACAGAATTTTTTTTACTTTCAAGATTTATAAGACAGAGGGAAGGGCTGTGAGGAACCTAGTCTGGAGTTCCTTTAAGTAAGGATGTTTCTAATGATTTCAAGAGAGCTAGTTTGAAAGTCAGTTTTACCCATTTCAACATACTTATTGCGTACAGTAGAACTCCAGCTATGTAATTTTGAAATACTTTTCTAGTATGAATTCTATCAAGAGGCAATTCTCAAGATCTCGAAGCTGGGGAGATGAGTTAGTTGATGGCATGCCTGCCATGTAAGCACACATATGTAGGACCCCGGGGCAGTAGGACATGTCTATAACCTAATGATGGGAATGCAGACCCAGGAGCCTCACCAAAGCTTACTGGTCAGGCAGTCTAGCCGATCGCTGAGCTCTGGGTTTAGTGGGAGACCTTGTGCCAAAAATGAAGGTGGAGCCTAGAGTGGTGGCCCATGCCCTGACCCTATCACTCAAGAGACAGAGACAGGTGGATTTCTGTGAGCAGGACACTCACAGTAAGTCTAAGCTTACTGGTCTACACAGTAAGTTCTAAGCAAGTATAGCTGGTCTACACAGTAAGTTCTAAGCAAGTATAGCTGCACAATGAGACAATGTCTCAAAAATAAATGGATGATGGTAAGATAAGTAAGTAAATAAGTAGATGGTGGTTGAGGAAAACACCCAACATTGACCTCTGGTGTCCATGTGAATATTCACACACACATATACACACACTCACACACAACACACACACAGAAAAGAGAGAAGAGACAGAGAAAGAGACATATAGAGGTAAAAAAAAAAAACAGAGGGAGAGAGATATCTATGTTCAAAAAATTTGGAGTGAATCCCAATATTGGTGAATCAACTTCTGAGGCCTTGAAATTAGTTCTTACTAATTTCAAGTCTCTAAACTTTGACGCACTTTCAGGGTAAAAAGCAGTTTCCCTATTCCACAAATGGAATTCTTGCATGAAAATAAAAGATTTTAAGTTTTTCCCAAACGGAATCTCCAAAGTCATTGTTCAGATAAGAAAGTTACTGGTGAATTTATAGTGCCCAGGGCAATGTGAAGTGCCCATCTCTGTTCAAGGAAATGAAAAGCTGGTTTGTCACCTTTTACTATCAGATTGTTTCTTAATGGTGTCTACCCTCTAAGACAAGATCAGGCTATCCGAACCCATCCACAGTGGTTAGGACGGGTGAGATTCCATCCAAATGTCAAAGCAGAACGATCAACAAAGCAAAGAAGTAGATGCTCCCGGTTGGTAGAGAACTTACTAAAATAATTTGATTTTGATTTCTAGGGACTGAGGCAGAAGGGAACATACTGGTTGGAAGTGTCCAATTTGTTGTTAGGAGGGATGAATCATTTCCTCCCTAGAGACCTAGGAGATTTCTACGTCCACCCATTTGTGCAGGTCAAGGACAATATTTGACGGTATGGTATTCGAGAAGAGAGCCAGCAATCATTCTAAAGAGGTTCCAAGACAAGAAACAACCAGCCCAGCGGCACATCGTCCCTTCCTGAGAGCAGCTGTGTGGATGGGAGTGCAGGCCAAGCACACTGCTTTCTGATGACTGGCCTAGTTTGGCGAGGGAGCAGATGGAAGACTCTAACGCTGGAGAGCAATTTGTTTATCTGCATAGACCAGCATTTGTGACATAAACAGCAGATGTGTTTCTTTCTTCTTAGTTGCAGAATTCTGAAGCTTATTCTTTCTTGTAGTCTTACGCTCCAGGTACTGTTACTCTTGCACAACCTAGCCGACAAAAATGCAGAGCACACTGCTGTTTTTATTTATGCATTCACTTGTGTGACTTCTTAAAAATGAAAATACAAATTGCAGAAAATTCCACCTTCCCTTTTCTTTCCCCACTCCCTCCCATGTACCACGTACCTTGCTCCCTCTCAAAATCATGGCCTCTTTCTCTTTGTTATTGTTAAACACACACACACACACACACACACACACACACACACAAGCACCCTATATACACCAATACAACCTTCTCGGTCCATTTAGTGTTATTCTTATGACTTCAAGGCTGACCACTTGGTACTGAAAAACCATAGAGGACACATCCCTGCGGAAGATCCTTGAGTTCTTTGTCTGTATTGGGCTCCAAGAGATTTTTCCCTTTCCATGTTACATGCATTATTTTTAAAAGGTGTCTATAATGGGGGTTGCCTCTTTATTTTTATTAATTGATTAATTAATTAATTAATTAGTATGGTGCTTGGTTCAGTATGAACATTTTACCTTGCACTTAAGCCTCTTAGGGGTATGATCGTTTGAATTTGTGTAAGATTGAAAAGATAGTTTTGTTTTATAAGTGATGTGAGTCTATAGATATAATATTACATGTATCACTAGAATGGCTAGAAATTGCGAGCAAACAAAATCAAAGCAGCACACAACAGGTTGGAAATAACCAGCTTAATTTTTATGTGACTCTTGCTATTTTTGCAGCCAGAAGACTGTCATAATGAACATTACTCAAAACATCTGATGAGTTTTAATTCATAGGCTGTCATTCAAAAGACAGAATGAGATTTCTCTTTTATCCTGTCAGTTCCTACTTCACTGAATGAAATTCTTGTCTGTTCAGGCTAAGCATAGAACAGAGTCAACAGTCTCTAAGTAAACATGGTTTCTGCAGGACACCTAAACTTGCCTGGGAACTCCCCCGACACCTGATGAAGCGACCAGGACAATCATAGGTAGTAGTAGAAAATAATGAGAATGTGAGTATGTTTAGTTTGAGAAAGGATGGGCAGCGTGTCTTCCCTCTTTATTATAGACACCGAAGACAGCACAGCATGCTTTGCTACGAACACGGCCGGCCTGGAGGGATCATGGCTCAGAGTGCATGGTTCGGGTTGTCTATCTCATTGTGCTGAGTCCACACAAGGATGGAGCCTGTGCAGGTCTATTCTGAGACTGGGACTCGTTTGCAATTTTTTCATTGCTTTCTCAGTTTTCTACAATAAACATCAATCATTTCTAATCATAAATACAGTTATAAAAGCTTGAGTACACTTTAATGAATTATTATGATGGGGAAATGATTTCAGCTGAGCGGTCACAGTGCAATGAAAGCAAATAGAGTTATCTATAGGTAATTACATAAATATGTCTGCAGGAAAATGAAAGATGCAGAAGATGCTAAATCCTAGTTCACTATGTCTTCCAGCAAGATTTTCTATTGGAGCAGCAGGATCGATTGACCCTTCCTGTATTCCTTGAATGTCAGGCTGCCTCGCAGAGTGAGATTGCAGATGCTCATGAGTCAGTTAATTCTCTCTCCCTCTCTCTTTCTCTCAAGAATTACACAGAGAAAGGGATAAATAGGGAGAGGGAATGTGGAGAAAGCATCTCTCTCTGTTTCTCTGTTCTTCTGTCTCTCTTTCTCTCTCACCCACACATACACAGAGAGAAATTGCATAATTGCATTATTTTAGACCCTACAGTAAAATTCTTCTGAGTAGGAAGCAGACAGAGTTTCTGAAAACCTTGAATGGGTCAGGCCTTGGAACTAGTGTTTCTGAAAGTTATTTTAAGATTTTAATGAAGAACTGAAATTAACAGAGTTAAACTGAAATTTTCCAAACCTGTGCTCCTGAATGCCATACAGAACACAGTTTCAGTTCTTTTTCTTGTACTGTTCAAAAGGACTGAAAATAATGGTGTATCGGGACAATACAGTAAGATGTGGTGCTCGTGCCCTTCACCACTTTCAGTGACTCGATGCAGTGACTCTGAATGAACTCACAGCTTCCTCTGAAGAGCATCTGTGGGATTCACTCTCAAGGGCTCTGGCAGTTGTTTTTGTTTGTTTGTTTTGTTTACCTTTTTCTTTCAGTGTAATACTAGTCTCAGAAATTCTCTTAACAACGATTGCTAACTTATTATTATTATTATTTTGTGTGTGGAAAACACTACTCACACAGAGAAATCAAATCTCCAACTATTAAGGAAGGCAGCAGACACCCTTATTTCATTGCTTTCCTGGCTTGACTTTAATATTAGTTTTGCTCCTACCCAGGATTCTTGACTTAAGGGGTCAATAAGTAAAATATACATATATTATAATCATAGGTTATGGCTACAAGGCTTGCATATTGGAAGTGATAAATAGCATTCAATTGTGAGTAACAGCTTTCTGATCAAATAGGAAAATAGTTCTACCCGAACTGGAATTCCAACAAAGAAAATGCATTATTGTGAAGCTCATTTTTGCCTCTTTCCCTGGACACCTCACCCTTCCACACTTCATAAGTCACATGCTGTCTAGACCAGATTCAAGGTTCACGCTGAAAAGATTACATTCCCAGGGTCACTGAGAATGGAGGTGGGGGCAGGTGCCTTCAGACTGAAGAATGGAGCTTTGATTTATGTTGGGTTGCAAACTTAAGTCCTGTCCAAGGTTTTTCCACCTTTTCGGTATGAAAAACAAGAAAAATAACAAAATAAAAGCAAGTTGCATGCAATATAAATGAGCACTGCAAATTACTATAAGAGCAGTTTACCTAAGCAGTAATTAGATGGTCGCAGAATCATTACAAAGGTTTACAAGTGGTGAACATTACAGATATAAATTGTGTGACTGGTGAGACCTAATTTTCCCGGAGTTACAAACTAAGATCAAAACTTCATTTATAATTTATTTAAAAGTGAAGAGTACAAGAATTACTGTTCTTTACTAACCGAGATTAAAAATCAAGCCATAACTATAGCAAGAAATATCAAAACCCATGTTCATACTTATCTTTTTCAAACAAAGGGGTTACAAAGTTCATGCCTGTTCATGCCATTCATATGCATCTTCATCAAATTCAAAGGTCAAATTCCAGCAGTGTGGATCAAGGCTTCATAATATAATAAAGAAGAGTTGAAAACCCTCAAATGTCATTTGGCTCCTTCACTGTCAAGACCATGATACTAGAGAAGAATGAGCTAAACCTAATTTTATATACTGGTTGGCAGAAGAGGCTCTCATTGTTATGAAATGGGCATGCGTGAGAGCCAGGGCAAGCAGAGTTCATAAAATGTCACTTCACAATGAAGTATAAGCTCTCTTGTTTCTTGGGGGTAGGCCCTTACATGATTTTAGATAGAACTACGGATACTGTAACAGAGTAGGGCTCAGGGAGGATGGACAATGCAGTCAAGAAGATTCCGAGTTTTGGCCCAGTTTGAGCCACTGTGCCCAGGTAAGTGCATCAACTAGAGTCTCAGTTTCTCTTGTGTGTTCTCTGTCAGCCAAGCTACCATTCTTCAGGGTCTACAGTGAGTTTTAAATTATTTTCATGACCTTAAATTTGCCAAGAAATACTTTCCTTTATGGCATTTTCAAGACTTGAACTAGACATGCAGCATAGGAAACCAAGGTGAGCTATGATAGAAGCATAGCGAAGAAGAGGTCTAATGTCTCGGTGGGAGACACTGTATGGATTGACAAAAGTAATTCTACTCTAAGAAAGGGGAAGATAACCAAAGGGTGACGAAAAGCCAAATAACCAAGTTATTTGGTGAGAGAGCAGTTTTCCAGCCTCATCCAAATGCTCCATGCCCTTTCTAAGGTCTAAAGCCATAGTAAGTGATGGGACAGCCTGCTTTCTTTCCACCTCTCTACTGTCCAAGTGGGCATCAGTCAACTCAGAGGCTCATAACTGGTAAAAGTGCTAAGAATAAATGACTGTTACTATTCAGCCCTAAAGAGTACAGGTTCATCATGCCTTCACATCTGTCAAAGCTCATGTAACAAGGAGCATCAAGGAAGAGGGGAGCAGAAAGAATATGAAAGCCAGAGAAGTAGGAGGGTGCTGTGAGAGGCTGTCTCCTGAGCATGTCATAACTGTTGTACTCAGGAACCATGCTCTGGTCACTTGCGCAGGATTCATGGAAGATCAGGCCACTCACAATTACAGTATGGGTGGAGCAGAATCTCGTAAGACTCTATCCTTAATTGGGGTATTATTGACAGTTGATTCCTGCTGGAGCAGGGGGACTCGTTCTTGCTTAGTGGTTTGGCCACTGGTTGGTTTCCCATGTGCAGTAGATGGTCCCACATCCATCCTCATATGAGAAGAAGTAAGTGCACTTGCTGGGTTATAAAGAAGGAGGAGGAGGTGGAGGAGGAGAAGGAAAAAACTGTAGGAGGCCGAGTTGGAGGAAAAGTGTGGGCAATTGCATGTTGATATGATCACATCTCTTTGTATACATAAATAAAATTCTCACAGAATAAATATTGAAAAGAAATATGTGAGGCTGTACTAATTTTAAAAAGTATTATGCACACAGAGTGGCAGTGTCTTCTTTCAAAACAGGGTCTCCTGCTCTCTCTTTTCCAAGTTGAATATTTCATAAGGACTGTACATAACAGAAACTGCAATAACATTTTATAAAGCTAAGCCTTCCTCCATCATGCTCACTATCATTTCCAATAATTCCCTTTAAAAGTCATCCTATTCTTCTTGTTGCTGTCAAATGAACACATTTCTCCATCTGATTCAAATTTATTTCTGTTTCTATGGGACATTAATCACCCCAATAACAAAGCGGTGAAGGATGCATACATATTCTTAAATATGAATGTTGGCTTTGTATAATAACAGAGGATTGCCAACAGGATTTTGACATTTTATGAAGATATGTCGTGTTCAGTACGAATAGGTAGTAAATTGAAAAGTCAAGTTCCTGAAGTACTAATGACTTAATGTATCATTGTTATTCCTTCAACAACGATGTCATTCTAATGTGGTTGATATGGTAGATCTCGAAGCACAGTGTCTACTCTAAAGTTGCATTAAACTCACCTGAATTGATGGAAGCAGGAAGGTGTCCCTGCAAAGTGAAAACTTTAACTTTCCAATACTGTCCTGCCCCAACTTGGCTTAATCTAATGTGCTGTGTGAAGTTATTGCCAATTATGTTTAATATGCAAGATTATAATTCCCCATGTTGCTTTTCTTTCCACTCAATCCCCTATTGTATGTCTCTCCCCCTCTTTCTCTCTCTCTTTCTCTTTCACACATACACAAACACACATAATCAGACTGAACATATATAAATATATGTGTGTGTTGACTGATGTGATATTTAAGAAATTATTGAAGCCAAATGGAGCTCTATAATGAAGTATCATCAGAGAGTTCATTGCAGGGAAAATCATATCAAATATGCTAAATTGTTGACGAGAATATTCAAACTCTTTAATACTTTATCTCCTTTTTGATGCTTTTCCAGAACAGGGAATTTTACAGATGAATAAAAAGATTTTAATAGTTGTTTTGTATGCTGAAGTAAATATATTATTAGCAGGAGGCCTAATTTACATCTCAGATCAGAGGAAGATCATGGAAGAGCGTCCGGAGGCTCCTGAGTGCCAGCCATCAGATCTGTGCACTTCGCTTAATGCTGTATGAATTCATGAGTATGCAAGCATGCAAAGATCCCTTTCATGTTTGCCAGAACTGCTTGGACTAAACAGAACTAGTTTCCACAGCAAAATTACTAAAGAAAGAAACAGAATATTGGAAAGAATTTCTCTTGTGAATAAAATATTACAACTTGAGTAATATTTTAAAGATAGAATACTGTGGCAGTGGCAGGGGAATACCTTTCTTTCTTTCTTTCTTTCTTTTTTTTTTTTTTTAACACAGATTTCCTTTTATCTTAAGAGATACTTTGCCCTTTATTCTCAAGAGCAAAAATTGACACAGATTACTTAGCAATGCTATAAAGCCTGGCATGGTCAAGCTGTGATAATGGAACTGTCAATGCTGTTAAGATGTACTTAGGTCCTGCGGATGGCATTTGCAAATGTAACTATGATCCTGGCTAAATCCTCTTTGCAGGTCTGAAAGGAGCAAGAGCAACTGCACAGAGCTCTGTAATAGTTTAAGTCACACGGCAAAGGAAAAGAGAATGAGGGTAAGAACAAGAGTGATCTTTAAAGATTGTAGATACTGTTAATATGTGAAACCATCACTTTATTGTACTGAATTCATGAATGGGCACTTGAAATATGCAAATCGTAGTAACATTTTACAGACATACAAACACGCCAGTTTCTGTCTGCCTCTCAAAGAGTGAAATATTTTCTTTTTCTGTCCACCCTCAACTCTCCTCATTTCCATTTATCACTTTGCTAAGTGTAATTTCCTTATCATGAGACTTAAAAAGATAGATTTTTACTAATATTCAGTACCCTTTAATCCTAACCTGGAACACTGGATTAAGTTTTTTTTTTTTGTTAATATTATGTCTTTGCATATTAGGCATTAACTGTATTTGTTATTCCTGATTCAATCAATTCCTTTTTAAGTATATTTTAATACTTCATCTTACAGTTGTTCCTGGTTTTCCCCTAAAATCATATATTGGAAAATCATGCCAAATTCAACAGTGTTTATATAAAGAAGTGATCAGGCATTGGGGGAGAACAAAGAAATTCACATCACTATAAGCAGGAAGAGCGCATTATTGATAGGAGTGTATTTGTTATAAATGTATTAACATGTACAGTCTTCACTTTCTCCTAAGGTCATGAGATAGAAAGATTGTCACTATGCATAGGCTAGTCCTAAACACTAGTTTTCTTCACCTCCAGATCTAGGTGCTAATAAGCTTCTGCTTCTCTGGGCAATGGGAAAAGGAGACCCTTGCTGGTAAGTGGCAAAGGACTTGGCTGAACTGTCCTTATGATTTGTTTGTTTGTTTTTTGGTAAATGTGAGGGTGATGGTTTTTAATAAGGATGTTCGTAACCCAAGTGATAAAGGAGGGGCTTGCATCCTCCATCCTCCTTATTGCTTGTGTGAAATATAAGATGTGAGAAATGAATCAAGGAAGTCACTGTCAGCAAAAGGACTTAGGAAATGCTCGGCCTATCTGTTTTACAGAAACTGAAAGAGCACATTCAGAAGAGAAGAATAAGGTATGATAATAAGAATAAGGGTGATGGACCAGTGCATACGATGGGTGGGCATGCCAACCATAGACCCAATTAACCACCCCATTGAAATGCTACCAGTTTGAACTGTTGGGATGAAAGTGGGACAGAATAAAAACAGTTGATAGAATCCTTAAATCTATATGACAGGATGGTAAAGCCATTCAGATTTCAAACACGGCAACTCTCCAAGGGGAAAATGGCCCCAAAGGCAACACAGAGATCATGAGTGTCAGTGTCTCCATTTCTATTGCTTGGGAAGACTGTGTTTAAAGCAGCTGAGGAGAGGTTGACAGGAAGCCCTCACACTCAAGAGACATTATGTAGTCAAGACCTCCACAACTATCCATCTCTTCAGAGTGTGGTTCACTCAATGTAGAAGTGACTTCAGCCTGCATGAAAGGTTGTTTATTGCATTAAAGTTGAATATTTTTGAGCTTTAAAAGTTCATGAAACTTGGCTCATTAAGTCGCACTACATTCTCTTTCTAATGTGTGCCTCTGGGGATGAAAAGTCTATCCTGTCCCTGGCTCACCCCTGCATTTTGAAAGCACATAGGTAAGGCTTTCAGAGGTCATAAGTTTCCTGAGTTTGCTTTGATATGGAATCTTGCCTGTGTTTGGTTTCGATGATGCCCAGCTGTGAACACATTAGATGACAGTGGAAGTAGGGGGTGCATGGGTACAGTGAGGCGGGGGCAAGGAGGTAGAAAAGAGGAGCTTGCATGGTTAGAGAAATTATGAAATCGCCTTCAGGAAGTCTGTTATTTTGTAAGCTCATTAAAATAAATAGACAAGACTCTGCTCATTGAGGTTGAGGTAACTCAGGAAAAGCCACACATTTCTTTTTCCTCCCGCTACTGAAATAATATACAAAATGAATAATCCACTTGACCATGGAAGACTAGCTAGCATTTGACACTTATATTGTGCATGGGAGAAAGACGTATGTTTTCAAGCCTGGGGTAGGACATTAGAGCTTGCAGACACTCTAACATTGTATTTGAAGGTCTCACCCCAACTGGACCTTCAGGATGCAGTTGAAACCCTGGGTAGGTAGCCCTAAGGACAGGATCAGTACCCTCAAAAGAGGAGGACGAGGAAGACCCGTAAGGCTGGCTTCATCACACAGGACCTCTGCTGGCACCTTGATCTTGGACTTTCCTTCCTCTAGAACTATGGAAGATGTTTGTGTTTAATCCACCAGTCTACAGGTTTTTGTTATGCAGCCTGAGCTAACTGGACAAACCAGGACATTATTCCAGTGGTGACATCTATGGCATGGATGTGATCTACATGGGTCCCTTACTTGCTTTCTGGTATAGTGATACAGGAAGATGCTGTGAAGACTTCGGGGGTGCATGCTAAGGGAAGTTGGTTAGGTTATTGGAGGATTGGCTTTGGAAGGATTAACACAGCCTGTAGAACCCTAAGTGAATTCTTGACACAGGGTTGTGATAAATGAACAAGCATTGATATCCACTCCGCCATGGCTTTCTGCACCTTGCACACTCCCATCATGATGGCATGGCTGAAAGACCATCACCAAAGACCAAACCCATGAGGCTGCCTGACCTTGCCAATATCTATTACTCTGAGCAAAATAAACCCCCTTGCCATAATCTACAAAGCTTGGAGCATTTGAACAAATAGGCCACCCCTCCAGATATCCAGTGGTACAGCACAATTTTATTTTGTGTGAGTTAAGCAGTGCTTATCAGGAGAGGGGAAAAAACCCTTAGTTTTCTTTAGCCACCTGAAGAAGTAGAATGATGAGTGATTTCTCTATCAAGTCAAGAATTGGTTGTGCTTCTCCCCGCCACTTTCATGACAAAGTGTACTGCCGCAGTCTCCCATATGGTCCCATACTGCCCCAGACACACCTCAATTCCTCATAGCCGTATTGCTTTCCCATTTTTGCTTTCAGCAGGCTGCCCTTGCCTGTGTTCCACGCTCTGCTGCTTTTGTCTACCTGCCACACGCTCTGCTGCTTTTGTCTACCTGCCAAGCCCATGCTTATACGGCTACACTTGATCCGCACCCCATCTCCCTATGTGGGAGCACCGAAGCACACAGCTCTCCTGTGGAGCATGCCTGTGGAGTTTCTAGACTGTCCTCTAACGGCTGCAGCCATAATGAAGTTTCATGCACTCTTGTCTTTTTCTCTTGACCACATAGAAATGATTACTCTCTTCTAGAATGGTGTTGGCTTGTTTCTCTCATCCATTAGTCATTGAAGTTACCCAGAAAAGGGACTACATACCATGAATCTTTATAGTTCTAGCATCTGACACACCATGTCTCTAAGTTATGATTTCTCAGTAAAATGGGTACCATTTTCATGGTGACCTTGGGGAGATGCTTAAAACAAAAAGCTCAACTCTTACAAAGGTTGTGGTTCCAAACAGCAGGACAAATGTACAGTGCATCTGAAAGTTACAGTGCAGGATGTGTGTACTGCATCTGAGAGCCGCCATGCTCAACATATGTATAGTACATTTCGGGTGTTGAAGTGTGGGAAGAGAGCAATGGAGAATAAAAGAAAGGTTTAGAAGGCTTCTTATGTAATGAAAGCTATGAGAAACAACATCTACAAAAGCACCCAATCATTGATTTCCTTTTGAGGAAGAAATGAGTACAAACTCTGGTCTGATGGTTGTTATTTAGGAGTCTCCATATAATACTTATTCATATGATGTAGAGGGAAACCTTGAAACTGGATATGGCACCTACACTACATACCATGTGCTTTAGTCTTTCACTGGGCTTTATATACTCTGAGACTCTGCCCTCAGGATGCATCTCTTTGCCTCCTCTACTCAGTACAGTCTAAGACAGTCATCAACCCATAACCTTCTGCGTTCTGGGATACTTTCTTAATCATTTATGAGAAAACACTTCAGTTTCTACTCTTTATTTGGAGTATGATAATTCTGAGCCCAGAGCTTGTATATCCTGTTCTTAGTGAGTGGCTAGATGAAAATCAAGGGAAGAATAACAACTCCAGCATTGTCTGCCCATGATGAAGAGCCTGCGAAAGGGCCTCCTTGAGTGCTGTTCGGAGAGACATTGAAGATCCTAGCACAGTAATACCAAGGCTCCCGCAAACACAACCTTGGAGAAGTCAACTTGACTTCAGTGGGCGCACAGTACAAGAGGTGCAGGGCATAATTTCGCAGTCATCTTTTCTCTCGAATGCTCAGGGAGCACCCACACCAGCATTATTTTCAAGGAATCAGAACGAGGACAAATTGAGTAAAAACCACATACGTTTAAGTAATAGTGCATTAAACGATTGGTGAGCAATCGTGTCGAAATCCAGTTGCACAGCGATTCCAGAGAAAATAGGCTAGTTCTTCAATAGTTTTAATTTAAGCAGCATTTTATTACCGAATATATGCAATCTTTCTTTTACAAGTCAAAGCAAAGGTTTCAGAATATGGCTTGGGGATGGTAAAAACATCTAGAAACCTCTAGGCATGGTGCTGCATGACCGGGATCCAATCAGAGGCCAGCAGGAAATCACTCTGGGGCGCTCAGCTCACATGGCTCTGTTGAGTGTTCTGCAACCATTTCCTTTGTAATTATGCCACATTGCATCCTATTTTGCCAAGGGCATGGTCTGACTGTTGGTTTTGCTGATTTACTAGGCAACAGGGCAGGGCTATGAAAATGGAGGGCTTGCAGCCATCACTGAAACGGCTGTGGAGATCTCCCTGCAGACGCTCCGTGTCCTGGCATGAGCTTGTGGCTTCCGATGGATAATTCTGTTTATAAGTCATAGCTGATAGACTCTGTGAATACTGAGACCAATATTACGGGTTAACAATAGCTTTAAATTTTCGAGGAATGAATGTCTACATATGCTGATCTGTGTCCATTAGCCTGGACCATGATGAAATCAGGCCAAGCCTAGCACAACATCTTTCTGAGGAGTGCCATTCCCATTCCCAACATAGGGCTTTTTTTTTGTTTGTTTCTGTTTTATTACAGTTTTGTTTAATTTCTTGTGGCAGATGTTGTCTTGATATTGCGTTTCCCAAGAACTTAGGGAAATCAGTCCCCAAAAGAACATTTATTCGTTCAATTTTCTACCTGTAAAAAATTTGAGATATAGCACTGTAGCATGCAGTACTAGTGAACTGATGAGTCATATCCAGTGTCAGCCTTACAGCCTTGGGAAGAATGCAAGATGAGCAATTGATAAAGCAAGAATTATAAAAAAGCTACAGGGAATATTTTGCCAAGATGGTGATACTGACTGAATAAAAGAAAAGCTAACTCTGTACAGGAAGTGTCTTGAAAATCTGCGGTGCTCAAGTCAGCATGAATGAAGTTTTTATTTCTTTTAGAATTAGGAAATTGGTTCTGCAACAATCTAAAATAAACTTAAGTTTCTGTGGGTAGACTATAGGGTACAATGGTTCTTGAAATATATTACATCTTCAGTCCTTTATGTCTTTACATCTTTCTTTTGTAAAAAGCCTCTGGCCACAATTGTCTTCAGAAATACAAGTTAATATGGTTTGAAAACTGGAAGCTGCACTTAGATCTGTAGTATTGAATAAAAAGCAAAAGGAACCACAAAATCAGAAGTGAGTATTTTTTGGGGGTGGATAGCTTCATCTTAAAAAGTGTGAGTAAACAGTATTACTTTAATACAGAATATATGATGATTCATAAAACAAAATATGCACAAAGTTTTTACTGTGAACAACCACTTCAAAGAAACATCACGGTCAGTCTGAGCATTCCAAAAAGATGTGGTATGCATGCATGATGCAGATGGTCATAAACCTTCATTTTACACACACGCACAGATTCACACGTGCACCCTACACACACCCTTCATTACACACACACCCTATGTAAGTCATGTGAAACATTCTGTATATTTTATAATTCATAAAAGAAGGGGGATTTTTTTTAAAACAAACTCTATTACAGATTGGTGCTGAATGTTTTAAGGATGTTAAGGAAAATAATGACACTTAGCAATTGTGGACACAAATACTCAGCAGCTTAGAGATGAGCAGTGACAAACTGGCTCCTCCGGTTTCATCTCCCTTTTCTCTGCTACAGGTGAAGAAAGTGCCTGAGAACTGTCATTCAGAGACCACACCTTCAAACTGAGCTCTCTATTCTATTCAAGTTATGACTTAGGAATTTCTCAATTATGTGCGGTTAATAATAGAGCTGTCCCAAGAACAGCATAACTTGATTCCTTTTTCTACCAGGACGATATCATTCTGTGTTCACATTATCCACAGATCTTCTATAAAGACTGCAAAATCTCTGTATAGTCATGTTCCCTTGTTCCTCATGAACAAAATCCTCACCACAGAGGTGAGACAGCTATCTACTGGTGCAGAAAAACAACAACAACAAAGAGAAATTTTTAAATGCTGAGATTTTGCTTAAACTGCCTGAAAACAGTTTCTTAACACACAGGGAAATATTCATAATCATCGCACATGTGAAGAAGGTTAGGGAGCCTTCCCCGCAATCATCTATAATCTAAGAACTCACGGAACCAAAATGATATTGAAAAATAGGGTCAACATTTAAAATTTGGAACAACAATAATCTGCACTGATAAGGATTCTCCTTCCACACAATTCAACACTGTAAAAATAGCTTTCACCTCGGCTGTGGCTTTGTAGTAGCAGAAGTCCAAACGCCGGACTCTGGTTTGGATAACCCTGATCTCTTGAATCCACTGTTATTTTAAGTTCTGGTCCAGAAAGACATAGTTCTTTTCCCTGGAGCCTTCAATAAAGCTCAAGGAAGCCCTGAAAGATGTGATAGTTCGGAAGGCTCAAAAAGTTATGAGACAAAACTATTTCAGCTCTTGGAAGATTGCTGTGAACCACTGACCAGTGTGTGAAAGGCCCTGGGGAGGTTTGACAAACAGCTTATAGATTTAATAGGGAGAACGCTTGGGGTTTTTATTTCCTTAATGCACACACATCCTGAGGCCAAATGAATATCTTTATTAGAGGCCATTTCTCAAAGAAGAGATAATGAACACAAGGGAAAAAATAAAACCTACATATTATGAAATATTTCCAGTATATGTTTGATCTTAATTGGGTCATTTCAGCATATACCAGATGGTTTATTGAAACACTTCACATAAAATTACATACAGCCCAAATGGAATTATTAAGAGATATTTAGTTTTTAAGATTCTCATTGTAGAATTCCGCATTTGAAACTTTGTGTTAATTCTAACACTGAATTTACCAGGCTTCCCCTGTCTTACTCATTACCATCCTATCTTTGTTTTTAAAATAAATGAAGTACATGATTATATGTATGTATATTTCAAAAGGTTTTAGAAAGATCAAATAAAACATTTTTAAAAGAACTTAAAATGTTCCATAGAAACAAATGGAACATTGCTATTATTATATAGTATTTTCATTTTTACAATATATTAATAATTTATATAGCAATAACATGCATCCTATAAATATAACATAAGTAAGAAAAATTAATATCAGTTTAATCTTTGAATAAATGTATAGTCAGAGATGAGAATATTTAAGCAATTAATGTTCTCTAGGTATTCAATTTATGTCCATATGGTAACATATGTTTACTATTGAAAGGTATTTTTATTTATGATACCATCATATAACAGTAATACTCATCAACGATTATTGATGTGCAGAAACGAAAAATGTAAGTTGTACAGATATGCATAATATTTTTTTGTGCCAAATGGCTCTTATTAACTTAATTTAACTGTTGATTATTTGAAACAAAGGGAGATATTCTTTAAAAAATGAAAATTTTAAATGTGAAAACATAGTAGGATTAGCTATAGTTATTTTTCAAAATATTGAATTATAATAATTTTCTTATGTATTTCTCATCCAAACAACTGCTTTGAAAGTTTTACTCCTTAAGAGCTGACCTCTGAAAACTTGGCCGAACCCTGGCTCTGTATAGTGCTGTGTAAAATAAACATTATAAGGCTGGAGAACATCTAGACCTCAGGGCTTATAAAATAAATACATTCCGAGAGCAAAAAAGTATGTATTTGGATCTAAAATCAGAACTGGTAGCTGAAACAAACTTTCCAAGTTGCATGTTCACCCAGCGGGACAGTCTGAGATGCTATGAATCTTGGTGGTTTAATAGAACATAGCATCTGGGTCCCGACAGAGACTTGGAAAGAACATTCAGAGAAGCTCAGTCACAAACGTCTCACCCTTTCCCTCTTTCCATTCCAACACTAAAATCGATACTGTTTCCAAGAAAGTTTGATCAATCGTGTCTAAAGCGTCCAGAAGAAAGCTGGGGCTCTCTTTATTCTTTATAGATATTAAACACATTTATTATCATTGTTGTTTGTGCATTTGTTTTTGCCCTAAAATGTTATCATATTCGTCAAACCTTTAGCTGTTGTTCCTTCAAATTCTGGAAAGAACAATTTTGGATATTTACTTTGGTTTCATGGTTCCTGAAGTTTCAAGGCCAAGGTCCCTTGAAACTTTCTCTTGTTTCCTCCTGCCTGAAGTGAGGGGGTACAGCATGACAGCCTCCAAACTCTGGAGGCTGTTCACCTCACAACAGCCAGGAGGGAGGGAGAGAGGGTGTGCGGAAAACCATCAGGTAAAGGAGAGCAATGGGGAGAAAGAGAGAAAGATGGAAGGAGGAGAGGGAGAGAGACAGAGATAGAGATAGAAAAGTCACAGACAAAGCATTTATTTACAGATCCCATCCTCAGGGACTCCTACCAAAAGGCCACAAGTCCCCATTACGTTATCATATAATAGATTGGTCAATGGATTGCTTAAGCCATTGCTTAGGACAGTGTCTGCTGGATCCAATCACTTCTCAAAACTTATCAGGTCATCACGCAGTCACTTGAACCTTCGAGGGCCAGCTCAGATTCAAACCGCAAGTATCATAACATGAAGTCCTCATGGCTTACCGGTCTTGAGAGGAAGGCAGGAGGCTGTCCTAGGATGTGGAGCCAGAAGAGTGAAAGCATGATAGGAATTGGAAAAGAAGGCCGAAAGGATGTGTGTGTTTGTTCCCACAACAGCTGGGACTCAGCAGGTCCTGGGACAACTGACCCCCATGAAGCTGGTGTATTTTCCTCGAGAAAGAAAACACTAAATTCTATGTACATTGACACACAGTGGAAATTCCGGTGTCAGTCGCCACCCACCTGCTTTCTTGTTTTCTGAGAGACACTTGTTGGTCTGGTCCTCTAGACTGACTGGCTCATTTCGATGTCTTCATTCTAGCTCTAGGAGAGACCTTCCCTCACCCAGTCTTTATAAGGTAATTTATAGATGACTAGTCCTGATTATATATATATATGTGTGTATGTATGTGTGTATGTATGTATGTTTTAGAAATCCACAAAGCAGTTCAATACCATGGCATACACTTTAATCCTGATGCCTGGGAAGCAGAGGCAGGGGGATCTCTGCAAAGTCAAGCCACGCCTGGTCTACACAGTTTCAGAAAAACCAGGGCTATACCGAGACTTTGTCTCACATAAGCAAAATAAAATAATAAAATAGCCAAACCACAGGCAATCAATAAAATAAACTCAAAGTCTATACATGGGATATATAATTCACAAGTCACAGAACAGATGAACATACAAAATCTGTAAACACTGTAAATTGTCATTGGGAAAAATATTTTTTAAATCAATACATCAGTTATACTGTTTTTCTCTGTGCAAACAAACATTCTTGACTGACTTTTCCATAGTTATTTAAATATTATATTTCTTTAATATAAAAATGACCACTGAAGTTAAAAATACATTTGCGCAAGAAAATATTGCTTTTCCTACTCTATCAGAGAGAGAAAGAGTTGTAGCCCTACTGAGGGAGGCTTCATAGTTGTCACTGTCTTGCTGGGGCTCAGTCTTCAGAGGGGAATAACCAGTTCCTTCATTGATGACTGCTCGCTAGCTACTGTGTTCACAGGTCTCTTTGTGGGTTACTACAATGAAATGTATGTCTTCTCTTTTAACCTAATTGTTTAATTTAATGTTGAATGACAGAATCTTTGTTCTTCTACTGAGAGAGGGCTTGAAGTACATTTATGAAATTTCCCTAACTAGGTTTGTCTCTGTCCTATCCATCCTATGCAACAGTAAAATCAATATACACTTTTTGTCCAAATGTCTTTTTTAACATCAACAGTCATTTTATATTACAAAAATAATACAATTAAAAGTATCAAGAATCTTTTTTTATTACTAATTGTTTTCATTTTTATTTTATTAATTTCTTTTTTTATTTTATTATTATTTTTTTTATCAGTTACATTTTATTAACTCTGTATACCAGCTGTGTCCCAATCCCTCATTCCCTCCCAGTCCCTCCCTCCCTCCCTCATCTCCATCGTGCCCCTTTCCAAGTCCACTGATAGGGGGGTACCTCCTCCCCATTCATCTGATCCTGTTTTATCAGGTATCTTCAGGACTGGCTGCAAAGCCCTCCTCTGTGGCCTAACAGGATTGCTCCTCCCTTCAGGGGTGGGGAGACCAAAGAGCCAGTCATTGAGTTCCTGTTAGAAATAGTCCTTGTTCCTCTCACTTTGGGAAACCAATTGCTTACTGAGCTACCACAGGCTACATCTGAGTGGAGGTTCTAGGTTATATCCATACATGGTCCTTGGTTGAATGTCAGTCTCAGAAAAGACCCTGTGCCCAGATATATTTGGTCCTTGTGGAGCCCCTATCCTTTCCCCATCAGACTAACTCCCCTTCTTTCTTATGATTCCCTGTACTCTGCCAAAGGTTTGGTCATGAGTCTTTGCTTTGAAAACACTGCTAGTTAGAGTCTTTCAGATGCGCTCAGTAGACTCCTGTCATACGTTCAATGCACATCCCATCTGTCTTTCTAAACGAGGATTGATCATCTTACCCCATGTCCGCTCAATTGATCAGAATGGCCAAGATGAAAAACTCAAGCGATAACACATGCTGGAGAGGTTGTGGAGAAAGGGGAACCCTCCTCCACTGCTGGTGGGAATGTAAACTGGTACAACCACTCTGGAAAGCTATCTGGTGCTTTCTAAGACAATTAGGAATAGTGCTTCCTCAAGACCCAGCTATACCACTGCTAGGTATATACCCAAAGTTCGTTCAAGTACACAAAAGGGATACTTGCTCAACCATGTTTATAGCAGCTTTATTTGTAATAGCCAGAACCTGGAAACAACCCAGATGTCCATCAATGGAGGAATGGGTACAGAAATTGTGGTATTTTTACACAATGGAATACTACTCAGCAATCAAAAAGGAGGAAACCATGAAATTTGCAGGCAAATGGTGGGATATAGAAAAGATCATTTTGAGTGAAATATCCCAGGAGGAGAAAGACAAACATGGGATATACTCACTTATATAGACCTATAAGATATGATAAACATAATCTATACACCTAAAAAAGTATCAAGAATCTTACATTAGAGGAAAACATTGAAGCACAGTAAGTACTAGAATATAATTTTAAGAATAAAATTTTAAATTGTTACAAAGGTGCTCCTTTCTGCTTGGACTGACTCGAGAGTGAGGGGGAAAACTATTTTTCTCTATCCTTAAGAGGAATATGTGGTATTTTTCTATGATAACACCTAAACATGTTGGACCTGTTCAGACTGTGGTATCTCTTTCTAGGATAGACACATAGTTTCAGATTTTCATGTTATAATCACAAGTTTAAAACGATCTTCAACAGTCTCTACTGCAGTTGGCTCACAGTCACAACACTTGGAGAAAGTTTTATGGAAAACAGGAAAGACAGAATTAAAGGCACAGGCAAGCCCAGAGCTATAGCTTTGGGAAGTGCCACTCAGATAATGGGGCCATCATTCATTCATTCATTCATTCATCCATCCATCCATCCATTCATTCATTCACTCATTTATTGCATATGCCCTAATTATCTCATCATTATTTAAAATTCAAATATTCTTGTACCATGAGCACAGTCCTCTTTTGTGACATTCTATGAACTACTCAAAAGTATGTTATACATTTTAGGATTTATCAATACTGTGTGTGTATGTATAGTTTGTTTCCTAAGTGTTAAAATATCTTATTTTATCTTACAGAGAAGAATATATGTATATGTGTTCTTTCTTAGTGGCGTCTAGCTTGTCAGCAGTTTTTGCTCTGAACCAAATCAGGTTCTATTCTGACTTCATGTTTTCTGGTTGGCTTGTTTGTCACTGACCATCTCAGAGTCCCTGACTAATGAGGTACATGGGACAACAAGCCATGTTTTACATCTCACGCTCTCCTCTTTCCTGCTTCCCACACTGGGAGCCATACTTACCAGGGAACCTTCCAGGAGGAATGAGTGGGAGGCGGACTCTCCAGCTACTTCCTGCTGGAGGTCATCTTGACTAGAACCCAGCAGCTGGGAGGAAAGCCCTGCTGTGTGTTGATTGCCTTTGAAGCTTTGCTTCTCTAGCTCCATACAACAGACCACATAAAACAGACTGCCACATTTGTTTGCCTCTCTTGATTTTAACACAAAGCCTCCGCTTTAATTTTCAACCATTCCCCAGTGAGGTGTGACACACTGAATTCAGGTTTAAAAGGAGTCGATCTTTATGTTAATAAGATTTCAATCAACTCTGTTTTAATGTGGAAGCAGTTTGAGAATTACCCTATTTGAGACAAAATTTAAGTAAAATAATTTTAAATGTTAACTACTGAAGATGAAATTTTTTTCTCACTTAACAATCTTTACTAAGGCATAACAATTCACTCCACTTTATATTCTATTCTTTCAAATCAATCTTATTATTCATCTGTTATGACTAATAGGAAATAATCACCTTTCAAGAGTATGATAGCTAATATGTCTATCAAGTTGACCTGATCACTTGGCAGCCTGTTGGGGGACTCTCTTGATTAGATTGTTTGAGGGGGGAAGACCCTTCCTGAATGTGCTCAGCACCTTCTGTTGGCAGCGTAGATAAAAGAACATGAAAGAAGGAAACTTTGCTCCTTACCTGTTTGCTTTGCTCTTGCTGGCAAGTCCTTTGATCACATGCCTATCACTGCTGCATTCCTTGACAAATATTAGAACCTTCTTATTTGGGCTTCCAAAGTAGATGAAATACCAACATTTCTCCAAGAACTTTCCTAACCTTTAGTCCAGTTCTGGTACTGCTGAGACATCTACTTTTGTTTATGGAGTGAGAAACTACTGGATTATCAGCCTCTCTGGGATGAAGAAGCCATTGTTGAACTAGCCAGATGTTATCATATAAGATAATCTTACAAATCTCTTTTAATATATATTAAATGTATGATTATATATTATATATTTAACTATATTACATATATAATATATACTGAATTATATATACATATAGATGTATATGTTCATTTTTAAATTACATCTTTATTTTTTATATTAGTTACAGTTTATTTACTTTGTATCTCAGCTGTAGCCCCCTACTTTATTCCCTCCCAATCCCACCCTCCCTTCCTCATCTCCTCCCTGCCTCTCTCTAAGTCCACTGTTGGTATAATATTCTTTTGGAATATATACACTTTACCCTTGTTCATTCAAATGTTTATTCCTCTCCCCCACTCTCTGGTTTTAATGTGGACATTGCATTGTGAGTCTTATTCTAAGCATCACCTGTTTCAACTTTGTGTAAACATGCCAAAATAAAGCAACCAGCCACAATGTTGAGCAATGGAAAGGAAGCAGAAAGAGAGGGAGGAGCCAGAGGACCAGAAGCAGTGGGAGGCAGAGGCTGGGAGAACAGAGGCAAGAGGGAGATCTTGAAACGACATGGAGAGATGGACTGGACTTAATATATCACTAAAAGCAAGTATAATGTGGGAAATCTAAATGTTAGGAAACTATGAGGGCTTGGAGGTTTAGGATGGAGTAACAATTGCCCAGCATTGTGTTCTAGATTAATTAAATAAATCCCAGCCTCTGTGTGGTGATTTGGGTATTCAGCTGGTTTAGGACTAACAGCAGCATTACCAGAAGATATATCAACAGTAAATATTAATCATCAAATACAGCAGTCCACTGACAGGGGAGGTCTTCCTCTCCTTCCAGCTGACCCTAGCTTATCAGCTCTCACCAGGACTGGCTACAATGTCCTCCTCTGTGGCCTAGCAAGGCTGCTCCTCCCTCAGAGGGGGGAGGTAAAAAAGCCAGCCATTGAGGTCATGGTATATGTTCATTTTATGGGTTATTTTCCTCTGGAGAATTCTGACCTACACAAAGAGACAATCTGTTGTAGTTGTTATGGAGACAAGTTTCAAGAATGCAGATTTCATTTGACAGCTATCTGTCCCATGTGCACAGGCACTTGGTGAAGCTCACTTTACGCCCGGGGAATATTCTTTAAGAGGTCAAGAAACCTGATCAGCGAGGGGCCCAGGCAGACCTGGCCAAGAGCTGTGATTCTGAAGCTCCTGACACTTCCACAGCACAATGTGCAAACAGAAGCAGAAGTTTCAGGGCGTCAAACAAGCTGATCACTTTGCCTGTGAGACACATGCTCTGCCATTACAAACTGTAGGGAAAGAGAGTCATAAACCTCTGTGCATATTTATGTATACACCCTCAAATTAATTCAGACTATGCTTGCTGTTGCATGGTGCGGCTATGGCGAGGGAGGCAGGTTCTTCCTTATTTGCGGTGATCGTGTTTTCCTGCTTTGATAGTTAGCGTTAGAAACGTGTTTTATTGGCTTTGTTTTGGAGTACTGCATCATTCTCTGTGACATCTAGAATGAATAATTAAACAGGTAACTGTGGAGTACTACAGAAATTAATTTTAAGAGGACAAATGGGATCTGGGAACACGGCATATGCGACGTTTTACTGAAAACACCTTCAGCCATTCCACTAAATAATCCATGTTATATTGCCTGGTAACTTCCAGGGTAATTTTCTTTGGCCAAAATGAATTATATCTGCCACATTGATTACACCATACTGGGTACATGCAATCATGTTTTGCTTCCCCTAAACAGGATAGGAACACGTTAAGAGTCTACAGAAATACCCCAAATGTAAGGCACTTTGTCATGATATTTAGTCTTCGTGATGTCCAGTTAACTGGAGAGAAGCCTCTGGTATTGTAGCTTCTAGAACAGAAGTAAAAGTAGTCGGACAGAACTGTAGGAGCTGAGCATGCAGAAGACGATAGCCAGGCTTTCGTGGCTGTGAATAGACTTTGTTGAGGCACAGGCAGGTAGGCAACGGTGCGTATCCACCACTAAGACATATCCTAGATATTTGGCATGTAGGTGGGACTCTGTAGCCAACTTTTGGCTGATGAAATGTGAATGACGATTACTCATAAATTTTCCAGGTCCTGACATCAAACAGTCGCAGATGGTCTCTTCCCATTTCCCATTGACTGCTACACCATCAATACAAAGCTAGAAACAACTGACATAGCTCTTCAGCGGCAGAGAGCCGGTCTTCACACACACAGGGTTCTAGAAGATCATGCTCAAGAGTATGCTTTCCTTCTTGCTAAGGAGTTTGGAACCCCTGGCTGGGGGGTCTCTGAAATCTGTTCAGTGAGAGCTATTCTTTTATTTCTCTTTGTGTAGTGTATCCTGAAGCTTCCCCATTGCAGCTATGGATGACATCTCTTTGGTACCTAAGAACCACCATTCCTGACTAATATGTTTTGCTAACTTCCAATATTCATGCTTTGATTTTGTGCTAATCTGGCTGCTGGTGCACTGCTCTGCTGCTTCTGAAGACTGACACAACCACATAGGTGAGTACAAGACCTCTTTAGCCTGCAGACTTCTTACAGGGCTCACTGTCTTGGCTTTCTCCTGTGTTGCTATTCAGGCTTCCTCTACTGAAACCCAGCAAGGTGCCACATTTGAAGTAAGGGCTCCTCCTTGCACATATCACAGACGTAATGGCATCTTTGTGGAAGTGTAATTGCAGTATTTGCCTGGTTAGCCATAGGCTTTCTTCAGGGTGTACCTGAGGGCTCGTGTTCCTTCACAACATCTGCTCACAAGATTTGAGTTTGTGCAGTATGAAAATCAAGGCTCATATGGTTAGGTTTTCTCAATAATTATGAACATGGTAATACCCACACTGTACTGAAAAGCACAGCATGTGTGTGTAGAGCCTTATCTTGACTTTTGGAGACTCAGTATCAGTAATCCTTTTATAAAACATAAATAAAGAGAACAGTTAAGCATGTTCAAATCTACTGGTGAACCTGAGAACCATCCTTGCCGATGTAAAGATGGTGAACTCATATAGAGAGTTGGAGTAAAGGTCTCATCACATATTTAGGTGTCAATGGAGAGAGCTCTAAGCCTGGTTGTACAGCACTGCCCTGTTTACAGACTCTCAGCAGATGAGGCAAGCTGTGACTTTCTTGGTCTGGACACTTTTAAAAAAAATGTTTTTTGAGACAAGATTTCAAGTAGCCTGTACTAGCCCCAAACTCAGTATGTAGCCAAGGATAACCCTAAGCCCCCAAACCTATCTCTCTACCAATCAGTATTGGGATTACAGGACACACTGCAGTTTGTTTATGTGGTTCTTGCAGAGGAACCCCAGGCTTATGTGTGCATGACAAGTGTTTCAAATGATGATGCTTCTCATCACAGATTCCTGAGAAATTGTCCAGCACTTTTGTGTCCACAGTGTTCCTAGAACCCAAGTAAAATCCCACCTTTATGTTAGCTCTGGTGAAAGACCTTCAGAGGCTGCTTTTAACAACACATTGGAAATCTTGACAAGTGTTTTTTTTTTTTTTTAATTCCACTACAGAGTTCATAGTCCTCAAGGTCAATGGGAGAATGTGAAAGAAAGAGCAACTTTGAATACAAATAAAATCTATCTTGTTTCTTAAAAACAAAGTCTTTTATTCTTTCACTTAAATCAATTCTTTGTTCAATATGCAAAGAGATAAATCTGAAATTCTAAGACTGTTTAAGAAGTGAATCAAAAGCCGTTCAAAAGCCTACAATCCCCACTGCTCAGGAGGCTGCTACAGGAGGGTAATATGTTCAAGGGTAGCTTGGACTGTGGACTGAGATGTCAGAGTGGGGAGATTGGCATGATCTGTTTCAAGATGAAAACGACCCTTTAAAATGTTTAGAGATTTAGTTCAGTGGTAGAGTTCTTGTCTAGCACAGGCCATTGATTAATCCCTAGTATCACACACACACATACAAAAGTAGAAAGGTGTATATAAAACTATATCAAATTGGAGAATGGTAAATTTTATGAACAAAAATAAAGGTCTAAAAGAGTCCATGCCAGGCCCAGAAGACTTGTGACTCCATGAAAGACTATAAGAATGACAGAATATTCCCTCTTCTGAAATCTGTTTTTCTGGGTTCAGGTAAACATGAGATTATTCCTCACAGGCTTAGACATCAGTTTTATTACAGCTGTTGTTCCAGCAATGTCCTTAATACTAGTGATGTCACTGCTGATTTTACAAGTTTTTCCAGACTATTTCCTTAGGTTGAAAAGCTCATGCTTATGTCCAAACTTCTCTGTGTACTCTAATGACTGTATTACAAAGTATCTTTCCTATGAGGGTTCATGTTAGATCTCAGCTTATCAGGATGTAGTATCTCCGAGGAGTCAAACCTCTTGGCATCTCTGGAGGGACAGTCTAGATTGAGTTAACTGAGATGGGTAAGGATAAGGCCACACCCTTACCCTCAGTGGCAGCATCGAATGGACTGGGACCCTGGAGTGAACAGAAAGGAGAAAGTGCTCTGAATAGTAGTATTCATCAATCTGCTTCCTGATTATAGATGCAGCGTGATTGGCCATCTGACCTCTGTGCCACCAGAACTCCATGCCATGGCAGATAATGTCCCCTTGAACTAGCGGTTCTCAGCCTGTGGTTCCCAACTTCTTTGGGGACAAGCAACCCTTTCACAGGCGCTGCTTAAGACTTTCGGAAAACACAGATATTTACATTACGATTCATTAACAGTAGCAAAATTATAGTTATGAGGTAGGAATGAAATAATTTTATGGTTGAGGGTCACAACAATACAAGGACCTGTATTAAAGGGCCATAGAATTAGGAAGGTTGAGAACCACTTCCCTAAAGTATAAGCCAAAATAAACCCTGTTTTAAGTTTCTCTTGTCAGGCATTTTTTTTCACAGAAATGAGAAAAGGAAAATATATTCTATAAATTTATTCTTTTACACCATACACACACACACACACACACACACACACACACACACAGGATTTTTTTTTTACCTGCTTTGTTTTCCTAAAAAAGATGAGGAAAACAAATACTAGAAAATGTAGTAATCAGTGACCTACTTAACTTCATTTTAAAGTGTCATGCCATGGAGTGACCAGATCTGGAATTTCCATTTTCTGGACCAAAAGCTGCCTTTGAATATTAAATTTCCTATTAAAATGCTGGTTACTTTATTGGTTTACTTAGGAATCTGTACATAAAAGCAGTGCGGTTTGCTTTAACTCTCTTTCACTCTCACTCACAGCCATGAAGAAGATTGCATTACAAAGCCCAATGACTCACAAATACCACCATGTCTAGCAGCACACGAAGGCGAAAGGGGCTGTGAGAGGCTGCGGTCCCTCCTCAGGACACACAGACATCCTCACAATGTACACTGAGCTACATGGTATCAAAATTCTTAGTTCCTTTGTAACTAGCACAGAGGGGTCAGTTTGCTCCCTGCAGTCAGGTTTCTCCCCTCTAGGTCAACTCACAAACCCAAAGGCCAAGGTAAGCTCTAGGGAAAGGACTTTACATTGCTAGTGCATCCACCCTCCCTCACCTGGGGATAAACAGGAGGCATCTGTCTTCAACCTTGTTACCACAGTGCTCCATGCTGCTCTGATCCCCATGTGGACTGTGGCGATTTCTTCTGTGGAAGCTGCTCGAAGGACCTGCTGGTGGAAAATAAAGGCTAGGCAAGGACCCCAAGCCAGTGAGCTATGCCAGTGACCTATTTACTTCCAAATGAAATGAATGTATATGGTCTACATGGGAATTTCCATACAGCTCAACTGATGTGCTTTCTCCTAGCTATCTCTGCATCTGTAGTGTAGCTGCACACAGGAGCGATGGTGCCGACTTTTGTTTAACACTTGATTTGGTCTAAATGTTCTTTAGGACTAGTTCAGGATCATTTGTATTAAACATTCAGCTCCAGCCCACGTAGGTTAGCAGGCCAGGGAGTTAAAATGGACGATCATAGTCTCTAGTAAGTTCAACATTTTAAAAACGAGCATTAGTTACAAAACACGCTGTTTACACGTCAGTGAAATATACAGCAGACACATCAAATCACGGCTTTTTTCAGCGTCTGTGGACCAGTGTGAATCTGATATATGAGCATTTGGGTCGGCATAGCAAGAATTTGGTAAGCCGTGCTGTGCATCAACAAACAGCCAAGGTGCTTTCTCAGAGTGAGTTTACAAGGCTGGGACTCAAGAAATTAAGGACGAAAATGAAACAGCTGCCTCACCTCCTTTGGAAGAGCTGTTATTCTCCAATAAGTGTTCCTTACCATTTCTATTCGGATGTTTGTTATTTACCATGTGAAATTTCATGTTAAAAGCCAGGTGAACAGGCTCAGCCAGAACAATGAAAACTAGTTTCTACTGCATGTGTTCAAGTCATTGTCCCCGCTGTAGGGAAAATTAATACATACAGAAGGCTTTGGCAGTCAAACAAAATTCTGTAAATGTGTTTCCTTAAATCACATCTGTATATAATCAACGGAGGCTCCCTATTAAAAAGGCCAGCTTGTCACTGTTCAAAACATGTCCAATAAACTGGTGGTCAGGTCATTGTGGCTTCAAGAAAAGTAGCTCCTGGAAGGGCATCTGTCTTTCTCAAGAGGATAAACTAACAGTAAGAACACATTGATTTGTCAACCCTGCAATGAGAGCTGAGAAATCAGGTGCTTTGGATCACAGCCTGCGTTCTCTGTATTTTTTAAGGAGACACCATGCCATATTGCAAATAGAGACACAAAGAAGAACTACCTCTCCAATTAGGACAAAAGCGTCCCCCGCAGGCAATAAAACAACAGGAGACGTCGGGGTATCGATACCTGAGAAGCGCTGCCACTTGTTATCTACCCGTGCGGTTCACTCAGAACATTACCCAGGGGACCTGGCGCCAGTCTAAACACTCCAGAATACATGCAGGGCCTTATGGCACGGTGCTCTTCCGGGCCTCAGAGTAAAAGTTAGCCAGAGCCCACTGCCATAGGAAAATGATTTATTACCACAGGCCTGAACTAATGTGCTCTGCTTTACAACTCTCCTGGCAGACCAGGAGAGAGGCTGCGTTTATCACCGACAGTCCATAATGCCTGCTGAAGAGCTCTGCGTTATTCATAAGGCTGCCTTCTCGGGGCCGTCCTAATGCTGATAAATTATGAAAAAAATGCATATTTTATTTCAATTTATAACGTATTGTTATATACCTATCGATACATCACACGGCAGCAGGCAGAGCAAATGTTATTGCTGAAGGCTGTTGACATGCTTCAATAAAGCACCGAGGGGCTGCTCGGACAATCCGAAATCATAGCCAGCACGGCAAATAAAAAGCCACTTCTATCTCTCATAATATTTAGAAGAGATTTGCAGAAATGTCAGTGCTGCAGAAAGGAGAAGCCTGAGGGAAAGACCCAAGAGACATGGAGTGCTCCACTGCAAGCGCCTGGGAGGAGAGAGGTCTACATTCTCCGAGATGGCTCTGTGTGATGTACAGGTCCACAAAAAGAATAGCGAAGTTGCTTCATGATGGAGAATTCTGTTGTTTTCTATTCTTTTAGTTGCCTTCCTCTACTTGTCTTGTCTCTGATGGTGAAATGCCTCCTTCTAAAAAGCAGGTTTTGAGAGGATGGGTTGAGATTTCCTATTGACTCCCACATTTCCTGCAGCTTTTGATTGGGCAACTTACTTTTTTACATTAGTCAGGCTGCATAGTCAAAGGGTATTCAGTCCTTGCAATGGATTTATCAATCTCCTTTCCTGTTCTATGTACAGACAGCAGTTGAATAATGAATAAATGCTAATCTAAGGGTAATTGATACTCTTAATAAGGCTGCATTGCTTTTAGACCTCAAGATTTCAGTGGACACAGTTCTGAGCTAACAGAGTGTTGGAGCTCAATTTAATTGCTTCAATCCAAAGTTAGACGTCTGAGCCCATGTGATGTCTGTGTCACGCTGCGTGGCTAGAAGAACCCCAATTAGATCACAAATTTGCCTCCTAATTTAGTCTATTATTCCAAGTGCCCTTTCTGGAGTTTAAAATGCAAATTTATACATGAGATTTTTCTTCTAAAGACTTAATGGTTGGATATAATGACCCATTTCCATTTCACAATACAAAAATATGTTGTTGTATGTTTTCATTGGAAAAATCCAGCTATAATAAAACAGATACCAAAGCTACCTTCCTGTGGTTTTATGCCTAAATTGGGAAGATTGACTGACTTAAAAAATGAAATCCAACGTTACTAGTGAAGTAGAGGAAGAAAGATTGCCAAAAGAAGAAATAAAATAATGAATCAGCCACATATTTTAAGATATAAGCAGCCATCGCATGTACATGTGTGTGTGCATGCTTGTGTGTGTGTGTGTTTGTGTGTGTGTTTGTATATTTGTGTGTGTGTGTCCAACCCATCACAGAGAAGTCCAGAACCATTGCTTCATACTACTCTTGGGGCTCCTGGGGCTTCCGCAAGCAACAGAAAAAAAATCAGGTATACTGTCAGAGAACACCCACACAATTTTTTTCTGCTGTTGGGGCAGGTGTGCCCACCCAGAGGAAATGCTAACACACAGCCTTTCCCTCACACCTCGCAAAGGTACCACAGAATGGCCACTCACTACCAAGCACAGCTTAGCACCCGTGCTCAGACAGACCAGGGGCCGTCTAAGCTGGGAGAAATTTTTAAACAGCCATTTCTTCTCGGCTGCTGGAAGAGGCGTGGCTGAGCCTCAGCTGCTGATGTCACAGTGCACTTTCAGGTGGGAGGGGGACTTGTTGAGCTATCCATATTTTATTCACTGTCCACCCTAGAACCACAGCTTTGACTTCATGTTGCTGCTTTCTACCTGCTAGAAAGGGAGGGTTATGGAGCAGTGAGGGAAGAACATTTTCATTACTCGGGAGTTTTTCTAGGAGCGTTTTTAGAATGACTGTCACAGTCTCTACACCATCAGTCCTCAATACTATTCTAATACGTCCAATTTTTTGTCTCATTTTTCCTGTGCATAAATCAATATTTACTTGAAAGTGGTTTTTAGTTTTATTCCTATATTTTTAGTTTTCTTTTAAAATTTGTTTTAAAGTCACATCTCACGCAGACTAGAGCCAAGACCAGCCGTACTCTCACGCCAGGACTCACTGAAGGAAACAAAAGCAAACTAACCCCCTAAAATGCCACTATAGATTCCCAAACAGACCCTAATAAACTTAGTAAAGGTGGCCAATTAACTTCTATTTTTAGGGCCATAAGTGTCCTTTTTCATAAAGCAAGCATTTGCTTTTCAGTTGAGTTTGCAAATTACTGAAGGTACTTCAGTGTTCTAGATTTTTAACATTACAGGCTCTGGGAACTGAATAAAGCCAAAAGAGCTAGATATAATAGTTTCCATTTTTTTTTCTTTCAATGATTATCATTCTTAAATAATCTTGAGTGGCAGAGAACCCTGGAATTCCTTCTACTTTGGCATTTCTATTTTGTAATTAGGAAGTCTTAGGTCATCTGTGTTAGACTGGCTTTAACTGTGAAAGAATGATGACGAGGAATCTTTTCCAGCCCTATAACCTATGAAAGTACCATCCTCAGCCCTCCACACACAGAAGCACAAGCTGTGCATATGATATCATGCAATGCCTCCATATAGGCATGTTATAAATGTGCTAGGAGGCCCAGATTAGATGCTTCTCTGTGTTCCAGTGTGGGCCTGATGCCGAGGTAAGGGCCACCAGGCCCAAATTTTGAAGTTAAACTGGATTATCACAGCAGACAGGGAAACCTGGCATCCTGGACAGATTTGAGGCTGTCATTTGAATCATATTTTGGTGACATTTACCTTTAGAAGCCCACAGGACTGATTTTCTCTAGTCAGAGTTGGGAAAAGGCAAGCTTTTGCCCACTGTTTCTAGACAGTTGCAGAAAGAAGAATTTCAGTGGGACAACTGGGAAGGTCTAAGGTTGAATTGGGGGTGGTATTCTGACTGGTAAGAGCCTGTCTTTATCAATAAGAGGCTACTTCTCCAGGGATTGAGTGGCCAGCCTGGCCACTGTCTGAGAAAGTACAGGGGAAATAATGCTTTGCCTCACGCCATATTCAGTTGTGCTCTCTTCATATCGGAAGGTAAGTAAACATGTATGAAGTGAATAAACTGTTGGCTTAGCCAACTGTGAGCACCAGTCTGCCCCAGTCATTAACGATCTGCACGGAAGAATTAAGATGTCTCCTTCCATTTGAGGAAAAAGATTAACCTTCGTGAAAAGATAACATTTCTTTCTTTAGCACCCTGTGTCTATTTTTCTTCCAGAGCACATGAAATATGTAAAACTCAGTGTAAAATATCCACTCATTCAGTCTTATCACCTAACTGGTCACATGCATAAATGAAAGGGGAGGAGTGATTTAACGTTTGAGTACAGGCAGAAAGTGAGAAGAAAATCATCCTCTGGTGTCCATGCAAACAGAGAGCCAAGGGTGTATGTTGACTTATGGCTGTGCCTTCTCCATCTCGGAGAGCGATTAGCATAATTGGCTTTAGATCAGATGGAAGCCATTAGCCTCAAATTCCTTTCTGAGACCTAAAATGTCTAACTAATATCCCTTTTCTTCTATATTACCTTTCCCTTGCTCACATAAATTATCTTCTCCCAGACATAAGAAAAACTCATCCTTATCCTTATGTGAATTCTGACTGCAGCTACTAATCTACCTAAGAGAAGCTCATTTGCTCTATCGACACCGCTTTTTCTTTAAACCAAAGAACAGCGAAGTCCCTCGGTTGTTGCCACAAGCTTTATTAATTAAAGCCAGCAACAGCTGATGGCGCCTGAGTACTCCCCAGAATTGCCACCCCACCTCCCAACTGGATCAGGCAAGCTCTGGCCATCAGGTGAGCATCAGGTGAACACAAGAATGGGATGAGGATGCAGGTCATCTGTTTGTTGGCATCCTACTTGGACTAAGCTCCTGAGCCTTCGGCATTCAGAATGAAAGCTGTGCCTTCCCTTAGTGGTGAAGACGGTGCTGGCCGTGACTGAGCTGCCGCACTCTCCCCATGACCATGCCCGTACTATTTTCTGCAAGCGCCGTGTATTCGGGGAAAGCAGACTGTATACGTTTGGCATTATAAATGAACTAAAACTCTGTGGAAAAAAATGAAAAGCTTCGCTTTGGGAAGCTGGGTTCCTGGCCCCGTTTCAGACGCTTGGGTGCTTCTGCCATCTGCTGGCTGCAGGCTGGAATGTTTCAGCTTCTGCATTCTCCGTGTGGAGATTTCATGATGTTTATTGTTCAGCTGAATTGATGGAGTTGAGTCTTCAAAGAGTCCAAGTTAGAAGGTTGTATATCATTGCTGGGAGCATACATCCACGCTCAGGAAGTTATGAGTGGCTCACAGTTTTCATATGCCCACACCCAGATTTCTATTGATAACACTATTCTGACACTAATATTTTGGACTAAAGGAGAACAGAACTGTTGATACCAAAGTCCATGAACTAACGCAGGGCACTATCTATAGGTGTGTATGGGGAAGCTCCCATTTCTGCCCAGAGTTCCAGAATTGTCTATGGATAATGTCTTTTGTGATCAAACACAGAAACTTGCTCTCTCTCGCAACAGTGTCTGCAAAGGGGATATTTGCTAGAATGATGTTTGACTTGGTGAGTCTTAAGCAAGGCATTTCTCATAAATGTGTTGCAAGGTTTTAGTTGATGGATATTTCAAAGACATATATCAGCCTATGGTAGATGCTAAGCACAAAATAAGTCCAGATATATCCAAACCTAAATGTGGCCAGGGGCTATATTCACTATAACCCACTAAGGAGAGTCCTTAAGAACAGATTGTTTTATCCTTTTTATCATTTTTTATTATTTTCATTTATTACAATTTATTCAATTTGTATCCCAGCCGTGGCCCCATTCCTCATCTCTTCCCAAACCCACCCTCCCACTTCTCCCCCTATGCCCCAACCCTAATCCACTGATAGGGGAGGTCCTCCTCCCCTTCTGTTTGACCCTAGCCTATCAGGTCTCATCAGGACTGGCTGTATTGTCTTCCTCTGTGGCCTGGCAAGGCTGCATCCCCCAGGGGAAGATGCTCAGAAAGCCTGTCACTGAGCTCATGCCAGAGAAAGTCCCTGCTCTCCTTACTAGGGACCCCATTTGGAGACTGAGTCTATGGGCTACAGCTGAGCACTGGTTTTAGACACTCTCCATGCATTGTCCTTGGTGGGGGTATCATTTTCTTCAGGCCCCCCCCCCAGGGCTCAGTTTTTATGGCTTTATTGGTCTCCTTTTGGAGCTCATGTCCCTTCCAGGTCTTTCTATCTCTCCATTCTTTCATAAGATAATTTCACCTTACACCCTTCAGAATGGCTAAGATAAAAACTCAAGTGACAACACATGCTGGAGAGGATGTGGAGAAAGGGGAACCCTCCTCCATTACTGGTGGGATTGTAAACTTGTACAACCACTTTGGAAATCAATCTGGTGCTTTCTCAGACAATTAGGAATAGCGCTTCCTCAAGATCCAGCCATACCACTCCTAGTCATATAACCAAAAGATGCTCAAATATACAACAAGGACATTTGTTCAACCGTAGTAGCTCTATTGGTAATATCTCAGAAGCTGGAAACAACTTAGATGTCCCTCAATGGAGGAATGAATACAGAAATTGTGATACATTTACATAATGGAATACTACTCAGCTATTAAAAACAAGGAAATCATGAAATTTGCAGGCAAATGGTGGGAACTAGAAAAGATGATCTTGAGTGAGGTAACCCAGAAGCTGAAAGACACACATGGTATGTACTCACTCATAAGTGGATATTAGCCACATAATATAAGATAAACATACTAAAATTTATACTCCTGAAGAACAGGTTATTTTAGAAATAGATATTTTTTATGACTTCTGTTCTCTTGTATCACATCCTGTCTTGTTGCACAGGGGTCTTTTCCCCATGAAAATGTAAAAATTTAATATACCACAAAGAGGATATATGCCAATGTGTCTTTGGAATGTTTAAACCATTGGAATGTTTAAGTTGTTTTACCCTTTCTAAGAAGTTTTCTTTTTCAATAAAAGAAACACAACTTTATTGATTGAACATCCTATCCCTCTAAGAAGTATTATACACAGTTGTGAATGATACTACCTTCAGACATGTTCTAGGCTCATCACACCGCTAAAGTTCCCTGTGAAGAACCATGGGATTGCTACTAGGCAAACACACCTACCAAGAAAGCAACCAATAAGGCTGGCAAGTCCCAGGCCAAAAACCTCTAGCCCTAAAACATGCATGGATTCTTTTAGTCTAGTCTAACTCTCACATCAATCTGAGGTCTCCTTCAAGCTCCACACAAGCCCACAGACTTTCCAAACATCATTTTCTTCGTCATAAGTATGCTCCACTTTTTTTTTTCCTTTTTATATTGCACTGGGACCCTTTAAACTAACAGTGAAGCTCAGCCCTAGCCTCACAGACCTTGCTGGGTTTGAATCTCATCTCCTTCACTTACTGTAGGTCTGTGTACCTACATGCAATTATTTCTCAAATTTCATCATTAAGATAGATACAATACACTTTGAGGAGAGATACATAATAACAAAAATGCAGTTAGTAAGGATGCCAGGACGAGGTATGTGTGGGCGAGGAGGAGTGTCAGAAGGAAATCACCTCCTGCTTCTCTGACAGTCACTCCTCCACTCGTGCTAAACTCACGACAAAGACCTGGCCAGTCACCACTTAGTGGGAAAGAACAGAGGATTTAAAGTTTTTGGCAGTGGGAACTAATGTCTGGATTTATGTTCCAGCAAAATACTTCACACAAAGGGATGAATATAGAGCAGGTGATAAATACTACAAAGAAAAACAGGACAGCCATGATAGGGGAGAATAGTAATTTGTATAAGGGAAGGCAAATTATTTGAGATGTACACTCTTAAATCAAAGCCGGGCCATCTAAAGATAGGCACTAAATGTTGTTCTACATGACTGACTTCAAGCATACACACTCTCCCTTTCCTGGTGTCATTTGGATCCTGTAAGTTTTCTCATCACTAAAATATGGACACTTCATTCTGAAACATAGTCCCATGTAGCACAGATTCCAGAGAAAATATCAGTTTACAGACACTCATGAGGAGGACCTACATTCTGATAAATGCCTACCATTTATCTTACCCCTTAATAGAAATGCAGTTATTCAATTAAAAAAAAAAAAAAAACACCTTCACTCACAAGGTTGTATGAACTTGGCTTGAAAGCTATGTTCCATGGAAGGGGAGGAGGTCCTTCCCTATCAGTGGACTGGGGAAGAAGCATGGGAGGAGATGAGGCAGTGAGGGAGGAAGGACAAGATTGGGAGGGGACAAGAGTGGGGATAATTGCTGGGATTCAAAGTGAATAAATTGTGATAAATAAAAAAATTATATTATAAAAAAAGCTATGTTCCATGTAAAGGCAAGGCTCCTTACATGACAGAACAAAGCAATCCAAGGAGCACTTCAGATTCTGTAGGCAATGAGGATGCTTGTCTGGTGGTCTTGGATTTTGGATGTTGATGCCTCAGGAAGTGATGGGCAGCAGCGGAATGACCGTCCAGCCCATCTGGCGACCTAGTTCTTCGGTATCTGCTGTACCAAAGGTAAACTTGTCAGCCAGCTGTATCCGTCTAATTGTTTCCCTGTTGCAATCTGACACATCTTAAGATATCCTATGCTTTTGCTGGTTTTATATTTGTCCATTTTTAGGCACTGTAGAAAAATCACACGTTTGTTATTTTTATGTATACTTTTTTTTTTCATTGAAATGATCACAGAACAGTGTGTTCACTTGCAGTCACGGGAGCTCCTCGTGAGCTCCACCTGGCGCCCTTTAACCCTGTCTGCACTGTACTTTAGTTTTAGGGGAGGCTCACGCAGGCTCTGAGCTCACACTGCTGTGTGCCGCTCCACCCTCTATTCACCTGTTCCTTCTTTGCGTCTCCGAGCTTTGCTTTTGTTTGCTTTTGTCTGACCCTTGTTTCCGACACTCTACTTCTCACGTTCTTCCTGGGTGCAATGTCTTCTCTCGATCGAAACTGCTTTGGGAGGAGAAACCCCCCCTCTTGTACGCGTGTGTAGCCACCGCAGCAAACACACTGTCTCACTGTAATATATTTTTAATGAAAAACATTAAACCAAACACACTTCACTCACTTTCCACATCAGCATTTGTTTCAGTTTAGATGACAAAATTAAGCCAAGACCAGAAGACAATACTAAGAAAGTAGAGATTTTAAGACTTCTGATAGGACAGTTCCTGTTGGTTATAAATGCTCGTTTCTTCCTCTTTATTTTGGGACTTTAGTGAGCCTCTTGGGAATTCTGAATGATTGTCCAACAGCAGCTGGCCTGCTATGCTTGCAAATGGACACCAATTTAATCTTCTCTTTCAGTGGTTTTTCTACAGATGCTTTTTAAGGAGGATCAGTTATGATGGAAAAGCAAAATTTTCTAAGGCCATTTTCTAAGGCAGTAAGATCAAATAATGTTAGAATCATGCTCTGAGAATGATGCCTATTTTCATAACCTTCAAAGTGGCAAAAGTTTTCTGGCATTATAGGTACATGTTTCTGGAACTCATATCTATGTTTTTACCAACAGAGGGACACTACTTACTAAACACCGTGGCTTCTTTCTGGGGAAAAATAGAGAAAGCTATGAGCCCTAGTATGTATGTGTTGAGGCAATGAGATCCTCAACCCTTTCAAATAGTTTTAAGGAATTACAGAGATTTAATACTGAGTATAGTGAGTAGGCCATTATAATTAGGGTACTTTTAAATTAATATTGGGAGGCAGAAGTAGGTGATATCTATGACTTCAAGGCCATCCTGATCTACCTAGCAATTTCAGGCTAGCTGGGCTACATACCAAGATCTATCTCAAACAACAAAGTGAAAACAATAACAACAATAAAAAAGAACCAGCCAAACAGCGATGAACAGGTCAAGCAGGTCAATTAAAATGGATATATAAGACTTATGGATTATATTTTATATGTATTCCACCTACCAAATATTATATTTGAAGACTCAAACCAATAAGTCTCACTTAGGCCAGTGATATTCATAGACAAAGAAAAGAAGTTATTCTTAGTGTGTGATGCTTGACTTATTTGTTAAATACCACTGTTACTTTGGCTCTAAATTAGAAGAGGTTATTTATTGATAAATTTATGTTATTAAAGGTAATATTGGTGAAAGGGGAAAAAAGAAAAATAAAGTTCATGGACTAGACACCAAGGAAATACTTAATTTTTATTGCTTCTGTGAGTTAGGGGAATACGCTTGAATGTGCTTGCCATTCTCTCCCACACACAGTTATCAGGACCTTATTGTTTGGCGGTGAAGGGAACCGCCTCTGGAGGATGTGTCAACACAGAAGTGATGTTTCGGAATCACTTCTTGTTTCTCTTGCTTTCAAACATAGAGATCTTTCATGAGATCGAGATAATGGAAGAGGGCCTCAGCAGCCTGCGTTTTATTTCCCATTCCAGATGTTCCCTGGTGACAGGCAAGAGGTACTCTGAGGTCTGTGTTTGTTTTCTGTGCAATTGCAGTAGGCACGGGGCCTGCAGCTTCCACACGCAGAATCCTAATAATTCTTCTCATCCACTCACAAATGTGAATTGTCACCCCTGATTCATGGTCATTAATCAAAATGGCAAATGCATGTGGAGTACCGAATCAGGGTCCAGGCTGCTGTCTGAAAGTGTGATCAATCATTACTGATTGGCATTTCCAGTTAAACTACACAAGAATGTGGGGAGAACAGATGCTCCTGTGAAGCTAGGGAAGGAAGTTGGGGCCAAGAGGCTAGCAATTTAATTGGCGAGATGCAAAAATGCTTACAACAGAATAGACTAAACATTCGTAGGCTTGTAGGAAAACAATTGTGCTAAATACAGGCCAAGTGGTCTTTTAAAGCACCTTTGGAGAAGGTATCTTGAAAATAACGCCACAGATGGTTAAAAATGCTACCTGACTTAATAAGGCCACGAAAATAGGACTTGACCCATATTTTCTGTACCTAAGGGAAGCTGGCTAAGTATAATGAGAATCAGCTACTCATAAAACAATAAGCTCGGAAGATCCTTAACAGCTCCTGCTGGGCTCTGTGCTTTGTGCTGAGGGAGGAACTGTATATATTAAATCAGTTTCTTAAAAAAAAAACCATAAAAACACTCAAAGGAAAAAAATAGGTATATTAGTTGAGGCTGATAAGAGAAAATATATATTATTCCTTGAAGTATACAAAACACAGAACACAAAGGGAAAGAGGGCATAAAAGCAGTTTCTCTAAGCCACATAGCATCATTCATAACCCTACACCTGAAGCTTGAAGGCTTTAAATTTCAGATGTGTAACATAATAATTTAAACTTGTAATGATGGACCATTAATGATTGGACCATTTAATGATCAGTTTCACTAAAATGTCTCTCCTGTTGGTATGACTTTACAATAAATAACTGTAGTAAAAGCTTTCATTCATTGTCCATAGACACATGTATTGTGACCACAAAAAAAAAAAAAAAAATTGAGTTTCCCTGACGAGGTTAATGAAAGAGTGATTTTTACATTCTATTTTCCCAGTCAGGTACATCTCTTTTCTATCATACTGAGATGTGAAAACAGCAAGAAATAATTACTATAGCGGTAAATATATTCAACCCAAGTCCAACCAATCAGTAGGAAATAATTAATTATCAAGCAGAAGCAGCAGTCAGCAAGTTGGATGTATATAGGAAGACCTCAAATTTATCCCTCTCACTAGAAGCAAGCAGGTGGCATTGATTCAGTAGTCTACACACATCTGTTCTTCATAGTTACAGAAACACATTTCTAGCATGCTATTTAAGGGCTCCGGTAACTGAGTTATACCTACATTCCGAACTAAAGCATTATATTATCTCTACCAATGTATTTCAATGGCAAAAATTTCTCAGTCTAAATTCTTATCTGTTGCTTCAATTATGGCCAGATTATGTGTACTAAAAAAAAATCTAATTCTTAACACACAGTAGTTAAAATCCAAAACCGACTCTATCAATAACAATGCTGACCACAAAGAAGGCATTTCTCTGTCTCTGTGTATGTCAATTATACATACACATAATACATACATACATACATATGCATAAATTATGCTGGAGACAGGAAATACTTATCATCAGCCAGAGACAGCTGATTCACTCATCCTCAGCAAATATAAAAGGAGCATCCACATCCTTGCTTTATTATTCTAGACTCACTAAACTGATTCAGAAATCCAGAGAGCTAGGGGAGAGATGGGGACCAGGAGGGGAAGAGGATGAGGGAGACACGGGGAGTTGACAAGGGAAAGACTCAGGTATATCTTCTTAGGCAGCATTAATGGTCTTTCTAGGTTCTAAAGTTATAGTATGTTTTATGTACCAGAAGCTTCATACTTTGCAAAACCTGGTGCTGGGGTGCCTTGATGTCCTTCCCAGTGGACCTGTAGGTTCGGTACCAACAAGTTGTTGCTGTTAACACCCTTTGCCTTCTTATCTTGTGCTCTGTTTCAAACTTAACTTTTCTTCCTGCTTCAGGCTGTCTCAGGACACAGCACAAATACATGGATGCTGGGGCTACTGCTGCAGAAAACATCCAAATACATCATCCAGGGGCCCGAAGTCTGCAACACTGTGACAGCTGCGGATGTTGACAATGTTTTTATACCCTGACTATTGATGTTCTCAAGCTGCGAAGATAAATAAATAAATAAAAAAGCCAAAAGCCTCTTCTTAATAATTTGTGTAATTTGAATCGGAAGTGTCTTCTGTTTTCTTTTCTCTTCCCTTGTAAAACCAATCAGCTCTCTGTAATTGGGGCAGCTTCAGAGGCCTGGGATGCACGCTGTGGTAACAAGGTCTGCTGGAATCAATTATGCTGGGCGGCGAGAAGCTCTCTGCCTTTTGTATGATGCATGGCATGCAGCTTAAATAGCATCAGCATTAATAAGCTGCTCTTAAGTTTCTCTGTAGCTTTCTCGGGGGGAGAATCCGTTATTGTCAGTCAGCTGTCAAACGCTTATAGTATGATTAATGAATCATATTTAGGTGGCTGGCAGTGGAAGTCTACTTTATAGAACATGTCAATCACTTTTATAGTTGCTTTCCATTCTCTTGGACACTTGCAATACTGTTCTGAGCTTTGGAACCATTATAACCTCAGCTCTTTGCTGTAGGCCACTGGCTACACAGAGTTCTGGAGATTTTATTCCATCTCTTTTCACAGTGCTTAAGGCTAAACTCAGATATCCATGTTCGCTCCACAGGCTCAAGGTGAAGCAGACAATACATTTCAACTCAAAAATTAATGGCAGGAGTTGACTAGATAGAATTGCTGGGTGGAGTTGGTCATTTTTAAGGCAGGGCACAAAGTTTCAAATGCAGTTTCCATGTGTTTATCTGCAATGATTTGCTCTCCATACATCTCTTACATGCCTTTCTCTAGGTTAATTTTTTTACTTTGAAAAATGTGTCAGCTTTTGAAATGTAAGTACTCCATCAAAACAACAGTATCATTTTAAATAACAGTGGCGCTCTCATTTTGCTGACTTCAAAATTTTATCCTATTTTGAGAAATAATGCTGTGTTTAAGTGAATGTGATTTTTTAGATGTATCATCTACATCTCTAAAACAATAGTCAAAGAGTTTAACATGTAACACATTTTTCAAGAGAAGAGTCAAAGTTTTCTCTTACCTAGAAATAAGTGAAAACTAAGTCATGAAATCAGAATAGGGATTTCAGCATCTACTCATTTTTCTGGTTTTTAGTTTGCTTCCCTTTTCTTTTAGAACCTTTGTGTCTTGGTCAACGATCATGAAGGGGCGGGTGCTGCCTTCCTTCCCTCTTCTGTTGCTTCCAATGAACCCAGAAATACACAGGTGCATGAGGACTCCTGTCTGTGTGACCACTGGAGGCAATGCAGTAGGGAAGAATGAAATGTGCAAAATCTAGTCTCAAATGGTAGCTGATTGACTTTATGTACATATGAATATATATATAATATCCCTGAAGTTATAACACACAATATAAAAGTGCGTTATGGGTTTAAACAAAATAATTCATGTTAATGATTTGCTATAGTGCCCCAAAATTCACAGGCATTAAATATTCAAGATTCCTCTTTTGTACCCACCGCAAACTTAGCAAAATAGGATCCTGTACCCAGGCTGTTGTGTGACGCCACACAACACAAACTAATTCGGTTTAGTTAAATGAATAGTCAGAATAGCCTGCAGCAGAGGTCTTTAGCTTCCCTGGGCCACTGGGGTAGCAACTTACAACCTTGGTAACTGGGCACTCGTGTGGCGTTCTTCTTCATTGGGTAAACGGATAAAGTCATCGACATTTCTACATCTCCTCTCACCTTCCCTTTGCTACCACTTCAGTTTTGAGTAGCACAGAGAAGGAACTTCATGTTTTTGGTCCACTGTGAGAGCCCGAAGGCTTCCCAAGCTCTCCTGTTTTACTTCTGTATTAGTCAGAGTTTTATTGCTGTGAAGAGACACCATGACAAGTCTTATAAAAAACAAAACAAAACATTTAACTGGGGCTGGCTTACAGGTTCAGAGGCTCAGTCCATGATCACCACGGTGGGAAGCATGGTAGCATGTAGCTTGATTGGTGCTGGGGAAGTAGCTGAGAGTTCTACATCCTGATGGGCAGGCAGCAGGAAAAGAGCCACTAAGCCTGGCTTGGGCTTCTGAAGTCCCAAAGCCCACCCTGAGTGACACACTTCCTCCAACAAGGCCACACTTCTTGATGCTACCACTCCCTAAGAGCCCATGGGAGCCGTTTTCATTCAAACCACCACAGAATCCTTACCATGTTTTTTAACTTTTTCTCCTCCAGCAGAGGACTGATACCAAGGTCTCAAATACACTTTGAGAATGTCTGCTATACATTCTCAAATAGATATATTTACATCATAATTCCTTTCATTGTTTAATTTTGCTTTTCGTTTTACAATTTAAAATGTTTTCCTGTTCTCATTTTTCTTTTCCCTGATATTTATGGCATGTGATGCTGAATGTTAATTTGTGTTAATATCATCTTCTATGTGAAACTTATTTAAGTTAAATCCAATCCAACTACTAAACAATACCAAAGGAGGTTATGTTTGTGGCTAAGAAGAAGGTTCAAAGGTCATTGGTTTAGTCATGTCCCAAAGATAGTGACTCCAGCTGACCTGGGCATGGCAGTGATGATCAGCCTTTTGCAGCCTCTTGTGGCAGAAGCCTCCCTGTGCATCAAATGCTCATTGCTGAGCCACTCAGAGCTTCTCCATGCCGAGAAGATTGCAGAGCTGATTTACTATTGCAGAAGATGCACACTTCATGGTTCTCTAACGCCCATGTCTTCTAAAACGCACAAGCCTGTGGTGAAATATATTTTAACTTAATCCACAGGATTAAAGACAGGGTGAGAGTTGGTTTTCTGCTATTCCCCCGGTGTCAAAGAAAATGTCTTTAAGTAAGAATGGTATCGATGACAGATTGGCCCTTCGCTGTGGAAACCAACTGTGTAAGCTGGGTTCCAAAGCTTACACCTTTACTTGGCTTGACTTGAGTATTAACTTATAAAATAATACGTAAGCAAAACACATGTGCTTTCAAATAAACATTAAACTTTAAAAAGAAGTGTATCGTTAAAGTATTAAACTGCACGTAGGCTTGCTACTCACTACTCGCTTCTAAAACTGTTTTACATGATACTGAGGAAAATGATCTTTTAAAATAAAATTTATGTGGACTCCCTATGCTTTGCCCAACGTTTGGCTGTGAGTCTCAGAGATTGAGGTTATGCCCACATTGGTTGGACATAACCTCAATCTCTGCTCTACCTGTTCTACGTTTGTCTCTGCAGGTCTTGTAGGTAGGGTAAGTTTTGGATTGAGGTTTCTGTGGGTGGACTGGTGATCTCCTCTGTCTACTAGGAGTCTTGTCTAAATAAAGGGTGTCCCCTTCAGTCTCCATGGCCCCTGCTTCCAGGAGTCTTAGCTAGAATCCCCCTCGCCTCCTCCCAGAAGCCTCTCCTGCATTAAGTCAGAAGCTTGTCGCAGAGATGGCCCCATCCACCGTTTCTCTTTTCTTTGCAGGTCTTCTGCCCTCCTGCTTCTACTCTCCCCAGAATAAACGGACCTAGAGCTGACAAAAACTCCACAAGAAGACCACCAGAGCCAATTAGCCAGGGCCCAGAGGGGCCTATGAAGTCTGAAACACCAACCAAGGACAATGGACCTAGGTTCTCTACTTGTAAGTAGCCAGTGGGCATCTCAGGCTTCATGTGGGCCCACTAGTTAGAGGAGTGATGGATATTTCTGATATGGACTACGTTGGCTATTTTTTGATCACTTTCCCCTGATGGGACTTCCCTACCAGGCCACAGGGGTGGAAGATGAACTCAGTCCTCATGTGAATACATGAGCTGGGATGTCTGGGTAGTGGGGCTCCCCTATTCTAGGGAATAGGGGAGGAGGGGCTTAGGAGGGAAGGTGAGATTTGGGGAGAGTAGAGAGGGACCTCTGACCAAAATGTGAATTGAATTAATAAAAAAAAATGAAAAAAAAATATGGAAAATTGCTACATCACATATTTGTATTCACCATAAAGTCCACTTGTGAGAAAGCCCATTATATCTCCCTAACGAAATAACAGAGGCTTACAATTCAGTTTAAGGTTTGTGTTTCAGAAAAATAGGGGGACTCAGAGTCGAAGGAGCTGAGGTTTCAGCTTTTCCCTGTTAGGTTTACTCAGTTTAAGGCAAGACTATACCGCCCTCTAATGGATTCTTATAGCCACTACAACCGTAAGGACAATGAAGTTTGTCTTCAGGGCTGCAGGTCTGATGTGAGGTTACCATACTCCTAATTACTCAAAAGCCAATTGATGTGATCATTGGGGGGAAAAAATGTGTACACTCAGGTTGACGTTTTCTTTTTAGGCCAAAGTTATTTAATATTCTTTATAAACCATTATTCTATAATGGTTTATAAAATTTTCTCCAAAACCTGAACGTTTTGTATTATGAACATATTGCTAATTATATTTTATTCAAGTAGTGATGCGATCAAAGGACTGGAATGCTGTGTCAAGATTATGATTTTCATGGGATCAGCATTTTCTTTTCCTTCCTTTCTTCTATCCCTCTTTCTCTGTCTCCTTTCCTTTCCGTGTGCTCTCTCCCTCTCTCCCTCTCTCTCTGTCTGTCGTGCCATAGTCAGACTCATACCTAGGGATAATCCCTAATTGCAGACACAGCAGCGTATTGGTAGAGCCTACAATTAATATTGGGAGGGAGAAGACACCCCTTCATGTATTTTAAGATTTGATTCCATGCAGCAAATGTTGCATAATTTGAGCTAGTAATCAGATTTTCAACTTAATTCGAACACACAATTAATGATCACTTGTTCTTGTTTCTGACTGGCATTAATATTTTATCCTAGATAATAAGCTCAATTTGACTGTAATTCAATAAGATTCACTACATAATCTCTTCCCCTCCCAGGTGATTTCAGTATGGAGACTGAGCTCACGCGGTCTTTATCCTCATGGGTGTGTCCATATAGAGATGTATTACTTTTGCTTTGAGAGCTCACTACAGTAAGATGTAATAATTTTGAGGAATAATTTAAGTAATAAATTAGATACTTCATGATTTTTCTTTACCTATTATACAAACACATCCATAGTCCTTTTTAACTTTTATTGGTATTATGATATGATTTTCTAATGCTACATGTATTTTGCTAAATAGTGTATACCTTTCAGCTTAGAATATACACATATAATGTACATATTATACATATACCTTCATGTATATTATATATGTATTTAAGAGCAGAGTTTTAATTCTTGATTCAAAAACTTCAGGATAATAAAACAACTTTATTTATCTCTTAATGTTTTTTGTTTTTACTTTTTGATTCAAAATATAATTACATAATTTCACTCTTCCTTTCCTCTCTTCAACAACTCTCATGTGATCTCCCTCCAAATTCACACCCGCTCTTCTTTAATATTTTGGCTCCTCTACACATAAATGGATAAATGTATAAATACAACCTGCTGAGTCTGCTCAGTGTTGCCTGCATGGAGAGGCTTTTAAGGTTGATAACTTGGGACTGGATAATCAATCATGTGGCTCATTCCTAGGGAAGACTAAGGCTCCCTTTCTCAGCCATTGCTAACGCTCTTCACCTAAGGGTGGGGCTCCATGAAATTTCTGCATTTCACGTTGGGATGTTGACTACTGTTGCAATCGGTCAGGCCTCGTTTAGGCAGCCATGTTGGAGGTTTCACTCGTCGTTTCCCTGGTATAGCTAAAAGGCACAATCTCTCAGCGGACTTTCTGGTATTCTGATTCTTACTGGTATTCCTGGTATTTTGGCTCTTGCAATCATTCTGCCCTCTCTTCAGTGATGCTCCCTGAGGCTCATGCCTAGAAGTTGTGTCGTAGATAGAGCAGCTGACGCTGGGCACCCTAGAGTCAGCCGTTCTTTACATTTTTACCAGTTGTGACTTCCAGTAATGGTCTCCTGACACAAAAAAGAAGCTGTAAGCTACAGAATTCTGTGGCTATCAGGATAAGCATCTAAAGTAAAGTTACAAATTATACTGGTTTATAAAAGTGGTGGGATTAGGTTCCATTCCTCTTCTTGGATCTATGACCTTCCTAGCCATGGGGGTCTGGCATGATTTTTCTCCTGTTGAGGAGGCCTGAAATGTCACTAGACTGCTGCTGGTCACCCACAACATAAAAATGCAACCATTTCACCATTGAAAATTGTGTCAGTCCAGTCATTTTTGTGGCTTATAGACTTAATAGCTGGGTAAGACTGCCAAATGCTCATCTCCCATAATGTCTTGTGTAGCATCTTCTACTGTGAGAGCCACACTTCAAGGATGAGGCTTCTGGTTCATTTCCAGCCCAGTTACTGCAAGTCCTGTGTCTGATGTGCATAATGTCTTCAGCAATAGGGCCTGGCTGTCCATTGGATCTTTTAAGATTTGTCTTCAGTTAAATCCAAAACCTCAGAAATACTGTCTTGCTCTTAGGACCTACATTTAATTTTTAAAATCTAGAATGAACTAACATAAGATTCACCTTCTAAAATCATTCATCATATTTATACACGTGGCATGGTTCCAATCATCGGTAGTTATTAAACAGCCGCAGTTCTACCGATTCAAAAAGCAATCTTCTTCCCAGCCGAGACTATAGCCCAGTTGGTAGAATGTTTTCATTCCCTGTAAGAGGCCCTGGATTTGATCTGAAGCATATAATAAAAGAAATAAACAAACAAAAAGAAAACACGGTGTTCCTTTAAAAATCCTCCCAAGGACATTTTCCTATGGGTGTATTTTCAGTAACCACAAGTACATGTAAGACCACAATAAATGTTCCTTCATAAAGTATTACTGTGTGTTTTAGATATTGCCATATATTAATTGTCATTTTTCTTATTATGGTGATCTGAATGTGATGTGTCTCACTTACATCTCAGGCATCTAAATATGTGATTTTCAGTTGGCAGATGTTTGGGGAGGATTAGGAGATATGGACTTGCTGGAGGAAGTATGTTATTAGGGGTAAATGCTGACATTTTTAAAGGCTCCTGACATTTCTAGTTATTTCTCTTTGCTTTCGGTTTGTGGAACAAGACATGAGCTCTCAGTTGCCTTTGGTTCCCATCACTATGCATCTTAGCCCTCTGGACCCAAAAACCCAAAGTAAATTTTGTCTCGTATAAGCTGCCTTTGTCATGGTGTTTTACCACGGCAATAAAAACATAATTGATACCCACACTAACCCAAAAGTTTAAATCTTGATTTATTCAATTTTGTATTCTAAGGCCACAGACAACAGGACTCTTAAGGAGAACTAATGGACACCAACGTCTAAGGTGAAGAAGACCTGGAGGTCACCTTGCTGCATACATAGCGACAACTAACAGGATGCCCCTAAAAAAAAAAAAAAAAAAAAGACAGATATGTGGAAAAGCTGACACGTTGGGAATAGTGCAAGTTTAAGTTTTCAAAGGATTCAAAAAAGTACTAATGAAGTTATGAGGACAGGCAATGAGAGAATAAAGATGGAGGAAAAAATGCAAATGCAACCATAGAATAAATGTCCAGGGAGTATTAAGGAGCCAATGGGAGTGTGGGCACTGAAGTTGGCCCTTTTCTTGCTGTGGCATCGATTTCTCACAATCACCACCATTGTATGTCAGTCTACATCAGAACCATGGACTGCAGATAGCAAATGATGCAGATGAGGTGGAGGCTGGTACTGCCACCTCCTGTTTGTTTGTTTATTGTTTGTTTTGTTTTCTTGGCCTGTTGATTGGCTGGTTGACATCCATGTTTTCATCCTGATTCTGCTTTTATGGTATGTTGCATCATTTTCCTGTCTTTTTTCCTCTAATATTTTAGTAGTCTAGTTCCTCTAATTCTTTTTATACAACTATTTGCAGTTTTGTACATTTTAACCTCTATCTTGCCAGAATAGTTCATTCACAACTAACTGTCCCTTATTCTTCTACATCAGCATCATCATATTCTTCTGTTTCCAGCTTTATAATGGCACTCTATTTCTCATGCTTACAGCTCATACTTCTTCCTTCTTGTTCATACTTTGCTCCCCTTGAGTACTTTCTCTGTCCCTTTTCATTCAACTGCTTAAAGGCATTCTATGTACCTCACAGGCTCCAAACAGAAGCACAATACCATTATCTATGCAACATAAGAAAATAATACAAAGGAGTCCTACAGCTGGAAAAACCCAAGGCCTCAGACAAGTGAGTGTGTGGCATCAATGTATTGCCTCCTAAATATCTGTAGGAAATACTCTTCCTATTACAGACTCCTTAAGGAGGACTGATAGAAATTTACATCACAAATGAGGTTGGAAAAGGAAAAAGTTAAAACTAGAAGACAAACCATTCTAACAGATGCCAAAATACAACAAAGGATAAAAGAAAATATGATACGACTCATGACCCATTTAAAATTGTACAAGTGCCCTGTTATGAAAGCCAAAATTGCCAACATAACTGAAATATCAGAATATCTGATATCTGAAATTTCAGAACACTATTTTAACAAAATTAATAACCATATAAATATTCAAATAAGCCAATGCACCAACTAAGAAAATCTAAGACTTTAAGAAGAGAGTCTCCAAAGTGAATTTCATAGTAAATTGAAAAGGAAAGTCAAATATATGGAGGAAAAATTAATCAAAGAAATAGAAAAACTGAATCAAACATACTATAAATGAAGGAAACAATCACATTTTTAAAAAATGTCAGAACTCCTCACCAAAACACAGAAACATGCAAATGAATTGATTTCAGGAATGAAGAACAAAGATGATACTCCACCCAGACATACGTAAAGAAAAAACTAATAAACAGAACCAATATTTTAAAGGACTTTAGGATATATTTAAGAAGCCAAACCAGACAAGTCCTAAGATAGAATAAAAAGAGCTGAGATAAAATAAAAAGAATGGACAGACTATTTAATGAAATTATAGAAGAAAACTTTACAAAACTAGAGATAAATATGGGCTGGAGAGATTGTTCAGTGGATAAGAGCATATATTGTTCTTCAGATGATCTCAGTTAGGTTCCCAGCGCCCATATCAGAAGACTCACAACGACCTATAACTCCAGTCACAGGACTATCTAACACGCCTGGACTCTGCCTGTAGCTTCACTCATACACACACACTCACACTCACCCTCTCTCTCTCTCTCTCTCTCTCTCTCTCACATACACACACACTGCAAAAGAAAAAAAAAACCTTAAAGAAAAGGATGTTGGAAGTCAACATATAAACACAGTAGACATTTTGAATTCCAAACAGACATATCCAGAAAAGGAGTTCTCCACAACGCATCATTGTGGTGACGAGAAGGATTCAAAGTAAAGAAACAACCTTAAAGAATTGTAAGGGAAAAGTGACAACAAATATATCAGAACACCTTAAATCTTTCATCACTGACCTTAACATGCATAAAATCATGTATGATATAGCTTAAGCCCTGCAAATAAATAAATCCCGACTAAGAATACTATACCCAGGAAATTATTTTTCATAGCTGATAGAGAAATAAAGATATTTTAGGGCAAATACAAATTATAACAATTTATGACAATCAAGCCAGGAAAATCTTATAAGAATACTATATAGGGAAGAAAAAAATTGCACCCCAGTTTTGAGACCACTTGAAAGGATAGACTCCTTGAAAGGAAGAGATAAACAAAGAAGAAACATCTGGCAAACCCCAATATGAACAGGGAAGGAGTAAAAGCAATATCAAAAACTTAGCTAACCACAATATCTTCTTTAACATTTTCCAGGAAATAACAACCTTCTTTCAATAATAGCCTTAAATGTGAATTCCTTCAACGGCCAATAAAAAGACAAAAAGATTTGTAGGCTAGCTGACTGGACTTATAAAAAGAAGAGGGAGAACCAACTACTTATTACAGCCACAAAGTAAATAATTAGCAAAACGCTCAAAAATTGATTGCCAACGTCTGAAATTAACCTACCAACAAAATGGAAGCAGCAAGAAAACAGGTGTAGGGACTCATACCTGATAACAGAAAAATAAAGAGGAACACTAGATATTATCAAAAGTATTAAACCACTAAGAATAAATAATAAATATGAACATTTATGCACTGAATATTAGAGCTCCAAATTTCATCAAAAATCATCAAAGGTATGAAGGGTCATATATATTCTGGTGAAATAATAGTGTGTCTTTAACACCACAAATCCATACTTAATGCTTGTAAACTGAAACCAAGAAACCAAGAAAGTTTGGTGGTAAGTTAATTCTATAAATCAACTGAATTTAACATATATCAAAATATTTCATTTGACAGGTAGGAAATACACATCACTATGGAACTTTGTCCCCAGGGTAAGCTAATCAATCCTCACTTAGACAAATGGGATGGACATTGGATGTAGGAAAAAAACAAGAAACAGGACAGGAGCCTACCCCTGACGGCCTCTGAAAAGACTCTACCTAGCAGTGTATCAAAGCAGATACTGACTGAGACTCATAACGAACCTTCGGCAGAGTGCAGGGAATCATATGAAAGAAGGGGGAGTTAATATGACCTGGAGAGGATAGGAGCTCCACAAGGACCAAATATATCTGGGCACAGGGGTTTTATATGAGACTGTTTCTTTAACCAAGGACCATGTATGGATATAACCTGGAACCTCAGCTTGGAGGTAGCCCGTGGTGGTTCAGTAACCAATTGGTTTCCCTAGTAAGAAGAACAGGGACTATTTCTAACAGGAACTCAATGACTGGCTCTTTGAACTCCCCACCCCCCAAGGGAGGAGCAGCCCTGCTAGGCCACAGAGGAGGACTTTGCAGCCAGTCCTGAAGGTACCTGATAAAACAGGGTCAGATGAAAGGGGAGGAGGACCTCCCCTATCAGTGGACTTGGAAAGAGGCAGGGAGGAGATAAGGGAGGCAGGGTGGGATTGGGAGGGAATGAGGAAGCGGGATACAGCTGGGATACAGAGTTAATCAAATGTAACTAATAATAAAAATAAATAAAAAAATCAAAACTTATTACATCACAGAACACAAAACAAGTTTTAACAAATACAAAATTATTTCGGCTATTCCTTGTATCTTGTCAGACTACAATGAGATAAAAGGTAGAAATTATGATCAAGAGAAATTTCAGAAACTACATAAATACCTTAATGAATGAACTGTGGGACATTAAAGAAATCTTTGAAGAAACTAATGTCTGAAAACAAATGAAGAGAAGAGTGCAAACTATCATAGCCCCTGGAACACAGCTAGAGCAATCTAAGGAAAGGCAACAGCTGAGTTAAAAAAAAAATTGACATCTCAAAATACTCACATAATGACATCTTTTTTTAATATAATTTTTTATTTTTTACAATTTACTCACTTTGTATCCCAGCTGTAACCTCACCCTTGTTCCCTTCCAATCCTGTCCTCCATCCCTCCCTCATCTCTTTCCATGCCCCTTCCCCAGTCCACTGATAGGGGAGGTCCTCCTCCCCTTCATTCTGATCCTACTATCAGGTCTCATCAGGACTGGCTGCATTGTCTTCCTCTATAGCCTGGTAAGGCTGCTCCCCACTCAGGGGGAGGTGATCAAAGAGCCAGCCACTGAGTTCATGTTAGAAACAGCCCCTGCTCCCCTTATTAGGGAACCCACTTGGAGACTGAGCTGCCATCTGTGCAGGGGTTCTAGGTTATCTCCATGAATGGTCCTTGATTGGAGTATCAGTCTCAGAAAATGCCCGTAGGCCAAGACTTTTTCGGTTCAGTTGCTCTCCTTGTGGAGCTCCAGACCCTTCCAGGTATTTCTATCTCCCACTTCTTTCATAAGATTCCCTGTAGTCTCCCTAAAGTTTGGCTATGAGTCTCAGCATCCACTTTAATACCCTTCTGCATAGAGTCTTTCAGAGGCCCTCTATGGTAGACTACTGTCTTGTTGCTTTTTTTCACCTTCTTCTGATGACTATCCCATTTGCCTTTCTGAATGAATATTGAGAATCTTACCCAGATCCAACTATACCACTCCTAGGCATATATCCAAAAGATGCTCAAGTATACAACAAGGACATTTGCTCAACCATGTTTGTAGCAGCTTTATTCGTAATACCCAGAATCGGGAAACAACCCAAATGTCCTTCAATTGAGGAAAGGATACAGAAATTGTGGTACATTTACACATTGGAATACTACTCAGCAATTAAAAACAAGGAAATCATGAATTTTGCAGGCAAATGGTGGGATCTAGAAAATATCATCCTGAGTGAGGTATCCCAGAATCAGAAAGACACACATGGTATATACTCACTTATAAGTGGATATTCGACATCATGATATAGGATAATCATACTGAAATCTGTACACCTAAAGAAGCTAAGCAAGAAGGAAGACCCTGGGTAAGATGCTCAATAATGATAAGTCTTAAGGCAGTAGAAAACTAAAAAGATGTCAATTTCAACCTATTACACAGCAGAAAATAATAATTAGAGCAGAATTTATTGAAGTAGAGACTTAAAGAATGATACATGGAAGAAATAAAACAAAGAGTTGATTCTTTGAAAAGATTAACAAAATTTACAAATGCCTAGGTAATATGAATATATTATAGGAAGCAATAACAGAAGAAAAACAAATTAATAAAATTAAAAACAAAAACGGATTTGTTACAATGGACTCCAAAAATGTTTTAAAAGAACAGTAGGGGATGTTCTTGAAAATTTGCATTTTAAAGAGCATGAAAACCAGCAAAAGATGCATTTCTAAATGAATATAAACTAAGAAATTTAAAGCTAGAAGATATGAATAATTTAATCAAACCCATTATAAGTAATGAAGTGAATCAGTACTTATCTTTCCACAAAGAAAGGCCTATGATGAGATGAATTCATGAGGGTATCAATCAAAATTTTAAAGGATTAGCTAAGATAACTAATCTCAAATTGCTTTAAAAAAATAGAATGTGAAGTAACACTACCAATTTCACTCTATAAAACCAGCATTACCCTGTTATCAAAACCCATAAAGCCACAACTATCAAAAAGAAAAATACAGACCAATGTCTCTGATGAACATAGACGCAAAACATTCTCAACAAAGTATTTGGAACTGATCTCAAGAATCTATTTTCTTAGTTATTTTTTAAATTGCTGTGATGATACCATGACCAAGCAATTTACTGAGCAAACAGTTCAAATGGTGAGTTCATGACTATTATGATAGAGAGCCTGGCAGCGGGCAGAAAGGCACGGCACCACAGCAGGAGCTGAGAGCTTACATCCTGTTCTACGAGCAGGAAGAAGAGAAAACCAAGCTTTTGACATCTCAAAGCCGACACCCAGTGACACACCTCCTCAAACAAAGGCCACACCACCTAATCCTTCCCAAAAGGTTCCACCAACTGGGGACCAAACATTCAAAACAATGACATAATTCAAACAAACGGTCTTTCTCATTCTAACCACCACACCTATCAAGAAGATCATAAATCATAACCAAGTGGGCTTCATGCCAGGGACACAATTTTAGTTCAACATATGCAAATCAATAAACATAATACAACATAAATAATCTTCAGAAATCCAGGACCATCTCTATAGATGCAGTAAAGGCAGTTCTTAAAGTTTAACATATTCTCATGATAAAAGTATTAGAGATTTGAGGAATAAATAATATATTCCTCAAAATAGTTAAGGCTATATTGAAAAATCTTAGGCAACAGTGTACTAAATAAGGAAAAATTAAGACCATTTCCTTTAAAATCATGAATGTCCATTCTACCCACTCTTATTTAATCCAGTGTTGGAAAATTCAGCTGGAGAAATAAGAGCAAGATATAAAAGATGTAAAAGTAGAGAAGGAAAAAGTCAAGTTATCAATAATTGCAGATATGATTCCATAATTAAAAGGCCTTTCATATTTTACCAGAAACTTTCAGAATAAAATCCTTTCAATAAAGTTGCAGAAAAAAAATCAACACACAAAACTCAGTAGCTTTTATATAAACAAATAATGGATTAGCTGGGATTTTTTTTTTAATTACAACAATTAAAATAATACCTAGGAATGTGTGTCTGGCTTACTGGCTCAGTCGTTAAGACTATGTATTGCTCTTCTAGAGGACCTGAGTTATATTCCCAGCATCCAAGTCAGATGTCTCACAACCACATATAACTCAGGGAATCTACTACCTTCAGACTTCTCTAGCACCTACACTCACATGTATACACCTAACTACTAACCTACACACACACACACACACACACACACACGAGACAGAGAGATATTTAAAAGTACAAATATTTTTAAATACCCATGAATGAATCACACCAAGGAAGTGAAAGGCTTCTATAGCAAAAGCTTTAAGACACTAAAAATAAACTGAAAATAAAAGGCAATGGAAGTAACTTCTATTACTTGGCAGAAGTAATACTGAGAAAAATTGCTGTACGGACAAAAGCAATCTGCAGAGTCAATACAACTCTAACAAAAATTCTAGTAATATTCTTCACAGAACTAGAAAAAGTCCCCAAGTTCATATAAAAACAAAGTACTATAAATAGCCAAAACAATCTTTAGCAGAAAAACACAGAACGAGGTGCCATTCGCTTCCCATAACGCTGGAGTCCCAGGCTCCATGATAGTATAGTATTGGCATAAAGAGGGAATGAGTAACAATAGAATGGGACAGAGCGCCTAATAATAAAACCCCACGCACAACGATGGCCACCCAATTTGAACAAAAGAGTCAAAGTCATATGCTGGAATGAGGACTGCCAGTACAAAAACGGTCCTGTCAAAATTGGATGGCTACATGCAGAAACTCTTCCTCTCTCACCTCTTGACAAAAGAAATCATCAATTCAGACTGAAAGACCTTCACTGAAACATAAAACGCGCTGCTCATATACCCTGCCATACGTGGCCATTCACCGGAGCACAGTTCGCTGACTCTCTCTTTCCTATCAGTTATCAGCTGCTGATAGCTTCTCCGCTAGGCATGAACTTCATGTCCGTCTCTCCTCTCCATGTAGTGACTTTTGTCTGGATTGAGCTTGCCCAGATCTTGGTGCACGTGATTACTACTGCTTTGAGTTCATATGTTCAAGGGCCCTGCTGTGTCCAGAGAAGTATCCTTGTAGTCATCCACCATCACTGGCTCTTACAGCCTTTCTGCCCTTTCTTACTCAATGATTCCTGAGCCTAGGAGAAGTGTCTGTGACATAGATGTCCCATTTAGGGATAGCTGAGCATTCTGCAGTCTCTTAACCTCTTCATCTGGACCAGCTCTGGGTCTTTGTGGTCATAGGCATCTGCTAAAAAAAGAATCTTTTTTGAGGAGAGCTTAGAGCTGTAATAATATGTGACTGTATCAATTAGTCATTAGTTGATTTACTACTGTGTATATTTAGCAGAATAATCGTAGTATGTTCTCCTCAGGGCCTCTGACCTGTCAAACCAGTTTCCTGGTCCCAGTAACAGTGCCAAGTATGGATTTCATCTGATAGAACAGGCCTTAAATCTAATCAGAAAGTGGTTAGTGTTTTCCAAATGTACCTGTCATCAATGGGCGTGTCTTGCCAGGCTTGTCATTATTGTTGCCCTTAGATTTCACTGCTGGGTAATTATGCTGATTATTTTTCTTACCCAGTAGCATTCATAGCAACTTCCAGCACTATGACAGCTAGCCATTAAAGACGAAGCTCCCAGCTGAGTGCTAACGTGATTTCTCTGTGTACAACTCAAGTGTGTGAGATCTTCATGATAGTGTCTTACTGTCAAGTGTTGGATAGCAACCCAGAACACTGGCAATAGCCTGTAATGTTTGGGTGTATGGGCCAGCTATTTCAAAAAAAAGCAATCCATTCCTGGTCCTTAGGATGTTGTTTGTCAACCTGTGGTGTCAAACAAGAGCTGTATAGTGCCGTCACAGAGTAACTCCACTTTCGTTCTTTTTAACTGTGTAGATGTGGATATTTTAGGAAGCTTCTACACCAATAGGCTTAAAAACAAAAAGGAAGGATGCAAATTTGTGTGAGTAGGTAAGGTGAGGATAGATCTGAGAGGAGTTGAGAAAGTTTGGGGATGAGAGTCACTAAGACCAAAAATACATTATATGAAACTCTGGAAAGACTAATAAAAACTGCAAAACAAAAAAAACCTCACATAAAAATAGACCTCAAAATATTGAAACTGCTAACAGAAATCATTGGATCTAATTTCAAGATATAGCCATAGACAAAAACTTTCTAATTGGGTCTCCAATATCACAATAATTTCCCAAATTAATAAACGGGGAAGATTGCATTATATATATCAAAAAATTACATTTGTATTTGTTTTTATGTCATTTGTTATAACATATTAAACATTCTACATGAAATTTAAAAGTACTGTAAAGAACCTATCAGGACAGTGAACAGAGTCAGGAATGGGAATGAACCTATCCTAGCTTATACATCAGAGAGAGTAACATCTAGCATATATAAAAAAATCACAAAATAAATACACACACATACACACAGACACAAAATAACCTCCCCTGGGAAAGAGTACACCAATGTGTATCCAATACCCGATGATCAGTTCTATAAGCATATATAAAGTAACATTATATAATGAGGTTATATTTAATAATATATATAAGTGAATTCACATACATATATGCACAAAATAATAATTAATATATAAGAAGTTAAGAATTTGAAAGGGAGCAAGGGGAGAACATGGGAGGTTTTGGAGGGAGGGAAAGAAAGGGAGAAATATAAATCTATTGTAACCTCAAAACCTAAGAAACAAATGTGCTAATGAAATGAACATATGGTTCTCAAAAGAAGAAACACAAATATCCAATAAGTGCTTTAAAATGCATTCACTGTCCTCAGCTACCAGAAAAATGCAAACTAAAACTACGTTGAGATTCTATCTCGCTCTACTAACCTTGTCATAATGTTTATCATTAAAAAGAGAGAGTTAATTTTTAAAAAATGCTTGCAAGGAGGTACAGAAAGAGGAACCCTCATTAGATGCAAATGAGAATAAACCTTGTTTTCTTAGGGTTTTCTTGTTATGAATAGACACATGACCATGGCAAGTTTTATAAAGGAAAGCACTTGACTGCTGCCAGCTGACAGTTTATAGATTTAGTCAGTTATCAGCATGGCGTGAAGCTTGGCACCACAGAGGCAGACATGTGGCTGGAGAATTGTTGAGCATTCTACATCGGGATCCATAGGCAGCAGAAAGAAAGAGAGAGCCACTGGGCCTGGATTGGGTATCTGAAACCTCAAAGTCCATAATTTCTCCAACAAGACCACACCTACTCTAACCAGGCCACACTTACAATAATGCCACTCTCTGTGAGTTGATGGGGGCCATTTTCATTCAAATCCTGACACAGGCAATATACCCATAATAGAAATCAATATAAAGTTTTATAAAACTATTAAAAATAGGACTAGCATATTCCCTTAATATAGCAAAACTGGGCTTATACCCAGAGGACTTTATTTCGTACCACAGATAGCTACACATTCATGTTTATTGTTGTGTTACAGATAATAACAAGGAAAATAACCAGCACAGATATCTATCAATAGATGAGTGACTATTGAAGCATAGTATATATGCACAATGAAATTTCATTTAGCTGTAAAGACAGATATCATTGTGAAATGTGCAGGAAAATGAGTGGAGCTGCAAAGCATGATATCAGGCAAAGTAGCCGATTCAGGAAGACAGAAATACCACTTCTCTCTTATATGCTAGTACCTATTAGTCTATAACATTTATATATAAGCAGGATGAATATGGGTGCAGGTTATGAAAGCAGGAGGCCATGATTATGAAATAATATATATAGTATATAATAATATATATAGGCTGAAGAAGAAGTGGGGGGTGTCAATAGTATGTAAATGACATAAATGATTCAGCTGTGTGTGATATCTTGGAATGCAATGAAGAATTTGTCTTCTGATTTCTTCGAACATATTTATAATCTTTCTAGCATTAACAGCCATTGTCATAAGATTAGTACATTTAATAGGAGCAACGTTTCCTTGGCTTTTCCTGTTTCTTGTGTGTTTGCAATTGGACTTGTGGATCTGGGTTTGGATAAATGATTATTGGATATTTTTAGAGTTTGTAGCACCCAGAAGCTCTCTGCTAAAGTGTGGGAAGAAAATTTGCACAAAAATGCACAATATTCAGTGAGAGTGAAGCCTGAAAGGCACTAGAGTCTACAGGGGAACCTAGACCCAATTTTCCATGATGACCCATATCATAATGGATCATAAGCCAGGGATTAGGTCTAGCGTTCCCAACTGCATGTCTGAAAGCTGGTTCAGACAAATAACTAAGAAAAACGACACATTATATGAAAGCTCACCCACTGACAGCTTATTTCAAAAGACTACCCAGAGGCAAAACCAACAAGACTTCTGAACGACCACCCGGATGTGTAACCAGCATCTATAACCCAACTATAAACTTCCAAAGGATTCCCAAGTCATGCAACAAGTGTCTAGAATCTTGAGAAAAATGTGGAAACAGTCAGGGCTAGCCTAGCAGGCCAACTGCTCTCTCATCTCAAGAGAGTACTGAGGAGCGAGCCTGATGTCCTATATAGCAGTCTAGCAGACGAAAACTTCACCCCAGGAACCCTACTGCAACCTTCTCTTGCTTGAGGGTGATAATCACTTCTACTGAAAGATATGCCCAACACAGCCACCGAAGGTCCAAGTAAGAACCTCTCCACAATATAGTCTGGTGTAAATACTCGTTACATAGAATAAAGAATGTGCTTGAAAAACCGATAAAGCAACGCCAAGTCACAGATAAAGGCAGGTACATCAAATAACAGTAAACTCCTCATCAGATACTTTACAGCCAGGAGGATTTGCTGTGAAGTGTCTCAGTCTCCAAATGACAGCCTTGACTACTATATCCAGCAAAATTGTCTGATATGAGTGAAGAAGAAAAGACTTTCTCTGACAAAAAGAGTATAATTTTCAACAGCTAACCCAGCACTCGAGAAATCTGTCAGACTGAAAGAAAAACACATCAACGTGGGTACTGGAAGAAATAAACCATGCTGGAAAATGTCTATCTGTTTTCTTTAAGAAATGTATCATCAAAGATAAATACCACTCCAGGTATGTAAAAGAACATTCTGAGAACCCTGAACCAGAAGACGAATGGGTGTCACCAGTCTAATCTGTGACAAAGTAGACTTCAAATGAAAATTAGTCACAAGAAATAAAAAGGGCCAATTCTTACTGATTAATAGACAATCCATCAAGAACAATGTTAATTCTCAACATATATACATGAAATATGGGGTTACTCAACAACACAAAACAAATATCACTACAGGTAAAGAAAGACACAGGTAAACATGATAGTAATTGATGACTTAATACCCAGTTATCAGTAACTAAAGAAAATCTGAACAGCAAAACATTGGAATTACTATCTTAAGATCAATATTTTTTTATTTGCTCAAAAGCTACACTTTTTATTAAAAAAAAACTAATTATTCATTGTAGCAGTTTACCAATTTAAACCAATGGCTGTCAATGAAAACAATTTGAAGGATAACCCCTGGGATATTTGGGCAAGATGGTATATTAAAATCTTAGCAGCCGAAATTTAGTGAGAAAAAGAAGTGAAGACAACAGTTACCCATCCTGGATAACAAGTCTCTAAAATTGTGGCCCATAATGGTACTCCAATTCCCCTCCAAGCTGGATTTTTCTTTCTTTTCAAAGTCAATTCAATACTCATTTGTATCATCACCCAACCAATTTTCCTTTCAATTCTAATTTTATTAATTAAAATCTGAGCGAGTATACTCCGTAATAACCTTGGTTGTCCATCCTCCAATATTAAATTCCCAGGCTCCACCATGCTTAGCCAGCTGGCAGAGTATTTGCACAGTGGAAATAGACAACAACCATGGTTCCTCTTGAAGTTAATAGTGTACTCAGGGAGTAATGTAGAGTTTGCACCAGGCACCCTGAGCTCCTGGATTGAGAGACTCTTATCTGAACTGAGCTTCTCAATTCTGCTACATCCAAATCCCACCGAACTCTGGTACCGAGAAAGAATCTGCAAACACTCTTAGCTGCTGAGCTGTCTCTGCAGCCTGGGCAGACATTTTTGTAGTCTTAGAGATTCAAAATCATAAGGCTGGAGAAATGGCTCAGCTGTTCAAACAACTAGGTGTTTTTTCAGATGACGCAGGTTTGATTCCTAGCACCCACATGACAGCTCACAACTGTTTGCAACTCTAGTCTCAGGAAATCTGGTACCCTCTTCCGTACTCAACTGGTACTGCATGAACATCATATACAGAAATAGATACAGGCAAAACACCCATAAACATAAAGATAATAAATATAATTTTAAAAAGATAAGATGATGTAACTCTATTTTCAGTCCTTCTTCGCTACCAGGCCATCTTCTGGCTAGGGAATTGACAGAAGGCAAACACTATAATCAAGGTCAATTTGATTTTGAAAAGCTTCATTAAAAATTCCAAATTCTAGAAAATTATCTACTCAATATTTTCCTTGTCATCATAGAAAGCCTTGTAGGGAACCTCACTATATACCTGTCAGTCACCCTCTGTCTAGTGGATGCTCGATTTTATTTTTATGTGTGAATTAAATGCACTTAATAAAGAAATCATCTAATTTCTTTTGACCAATACCCTGTTTCAGAACTGGGAAAGAGAGATGTTGGATATATATCTAAGCATTAAATTATTATTCCATGCATTTCGAGCCAGTGCACATTAGTAATAGCACTGATCTTATAAAAAATAGTTCAGATATTTATTTGATAATTCACAGAAAAACAATGGTCAAATGAGATATGATCTAAAAGATATTTGTACCAAATATGTCACTTTTTGGCGATCAAACTGTATCAAATGTTTTATAAGTCCATTTTATGATGAAAATGGCAAATAGATTTATTTTTAAACTATTGCACATAACTGTTTCATTTTGTCAATTGACTCTGAATTGTATGCTGTTTATATATGAAGAGCTCTGTTTTGAGGTGTTAATAGCATCATGAAAGTGTGACTATTAAAACTGATATCACCACACTGTGTTTTCATTTTCATGTTTTATTATTTTAATAACCCAAGGGAATCTTGCAAAATCTAATTGTTCTTGTCTTGTTTTGTAATCATTGGTGCTATTTATTTTAAATGTTACTAGTGAAAACATAAAATCTGATCAGTCTTCCACCTTTAGAACACAATTATAAAACAGCTTTTCTACTTTCCTCTGTCCTTCCATCCTTATAAGCTCATTTATAACAGATCCAAAGTGTAAAAATAGACATTGTTCTTAGCTCTGAACTCACTCTGCTCTCTGGTCTCCTCGGGTGTGAGAAGGAAAATTAAATTCAAGTCTTATTATTCCACATGTATTGTTGGGAGAAAAGAAAAACAATCGCTGGACTCAAATAACACATGATATCCAAATCCACTGATGCTTCAGAGTCCTGAACTCCATTCCAGGTTACTTCTCTGTGTCTGAACAGAAATAATTCTGCAAACTATCTCTTTGCCTTTATCTCTGTGTCTCACATGCCCTGATATTGTCTTCTTCCTGTGGGAATGAAGCCTGGACACTCCAATAGAACCCAGTGTTCTCGATGATACTGGCCCAAGGGAGCCCCCCACCTCCTCTCTACACTGGTTCTTCCATGCACTACATGGAAGACTACATGCCAGACTACAACTCCTGCTTCAGCGAAAAATAATAGAACCCTCTACCCCTGATTCTGCCGTGTCTTTTTCTCTCATACATATCTTTCCTGCCTTTGTACAAGAGCCCATTGGTGATGGTTTATTTGCTCTTATGACAACTATACGTTTGTCATAACGCCAAAGCTAGTCTCTCCTGCCCACAGCACTAGCAACCCCCATTTTTAAAGGAAGTGGAATCACCTCCTCCATTTCCTTTAATGTAAATGCTCAATCAGTGCGGGCTACTTTCAAATGCTGGTTGATTTCATTTTGCCTCAGAGTTTACTTTCTCTGGGATTAATTCAGTCCCTGAAGGGGTTTCAACTAACTCAGCAGCATGCAACATTTCAGCTCTCATTAGACTTTTGAAAGTTTAATAACTTAGAAATGTGCTTTATACATTTGAAAATGAAATTCAGCCCCGTGACAGAGAGATGCAGTTTGGTGGAGCAACCTATCTGGGGAGCCTGCTAAACCCATGCTGTACATCTGCTCATGCAGACACTTTACTGTGTCTGCAGTTGGCTGTCTGGGTGCCCACAGGTCCCTCAAAATAATGAGTGTGTGTGATGGGGCTCCAAGAGGATTGCTTGAAGTTTTGGACAAACAAATTTAAACCGCTATCTCCCTTTATAGACTCCATATTATAGGATGTGTGGACCCACATGAGTACGGAATTGTGTATTGCATCAGGTTTCCAGAGTGTCAATACCCAGGAACCCAGTGCCTGCCTGTGGACTCACTTTCTTATCTCTTCATGTGTACAGCCTCCCTGGCACTTCCTGCTGCTTCTTACATGTGTGACCCTATTCAATATGATTCTCTGGTCTTTGTTGCGTTTGTACATATCAAAATGCTATAACTTTAAAATCTAGACTTCAAAGACTTTGTGCTCATTTTTAACTTTCCTGGCAGATGAATATTTTTGGAAAAGGATCACAGGGCACATTAATACATCAAATCAGCAGGAGTTAGGGCTTGAGAGGCTATCACTAATCTCAAGCTCGAGGTTAACATTGATTACTCCTTCGATGTTTGCCTGTATAGAGTTATAACCTTGTCTTAGAGTCATTGTTCTTCTGTTCCAACATTATAACCTGTGCGGTTGAACTGGCATGCACAGGAACACTGGCACACTGAAGCTCTAACTGCCTTAAGAAAGACTGTATTTTCATAACCTTCTAAGCCCTTCTGGTGCAGGTTGGTGGAATCATTTGCACAGCCTGGTGGCTGGCTTCAAAGCCAGGGTCTGGGCAGTGGTAGGAGCGCTTTCTCCCTCGGTCTCTCAGTCAATCTACTTCAATTAATTTCATATGTGCTCACTTGCACACATCACATCTCATGCGTGAAGACAGACAGGCTGTCTGCTTCCGACACAGGCTCACATACCCACCTCTGATTTCTGGAGGTTCATTGAGTAGAAAACACACCTCTGACGCAATACTTTGTGAAGGCTCCATTCATAAAACCAGTAAAGAATGACTCAGAAAACTCACTGAATCAACTAACCTGGGCTTATAGGGGCTCACAGAGACTGAGGCGCCAACCAGGGAGCCTGCATGGGACTGACCTCTGCACGTATGTTACAGTTGTGTAGCTTGGTCTTCTCGTGGGACTCTTAACCGTGGGAGTAGTATCTATCTCTGCCTCTTTTGCCTGCCTCTGGGACTCTTTCTACTGGGTTGCCCTATCTAGCATTAATAGGAAAGGAGATGCCTAGTTTTACTGTAACCTGATATGCCGCGGCTGGTTATCTATGTCCCCATGTTCCTCTCTTAGAAGCTGTGTAAATTCCACAATCCGCTGCCACACTCTAGGCCCGACCACTGGTGAACATGCTTCTCCTGGAGATAACTGCACATATGTACAGCATCTGAGAGGAGACTATAGGGCAAGGAGGCGCTTTCTTTACTGACCTCTGTGTTTGTATACTTCCCCAGCCTTTTGAGGAACTTTGATGCTAAGGCATTCACAGAGCCTCGTGTTTGCTGACCATAACTCAGATCCCCTCTGCTCACGACAGCTGGCTGACCAGGAAGCCACAGCTAATCTGCCTAAGCAGCATTTGTCAGCTACAGGTTCTTGCAATCCTTATTTCAGGCTTTCTGTCCTCTGCATGAGTGAACAAAGTACAATTTCAAAACAACAAGGCTTCCAAGGTAATTTCTTATAAAGCCTAAATGAATATACAGTATATGACAATTAGGCCCACCATCACAGTGGATTAATCACATCTCCAGGGAGCCTAATTTGCATGAGGCCACCATTCTGAAGACAGGGGGGTCAAATTAAGCAAATCAGCAAGTGAGTTAGCTTACTTTGCAGGTTTTATTTATTTATTTATTTTGCCGTTATATATCAGAACCGAGATAGCACAATTCTTTCTGTGATAATTGGTGTCACTGGGAAATTAGGGCGTGTAATATCAACAAATGAGTTTTTAATGTTGATGGCATGAAGACATTTTCAGCATACATATATATATATATATATTTCCCCTAAGATTCCCCCGAAGCAATGTAGATATTTGCAAACCAATTAATGATAATAGAGCCCTGTTGCTCTCGGCTTATCCGGTGTAAATCAACCCTCACTTCCGTGTCTGTCCCTCTCTAATCAGGGTTTCTCATTTAAAACGAATCTGACACCAAAGAGGTAATGTGCAGTCATGAATGGATTTCTGTTCTGCACCCCCACCTTTCTTTCTATGAAAACACGCTCACGCGAGCACACCTCCACACTCCATTAAGCCATGGGGGAAGTGACAGGAATTGCTTTAAATCAGTTCTGCCCCTGCAGCATTGGACAGCTCAGAAACAAAACAAAGAGAACATTGTGATGTTCTCAATGTGGGTAAAGGCGGTTTTGTTGTCTCCTGGATAAATTCTCTCCGTTGAGCCAAATAAAATGATGCGTAAGTGATTGTTACAAATAAATAGTAGAAATGAAAGTTAGAAATAAAAGGAAAACCTACCTCTTTACAAATAGTACAAACAGCAAAGGTTTGTTTTAATGCAATTTGGAAAAAAAAAAGATAAGAGTTCCCATGTTCACCGATAACATAAAGAACTAATTAGATCTCTCAGTTCCAAGGTGGTGGAATGGGCTGTTACTTACTCGCTGTATTATTACAACATGGTCTTCTTTTTCTTTTTTATGTATATAATTTAAATTTTTTTGAAATTATAGTTAAACACCCCCTCCCCTTCATTTTCTCTGGTCAAACCCTGCCATGTACCACTGTTTTTCAAATTCATGGCCTGCTTTTCTTTGTTGTTGTTGTGTGTGTTCCTTAACGTAAAAATATAACTTATTACGTCAGCATATTCTTACTTCTACATATATGCTTTCAGGGCTGACACCATGGCATTGGATAACCAGTCTGGGAAATCTTCCTTGGGGAAGACTATTTCTCCCACTCTAGAAATTTCCTGAGGTGCCTGTAGTTCCTTGCCTAGTGTTGCATCCCCCTGAGCTTTCCTCTCCTCTCTTCACATTAGCACACCTAATGGTATAGTCTTTGTTCAGGCAACCATGATAGTGAAAGTTCCAGGAAGCATAATCTCACAGTAAACTCCCGGTTCCTCTGGCTTTTACAATCTTTCTTCTTTCACAATGATCCCAGAGCCTTGCATGTAGGAGTTGTGTAGTAGAATATCAGTTGGGGCTAGGCTTCACAGGACAAATACTTAGAATACAGTTAGGAACAAAATGCTGGTTTAGTAAAGTCTAAACAGTTGTAGGTTCTTCTCCAAAATCCATGACTTCATTAGCCCTGGTGAATTGGCTAGGTTTCTGGTACCTGGCATGATTCTCCTCTTGATGAGTAGCTTTAAGTGCAACTAGAGAGTTGTTGGTTACTTCCGAGGTCTCCATGCCACTACTGCACTTGTAACTTTTCACAATGATGAGTGTCTTGGCTCCATGCCAGTGTTGGAGAGTAAAGCTGATCCGGCTGTCTGGTGTCTGGTGATCTAGATGTCACAAGTGTTTCCAAGTATAATCTGCATGAGGTTAGCTTTCTGTTTTGGAAGATGCACTCTCACAGTGATGCTGTCTTCAAGATGACTAATATTTATTGTAGCTCTGCTGCTTAAAAACAATCTGGGAAGGCTCTGATGGCTTAAGATATGTAATTTATATAATCATAATTGTATCCTCTCATATAAGTTGGCTGAAAGCTCCTGACTTGTATACTGTCCCTTACCTGGAACCAAAGAAACATACATACACCACTTGCCCACCTAAAACAGAGAGGTCCCCTCTCTAAGTTATATGGCATAGCACTGTTTCCAGAAACAATCTACACCGAATTTTAAAATATTATCCAGTTTTTTAATTTTTTTTCCCTTTAGGATATACAGAAATGGGTTATCAGAGGCTCCCTGTAATAGCAACAAAAGCCAAATCACAAGCTGACTTTTACAAGAACCGTTTGTAGAATCTTGAGAGAAACTGCTGTACCCATAAAAATCAGTACTCAGGAGACACATGCCTTCAAGAAATACACATGTGGATCCTTCTTGCACTTTCTGCCTGGGAGATGAGGCCGTATTTCTAGTGATAAATACATAGACCATTGTTGATCTTGCATAACATCCAAGGACAAGAAAAACTGCTTAAAAATGGGAAAATTTTCAGTCCTTAAGCCTTGAGACAAGGCTTCTAAAGTCTAGAACAAGAAAGATTACAGACAGAAAAAAAAAATAAAACAAAACAAAACGACAACGAAAACCCACCACAGCCAGCCATGTCAGTAGCCATAGGGTGATCTGAAAAAGTAACATGAAAGCAGACAAAAGTGGAAAACGGAAGTGTACCCATTTCCAGTTTGGACAGCAGAATCACCAGTCCAGTGAGCACTTCTCTCTCAGGCTAGCCCTACCAAGACTAATGAGGAAGGAAGACTTAGTGAGTGCAAGAAAGCAGCAGAAATTATGTTTGTGGTCTGGATCATGATATGAAACTTTAGAGAACTCCTTTGTGGAAGCCCACATTTTATTTGTAGCAGTCAACTTTTCTTTAATTCAGGCAACAACTGGGTGCCTGTCATGGAAGCAGCCTCCCAGCCCTTTCCGTGCATGGTCTGTCAAAGGGAAAGACGGGTGAAGTCCATACTGTCTGCCTCAGATCTTAGTGTACACATTAGATGCAGCAATTTTCACTAGATCAAGGAATGACATAACGGACTGCTAAAGCATTATGTAATACAGGTTTGGATCCTGACAACAGACCTATTTCTCATTTTGGGGAGAAAAAAAATGGGTTATTGGAAAGAAGGGAATCATACACTTGATTTTGCAGAATTCTTTACGATCTTAAACCCCATCCATATTGGCCTTGCCGCACTGGATCTTCTGTGTCTGAGTTTTTGCAGCAGGTGATACTGTCTTGGCGGAAGGAATTCGCTTATATACAAAATAAAGAGGCCAAGAAAATCATGTTATGTCTTTTTCCATAATCCTAATTTTCATAGGTGGGCTCCCTGAAATACGTTAAGGAACACTGCTTCTCTGAGGATCTCAAAGGAAGCTGTTAACCAGAATTTTGTTTTCCCATTACAAATACTCACAGTTAAACTTCTCAGTGGCATTACAATTGTCTGATTCATATAAAGTGGAGTGTCACTTTACGCTCTGTGACAAATCCTGAACAGAGGTTGCTTTTTTTACTTAGAAAGAAAAAAGTTCACTTGCCCTCACCCCTAATTAACATTTTAACCCACACTCTTTCCTTGCAAAGGGTCTTTTAAAGCTGTTGTGAGACTAGAGTGAGGTTTCCCCCCTATTATATCCAAGTTAAACAGACTATTCATGGAATACTGATGTTATTGTGAAGAGCCTTGAATTGTGTAGTCTGGGAGTCTGACTTTAGCTCCAGTCCTTAATTAAAATTTACCTTTAGCTTAAAGAGACCCTTATGAATTCCTATTCTGTGATATAAATCGCTTATGGTGACGTGCATGGCTGATGAATGGCTACCTCTGTCTGATGAGCTAGAGAAACCCTAGAAAATGTCAACGCTGGGCTTTGGCAGGCTTTGGATTATTGTCCACAATCTATATGTCCCACAGACACGGGGTTCAGGCTCCACACTTGTTAGAATGAAATTACTACCTTTGTTTATTTCATGGATACTCTTTATGCCCTTTCCCTTAATAAGTCAACTCTCTACTACTGATAAACATTTTCTCCAAAAGCAATTATACCTTCAGTGCATGGAAATACATGCTCTCAACCCTGGCGTGTATGTGAGTACTCTGCTTGTTTAAGGCAGTTTTATTTTATTTTGCTCCTTTCCTTTTTATTTCATTGCTACTCATCACAGAAGAGAAATCTGGGTAAAGTAAATTGAACTCCAAGCAGTATATGTTGCATGTAAGTGTGCCACTGCAGAAATCCAGGAGACGACAGTGCATCATCAGGCAGTCAGACAGGTCCTTTGAAAAATTCCTTATTGTCCCTGAAAAATTGTGCGCATTTTTCCACAGGGCTGGAATGATTCTGCCAAGCTGGATAGAGAACAGCTATCTAAATAAGATTTCTAATTGGAGGAGGTAAACAAAATTTACAAGTCTCAAAAACCTGAGACTTATAAGATCCTCAGGGCTCTACCACCAGTTTGTAAGTGTAGGGAGGCCATGCAAACACCCTTCCCCCAACACATCGTGGGTTCTGTCAGTCTTTGTTCAGGCACCAATTAAGCCGTATACATTTTCCTGAGGAAGTGAAAGCAATAATTCACCTGCAAAAGGCACCCGTGAGAGACCCAAGTAACCATGCCACTGATGTTTCACTTGAAAAGCCAATGAGCTCTTTGCATCACTTTTGTTGTAGGTGAGTAAGGCATGCACCTGAAGCTTACCTCTCTGCCCAGAAAGATCTTACCCAACTAAGGGAGGAGTTATAAGCGGGAGGTGGGAGGGTTGGGGGGTGCAGGAAGACATGTGAACTCTATCCATTGCACTAACTCCTGATCTGGCAGGCCAAATAGAAGAGGGGAGGATGTGACAAAAGTGTTGGCTTGCTGTTTCTTATATTTATGGTTGTGAGCCTAGCCTTTAACGGCTGAGCCATCTCTCCAGCCCTGGCTTGCTGTTTCTTAAGCTGGCTGGACACAGAGGAAAGGAAGGACAAGATAGATGTGTGCTAAAGGTCTCTTCTTGCTATACAAATTTAGAACTCATAGGAATAGTTGGGCAGTCAGGAGTAAGAGAAAGACAGAGATGATAGAAGATACTGCTCAGACCCAACCTTCAATAGAGAGGAAGGAAAGTCCCATGTTCCAGCATCCAGGTAGAGGCCTTATTAACAAAGAAATGCTGTTCCCAATAACCCTTAAACCTCAGTGACCTCATGTAAACTCAGATCATGTGAAGTGTGGCATGAATATTCCTGGCTCTCCTGAGGGGGAGGTAGCTTCCCTACCTTCTTCTGTGTATGGCCTGATTCTACTTCCTTTTGCTTCTTAGGATGGCCTAAGAGACAGGGGTAGGGGGCAGTAACATTTAGCATGGCCATTCTGAAGCTTGGCCTGGAGGAGTTTCATTTCCATTTGTATTACCCTACCTAGAACAAGGATGTGTGGTCTCCCTCCTGTGTCAAAGAAACAGGGAACTGGAATCTGGTGTGTTCAAGGAAAATGAAAGAATGTGGAAATGAACAGGTTTTTTTTGTTATAATTATGTTCATTAAAAAAATATATATATATGGTTTTTGTTAGCATGTATATGTTTTTTTATAGCAGAAACAGATCCTTTCTGCTATAGCATTCTTCCCCTTTGAAATTATGGGTGCACTAGCCAACAATATTCAAGTAAGAGGTGAGAAAGATATCATTATTAAAGGTGAGACATCATTATCAGAGGTGAGACATCATTTTCAGGGGTGAGACATCATTATGAGAGGTGAGATGTCATTATTTTGTCTTTTAAAGGTTTTCTCTATGTGTGCATGTACACACGTGAATACGGTGCTCACAGGGGCTAGAGGGCATCAGATCACCACCATCTGGAGTTCCAGAAAGTTCTGAGCTGCCTGATGTGGGTTCTGGGAACCAAACTCTAGTCCTCTGCAAGAACAACATGTGCTATTTAACCACTGAGCCAGTGGCTAATTCCCCCATTCACATAGTGCAATATCTACTAATTAAAGTTAAATAAGCCCATTAGCATGAACCACAATCCAGTCTGTCTTAGGAGACGAGACGGACAGAGATGAACATATTGGAAAAGCCAGATGATGGCAGAGCTGGCAGATAGCATGTACACAGTGAGGAACAACATGGTCTTATAAGAACTTAAGCTGTAAGACCTCAGTCTTGGACTTTCAACCTCCAGAACCCTGTGCATTTCCGTAAGTCACCCCATATGGGTTCTTTCCTATGGCAACCCTGAAGAGCAAATACGGGCTTGGCAGATAAAGAAACAGCGTGAAATCCCTGTGCCTGCTCTGGGCTCAGCTTCCAGCCTCACTCACTCCCATTCATCCTGTTTGTTGTGCCCCTTCAACCTGCCCATCCTCCTGCAATCACACCTGCAATGGCTGCCATTACAGAGAGTGCCCACACACAGAGTACCCATGAGAGCAGACACAGACTGCTCACTGGGTCAAGCTAACACGGAAGAGCTCTAGAAATTTTCCCATCAGGTGATGTCCAGTACATTACTAGTATTGGACTCATCATGCAAAAATTATGCCTGACATATGTGGGATTCCTTTGGAATGAATGCTACGGCTTTTGGGATACACCATTCAGAAAAGTGAATCCATTTATGCAAAAAGTGCACACATCTGGAACTAGCTTTGTAATGCTGTGTCAAGGTCACCTCTTCATTCCTAAACTTACTGAAACATTATTGTTTGCTTTTTAAAGAGAAAACATTGTTTCTCTTTCAGGCATATTATTATCTGCCAGTTAGCGGTTTTAACACTTCACCTAACACATAGTCCGATCTATAAATATTTTTGCAATTTAAGTAGGATTACTAAGGACCTTCCCACGACTAAATTGATTAGGAAAAATGTTGGGCTTCTTCTCACTGCAAATAATGCTTCATTTCAGTCCTTAAGGCATTACCACAAGGATCATTTTTTTTCTCTCTCCAATCTCTACTTCCACAACAAGATATTCATCAAAGATATTTACAATGAGTATTTTCTGAGATTCAAGACCACCTCACTTAATTCTCCTTGCTCTTTCTGTTTTTAATCTTGATTAAACTCCTGTTCAGCCATCGAAGCATAGACCTATGGTCACCTGCTCCCAGATGTTAGTTCATCTGTTTTCCTAGTAGTCTAACCCATAGGTTCAGTTTCCGCTGAAACGCTTCTGACCAGTCTCTTCACCTCAGCCCACCTCCAACTGTAAGAGGCACAGGCTGTGTCTGTGTACACAAAATAGCTTTGACAAATAAAAGCCTAACTGAGAAGCAGTTGTTTTCACCCAAAAGGTTATGCTATTATCTCTAGATGTCTGAATTTCGGTTTAACCTAAAATTTAATAAGACATTCACTTTTGACCAAGTTTTAAGCTTATCACAAAAGTGTACAAGCTAAATAAAAATGTGATTTTTAATGTACTTTAAATTATATGATATGTATCTGCTAAAGAGCTATAATTAATAAAACTATTCGATATAGTTTTATTTTGGTATATGCACCTAAAACCTTCAGCTATCAAACTATCATCATTAAAATAATACTCTGCATAGGCGTGTGTCAGATATAATACTGGTTTTGTATAATAACTTTCTAATTAAAGTTTTATTTTTTTAATATTAGTTACAATTTATTAACTTTGTATCCCAGCTATATCCCACTGCCTCATTCCCTCCCAATCACACCCTCCCTCCCTCATCTTCTCCTTACCCCTTTCCAAGTCCACTGATAGGGGAGGGCCTCCTCCCCTTTCATTTGACCCTAGCTTATCAGGTATCTTCAGGACCAGCTGCAAAGTCCTCCTCTGTGGCCTAGCAGGGCTGCTCCTCCCTCGGGTGGGGGGGGAAGAGTCAAAGAGACAGCCATTGAGTGCATGTCAGAAAGTCTCTGTTCCCCTTACTAGGGTACCCACTTGGGCATAATAATTTTCTATCCCCATAAAATAAAGGCTGGCATGAATGCATGGGATATAGCACATATGTCTGCAGTGAATATGTAAGGCCAGTTCATTGGACATATTATGTTCACCTTCAAAACTTTCAGAATCAGTGCTTGGGGCTGCTCCTGAATGGGATTGCTATTGTCCAGACTTTGACTCCTTTCCTGTTTACCTCTCCCAGAACTTCTTTTGCCCACAACACCTGCTTTTAGCTCTCTCTCTCTCTCCCTGTGCTCAGGGAGTTCTTTAAGGTGTTCACTGGGAGCAAATCAAATGCATCAGTGCACTGAGAGGACAGAGTTTCTCTATCTTCAATAGGAAGATGGCGTTTGTCTTGATCATCCCAACAGTTCAGACAAGAGAACAGCTGTTTGGTTTTTTGTTTTTTTTTTTCCTACAGGTGGCTTAACTGCCTCAAAAGACACATTATGCAAAGGAAGCCGACTGAATTCTGGACGCAAGTGTCCAGCTGCTACTTTAAGATTGATTAAATGCAAACATTCGGCTTGCAAATGCTTTCCTTTCGTGATTTTCCAGCCCTTTGCTGCCCAGCATGCTCATCCCAGTGCGTGTTCACCCAGAGGGTGAAGGCAATGCTCTGTGGGAAGAATGTGTGTTGCCTCTGGTCTTTGGTTCCTCTTATAGTGTTAGAGAATTGGACCCAGGAGCCTTAAGCATGCTGAATAAGTTCTTTATTACCGGGCGGTAGCTCATTCCTTTCTCTCTGTTCTGGGTAGGGCTTAGGGCATGGTGAGAACTCTGCCACAGGGAGCCAGGGTCAACATGCAATTACATCTATCTTATTAACAGACTATTTCAAGCATTCCTCAGATAGACAGTATCCATTTCACATGTTTAATTAAAGGGAACACACATTTTCACACCACTCCCACACCCAACTTCCCACCCATACACACACACACACACACAACCACCACAAAAGGAAGACTGGGACAGAGCTCATAAAATGATATCTATTTAAGACAGAATAGTTTTTCTTTAAGCCTTCAAAATAGTTGCTAAACTTATCTACGAAAAGCAAATGTATCTCTTATTCACTGTTTCGAGTAAAACCTTTTCGTACACTAGAAGGAAACAGTAAAACTGTCGTCATGTCATTCCCATCTGATAGAATCTCTACAAATCTATTTTATGTGTCCCAATGACAGCACGCGTTTTGGTGACTCCATCCACCAATGTAAGACAGAAAAGCCTTACAACGACCACGTGAACCTAAACTCTATAAAAGCTCAGTTCTGGGTAACCTGACTACTCCACTCACTGCTTAGCCACAGGTGTCATGCCGGGAAAGAGAAGAATGTGAGGGAATCGTTCAGGGGAAAGAGTGGAATCGGCCTGTTTGCTTTCGGGCAGTTGCACTGGTAGCATCATCTCTTCATAAAATGAACATAATTTCAGAAATGTAGCTTCTAGGGCACAAATGCCTGCTAAAAATAGCACTAAGCTAGGAGGCTTCTTTTTAAGAGTACAAAAAATACTAGTCTGGACTTCAGCAGACTACTGGACTTTCCAAAAAAATGGAATGTTTACTGATATCATGAAAATTATTTGAAAAGATGAAAAATATTTGGTTCTATAATCTGAGGTGAGTTAGAGGATTAAGTAAATGGGCCATCAATATTTATCCAGGTATTGTCTACTACAGATAGGCTAAATGGAACGTGGGAGATTACTTTAACACTCTGAAAATGCTATATTCAGCCCCAGTGAAGTATTCTGTTAAAGATTTTCAGGGAGGTTTCCCAAGCTGTAGCATGGAAGTTATCCATGGCCACATCTTAAGAAGCCTGTTCAAAATGCAAAAGTCAGATCAACCCAGACCTACAAAAATGATTCCAAAGTGACTAATGATACAGAACTTTTATCACCCTGGACTGAGCTGTCTTGAGAAGCCCTGGGGCTATGTCACAGTGCTTTAGTCACACTTCCTGACACTAAGGTGTGAGAGCCACTAATGCCTTCCATTATTTGTGACATCAGCAGGAGAGCCCTTAACAGTGCCTGGCTAGTACTTCTTAATGCTCTTCGCATCCACGATTCATTATTACCAAGTATAAAATAGTAAAAAAAAATAATAATAATAAGGCAGACTAACATTTCTGCTCTTAGATTAGCAGAACAATTTTCAGTTATTACCTCTGCCTTGGCAGAGAGTTCACTATCTTTAGAGTCTTAGCAGATTGTCTGCCATGACTACATATATATATATATATACATATATATATATTCAAGGAATTTTTTACACTACTTAATATATCCCTGTGAGATGTGACATGCAAATTTTTCACAGCAGGCAAAACCTGTTTAGGGATTTTTCTTTTCACCCTAACCTTCTATCAGATTTCTCATTTTTCTAGACTAGTCTAATGTAGTGCTCCAAGTTTAAAACTTGCCTAAAGAGGCCACATTAATATTCTAAGCCTATTTTTCCCCCTATGGAATTTAGCATAACTGCTTCCTATATCTTGGAGAGTGGCATGGATCTACCCAGACGATTTACATGAAAGCATTCTGTAACTAATGAAATGTTTTACCCCATAAAGTGCTACTTCTGCTCAAAAATCTAAACATCCCTCCTACCACTCAATCTTTCCATTTCTGGCTTGTGTTTTTGTTTGGCCTAGAACTATGCCATCAAGAAAACCAGTTGATAAAATGCAATTATTTTAAGTAAGATAGGGACACCATATGAATCAATATCCAATCAAGACATTTGTTAGAATGAGTAGGTGGACTGTTAATCATTTTCCACATCCTCAGGGCTACAGAGCCACCCTGATATGTGGCTGCTAGTCTATGGGGTTGCATTGATCGTCTTCTTCATGGCGCTATCCAGCTTTTCAGTTATGCATACACCCCCTCCTCATGCCCCCTCTCTCAGGCTCCCTAGTCCTGGAATTACAGCTCTATACTACAGTGACAAGCTGGGAAATAGGTTTCAGTGTTTTAGGATCAAAGTGGATTCACTGCTTGGGAGCTTTATTTTCTTTTGCAAAGGGCTCTAATAGATTTCAGATATTAGAGAACAGTTTCTGCAGCTCCAGCCCTCTGTGAACCTTACACCTATCCGTGCACATCAGGAGTTAAACAAGGAGCGCCCAGAGCCAGGCTTCCCACTCTAAGCACTGTGTAGGTTCAGATCTGTATGCAGATGCCAGAATTTCCCAGAACACTCCCCGCAATGAGAAGACAGCTTCCGATATTGAATGTTATGGTGTAGGATTGTGGAAGTAATTGGTGCCTCAAACTGTGGAATCATTTTTCAACTGTTTACAAATACAATAATTTAAGAGATTTCTTATACTTGAATTTTTTTGTTTACTAACTTTACCTCTTGAGAATTTCATACATGAGCAGTACATCTACCCCACTCTTGTTCTTCCCTCTCACCCTTCCATTCCTTTCACGCCCCTCCCCCAATTCATGATCTCTTTCTTGGTCATAATTGTTACAGAAAGCCAATGCCCTTTTAATGCTTTTTGCTAAAATGTTTGCTAATTTTTGCTAAAATGTTTGATTTAAAGTGATACGATTACTGCATTTTAAGCAAGCTGTGAGAGACATTACTAAAGTAACTCACTGACCCACAATGCATTGCTTCTTGAACACTTTCAGGAGAAAGCCTGCCAGCAATGGGCTGCAGCAGAAGCAATGCCTCCAGCTCACACATCACTGGCTTGTTAGAAGGCGAGCCATGACAATGGGCTTTAAAAATCTTTTAAAATTCAAAACGCAGTACTTCTGTGATTAATGAGCACAACCATCCACAGTAATTCAGAAGCCTTTTCCAAAATAAGGATGAATCTGATGTGACAGACTTGACATGTTACTGATAGACGCAGGGAAGAGACAGGAAGACAGGCACAGAGACACAGCACAACACACCTACATAGAGGTACTCACACTCTCGGACACCTCCTTAGACTCCTGAAACTTGATTCACTCCTAAATTCTTAGGAAATTTTAAAAAGGCAGAAATATTGTATGTTTTACACATATACTTTTGAAAAAATATTTTAAAAGGTTTTGCAAAAAAGTTAACTAAAAAACCCAAATATTTGTAAGAATTAGTAAACTTTATCTCTTTAAATGTGGTCTTTAAAAAAAATAAAGAAACATTAGACAATAAGCCTTACGTCAAGTCATTTTTAAAGCAGAAAAAGAACTTTTCTGTTACGTGATCTTTCTGAACATCGGTTTTCTCACCCGGGACGCCTACAGTGCCAGGCTCAGAGCTGTGGAAATGGAATGGTTACTACCCATAAGCAAACAGAAGAGCACTGAACAAAAAGCAATGCAAGTATTAGCTATTTCTTATGCTAACTATCCAAAACCAGTGCCCGAGCAAACATACAAATCCCACCGCCTTGATTGGTCCTCAGCACCCCTTCTCAACAGGAAAAACTCTTGTTCTACCCCCTCACACCTCCTACTGTCTCAATTTTTATTCTTTCCATAAAGGCTTTCCAAGTACCACTTCCAAGTCCCATAGAGCTTTGGGACACAATATTAAGTATTTTCCAAGTACTCTAGAGCTTTTGGACACAATACTAAGAATGTATTTGGCTAATTCTTCTGTGGCCAATTGTTTATATGTTCGCTTGATTCATTTGTTTCTTATTTATTTTATGTGCTGTGTACTTGCATTTTCTCATCTTGGTTAAAAGTCCTGGTGCACGGCAGCTTATGGCTCTTTTCACCTCCAGCAATAGAACCCCATCAATACTCAGGCACATCTATTTATTTGGTGAATCCCATATGTAACAAATGTCACTGTGGAAACTATTATGTAACAAAGATGTTTTTGTTGCCTAATGATCTGTAATAAAAATGCAACAAAAAGGACCTGCAACTGATTCCTTCCTGCAATATTCAGACACTTTATACACACACACACACACACACACACACACACACACAGAGAGAGAGAGAGAGAGAGAGAGAGGGAGAGCTATAAGAAAGAGTAGAGTTTGCCAGGCTAAGTGTTGGGAGCAGAGACTCTAGAAAAAAAAAAAAGCTCAGTAAAATACTAAAAGCACCTTTAATGAGTCCTAATCTCAGAGAAGGAGACAGTGAGATGTATAAAATTATCAGCAGTAGAGATGAGGCATTGGTTCTGCATAGGGGGTTTGCAGGGCTTCAGGGGTCATGAAGAACTTGGGTGATATGAGGGTTAGGGGAGCATTGTAAAAGGTTTCATGATATTATAAAGTTTTCAAGGACTATTAAGAGTTTCAGAGGCTTTGAAGGGTTTGGGGAATTATAAGGAGATGGTGTGAGAAAATATCAGACAGAGATTGGAAAATAAAATGCTACTTCATGTAACTACAGAACTGTGGCGTAAAAAGAAAAGGGGTTTTGAAATATGAATGTTGTGAAGGGTCATACTTGCTATACCAGCCGAAGTAGATTTTAATTGATGGCAGGATGCTACTGAGGGGCCTCAGCCAGGCAGAAAGAGAAAAGTAAAGCCAACCTGCAGGAAGCAAGCTAAGTTGAGAATGGCAGAGGTTGGGTGAAGAGAACCTCTCAGGAAGCCATTGGGATCACTTAGGGAATGTGGCAAAATCTGGAGATCGAGGCATTGTCTTCAGCCAAGTGCAGACCGTCTGCTCAAACTGCTAACATGCAAAGGAATTGAAGGCCATTCTTTCTTTATACATCACACAAAAGGAAAAACAAGTAGGAAATAAGGTAAGCCACAGCACAGAATGGTAAGAAAATGTCAAGCTCAGGCAGACTTCTTTTGTGAAAGGTGTTTTTTTTTTTTTTTTTGAGATTTTATTTAATGTCATTTTATGTGTCTGGATGTTGTTCATTGTACGTCTGTACACCATTGGCATGCAGTACCCACAGAGGCCAGAAGAGGGAGCCAAGTCCTCTGGAACTGGAGTTCCAGATGGATGTGTGCCACCACGTGAGGGCTGGGAACGGAAACCAAGTCCTCTGGAAGAGCAGCCAGTGCTTTCAGCTTCCAGGAGCTCTCTCCATCCCCACTCAGTACCACAGTGCACTAACCCTGCAGTCCTCTGTGGTCGCCTCTGTCCTTTCTTGGAAACTGACCACTCGAACATCAAACCCATGCTCATGTTTTACAAGCTTAAATGGTCTCACAATGTTCAGCACACTGCAGCTCAATGATAGCCCTCTAACACTGCTTTTTCCTTCTTCTAACACTGCATCTACTGAAGTGGAAGCCCATAGAGTGATAAAAGCACTGTGGTCATTCACAGTCTAAGCAACTACAAGAGCAGTCCACATTCCACTGCTCTAATAAAATACTCAAGGCCAGATGCTTTATAAATAAAAAAAGGTCAATTTAGCTTGCGGTTTTATAGGCTCAAGAGCATGGTACCACCAGCTCCCATTCTGGTGAGATGCTCACATCAGATAGCATCATAGTGGTGACAGCACATTCAAGAGATAGATACACAGACAGATAGGAAACTAAGACCTGGGAAAACACCAGTTCTTTTTCATAAGAACGTCCTTGAAAGAAATAATGAGGCTTCCCCCCAGAATCACTTGAGACTTTCCAAAACTGATGCTCCATGACCTGTGACCTCCTCGTAGATCCACTTCTTAATGACCTTACTACCACTCAATTCTGTCACAACGGGGACCAAAGTTATGAGGAAGAAATCCTTGGAGAGCAAAGGCGAACTGAACAACAGTGACTGGTCATCATTGCATTGTTGTTAAAGGGCAGGATGCTGAGGGTAAGGAAAGTTGTGCTATCTTCTGTTATAACCCAACACAAGCTCCAGGGTTCAAAGCCTGGGCCTCTCAGAAACAATGAGACACTGTCTTATTTGTAACTTCTACTGTCTTCCTCGCCTCATACCATCATTTCCAAACTGAAGCAAATGACTTTAGGGAAATAGGAAAACTAGAGGGAAGTCATAGGGTGATCCCACTGAGGATGAGCAGATGAAGGAGCGGAGTCATAGGATGGTGTGCTTTGGAGTAAAAGGCAGAAAGAGCTCTCCTCCCCCAGCCAGCAAAGCATGGGTGCTCATCTAGCAAACAGAAATCAAGGCTCCGACCTAGCACAGAGATGGCAACTATTAAATACTGATTTGTGGCTTGAAAGACCATACATTTCCACCTACAAGCTCCCAGCAGCAGCTCTTCTCGCCTGCAGTGTTCTCGCGGATAAAACCCTGATGCTGTTATCATCTGCTGATCTTCAGCAGAAGCTGGCATCCACAGGAACTGCAGGTAATGAATGCTGGCAGCACCTGACCTACATTTTCCAAAACTTCCCAAATAAGCAGAAACTGCATGCAGAAACTGAGGAGGAACTCATTCGGTCCTTAAGCAATAAAGCAGGCATTCCAGCAAGGCCACATCACATCACGGTCCGGGCTCTTCCAGTTGTACCACATTTTGCAAGAGACAGGAAAGCATGTGGCAACAATTCATTTTAGGAGCATTGAATTGTGACTACTAATGTCATTAAAAGATAATTCTTCTTTATCTGGACCAATTATTTCCATATTTTCCTTAATTACACAAAAGCAAGCTGCTGTTAAAATATACCTGAAGATGGAGAATAAGTTATAGTTCTATTGAGGTGTTTATTCTAATAAAAAATTATTTGTCAAAAAATATCTAACTGCCCACTGGTTCACAGATACTCACACGACTTGCAAGTGTTTCTTATGTGTGAGAAGCATTTAGCATTGATGATCTGAGGTGGACCTTAGAAATTTGTCTCAACATTTCTAAGTGGTTAGCTAGCCCTGGTCTGTAGTTAGCTTTCCTACTTTGACAGCTATAAACAAATGTCTAATGCTTAGCTGAATGCACACAGCAACTAAAAGCTACCACGGCAGCCATGACAAATGAAGACAAAGAATGCAGAAGGTGTGACATTCTACGTATCACTGGAGGAGCATGTAGCTGGAATTCTGACAGCGACATTCCTGGTTGGGAAAGTTCTTCCTTCCAATGCCAAAGGTGGTGCCTCTGTCTTGAACTCAGTTGCCTACTCTTTGATCACTCTACAGATTGTCTTTTTAAATGAATTGTAGTTTATTCACTTTGTATTCCAGCTATAGCTCCCTTCCTTATCCCCTCTCAATCCCATCCTTCCTCCCTCTTCTACCTTATCCCTCCCCCAGTCCACTGATAGGGGAGGTCCTCCTCCCCTTCCATCTGACCCTACCCTATCAGGTCTCATCTGGACTGGCTGCTTTATCTGCCTCTGTGGCCTGGTAAGGCTGCTGCCCCCTCAGGGGATGGTGATCAAAGAGCCAGCTAATAACCATATGGTTATTAGCCATGCAAATAACCAATACATTGGGCATATTTTGAATATAAGGTAATAATAAATGTTTCCAGCTTTGATTATTTTTTCATTTTAAAACATTCAGAATGAGTCAAATTGTGGCAGTTAAGTCACCTGAACAGACAGCTTCATAATATACAAACCATTTGTTTCCTTTACATTGTAGAAAATTTATTTGTGTACCAGGTTTAAAGCATTATTGCCTTTTGAAATTTAAAATCCAGCCTAACCTTCCATTACATTCCTTCAACTAGCAAGTCGTAAAGTAGAAAATAAATTATTGTATTTTAAAATTCAGTTTATTCAACTCCGCACATTTTAAATCAATATACAGTGTGTTAATTTCCTATTAAATATAAACAGTATTGAAGTAGCTCTGATATAGGAATTAAAATTACTCCAAACATCAACTGTTTCTAACTTTTCTTGATATATGAGGGCTGACCATCCTACCCATTATTAAGACTTGCTGGAATAGACACTGAAATCATTGAGTATTTGTTTCAGGAGTTGACAGAACACTAAGAAAGCAGCCAAGTATTAGAGGCTTATTTCTAGCCATCTTCCTTATAAAATAGTCACACTAATTACAAGACAATACCATAAATATTAAAATTATTTTACTCAGTTCTTAACAACAAAGGTGTTCTCATTAATCAACTGTAGAATCAGAATATTAGTTAATTAATTAGTTAATTAATCCATGCCCTAGAAGATACGCTATATATGTATGTATGTATATGTATGTGTATGTATGTATGTGTGTATATGTATATATGTATGTATATATCTATCTATTTATATATTTCCTGGAAGAATTCTACTCAAATGTTTATTCTTATAACTAGTTTCAAGCTCTATTTCTTGCTAATTTATACAATCAAAAGGAATAATAATACTGCAGATCATTATGAATTTCAATTGGTTCTCTGTAGATGAATTATTTTTGCTGTTTAAACTCTATTGAGAATAGTTTTAATAACATTGTTCGTCAAACATTAGAAGTGGCATTGAATGGATCACTAGATGAACTTCTGATCATGCATAGGTTTTTTGTTTTTTTTTTTTTGAAAAATAAAATTACTTTTTCCAGTAAGAGAACCAACGAGACTTTGTACCTGTGATTTTATTCTAGTTTGGTGTTAGGGCTTGAACCCTGGCCTGGAGCATACAAGCTAGACACTGTACTATCTAGTCACACTTCTAGCCCTAAATAAATGAGTACTTAAAAATAAAGTGTTGAGGAGCAGTCCTGTTAGGCCACAGAGGAGGGCTTTGCAGCCAGTCCTGAAGATACCTGATAAAACAGGATCAGATGAATGGGGAGGAGGTCCCCCCTATCAGTGGACTTGGAAAGGGGCATGGTGGAGATGAGGGAGGGAGGGAGGGACTGGGAGGGAATGAGGGATCGGGACACGGCTGGGATACAGTTAATAAAATGTAACTGATAAAAAAAATAAAAAAAAAAGTGTTGAATCACAAAAAAGAAAAAAAAATCTTTCTTCTTAAAGGTATATTTTGTTATTTGTGTTTGTATGTGTGTTTGCATGTGTGTGTGTCACATGTGTGTGAGGGTACCACAGAGTCCAGAGAGGTCAGACTTTCCTGGATCTGGAGTCACAAGTGGTTGTGAGCCACCTGAAATGGATGCTGGGAACAGTACCCAGATCCTCTGCAAGATGCAAGCATGCATCTTAATTGCTGAGCCCTCTCTGCAGCTCTGCTTTTGTCTTTTTTTTTTTTTTGAAGCATTAACAGCTATAACATAGCTAGCTAACATGATTTAAGTCCTCGTTACTGAGTTCTGTCATTAGGGTATGGGTGTGTTTGAGCCTATCCACTGAGACACTATCCAATTTGATAATAGCAAATGTAGGCTTCTTTTTTTTTTTGTCCATTAGAATGCTTGTAAGATGATACAGAGGATGAGAAGAATTTGTTGTTGTTTAATTTCATATACCCATGAAAACATGCTGGACATACATTTCCAAGACTGAAAATAGACGTCTTCTGACTATAGCCACTATTCCGTATGTATGCTTACTGCAGGTAACCTGCAGCAAACTGAACAGCAAACACAAGGCTGTCCTTTCTTGGCTATACAACTAGAAGTCATTTTTATGTGGAAACCTGATTATTTAAACACCCAGTCTTCTGCCAAATGCAATGCACGACTCTTCCTCGTGTCTAGTCAGCTTGCTTCTAGACCCCATGGCTTATGGTTTTCCTTCCTATTCTTATTCTAGTCCAATGAATTCAGAATTTTAGCACATACACTAGGAATACAAGTCTAGAACCTATCAGAAGCTTAATGACAAGAAGTGGGATCTAGCCATCCAGAAAGGCAATGTCGGTTATTCCATGATATTGAACAAACAGGTGGTTTCTTTTCCAGATACAGTGGAGTCCAGTAAACCCTCTCAATTTCTATTCATCTCTCTACAGACACGTTGGAAATTAATTAACCAACAAAAACAACCTAACCTCTTTTGGCAACAACAAATAGTACTGTCTCCAGTTGTAAATGAACATCAAAAAGAGAGAGATAGCAGTAACTCCGGGCCTCTCATCACGGCGTAAGCTTTAAACACAGCAACACAGCTGCACGGTCAACAGCTTCCCACAGCTTCTCCCTACGGGGACAAGACTTCTGCTTCCGTCTGCCTTGTCTTAAAAAAGACACACTACGCCGAGGGATGATAAAGGCATCTTACAGTGTTCACAAGCGCACACTAATCCAAGCTTTTGAAAGCATTATTCCCTTATCAAATATGTTCTCGAGAACAGCTTTGTCACCTTTTGAAATGTGATAGAAATGAATTCCACAACAGCTCGAGAAGAAGTTCCTTTCGTATCTGCGGAGGGACTGTATTAAGACGCAGATATTCGCCAACACACCTGTACACTTAAAAAAAGGTACTTTGTACTTTTATCCTGCTCTCTCTTAATTGACAAGAAAATCATCATAGAGTTTTACATTTTTAGGAAGAAATAAAACAGCCGTGTCTCCACTGCAGTTAGATTTCTACTCTGATAAGTACACACTGTGCGTGCAACTGTACGCAGTCTTAATCACGGATCAGGCGCTATTTTTTTTCTTCTTTTACCTCAATGATTTTGTCATGAACCTCCAGGCCATCTGCTCTGTCTGCAGGTCCATCTTTTAAAATTTTTGAAACATAAATTCCTTCAGTTACTGGTTGTTTCTGGTAATTCTGTAGGGGGAAAAAAGTTAACAGAAAGAAACATTAAGCAAACTTCAAAATTTGTAAAGGATGATTTTCTGAATGTAACATTGACAATTCTGCTCAAACATGCAGCCCTCTTAGCTGGCAAACTGGCACAGAATTAACTTATTTAATGCCTACTAGTCATTAATCAAGATGACAGCTATAATGAACAAGTCCAGCATCTTTGACAAGATCATCTATTTATGTTACACTTGGAGTTCACATGAAAGCTTTGGAGAAGGGCACTTACAAGGTGAGATCAACAATGTTACTGTAAAAACCTCTCACCTACAAAGTGATATGGGAGATAAAAAAAAAGACAGAAGTACAGAAGAAGAAAGAAAGCAAATTCACCCTCTAGTATATAACAGCTTAGATGCAATCATAGCTTTATAAATATAATTTAGTCTCCAGGGTGAGAAATTTTGGACCATAGCTCTGACCACCTAAAAGACAGGGTAAGTTTAAAATCTAAAAATCTCAAAATATCTATTTTACATGACCAAATGGCTCACTCACATCTGATCTTTATGCCTGATAGTTTCAGGCACAAATTTCACAGAGCATAGGAAAACTTCAAAAATGTAGCCTTTTGAGAGTACAGAATCTTAGCCAACCACAAGTGACCAAGGATCCAGCATGATCTACTTAAGAAAATGTTTTCCACATATAACAACACATTATGCATTATTAAATGTCAGCTGACTTTACGGCGGGATAAGTAAAATTAACCTTACAAATTCCCCCCACTTGGCCTGCCACAACCAGAATTAGAAGTCATTCTTTAAAATGCCCAATGTCGTTTAAGTGTCAAATTCTTAAGTGGAATTTATAAATAACCCACAATAGAAGGGAGAATGGAAATAATATGGAGGAACACCCGTGTTTTGATAGTAACTGGGACTATTTTAGAACAGAAGCAGAGTGACTTTAGATCGCTGGTTTTGCTAGTTGCATAGAAGGCACAGGATGGCTCCATCCTAGCCAGCATGGGTGGCACAAGTTCTCACCATCCCAAACCCAGCTCAGAGCAGGAACTAAAGTCCTATGGCAGGTGAGCTCTTGAACAGCCAATGCCACATGGAACAAGAGCATTTCAGAGTAATTAGCTGGAGTTAGTAAGGTGATTCTCTTTACTAAATTTCACCATCTTTGTTCAGTTACACTCAAAATTAAGACAATGTAGAACTGCAGGATATCAAAGGATTTTGTAAATACTGTCTGTAGATAGATAATATGGACTTTGGGAACAATAAATATATTGTAGAAATTATTTACCCGATTAAAAAGTTTGAGCTGGGACTCTGAAAAAAATGTTTCGCATCAACTCTATTTAATATGAAGTTTCTTAAGAAATTGTGGGAAGAAGAAAAAAAAACCACCCCACTTTTCTCTTATTTAAATTCATTTCAACTCTTCATTTGATATACATTGTCAGCTTCTCAACCATATTGTCATCCAAAGACAGAACCACTTGAGGACAACAGGAAGTATGTGCAGACAAGGCACCAAGTGTTGCAAAGGTGAATTTGCCTACACAGGCTACTCTGCTCTAGGGTCAAGAGATCTGGCCACAGTGCTGTCCAACGAAGGCAGCTGAAACGCACCCTTTCCTTTATGGCTGTATCTAAGAGAATCAAGTTTGTCAACTGCGGAATGGTTTCTTTTCAAATTCTCTCATGAAGAAAGTTGAGAATGTACTAGAAAATCCAGATTAAGAATCTGGCATTTGGGCACAAGCATCCTTTCAAGGACCGCATCATTTGTTTGTCTGTGGCACAGTCCGCTTTCATGCAGAATGCTGTACTAGCAAAGGAGTCACCTGATTTGGGCGGCCTCCTATTATGTTGAATCCCAAAGTACCATCTTCTCTTTCCAACACAACAGTGAATGACTTCTGTTCTCTGTCCTACATGAAAAAGGAGAGAAGTGGGAAAGTAGAGTGAATACATAAATAAATAAAAAGTAGAAAAACAAAAACACAAGAGAAAATTAACCACTACAGTGACATCTTACTGTAACTAGAAAACGTTAAGAATGGCCGGCTGACCTGAGGAAAACTTCTCTCTGAGCATCGTTTAAAGCGTGTGTTTGAAGGGAACTGCTGTGCACATGACCAGAAAGGGCTTTCCACACGACTACAGACTACATGGATTTGCATTTCATGGGGCATCACACTCTGACTTCACCTTAGCTGCAAACAGATTTCTGGGCTTCACCAGGCAGGGCTTTTTATTTTTATCTTTGTATGACAGAAAAGTAAAATAAATTGTCAGTGAATCTTAGAAACATTTTTATGTAAATGTTCACAGTAGAAAGTGTTAAGAGTGTTTGAAAAATGCTGAGCTATTTATAAGGTCCTTTCAGGAGCAGCATTTGGGCTGGCTGTGTAATGCAGGGTGTATTGGAAGGCAGCCATCTTGATTTTAAACAACATCCCTATTCGGCTTGTCATAATTCTCACAGAATAAAAATAAAAGGAGTTTTGCTCAATGGTATGTATTTCTTCCCCAGTGATACAACAATATTTAAAAACCATAAATTATATCAGCCACCTGTTTGTGAGCAAAGACCAATTTGAACAGGCACTGAAGTAGCCGGGCAGATGAGCTGTAGTCGCCGCCACAGACTTTTAACTTCTCTGAGGAGTGAAGGATCTGGAGCTACATCCCATGCTGAGTGATGAAACCCCACTGTATCCCCACTGCCACCTCAGCGCCCCTCCCCTCCGGTTTCCCAGAGCCCACAGCAGCCCCTACAGGCAGCAGAAAGCGATTTCGAGATGCACAACCCGACCAGCAGCATTTGAGAATTAGTTCACAAAGCACTGCATAGAACAGCTGTTCTCACGAACCCCTTTTGGGGGAGGGGTCGCATATCAAATATCCCGCATATCAGAAATTTATCTTACTATTCACAACACTATCAAAATTACAGTTATGAAGAAGCAACAAAAAATAATTTTAGGTCTGGAGGGGGGGTCACCGCCACACGAGGAACCAGACTAAAGGGCCTTGAGAAGCCGTGGCATAGAACCTCAGCTTGACAGGATGCTGAATGTCTTTATCCCATGATTCTAACGGTTGCTCCTTTCCATCAATATTGAAACCTGGACTGGTGCAAATCACATCGCTGAGCTTTTCTCTAAATCACCCATCTGAAGATTATCCTATACACACGCTGACTAGGGAACTCATGTGAGCATCCGGTCATTTTTTTTTTTTTTTTAATGCTTATTTTCTCCATTAGCTAACTGTGCTCTGCGATGCAATGGCGCTTTCACACAAGGATACTTTGTGTGTTGGATATACGGCTCTTCCTACAAGTTCTCTGAGCATCACATGAGCTTCTCTCTCTTCCACTCTTTTTCAGGCTAGGGGCAGGAAGGTTCAACTCAAGGGGTAAAGTCGGAGGTAGAGCTAATCATCCGGTCCTCAGAAGGAAGCCCTCCCCCTGTAGCTCCTCCCAAGGACTGTAAAAGAATGAAAACAGCTCCCTGAAAGGGGTTGCAAGTTCTGCTAAATCCCTGCTTGCTCTGCCAGACAGCAGCCAAGTCAAACACGGGGCGAACAGTCCTGAAGACGAGTCGCAGCTGACAACCAAGACTCTACAGCCAGGCTGCTGCAGCGTGCAGCTCAGACCAGCAGCTTCTGTGTAGGCAAAACAGTGGCTGCCTGGCGGGCTCCAGGGGGCCAACGTGCCTGCAGGCGGCTGTTCTTGCTGTGACCCAGGTACCCTGGTCATAGCATGCGCACTCACCGCCGAGAAGGACATGTGAGGTCCTCAAAGGGAGGTCATCAGGGAAAGTTGGAGATGTAAAGAAATGCCATCCTTGTACCCTGTCACCCAACACACACACACACCAGTTAATTGGCTTTGAAAGACTTATTCTCTCTGCCAAAGCACACCAATTAACCGGTTTGTTGGTAGAATTTGCTTCAGGCACAAGCCAAGGACAAGAAAGATGGGCAGCGAGAGTGGACAGGAGAGTGGGAGATGAGAACGGGAGCGTGGACGGGAAAAGAGCTTTTTCAATTTCTCCTTCTCCAGGAGAAAGTTGAGTTTGACTCTCTTAACCCTAAGCGATGCAGAGTAGGTTAGCAGGGAGGATGTCTCGCGCGGCTCTGGAAAGAAAAAAAAAAAAAAAAAAGGATGCCACCTCTAGAAGGAATCCTCAAGGGTCGGGAAGACGCTCTCCTCCCGGCCCCAGTCATGTTTGGGGGTTCACTCCCTTTGCGCTTACCTGGCCGCGGCCTCCTGGGTCCCCGCCGAAGTTGCACGTGTGCGCCATGTACTGGGTCAACTTCTGGTACCCGCCCCGCAGCAAACGAGCTGTCCTGCAGCGCCTTCCTCTGCCTCCCTCAGGCGTCCTTCTGGCCCCGACGGCCCCCCACGTGTGTCCCCACCTCGGCGGGTCGTGCTCGCCCGGTGCTTTTCCTCCCCGCCGCCCCCGCAGCCGCTGGGGCAGGGCCGAAGGCGCAGCGCTGGCCGTGCGCAGCCAGCTCCCGCGGCCCCACCGTGTAGCCGCAGCCCCGGGCGCGGGAGTCACGCTGCGCTCGCGGCTGCCGGACCAGGCTGCGCAGCGGCCGCACCCGGCACAGCTCGCCCAGCGCCGGCGCCGCGCACTGCAGCGGGCACCGGCGCCTCCGCGCCGCCCAGGGCAGCAGGCAGCTGGCGCGGAAGACGTGCCCGCAAGGCGTGCACGCGGGCTCCTCCGGCACCTGGCCGCACAGCTGGCACTGGAAAGCGGGGTCCACGGCTTCCGCGAAGAGCTCCAAAGCGAAGCCCATAGTAACAGAGGGAAGGGGGAGAGCCAAGACGGGCGTCCGCTTCTTCAGGGCAACCCCGGGGCTGCGCCAGGGGCAGCGGTCTGGTCCCACCGCTGCGGTTGGGCTTTTTGGGGGTGGGGGTGGGAGTTGGGGTGAGATCTCAGAATAAGTTTGGCTCAGAGTTTCCAAGCTTTGGCTGGGTCCTGACTTCTCTGTATTGACACAAATGATAGCCCCGGGTGAATCTCCCACCCCCTTCTTCGTGGCTTTGCAATGAGAAGTCTTTCAAGTCTATCCTTGAGAATGAGGCAAGTTTACGGTGGTCCTTGGGTCAGCCTTATTCTTCCCCTGAGCCATGAACTTCAAGTCCCCCAAGTTCTCCACTGGGCAGAGCTGGCGATGGGCACAGTACTGATACTGAGAACTTTGAAATCTACCAGGATGGAACAGGATCTTTTCGTCAAGCAGAGCCTCAATTAAAAAAGAAAAGAAAAGAAAATCTTTGAAATAAATTACACTTTTGTTCGTTCAAAGGAGCTAATTAAAAAAAAATCATCAGCTAAGAACTGTGAGCCTAAAGCTTCACCATTTCAAAATGATCGCTTAGGAAATCCAGAGCCAGGCCTCTGAAATGAAGATACAGAAATCTCCTTTGCTTTTCCCTTTCCTTTCTTTCTTTAATAATTTCTTTATTTAATCATTTATGTATTTATTTAATCATTAGACAACTGTTTCTTGAATTTAAAAAAGATACAGAAATCAGGCAAATGAAAACAAAAAAGAGTAACCTTTAATCATGCAGTGCGGGTTGGGGAAAGGCTGGTTGCCTGCCTCAAGGCACCTTATTCTTGCTGGGGTGAGGGGGTAGGCAGTGAACTGCATACAGGCCTCATGCCCAGTGAAGAGACCAAGGTTTCATCGCTGCAGCTTGCCTCCGAGTTCATTTCTCGCACTATTTTCCACTATCACTCCTGGGAATGGGGTATGAGAGGCATTTTTCTATGGGGCATGGAGTATTATCTTTTGAGCACCCGGAAGGAAAAGAAAAGGTAATAATCATGAATGAAAACAGCGCAGTAACATAAAAACAGACCTTAGCAATGCCTCCCTCTACTCAACCAGAACTGAGTCCGTCCAAACTGCTCCCCTCCGGTTTGACACTAAGTTCCTGAAAACATATAATAGGGGTCTCTCCAGGCCCCGGACCATGTTTTCTTCACCTTCTCCTGAAATTTAGGAATGCAAAGAGCCATTCACACCAGAATATAGCCGCATGGCTTACCGCCATTACTTGGAAACCACCCCAGATGCCTGAGATGAAGATTCTTAAATTAATCAACCCCATTGCCAGTTGGGTGCTCCTCCTGGAAGGCTGTGAAGAGCATCAGTAAAACGGGCTCCAGACTCTATGATAATAATAGCATAGCTTCTAGGAAGAACCCTCTGAGCCTTCAACAGCCAGTGAAATTCAGAGTGGAGTTCCAGATATCTGAAATAATTTCTCTCTCTCTCTCGTCAAAATAAGATGCTGTATTGTCGATGTTCTATAAAGAGATATGATAGTTTATTTACTGCTATTATTCAGTGTTTCCTGCCACACAAATCGTATCTTTCTATGAATGGGCAAACAATAAATTGCTGAAAAAATTGCAGCATTATTTACAAGAACATTTTGTGTGTGTGTGTGAAATGCACAAACAGAAAACACATAATACCATAAAGGTTATTCAAATAACTCTGAGTGGGAGAAATATGTTTCATCTTTTTTAGCATATAAGATTCTGGTCTTGTAGCTATGACCATAGATATAAATTAAACAAAAAGCTAAGGGAAGTATTTTATAAGATAAATGTAAGTTTGAACATTTTCAAAAGAGTTAAGAAAACACAGCTGGGAAGAGCTGATCTGATCAACAAGGTAGCAAACATATTTCAGTGGACCTCACTGTGCCTAGTGTAAAGTCAGAGGAGCCACTTTCCAGCCAATAGGAGACTTTTCTACATATATCAGGAAAATTATAACATCATCCAAAATCTCAGGTGAACTCAGAGCAGGAAGCCTTGGTTCCTACACACCATAACTACCTATTGGTAAAGACACTGTACATTTTTAAATTAATTATTTATTTACTTTACATCCTGATCACAGCTTCCCCTCCCTCTTCTCTTCCTGGTTCCTTCATCTTACAACCTCTTTCCTCAGTGATATCAACATGCCTAGGCATACCAAATTGCAGTAAGACTAGGCACATCTTCTTCTGCTGAGACTAGACAGGGCAGCCCAGATAGAGAAAAGGGATCCAAAAGCAGGCAATGCAGTGAGAGACAGCTCCTGCTCCTGCTTTAGGAGAGCTACATGAACACCCAACTGCACAACTGTTGCATATGTGCAAAGGGCCTGGGTCAGTCCCATGCATGCTCTCTGGTTGGCAGTTCAATCTCTACGAGCCCCTATGAGCTCAGCTTAGTTGATTCTGTAAGTTTTCTTGTGATGTCCTTGACCTCTCTGGCTCCTTCAATTCTTTCTTTTCCTCTTCCACAGGATTCCCCAAGCTCCACATAATTTTTGGCTGTGGGTCTGTGCATCTGTTCCCACCCATTGCTGGAGGAGCCTCTCTGGTGATAGTTATGTTAGACTCCTGTCTGCAAGTACAGCAGAGTATCAATGAGTAGTGTCAGAGATGGGCTCCTTCTCACGTCATGGTCTCAAGTGGGGCCAGTCATTGGTTGACCCTTCCCTCTAATTCTGCTGTCTTTTACCCCTGCACATCTTGTAGGCAGGACAAATTGTTAAGGTTTTGTGGCTGGGTTGGTGTCCCAGTACCTCCATTGGAAGTCTTGCCTGGGTACAGGGGATGGCTGGTTCAGGCTCCATATCACTCATTGCTAGGAGTCTTAGCTAGGGCCACCCTCATAGATTCCTGGGTGTTTCCATGTTCCTAGGTTTCTAGCTCATCACAGAGATGCTTCCCCCCAATCCAGTTGTTTCTCTAGCACTCTCTCCCTACATCCTTCCCCTACTCCATACCTCCTGTTCTCATCCCCACCACTCTCCTGCCCAGTCCAGACACTGCCCCCCTTTTTTTTCCCTAGATGCAGTGAAATCAATCTCAAACCAAAGAGAAAAGTTTCTATTGGCTAGTTTTTATTGAGCCAGGCAGTTGTGCACGATGCTGGAGGACAAAAGGTATCGGTGGTCTTAGCCAGCATCGGGTAGGCATGCTCCGCAGCAAGCTGTCAGGCAAGGTATGTCAGCTTCTGCATTAGTGGCATCGCTGTCACAGGGCAAATGACCATCTGCTGCTGAGATTTCAGGTCCGTTCCGCAAGGGGAAATTTTATTCCTGACAATGTAATCTTGGTTAAGAGCCCATAGCTGCGGTGGTCATAGGCTGTCGGATAGAACTCACTATTTTTATTTTGCTCAATGTCATGTTATCAAATTTTCTTCTAAATATGTATGCTTATACCAATACACCCGAGGTGCTCTCAACCTTTGTAATAAGATAATCCATTTTTGTTTGTTTGTTTGATTGATTGATTGATTGATTGATTTGCAGTGGGTTGTCATTAATTCAGAGCCTTGTAACTCTTCAAAGTGCTGACAATAAGAGACTGAGTGCTTAACCCTAAATGGGTTACCTTTGGCACCCTTCCCCTTGACAAAACTCTGGGACCATCACAGTGGAGGAGATGGAAAGAACGGAAGAGCTGATGGTGAGAGGGGTGGTGTGCAATGCTGGCTTCTGGACATGAACATAGCTTTCCTACCCAGGAACTCACTGCAGCTGTGGCTACCTGTAAAAACATCCTGCACAAGATCGGTCCAGCCAGAATTTGGCATAGATAGGGGAGGAGCTTTCCATGCCTCACCAATTACCTGTTGGTAGCTGATAGCTGCTGAAGGTTTTTTAATGTTCCCCTTGGTAGGTAGGGTCTCCATGTTCTAGTAAATAGTCTCACACCCATATGTAACAGACAACAGCAGGTAGACTTAGTGGATAGTAACAACAACAACAACAACTATAATAAATAGCAGAAAAATGAAAGAAAAAAATGAAGACATGACATTTGGAGGGAGACATGTTGAAGTGGATTAAGGGAGAAAGCAGAGAAGATTATATAATTATTTTACATTGCATACGTGTATAAAATTCTCAAGAATGAAGAAAAATTACCATTATAAGAAGAAATTTTCTGAGGGTAAGCACAGGAACTTGGAATGAGTTTCAAATATACACATATTTCAACAAAGTAGATCCAAGAGAATTTTAATATCTTTGGCAAAGGGGATAACTCAGCTTCTTATGTCATAACCTTGGGCATATGGCTATTCCTTTATTCATCAATATTTTCTATTTTTTACGAATATATAGAATGTGAAAATTTCAAACTGAGTTATTTAGGGAGTGGAAGAACTGCAAATGAAGTTTCTGTTTTCATGTTTAGTCTAGGTAATCTCTAGCTATATTGCTGGTTGTGGCCAAGAAATGTTTTGCCCATAAACATTCATTCAGCCAGATAATATACTTCTCTATGAGACAAACCCAGGAAATAAAACAGTCACTCAGAATTATGGCATGGATTCAACTACTGGATAAGCAATCCTTATTGGTTGTATTTTTTTTTAAGCTTAGTAACTGGGTTTCATTTAATTTCACCTTTGAGTCACCTTTGAGTCACATGAAAAAAAAAGTCAATTTGCTTTTTTATTGCATTTCTTGTTGAACAGCAATGGAAATGTTCTGCAGTTGGGCTGCTTCCTGTGTGGAGAGGCAAGCTCCCAATTCTAAGAAGCCCTGCTTCCAAGGGGCAGGGGAGGACTAGAACACCTTACATTCAAGCACATTATCCTAAGAACAGAGAGGTGAAGACTGTAGAAATGCAAGAGCTTTTCCCCCACATTAAGCCTAGACAGTGTTTTGCTAAATAGACTAGTTTTTAGATTTTGTTTTGTGCGCTGTCTAGTCTTAGGCCAACTTGACAAAAGCGAGAATCATCTGAAAGGAGGGAACCTCAATTGTGAAAATTTCTTCGTAAGGTTCACTTGTAAGATGTTTTCTCAATTAGTGATTGATAGGGGAGGGCCCAACCCACTGTATTTGGTGCCATCCCTGGGCTGGTGGTCCTGGGTTCTACAAGAAAGCAGGCTGAGCAAGCCGTGGGAAGCAAGCCAGTGAGCAGCCCCCTTCCTGACCTCTGTATCAGCTCCTGCCTCCAGGTTTTTGCCCTACTTGAGTTCCTTCCTCATCTCCTTCAATGAGAAACAGCAATATGAAGGTGTAAGCTGAATGAACCCTTTCTGCTCCAAGTTGCTTTCTGGTCATGGGGTTTCATTGCCACAGTGGAAATCCTAACTAAGAGATTTTGCCTTTTATGTCTGTTTGTGTGTGAGTCTGTGCACATTTGATTAAGATCCATGAAGTAAGAAATATTGGACAATTATTTCAAATAGTAATTTAAATAAGCAATAAATCACTTATTTAATATATGATATCATGGCATAGTTTTGTGCTTTTGACATTACAATATTTCAAAATTCCCTATAACTTTCTCTGAAAGAAAATTTTATTTTTCTATCTTATTTTCTCTGATTCTCTAGTTTTATTGTATGTGCATCAGAACTGTGTCTATCATCTTTTCTTTTACACAAAGTGATCTAAATTGAAGCTATTACTTAATGAAATTACTCTAATTACAGAGGCAAAGCACTCTGATACCTTAGGTCCATATAGTTCCTATATAAACATTGGTCTCTATTATTGAATTTACCATGAACATATATTCTTCTTTTGGAAATTTTTTGCCATAGTGAAAATTCATAGTTGTTCTTTGAATTACAAATGAATGTGTTCACAGATCTTGTGATAATAAGAAGGTCACCTTGACCCAGAATAGAACTACAAATCTTCAAAAAAAAAAAAAAAAATACCAGTGCCCTGAAGCAGGGGAAGCTGACAGCTCATTTTTGAACTATTTTATCATAAATACACTTTGGAAATATGATTTACTCTTAGAAAAAAATTAAAATCAGGTAAAGCCAGAAAATCTAAACCCCTATACTCTCTGCTGACCTGCAACCCATATAATTTGCTATTATCTTGCTTTTCTGCTATCTTTGGCAAAATGAAGGCTTAGGAGGCCTTCATGACAGTGCAGAATACTATTGTTTAGAAAAATGAAGTGATACGGACAAAACTATTCCACACTTCAAAAAAATAAAATAAAAGATTTGCCATAATTGTGTAGTTTCTATAAGAATCAATGAGACAAAGCCAAGTGAGTAATTTGAAGAAAATCCTGTTAAAAGTGGGGGGAAAAACCAACTTCTCTTGGTTCCTACCCAGCTTATCTTCCTCCTTCAGACTCTCACAGTCCTCCCTCCTAGCCCATCCAATTCCTTGGTGTCAGACACTGATAGTTAGAAACACCTGCTGCCAGCTGTACATCAGAACTGTGTCCATCATCTATCAACTGGCTCCCTAGCTGACAACACTGGGGTGAGGTAGGCGATTCTCACAATTCCTCCTGTCCACCAGTAGGCTGTCTCTGGTCTCACCTTCAATCCAGTGGCAGCCTGCTTGCAAATGCCCTTCCTCTCATCACCCATCCATTCCTGGGACTTCAGCTCCTACTCAGGACCCAGCATAGCTCTTTCTTGCACAGCCTTTCAGCCTTTTCTCCTAAGCCATCTCCATTCCTCTGTGTGAGCCATCTAAACCCAGAAACGCTAACACCAGGAACCCCCGGCGGTGGCACCAGGCTGGTATTCAGGTGGGTGATTCTCACCATCTTTCCTGAGATCCAGTATGATTTCTCCTGTTTTGCCCTCAGCCCTGTTGGAGTCGGCTTGCAGGTGCCCCTCCTCTCACTATAACTCCAGTCACTGAAGGCTCCAATTCTTGGTACAGACCCAGAGTTTCCAGAGCTCTTTCATTCCTCTGTCTCCAGACATATATTTTGCCCTGCTGTTGCATACTTGCAGAAACTCTCCTCCTACCACGGCTCCAACTCTCTGAGGAGAGCTTGTCTTGACCTAGGCAGGATTACCCTCGCTCTTTCCCACAGTCCATCCCAGTCTTCCCTTCCAGCATACCTCTATTCTTCCCAGCTATTCACTGACCTGAAGTAGTCAGAACACTTTCCTAAGATCCAGACATGGCAGCAAAACCCAAGGAACAGAACAGTACACCAACAGAAAACAAGACCAAATATCAACATCCAGAATCACCCCAATCATCTTAACTCCAGATGCTGAGACACCAGCACAACATTATGAATCTTAGTGGTCAAGACAGTATGTCTCCTGTAGAACCTAGTAACCCTGATCCAGTAGGCCCTGAAAATGCAATACAGCTGAAGTGCAAGACAAGGGACTCAAAATGGCTTTTATGAAAATATTAGAGGTCCTTAAAGATGATATAAACAAATGTATTAATAAAAATCCCTTTTAAAGTTTTAATTTTTTTATATTAATTACAATTTATTCTCTTTGTGTCCCAGCTGTAGCCTCCTCCCTCATTCTTTCCCATTCCCATGAAAACACCAACAAACAGAGGACTGATATGAAAACAGTTCAATAAATGAAAGTGGAAGTAAGAGTCAATAAGGAAAACCCAAATTGAGGGGAAGTTGGACATGTTAGGAATTAAAACAAGAATCTCAGAGTCAAGCCTCACCAACAGAATACAAAATATGAAAGAGAGCATATCAGTCATTTAAGACAAGATAGAAGAAACTGATACTCCAGTCAAAGAAAATGCTAAATCTATATCATCTAGCCACAAAATATCCAGGAAACCTGGGACGCTAGGAAAAGAACTAATCTAAAAATACTAGGAATAAAGAAGGAGAAGAAACTCTTGTCAAAGGCAAAGAAAATATTTTCAAACAAACCATACATAGAAATTTAACCAACCTAAAGAAGGAAGTTACCTATCAAAAAGCACACAGAACACCAAATAAACTGGACTAAAAAAGAAATTCAACAAGACATATAATAATCAAAGTGCTAAAAATACAGAACAAAGAAAGAATATTGAATGCTACCAAGAAAAAAAAGAGCAAATAACATATGAAGGTATACTTAATAGAGTAACATCTGGCTTTTCAACCAAGACTCAGGCCATAGTTACCCTGATACCTAAACCACATAGACACACAACAAAGAAAGAGAATTACAAGCTAAGTTATCTTATAAACATAGATGCAAAATTTTAAATAAAATACTTACAAACCAAATCCAATAACACACCAGAAAATCATCCACCATAATCAAGTAGGCTTCATCTCAGAGAGGCAGGAATAGTTCAACACACATAAATCAATAAAGGTAATCTGCCATATAGACTAAAAGACAAAATTACATGATCATCTTATTAGATGCAGAAAAGACCATTGACAAAATCAAACATCCCTTTTTATAAAAACCCTAGACAGATTAAGGATACAAGGACATAATTTCAACATAATAAAGGCAATTTATAGAAAGACCATAGCCAATGCTTTGAGAAACTCAAAGCATTTCCACTAAAAATAATAAGACAAGGTTGCTCACTCCCTTCATACATATTCAGTATAGTACTTTTTTCTTTTTTATATTAATTACAGTTTATTCACTTTGTATCCCAGCTATAGCCCCCTCCCTCACCCCTCCTAATCCTGCCCCCCTTCTTCTCTGATTCCCCTCCCCAAGTCCACCGATAGGGGAGGTCTTCCTCCCCTTCCATCTGACCCTAGCCTATCAGGTCTCATCAGGACTGGCTGCACTGTCTTCCTCTGTGGCCTGGTAAGGCTGCTCCCCCCTCAGGTGGAGGTGATCAAAGAGCCAACCACTGAGTTCATGTCAGAGACAGTTCCTGTTCCCCTTACTATGGTACCCACTTGGATACTGAACTGCCATGGGCTACATCTGTGCAGGGGTGCTAGGTTATCTCCATGAATGGTCCTTGATTGGAGCATCAGTTTCAGAAAAGACCCCTGGGCTGAGATTTCTTGGTTCTGTTGCTCTCCTTGTGGAGCTCCTGTCCCTTCCAGATCTTTCTATCTCCCCCTTCTTTCATAATATTCCCTGCACTCTGCCCAAAGTTTGGCTATAAGCCTCAGCATCTGCTTTGATACCCTTCAGGGTAGAGTCTTTCAGAGGCCCTCTGTAGTAGGCTTCTGTCCTGTTCCCTATTATCTCTCTTCCAATGTCCGTCCCATTTGCCTTTCTGAATAAGGACTGATCATTCTCACTCAGAAAGTATAGCACTTTAAATCTTAACTGTGGACACTGAATTGTTTTTCCCAAAGACGACAAGATTATACACTGGAGAAAAGACAGCATCTTCAACAAACGGTGCTAGTCCAACTGATTGGCTGATTGTAGAAGAATACAAAGAGATCCATACTTATTACCCTGCACAATCCTCAACTCCAAATGGATCAAGGATCTTAACATAAGACCAGACACACTGAATCTGATTAAAAAGAAAGTGTGAAATAGACTTGGACTCATTCCATGAGAAAAGACTTTCTGAACAGAATAACAATAATACAGGTATTAAGAACACAAATTTATAAGTGTGACCCTATGAAACTGCAATGTTTTGTATGGCAAAGGGCATCATTATTTGCACAGAGCAGCATGACACACAGTGGGAAAATCCCTTTAGCAATTATACAAGTGATAGAAGTTACTAATATCTAAAATATATAAAGATCTCAATAAAACTAGATATCAAGAGAGCAGATAACACAATTAAGAAATAGGAATAGATATAAACAGACAGCTCTCAAAAGGTAAAATAGTTCTCATATGGCTGAGAAACGCTTAAAGAAATATTCAACATCTTTAATCATCAGAGAAAATGCAAATCAAAACCACCTTGAGATTTCATCTCACATGAGTCAGAATGGCCAAGAGCAACAAAGCCAATGACTTATGCTGGTAAGGATATTGGGAACTGGGGAACACTTATTCATCGCTGGTTAAGTACAAACTTGTACAGACACTTTGTAAATTAGTGTGGTGGTTCCTAAAGGAAGCTAGGAATTTATGTACCTCAATATCCAGCTGTACCGTTCTTGAGCATATACCAAAGGACTCAATATCCAGCTATGCCACTCTTGGGCATATAACCAAAGGACTCTCCAAACTGCTCCAGAGATACTTGCTCAACCATGTTCATTGCTGCTCTATTCAAAATGTCCATAAATTGGACATCCTCGATGCTCATCAGCTGATGAATGGGTAATAAAAATGTGGTATATGTTAGTTAACTGGAATATTGTATGTTTCATATTATGTGTGGTTAGCTTTTAAGCCTTCAATGGGCATGCTACAATCTGTACAACCGTGTACGTTAGATATTAAGTAAGCCACCAGGAAGGGGGGGAGGTATCCCAAATAAGGGGAGCTAGAACATAAAGTTATGGGAAGAAAAGGAGGGAGACTGGTCTGGAAGGTTAAATTGAGACTGGGATAGAAGAGGGGTTCAGGGAGGGAATATGATGAGGAACAACTAATAGTAAGGGCCATTCGAAGGGTTGTATGCAAAGCTATTTCCGTAGAAGCTTCCTAAATTACACACATTTGAAAGACGTCTAAGCAGAGCTGTCAAATAATGAGGAAGGCAATGTCCCAGTTTGACACCTTTTGCCGACCGGAATGGGTTTACTTCCAGCTGAGTCATTAGCCAAAGCGTCCTGTGGAAACCCCACAAACATCTCAGACTAGTTTCAAGGCTGCCAGTTGTTGTCTAAGAAAGCGATGCACAGGCCCTTTTGCGGGCGATGACATTTAAATATCTCAGTGAACCCAGAGAGCTTGTGTTGGTGCCTACCTAAAGTCTTCACCCTATTAATATTAGTGTTTATATTAATATTATTATATTAATATTAATTATAATTTTATATTAATGTTTATATTAATGTTATTAATATTAGTATTTATCTTACTGGAATGTACTCTTCACACTACCAGAGGAGGAAGGTAACCATCAACCCATATACGAATCCTGTAATGTAAATAGCTATCTGCCTGCAAGACATGCTGGTATAATATGGCACAAACATTTTGGGAGCAACCATCCACTCCCTGATTGGATTTAAGGCCCGTTCCAAAGCATGGCACCCATGTGTGACATTGCACAGTTGACCAAGTACCAGACCAAGTACCACGACCATGGGACTGTGAGAAAAACAAATACGATTCTTCTGCTGAAGAAATAGAGCAATAGAATGAGTGCCGATGACATTCTGCTATACCTATTGACCAGTGCACAGCTCAGTTTCCTCTTACAGTAGCTAGGAGCCAACTCAGAGACCCACAAATGGACAATGTGAAGAAAGTGAGAGATTTTGTATCATTCAATCCAAAATGGGATTGTTGGAGTACTTTTTAAAAGCTCTTTTATTTACATTTGTTATATCTCTTTCTTCCTACTCCACCCCAATCCCTTCCAACACCCCAGCAACAGGTAGGAGAAACAAAAGGTGGGACACAGTTAGACGGGCACAGTTCTCTTAGCTGCTTTCTGCTGGTAAAGGTCATTGGTTTCCTTGGAGCCAGTCCAATCCTCATTTCAGGAGCTCTACAACTTCTTTTCTCACTGTAACCACAGCAACCAGGAGCCCCTGGGAGAAGCAACAGCAGCCTTGTTCCTTCTTGGAGCTTCTCCACACTCTTAGAGCTCTGCCGTTTACTCTTTCTCCAGAGTCTTCACATTTAAAATATCTGCAGCTGGCAAAGAGCTCCTCTCAGAACCCACACGAGGCAAATAGTCTGCTGCTGTGGACTATGTGAATCAGTCCCACATCCCACACCTGGGATTAAAACAAAAACATGTTTATAGCCACAAGACAGGGTGTCCTCACCAGAGCCCTCCCTTCTGGGCTCAGGGAACTATGAGGATTAGGAGGCAGAAAGGTTGTAAGAATTAGAGGGTGTGGGGTAAACTCCAAGAAAACAGTATCTTCCAGATACAACAGGACTGATGCACGTATGAACTTACAGAGATAGAGTGACAGCAAGCACACACAGGGCCTGGACAGGTTTAAGCCAAATAGGGTCCCAGGACTAAGAGGCAAAAGTGGACAAGTGCTTCCACCCCTAACCATGAAACTATCTTTAATTGACATCTGCCTGCAAGGGAAAAGGTAATTTTCTTCAGTGAAGTTTCACTGGGTATAAAAACTACACTTAAGTGTAGGACTTAACCAGTAGTAAATGGCCCCCACAAAAAAGTTCAGTGGTGCTTTGTAGACTTTTTGTGTAATATTACTTTTTTTGGACATTATTTTTTGTCCTACTGGTATTTTGTTTGTATACTATGGTTTCTGATTTTGTGTTTGTGTGTGTGTTTCTTACATTATTATTCATCATTTCATTTTATATATTTTTTTCTGAATTGTTTGTTTTATTAGTTTGCCTGTTTGTCTTTTAAAGAGAGAAAGAGAGCGTGAAGGTTGTTGAGTGAGGAGGTGTGGAGTTTCTGAATGGAATTTGAGGAAGAGGGGGAAGCATGATTAGAATACGACATATAAAGTTTTCTTCAGTAAAAATGTGGCAACTTTCAATTACTGGAATGTCACTTAGGGCAATCTTATCATTCTATATAAGAGGTGACTGTCACAGAAGATGGTTTGTAGGGGAAACCTTACATGTAGTTAACCATACATTAGAGATCATAGTCACTGAAAGAGAGCTATGGCAGCAAGTCTGACTTTAAGGACCAATAGGTAATAAAATTATAATAATAATAATAACAATAATAGTATTATAATACTATGGCTCCAGCTTGCATTACCCGGAATGATCATCTCAGTCCATTTTCCCAACGACCACTTTGTAGTAACATTATCGTTACCTCCGTGCCTAGACCCAGCCTATGAAAATAGAAAGTGGCGGAGTTTAACCCGGGCTCTTTTAAACGTATCCCTGCAGGGTCTGGAGGGAGGTCTCAGTTGGTAGGTTGCTGCCGAGCAAGAGCAAGGCCCTGAGTTGGCTCGCTACACTGAGTAACCTGGGTGTGGCAGCACATGCTTCTGATCTGAGAACTCAGCTTCTTCTTCTTCTTTTTTTTTTTTTTTCTGGGATCGTACAACCACAGCAGTAAGTCACTGGCCTGAGCAGCACTCTGTGGACACACAGGGATGGATGTTGGCTGGGAGTATTAAATGCGTTCTAGGGCTATGATATTTTGAATGTAAGATGGAATTTCCTGGCATATCTCCTTGGAAGTTAAAAAAAATCTCAATTCATTAGAATTCTACTCTTCCAAAGCCCTCTCCTTTTGATGCCCTTTCTTTGATGGGAGAAATTCTAAGAGTCACATTTATTAGCAGCATCTTAGAACTTGATCTGGATAATATTGATCTTAATGATTTTTTTTTGGCAATAATAACATGGCTATGTGTTTTGATCATTTTATTTCAAAATAACTGCTCTAAAAGAGAAGGGGGTATTCTACGAAAGAAAGCAATTTTCTCTATCCCTTATATTTTTTTTCACAATTTATTCATTATCTCTCCCAACTGAAGCCCTTGCCCTAAACTCCTCCCTGTCCCACCCTTCCTTTCTCTTCCCCACATCCCCTTTCCCTAGTCCACTGAAAGGGGGAGTTCTCCTTCTCTGCCATCTGCCCATAGCTTGTCAAGTCTCATCAGGACTGCCTAGATCCTCTTCCTCTATGGCCTGGCAAGATGGCATCATTAGGGACAAGAGATCAAAGTGCAGGCAACTGAGTTCATGACAGAGGCAGCCCCTACTCCCCTACTAGGGAATCCACATGGAGACTGAGCTGCCAATCAGCCACATCTGTGCAGGGGGTCTAGGTCCTCTCCATGTGTGGTCCTTGGTTGGTGCATCAATCTCTGCAGGATCCCCTGGGCTCAGATTCCTTAGCTTTGCTTGTCTCCTTGTGGGACTCCTGTGCCCTTTGCATCCTTCTCATTAAAAAAAAAAAATTGAGGAGAAATAAAATTCAAAGTTCACTGAGCATTTACAGAGTATTTCATTCTTAGAGTTTGGATTTTGAAATCAATTTAATCTGTGTCTAGAGAGGCTGTGCTGGTTAGTTTTCGTGAACTTGACAAATACTAGCATCACAAGGGAAGACGTGACCTCCGCTGAAGAGTTACCTCTGTCAGATTGCTCTGTGGTACATGTCTGTGGGGCATTTTCATGACTGATGATGGATGTGGGACGGCCCGGAACACTGTGTGTGGTGCCATTCCTGGGAGACCTGTGTTGTATGAAAAAGCAGACTGAGCAAACCAGTCAGAAGTATTACTCTATAGTCTTTGCTTCATTTTATGTCTCTAGAGTCTTGCCTTGATCCTGCCTTAGCATCCTTCAATGACGGACTGTAATTTGTAACCAAAAATAAACCTCTCCTGTTCCCTGGTTGGTTTTAGCAATTGTATTATCATAATCTTCATGAAAAAGCAAATGAATCTAGATGTCAGTATCAATTATGATCTACAAATGGGTGGAAGAAGATTATCGTGTCTGTGTCAGTGATGGAAACTAGAGGATCTGGAAATAAAAAAAAATGCTTAAAGAATTAAATGCTGATTGGCACATGATGGGCCACATATATTACTTGTCTCCAAGTACTTCACAGTCTGTTTTCCTCATCTGTAAATTTGTCTGTGTGTGCGACATCACATGGTTCCTAGAAGTCACCAGATGAGGACTTCATACCTATTTGCATTATGAAACTTAAGCACAAAAGACTGAGTGTGCTCCAATGTCATGCATTTAGGAAAAGGGAAATAAAAATCAGCTAAGTTGGCAACTCCTGGGCTTGGCAGTGTCAGTGCCCCATATCTTCAATAGAGAGGCATTTCCATGGTGACACAGATATTTCACTCTTACCCAAAAATTTAGGTTAAAAAAATGATACAGTAAATAGCTAGGTTAAAAGTGGGCAATAAAACTAAATTAATACTTCATGTAGAGCGGAATTCTTGAAGATAGCCACACGCGTGTACATACATGCATGCACTTAACCACGAAGGTTTTAAAAGACCTTTGAGAGGTTTAAATAAGAATTTGTACGCATTGCTTTTACTGTCCATGGTTTGTGGCAACAAATAACTGCCATTTCCTCCTCTTACTCTCCAAGCTCCTATGGAAAAACAAATGACTTGCTATATAAAATACAGGTTATCATCAATATGTCTAATTGATGGTGTAGCTGCCAGACTCCAAGTCAGATTCTGAAAAGAATATGAGCTAATGCTCTTCAAGGACATGGCATCAATCACAGGCCAGAAAATAACTGACACGCAGTATTTTCTTGGGCTCAGCAATGGAACTGAGTAGTGGCAGTTAACATAATTAAAGGCCGATGTCCAGATTAAAAACTCTTAGTTTGTAATTTTTTCTTCTTTTTTTACTAAAAGGGGTTATGTATTACATGGTGTTTGAGTTGACTCCAAAGTGTGGGGAAAGCCGCACTGAGTTAATAAAAAATTTTTCGATGAATATTTAATGAGTATCTAGGCTTGCCCAGTGGAGGATACCATGAGACATAAGAGTAGAGGATTTGGTCCCTGATGCCCGTGAAATTGTCCAAATTATTAGATAAAGACAATGTGAGATTTAAAGCAAAAGCCAGAAGCTCAATGGTGCCCCCTCAAACAGTGTGGAGATTTGAGGATAAGAAAAACCTTGGGAATTATTATCCGAATATATCGTTTCCAAGAAAGTAAACAAGAAGAGAACATGTGAGGGGGAAGAAAGAAATTCCATAGGTTCCTTTGAGTGTCAAGATGGTTTCTGTGCAGTTACCTGAACCTGCACACCAAAGGGCATGTGGTTCTTCTAACAGTAGTTTAGGATGTGAAGGTGTTATGAGCTATGACATCGACATCGTCTAGAATTGCGCATTCCACTGCACTCTGAGTTATAGATATACCCAAACTTGAGCAACTTGACGGAGCTTAGAAGCAGAGAACCAGACTGAAGCCATGAATAAAGTAGATATTTTCATTTTCTTCACTGAGTAGACAGCAAGTTGGTGTCATCAAGGCTCACTGAGTGAGATAAAGAGACACTTTAACGTTGCATCGTTCAACATTGTTGTGGTTTGGATGTAAAATGTCCTTCATTGGCTCATGTATTTGAACACTTGGTCCCCAGATGGTACTTTGGAAGGATTATAAAAACTTTCAAGGTCGTTTTGATTTGCATTTCCTTTATGACTAAGGACGTTGAACATTTCTTTAAGTGTTTCTCGGTCATTCGATATTCCTCTATTGAGAATTCTCTGGTTAGCTCTGTACTCCACTTTTTAATTGGATTACTTGATTTGTTGCTGTTTAACTTCTAGAGTTCTTTATATATACTGGATATTAGTCCTCTGTCAGATATAGGGTTGGTGAAGATCCTTTCCCAATCTGTAGCCTGTCGTTTTGTTCTGACGACAGTGTCCTTTGCTTTACAGAAGCTTTTCAGTTTCATGAGGTCCATTTATTGATTGTTGCTCTTAGAGCCTGTACTGTTTGGTGTTCTGTTCAGGAAGCACAGAGGACCTCTGAAAGGTTCTGCCCTGCAGACTAACAATGCAGATGATGAGACTTATGGGCAACCTTTGGGCAGAGTGCAGCGAATCTTAGGAAAGAAGTGGGAAACAGTAAGATATGGAGAGGACAGGAACTCCACAAAGAAAGCAACAGAACCAAAAAATCTGAGCACAGGGGTCTTTCCTGAGACTGATACTCCAACCAAGGACTATGCATGGAGATAACCTAAGACCCCTGCACAGATGTAGCCCATGGCAGCTTGGTCTCAAGTGGGTTCCATTGTAATAGGAACAGGGACTGTCTCTGACATGAACTTATTAGCCTGCTCTTTAATTACCTCCCCCTGAGGGTGAAGCAGCATTACCAGGCCACAGAGGAAGACAATGCAGCCACTCTGATGAGACCTAATTGACTAGGATCAGAAGGAAGGAAAAGAAGACCTCCCTTATCAGTGGACTTGGGGAGGGGCTTGCATGCAGAGGGTGGAGGAAGGGAGGGATTGGGAAGGGAGGAGGGAGGGAACCATTGGAGGGATACAAAGTGAATAAAGTGTAATTAATAAAGAATTAAAAAAATTGCTGTGTTTTCATTTTCATTCAATTCTATAAAGTCTTTAATTTCTTTCCTACTGTCTGTCTTGGCCCAATTTTGATTCAGTTTCAATTAGTTTATATGCTTTCTGTTGTTCTTGTTATCTGGCTTTAAATCCATGGTGAACTGGTAGAATGCATGGGGTTATTTCAATTTTCTTGTATCTGTAGAGACTTGTTTTATGTATGGGCATGTGGCCAAGTCTAAAGAAAGTGCCATGAGTTGTTGAGAAGACATTATATTCTTTTTTTTTTTTTTGTTTAAGTGACATGTTTTGTAAATATCTATTAGGCCTATTTGCTTTATAATGTTAGTCAGCTCCATTATTTCTCTGCTTAGTTTTTGTCTAGCTGAAGGTCAATACGTGGCTTTAGCTGTAGTAGTGTTTCTTTTATGAACTTGGGTTATCTTCTGTTTTGTGCATAGAATTTAAGAACTGTAATATCTTTATGATGAATATTTACCTTGATGAGCATGTAGTATCTTTCCCTATCTCTTGTATTAAGGTCTTGTCCTGTGCTTTGGCTATATTGCATTTTCAGACTTCTTCAGAGCCTACTGAAATAGGTTTGCTGGTCTCTAGTGGGGACATATTGTCCTGGCTTTCACTGAGTATAGTTTTATCATGGCATCTAAGCACATGGGTTTGGAATAATTATAATTCTAGGAGCTGATAGCTTGTCTTTATGTGATGGATATTTTGTTCCTTGGTTCCATTGCCCTCTCTGGTACTTAGGAGAGTATGGTGACTATGGGTTGCCTAGTAGGGGATGTTCCTGAGATCCTGCATAATGTGCCCAATGGTAGGTTCTGTTTAGATATGTTTCTTGGTTTTGGCAGCAGATACTTAGGGATGAGTGTGGTTTAGCAGATAGCAGAGATAAGAGGTTCACTGTCAGGAGTAAACAGAGTGAGCTACCAGAACCTACATGAAACCCTGAGAATGGGGCAAGAGAGGGAGGAGAGGCCACAGGAAATGGTTGGTTCCAGAGTAGGCATAAGATTGAAGGACTGTATTTGAAGGAGAGGAAGGACATTGAAGGTTGCCTACCTGCTTCCTTGAATGGCCAATAGAATAAGACCCTATTGATGAAGGCAATGGAATGTACAGCATGAGTTTCACTTATAGGAAATTGGAGAAATCAGCAGGAACTGTATTGAAATATCCTTTCTGTTGCCAAACTTTCACAATGCTTTAACATGCCATGAGGCCTAATTCATAACTCTCATCAATGCTTCCGTTGACTATGGACATGTTGTGCCAGCACCATTGGCATGCTAGCAAGATGTGCTCATTGATTCAATAGTGCCATGATTGTATGATTGCAACTAATTGCTTTCCACTTATATTCAGGGCCTTCTACACCAGAGGGAATCTATGTTTGGTACTGTATGAAGGTGTAATTAGTGGGAGGTAACAGACCTTGGTAGGGCTGATTCTACTGTTGTCTTGTTGAATGTGTGTATTTGTTAAATTGTGTTTTAAGTGTGTGGCTATATTGCTGATGTTTTTGGTCTGGCTTCGTCAGAGAAACTAACTTTTGCCATGGATGCTATTGCTCTTGTGAAGCATAATTCCTCACAGTGCTGAGAACAGATGATGGTTACTGTGGCACAGTGGCTGAACGTTCAGTATTATTAAAGGAAATCAGAAAATTGATATCATGCCACCTCAATACACAAAGACCATGTAGGAGGAGGAAGTCAAAAGAATCCAAGAGCTGGATAAAGCTGGGGAGTGTTCTGGCATTCTGTTCTCTGAGTCTGACATGGCTTACGGCTGCCTGGGATTCAGAACATTTGTTACCACCCACCTTAGACAGGATATGAGACCTGACCCTCTCAAGGACATTTAAGTCCCAAATAATCAATAGAGTGAGGGAGTGGAGACTCTTCATTAGTGGCATAACTGCTAATCAGTTGCTTATGTTCTTCTAAATACCCCCTTACCCATACTCCTATAATTAACTCAAATTAAGTCCTTTGGCTCACCAAGCTGGACTTGCGTGAGGTAACTGATTTGGTCTGTCATTAGTACCCTATCTGGAGTGAATATAAATGTATTTCCATAAAAAAAGTTGATGTAGCTGCTCCAACCAGACAAATCATATCAGGCTAGATTTGTTCACCCTGCTGTCACATGGACGAATCGAGGAGAACATCTCCCCTTGTCTCATTCACCTTTGAAGTGGCCCTTAGAAAGCATCCTTGCTGCTCTTATGACATGTTGGTGATGGTATAACTTGTATTAACGTAGATTTTTAAGAGTGAAAGGAGGAACTGGTATAAACCAAAACTAACAAGCCAGATTGGAGGTTGGTCTATCCAGCTATGGGTTAAATTTGGTCATGTTAAGGGCTTACAAGATCAACAGTTCATGGAGTAGCTAAAATCTATTGGCAGTATCCAATTGGAGAGCTCACCTTTTATTCAGTAGCAGGTAAATTGAGTCTACGTGTTTTTAAAAATTTCAAGAAGAGTACAGCCAAACACAGAACATATTCCTTACCATTCAGATTTGTTCTCCTCCCAAAAAGTACCTCATACTTTTTAAAAATAATAAGGATTTTTACATGTTTTTGGACAGACGTCATGGGACTTGTCAACAAAATAAGCAGGAAAAAATATGAAAAGCAGTCAATGAAGGAGAAAGAAGCTCTACTGACGATACCATTCTCAACTAAACGAGGATATTTTGTATAGTGGTAGTGACAGTGTCTCAGGGGTCATGTTCTGAACTCACCTTGGTTTCTGAATCCTAATAATTTTTGTTGAAAAAAATTCAGACAAGAAACGCAAAAATGCTATAGAAGATGGTTTATTGCAGAGTAAAGAAGAGCATGGACAAGGAAATGGTCAGAGGAATCATTGCTGTAGAAAACAGTCTCAAGGGATATGATAGAGGCCATTATATCAATACACTCTTTTAAAAAGTTTCTAGGACACAGAGCTTTTGAGGGTGAGCTGTCCAGATGATAGAGTCTTATGGCAGATATCAAAGGAATGCTCTTTTTAAAATCAGAACACATTTGTCTGGTGGAGATAAATGGAATGCTCTTGTTTATCAGAACATATTTGTCTTGATTGTGATCCTATAATGTTTAGATAAATCTCTATTAATATGCTTCCGCACAATTCATAATACATTTCTCCATCTAAGTCCAGAGAATTGAGTCAGAGCCCACTCTTTTCACCCATAATCAGAATACTATCAAGAAAGAAAAATGGTTCTTTCTTGATTATGAGGGAAAGATCTATCCCTGATGATCTCCAAGCTTCCTAATATCTGCTAGCTATCTAGTAAGAACATGAAGCCTGAAAGAGAAAGGATGTATGGTAAACAGAAAACAAAATAGTCTTATAAAGTAGTAGAACCTGGAAACTTAGGTAGAATAAAATTACTTGAAATGGGCAACATTCAAGAAGGAGTAAAAGTAGGGATAAAACTAAGAGTTTGTACAACATTAATAAACAAAATAGAAAAATTTAAAAGTCAAATAAACATGATTATTATAATCTTTATTATTAAGACATTTCAATAATGTAAAAAGTTTTACATTGAAATTGAAAAAACACGTTATTTCAGAAATAGAAGTTTGCTTCAATTCATCAAAACAAATTTGTAACTTTCAGTTTGAGAGAAACCACCTAATTGCCATGGAGTTAAATAAGAAACATGACAATGAGAATGTCATTTAGAGTTTTGAAAAACATAGGAAAATCCATTACTTTATAATCTACTTACTATAATCTTCCAGGAAGAAGACAAACATGACTACTGAGATAGGATTTAGAATTAAGAGATTATGACTCATCTTAGAAATTTAAGGGCCCTGTGTAATGTTTTAAATATTCTATTAATAATTCTCAGCTAAAATTGTAGATTCTTTTGCCACTACTCATTTATGAAGTTAGAATCATACCATCTTCAAACATGAGAGGTTCTCAAAACATTTATCCTCCAAACACATTTTGGGAAGTACTCCACCAAGATGAGCATCAAACGCTAAAATGTGTGTTTTATTTTATTTTTAAAAATTTATTTATTGTTTTATTAATTACAGTTTATTCACTTTATATCCAAGCTGTAGGCCCCTCCCTAGTCTGCTTCCAATCTCACGCTCCCTCCCTCATCTCCTCCCATACCCCTCCCCAAGTCCACTGATAGGGACAAAAAAAAAACTCCTATAAAGAGAAAAGGTTGCACACTTTCTTATTCCCAACCTACAAAAACAGGAAGCACAAGAGCAAACAGTAACACCAAAGCAAACCAAAAACCAGTTTGTAGGTGAGTTCTCCACCAAATCTCACAGCTCCAATGTACAGCCTCTGGTGCTGGCGATGATACTCTGGGAATCACTGGTTGAGTAACACTACCTATACAGCTCTGTCACCTGTAGCACACTAAGACTCTTTGTTAGGCTCAGGCTCCAGTCCACATCTGAAGAAATTTTTAATAAAATCATAGCACTTTAATACGAGGATTATTTTAAAGGATTTTCCTGTTCTACCATTGCAGAATATTACTCTACTATCATGATATGGACATTGTTTTGGCTTTGTGTATTAACACACACACACACACATATATCCATTTGTGATAATATAACAAAGCTCAATAATGTCTTATCCTCAGTTTATTAAAAAAAAGAACATGGAGAAACAATTTAGTATTGCTAAAGAACAGTGGGTTACGAAACCAGTGTTTCAGTCATGATGAAATGTCAGGTTGCTGCTAATCCCTGGGCCTAAACTTACTTCAGAAACTCCAACAATTCCTCAATATCTCATCCTCAGTTCATGAGTCACACTCAGAATCACCTTGAGGCTATTGGTTCACAGGAGTTTAGTACACCTAAGTATTTTAGATCAAAATGATGCACTCCATTCATGGGAACTCTGAGATGGGGAATATTATGTTCTGTGTTTGTTTATTCTTGAGAATCAGAAAAGCAGCAGGGATAAATGTTTTGCCTGAGCCTAACTAATGCTCATTTTCGGTGTCCTTTTCTCCTTGACTTAATCTTTAAAGCTCTGGAACTTTCTCTGTTGTCTAAGCTTCTTGTCTAGATAATATCCTTCTGTGAGAACTTTAGCTACAACTCATACAATGATTACGGTGTGGTATTTATCATCACCACACACTATTCTTTTTGACTATAGGTTTGAAGATATAACTTCACACTCGACCTCGACGTATCTACCTGGATATCCCAATAATCAAATACTGTGATTTTTGTGGCACATTTTCATTAGATAAACAGAAGCTGAGTTATAGAAACAAAAGGAGTCAAATGTAATGAACAAACATCACAGAAGCCAATATGTCGTTTACCAGCCTTCCGGCTTTAGGTGGCAAACATTAAATCAAACCCTTTCGTTTAAAATAGTAGAGACAAATGTATGGAAGTCTTGATCTTTCTACCTCCAGCCTAGCTGCACCCTGTGTGAATTCAGCTTGATCACTTGAAGCTTGGTTCAATTAAGATTAATGGGAGAACTCATGAAGTGACCAGTGCCTTTACCATTGCACACACACAAACCTAGCGTTTTTAGGGTTGTAAAACTGAGCTATGCAATAACATCTGACATTTTTCTGCCTGTGTACCTTTACAAGATTATAAGTGAAGACATATTTATAAACACCAGCCCATTAATATTTAGAACAGTCCTGAAGAAAGTGTTCCCCTTAATTTTTCCCCTCTCTTTTTTAATCTCCAGTGAGGTCTACATTTTTTTCCCAGCTCCAAAGTAGACTTTTTCCATTACTTGTAGTCAGTTAAAAATCGATAACTCTGTTCCCCATTTTTTAATTGGATTACTTGGATTGCTGCTTTTCAGCTTCTTTAGTTCTTTGTATATACTGGATATTAGTCCTCTGTCAGATAAAGGGTTAGTGAAGATTCTTTCCCAATCTGTAGGCAGTCGTTTTGTTTTGATGACAGTATCCTTTCCCAAAGTGAGGGGAACAGGGACTATTTCTAACAGGAACTCAATGACTGGCTCTTTGGTCTCCCCACCCCCGAAGGGAGGAGCAGTCCTGTTAGGCCACAGAGGAGGGCTTTGCAGCCAGTCCTGAAGATACCTGATAAAACAGGATCAGATGAATGGGGAGGAGGTCCCCCCATCAGTGGACTTGGAAAGGGGCACGGTGGAGATGAGGGAGGGAGGGAGGGACTGGGAGGGAATGAGGGATTGGGACACGGCTGGGATACAGAGTTAATAAAATGTAACTGATAAAAAAAATTAAAAAAAGAAAAAAAATCGATAACATCACTGAACAAACCTAGCGACAGAGTAAGGCACTGGGTATGGGATTATTCTCTTTATTAGATATACACATAGCTACTTTGAATAATCAGCAAGATGTCTCTTGCAATATTTAGCGGTAATAGTGGTAGTTGATGAGTGGAAGGCATTCTAATCATGGATATATATGTGTGCCTGGGAGAGGCTGCTGTGGTCTACGGCTATAAAGTAAATGGGATGATTTCTTCTCTTTTACGTCCTCCTCAATAAGGTAATCACCACAGCCACAGGGCAGGCTTGCACAGGATGTTCTCTTTGCAAACGATGTGATCACAACTTTGTCCTAATGTGCAAGTTTTTTTTCCCAGTTCTGGTTTATCCAAACAAGCGAGATAAGCACAGAGTCACATCCTTTTTTCTCCCAAAATAGACAAGTAGAAATCTAGATGTGGAAACCAGGCAAGGCAGGGTTTATGCAGGCAATACCTCCCAGGAACAAGATTATGAGCTGTAAGATTTTAATACAGAGATATTATCGATGGTGGCACAAAGGAAAATGAAAACGATGATTTAATAACAGATGATATAAACCGAGATAAGTAATTTGGGTTAATTAGAAATGCATCAACCTGGGAGCCATGAAATGGTAGAGGAGGTGGCTACTGTTAACTTCAATCCTGAGCTAGTATAGACATATCCCCAATGCTTCTTTTACCTACAAAATGAGTGGCTGGCTGCCATGAACTGAGAATCCATTCTGGTTCCAACCCTGACTAGACAGTACCATCGGGAAAATCAACTAACTTTATCTCTGTTTCTTCATTTGCAAAATAAGAACACTAGCAAGCCAGAGTGCCTCTTTGATCACCACGAAGCTGAATGTGTGCATACATTTGAAAGCTGTTTGTGAACTAGAAAGCCATTCATCAGTAAATTATTAAAGTTGAGGGAAGCAGGTACGGTTTTCAAAGATGCTAGACACTAGTCTTATGACTTCTAAGAATTTCATCATTAGATATTGGGCACTTAATATTGATTATCAAATTGATGGGAAATAGAATCGCCTAGGAGATAAACCGCTGGACAAATTAGGTTTAGTGCGGTGGGAAGACCCGCCTAAAAACCTAGGGAGAATAAACCTAGGTTAGTTCTTCAGTCATTTTCCCAGTCGCTCCTGAGTAGTTCAGACGTCAGTGACGAGTTTGGGGTAGAGACTTTTATTCCTGGAATTTATCAGAGATCACCAAGGTAAATGGGAGAAAACCGTCCACGGGAGGAGAAGGCTGAAGAGAAGGACAATTAATTGAGTTGAAGCTCAGCTGCTTAAATGAAGGTGAAGCTTCATTTAAGGTGAAGCATGAAGCTCACATGCTTAAATGCATGTGACACATTCACCAGGTGTCAGTGTGCCCAAAGTGCTAGTTTAATAAGCATGACTTCTGAGAGTTTCTATTGGGTGTTTGTGGAAGACAGCAGCTTCAGAGTTGGTGTAACAAGTATATATGATATATATTACATACATACATAATATGTATATATAATGATATATACAATATATTATATATATATTTATGTATATCTGATTCTTCTCTCTTAGAATCATTTTTCTAATATTCCATATTGGGTTTTCATGGTTATTTTCCCCTGTTGGTCAGAAAATCTTTTCAGAAAGGCATCTGTGACAAAGGGTGCCATAGATGATCTTCGTGGGTTGTTTGGGTTGAAATTTCTAAAATTTGTCCTCAGGTTTGCACGTCCATTTAACAGTATCATTTAATACTGTGTCACAAGAAACTTGTCCCCATCATGTTTTTGTTCTGTTTTGCTGCATTTAGGCAGGCTCCTGACAAGCCTTGAAGAAAGGGGAAACAATTAGATGGGCCTTTCCTCATCCAGAGCAGCCCTACTTGAATATGATGAACACTGAAATCTTGTAACAGGTTGCTGTCTGAGGCAAAGGTTCTCTGGCCAAAACAAAACTGCATTGATTACTACTACAGGGAACCAGAGAACCAATCCTAAAGATCTGTGTGCAGAATGAAATGGAGATGCTACAACACATTTAAAACCTGCAAAGCTGAAAAAATCTATCTATCACACAACAGAGCACAGATAATGTTAATAAAGCCAGGGGTTACTGATTATGGGAACTGCCAGAGCCTTTGTATCACAGCACTTGCACAGTTCAATCAGTAAATACTTCTGAATAAGCAATGGGGAGTTATCTGTTGGCAGAGGAGTCAACGTTCACAGATTTCAGAGTGAAATGTATATCCAAATGTAATGTTGCATCTGGTTTATCTTTTCCCATAATCATCTATCTACAAAGAGAAGTGAATCACATCTGCTATGATACTGGTATTCAGCAAGAACTCAGCATTCAATTATTTCTTTCTATAATAGCTTATTCAGTGCCATTCGATAAAATTATGAATAAAAAATAGTGAGCAGAGATGAAAAATCTATCTCTGGTTCTCGAAGGCTGTCTCTTTGAATCTCTGTTTTAGCACTTCCTGTGCCTTCTCTGAACTTTGCTCTCAGACTTGGGCTGAGTGAACATGTTTCAGATGGAATGTCAGGAGTTTTTCAAGAAAAACAGCCTCAGTAGTTACCATGCAGGATTCAAGAAGTGGTTGGTATCTTAGCTCCATCATTCAACTGGTGAAACAATAGCCCATGGATGTTAACACCCTGTCCAAGGCCTAATTGCCAACAGATAGTGACCTCAAGGTGGCACTCTCAACCCCAAACTAATGTTCTCTCTAAAGACCACAGCCATTGCTCATTACTCACAGGTCAATCACTTACCAGATCATTTCCTGGGTAGGTATTCATTTCCATTTACCGGGTGTGAGCCGGTCTCTCCAGCAATGGAATTAGATATGGTTACAGAAGCAGAGCAAATAGTTTAGCCATGGAGTATGTAACAAAGGCGGGTAAAATAATCCAACAAAATCTAAATATGTCACATGACAATAAGTGATATGAACAAAAGTGGCTTAGGAAAGTAAGATTCATTTCAAAGATTATCCTGCCAGGTTGATGTTTGGCTATATACAGGAAGAAAATTATTTAATGTGCTGGAGCAGCTACTTGGATTACATGAAATAAATGCATGAAATTCTTCAAGACAGCACAGATGACAGAATACATGACTAGCAAATTGCACTTTCTTCTTGAAATGGGAAAACTGAGTCCTAATAAAAATGACATATCCATGGATTGCTTATTCATCAAAACATTGAAAAAGCCAAACAATAAAATTAAATATTGAGCACTCAAATTTACAAAAGCAAGTACTTCTTAAAACTAAGAACTGCAAGAGTATTATCTCATTCTCTCTCTCTAACAAGCACACCAAGTGTGTGTGTGTGTGATTGTGTGTGTGTGTGTGTGTGTGTGTGTGTGTGTGTGTGTGTGTAAAGGAAGACCAGCCAAAAGAAGGCAAACAAGTTGAATTAGGTACGGACATTCAGTTCAAAGATTGTAGCAGTTGGTATTGAAAGACTTTTGAGTATTTCAGATCATAGTCTAACGTGCTAACATATAGTGCTCCTGGTAGATGTGAATGCAAGGAAATACCAATTTTATTGCTCTGGATTTTATCCAGCTCAATTAAGGCAGTGTACAGCATACAGTTCATCCAAATCAATAAATCACAAGTTTAACTACGCCCATGATTAAGTGCTGCCACAACACTCATAATTCTACTCAGAGAAACTGAAATATCTTTTGGAAAACTGATGTGGGCATAACAGTTTAATGTGACTAGGCGGAGAATAAACATGGCGATGCAATAGCTCTGCACTTTTTATAATATACAATTATAACATGAAAGTCATTTATCTGACTCTCTGCAGTGCTTTAACAGACTTTGCTTCATAGTTTTATTACTAGAGTGAAGTTTCTACAAGTAACCAACAGGAATTTGATTATAAAATTTACATTAAAAGGTTGTAACCATAATTGCTTTTGCTTCTTGATGTGGATAGGTGTGTGGTACTTGCTTTTGTTACTTTATATTATACTACTAATTGATATAAGCTTTATAAGCACTCACTGATATTCATGATAATCATTTAAATTTAAATGTGAGACTCATAACCAAACCTTGGGCAGAGTGCAGGGAATCATGCAAAAGAAGGGAAACTTAGACCTGGAGAGGACAGTTGCTCCACAAGGACCAAATATGTCTCAGTACAGGGGTCTTTTCTGAGACTGATTCTCTAACCGAGGACCATTCATGGAGATAACCTAGAACCCCTGCTCAGACAAAGCCCATGGCAGCTCAGTGTCCAAATGGGTATCTTAGTAAGGGGAACAGGGACTGTCTCTGACATGAACCCAGTGGCTGGCTCTTTGACCCCCCCCCCCCTGAGGGAGGAGCAGCCTTGCTAGGCCACAGAGGAGGACATTGCAGCCAATCCTGAAGAGACCTGATAAGCTAGGGTCAGATGGAAGGGGAGGAGGACCTCCCCTATCAGTGGACTTAGAGAGGGGCAGAGAGGAGATGAGGGAAGGAGGGTCGGATTGGAAGGGAATGAGGGAGGGGGCTACAGCTGGGATACAAAGTAAATAAACTGTAATTAATATAAAAATTAAAAATTATGTAACATATGGCTATGTGAGCATAGAAATTGGTGGATACGTTTGTGCTTTCCTTTGTGCAACACTGACAAAAGTTTTTGTGGGAGGAAGTATTTGTCGAGGCTATTTCGGCACACTACTTACTGCTCTGGGGCTTGGTGGAGAGCTGGTTTCCCACAGACATGCCTGCCAGGCCATGCTGTGGTTTGGGGGGACCACAATATCCCAAACTCCACTTCTCCACCTTTGGCCTTTCCTTCACTTAGCATAATGCGTTGATCTTTCCTATCTCGTGTGCTGAATCTCAAGTAACTGTGCTGCCCTGAATTGCTGCTGGGATTATTCTACTCCCCCCTCCCGAAAGGCATTCTTCAGTCTGAAGGCATCAGTCACATTGTGTTTCACATGCCTAGGCCATCATCTTAGTCCGACTTTATTCTCTGGATGTTCACAACATGTCAGAAGAAAACTCTGGGTTTGGGAGCCACCAGGAAGTATGGTGAGACCTTCATCATAATGTTCTTCACCGCCTCTCAAGTTTCACCACGAAATTCAGAACTTAAGTGTTTTGAAAGCAATGACAATCTTCATATGAGAACATAGAATTCAGAAAATGTATAGTGATTCATTTTTCTACATCTAAGTATTATTTTATTTAACAACTTAAATGAAATAAAACATTACTGATAAACATAGCCTTGCAAATAATCACTATGTAGGATAATTTATCTTAAAATAGAAAATTCTTTTTTCATAGGAATAAATGAAACTTTAATGTAATGTAGCTTCTTTAAAACACAAAACCCATATATTTGTGTTGGTTCCATGTAAATACACATACAATATACATTTTAACACAATCCAATGTAGTATCGAAATTTTGTAAATAAAAACATTTGCATAATGAATTTAATAGATTCAATGTCTGTACATCTCAAAGGACTTCTATAAAGTTAGACTAGGCATTTGGAGGCGGTTGGACTTCATACTGGGTTTTACATTTCCACTATTAAATATATTTACATACTTATTCACCTCCACCAAAAGATAAAAATAATCCATTACAGAGTTAGACCTAAATAATTAGCTTTATATCTCCTTTCATAACTCAAGCCCATTACCTGCATTTTGTATTCATTTCATATTTCAGTAACCAAGTAACATGAAGAGATATAGATAAGGGAGAGAATGCTGTCACTATGGAAACAACATTTGATCAAAAATTCTGTTGATGCAGATCTCTCCATGAGTGCGAGCATTCAACACTCACACCCTTCTGGGTGTGGTGTGAGATCTCATTCCTCATAAATCTAAACACAATATTTGGTACATAAATAATGCTTGAGATGCCTGTTCTCAAAGTTCTCACTGAAGCAGACGATAGCTTCAATTTCCAGAAGTGACATTTCTAATGTTCTAGCAGCCCCTTGGTTCATTTAAACCAGCAAACACTTCATGCTCTTTCCATCCTGCACTTAGGACACAGAACACTGGTCTACCGTGACTTTCTTTCCATTGCATGATGACTTAAGCCTTCAGATTTGATCCCAAGTAGTTTATCTCCACTGGTGGTCGCTTTCATTTTGGGAAATAGCCCCTGCATCCAGTGGAGTTTTGCTAAAAGAACGCTGGACAAGTCTGTGGGTTGGAGCTTCAGGCAGGAGTGGTTTTGCTGTCATTTCTGTCTTCTGAACTGCTTTGCAGAGTTGTTCCTAATTAGGTACCTCAAGCCAGGCATTACTTTGTTTTGTCTACTGCCTCGAGTAGCAATGAAGTTTCTAAAATCTATTTCCTGTACGTGGTTAAAAATCTAAAATCTGTTTGGATCATTTTGAAATATAGCATTTACATGGTGAAATACAACCAAAATTATAATCATGAAGTGAAAATTCATAAGTGTGAAGAAAGACAACAAGACCACCTGCTTTTGGGTGGTAAACAGACAGACAAACAAGATGAGTAAATTTCAGCCAGAAAGAATTACCGTGGGGAACAGGTGACCTGGTTGAGAATGTGCTTCAGGGATAGGATGGCTTGATCTAGACGGAGATCAATGGGGAATAATTGCAGACTTTCTGAGTGAGAGCAGTTAAAGAAAGGACTTTCTAACCCAAGTCCTGAGTGGGTGGAGCATAGTGAGCTATTTGCACTAAAGATTTGTAGGGTGTCTAGCAAGAGTGTGGGAAATGTCTGACATGATGTGTCGGAATGGACAGAAAGTGGCAGGCCACAGGGTAAGCCTCACTATCAGGCAGAAGACTGCCCCTCTGGAGGCCCATACAACAATTATGCTGAGGAATTACGTGTAAAGAAAATAGCAGGAAAAGTCATGAAAATCAAAGGAAGAGAGAGAGAGAGTGACTCTGACACGAAAACGGGGTCTAGTAGATGTATTCAAGACCTCTGGAAAACTCTGGGTTGGTCAGAGAGGCAGGAACCCTCTGCCATAGTTTTGCCTGCTGTCTGTGTCCTATTGCCACACTGGTTACTACTCATTGCTTCACTTGAATGCACCCCATCCATTGCTGTCAACCGCAATAACAGCACTTGTCATTTAGAAGCATTTCTTATCCTTTTGACTTCTTGGAAAGGTTGGTTATCTTTGTTTCACAGACAGGATCCGGAGAAAGAGATTTGTCCAAGCATGATGACTAGCATAAGACACATGTCCCCACACATGTAAATCTAGCATTCGAAGGTTCTTATCAGCGTATACCGAAAAGATTTGGGATAGATCATAAGAAAAATTTAAAATATGGAGCTCAACTCTAAAATAATTCCTGGTAATTGCTATCAGTGACAGTGGTCCATTCTAACCTAGCATGGCAGGATTTCCCACCTACAAATACTTGCTACTCATCTTATAATCTTTAATGCAAAGAGCTCAGCATGCTTCATCCACTTATCATGAGGATTATAAGCTGCATTTTGCCAGGTTAGTCCTAGAATAGGGTGCAGCTCTTTACACCCTACACCCTTTCCCTATTGGTGCTTTCCTTAGAGGCATGCAGCCAAGCCCTCCCCTGGTTCTGAGATCAACCACATCCACTTGAACATAGACTCTGCTTTCCTGGCATGGTGCCCAGCTCATTTACATTTCTGTTTATTTCTTTAACATTCCACACTCTTCATCTGGCTACTGTACAAATATGAGTACTTTGGTTTGTTATATATTTTTAAATGCATTCCTTGAGAATTTTATACATGTATGCAAAGTATTTTGATCAGATCCACACCATACTTTCCCATCCAATTCCTCCCAGCCGTCCTACCACATCCCCTTCCAACTTCATGACTCTTTCTTTCTTTCTTTCTTTCTTTCTTTCTTTCTTTCTTTCTTTCTTTCTTTCTTTCTTTCTTTCTTTCTTCTTTTCTTTCTTTCTTTCTTTCTTTCCCTCTCCTTCTTCCTCCACTTCCTTCTTTTTCTGATCTTTAATTGAATGGGAGATGCTTTGTGGATACTTGTAGGGCCATCCTCTGGAAACTGATGTGTGGGAGAGCATGGGGGGAAGTCTTTCTCTTCCTGCACCCATCAAGTGTCAATAATGCCTCAGCTAGGGGTGGACCGCTCCCATGCTGGGATGTGGACTGTTGAACTTGCAGAGGTCTGGTGCAGGCCACCACAGTTGCCATGCATTCATGTGTGCAGCAGTTCTGTTCCTATCCAGAAGACACCTTTCACAGCAGTCCTCCTCAAACCCTTTTAAGTCCATCTGGACTGCAATTCTTTAAAGGGAGAAATGCAGCTTGGAGCCTGGGCAGATGTAAAGATAGCACAGCTAACACCAAGCCTTGTGCTGTGCCATGACATTTGTTTGCTCACAGACTTGTCTGCAAGCCCTGAGCTTTTTTAGATAAGGAATCCTTCTGAGTGCATGTTTGTACACGTTCTTCTCAGTAATGCTTTGGGATCACTGAAATAAAGCCACAAAATTCTAGGCTTTTCTGGCATTACTGATCAGTAGTGTGAAATATTTTTTCCTGGGAATTCACTTCAATTTTATACATTTTTTTTCTTCTCTATTCATGACAGTGTAAGATACCATTGTGGATGCCAAGACAGTTGCAGTTAGCTGCCTTTGCAAATGAAGAGCTTTCACTAAAACAGGTTTCCCTGGGAAATTCGTGTCCAGTGCTTTCTGCAGAGTTGAAAATGTAGGTGGAGCAGTAGATACATGACACTGCTAAGGTAGGCAAGCGTGTGGCATTGCACTGTGCATTATTTAGAAGACAAGACAGGACCGAGCTCTGTTTCATAATTGCTGGCCACTGTTAGATCTGCTGCTTGGCCATTACTTTTGGTTCCTGGCTTCTGTTCTTTTCCCAACTCTCAATGCTGTAGGCCCCAATGGTAGTAGAAGGAAGACAATGCCATAAACATGCATTTGGATGAGGAATCTGAGAGTTGGTATAGTGTGGCAACACCACTTCCAGGCTTTCTAGAAATGGCTGATCTCTGTGAGTACAAGGCCAATCTTGTTTACACAGCTAGTTCCAGGCCATCCAACGGATAGCACTATGGCCAGTTCTGTAGCTATGGGTAAACAGGTAGGAAAGTAGTGTTGCTGTGTGCCTGCTATCACTACGAACCAACTGAATGACCGTGTTCTTTCAAAATTTCTATGATAAAGCATAATCCCCATTTTGATATGTTTGGAGATGGTACTTATGGAAACATAAGTTGACCATGAGGGTGGGTCTCTTGCCTTAGGAATATCTTTTAAAATTATTTTGAAAAGGGAGGTGTTACCTGGTGGGACAAGGCCTTTGTAAATAGAACGGCAGTCACACAGGAAATAGCCCCAAGCGTTGACAAATGAGATTCAGTGCAGATAAAAATTTCTGCATAGCAAGGAGACTGCAAGCAGAGCACATAGGCAGCCTGCATGATGGGAGAAAATCCTTACCCACTAAACGTACACAGGGGATGGATATTTATGATATATAAAGAACTGCAAAAACTAGACATCAAAATGAATAACAAAACATGCATATTAATAAATGGGTCAATGTACTGAACAGATACATTGGCCAACTAGTATTTTATAATTGGCCAACTAATATTTTAAAAACTGTTGTGGCATCCTTAGATATCAAAGAAATTCAAATTAAAACTATTTTGAAACCCTCTAATCTCAATCGGAATGTCTATCATTAAGAAAGCAACCCAATGTGCAGATAAGGATATAAGGAAAGAGTAGCCCTACTCGGCTGAAGAACGTATAAGCTGGTGAGACCACTGTGGAATTGAGTGAAGAAGTTTCTCCAAAAGGCTAAAACAGAACGATCTTGTTACCTCACTTTCTATACCTCTCTTGGAATGTACACAGAAGACACTATCTATGTTGAATACACACAGAACCATACCCATTGCTGTTTCAGTCACAACTTCAATAAAAGGAATTATTCCCATCACCAGTCAGCTGATAAGTAGGTAAGAAATATGTAGGGCATGGTAAATATGTACACGACAGAATTTTACTCGGTTATGAAATAATGGCAAATAGATGGAACTGGAAAGACTAAGTGAAAAATTGGAAAGAAGGTCAGAGAAACAAGTATGATCTTGTTAATAGGAAGATATAACCTCTAAGTTTTACATATTTTCATCTATGGGGTTATGCGGGTAATGACTATAAAGCTAGAAAAAGGCCCTTAAGAGAGGCAAATGATTTTAAGGGGGAATGATAGGACATACATGACATGAGAGTAGAAATGAGAGTGCCGGGGGCAAGGTGGGTACACACAGGCATGGGAAGGGAGGGGCAGAGGAGGAGGATTAGACAAAGTATATTACACATGAAAATGCTGGAAGGAAAGTTGGTACTTTCTGTGCTAATTAAAAATAATAAACACATTTTTATAACACTGAAAATGGTTTCAGCATGTGTTTGTACGCATTTTTGGATTCCTTGGGATGAGCATGCGCAGTAGACAGGCTAGAAAACAGACTACTGAATATCCTGAGCTGGAAAGTACTCTGCACAGATCTCATGTCCCTGAAGATAGGTTCCACTCAGTGGAGGCAATACGAGGGTTCACTTTTCCTACAAATTATATATAGCTGTAAGATACATAGCTGTAGATGATGTAGATACACGTATAAGCGTCAGACACAACCCTTTTCAGTGTTCTCTTCTTCAGCATACGAGTGGTAAGTTCTTCTGAGCGCTGAGTTTCCAGTCTTTAGAAATAGACAAGGGCTTTGCTGGAGCTGTTGGAATCTGAAGCAGCGTTTGCACACTAGCTGGCATTTCGAGAATATCCTACCAGGTAGTCAAATATCCCCATAGCAACAGCACCAAGGCTCACCACCTTGCCAAAGCTGTGCTATGTCAGCACCTATCAACTGCAAACTGGTGCAGACATTTCACTCTCACACAAAAGCCAATCGTGATCTTTATGGACTCAGCTCAGCACATCCCTGTTCCTGTGTTGCTCACTGACCCAGCAGAGCCAAACAGTGATGTCACTGATGAAGGAGCCCCATCAAAGGTGAATGGCCTCTGGATCACATCTGAGCACTTCACACTCGGATACCTGTGCTAAGACCTGAGCAAGCCGAGCTGTTTCCCATCATGAACTGAGCAGCCAGCCCCCTTCCTGTGCCACCCTTTTAAATGTGAGCCAATTCCTTCCCCTTTTAAGTTGCTTCTGTTGTCTCTTCTGTCACGGTAATGAGAAAAATGACGAATACTTAATCTACTGATGACGAATACTTAATCTACTGAGAACAGAGGAGGTGAATTGATCTAATTTCGTCACTTTTCTTTTTCCTGTTACTACCAAGCAATTAGTGATCCCTTTGACTATTTAAATAAGTAATTGTGTAAGATTCCATGCACTCTGCCTATCAGTTGGCCATAAGTCTCAGCGTCTGCTTTGATAATCTGTAGGGCAGAGCCTTTCAGAGGCCCTCTGTGGCAGGTTCCTAGGTTGTTTCCTGTTTTCTTCTTCTGATGTCCATCCTCTTTGCCTTTCGAGATGGGGATTGAGCGTTTTTCCTCTCTCTTGATTAGTTTCTTTAGATGTACAGATTTTAGTAGGTTTAAGAGGAAAGGAACCCCACAAGGAGAGCAACAGAACCAGAAAATCTGAACACAGGGGTCTTCCCAGAGACTCATACTCCAAACAAGTACCAGGCATGGAGATAACCTAGAACCCCTGCACAGATGTAGCCCAGGGCAGTTTAGTGTCCAAGTGGGTTCCATAGTAATGGGAAGAGGGACTGCCTCTGACATAAACTGATTGGCCTGCTCTTTGATCACCTCCCCCTGAGCCTTACCAGGCACAGAAGAAGACAATGCAGCCACTCCTGATGTGATCTGATAGACTAAGATCAGAAGGAAGAAGAGGAGGACCTCCCCTATCAGTGGACTTGGGGAGGGGCATGCATGAAGAAGGGGGAGGGAGGGTGGGACCGAGAGCGGAGGAAGGAGGAGTTTATGGGGGGATACAAAGTGACTAAAGTGTAATTATTAAAAGAAAAAAATAAGTAGCTGTGGCCTGTAGCTCTGAGGTCAGTGTGGTAGCCACTAGTCACCTGAGGACACTGAGCTGTTAAATGATTAAAATTAAACCAAACTTAAAACCAGCTTCTCATCACCATGGCTACATTTAATTCTCCAGGCCTCTTGGCACACTATATGCAAAGAAATTTTCTGTGCTCTTACAACATGCTAGAAGACTGTAGCAGCTCTCTAAGGTATGCTCGCTTGTTTAGCTTTTGGGTCAGTTTTTGAAAATCAGTCTCAAAAAAAAAAAAAAAAGAAGCAAGCTATTCTAAATATTATCATGTGGTTTAGTCAGTTTAAGAATTTGCCACGAGATATCAAAAAATGTAAGAATTCCTCGTGCTCAGGGATTAAGATTGAATCAAGGGTGGCTTCCATGTGTGCAGTGTCCCGTGCCACGGCTGAAGAGGCTCTGGAAGAGTCTCCACACTTTACCTTTGGAACCCACATTCCTTAACAGTCCAGTTCCAAGGTTAGCCTGACAACAAGGAGTCATCTGACTCATAATTCGGATAGGGTATAAACTCTTTCAGTGTTTCCAGGATTTCATGAGGCATTCCGTAAGCCTTTCAAAAACGATTAGTCAGTTTCTGTCCCTTAGAATTGAAATGGTGTCTGTGCTCAGTGCCTCACATGCTTCCATGGGGCATGACCTTTCCTTAGGCTGAACTTTCCCCATTGGCACAGGAGGATCTAAGCTAATAACTGCAGCTAGCTGAACAATCTTACGGATTACTTTAAGATTCCCGATGCTTATCAAGCAAAAAGGCATGGCCCTAGATATTAGGATTAATTTAATTTGCTTTGCCTCAGAATAAACAATGCCTCTCCCCAAATGTGAATATGCATTTAGACAAGCGAATGACTCTGATGGCACTGACTCAATGCCAGAGATTTATGCTAATTGGTTTTCCATGATAATAGCATTTGTGGCTTCCAGCACTCCACACAAATCATATTCGCCAGCACTCAAGAGGGATTCTGTACGAGCTTGCAGTTGTTTTCTGAACACTCTGTGAACTCATGGATGTTCTGAATATGCTTGGCACGTTTTAGCTCAGAATAGTCACTATCTTCTGAATCATTGCACGTATTTGATTTTACAATATTTTCAATATAGAGTTTCAAAAATAAATGCCTAATATGAAGCCTAAAGAGTAAAGACATGATTTAATTATTGTTATATCAACAAAAAACTGTTTCCTAAATTGTATTCTTGGACTTGTGAACTTTCTTATCAGTCTCAACATTTGTTTATAGACCCAATAAACCAATCAGAAAACTTAGAAAAATTTTGGAAATCACACTATATTGAGAAATAAGCCAATAAGCCAAAATATCCAGTTGTTGCTCTCATTTTACAAATTGCAAAGGTGTGTGTGTGTGTGTGTGTGTGTGTGTGTGTGTACACATATATGTTCTGCTTCTATTTAGTATTTAAAACAAGCATTAAGGTAAATGCTGTCCTTAGAAAATTAGGACTTTACTCCCAAGATGTAAGCTTAGCCTTCACAGAAAATAATTGAGATGTCTCAAAGTAACATATTTTTTTACACCATCTTTCCAGTGATTCATGAAATAAAAGCAAGCAGTCAGTACTGGGCCAGGATGTTTGAGTTCATGTGAATGGTTTATAGAACCCTAAAAGTCTGAAGGGATTCCACACTATCCAGAATTTGGGTATTTCTTGGGGATCAAGAGTAAATAAGAATGAAAAGACCTAGTGGAAGGTGTCTGTTCTATACTGTTATTTCCAACAAGATTTAAAGGCAGAAAAATAGACCCTAAATATAGGAGGGGCATGACTCTCTGTGGACTTCATAGAGAGATCTCCAGGCACTTGGCTGTTTTTGCGGTCAGCACACTGGAGATCTGTCTGAAGGATAGACATTCTTATGGAAATGTTTATCTTTATTAATCCCTATTGAAACTTTCAAATTACCCTGTTCTTTTCAGAAACAAGGGGATAGTAGACGAAATAATCAAGGTTACTCATACACCTCTCTCATTGTATATTGAATGCTGAACAGTTTATCAGAATCTACAATCATTGGAGTGCTAAGGAAATTATTTTCTACAATACATAGGTCTATATTAAATGTCATAGGTGGGATACATCATTTCCATGTACAACCTTTGGAGAATATTTCCAATTACATAGATAATACCTCCCTGCCACTTAGAATTTTTTTCATTTAGCAAAACAGCTCGTTGAAATGAACTCAGGGAAATAATTTTGCTACAATGTTACTATTGCAAATGAAAATTAGGTGGAAAATGTTGAGCTAACAGTCTTTAAATTTTGTGAAGCTTTAATTCATGTGTGTGTGTGTGGTACATATATGCATGTGTGTGCCTTCTAGAAGATACACATATGTGTTCAGACTTCACATATGCTTGTGGAGGTCAGAGAACAAATGTGGGTCTTTTTACCAGGAACATCATCCAGATCCTTTAAAACATGGTTTCAGTTCTTGGAGCTTACCAATGAAACCTGACTGGATGGCCAGTTATGCCATAAATCCTTCTGCCCCCGACTCCTCTGTACTGGTATTAAAAACCTGTGCCAGATGCCAAAACATTTTTTCCCAGTGTGTTCTGAATATTGAACTCAGGTCCCTGATTTTATGAGACAGATACTCTACCAATCAAGCCATGCCCCATCCCTGTAAATCATTATTAAATCTGGGACAGCTCCATTGTTTCAGCTTCACAGTGTTCTTAATGTTCTCTGAGCCAAGGAAAGGTAGCTTACAATTTCAGCTGCTTTCTTCTACACCACTTACAACAATGCAACAAATTTTGGTGCCTATACCTATTGTCATCCACTAAGTTTTATTTCACTAACATAAATTGGGTGCGTTGTGGCTGGCTTTATGTTTTCCCCCAACATGAAATAAGTATTTAATAAATGTCAGCACATAGTGTGACCACAATGTTTTTAATTTTATTAAATCCAACGTGTACATTGCCTGAACGCTTAGCAACTTTAATGTAGTGAATGTTCATGGTAGGACACAGTTCCTGGACATCCAAACAATGACTTCAGTGATTATAAATATATATATATATATATATATCCCAATCACAGAAATATTAAAATATTTTAAAAGTCTAAGAATAACAATAATAATTTATAAAATTTGAGAGATAATCTTTTATATATTTCTTTATTTAGCATTTGTTTCAGACCATCTCCTAAGTATTTTATCTGTATTACCTAAATGGATATCTTGATACATCATTTGATACCATCTGTGTGCCACAAAACATTTAACATATACAAAGAATACATATTATACATGCATATGTAAAAGAATATAGTTTAAATTGAAGGCAATATAAACATTCTTAGTAAAAGGGATATTAAAACCTTTATTGTACCATTTAAAAACTAAATTACAACCAGCTTTTGTGTTCAAAGTTGCTTGGAGTGACTCACAAACTTTTCACCTGCCTTTATTACTTCCTGAGCTATAAGACTGGGCAGCCATTTTCCTGGGGAAAATGTGAAACAGGAACAAAACCAGCAATGTCTGCTGGGCCAAGAAGCTGGCCAAAGGATTGGCCACAGAAGAATGCAGGGCTCCTTACAAAGGGAAACTGTCTTCATTCCATTTGGCTGTATTTGTAGAACTATGGCCTATTTTGCCAGATATGCCAGATTTCCAAGAAAATCTATAAACCTATATAAATGCACTGACAAACTGCTGAAACGTAAACTTCTGGCCAGCTTTCAGTTTGGAAAGAAAAGGGGGGGGGCTTCTGTGGAATAGTATTAATAAAACACATACATGCTGACAAAAAAGTAACAAAGAGTATTATAAGGCCCGGGTTTTCCTCCGATCCGTAGCTCCTAGAATAATGACTCAAAGTATCTACAAATACCTAGGTCATACAGCTAGGCTCCTCTCTAACTAGCTCATAACTTATACTACTCTACTTTCTGCTATGTGGCCGGTTTTCTGTCCGTCTTTCTGGGTGAATCTTCTATGCCTGGCTCTATCCAAGAATCCTTTCTGCCTGATGGATGTTCTACCTATTTCCTGCCTCAGCTAGAGACCATCAAATTTATTACTGACAGGTGAAATTTCCATACAGACAGAAGATATTTTATCAACAAAAGAGTAGGTAGAAAACCCTACATAAGACATTCAAACCTTCCATAGCCCAGAACATATCACAGAAAAGGAGGCAAAAAAAAATCTAACAGCTGAAGAACAAAAAAAGAGTCCTATGTGCTACACCACTCCTAGGCATATATCCAAAATATGTTCAAGTACACAACAAGGACATTTGCTCAACCATGTTTGTAGCACCTTTATTCAAAATATCCACAATCTGGAAACAACCCAGATGTCCCTCAACGGAGGAATGAATACAGAAATTGTGGTACTTTTACACAATGGAATACTACTCAGCAACTAAAAACAAGGAAATCATAAAATTTGCAGGCAAATGGTGGGAACAAGAAAAGATCATCCTGAATGAGGTATCTCAGAAGCAGAAAGACACACATGGTATATACTCACTTATAAGTGGGTATTAGACATATAATATAGGATAATCATACTAAAATCTGTACGCCTAAAGCAGCTAAGCAAGGAGGAGAATGCTGGGTAAGATGCTCAATCCTCATTCAGAAAGGCATGAGATGGACATTGAAGAGGAGAAAACAGGGAACAGGACAGGAGCTTACCACAGAGGACCTCTGAAAGGCTCTACCCAGCAGGGTATCAAAGCAGATGCTGGGACTCACAGACAAACTTTGCGCAGAGTGCAGGGTATCTTATGAAAGAAGGGGGAGATAGCAAGACCTGGAGAGGACAGGAACTCCACAAGGAGAGCAAGAGAACCAAAAAATCTGGGCCCAGGGGTCTTTTCTGAGACTGATTCTCCAACCAAGGACCATTCATGGAGATAACCTAGAACCCCTGCACAGATGTAGCCCCATGGCAACTCAGTATCCAAGTGGGTATCTAGTAAGGGGAACAGGGACTGTCTCTGGCATGAACTCAGTGGCTGGCTCTTTGATCACCTCTCTGAGTGGGGAGAGCAGCCTTACCAGGCCGCAGAGGAAGACAATGCAGCCAGTCCTGATCAGACTTGATAGGCTAAGATCAGATGGGAGGGAGGGAAGGAAGACCTCCCCTAATAGTGGACTGGGGGAGGGGAATGGGAGGAGAAGTGGGTGGGAGGGCGGGATAGGGGCTAGAGCTGGGATACAAAGTGAATAAATTATAATAAATTTTAAAAATTTAAAAAATCATAGAAGACCTGAGAATGGGAAGGAAAGAAGTTGTGAAGATGAAGGGGAACAGAAAGAGTGCTGGAGCGAGAGAGGACAATGAAGTAAACCTGATCACAAGACACTGTATGAATGTACGTAACTATCAAAAACTAGAAACCAAAAAAGAAACATTTAACCTAAACAATAACCAAACCATGACATCGCTGTTGGGCCTGAGGGTTGCACAGGAAGAAAAGGCCACCAAAGTCTAAGCAAACAAAAAAGCAACTTAATTCACAACGGAATGAATGCTTCTCATGCGGCTATTTTTGTGGATGGCAACACGAAATCCCTATTAGCATATTACCCAACCAAATAGTTATATATCTATAAATAGATTATCTAGCAGTACAAACCAGCACAGGATCGTAAAATCAACATATTAGCAGAACAGGTTCAAAGTGCTGTTGGCAGGGCAGCATTGCAATAGCAGAAATGCTGTGGCACGCACTGGTTATTCATGTACTTTTATGAGGCCATTGCATGTGTGTTGGGCTATTTATGAACCTTTGTCTGTGGCTCACCTTTACTAGCATCCCTAATTATTTACGGACACTGCTATAGCTTGCATGTCAGCCGTTTTGTCTGGCAGGCAGGCTACCCAGCCTGTTTTGTTTTCTGGAGGAGCTTTAACTTCTATCATAACCTCGTCTCTGAGGATTGCTACCTTTCCATTTATTTCACCACACATACAAAGGCATCTTCCAGTCCTCCCGTTTCAGACCTCTCTCTTACAATCTGGGCTGTGAGCCATGTACTTCTGACCTATGTTGATTATTTTTACACTTAAAGTTGTTGTCCGTTTTCTCCCTTTTTTGTTTTGTTTTTACCACACAGCTTAAAACAGGAAATATATTTTGAGGGGTAAGAATTTTGGAAGCCCATGCAATCAAGGATGCTGCCAAGCAGCTACTAATAGCAAGATCTAGGCTTTTAATGACATGAAAAATATCACTTGAATGAATTTTACATCCCTACAATCAAATACATTTTAACTCATATATAATTTCTGGGCAAATCTCAGAGTCATCAAGTTTAAATCAACAACAAGTTTAAATCAATAAGAACCCACCATGAGATTAGGAGATGATGATAAGATTTAACTGTCATAAGAAGGGGGAAAGAGATACTGAGAATAATCAAAAACCAATTACACAGATGCCTTAGAGAGGAGACAATGGATTATTCTAAACAATCTGCTCAAAGAGGTAGAACAAGAAGGTGGTCAGGAAAGTATGTTGTAAACTAAGTGTGTACCAGTTGCATAAATTGTTACTGAAGAGGTAAACAAAAACTGACACTCGAAATTAAGAAATTATGTTTCCTCTCCAGAGAATTTTCATATAGCTTTTAATATAATGTTTTAATTGATTTCTTGGAGATTTCCCACAATGTGCACAATGTATTTTGATCATATTCAATACCTGCTTCTCCCAGATTTACTCTCTACCCACCCTGACTTTGTGTCCTTTTGTTTCTGTTGTTATATGATGCTGACTTAATTCCATGTTTGCTGCTCATGAACTCAGCAGCGTGGGGGATACTGCACTTCCTAGAAGGCATAGGCTTTCAAATAAAGAGCCCAATGCTACATGTCTGACATGTTCTTGGGTGCTGTTGACTAGTGATGTCTGGGAGATTGAAAAAAAAAAAAACCAAAAAAAGTCTTTACTCTGTGCCCACCAGAACTTGATGGTAAAACCAATGTGACCTACTTTGGTCACAGGATATGGGGAAATCAAGCCAGAAAGCTTCCTCCCTGCTAGCTAGGTTTCATCAGAAGGCACTATCCAGGCCTCTGGGGAGGGAATAAGTTCACAGCTCTGAGTCCTGCGAACTGCAGTAATGATTACTGTGGTGAGATAAAGCCATGCATGCAATAGCAGCACAAATGTTACAGGGGCAACCAACCACTCAGATTGGTCTTAAGGTCTGTCTGCTACACAGGAGTAAAAACATCTCTGAAGGGTTTTTTAAAGAATTTCTACAATGTGTTTCCATAGACATTCCATTAGAAATGTGCCCAAGGATAGATGAAAGAAGAGAATGCCAGGAACTAGGTGATATTGCCAGGAACCAGGGTACAGTGCCAGGAACTGGGGAGAAGGTCCAGCTGGAACAAGTCTGAGATGGTGTCTGTGTTGGCTTTAGGCTGCAACCTTGAATCCTGCCTGGGGGTAGGTGTGTCACCTGTCTCAAGGGGGCCATTTGTAGTGAGGCTAAAAGTGATTCTTAATAACTTATACAAGGACTTATTAAACTAACTGAAGTGTCAATACAGTAACTAGTTCCTTCCAGATTTTGCACACTGGTAAAGCAGAGAGAAAGGACTGAGTGCAGGAGAGACTAAGGGTTTTTCAGAACTTTTAGGAGACTCAGGGTCAAAAACCATGTGTTTAATGATTAGATTTTATTATAATGGAATTATTCTGTTGCAAAGACGGCAAAGGGGAAATTTGGTAGCTTGTTTTATCTATGTTTAGGAAATGTAACAGACAAGAAAAGCAAGGCTAATGTTTTTATAACTTGATAGTTCTTGATTACACAAGAAAATCTATGTGCTAAATACTCCGATTCAGGCGTGAAATAGTAATGGTAAGAATTGCATAACCGCTGGCTAGGTTTTATGTCAGCTTGACACAGGATTGAGTCATTGGAGAGGTGGGGGCCTCAATTGAGAAAATGCCTCTATAAGATCTGCTGAAGGCAAGCCTGTAGGGCATAGTGGTTGGCATGGGAGGTCCCAGCCCTTTGAAGGTGGTGCCATGCCTGGGCTGGTGGTCCTGGGTTCTATAAAAAAGCAGGCTGAGCAAATCAGAATGAGCAAGCCAACACCTCTCCATCCAGGGTGCACTATCAGCTCCTGCCTCCAGGTCCCTGCCCTGTTTGAGTTTCTTCCCAGACTTCTTTCAATGATGGATTATAATGTGGAACTGTAAGCCACTTAGACACTTTCCTCCACAACTTGCTTTTGGTTATGATGTTTCTCCATAACAATAATAACCCTAACTAGGACAATGATCTTTCCAGGAGACTGGAAGTTAACCAATGAACTGTGTGTGTGTGTGTGTGTGTGTGTGTGTGTGCACATGAGTGAGAGACAAAGGAAGAGAGACAGAGGAGGGAGAGAGACAAAAAGAGAGAACAGATGTAGAAACAGCCAGACCAAAACAGAGAAAGAGACAGAAAGACAGAGGGAAAAGGAAGGAAGGGAGGGAGAGAGGAAAGAGAGAGAGAATATTATAAGGAGTTATTAGGTGAGCATTAAATAGTAACAACTGCTACCTCATACCTGGCTGAGAACCCAGGCATTTCTTGGGTCTAGCTGTTCAGCGCCTCAGCAGTTACGTCGAGTCTCACAGCACAGCAGCTGTCTCTCACTGGAAGGCTGCTCACCTCGAAGTTTCTCAGTCCGCGAGACTGGGTGCCTTAAGCAGTCTTGATCTAGCACCAAAAAAATTTGTCAGTGATGGAAGCCTGCGAATGCTGGTTCTGATAGCTATGAAAGGGGTAGCAGAAGCAGCAGCAGCATAAATCAAATCAGCGGCGAGAGTGGAAGCCAACCTAGGAAAAGCGAGTAACCTTCCTCCTTCTACACTTGGAGTATCTGGGCCACTACTGGAAGGTGCCGCTCCTAACACATCTCCGTCCTCCTGCTACAAATCAAGGCAATCAGTTCAGGTCTCCAGGTGAATGTCCATACTTAGGTGATTCCAATTTACCACACGTCTTCATTGAAGCCAACTGAAACAAACGCCTAAAAGTCCACCTCAGCACTTACGGGTTGTGCGAGCTGCATCTTTGGGCGCCCTGAAAAAGTTAAAACAGCACAAGAAGCCAAGTGTTGACCTTGATTTTTTTTTTAACAAACCTACTTTATTTAGGGTTATTAAACACTTCCACCTTCCTTCCAATCCCCCAACACTGGGTAGGAGGGAAAGAAGGTTAGTGGGGACAGTGGGCAGAGCTCTCTCTCTGCTACTTCCCACTGGGTAGCGTTGGAGGATTCTTCTGTGGGCAGTACCAGTATCAGTCATCCAGAAATCCCGAAGTCCAGGTAACATGCAAATCAGCAAACAGCAAATGCCGCAGCACGGCGAACCAGCTGCAAGCAGTCCTCCTCCAAGCAGCCACGCCTTCTTCCTCTGGGCTGTCATATTTATACCTCTCAAAGTCCTCAGAATTCACCTAATTCCACCTGCAAAGACCATGCTCCACACGAGACACTTAACAGGTGTGGACAAACTAAAACCCCCAACTTGTAATTAAAAAAATGTTTACATATAATAAATCAAAACTTCCACAACAACCAACCCTCTCACCTCCCCCAAAGTTATTGCTTCTATAACCCTAGGGAAGAGCTTTGTGAGTCTTGCAAGTTTTAAGAGCTTTCTGGAGTTTGTTAATCTGATTTACTTCCTGAATCTTATGGTCCTATGGTCAGACAAGAATATTTCAGTATCTGCTTAGGCACAAATCACTTGTAAAATCCCACCTTCAAGAAACATTGTACTGAGACTGTTTGAAAATCTTACCAAGTAATGTATAGAACAGAATTGTGACCTATATCTAATTAAACCCGAGAGAATTAAATCTCCTGTGAGAATTAGATTATTGAAATCCAAAAAGAGAAATGTTAGAAGTTATATTTGGTAGAATGTTCAATAATCTCCCTACAATGGTATCCCATAGAAACCTATGAAACCTGCAATACTGGCTTACATGGCAAAGGCTTTGTGAGTATGATTAAGCGCGCTGAGGTGGAAGTCTTGTCTTGGCTATTAATTAAATGGGAGAGTGCTCTAAAAAGGCAGATAGAACAGTGAAGTTGAATGTGGCCATCCAGGTAAAGATTGTAGGGGTTTGGCCAGGAGCCAGAGGATTTTATCAGCTTTCAGGATCTTCCAGAGCGAGGGAGGATGGGTTTTAACATACCTCAAAGCCTAGAAGTAATTCAGTGATGATGATTTAGGACTTCTGGACTTCAAAACTATCAGTGAACAAATGTGTATCCAAATTTGTGACCATCTGTTACACCATCTAGAAGGAGTCGAACACAGTTATTACTTGGGGAGACTTTGTTGATGCTGTTATTTTTGTTTGTTGGCTTTAGAGACAGCTTCTTACTATGGATGTTGCACAAGCTACTCTTGAACTTGTGGTCTTCCTGCCTCTATCACCTGAGTGCTATGATCTCAGGCTTTAGCATTATACAAAATCACCTTAATTATTTTTTTTCTTGATTGCATACTGTCATCCTGGCCAGGTAAAGGCAAAAGGATTCTATCATTCATGAGCACGGCTGTGGGAATGAAAGAGTTTGCTAGATCTCTGACAGCACATCAGGTGCCCGAGTCCACTGCCCTTCTCTCCTAAGGGGACGGCATCTAGGAAAGCCACAGTGAGCGGGTATATTTAATTCCTGATAGGCAGTGGTCATTACCTAAGACCCATCACTTTTTTTTTTTTTAACATGCTAGGGGAGTACAACTTTTTCAAATGATCTTATATAGTTTTCAGTATTTTTTTCTCACGGCCACATGGTTAATGATATTACTTTATTTGGATATCCTTCATAGCTGTAAATAATTTCATATGTAATTTTCCTGCCAACACAGTGGCCTGTAGAAGCCAATAAGAAACAATACCTGGACTGGAGACATGGGTCTGGGGATTGAGAGTATGTACTGATCTTTTTAGAGAACCTGAGTTTGTTACCTGGCACCTACATTGAGCATTCCATAATCACCCATAACTCCATTACCAGGGTACTGGGTACTTTCTTTTGGCCTTCTTAGCATCTGCACTTGTACAACATACACACATGGAGATACACGCACACACATACACACACACAAATAAAAAATAAATCTTAAAAAATAGTCTTGATTTCAAATTGATATGGTCCATCATTTAAATTTAGGTTTGGTCCTTTTAATGTGTCAAGGTCAATAATATACTTTGGTATGGCAAGTATTCATGTTTAGAAAGCTGGCAAATTATCAGTGAAAGTGTGATTTGTTTTGCGTAAACTTATTTTCTTCAAATCGAGTGAGTATAACTGTTTTTCCTTCAAACAATGTAGAGTGATGGCTGAAGAGATTTGATAAGAGCACTTCTTGCTTGTTTAAAGGACTCAAGTTTCATTTCAGCATCCATGCTATGTGCTCACAACTGTCTCTAATTTCAGCTCCAGGGTATTTGATGCTTTTTGCTTTCGGTCTCCATGGGAACACACACCCACACACCCACACACAAATAATTTCTAAAATGTATATAAATGATTTTGTCTTCTCCATAACTTTAGCTGAGGGTAAGGTCACTCTAACACCCCAACTCCCAGAGACTGGCCTTCTCACTGTGAGAGCAAGTCAGCAAACAAGACAGAAGGGGCCACTGGATCCATGAGGACCTCAAGAGAAGCACCAAGCAGGTTTCTTCTAGAGAACAAGAATGCTTTTTTATACACACAGTTACCTACCAAGGGTTTTGGAGAGTCAGTCCATCCATCATGTGGTACTCTAGCCGTAAGGAAGGTAAGGAAGGCAGTGAACATCTGTTTCTGAGAGGTGAGCCCTTCTCCTACAACGCTCTTGCAGAAGTAGGCTTCCCGTAATCCACTTCCCCAACTCCCCTGGTTGTGTCATTTGTCAGTCATGCAGTGAGCTGGGTTGTCTCTCTTGATCATTAGCAGAGTCACAATAAGTTGCTTGTTAGTAGGAGGAGTACTTAAATATAATTAAATATATTCCCGATTTGTGCCTCTACAGGGATGTACATTAAATCATCAATCACCCCAAATAAGCACTGCATGATTACTGACTTATGCTTTAATTTAATGCACATTGCACACACCCATTTAAACAGTATCATGGGCAACTGACTAGGAGCCATGAATCATCAGCGGAGTGTTTGTCCCTAGAGCCCTTCACAGCTAGTTTCACAAGAAGCAGAAGCCTGCTTTCTCTCTCTCTCTCTCTCTCTCTCTCTCTCTCTCTCTCTCTCTCTCTGTGTGTGTGTGTGTGTGTGTGTGTGTGTGTGTGAGTGTGGATGTGGGTGTCGGAGGGAGTTACTCTCCTCATCACTCCATTGCTTATCAGTTTCATCATTATCCCAGGTCTCAGAGTCTCAAATTGGCTCCATAACTGCAGAATGAACTTTCATGGTATTGACCCCTCTCCTTCCTCTTCGTGTAATTATAATGGACATCACAGACCTAAGCTTTCCTGCTGCATTCGGGTAAGTATGTGCTTAGTCACCAAAGACACATGCTTGACAATGCAAATCAAGTCGGGAGACCAGTGTTCTGGAGACCAGAGCAGCCAGCTGGCAGATCTAGAAATGAGAGAAGGTCCCAGGCAGAGGGTCTTCTCTTGGGCAAGACTTCCAATTAGCCATTTCTCTCTCAAGCATTCTTATGGGGGTAAACAGTAGTTGAGTCTTCTGTTTGGGGAAGATTTGGGAGGAGGGACTCCCCATTCCATCTCTCTTCAAGGACACAATTTCTGCTCTTAACAATTTGTTTTCCTTCTGTCTTTAGGGATATGGTGTGTGTACTCTTGGTCTGTTCTGTTACCTTCCCTTCTCTTTTTCACAGGGACAAAAGGTCTACGCCCTCTCTGAACACGGGCTCCGTGAGGCCAGTCTAAGTCAAACATGCTTGGATCTTGAAAAGAGGGAAACCTTGCCTCACAACCAATCTTTTAGTGAAAGCAAGCAATACCTGACAATGTACTGATATCACGTCTATTACACATGTTCTCATTGGTTCTAACTTCATGAGCTCTCCTGTTGCATGAGAATTGGGCTCCCAGTCCCTATCAGAGGAGCCCAGAAGCAGCAGTGATAGAGTTGTGTATCTCCATAGAAACAGTGGGAATAGGATCCACTGTCTCCACAGCAACAGCAGGAATAGGGTGTGCTGTCACCATAGCAACTGCAGCAATAGGGTTCCTTGTGACTGATTATGCAGGAAGAAGCAGGTACTGGTCATTGGGGTCCCCAACCTCTCCTTTATTTGTAATGTAATGGGAAAATGGAAAGTTCCTCAGGCAAAGGAAACATTTTACTTTGAAAAAAAAATCAAAATTTAATGCAGAGAGGGGAAATGGAATCTTATCTTTCTTTTTCTCTCCATTCAATTTTTAAAGCCCCTGGTTCAACCTCCTTAAAATAATGGCATTATTTTGGTATCTTTGTTTGTTAGCCATGCAGTTATCATTACATATTAATAACTTCCAAACACAAAGATTTAAAATAACGGGTATTTATTATCTAACAAGGCTGCTAAGGGTCATGAATCTATGACCACTTTCCTTTCTTGATTTTGCTCAAGGACTTTCCTTAGATTCCAGTCAAGTCTGAGCCAGGGTGTGGTCACCTGAAGACACGGCTGGTCCCTGGAGAAATACAAGCATATCTATATGCTCTCAGCAATGCTGGCTGGAGCCTCAGGGCATCAGAAGGTAGACATCCGCATGAGGTGCCTGACTATCTCACAACAGAGCAGCCAGCTTTTCACAGAGCCATAGGTGCAAGGAGGGGATGTGGGAAGATGTTGTAGGGAGGAGAGCAGGCTGGCTTTCCATAATGACGATACAGAGTCCTCCACTGTTACTTTGGAGGAACTAAATCCAGCACATTCTGGAGCAGACAGCATGAAGTTCCACCTATGATGGGGGAAACCTCATAGACCTGTTTTTGAAATGGCCACAGCCCCCTTCTGTTCATGCCTGGTAAGGCTGGGAGAAATGGCAGAAATGGTTATCAGTCCCTTAGAAAAGTATTGGAGCATCATTTCTTAGTATGATGTATTGATACTACCAAAGCATGACATTTTGAGAAAATCCAGTCATCAACTAATCAAAGTTGAGTTATATTCTGAATTTGGAGAGTTTTTAGATCTTATGTATTTATTTTTATTTTGTTTTATATTTTAAATTACGAAATATATTTTACTTTAATCACATACATGTGTGTGCATATGTTTGTATGTGTGTTTATCTACTCTGTGTGTCTGTGTGGGTATGTGTATCTGAATGTGGGTGCTTACAGAAGCCAAAAAATGTATCTTCTTTAGGAAGAGCAATCTGTAGTCTTTGCCACTCAACCACCTCCACCCAGCTCCCACAATTGTGCATAGTGTTTCTGCTTTGCCTATGCATATCAATAATAAACAATACAGAATCTGTGACCAAATAACCATTTCAGCAAATGAAAAATAATGCACATGAACAGTAATACTCTATGACCAAATAAATATGAAAAATAAAAATTCTACATACATGATAAACATTGTACTATAGTTTAATTTGAAGCTTTTTTTCTATTCCAATGGCAAATATGATAGCTTTGGTAATTTGTACCATCTGAATTCAAGTCTTTCGTACTATTTGCATACAGCTTTTTTTTCTTTATTAATTATACTTTATTCACATTGTATCCCCCTGTGGTTCCCTCTCTTCTCCCATCCCAATCCCTCCCCTTCCTCCACCTTCTGCATGCATGCCCCTCCCCAAGTCCACTGATAGGGGAGGTCTTCTTTTCCTTCCTTCAGATCTTAGTCAATTAGGTCTCATCAGGAGTGGCTGCATTGTCCTCTTCTGTGGCTTGGTAATGCTGCTTCCTCCTCAGGGGGAGGTAATTAAAGACCAGGCCAATCAGTTCATGTCAGAGACAGTCCCTGTTCCTATTACAATGGAACCCACTTGGATACTGAACTGCCATGGGCTACATCTGTGCAGGGGTCTTAGGTTATCTCCATGCATAATCCTTGGTTGTATATCAGTCTCAGGAAAGATCCCTGTGCTCAGATTTTTTGGTTCTGTTGCTCTCCTTATGGAGTTCCTGTCCTCTCCAGATATTACTGTTTCCCACTCCTTTCTTAAGATTCCCTGCACTCTGCCCAAAGGTTGCCCATAATTCTCAGCATCTGCATTGATAGTCTGCAGGGCAGAGCTTTTCAGAGGTCCTCTGTTGCACACAGCTTTAAAGCACCCATCCACATTTGTGCATCCCTCTGGGCTCTGAGGATAAACTGTGACTCTGTTTGGTCAGTAGGACATTTGCATCTATTCAGCAAGCAAAGGCGTGACAGAATACAGACATGTTTTCATGTGCTTTTTGCACCTTTCTCATTGCCTTGAAGACACACCAGGGCTTCCCTGATAGAGGATGGCAGAAGGGTGAAGCAGAGTAGTTTCTCTTCTGATATCAGAAAGCAACTGACATGCAGGGACTAAATAGGGAAAGGCCAGCTCTACTAGCAAAACCATTCTCTGTGAGTAGTTAATGTCTATTGATACAAGCTACTTAGATTTCCTGGTCGTACTTAGGCAGCAAACAGTTAACATAGCTGTCTGAAATTGTGTTCATGTTTTCAACACTTCAACGCATTGTTTCCCTGTAATTAACTGAGGTATTGTCTATGCTGATAATATTTGACAGTGAACTTCTAAAGTCCCTTGTAAGGTTGTCCTATGTCTGGGTGCTGGACCATTGCAATATTTCTTAGTGCTTGCTTGAAATGTAATGCTGGTTGTAGGCTATCTCAAGGCCAAATGCGCCTGCATCATTATTGCTGAAACCACTTTTTCTCTGCTCTATGTGACCCTAAAGGGAATTAGTTGTAGTGCTTTGCTCCCAGGCAGCTCCATAGAACTGTGGGCAGGAGATCCATAATGGCTAAAACAAACAAACAAACAAACAAACAAACACACCATACTTCTGGTGATATCCTCAAGTAGGTATGATACGTGTGTTAAACCAGAGAAAGGGAGCTCTGTTTCTTTAAATCACAAATGAGGAGGTCCTGGCCTTGGAGCTGTCATGGTTGCTGAGTCCTGCCACCTGAACAGCACACCAGAGATCCAGACTGTCCAGGGGGAGGAGACTCCCTGACAGCATTACCTAACAACGTATCACATAAGTCAACACACGTTTTTGTTCTTGCACATATTTGAATTGATCATCACCTGGAACTGAAAGAACCTGGAATGATTAGAGTCTTATATCTCTATTATGCAAGGGAAGAAAACAACCTCAAAATGTTATGTTCCAATACTAAAATCTGTACCCCTAAGGAAGCTAAGCAAGAAGGAGGACTATGGCTAACATGCTCAATCCCCATTCAGAAAAACAAAGAGGATGGACATCAGAGCAGGGACAAAAACAGGGAACAGGACAGGAACCTACCACAGAGAGCCTCTGAAAGGCTCTACCCTGCAGGGTATTGAGGCAGATGCTGAGACTCATAGCCAAACTTTGGGCAGGGTTCAAGGAATCTTATGAAAGAAGTGGGAGATAGTAAGACCTGGAGAGGACAGGAGCTCCACAAGGACAGCAACAGATCCAAAAAGTCTAGACACAAGGGTCTTTTCTGAGACTGATACTCCAGCCAAGGACCACTCATGGAGATGGCCTGGAACCCCTGCACAGAGGTAGGCCATGGCAGTTCAGTGTCTAAGTGGGTTCCACAGTAGTGGGGACAGGGACTGTCTCTGACAGGAACCGATTAGCCTGCTCTTTGATCACCTCCCCCTGAGGGGGGAGCAGCCTTACCAGGACACAGAGGAAGACAAGCAGCCACTCCTGATGAGATATGATAGACTAGGATCAGAGGGAAGGGGTGGAGGACCTACCTTATCAGTGAACTGGGGGAGGGGCATGGGTGGGGAAGAGAAAGGAGGGTAGGATTGGGAGGGGAGGAGAGAGGGAGGGAGGTATGGGGGGGATACAAAGTGAATAAACTGTAATTAATAAAAATAAAAATAATTTAAAAAAACATAAAACATAAAAATGTTATGTTCCTTCTTTAACATGGTGTCAGAGGAGATGGAGGACACTAAATGGACTAAGCAGGGCTCACATGTACTCAGAGACTGAAAAAGCAAGCAAGAGTCCTGCATGGGTCGCACCAGGTCCTCAGTGTATATCTTATAGCTCTTAGCTTGGTGTTCTTGTGGGACTCTGAACAGTAGAGATAGATGTATTTCTGATTCTTTTGCCTGCTCTTGGGACTCTTTTTCTCCTATTGGTTTGCCTTGCCCTACCTCAATATGGTGACTTTTGCCTTGACTTGCCGTATCTTGTTTTGTCCTGTTTGGCTGTCATTGCCTGTTTTTAATTTTCATCATCTCTGTGTGGGTGGGGTCTGTGGGTCTGGGCACATGAATGAGGTGTCTAGAGATAGCATCTGAGCCCCTGGAGCTGTAGTTACCTACCTGAGTGCTGGGAACTGAAGTTGGTTCCTCTGCAAGCTCTGCTAGCTGAGCCACCTCTCCATTCCCTGCACTTAAAAGCGCATACAGTAAAACTTACCCTTTTGTGAAGGGTTTTGAAGCTTGTCAAACGTGTAGATGCTAGTTCTATCGTCCTTCTTGAATCCCTTATGCTATCAGACTTTCTCCTCTTATCCATACCCTGGTAACTGATATGTTTCTTGCACCTAGAGTTCTGATTTTTCTATAATGTCACGTAAATGGACCCAGGACTTAGCCAGTATGTATGTAGGTAGGTAGGCATGTATGTATTTAATCATGTTACAGCCTGATTCCAGTCCCCTCCTCCCTCACCACCCAATCTCCCCTGCATACTGCCTCCCCCATTCTCACCCTACTTCTTTTCAGAGAAGGGGTACCAACCCACCCTGGTCAAGTCACTGTAGAACTAAGAACACACTCTCCCACTGAGGCCAGATAAGGCAGCCTGGCTAGGGGAAGTTGATCCGAAGACAAGGAATAAAGTCAGAGGCAGCCCCTACTCCCATTGCTAGGGGAGCCTCATGATGACCATGCTGCATATCTGCTACATATGTGTTGGGGGTCTAGTTCCAGTCTATGCAGGATACTTTGTTAGTGGTGCAGTCTCTGTGAGCCCTCACCGGCCCAGGTTAGTTTACTCTGTAGGTCTTTTTCTGGTGCCTTTGACCTCTTTGACTCCCTCAATCTTTCCTCCCACTCTTCCACAAAACTCCTTGAGCTCAGCCTATTGTTTGGCTGCAGGACTCTGCATTTGTTGCCATCAGCTGCTGGGTGAATCTTCTCAGATGTCAGTCTTTTTCACTTTGTGTAATGCAGCTGAGAATGAGAAAGGACCAGATTATCTTCACAGCCTTCCCAAGACAGTCAGCTGAGCTTCCAAAATTGTGATGGATTAAACTTTAGCCCAAGGAAAATACAGAGAGAAAATATGACGCCCTTGAGCATTGCTCCCAAAGTGTTGCTCTCAAGGCATTACTTCCAAGCTGTTGCTCTACATGGAAGCCAGTGAGCCAAAAGTGAACACAGGACAGTTGGAGACCATGTTTTCTCACTCATGGCTTCACCCAAGGGTCATCCTGACTGAGCTGTAATAGCCAATGGGTAAGAGCAGTAGTACCTGGCATAAATTACTCAGAGAAGTAAATTTATTTCTAGAAACTAAAGTTGGAAATCTGTCTTTAAAATATGAAAATCAATGTAAAAACCTATTCTCAGTTTCTATAGACTAATTTATGAAGTTAACTTACTAAAATAAACTATCTTGTTTCTATTTAGAAAAAAAAATGGCGAGTCTGGGGTAGGAGCCCATTTCACCAATTTCTTAAATTAGCACTCTCCAGAAAATGACAGTCTTGGAATATTAGTTATATAAATAAATTAATTTCAAGAAACATATGGGGAAATAAAATAAAGGAAAATACAAAAACAACTTCGTTCCTTTAGAAATAAATCAGATGGCATTTTCTCAATTCTCTGAATTCTAAGAACAAATATCAAAGTATAAGGGTTTTTTTTGCTACATTAAAAACTAACATTTTTGACAGAAAGGTAAGAATGTTTATAAATAAATCAATATTTTTAGGAATGTAATAAAATGGGATTTTTCTTAAGAGGTATTTAAGTTATGTGTGCATAACGTTGAATTGTGCATTGATTTAGTTAATAAAAACTCTCAGTTAACCAACCTTTAGTAATTATGAGAATCTAATTTCTAACCTAGCCTTCTCCAGCATTTCCAAATACCACTCTAAACATGTAGCCTCCAAGATTCTGGTAAACTTGGTCAATCTGGATAGTGGCCAAAGGAATCCATCGTATCTTGTCAAAATTTCCAGTTGACTCTAAGAGCCATCAGGTTTAACAACCTCTATAGGAGAATGTAGCTGCATAGACAAATGTTTCATTTTTCAAAGCCTGACACAATGTCAGCTGGAGTCAGATGAAAGTCAAACACCCAAAGCAAAATATTAGAATGGAAGTAACCCAACACTTAGGGTCCAAAAATAAGGTAGGTCTCACAAAAGAAAAAAAAAAAAAAACAGAATAAAGCAAGCTCCATGAACTAGGAAGTAAGTTCAGAACAACAGAGAAGGAAATCTCAAGAAGAACTCAGTAAACTGCTTAATCTTCATTCAGAAGGGTAAACAGAATACACATCAGAAATGGGAGAAGACAGGAAACAGGACAGGAGCCTACCACAGAGGGCCTCTGAAAGACTCTACTCAATAAGGTATTGAAGCAGATGCTGAGAATCATAGCCAAACTTTGGGCAGAGTGCAGGGAATCTTATGGAAGAAGGGGGAGATAGAAAGATCTGAAGGGTACAGGAGCCACAAGGAGATCAACAAAGCCAAAAAATCTGGACTCAGGGGTTCCTGCAGAGACTGATGAATCAACCAAGGATCATACATGGAGAGAATCTAGACCCCCTGCTCAGATGTATCCCATGGGTAAGCTCAGTTTCCATGGTGATTCCCTAATAAGGGGAACAGGGGCAGTCTCTGATATAAACTCAGTTGCCTGCTCTTTGAAAGTCTCCCCCTTACTAGGCCACAGAGAAAGAGGATCCAGACAGTCCTGAGGAGACCTGAGAGGCTAGTGTGAGATAGTAGTGAAGGAGAACTTCCCCTATCCGTGGACTAGGGAAGGGACATGGGTGGGGAAGGAAGGAGGAAGGGTGGAACCAGGAGGAGAAGAGGCAGGGGGCTACAGCCAGGATACAAAGTGAATACATTTTAAATAACCATAATAATAATAAAGTTGAAAAAAGAGAACTCAATAAAAAGGCAAAGAAAGATGAAGAAACGGAATCGTGGGCTCAGTCTTGCTCAGGACTCTGAAAAGATTTTGTCTGTGTCAGGCTACTTGCCTTTAGATTCACAGATTTATGAAGATCCCTTCATGAAGTTCAGCTCGCTCTGAATTAAACAGAATCTTTATCTGGGCATCTAGCACCCTGATCTAGTGTCCAGGTGTAGATTCAGTGATACTTGCCAGGGAATCCAGCATGTGACTGACTGTCTGTCTGTATCTGAGTATAGTTTTTGCTTTGCTTTTTTAGATTTCTAAACTTCGCATCATTATTATTTTATGTGTATGTGCCTGGGTAAGTTTATGTTTGTCACATGCATGTGGGTTCCCATGGAGTCGAGAGGGAGAGAGTCAGATCCCTGGAACAGGAGTTACTGCTAACAGCGAGATGCCTGATAAAGGTACGGTAAGCACTCTTAGATCTGAGCCCTATCTCCAACCCCTGTGCAGCTTTTGTACCATTGAACTGTTTCAACTTTGAATTTTTACTTACCCAGGAGCATCTACTCCATGACACCAAGCTCATAATGAAAACTTTCTAAAAATAAAAATTAAACAAATATAAATTTCAGGTAAATTGAAAGGACAGTTACTTTTTTGGGCAACAGTAAGACATTTATTTCTTTATAATTTGTTTTCATTCATAAAAAGGACAAACCACAGTCCTATACTACTCCATTGAAAAAATGATAAAAAATAACTAAAAAAATCAATTCGTTATTTATCAGTATCAAATAAAACTACTATTACCTTTCCTGAAATACAAAGAAACAACAGATGTGTCTACAGCTATATAAAGTTTAATTAAGAATCTTGCATCTTAAAGCATATGATACATAGGTTAGCTTGACAACAGTTTAAAACTGATGGTCCCAGTCACGTCTGTACAGTTATATGGGAAAATGAAATGCAGAAGTCATTAGTGCATGAGAGAGGTGAGTCTATCCGTCACATATTTAAAACTAAACAACCTTCAAAGTCTGTTTTCTTATCTTTCAGAACCATTTTCATGCAAAATCTAGCCAGTTTTGGTCTTTATTACCATGTATTAGAAAAGAAAAGGCAGGCATGCATTTGGCAAAAGATGTAGTTGTTATTGATGATATAAAATTGCCCAACATGGGTCACATTACAAGAGGAAAACCCCCAAATGTAACAAGGAAAACACAACATTTGTACAGAAAGCTTACAGAGTTGTTCATCTCCCTAAATAACGACGTCATTTTCTTTTTCAAATCATTAAATATCTTATGAAATCTGGCAATGATTTATTGATATAATCCACTGGGAAAGCATCCATTTCACTGATTTTAAAAAGTTTCATTTGTATAACAAAGTGTTAAGTGTAAATTAATGAAATATTTATTGATATTTTCATAATGAGGATTTTAAACATTTACACATATAGTACAAAAATTATACAAATTAAAGATAGGGGTAACATATTAATAGATCTATTTTTGCTTCCTGTAAATATTCTTTATGGACCTATAGGGTATCCTTTCTAAAAAGATAAACTCTGTCTCTAATTAGCCAGCAAGATTGTGCTAATAAAATAGGGTTAGCTCTCTCAAGGAACCAAACATTGCTCTATTTCAGGAGCCAGCTAATTCTTTATTACCCGAGTTCTTTCACACCCACACTCAGACACATCTCCGTGCACACCATGGATAATGAGGAAACACAGGTTTCCCTTTCACATCTCACAAATTCCTCCACACCGACACTTGGGAGACATCCCTAGACAGGGCACTGTCTACCTCTCCTGCCTCCCAGCTTTGCATATTTTTCATAGGACCACTAACAACATTCTGATTTGGTATTTTTAGCCAGTTTTCAGTATTGCATTGAAATGGGAAATGAGCTTTTAATTTCTTTAAATGGAATTCTGTAGCTTTTTCAACCTGCAGATGATTTCTTGATTCTACACCTTCTATAAAGACAGCTTATACTTAGGCATGAAGCACAAAACCAGAGCAATGAGAACGTTCAAGGATTCTGATACTTTGCCATCACTTATCTCTAGCTGTATAAAGACAATCATGTTGCAATATAAATGGAAGCACTCTACTTCCCCAGACCTGTCATTGCACATATGAATAAACCCAGCAATAGACAATGTTCTGGGTGAGCTGCAGGTTCTGTGGTTTGACATTGATGAGCATGAGACAACTTTTGATTAGAATACAAAAGTAAAAAAATCATCATGTGGCATGTGAACATCAGCTTTAGGAAACTAACTGAAGAATTCTACGGATTCTGAAAAGCAAATATGTAGAAAAAATAATTAAAAATAAGAATACTGATAGTAAGCTCTATAATTTGGTTTTCATAGTCGAAAACTTTCAACTCATTCAGTAAGGTGATTTGGTAATGGTGTTCATGTTAAAATGTTTTTGTTCTATTTTTGTTTTAATTTTTATGGAAAACTCAAAATATAATGAATGACAGGGGTCTTCCAAAAAGTGCAGGACCCCAAACATATAGGCTAATACAAGAAGCGGCATTATTCTTACACATACCACATACAATCAACATTTCAACCTCTATTATGGTTCACAACTTGTCATTAAATGTAAAGCACCTGCATATGGTGATCTTACTTTCACTCTACAGCCTACGGTACGGAATTGAACACTGTAACTTGTCCATTGAATTAAATCATGCAACTTCCACAGAATCAGGTTAAATGGTTTATAAGGCATATTGGAACGAGTTAAAAATCACTTTGTTTCCATTGAAAAGTTATTCTTTTGGATGAAGGGGTTCCTGAATGCCTCAGTCATAATGTGTTGGAAATCAGTTGAATAGCTTGTTAAAGTCTACTTTATTTGGCTTAGGATGGAGCCGCAGGAATGAGAAGGAATTACAGTCATCCCACAATGAAGGGCGTCCTCTGAGCAGGGAACAGCAGATGTCACAACATTCAGAATTCCAAGTAGACAAGGAAGCCAAGGGAGGGCAGTAGCAAGCTGAGGAGACTTGAAGACAGCGTGGACACACCTACAAAGCAAACCAGAAGTGTGCTCATCATTTCATCAGTGACACTAATTGTTACTCACCCAGTCTGCTGGAAAAGGAAGGATCGACTTGTCCTGAAAACCAGATGTTTCTTTTTGCAAAAAGGATTTCTTTTACTCTAAGCTATATGAAGGAATAAATACATTTTATCAAGGATGTTGTGTGTGAGGTCATTTACATTATATCTACATTGTGTTTGAATAAATCATTAAAATAATAACATTGTAATCCTAATGACCTTCCTGTGGTCCAGAACTCTCAAAGGTCAAGAGGTACCATAAATAAGTGAAAATCAAATATCGCATGTGACAGCACAGATGTCACTGATGCCATTTCAAAGTACTTTCTGCATTCTTGCAGGTTTTGACTTAACTTTCAACTTTTCTGCATATTAAACAATTATGTCACATCCACATGTTATTTTATTCAATTATACAGACTATTTGATATCACAAAATTTCCAAAATATTTAGTCTTCTGTGTTTGGTGTAATTTACCATGATCTATTTTGAAACATTTTGTCTGAGGACTCTTGTGTGTGTCTTGCGTGTATATTTTGTTTGCTTTTTATGACTTCTTTAATTTTTGAGATTATAATATAATCATATCATCCCCCTGTTCCTTTTCCTCCCTCAAAACTCTCCCATATACTCTTTCATGTGTTTTTTTTTCAAATTCATGCCTCTTTTTTTCATTCAGTGTTGTTACATGCATATATTTGAGGACTTTTTAAAAAACTATAAGATGGAATAAAAATACTAAAAGTGTTATCTCAAATAATAAATTCATATGTGTACAAGATAGGTACAGCATAATTTTGTATTCCAACCATTTAAAGACTTTTAGTTACTCACATAAGTAAGCAAAAAAGAACTTCTATTGTTAATCTTCAATTGTTAGCTAAGGACCAGTTGCCCTGAAATAGTACAGTGTGTAGTAGATGCTTCGCTCTTCACTATGACCAAGGCCTGACAAGAAACAACTCAAAAGACATTTATTTTGCCCACTGCTTTAAGAGGTTATGGTCTGTGGTGGTGGTGGCTCTGGTGAGAGTATAGAGCAGATGTTTGGGCATATCTTAGCCGAACAAGAAGCTGGGCTGCAAACGAAGCTATACTGTCTACATGCCTCAAAGCAAACTCCTTAGTGATGCCACACCTACCAAAGGTCCCATAATCTCACTCATATCACCACCCACTGGGGACCTGGTGTTCAACAGATGAGCCTGGTGGGAGCATGCAACATTTCGACTGTGACACTCTGAAATAAAAACAAAACAACGTAATGTGCCATGAATGTGCAGGAATTTACACCCTACTTTGCTTGCCACTAATCAAGGGCGATTCCTATGTCAGATAAATTGATAGGCCACGAGCTTCTCACATTAGAATTCTTGAGAACATGGTAAATAGCTGGACTGTGGAGCATACCCTTCTATTCCCCTGGGTTTCAGTTGTAACGTTAATCAACTCAGTTCTGGAATTAGTGAAAGGCTAAAATTACACTCTACCAGTTGAAAAGGTAAGTTATATCATGAAAGTTTACTGTCTAAAATTGGAAACTTCCATATAATTATCTACCATAATAAGAAATAGTTGAAAGCAGTTGTACTTTAACTACATAGTGTACGTTAAGGAAGATATAAAGACTCTCTCCTAAAAGTCTTGACATTAAAATAATATCTCTGTTTCTTAATAACTAGAAGATAACAGTGCCAATGTGCCTGGTAATATCATGCCATTACTCCGTTATCTTTGTTTGATGGTGCATAGAAAACATTCTCAGATACAGATACCGAGTTCTTTAAAAACAAGTGAGACAGCTGCAAACCACTTCTTCACTCAGTGAGATGCTGCACATTCTTCTCCAGGTTCTAGCCAGGTGAGCCTACCTGATCCTTCTTTCCATGTCCCTTCCCAACCTACCAGATCTAGCCTGGATCTCACATCCACTGCCCTACCCTAATCTGGCCACCCCTTCTTGCACCATAAATAATCTATGGGATCCTTCTAGAACCTACCCTACCTACCCCTGACTCACAAGCCCCTCCCACACCACATCCAACCTGTCTACCCATCCAGATGTTGATATTTTCTTCCTTCCTTCCTTCCTTCCTTCCTTCCTTTCTTTCTTTCTTTCTTTCTTTCTTTCTTTCTTTTTCTTTCCTTCTTTTCCTTCCTCCTTCCTTCCTTTTTTATTTTAATCACAGGTAATTCACTTGTATCCCAGCCATAGCCCCCTCCCTCCTTTCCTCCCATTGCCTCCCCCAATCTCCTCCCTGCCCCCTTCTGAGTCCGCTGAGAGGGGGTGTCCTCCTCCCCTTCCATCTGACCCTAGCTTATCAGGCATCTTCAGGACTGGCTGCAATGTCCTTATCTGTGGCCTAGCAAGGCTGCTCTTCCCTTGGGGTGGGGGGAGGCGGGAGGGGAAACTCAATGAGCCAGTCATTGAGTTCATATCAGAAATAATTCTTGTCCTCCTTACTAGGGAAACCACTTGGATACTGAGCTACCATGGGCTATGTCCTCCAGGAACTAACCCAGTAAGTTGGCCTGATCCTTATCTCTATGTCCATTCCTAACCTCCAGATTTGCCCCCACACTCCATGGTTGGACCAGAAGACACATTCTGCACCCTAGCCTCATGTTCTTTGCTTTCAACTTTCTTCATTCAACTTAAGTCCTTTCCAACCTCAAGTCCAAACCCACCCACACATCCTCCCTTCTACTACAACCTGCTCTGTCCATATCAAACACAAAACTATCAAAGGAAATCCACATGCTCAGATCATTTTGCAAAAGTACAAACAATATGAAATATCATATTGTATCTGCCTTTCAAAACTTACTAGTTTTGTAGAAATGTTTAGTAATGAAAATTAATTAGATGAATTCCAGGACTCAGAATCTGAAAAGATCATTTACAAACTTCACCAAATAATTCAAGGGATTTAAAGAGGAGACAAAGAATATCCAGAAGAAATTCAGGGAAAAAAAATTCTTGAGAATAAATGCCTGTGTGATGCCTAAGAAAACCCAAAACTATGTCTGAAGGAATGAAGCCAATCCAGGCTTTGAAAACAGATTCAATAAAGAGATAGAAACATTGACGAGGACTCAAGCCAAAATGAAAATGGATAATCCAAACAGGAAACTTAAGGGAAAGTTTCACAAGTAGAATGAATCAAGCAGAAGGCAGAATATCAAGATTCTAAGATAAAGCACAGAGTCCAGATCAAATAAGCAAGAAAAGGAACATACCGCAAATGTGAGACACCATTAGAAAAACAAACAAATATTCAAATTGTAGGCATAGATGGGGAGAAAAATTCCAAGCCAATGGTATAGACCAAGTCTTCAACAAGACCATAGGAGAAATTAATTTCCACAAACTAAGGAAAGACATACCCATACCAACACAGGAAGCACACAGAATACCAAACACATATGAAAGGAAAAAAAAAAAAAAAAAAAAACAACTTTCCACAGCATATAGTTAAAACAATAACTGTAAGAGCAAGAAAAGTGTACTACTGAAAGCCATGAGAGAGTGAGAAAAAAACCAAAACAAACCACGTGTCAAATACACAGAAAAATACATCAGAATAATGGCTGATTTCTTTATGGAAACTGTGAAAGCCAATAGAGTCGGAGTTCCTCTAACAGACCCCCAGACCTTAGTAGGCTCCGAGGCCTTAGCACAATTGATGCCATAATGGAACTGCCATCCAGGCCTTGGAACCCACAATGTAGGGACCAACATCTGCCAAAATGAGAACAAAGACCTAATTCATTAAAGCCCATATTTCTGGGAAAGTCCCTAACTGTACTAACCTTGCTTTTGGCTTCTGTAATTCTGCTTCTGGCTAACTGTTCTTGCTAATTCAAGTATGTCAGCCCAGAATATGGTTTTTGTGTTTACAAGCTCACCTGGAGTAAGGCTTGCGGTGTCCTGAACTATAATAACTGGCCAGCTAATAAAGGCTTTCTTTTTGGCTTGAACTCATATCCAAATATTCTTCTCTGGTAGATATTTCACAATGTTTCTGGATGCTCAAGAAAGATCTCTAGAGACAAATCCTCTGAGACATGGAGGTCTCAGCACCTTTAGTAGTGGGGAAGGAAGAAGTGGTCAAGGGGCCCTAAGATGTTCACAACCCTAGTTGTTCCAGAGCCCTGGGACTCCTGTTCAATCACTGCCTAAGGCATTGGAGGAATCTGACATTTTCCCCACCAAATGGAACAAAATCAAAAGTTGCCTATTTTGTAACCTCTGGAGGTAACTCAGGTTAAGGAGATTATGTTCAGGATGCACAGGAGAGGCCTGGTATGGCTACTGACCAGTGTCTGGGATCCATGTGACACCCATGAAATGTATGTTAAGTAAGAGATTATAGTGTCTGAGCTCCATCCTTTTGAGCCCCAAGGAGGCCAGAGTCAAAGCAAAGATAGGGTGCAAACCTCTTAAGTTCCTAGTGGACATAGGACCAGCCTACTCCATTATAATGCAGCCTTTCAGGCCAGTCAACTCCTGGGAGACAGCAAATCAAGGGGCTGTCTCAGATGCCTAATTCCCTTGGATGACATCTGGACTGTGGACCTGACACAAGCCACTGTAACTTGCTCTTTCTTAGTTATGCCTAATTGTCCATACTCATAGAACCCACCTCAACTTTTACCCAGACTTACTCTCTGCCCACATTCTAGTGACCTGCTCCCTATTCCATGAAGAACAAGCTCTACAAAGAAAAACAAACAAACAAACAAAAACAAAACAAAATAAAACAAAAAAACTATTATCTGAGGAAGCTACAGCTGTAGTTCCCCAAGGTTTGGGCAGAAGGAAACTTGCCTGAACTGGCCATGCTTTGCCTGACTTTAATCTGCCTCAATACCCAGACTATGCATTGGAGGATACTGGCTGAGCCAGGCAAGAGGATGTCAAACAAGATTTTAAAAAATACTGGTGGATGTTGCCAAGCAGAAGGCTTCTCTTCCAAAGCAACTGGTAGTGGAGCTCTACCAAACCACACATCTTGGGGCCACAAAAGCTGTTGCGCTCTTCTATCCAGATATTATAAACACCAGTTGGAGGGTCCTGTCAAGGACATTGCTTTAAGGTGCATCACTTGTGCATAGGTAAACCCTAAAGGATGAAGAAATGTCCTGGGTGAGGTTTCTGTCCCAGGGGAACACCTCTGTAAAGCACCCAGAACTGGACATTACTGAAATCAAACATACCACCTCTAGGTATAAGTGCTTCCTGGTGTTTGCAGACTTTTTTTTTTTTTTTTTTTTTTTTTTTTTTAAGAAAAGGTAGAGGTCTATCCTATAAGGACAGTCACCAAAAAACTTACTTCCAGGTTAGACTGCCCATATCCCCAGAATCTGTCAATGGGTCCAGCCTTTACAGACGAAATATCCCCAAATCCAAAAAAGGTATTCAACATTAATTGGGAATTATGTTGTGCTTATAGGCCATGGAGTTCAGGTCATGTAGAGAGGATGAATGTAACATTAAAAGAAGCATTAAGTAATCTGGAAACCAGTGAAAGTTAACTCAATTTCCTCCCCTCTGCCCTAGTCAGGGCCAGATGTATCCTCTATTGGGAAGGTTTAATCCCTTTTGAAAACATGTGTGGGAGGCACCTCCCACCTCCCTAAATGCAGAGAAACTTTCCCATACAGAGATTCCTTCTCAAGTCCTTGCAAGCTCTGCAGGAAGCTTGGAGAGCCATTAACCAGACATTTCCATTCATCTAACTATGTCACCATTCATCCCTGAACCGATCCACTACTTTCATCCAGGTGACCTTGTTCAGGCAAAAATGAGCCGTGCTGGAACTCTAGCAGTACCATTTAGGTCTTAAAATCAAGCACATAGGCACCCATATCTGCTGAAACCAAAACAAAAACCTAATCCTTCAAAGTCTTTTTTTTTTTTTTTTTTTTTTTTTTGTCTTTTGTAGTTAGTTCCACTTCTGGCCAACTATTCTTGCTAATTGAGGTGTGTCAAACCAGGATGTAGTTTTCATGCTTAAATGCTCACCTTGAAAAAGGCTTGGGACTGCAGTAGGGTTCTGACCTCCCAGATTAAATTACCAGCAGGCTAATAAAGATGTTCTATTGCCTCAAACCCATGTCATATTAGTCTTCCCTAGCAGAAAGCTCACAACACCCAAGGACAATCCATTCCATGTGGTAAGAAGACCATGAGAACAGCTGCCATTACAGGTCTATGCCACCATGTCTAGCTTCCAAATCCTCTATTTTTGATACCATTAAGAATGCTTGACATCCTGCCCTTAGTGGCATTGCAGGTTTGGCTTCTGTGTTACAGGTGCATCAGTAGGTGACAGAGAGGAGAAAGACATATATTTAAGCTAGCTGTTCTGATCTATGAACATCTGAGTGATTAGCAGTAGCCTAACATTCCCCGAAAATAGCCAGCTCAAGACAACCACCATTCTGGTGCCAGGCAGGAACTCAGGATAGGAAGCAAGGCAGAGAATAGAAGAACCCTACCTGAGACTGAAGGCCCAAGACAGGAGCCTAAGACAGATGATCCTCCTGAGGGACCACTAGGGCAGGCCAGGTGAGGAATGGGGCTGAGGTGATGACTAGACCTGTGTCATGGGTTCACAGACAGGTGCTAGCCTGAGATGAGCACCAGTCAGATGCTGCATAGGCCTAGGAGGGAAGACCATGCCTGAGAGGACTCCCTGTCCAGTGCCATAATGCACAAGCAGGCATGGCACTCCTGAGACCGCTCCTGAGATGACCCCACTCAGAGACGCCTGGTGCCACTAAGAGGAGAAAGTAAGTGTTGATGGAAAGAGAAAGAAATAGAGGGTGTGGGCACAATGAAGACAAGCAGAAGTGGATACTCAAGACTGAGGAGAAACAGCCTGATGTGAGCAGCCAGTGATACCACCTGCAACCACAGTAAGGTCCTGCCCTGTGCTGCCACGAGGAGCCACATCTGGGGATGTGTCCCTGCAACAGCAGGGGTCTGTTATCATCAAGGGCCAGGCAGATATCCCTGGGGACTGCTACTTAGGAACACGTTGATGTCTAAGGTCTGTGAAGAACTGGTACCACTCCTCACGTGGGAATCATGGGAGAGCTGGCCTTGGGGACAGGAGAGCAAGACCTCGGCCCTCGCCAGCTTCAGTGCTCACCACACAGTGTAGGAGTTTTGGGTAAGTCAGCCCAAGGATACAAATGCAGGAAAGCTGGCTCTACCATTTGTCCCCCCAGAGGTGACATGACCGGACAGGAGAACTGGCCTTGTCCCTCACCAGCTGTTGCCCTTGGGAGAGCAGGCCCTGCAGCTTACCTGAACAGCACCTTAGAGCTGACCCTGGATATGGGGGTGGCAGGTCTGCCAGCCCTGTGGAGTAAGTGCAGGAGAGCTGGCCCTGCCTCTTGTCTGCTGGGCAGTGGCACTGGAGCAGAGCAGCAGAGCGAAAGATGCCTTTCTCCCCTCACTTGTGTGTTTTTGGGGAGGGGGGCATTGTTGGTGAGCAGATTCAGAGGGCATGAGAATGGGAGAGCCAAAGGGATGACCATCTCGGATACCTCCTAGGCCCAGATTCAGGGCTCTGAATTGGCCTACCCCTGCATCTACCACTGCTGGCGTGATTGAAGGGACGGGTTCTACAGATCCAAAACTACAGGATCTCTATGACACAAGGCAAGAACAGGATATCCGAGAGGTGTCCCAGTGAGGTTCCTGTGTTGATATAGTAGCAGAAGCCAGAGAGCTTACATCAAACCAACGAGCCATTGCAATGAACATTTGCAAGCAAAAAAAGTGCAGACAAAATGGTATACTGTGGGACACACTATAAAACTCTACAGCTTCGACAGTGATTTTTTTTTTCCCTGTCACTGTTGGGGTGGGGAGGTTGCAAGGGTGGAGAGAAGGTATGAGGGGGAAAAGAAACAATTCAAAGTAAAAAAAAAAAAAATTAAAAATATAAAAAAGACCATTAGGGCCAATCTAGACTAACATACCCAGCAAAACTCTCCTTTAGAGTTGAAAGAGAAAGAAAAAATTTCCATGATATACATGGCCTAAAACATTTATATTCAACAAACTAAACCTAAGGAAATACAGGAAGAAAGGACTGAGCCTAACAGAAAGACTGCAGGAAAAGGTAAGTTCATCATCCCTAGCAATAACGGAAATGCATATCAAAACAGCTTTGGGATTTCCAGATACCCCATTAGGGATGGCAAAGATTAATAAAACAGTGAACAATAACAAATGCTGGAGGAAAGGTGGGGAAAAGAGAACCTGTATTCGCTGTTGGTGAAACTGCAAACTGGTCCCGCCAATCTGGTGTCAGTGTGGATCTGAAACCTAAAAATCAATCTGCCATATAACCTAGCTATTACACTCCTTGGCATGTGCCCAAGGACTTGACAACCTGCTCCACAGGTATGTTCAGCCATATCCATTTTTGCTCTATTTACAGTAGTTAGGAGATAGAAACAACCCAACTGATGATCGGATAATAATAATGTGGTAGGTAATACACACCATGCAATAATAGTCAACTGCAATGAAAAAATAAAATTACATAATTCTCAGGTAACTTTATGGAACTAGAAAAAGGTATTTTTTTATGAGATAACCCAGACTCAGACAAAAGTTAACTCTTCTCTCTCATTTGGGGCTGCTAGCTTTCAATCCTCAGATGTGAGTACAGATTAGGTAGCAACTGCAGAAACCAGCAAAGTAAAACAGGACCTTTTTCAGACAGAGGGTGGGTATGAGAGCAATGGAGGGGAACATTGCAGGGTACCAGTGATCTAATGAGGGAAATGGGAAAACAAGGGTCTCTCATTAGTGAGGAGGAGGTAGAGAGGAAGATGGAATTGGGTAAAATAATAGTACGTATGTCTAGAAAAAGTCTTAATGAATCATACTCTTCAATATCTACCTAAAAATGCCTATAACACATATAGGTTGGCATATAAATATACATGCATGGTTTAAATGAAATTCCCATCTGGACTGATAATGTTCCCTCCGAGGGCCCTAAACATCTAAATAAAACTTCTACCCCAGGCATGATAACCCTCTTTTGAGTTATTGGTCAACGATACCCAAGAGACTCCCAAAATAGTAAAGGCTATTGCAATTTTCCTAAGTTGCCCCTAAGAGGTGGAAGATGAGTCCCTGTTGTTGAACGCACCATGATCTTCAAACACAGAGCCAAGAGGACCCTGAGTTGGAAGCGACCTGAATGCTTCCTCCCTGAGGACTAGCTTTCATGATACTAGAAGGCACCATACAACATCCTAAAAGTGGGATAGGGAGGGAATGAGGAAGGGGGCTACAGCTGGGATACAAAACGAATAAACTGTAATTCATATACAAAATTAAAATAAAATTTAAACAAAGAGGGAAACAGCCAACAATCCTACACAGCTATGATGCCCATGAACCACATGAATGACCAGCGTTACCCTGGGTGCATGAGTGGCACACAGACATTTTCAGTAACCAACAGTTCTCTAACTGCACTCCAGAACCACTCAACAACAGGGAACTCGCACCTGGAAACCCAGCCAACTAACCAGGACTAGTTAAATTCATGGCTCTTGGAGGAGAACCTACAACCACCACCATACTACGGCTGCATAATCCCTATCTACATTTTAAATATTCGTTTTCATACACATAGATACGTGTTGCTCTCACAACTCTTCCAGAAGAACACTCTTTGCAACAGACAGAGACCATCACAGAAAACCACAACAATCAAAATGCAGAGCTGTGAAGCCTCGTCCCAGTGGATATAGCTACCATACGGCTCTTACACAGCACAGGGATCAGTATATAATACACGGTGGAAGTACTGTAAGAGCCAGGAGATGGATTTTACTGTGAGATGGTGTCTCCTAACGATGTTAGAAACTATAACCAAAAAAAGTCTTACCAACTTGGCCACAGAATGAGGACAACAATAGACATGCTAACATGAATGGAGCAAAGACCTCAGCTCTACACAAATAACTACAGGCAACTAAGAAAGCTCAGAGCAGGAGAAGCAGTCTTCCATAGGGAAAAGAACACCAATAGGCTATAAAATACAAAATGGCCAGCTATGAAAATATACGTACAGGAAATGTTATAAGCAAGTTGTACTCACGCATTTAGAAATACACACACATATATGTAAGTAAATATGTAACAATAATTCATTTTTAAAAAGAGATCATGAACTTGAAAGAGAGCAAGGAGGGTATATGGAACGGTTCTCAGGGAAGAAGGGGAAACAGGAAATGATGTAATTATACGATAATCTCAAAAATAAAATAAGAAAAAAATATAAGTGGGCCAGTAAGGGTCACACAGTGAGAAAAACAAGACTATGAAAAAACAATTTAAAAAACTCTGGCCACTTAACAGCTGCCCAAAAAGCCTCCATAATATAAATGTTGTCAATTGCTGTCAATAACAATGCCAAGTATGGTGACGAGGAGGATATCTGGTGCATGCTGTTCCGTAGCACAAAATGGGTTCTAACCTGTGGTCCTTGCACAGTGGGACTGAGGAGGCTTATTCTTTACATCTCCCTATTCTGTCTCTCTCCATATTTCTATTTCAAACACACACACACACACACACACACACACACACACACACACACTATTTTAACATAAAAGACCAGAGCAGCAGCTTTTTTTTCAAAAAACCATTATTTCATGTTTTCAGAATAACAAATTAAAAAAAATTAATATACAATGCATACATCAGTATTAAGTAAGTGAAAGGAACTGTATATTTAATTTTATATTCTACTACCTCAATAATGTATTAAACAAGAATATCACTCAGCCAGTATAATTTTTATTTTTGATAATCAATTCAGGTCAAATGACTTGGTAAAGAATAATCAGCAGAGAGAATGACGCTTTGGTACTGCCCAGCACTACAGGCACAGTCTTCCCACCTGTGGGTACTGCACTGTGCCCTTTCTGTGAGATGGCAAGTACAGGGCACAAAGGGGAAAAGAGCCACACAGAAAAACACAGCCGCTACCTATGATGTTAAAAGAGGCTTTTGCATTCTTGCACGGTTTTCTTAAACCTTCTATTTTTCTGCATATTTCAAAAATATGCCATAACCCGCATGTTATTTTATTCTGATAAGATGACCAATAACAAACCTCAATTAAACAGCAAAACATTTAGTTTTCCATGTTTGACCTAATTTAGATGATTTATCCTGAAGCCCTATCTGAAAGTGACTGTGGGGTCTCTCCAGCGCTCTGCCCACTGACCACAATGACATCAGCAACGGTTATGCATTGATGTGTTTGTCTGAATATGTGGCTTGGCCCAGTCTTAACTGTGGCTGTAGAAAGCAGTTTAGTCAATCAGGGATCCCATCTTGAAGTTTTGGTGTTAGGATGCAAACCAAACACAATTTCATAATTTGTGGCTTTGACATCAGGATATTGGATTTACTTAAAATAAACTCTTTATGTTTATGTGTATGTTATTTAATGCCTCTAATGGCTCAGGTTTATGTAATTGCTCTGCATCTTTAGGTCTCCTCTACATTCTAAACAGAAATTAGAGACCTAATTGAATTACCATTTAGTCATGCTAAGTGTGAGATATATAAAAATATATTTTTGAGGTATTTTCAGTAGATGTAGGATTTATACTTACCAAAACATGTATTATATTACTGCTCTCCACTAGTTCTTAAATTGTCTCTATTACATACTTTGCTTTACACAGATCTCCTGAATGATCCACATGAACAAATCATCAGTCATGTAAATCATTCTTTCGTATCAGAATAAATATAAAGCCAAATTAAAATGCCTTGTTTAATCTAAATTTCCTTTAGTATTGTTTTCTAATAGAATTCCTGTACTTACTAGTTGTTTTCAGAAAGGTTATCATCACACAAAGTGTGTGTATATGTGTTTAGGTTAACTCTTCCCTCTGAGGTTCCTAGCTTTCAATCTTCAGATGTGAGTTCACATCCTACAATAACTGCAGGAACCAGTAAAGTAAAACAGGACCATTTCCAGAGAGGGAGTGGGTAGAAGGCAGTAAATTAGGGGCCTTGGAGGGTACCAGTAATCAGATGAGGGAGTGGGGAGGGGAAAAGAGAGTCTCTAGTTAGTTAGGACAGGGAAGATAAGTGCAAAGGAAGGAAGGAATTGGGACAAGAGGGCAGCAGCATGTAGAGAGCAGAAATTTCTATTATTACTTCACTTAAAAGTTGAGTAGCCTTTTGTATAGGCAGAGAACTTTTCTGCGTTTTATAAAAGCACTGGTGGGAAGGAAAAGATCTCAAGGGATGTGACAAAAGTATAACACAGATCATAGAAAGGAAAATAATGGCGTGTGGGGGTGGGTCAGGGGCAGAGATTTCAGTAGGGAGGAGATGGGAGGAAAGAATAGAGGGAAGGTAGGAAGGAGGGACAACTAAGAGTACATGAGAAAGCCATATGGAAACCTCTCACCACCACCACCACCACCAGCACGCACAGACACACCAGATTGAGTAAAACTACTCCACACAGGGCAAGGTTCTCCTCTCAGAACCCATACGCTGACAAATAAAAAGGTCAGTCCCAGGTGTCAGATACCTCCCCTTGAGCTGTTTATGGTCTTTGGGGTCCTGGACACACACCAAATAATACAGACTCTCGCCATTGCTTTTGGTTGACCACCAGAAGCTGATGTGAGGACAGCACATACTTTTATTATAAGATTTGGAGAAGCCCAGCTGGTACCAATTGGGGTGCTTCCTCTCTGTTGGCTAGCTTTCACAGTGCCTACTGCTATTCTGTCCATTTGGGGAGAAAAGTCATCAACAGTCTGATCCAGGTATGAGCCCAGTGAGTTACAATAAAAAGCAAACTGGTTCAAATTTTCTTGTTCTGTTGCTCTCCTTGTGGAATTCCTGTCCTTTCCAGCTCTTGCTATTTCCCACTTCTTACCTAAAATTCCATTCACTCTGCCCGTCAGTTGGTCATCAGGCTCAGCATTTGCTTTGAGAGTCTGCACAGCAGAGGCTTTCAGAGGCCCTCTGGGAACTTCCCAGAGACTCATACTCCAACCAAGGACTATTCATGGAGATAACCTAGAACCCTGACAATGCAGCCAATTCTGATGAGAACTGATAGACTAAGATCAGAAAGAAGGAGAGGAGGACCTCCCCTATCAGTGGACTTGGGGAGGGGCAAGCATGCAGAAGGAGGGGGAGGGTGGGGCTGGGAGGGGAGGAGGGAAGGGCTTATGGGGGATACAAAATGAATAAAGTGTAATTAATAAAAGTTAAATTAAAAAAAAGCAAACTGGTAACATATGCCCATTGCTGCAATACTGGCAGGAATGTGGTGGGGTGACCAAAAACTTCCTTATTTAAGACCCAGTCCACAGGTGGAAACATGTGCCTGTTACTGTAATCAAGAACTCAGGGCCAGGGAGCTCATAGGCAACAGGGCTGAACTTACAAATATTATTTTACTAAATGGACACAGCTTCATATTGCTCTCTAAATATGTCTTCCTTGTAGCAGTAGATTAGATCTCACAGAATTGACTTATCAGAGAAGTTTATTTGTGCAGTGGACAGCGGTTAACACAGAGACTCTAGTTTTGACAACTAGTTGAAATACAGAGAATAAATGTCCGTGGCGTGGTAGGCCATAAGAAGGATGTCTGTATTACACACACCTCTGCAAGGCAGAGAAAGCATTGCAAAGGGGCATGGGAAGACTGGAAAGATTGGAAGAGCTAAATGTTGGGGAATATTGGGATGAGACTGTTTTCTGGGAACAACAGGACAAACATGAAGTGAGAGCTGCTGAGAATTCCTACATAAGGCCTACAAAAATCATCATTCCAGCATGGATCAGAAAGGGGCTAATGAGCTCCCAGCCCTAGCTCAGGATCTCTTTCCAGTTGGTAGGGTATGGAGGGAGGGGCAGAGTTGATTTTTTTTAGTGGTGTGCTCTCTTGTAGGCCAATCATGCTTCAAGGGGATGATCTCACACCTATCCCACTTGTTGGACTCAGTGGGCTTTAAAATTTAAAATTCATCAAGTTGGAATCAGGGTAGGAGAGAAAAGTGGATCCAGCAGAAGCTAGTACAAGGAGCAGGGGCAATAAATATGAGCAAAATACACTACATTCATGCTTGAAGTTCTTAGAAACATAATTAAAATATCTATATACATGATCAGAAACTGAGACAGATTTGAGTTTTAGGTATGTCAGGATAGTTCTGTGGTTGTTGATTTTTTTTCCCCATTTTTATCTTAAGATACGTTTTTCTTTCTTTTTTTTTTCATTCTAGCTTCTAAGTATCAACTTGCATATTTTTCTTTTAATTATCTTCTTGTCCAAAGCTGTGTCTTTAAGATAGCAAAATACTGTTCTATGTAGGGAATAAAAAAAAAAAACTTAAGACCCACTCTTTGTTTTGTCTGTAGCTAGTTTGCAGCCATAAGCCACTGGCACAGTTCTGCAAGGCTCTGATCTTTGGATGTCTCAGTTTCTTAGGATGCTGATGAGGAATTCTCAAGTGACAGTCTCCTGGCTTAGAAGCCCAAAGGTTCTGGCCATGCCGCTTTGATTCTATGACAACCGTAATATTTAAGGATATCAAGCATTGAGCCATAAAATTTTCAACCTAATTTGTTATGTTTCTTTTTATTTATAATAATCAAACATGAATTCAGTTTATATGTATACATACAGAGCTTAATCATATAAGCACTAGTGGCTTTAGTGTTTTTTTTTTTTTTAATTTTTGAAAACAGTGAAAGCCGCTAATAAATCCTGCCTCTTCTACTTGTTTGGTAATTAGGAACCAAAAAGCCAAGCAAAATAGCTGTTTGTGCTTTTGGCAGATATGCGCAGTTCCCTGGCAGTGTACGCTGCGATGCTATTTATCCCCTGCTATTGACTTTGGTCCTTCCCCACCAGAAACGCCAGACTTCCAGGCTGCACTTCCTCCCAGAAAGGACTGAGCGTTGCCACATAATGACCACCAATGAAGTGCAACAGTAACCCCTAATAACTTCAATTCTGATAGGAATTTTTTTGGCAGTGTAAATCTATAATAATGAGGACTTTGAAAATTGGCTTACTACATCTTAAAACAGCAAGGTGAGAGTTTGGCAGGAAGGTGAAGTTTGGGATAATTGAGGATGCCGTGGAATACTAGCACGAGAGCCCTTGACTATGGGCTCTCTTGCAAGGCTCTTACCCTCTTTGAGCTGCAAAATGTAGAGTGGAATATTTGTACCCTAGGGCATGTGTCAGAATCTTTTTTTTTTTTTAAATGTTAGTCTGTATTGTGAAAGCCATTGTTACAAACTTAGTTTGTTGTTTCAAAAGGATTTTTGTTTTGTGAGTATTTAGTGAGGCTGTATGGAGCCTGGAGTGAAAATACAAGGTCCCCAGATTCCAAACTCAGGGTCCTACCCATCCAATGTACAGTACACCATTAATGGACTTCCTGATTGATTTATTCACAGCATATGCCAAATCGCTACCAGTAACGTAGGATTTTTGCTTGAAATTCCTAGTAATTGGAGCTTGTTTTAAGATAGGCTACGAGTTTGTCTCTGGAACTAGCTGCTTGCTAGAACATTCTGAGCAGTGCCAATGCAGTTTGTGGAAAATATCCAACTGCCCAAAGGGTGATTCTTTCTTAACCTCAATTAAAGTTTGACAGCCTCTCTGGTACCAGCCTCCTAAGACAAACAGCATCTTTCCACTCCTCCTACCTTCCCTTCTGAATTCAGTCATGTTTGAGGTTCAATGGTAAACACACAGTGAAGGAGAAGGTTCTAACACTACTGTGTTCTGATTGCTGAGGTGGTGACTCCTCTTTAGGAACTTAGGTTTAGAGGCCAGCAGAACACACTCACCAGTGGTTTCCTAGACACTTTCAGAGCTGCAAATAAGCCTCAAGGGCTTGTTAAGAGATAAAGGACTGTTCCCATACTTCTCAATTTTTGTACTGTTTCTTCTTTCTTGTTGGGTTATATTTGGTGTACTGAATAGAGAAAGAGGTTCTCCTTGCAGAGAAAAGATTCTGTTTGTCACCATGAAATTGTCTTTATACTTATTGTTAAGTGTGTCTAAAACGGAAAATTCAAACTAAAGAGACAGATTTACCTTTCCCCAAAGTCACTGAATTTGTCTCCATTCTCCCTTTCCATAAATTTAAATAGACTATCTTTGCTGGTCTTAACATCTTTCTATTCCTGAGGTCTTGAGGAATCCATTATCTGCATCTGGGCAAGACAGCTGAATGTGGAACACTGCCTTGCTGGATGCCATGAGCCATCATCTTCAGGTACAGAAAAGTCTACATTGGGTATGCATGCATTCCTTCATTTATTGATGAGATGAAATGTTCAGAAGACACTCATTTGCATGCTGCTTAATGTTCCAGTAGTTGTGGTGGCAAGGAAAGGCAGGTATAGAATAGTTCCTTCTTTAAGGTGAGAGTAGATTCAGACAGGCCAGTGTCTGTCAGAGCTGTGGATCCCAAACTGAAAACTCTACCCTGTTTTATATCACTCTTTTTGAAACTGTAATTGACAGTCATTCAAGTGTCTAGTTGACTCAGAAGAGATTTGGTATTGTCAAAGTACAGGCACAGATTAACTTAAATGTACATTTTTACCTCAAACTTCCTTTCTGAAATAAGCTCCTCATCAAACAACTGGTGAACATCTCACAAATTAAGGAGTGATGACATAGCACAGTGAAAAGGATATGTCTTTACAATGACTTCATTTTTTTGTACATTCTTTGGACAGTTTGGTGTGCACCATAAATTATTCTTTTAATAGGTTATTGATAAATATCTTTTCAATTGATTCTTTTAAATTCTATCGCTGAGGGATTAAGCAAGATGGCAGAGCAGAGACGACTCTCGTTCTGACCAGCAGCACAGCAGGATCGGCACAGAGACCAGCAGTCAGAACTCGTGGACCTAAAACACAAGTGATTGTGTTTCCCAGGTGAGAGGATACCCCACGGCGGGGGATTCAATCAGCTTTAACTCACCCAGCTAAACCATGGAAAAGATCCCGGTTCCACCAGGCACTTGGTCGCCAGCCCAGAGCCACATGCCAGCATGCTCTGATCACTGTCCCAGACTAAACTGTGGGCACCACAACATCAGAGACTGAGATTTCCAGTCGAGAGATAACCCCATGGTGCAGGAAACTGGGACCGACCTTAGGTCCCCAGACATTCCCTGGAAAAGACCTGGGGTTCCACGGGCACCCAGGAGCCAGCCCAGAGCCAGAGCCAGGGACCCAGGCACCATCACCAAGTCCTGCCTGCATGCCTGACTTGCTGCCCCAGATAGAACTCTGGGCCCCAGGGCACCAGAGACTGAGTTTCTCTGTCAGGTGCAAACCCACAGGGAGGGGAACAACTGGTCTGATCTCAGAGCATTCAGCTGATACCACCACCCCGAAAAGGTCTCAGGGAAAAATTACCCAGTTTCAGCAGATGCCCAGGCACCCAATCGCCAGAAAGGCAGAGCCAGGCAAATCTGTGCCTGTGGGTTCTACTCGCCATCACAGGCAGAAAGGCTGTCCCCAAAGCAAAGACTGGCTGTCCCTGTCAGGAGGAAACCCCACAGCGGGGGCATCATCAGGTCCAATGCTCAGGACACCCAGCTCCAGAAGACTTTCTGGATTCACGCAGAATTTAGACTCTAGCCCTCTACTGCTCCTCTAGGAGCACCATGCTCACCTGCCATTACTGAGTACCGCTAGGGCACTGGGGCACACAGCTGCATCCTCAGACTTACGAAAGCCAGAGCACCATTACAACAGCCCTCAGATACTGCTCCAAGGTTCAACCAGTTATCTCTAGCTGAACTGACAAAACTGTGGGAAAACCTAGTTCTTCAAGAGGGCTGCACCCAACAATTACACCTTAAGAGCAACAACTGCTGCTCACTAAATTCTGAGCAAGAAACCCAGCGGCAGGGCAGCCATCACCAGGACCTCTCCTGAGGAGAGGAGAGCCTTCCTGAACATGACAGTTACCACACAGGTCCATACACCTGAAGTGAACTGTGACAATTCCTGAGAAGCACCACCATTCAGTTGACCGACCATACCCAAAAAGCATAGGAGAACTTCAGAACCCCACCAAGTGGATTCTCCCCACCCCAGGACCTAGCAGGCACCAGAAATTAACAGACAACACCTGAGACAGAGGGATGGGTAGAGGCCAGTGAAAAAGCACAACCAACAAAAGGCAAAGCAATATGGCATTCCCAGAACCAAGTTATCCAGGGGTAAGTAGCCCTGGACACCCTAACATAAGTGAAATTCAAGAAGATGACCTTACATCTATGCTTATGAAGAGGTTAATGGGGGAAGCAAATAAAATGTGTAAAGAATTAGGGGAAGATATAATAAAACAGATTATGGCCATCTATAAAGAAATACAGGAAGATGCAGCCAGATAGTTTGTGTCATTCAGAGAGAAAACGATTAAATCACTGAAAGAAATAAAAGAAACAGAGGAATGTTCTAAGAAACAGGTGAAGGAATTGAAGGAAAAACAGGAAAATACAGTCAGACAGGTGAAGGAAATCAACAAAATGATTCAATATCAGAAGACAGAATTGAAAAAATTAAAGAAAACACAAATGGAGGAAATCATAGAGAGGGAGAACCTAGGGAAAAAAAAAAAACAGGAACTACAGAGGTAAGCATAACCAACATACTACAAGAGATGGAAGAAAAAAAATTGCAGGTGTGGAAGATATAAAGGAAGAAACCAATGTATCTGTCAAAGAAAATAATAAATCTAAAAAAATCCTCACACAAACCATCCAAGAAATCCAAGACAACATAAAAAGACAAAACCTAAGAATAATAGGAATAGAGGAAAAGGAAGATTCCCTCCTCCAAGGCCCAGAAAATATTTTCAATAATATCATTGAACTTAAAGGGGAGGCCAACTTAAAGGGGAGGCCTATAAGAATACAAGAGGCCTACAGAACACCTAATAAATTAGACCACAAAAGAAAATCCTCCTGCCACATAATAATCAAAACAGTAAATATAGAGAACAAAGAAAAAATACTAAAAGCTGCAAGGGAAAAAGGCCAAGTAACATATAATGGCAAACCCATCAGAATCACACCTGACTTTTCAACAGAGACTATAAAAGCCAGAAGGGTCTGGACAGATATCATGCAGACCCTAAGAGAACACAGATGTCAGCCCAGGCTACTATACCCAGCAAAACCCTCACTCCTCATAGAAGGAGAAAAAAAGATATTCAATGACAAAAACGAATTTCAACAATACATAGGTTGGTACAAATCCAGCATTACAGAAGATACTAGAAGGAAAAATACAACCCAAGAAAACTAACTACTTTCAAGAAAATACAGGAAATAAATAACCTCACTACAGCAAAACAAAAAGTAGCCAAGCACACAAACACACTACCATAGCCAACATCAATATCAAAGGATCTAACAGCCACTGGTCCTTAATCTCCCTCAACATCAGTGGACTCAATTCTCCAATAAAAAGACACAGACTAACAGAATGGATGTGTAAACAAGACCCAACAATCTGTCACATACAAAAAACACACCTACAGCACAAATATAGACATTACCTGAGAATAAAGGGCTGAAAGACAGTTTTCCTAGCAAATGGACCCAAGAAGCAAGCAGGAGTAGCCATTCTAATATCCAAAAAAATATATTTTCAACCAAAGAGATAGAGAAGGACACTTCATACTCACCAATGGAAAAATCCATCAGGAAGATACCACAATCCTGAACATCTATGCCCCAAAGGCAAGGGCACCCACATTTGTAAAATAAAATTTAAACCACACATAGATCCCACACATTAATAGTGAGAGACTTCAATACCCCACTCTCAACAAAGGACGGGTCAACAAAACAGAAATTAAACAAATAAACAATAACTCTGACAGAGATCATAAATCAAATGGACCTCACGGACATCTACAGAACCTTTCACCCAAACACAAAAGAATTTAACTTTTTCTCAGCACCTCATGGAACCTTTTCCAAAATAGACCAGATAGTTGGTCATAAAGAAAGACTCAACAGATACAAGAAGATTGAAATAATCCCTTGTATTCTATCTGATCACCATGGAATAAAGCTGAACCTCAATGACAAAAATATTAAAAGGACTACACACACATGGAAACTGAACAACTTGCTACTAAATGACAGCGGGGTCAGAGAAGAAATAAAGAAAGAAATTAAAGACTTCCTAGAATTCAATAAAAATGAAGGCACAATATACCCAAACTTATGGGACACAGTGAAAGCAGTGCTAAGAGGAAAGTTCATAGCACTAAGTACCTTCAAGAAGAAATTCGAAACATCTCATGCAAGCAACTTAATGGCTCACTTAAAAGCTCTAGAAAAAAAAAAAGAAGAAGCAGACACACCAAAGAGTAGACAGCTGGAAATAATCAAACTCAGAGCTGAAATCAATAAATTAGAAACAAATAAAACAATTCAAAGAACCAATGAAACCAAGAGCTGGTTCTTTGAGAAAATCAACAAGATGGACAAACCCTTAGCCAAACTAACTAAAAGGCAAAGAGACACTATCCAAATCAACAAAATAAAAAATGAAAAGGGGGATATGACTACAGACACTGAAGAAATCCACACAATAATTCGGACCTACTATAAAAGCCTATATGCCACAAAATTTGAAAATCTAAATGAAATGGATAATTTTATTGACCGATTCCACATGCCAAAGCTGAATCAAGACCAGGTAAATCAATTAAATAGTCCTATATCCCTTAAGGAAATAGAAGCTGTCATCAAAAGTCTCCCATCCAAAAAAAGCCCAAGACCAGATGGTTGCAGAGCAGAATTCTACCAGACCTTCAAAGAAGGTCTAACACCAATACTCTTCAAACTATTCCACAAAATAGAAATAGAAGGAACACTACCAAACTCATTCTATGAAGCCACAGTCACCTTGGTACATAAACCTCACAAAGACCCAACAAAGAAAGAGGATTTCAGGCCAATCTCCCTCATGAACATCGATGCAAAAATACAAAATACTTGCAAACCGAATCCAAGAACACATCAAAAATATCATCCACTACGACCAAGTAGGCTTCATCCCAGGCATGCAGGGGTGGTTCAATATAAGGAAATCCATCAATGTGATCCACCACATAAACAAACTGAAGGAGAAAAACCACATGATCATCTCCTTAGATGCTGAAAAGGCATTTGACAAAATCCAACATCCATTCATGTTTAAAGTCATGGAGAGATCAGGGATACAAGGTACATACATGAACATAGTAAAGGCAATATACAGCAAACCTATAGCCAATATCAAACTCAATGGAGAGAAACTTAAAGCAATCCCACTGAAATCAGGGACAAGGCAAGGCTGCCCACTCTCTCTGTATCTCTTCAACATTGTTCTTGAAGTCCTTGCTAGAGCAATAAGACAATTGAAGGAGATCAAGGGGATACAAATTGGAAAGGAAGAAGTCAAAGTATCACTATTTGCAAAAATGATATGATAGTATACGTGAGTGACCCCAAAAACTCTACCAGGCAACTCTTACAGCTGATTAACACCTTCAGCAAAGTGGCTGGATACAAAATTAACTAAAAAAAAAAAATCAGTAGCCCTCCTGTATACAAAAGACAAAGGGCTGAGAAAGAAATTAGGGAAACAACATCCTTCACAATAGCCACAAAGAACAAAAAGTACCTTGGTGTGAACCTAACCAAGCAAGTCAAAGACTTGTATGAAAAAAATTTCCAGTCTCTGAAGAAAGAATTAGAAGAAGATATCAGAAGATGGAAAGATCTCCCATGCTCATGGCTTGGCAGGATTAATATAGTAAAAATGGCCATCTTACCAAAAGCAATCTACAGATTCAATTCAATTCCCATCAAATTACCAACACAATTGTTTACAGACCTTGAAAGAAAAATTCTCACGTTCATATGGAACAACAAGAAACCCAGAATTGCTAAAACAATTCTCTACAGTAAAAGATCTTCAGAAGGTATCTCCATCCCTGATCTCAAGCTGTACTATAGAGCAACAATACTAAAAACTGCATGGTACTGGCATAGAAACAGAATGGTGGATCAATGGAATCGATTAGAAGACCCTGACATAAATCCAAACACTTAAGGACACCTGATTTTTGACAAAGATGCCAAAACCATACAATGGAAAAAAGACAGCATCTTTAACAAATGGTGCTGGATGTCTACATGTAGAAAAATTCAAATAGATCCATACTTATCATGCTGCACAAAACTAAAGTCCAAGTGGATCAAAGACCTTAATATAAAACCAGACACACTAAATCGTTTAGAAGAAAAAGTGGGTAAGAGCCTTGAACTCATTGGCACAGGAGACAACTTCCTCAACTCAACACCAACAGCACAGGCTCTAAGATCAAAAATCAATAAATGGGACCTCATGAAACTGAAAAGCTTCTGTAAAGCAAAGGACACTGTCATCAGAACAAAACGACTGCCTACAGAATGAGAAAGGATCTTCACCAACCCTATATCTGACAGAGGACTAATATCCAGTATATATAAAGAACTCAAGAAGTTAAACAGCAACAAATCAAGTAATCCAATTAAAAAATGGAGTACAGAGATAAACAGAGAATTCTCAATAGAGGAATATTGAATGGCCGAGAAACACTTAAAGAAATGCTCAACCTCCTTAGTCATAAAGGAAATGCAAATAAAAATGACCCTAAGACTTCACCTTACACCCATCATAATGGCTAAGATCAAAACTCAAGTGACAACACATGCTGGAGAGGTTGTAGAGAAAGGGGAACCCTCCTCCACTGCTGGTGAGAATGTAAACTTGTACAACCACTCTGGAAGGCAATCTGGTGCTTCCTCAAGATCCAGCTATACCACTCCTAGGCATATAACCAAAAGAGGCTCAAGTACACAATAAGGACATTTGCTCAACCATGTTTGTATCAGCCTTATTTGTAATAGCCACAAGCTGGAAACGACCCAGATGCCCCTCAGTGGAGGAATGGATACAGAAATTGTGGTACATCTACACAATGGAATATTACTCAGCAAAAAAAAAACAAGGAAATCATGAAATTTGCAGGTAAACGGTGGGATCTGGAAAGGATCATCCTGAGTGAGCTATCCCAGAAGCAGAAAGACACACATGGTATATACTCCCTCATATAGACCTATAATATAGGATAAACCTACTAAAATCTGTACACCTAAAGAAACTAATCAAGAGGGAGGACTCTTGCTAAAATGCTCAATTCCTATCCAGAAAGGCAAAGAGGACAGACACCAGAAGAAGGAGAAAAGCGGGAACAAGTCAGGAGCCTGATACAGAGAACCTCTGAAAAGCTCTGCCCTGCAGACTATCAATGCAGATCCTGAGACTTATGGGCAACCTTTAGGCTGAGTGAAGGGAATCTTAGGAAAGAAGTGGGAAACAGTAAGATCTGGAGAGGACAGGAACTCCACAAGGAGAGCAACAGAACCAAAAAATCTGAGCACAGGGGTCTTTCCTGAGACTGATACTCCAACCAAGGACTATGCATGGAGATAACCTAAGACCCCTGCAGAGATGTAGCCCATGCCAGTTCAGTATCCAAATGGGTAATAGGAACAGGGACTGTCTCTGACATGAAATGATTGGCCTGCTCTTTAATTACCTCCCCATGAGGGGGAAGCAACATTACCAGGCCACAGAAGAAGACAATGCAGCCACTCCTGATGAGACCTCATTGACTAGAATCAGAAGGAAGGAAAAGAAGACATCCCCTATCAGTGGAATTGGGGAGGGGCATGCATGCAGAGGGTGGAGGAAGGGAGGGATTGGGAAGGGAGGAAGGAAGGAACTACAGGGGCATACAAAGTGAATAAAGTGTAATTAATAAAGAATTAAAAAAAAATTCTATCACTGAGTAGTGTCCACTCTGCACAAAGCACTTTGCAAGAGTTCATTTTGCTTTGTTGGTATAATGTGCAATTAAAATATTACACAAGGTAAAGACACACATGGTATATACTTACTTATAAGTGGATATTAGACATATAATATAGGATAAACATCCTAAAATTTGTACACCTGAAGAAGCTAATCAAGAAGGAGGACCCTGGGTAGGATGCTCAATCCTCATTCAGAAAGGTAAATGGGATAGACATTAGAAGAGAAAGAAAACAGGGAACAGGACAACAGCCTACCACAGAGGGACTCTGAGGGTCTCTACCATGCAGGGTATCAAAGGAGAGGCTGAAACTCATAGCCAAACTTCGAGCACAGTGCAGGGAATCTATGAGGAAAGGGAGAGATAGAAGGATCTGGAGGGGACAGGAACTCCACAAGGAGACAAACAGAACCAAAAAAATCTGGATCCTTAAATAGAGAATACGTCCCAGTGGGTCTCTAATTTCCTGGTTCTAGGTCCTATGTCATGTGTGGAGTTCCATGGACTGTTGTTAGATTGACAAAGGTGTGGTCACCCCTCTTTGTCATCCTCTCAATGAATCTGACTTAGATTTTGCCTTCCCTGCAGCTGTAGCATGTGTTCTTTATACACAACCCAGAAGAACATTCCTGAGAAAAGGTGGCATGTGGGATGATGCTGTCTGCATAATCTGCCTCTTTAAACCCCAGTATTTCCCATCCCTACTTTCATATTATCTATGTCATACTGTCCCCTGTCCCCAAAACCCCAATCTCAGTGGCCTTTTCCTAGTTTTCTGGCTCCTGAAGATCCTCCAAGCTGAATTTCCAAAATTGGAGATCTGAGCCCCAAGGGGAAGAATTTGAAGAAGACATCCCATTTAAGACTGATTTTTTCAGGAAAACAAAACAAAACAAAACAAACAAACAAACAAAAAACCCTGTGCCCAGATATATTTGGTCCTTGTGGGGCTCCTATGCTTTCCCTGACATACTAACTCCCTGTCTGCCGAAGGTTTGGTTTTGAGTCTTAGTATCTGTTTTGAAACGCTGCTTGGTAGGGTCTTTCAGATGCCCTCTGTGGTAGACTCCTGTCATACGTCCAATGCACATCTCATTTGTCTTTCTAAGTGAGGATTGATCATCTTACCTTGTGTCTGCTTTCTTGTTTATCTCCTTTAGGTGTTTATCGACTTCATTATGTTTATTATATCTTGTAGGTCTATATAAGTGAGTATATACCATGTTTGTCTTTCTCCTTCTGGGATACTTCACTCAGAATGATCTTTTCTAGCTCCCACCATTTGCTTGCAAATTTCATGATTTCCTAAGGGAGCGGGATACAGCTGGGATACAGAGTTAATAAAATGTAACTAATAATAACAAACAATAAAAAAAAAGAAAATGTCCACATTAAAAAAAAAAAAAAGACTGATTTTTCCAAGGTCTCTGATTCTCTGAATATTGTCCAGTTGTGGACAGAAAAAGACAGGGAAGACACCAAAGCAGGACTGATGCACACATGAACTCACAGAGACTGTGGCACCATACACAGACTATACATGGGTCTCATGCAAATGGGGGATCCCAGCATTGAGAGGGGACACAAGTCTCCATCCCTAACCCAGGAGGTATTTCCAATTAATAACTACTCACAAAGGAAAACTTAGTTTTCTGCTGTTGAATCACACTGGGTATACAAACCACACTTAACAAAATAAAGCCAATGACATTGGAGGTTCTATTTTATCCTGACAAATCTTTTGCATATATGTTATGGTTTCCAGTTTTGTGTTTGTATGGAATTTTATATGTGCAAATGTGTATGTGTGTGTATATATGTTCTTCTTATGCTTTTTCTTTGGTCCTTTTTCTTTTGCTTGCTTGTTTTGTTATAGACACAAATCAAGCAATGGAAGCAAGTAATCAGGACCAATTAACGTGTTCAATTCAGAAATATAAAAACCAGCATTTTCCATTGATAATGCTTATTCTTAGAATGTGTTTGTTAGCTGATTAGACTGTTTTTATAATATGTATCACAAATAAATAGAATTCAGCAAGGTTAACATTAAAACATTGCCCTTTTTTCCCCTGTAAGAAGAACTCTAGTAGTTGTGTAATTTGCATATTTCTTGTTTTGTGTATAACATGGCCTCCCTTAAAGGCCAGATATATTATCTTAGGCAAGGAACACAAGGTTTTTCTTTTGGAGAAACATATTCAGATAACATTTTAAGCAGCTTGATTTGGTGTTATCCAGATCAGAAGATTTTTCGCTTGTATTGATTAAGTCTAGATAATTAAACAGTGGTCTGACAGGAGCTGATTTTCCTATATCAATGATCATGTCAATGAAGACCAGGGCTACAAGAGATCCTCTGTCATTCAGCTGAATTTGCTTCAGAGCTCTTGCCTCTCCTTCCATTCTCTTCCTTTTCTCTTGCGATATGCCATGCCTTGTTAAAGGTGTCCACATAGTATTAATTGCACCTGACATGGTGTAATGACAATGAGCATATAATTCAGCGGTAGAATCAAGTCAACAGAACTCTGACTCTTCACTGAAATCAGCACTCAGTAAGGCCAGTCTCTTCACGTTAACCTCATCTTAGACATTTCACCCATCAAACGGTGATAGCAACACTGAATTATGCTAGAGTGACAACATGAATTTTAACTGACTAAGAACCTTCAGCCACTATAATTCTGATGCAGAATGGCTTTCCCTCTCCCAGGACCACAGCTGAGAGATAACAAGCCACAGCAATAGTGCCATGTGGTAAAAATGACAGTAGCATAGAATTAAACGTGAGATCCAGCTGCCAGCTGCACCAGATGAGGAGTGGCCTAGGGGAGCATGAATATGAGCTAAGATAAAATATGCATACACATGGAAATATATTATAAATGCCAAGCCAACTGCGGTGCTAACAAGAATGTGCACCAGAGATGCATTCCTACATTGTTAATAAACAATAATCTCTGCTTTTCATTTGAAGGAAGTAAATGTACTATCAGTTGGTTGTTATTAATGCGTTAACATGGTATTATAGTTAATATCTCACACTCTATGATTTCTATTTTCACCAGTTTACAGAACTGCATAAGGTAATAGGGTAAGGTTATGGCTCTGGGTACAGTTCTTGCCTTATGTGTGAAGCCTTCAGTTAAAATCCCAGCCCCTGAAAAAATACCAAGAAATAGGAACATAATATACAGTGAGGTATTTTATCATCTTGTGGGAAATAAGTTTTGTAGTATGAGGAAACCCAGGCCAGACTCTATCTCAAATCAAGATGCTTAAATGAAAATGAGCTCCATGAAGGCACAGAGCCTTGTAGCAGCTCAGCCTACTGAAGGCTTACATGGAAGGGTGGAGTCATGCGTGTCTGCAGATGAGGGCAGAGTGGAGAGGGTGGTAATCTACACAGACTGTGAGCTCTCAGTGGGAACAGCATAATTCCCCGTAAGTGAAAGCTGACCCATTTTAAGTGGATATCAGAAACATTTCACTGGTGTAGAGTCTCTGAGGTGTACATTATGTGCATAGTTAGATGTATATTGTGTTAACATTCCGTGGGGGCAACAGGTGCTAGGAAGAAGGTGTGAAAAGGCTTCTTAGGGTGGCAATGTGAAGGAAGTTCATGAAGTACTGGTAAAGATGTTTTTATTATTTCTGTCTCAATCATGCTCTTGGTTAGGTCTAATGGCAAGGCCTAAAAGTTCAAAAGAACGAGTTCTAATTTTTTTAATTACTCCTAGTAACACTAAGGAAATATTTATTAACTATTATTCACGTAGAAATAGACACTTTATTCTCACTCTATCAAAATGGTTGACTACACTAGTATCAAGTAATAAAGACTATAAATAATAAAAAGACACACATGTAGCATTATATTGGCATCTTGATTTGAAAAGCAAAACTTTGTAAGATATTGGAGAACCTAAAAACAAACAAACAAAACCATAAAAAAAGAGCTCATAGCTCTGAGCTAGGAGTTAATGGTGGTACACCAGGTTGACAGAATTCAGGCAAAAAACAAGTATTTGTTGAGTAGTACAGGAGCCACTTGCTCAACTGTCTTGCAAATGAAATAATCTAAAGGAATCTAGAAATCATGGAAGGAGCTGTGATATTCAGGCCACTTCTATCAAGGTGTGGACATATGTGGATATAAAGAGGACAAGGGACAAAAATGTAGTAGGATCAATGGCTGTTGCACCTACTGAGTAAAAAAGAGGGGGGGTCTTTGTATGAGGCATGAAGGGAAGATGAGAGGAGGTAATCATAGGACATATGAGATTGTGAAGGGTTCAATGATAAGAGCTAGGCTGGAAGAATGATAAAAACAGTATCAATACAAGGATATGTTTTAGGATGCTAAGAGGCTAGAGGGATGTAAAACCACGTAAGTGCACCACGTAAGTTTTGGAACTATCACAAAAGGACTAGTGAAGCATGAGGAAATGGAAGAGAGGAGGCGAAATGGTTTTTTTTGTTTGTTTGTTTGTTTTGTTTTCTTTTGTTTTGTTTTTTAATTTGGGAATTGTTATGCTGTGAGGTTTAAGTAAGGGTTGGATTTTGACTTGGAGGGAACACAGAGATAGTATATTTTGATGGTGAGGTGAGAAGCAAGGGTTCCCATACTATACCAGACTCAGTGTTCATAAGCTATGACAGACATCTACCACTTGTAAATGGACCAAAAGAGGAATGACACTGGGGATAATAATATGACTTTAGAGAATGCAATCGATAGAAGAGGCATCCAGTGAAGAGGAAGAAGCTGTAGAGGCTTTGCTGGCAATGGGAAGGGCAAGATCTTGGTTAATGTATGCAGATTTGCTTGTACAGGAGCATGCAAAGTGTGGAGGATTACACTTCATAGACTCTGGATTTGACAGTGTAATGAGAATAAAAGGGGATGAAGTAAATTATATATAAAGCAGTGATTTTAAAAATGAGCCTGGAAAACTGCTGAGCAAGGGAAGCGAGAACTGGAGGAGCAAGAGATAAGGAAGTGATCAGTAGCATCATGGTATATCTGGATGGGGAAGCCAGAAGAACTAATGGTTATATGTCAAGGATATATAACATTCTTATTTATAACATGCATTTTATATATATATATATATATATATATATATATATAATTTAACAGTGGTAGGGATATATTAATATACATATTAATAATAAACTCATGGTCACAAACCTTGGATCAGAGTTTTTTAGATTTAATATATTGATACAATTTTTGGCAACCTACTCTATGTAATAAATCTTTGTTTTAACTCCTATATCCATCTTTTAAAAATATTTATTTCATTCTTTTAATTGAGTGTGCTGATGTGTGCCTTTGTGTGGGCAGGTGCACATGAGCGCAGGTCTCCTGAGGCCAGAGGTGATCCACTATAGCTGAACTTACAGGCAGTTGCGTTATGCTTAATGTTGAGGCTGGGCACCTAATTTGCTGGACACCTTAACCATGAAGCCATTCTCCAGCATCCTGTGTTCAGCTTGACTGATTATGCCTTACTGCTTGTGTTAAATTAGTTTTGCGTTTTCAGGCTGGTCTTTATCCACCTGGTTGTCTCTAGAGTTAGCTGGATGTTCATTGTGCTGGAAAGACTCCTCAGGGAGGCAGGCAGAGCCTTGGTCCTGACAAAGGAGATGGGGAGGGGGGTAGGGTGAAGGCTGGGAGAGAGAACAGAATCAGTGGGCAGCATCTCTGGGACCTAGGGCAGGGGAGGCTCCCAGGAATCTATGGGGTCACCCTAGCTGTGACTCAGCGGCAGGAGATATGGGGCCTAAGGTGGCCACCTCCTGTAGCCGGGTGGACATTCCAGTGGAGAGGGGGCACCAACCCACCCACAAAACCTTCCATCCAAAATTTTTCTTGCCTGTAAGTTGTGTAGGGATAAAGACAGAGCAGAGATTGAGAGAATGGCATACCAATGACTGGACCAATTGAGACCCACCCCATTAGGGAAGATCCAACCCTTGTTACTATTAATGATACTCTGCTTTCTTGCAAACAGGAGCCTGGCATAACTATATTCTAATGGAAACAGATGTAGAAACCGACAGTCAAAGAATTGGCAGAGCTTTGGTAGTCCTGTGGAAGTGTAGGATGAAGGGTTGAGGAAACCAGAGGGATCAAGGAAACTATCCTGGGCCCATGGGGGACTCACAGAGACTGAACCACCAACCAAAGAACATGCCTGGGCTGGACTTAGGCCCCTACACATATGTAGCAGATATGCAGCTTGTTCTTCATGTGGGTCCCTTAACAATTAGAGCAGAGGCTGTTTCTGACTCTGTTCCCTGCCTTTGGATCCCTTTCGCCTATCTGGGCTGCCTTGACAGGCCTCAGTGGGAGAGGACATGCTTAGTCCTGCTTCCCAGGGTGAGTTGGTACCCGTGCTCCACCCACACTCTCTGAGGAGAGGTGGAGAGGGGGAGGGAGTGTGAGGGTGGGACTGGAATGAGATAAGGTAGGGGGCTGGGATCAGAATACAATGTGTATAAATAAATTAATTAATGAAAAAAGAAAAAAATAGTTTTGCTTTTGAAAGGTAACTTTCCGTAACGGACCGTTTTCCTCTTCTGTGGCTTTTTGAAGATGCTCCTGACCCCATTTCTACTTCCCAACTTTTAACGTTAATCAAGAATCCTTTCCTCAGCTTTTCTCTGGCCCACTTATTTGTTGTTGGAATGTTTACTTGTCAAAACAGGTTTTACTATCCTCAGATAAATAGTAAGCCTTGCTCATTTTCAGAAATCCTGGAGCTGTCATCTGATAGGTGTGGGATGGATCTGAATAAATACCATGACAGAGGTTTTCTGAGAGGCTTTTAGGGAAATGTGCTTAATACTGACTTCTTTCTTGGGCATTCCTTAGCATCTACACTTCTGTGGTAATTCTGAGGTAATTCCTGACATTGCTGCAGCCTCTGGAAATCAGATGCATGGCAATCTGTGAAAGGAGCTGAGACCTCATAAGTAGAAAAAGAGGTCAAAACCTGCTCCTCGAGGATATTTTTGAGACACTGACTCCACCAGAATAAAACCAACCTATTGCAAGCAGTTTTGAGGGTTTTTGTTGTTGTTGTTGATGATGAAAATTATTCTACAGGACACAGATGCTTCTCGGATATTATTCTTTATCCAGAAGTAATGAGTGTGTGTTTTCCTTCATTTATTATATTAACAATACCATCTGTCAACTCTGGGCAACACCAACAAACATCTGCTGTCTCAATTTCTGTGTTTAAATTTCATAATACACTAAAAATGAAGCTATTTGACTCTGTAGTTGGTTCTCTGTCGAATTTTGATTTCTTGATTTGCGTGATAGCCCTTTCTTCACCTACTTCTACTGTGATGTATTCAGACACACTGGGCACAGCCTGTCTAACCTGGCTCCTGTCTTCAATCATATGTCCTCAGGAGGCAGATTTGTCTCAGCATTTGCTTTTGCTGCTCACTTCGGTATCTGATGCCGCTGGTTTATATAGAGCCACAAAATCAGAAAATTCCATTTCGCGCTGCTCATCAAACCATCACAAACTACTCTTTGGGTCTTTTCCCAAGTAAACCCTAAATGTAATAGCTTCTCATCTCTCCTGTTACACACCCATCAAAATTAAATTCAAGCTTGGTTCGACCATCACCATGGAGGCTCCTGTTTCCAGAGCAGGGCAGGAGACTGAGATAGAAGCCAGACCATTTACAACATTGTCCTTCATGTGGCTCCATGCTCACCCAACAGGTCTCCCCAACCTCACAACACTGTACTCACAAAGGCCTCTTGCAAGTTTCTTGACCTTGAGGGGCATTTCCACCCTTCCCTCCCCCAATACACCCATGGCCACTCTTGAGTTCCTGTCCATTAGATCTCAGAATAAAATCCCTTCTTAGAGTCTGAATCCAATCGTTCCTCCAAAATCTTTTTGCTTCTTTTTACACCAACAACAAATTGTATCCTGTAACTTCGATTGAATTTGTTTAGCTTTTTAAAAAAATTTTCTTGCAAGCTTTTCGAGGGTTTGCCACTATTATGACTAATAGAAAGGCACAGTGCCTGGTACATTGCAGGTTTTCAAGGGCACTAATTTATTTATTAGTAGATAAATCACCTCACTATAGAACCAAAGTAGCAGAAGAATCTGCAAAAAAGTAAAGGCTTTAGTTTATCCAGGGACATTTTATTTGTACATTATAATACTAAGCTGTCCTTCCAGAGACTTAAGTTGTACTTCATAAACAAAATATTGTTCTAGCGAAGTCAGTCTTGGAAGATTATTTTTAAATTAACTTCCTGCTCTTACATTACATTTCATTGAGGAAGTTTTCAACCAAATCCTGTCAAAGTCTAAGTAAATAAGCTAAAGAAAATATTGAGACTTAACTCTGTGAATTTCCTTTCAGCTGATGAAAAACCTTAGTTGGAACTTGGGAAAACTGTTAAGGCATACTTCCTGTCTGTGGCCTGATGAAATGACAAGATGTGCTGCTAGAAAGAACGGTCTTAAAGCTTCTCAAACACAAGTTAGACCATCAGAATTCTGGGACTGACCAGCAGAGTCACGTTACACTGGCCATCAAGTGTGGCCATGAATTGCTTCTTGAAGTCTAATCTAGTGGCTTTATTCCAAGAATTTCTCCTCCATTTTTGTGCTTGTTACACAAAACCAGGAGTTCAGTACAAGGCTGTCTAAAAGGCAAAAGCTTTGAAATATTTTTGATGGTTTAATGGTAATAAAGGGGATCTTATTTCAGAGTTAACTTAAGTGGAAGCTAGTTTTTAACATATATGTATATATAATATATGTAATATATATCATACACATAATCTTTTTGAACTCCCATTGGGCTCTCAAACAAAAAGAGAAAAAGATACAGAGTATTTGGGTATTTCAAAATGGTTGTGGAGATATGTCTGGAATCATTTCTACTGGGCTTGGTTATAAATAAAATGTATTAAATTGTGTCAATGGATTTTTAGGAAAGTCATTTGAATGTAACATTATTGTTGAATAACAAACCATTCTGATAGTAGCGGCTCTTTACAAAGTTGTAGTTTTTAGAATGATTGTACTACACAGCATCCTATAATTAAGGAAGCAGATAAAGTCAGTTTAGAACCAGCACCTATATTACTCATTCCCTCTCCCTACAGCACCCAAGTGGAAGCTCAGAAGAATTTAGGGTTTTGAAAAGGCATATATATATATATATATATATATATATATATATATATATATGTGTGTGTGTGTGTGTGTGTGTGTGTGTGTGTGTGTGTATGTGTGTGTGTGCATGTATATGTATATAGGTAGGGTGCTAGGCACCTCAGTGAGAGATGAAAACAGGAAGGATAGAGTTCAAGTTCATCTCCAGCTACATAGTAACTGCAAGGACTGCCTGGATTATAAGACAATCTGTCAAAAAAAATCAAAGAAGTGAACAGAAACAAAGCAAATAAATCATCTTCAACAACAGCAAAAAGAAAATGTCCATATGAACATATCTGCAAAAGTGTAAGTGGTATACACCTTTAATCTCAGCCCTCAGGTGCCATAGCAGTGGGATCTTTGTGAATTTGAGGTCTATCTGCTGTAAATAGTGATTGCTAGGCTAGCCCAGGCTATATAGTAAATCCTGTATCAAACTGGAAACAGCCTAGATGTTTCTGTGCTGAAGAATGGATAAAGAAAATGTGGTACATTTATATAATGGAATACTACTCAGCAAAAAACAAAGATATCATGCAATTTGCAGGCAAATGGATAGAACTAGAACAGATTATTCTGAGTGAGGTAACCAAGACCCAAAAAGACTCATATGGTATGTACTCACTTATAAGTGGATATTAGCCATAACATACAGGATAACCATGCTACAATCTTTAGGCCTAAAGAAGCCAGGGAGGGCCCAAGGGAGGATGCTTGAATCTCACTCAGAAGGAGAAATAAAATAGACATCTGAAGAAGATGGAGAGAGGAAACTGCATGGGAGAGGGGCTGGAGAGGATAATGGGGGTGAGATTTGAGTGTGAGGAGAGTAGGAGATAGGGGTGGGGGAGATAACTGGGAGAGAGAAAGGAAATCAGTGTGGGGGAGCACCTCTGGGACAGGGGAGGCTAACCTCATCTAGATGAGACTCCTAGCAGCACAGGTTAAGGAGCCTGAAGCTGCTACCTCCTCCAAGCAGGTGTGAATTCTGGTGCACAGAGAGGGACACTAACCCACCCATAAAACCTTTGACCCAAAATTTGTCTTGCCTATGAGAAGTGTATGGATAATGGTGGAGTAGAGATTAAGGGAATGGAAAAACAATGACTTGCCCAGCTTGGGATCCAACCCATGGTAGAAGGCCAACCCTGACACTATTAATGATACTCTGCTAAGCTTGCAGATAGGACCCTAGCATAACCGTCTTCTGAGAGGCTTCATACAACAGCTTTTATAAACAGATGCAAAGACCCACAGCCAAACATTAGACCAAGCTTGGGGAGTCTTTTGAAAGAGTGGAAGGAAAGATTGAGGGAGCCAAGAGGCCAAGACACCACAGGAAGAACTACAGAGGAAACCATTCTGGGTCCACTGGGGTTCAACAGAGATTGAACCACCAACCAAAGAACATGCATGGGTCAGATCTAGGTCCCCTACACATATGTAGCAGATATGCAGCCTTGTCAACTTGTGGGTCCTTAACAATGGGAGTAGAGGCTGTTGCTGACTGTGTTTCCTGCCTTTGGATTCCTTTCCTGTAGCTGGGCTGCCTTGACAGGACTGGAGGGGAGAAGATATGTTTAACCCTGTGGGTGGTTTGGTACCTCCTGGGGGCCTCTTTTTCTCTAATAAGAAGAAGGGGGTGTGGGATGAGGAGGCCTTATGGTGGCACTGGAAAGAGAAGGGGGGGCTTGGATCAGGCTATAAAGTGATTAAATAAACAAAGAAAAAATGAATATAGCAATATGTATTTCTAGTTTATTGTATGGATCCAAGTCTCAAACTTCAACTGCTATTTTTTTTTTTTAAATTTTATACTGTATTACTTAGACATTGGGAAAGAAAGCATGGGGATGAAGGGATTAAGCTTCCAAAGTTCCTGCACAATGCTCTCACTGCCTTCTTTTGTGCTGGAAAGAGGAGAGAGAAGTGGAAAGGCAAAAATATGTTTCTCATTACAGTGTAGAGCCAGTGGCTTCGGTTAGAGATTCTAACCTAACAGCTTAGAGTTACCCAACATAGTATATTAAATGTTCATGTCATTTCTAGTAACATCAAGATTTATTACTGATAATTATGTTTCTGATTTATTAGAAGGCCTGAAGTCAACAAAATGAATGTACAGTGCTTTTAAATCAAATGGATAAAAAAAAAAAAGCCCCTCTCTTTCAAAAATCAAGCTTAAAGACTTCAGCACACTTCTTCCTGGTCCAGACAACATCAGCTTTGAATAACTCGATGACTGTAATCTTATAATTTATCTCCTTAAATTATACTTTCTTACTTCCAAATATCTCCATAAATTAAACTTACATACTTAAGAATCCACAGCGTGTTTTTCCAAGTGAGGATTCTGATCCTCTTTCTTTCACCTTAAAGAAATGTTGCTTCAAATGTTGCTTCTAGCCCTTGGGAAGAAGTTAAGACTAACATTTCCCTGAAAGACACCATTGTTTGAGGTAAGGTGGCCAGTTTAAATCGAGGCTTAAAGTATGCATCTCATATACATAAGTCATTTCATAGATGGTTTTCTGTGGGTCACAGAGGATCATTGTTAACCAACAGTGTAATATGCCTAGCAAATACACACTCATCTACATTACCTTACTGACTTTAATATCTATAACATTTCAGGTTTCTAGAATTTAAATATTACAATGAAGTGTAACAGTGAAAGATATTCAAGGCAGGGTAGAGATACCAAAGGTGATGAAAGCGATGGGCGTACTTTGCCTCTAACTGTACTGGACACTCATAACACTTTATGAGGTATACTTCATCACAGTGGAAGATGGTGCTCATGTCAAGGAGAAGTAGAATCATGTGCTGTATTTTTGGAACTAATTGTAAGGTACTTCTAGCTTAAAGTCTTAATCTTTCTATGAATTATGTTTGTGGATCCGTGCATTGCAAAATACAAAGTGTGTGTTTCTCACGGAAATATGTCCATGTGTAGAGAACTAAGCTTAGGATGTACATATCTTTTATTTTCTATGTAAAAATCTTTAATTAATAAAAATGTTATTTATAAGAATCCTGTTATATGCTAAATATTACTCTGGGTGCTAGAAATCCAATGAGTAAATGAGACAGACAAACCTTATCCTATGGAACTTAGATTCAAAACAGATGAGACAGGCAATAAACAAGCATAAATTAATAGAAAGGATAAGTTAAATTGTCATAAATGTTAGGAAGACAATTGGGTGTATGATGTATGATGAAGAGATAATTTTAAATTGTCATAAATTTTTGGAGGAATATACTGTGTGATCAATTTATGATGAAGAATTATTCTAAGCAGGTAGAAGTATAAATTTGGTGTATATATAAGGCTTTTCTGAGGTACTGACATCTGAGCATAAACAATAGTGACAAAAATGAATCTGCTGTGTAAGATCCAAAGATGTCCAGGCAGAGGCAGGAAGCATAAATGCAACAAGATAGAAAAACATCACTGTATCCAAAAGATACAATTGACTGGGGAGATTGCAGCACAGATTGTGTAAGACCTGGTGGGCCATGGTATGATGCTTGTTTTATGGCACCTAAGAGCAGAGTTATGTATTCTGATTATGTCTGAAAAGACCCCTCATCTGGTGCAGGAGAATGGCGAGCTGGCTGGTTTTATGTCCAGCTGACACAAGCTAGACTCACCTAAGGTGGGGGAACTTCAATCAAGAAACTGCCTCATGCTGTAGGCAAGCCTGTAGGGAACTTTCTTAATTGGTGATTGATGGGGGAGGGTCCAGCCAGATGTGGGTGGTGCTACCCCTAGGCTGGTGGTCCTGGGTTCTGTAAAGAAGCAGGATGAGCAAACCATGAGAGCAAGCCAGTAAGCAGCACTCCTCCATGGAGTCTGTGTCAGCTCCAGTCTCCAGTCTTCCTGTCCTGACTTCCTTTGATGATTATCAGTCATGTGGATTGCAAGCCAAATAAATCCTCTCCTCCTCGTCTTGCTTTTGTCATGGTGTTTCATCACAGCAATAGAAATACTAAGCAAAACCAGTGGCTTATAGGCACAGTGGCTGAAGTACAATTTTCACAATGTCTGTGGAGTGGTATTGGGGGCTTGCATAGAATCCATAGCACATTGTGTGGGCATGAATCATACCTGCTGCACTGTAGGCATTTTGTGTTTGTCTAATTGAGGGACAACAAAAGTTTGTGGACATCACTCTCAGGAAATTCACTAAGTCCCTGTCTACAGATGTCAGACATAAAACTGAAACAGAAGAGTATTAGTGTTCTTTAAATTTGCAAGGAGGCCTAGAACTACACATTCTTGGAAATACCTTGCTCATGGCACATGATATTGACAACTTATAAGTAGGTCTAAACATAAAAAGAAAGTTCAAGTGTGATGTTATTTCTCAGCCGTCTGCCTTTTTGATGTGTTACTTTTATAATGTCTTTGAACGATCGTGATTAGCTGGAGATAAAGAAGTGGAATTCTGAAAATATGAAATGTGTTCTTCAGTTGACACATGTAACATAAGGAAACACTCTAGGCATGCTTGCAGTTTTCTACAAACGAAGGATGTGTCTTTACACAAGGCGTGTAAAGACATCATAGGCTATCAATCATTTACAATGCTTAAGTTACCATACAAAGTCTTTGCCTAAACATTTTGTGAAATCATATTGGAGCCTGAGTTTAATTGTGAGGCTATTTTCACAACAGAGATGAGCAGACACTACCAAGCAAGTTCCTCCTCCTGGCATGTCAGAAGTTAAGCATTTGACCACCCATGTCTAGCTGCCATCCACTGCCACCTGCTGCCATCACTTGATCACGAACATGACTACTGTGTCTCTTAAAACACAAACTGCTAGTCTGAACCCTTGAAGCAGGTTCAATTTCACCCTAGAAACAAATAAAAGTAAAATCTGATGTTGCCTGTCATCAAAGCTCAGAATTTAGAAAATGTTAAAAGTAATGTGACATCATTCTTATTTATCAAATAGTAATTCCTGAAAAGAAAGTACCAGTGCAGTGATGCAGGGGGAAAACTCTCATTACAGCAACAAAATGGAATCAATACTTTCAAAGGGGCTATGCAATAGAGAAGTAAAACCCTGCTTAATTCTTCAATTTCACCTACACAAAAAACTTAAATAAAAGAGTTGTTGTAAAAATATGATAGCATCAAACAAATATAAGTTTGTTTGAAAGAATGTTTATGTTTATGTTCAACTAAAGTTTATAAAATCTTGAGTGATACAGGCACCCTCATGACCGAGGAATGTGGATGGATGTAGCATGATCTACTCAACAGCAGTGTCACACACAGAATAACATGGACATGCAGAGTAGCTGCCAACAGGTGAAATGGACATTATTGGTTGAGGCACTTGTGATATAGTATTCCCTAACTTTCGTAGGGTTCTTTAAGTTCTAAATTTTTGAATCTACCCAATAACTAAAATGAAAATTTAAATGGATTATCATATGGCTTTCTATTTGAAAAAAGTATGTATGTGATAAGGTGAGTTTGAGGTGAGCTTGGGGGGAAGCTAGAATTAATGTTATTGAATCCTCTGTCAAATTGTTAAGTCATCTTTTGTTAACTTAATATATAATAACACATTTATCTGTTTAGCTATGAATCTCTTTTCTCAATAATTGCTATCACTAATTTAGTACTTGAATTATTCTGCATTCTCTGATTAAACTTTTAAGTTCACATTGATTTTAGTTCAGTGTAATAAACATTAATGAAGTGAAAGTAAGAAAAATGTTAAAAATTAAGGAAATAATAAAATACTGTGAATACAATACAGAGTAGGGAGTCACTGTCTCAACTACAAGCTAGAGATCAACCAAGCCTGTGAGGACAAACATTGCATAAAAGCTTTCTGTGGATTAAAGCACAAAGCAAGAGTACCTGGAAAGGAGAAACAATCTACTGTCTTTTCTGATTGTTATATTAACATATGTGGAAAAGAGAAAAATAAGTCAGAAGAAAACTTAAAACAGACCAGTAGATTTCATTTTGAAATATAAAAGATAATTTGAATATTATTAAATAATTTCTTAGAACTACTCTTTTTGCTTTTAACACCTTATATTTTAAATGTGATGTTCACTTTAAGATACTGAATTGAAACGTATTAAAGGTGCGAACACAGTATTTAGATAATGTAGTATAACCACCACCTAGGAAACACCCCTCGAAATGTCCGTGCTTCCTGAGACACATTCATGGTAGACCTTCTTAATGGTGCTTTGATGTCCAACCCATAACCGACAGGTCGGTGCTGTTTTACAAATTTGCTTTTATCGCTTATGAGAAATGGAACATCAGGCTCTGTGGCATCCTTGCCATTCGCATTCACTCGGGAAAATGCTGACATTGTGAATGGCAGTCCTACCGTCACCCTTGAGAAGCCACACGTGGGGCTTCATACACAGATGACTTCATGGTGCTTCTTAGATGCTGGCTTACCCGAAATTTTGACTTGAGACACTACTCCATCTCCCCCGTCACTGTGTGCTCGAACCTCCACAACATACTCTCCGTCTCTGGGGATTGGGACTTCTATGGAGTGTTTATGGGTTGAGAACAACTTTCCATCATGCTGCCCGTCAGGTCTGTAGAGTATCTGAGGAGTCCCAAAGTACGGAGAGTTAATGAAGTCACAATTCTGAACCAATGCCTGATTTTTCACATCGACATATAATGCCTACTCTTTGGCTTATAAAATTAAGCCCATTCACACTTTGAGGGAACATGCATGCTGTTTTGATTCCTTGAGAATGGGTTCCTGCCATGCTAGGGCCTATTCAAAAGCACGTGCCAAAACTTCAAGTGCTTTTTGTCATTTGTTTGCTTTCGTTTGGAAATGACTGGAAACACTCCATGAAAGAGATGCAGTCTATTTTAGGAAGATCTAAAATGAAACCTTGTCACACTTTGAAGTAACCTAAGGACGTTCTCGGCTTTGAGCCGCCATCCACTTTTTTTTTTTTTCACAAAGCTTGCAGAGCTAATTCAAATGCAATGGCATGGAGTAGAGCAGATCCATGGAAACAGCCCTTTTCTTTAGTTTACAGAAAGGTAGGGGGGGTAACACTACTCAGCATTCCAAGACCTACAAGAACAAATACACTCTGTGTCTTGTTGGAGCACTGATTATTCTGACAGCTCCATTCTTTAAAGCAGGTATTTATCTTACTCACTTGCCAAAGAACTTTGCCAAAATCTGCTAAAGACTTTCTCTTATCTAAAGATTTTTCATGAGACCGTTTCCTGACTCCGCCGTATGGGTGGAATGAGAAGGCCAAATGAATTTTTCTAATAGCTGAAGCAGCACACATCAATGTTAGCAGGAATAAAGCTAGAACTTTTCATTCACCTTGTATCCTGTCACTGTAGATTCATTGGATAGTGCAACGACATGATCCCACGTGATGATATAGCGGGAGCCAGACCTCACAGAACTGATGATCCTTGGTGGTTGGCTAGGAGCTGTGGGGAGAAGACATGGTCATAGTGGTCACCGGATCAAAGGTCAGTTCTGAAAACTATGTTCCAAGTGCTTTTATGATGCTGATGCGAGCGGTTCTCTCAGCAGCAACAGTCCAGTTCTGAGGACTTTTTCATATAGTCGGCACTATGCTCAGCATGGCGCTGGACATTCCTGAGTTCACTTAATGTTCCCAGTTTGTGAGGCAGGGAATAAAATCGTGTTTATTCTCCTCTGACTGCCTTTGTTTTCCAGTCTCTTTAAACTCTTGCCGTCAGGGTCAACAATCTTGACCAAATCTAATGGCATATCTGATAGTGTTTTCTGGCTTGAGACCATTGGACCTTTTAGAGTTGATGCTTTTGTGGATCACAAGTTCTTTTTAAAAATTCCTTGTGTCTTCCCAGGACTCTCCTGTCTGTTTATTATTGTTTTCTCTCTTGTTAATCATTGTGAACTAACTCTGTGCTTCCTGACCAATTTCTAAGTGCTGGAAGGGCTTTAGATTTGAATCTGCATACATGTTTCTACTCTGTCTATGAATATTTCTTAAGCATTGAAATATCCCAAGTCAGTCTCTAGCCCTCATCTGTCAATTGTCCTCTGAATATGTCTTGAACTTCCTGTCTGTGTTGAGTGTCTAATGTCCAGATGTAATAAAGGTGAATCATTGGTCATATACCCTCAAATCTGCATCTTAGGAGGAGTCTTCCCTACCTCTTGAAAACTGCACAAGCATGCTTCTCATTTCTCAAGCAAAAAAATTATTTGCTCTTCATTATTTGCTCTTCTCTTCCATTTATTGCCAACATCCAAGTTACCAACACACTCAACCACATTTCTCTATCCTTTCCCTTCATACTAGCTAACAATCATTCTCTTCTCAAATCCAGAGTGGCTCTTCTGACTTCAATTGTCACTGTCTTTGTTTGCATAAAAGTCAGAATGATAGTTTAAAGTAGCATAATTAGGTACCTCTCTGACTGAAAAACGGGTTGTTATTACACTCAGAAAGCATATTAACTTTTAATGACGACTCACAAAGTACTTCATATTTTTATTTCTGTCCCCTCTTCACCTCAGAGCCATACTTTGGTCATATTGGTGTTTCTAAAGTTAAGTATTTCAAATTGTACATGCTTAGTTTCTCAGTCCAAAACAGTCTTCTCCCAGATTGTCACAAAACTGATCCTTCTCATCCCTCATCATTTGCATTCTAGCTTCCAGAGCCCTGTTTCCAAGTTCCTCCAGCCACGCTATCACAGATAAGGCTCACAGGAATCACTTTCAGTTTCATCAGTCCATTTATTCTATTGTCCTGTAGACATAACCACACTTATTTCGTATGGTTTTGGCCTGAGTTTCAAGGTCTGCTGTGGTTTCTTCTGCTTCCTCTCTATTTAGAACTATTCTCACAAAATACATATTTGTAAAATAATGGGATGAACAAGAAAAAATAATGCCTCACTGGCAAAATAATAAAAAAGAAAATCGAGATTTAAAGAGAAACGCTAATATTCTGCTGTCAAAAGTTTAAGGCAGCACAAAGTGAACTCAAAACCATGTCTGATATCATCTGCCTCTGTCAATGGTAATCACTCTTAGAGATGTTTGTAAATGTAAATGATTTGTAGAGTCCTACATGCAAACGTTCTTTTGTATATGTATTTGATTGGGTGTGAGAAGAGAAAGTGAAGCTGGAGAGATGAGAGTGCCCAGATTGGAGCAGAACAGATAAACTTGTCCTATGAACAAAGAGAACAGAGAACATTTGCAGGGCTAGAGGATTTATCTTGTATCTATATGATACGATGATGATCTATGAATAAAGCACAGGAAAATGAACCTAACTGTGATTTTATTATGCTTCCGATGCATCTGTATGAAAAAAAAATTTAATTAATAAATGCACAAGGTAGACAAGTTGATTTTCTAACAGTCTGCAGGTTGCAGAAGGTTCTTTCCAAAGGTGTTGGGAAGCAGAATAAAGACTGTGTAAGAGCATGCTTCTCAGTTCACCTGTATTGGCAATAGCTGGGAATGATGAGAGATGCTCTGGTTCTATACTGGGTGTGACAGTGAGAAACCAAAGGTGTATAAAGAGCTAGGTAGGACATATTCTTCTTAATATGTGTCTACTGGTGGTGACCGTGCAGCTTCTGCAGGGAAAGAAAGGTGTGTGAGTGCTTCACTGATGAGACTCGACTGCAGCAAGGCCCATGAAATCCCCTTCCCACTTGGCAAGGACCTGTGGTGAATTTAGTGGCTTCTATGCCTATTACCTGGGTCGTGTGTCCTACAAGCTCTCCATGCTTTCGCTATGCTGTTTATGCCCACAGCAACATTTAGTTTCACTTCATCGGTCATGGGCAGTTCCAGAATCGCCTAGGCTGAAAGTCCTGTGTGTGATTCTGTTTTTCTCAATACTCTTCTGAGGGGTAAAGCCCTCCTCTTCTCTCTCTGCCTCTACTGATCCTCCAGATGTGACCGTTAATCCTGGGTATTCAGGGAGATGTAATCATTTCCCTAGAGAAACTGCTACAGTCACACTGAGTAGTCCTGTGGCAGTTGTGGAGAGCAATGGGAACTGCTTGCAAAACTGTTCTGAGGAAACAGTGTCTGATCAACAGACTTGAAAAAATGGAAGAGTTGTGTCTGATCAACAGAGACTTAAAATTGGTGAAGATATGTCTGATCAATAGAGACTTTGGTTCTTGGAAAAATGGTATCAGAAATTGATAGTTTGCTTGGTAAGTTTGCTTGGTACAATGAGCACTTCTCTGTTTGCAATAAAAAAAAAGTATTATGACAGAGCAGTGCTATTTGATGACTGGACTTATACCCACAAATGGCGTAATCTGTCTCTCAGCTTGCACAACTGTTTGACGGCATTTGCTGCCAGCTGGTTAGTGTATTCATGTCCACAGGACATGCCTGGCTAGACACTTATTTTTGGCTCGCCAAAATTGTGCTTTGTAGTGCAAAGTTAGGTTGGGGAGAGTGATTGACCCAGAAGAATGGGGAAAGGAGAAAGGGAAGGGAGGCTTTTGTAATGATGGGGCTTATGGAGTGCTGATGTTATGACTTCTTTAAATAAAATAACTTCTAAGGTGAGCAGGCTTGTGATTGTATAAATAAAGACGGCTTGAGCTGGCCTGGACCACTTGCTTGAACATCCACAGGTGGTCAATGTCTTCCCTTGCATTGCTGCTAACGCTGGTGGCCATAGCGTACAGTCAGGGTCTTATTAAAATCAAGCGGTAGCTTTTGATGTGTCTAGAATTGAGCTGATACTCACGGGCTTTTCTGGTGAAGGCCTCGATGACGTCACTTGAAGGTCCGCAGCCGGCACTGTTGCAGGCTCCCACCTCGATGAAGTACTGGGTGTCAGGCAGGAGGTTCTCCAGCCTGGCTGAGTACTCCTGGCTGGAGACTTGAACTCTGTGGGCCGCTGCTTCTCTGTCATGTGCGGCCCAGTACCGAATCTGCAAATATCCAAAGCGACTGAGATGGTGCTAGCTCACTGGTTTGGTGTCACCGTCTTGTTCAGTGCCACATAATGGCACATTTACCCTCCCGCTGGCCTCTGAATAGTGAGATCTAACTGAAAGTGGTACAATTAAATGAAATTACACTTTGCTGACTGATGTAAGCTTGTGTTAATGAGAGAGAGAAAGAGAGAGGGGGGGTGTATAAGATTTACTTTTAGAATACGAAAGTGATCTCTTTGAAAATATTTATGACAATAATTTTAATCTTAATATCTTGTTTTATTTCTGTTTATAAGGTTTCAGTTCATTATGAGCTTTTGAGAGTTTGGCAGAAATACACCTCGTTTGACAAAAGTCTCATTGTATGGCCTAGAATGAGCTGGCAAATGATTTTCTTCCAGCAAAGACTTTTCAGATCTATGTATGTATACAATATCATGTATGTATGTATGTATGTTTGTTTGTTAGTGATCTACTTTTACTCCTTAAAAAATTCAAATAAGTACACCTAAATTAATGCTTGTTTTAGTGTTTGTTTGCATGTGTGCCTTGTGCCTATAGAAGTCAGAAGACAACTTGTAGACATTATTTCTCTCATTTCATCTTGCTAGTCTAATGAACTCAGAGTGCCAGACTCTGTGGAAAACACATAATTTGGTGAGTTATAAAAGTTACATTCAATTAAGATATTTAAAAATATTTTTCTTTAAAATATTTCCATGTTATTATTAGAAATTATTACTTTTCTTAACTTTAGACTTCCTTGTCCCAAAGTTTAAAACAAGACACGAATTTGAATCTAGGTTTTTGAAATAAAAACTGTTTGGGGCTATTAAAACAATAATATCTAAAAAATGAATTAAATAACCTTATTCTATAAGTTTATTCAAATTTCATATGTTTACATACACTGTTTAAAGTAATGGGGAATTTATTTTTAAAACTAGCCAAAACAAATGGATAAAATCATCTAAAGTTAATGTGATCCTAAGTTTCTCATTTACATTAGCACACACAGGACCATCATAAAGTGGAACTCAGTGAGCTGAGCTCACTGGGCACATGAAAGGATCGTGTGTCAGGTGTGCAGTTTCTGAACGCAGGATGATTGCTCATTGTTTATTGGTTTCTTTGAGGTTATTTTTATTTTGCTTCTAATGATCATTTTGATGGTGTCAATATCGTATTTTTTGCTGGTTTGATGTAATCTCCGGCATTTCTGTCATCTCAAGATGGAACAAGTAAAAATGCACAAAACAGCCGGCAGGCTGATTTCTGTTGCCAGAGGATTTTCAGACTTGTGCATAAGGCAGGAGCTGCTTGGGAAGTCCACGGATGCACAGGGCTGGAAGATCTGGGCAGTGGTCCCATTCGTTCACCCACGTGGGAGGGAGAGGCCTCTACCTGTGTAGGATTTTGAACTGGACAATGCATGAGGCCTTTTTCTTGCTAAGCAGGAGGAGAAATTCAATGAACATTTACATCCTGAGAAGTCCCAGGCACTCCACAAGGAGTATTCACATACGGTACCTTCTAAACAAGTTTTTAATGGTGGAACTCATCCTGAAATACAGCAGTCAAACCCGAGGACTTTAAGGTTCCTAAGTCTTCATATTTATAGATGTTTTAAAAGCAACATTTTAAAGCATCATTTCATAGTGATTACATCCATTTTAAATAGGGGTTTATGGACCGTGCTGAATAATTTTATGACAACGTGACACAAGCTAGAGTCATCTGAGTGGAGGGAACCATGCCTGAGAAAATGACTTCATAAGATCAGGCTAAGGGCAAGCCTGTGGGGCAATTTCTTAACTAGTCACTGTTTTGGGAAGGCCCGGCCCAATGTGGAGCCATGGGGAGCAAGCCAGTAAGCAGCACTCCTCCAGGACTCCTGTATCACCTCTGCCTCCAGGTTCCTGTCCGGTTTGAGTTCCGGCCTTGATGCCTTCAGTGATGAACAGTGATGAAGAGTCATAAGCAAAATACACTCTTTCATCTCTAACTTGCTGTTAGTCATGGTGTATCATCACAGCAATAGTAACTTTAACCATGACACAGATTAAAACAACATAATAAGATTTTTATAAAATTCACCTGATAAAGTGAAGAATAACCACAAACATTTCTTACTCAAAATGCCATGCGACATTTAGTCAAACAAAAAGGCACAACTGCACTTTCCTTAGTTTAATCTTGGGCACTATATCCTAAGAGACTATTTCTTTTGTTTATCCAATCTCCAAGGACCTAGAGAGAAATAGTTGTTATTGACTTAAAATCAACCAAAGCGACAACCTTTTAACTTGGAGGTAGAAAGAGCATTTAAATGAGCCCCTAGCATCTTTGTTTTAAGGTGCAACTTGTATGGCTTGTTCGGATGTAAAATCAACTTTTCACACATAAACGCAGACAGCTTCTTTGCATAGTCTCACTTCCATGCAGAGCATCAGGTACAGTAAGAGATGTTATTGGTTAGGAAGCAGTCAGATCCTTGGTTGTTCTGAAAGTTTGCCCTATTTCATTTCCTATCTGTCCTTTGTATGTTTCATATCATATTTCTGAATTAAATCTTTCCGTAAACCACAAATTTCATATAAAATATAATCTACTTCCAGTGCCAGTGACTATTCCTCTAATAAAGATTAATATTCAAGGAAAAAATTAAGCGTGGTACTTAAAACACGAGACTAGCATAGAAGATCTCGGTTTCCCAAAAGTTAGAACTGTGGATTTTCCAGATGTGGGACTAATGCAAAGATTAGACCATTCTATGCCAAATTAGTAATGTCAGTCATTAAAACCTGTGTTTGTATTGGAAGCCCCTCAAAATTCACTGTCATTGGGCTGGAGAGATAGCTTGGGAACTCGGATCACTGGCTGCTCTTGCAGAGGGTTTGAGTTCAACTCTAAGCATCCACATGGTGCTTTACCACAGTCTATTACTTAATTTTCAGGGAGATATGGTGCCCTTTTCTAGCTGAGCAGCCACTGCATATACAGACATGCGGGCAAAACTCTCACCCACTGAAGATAAAAATAAAACAAATCTGAGAAAAATAAAACCTTTTATTTTGATCATTGGTGCAGCTACCAACCCATTCTAAGGAGGCTGCAGACAGCTTTTAGTGAATACAAGTCAGGATGTCCCTTTGCTCCTGCCAACAGCAATACATCTGCCTTCGTCTTGTCCAATGAGACATGTTCAGTAGGTGCTGGCAGTGGGTGTAAAGTGATGCCTGCGGGGCACCTTTAACCAGTGGGAAGAGTGGAGGAATGACTGCCGAGCTCTCCAAGGCAGAGCCATTCTGAGCCACAAAAACCAAGTTTAAGAGTCCCTAGGTTGGACTGCTGGCTGTCCACAGCGGCCGCCATTAATATAGTGCATTCTTGTATCTGATAATAAATAAAAATTTACCTTTCTCTATTTCTTTTTTTCAGAGATGCAGACTAAGACAGATGCCTTCTCCAAGGGATTATGTTTGAGCATTCCCTTATGACTGAGACATGCTATTTAGAGAGTGTTCTCTTCAGTCTCCATAAGCTCTGCTGCTCTGAGTCTCAGCTAGAGCCAGCACATATCTTCCCAGAAGCCTATCCTGTCTTAGGTTTCCAGCTTGTCACTGAGATGTTCCCACCCAAGGTTTCTCCTCTCTTTGTAGGCCCCCTGCCCCTCTGCCCCCCTGCCCCCTGCCCCCTGCCCCCCTGCCCCCCTGCCCCACTCTCCCTAGACCTGGAAAAAACTGGAAGTAAGCAAGACTTTCATGAAGAAGGGGGGGTGATTTTTAATTTTTCTAAGATAGATTTTAAAATATCTCTCTCTCTCACTCTGTCTCTTACACACACACAATGATAAATTTTTAGACTCAAACACGTGTAGTGATCATTTGATATATCAAGAAGTTAACCTTAAATTGTGTTTAATCAAGTAAAACAGAAATTCCTCACCACTATATTTTATTTCTTATATTTACTTTTGCATTTGAATTTTTATAACTCATATCCATTTTATTTTAGGGAAGTGAAGAGGCTGGATTTCATGACCATCTATGTTCCATTGGCTTCTCACATATTTTAAAATCAAAACAATACCCATATCATAGCCCATCTACCTAATCCCAAATATTCAAAGGAATACTTTCTTACAAGATAAATAGATTTCTATTTATTTATTTTAAGCTTTTAAGCTTTTTCTTTTTGGCACTTCTTTTTCTCTTAAGCTTTTGTGCTTGTCTGGTTGATAGTCAAGGTTCTATATCAGAAGCTTAAAAGGCTTTTTAAGAAAAAAATGAATAGAAAGGTTAATTCTACTCTTTACTTCATGCATTTTAAATCATTCATTCTCAGAATAGACAAGGCCCTGATTAAAACTTCCTTATGGAAATTATCAGTCAGACAAACATGTAAGTTCTAAAACCATCTTTTAAACAAAGGTAATAAATCCCCTTGTTGTGTGTGAATTCAACAGAATGAACTTTATTATGTTTTTTAATAGAGACTCAACAAATGCTTTCGTCCTTGGAGCTATGAATATCCTCTTCTCCCTCCTCCTATTTTTTCTTCTCCCTTTCTTCCTTCTCCTCCTCCTCCTCCTCATCACCACAATCACCATCATCACAGTCACCTTTAAATGCCCACAACACAGAGCAGGGAAAAGCCCAAACATAAATTAATTTCTTCCACATGATCTGATGAATCAATTATGACTTCCTCAATGATGTGGATGAGGAAACTGAGAAAGTTCATGCATATCCTTGCAGAACATGCTGAATGAGAGTGATGGTATGTATATAAAGCCATCTGTGTTTTACAGCATAGATCTTAACTTTATAGAATGCCATGCTCTAAAGAGCCATAAATCCGTGAGATTAGCTGTGACGGGGCACATGCTCTGCTGTTGACATTATCTTTTTTGCCTTATTTGCCATTTATCACCTTTTGCACTTTGTGATTGAGACTGATTTCTAAATTAAAAAAAAAAAACAAAAACAACTTATGACTATTTTCCAAATGATTGGCATCACTGCATAGCTTTCCACCTCTTATTTTTTTTTTAAGTATACTGGTTGGAATATGCATGGCTTACAATTCTATAAAATTCTTTTAACTTTTTTATTTTATGTATATGGGTGCTTTGCCCTCATTTGTATTTGTACTGCTTGTATGCCTAGTACTCACATAGGTTAGCAGAGGGCACCAGATCCCCTGGAACTGGCAGTTCCGAGCCAACATGCAGAAGCTGGAAAAATGGTACCAGGTCCTCAAGAAGATCACCCACTGCTGTTAACCACTGGGCCATCTCCCCAGCCATCTAACAAGTATGTTCTTAATAGGGTAAATAATAATAATAATAATAATAATAATAATAACAACAATAACAATAATAATCTTGTAGTCCAAAACTTGATTTATTTTATCATTCATTCCAATGTGTTTTCCCCAAAGGCATAAGCTTATTGACCACAGAGGTTTACAGCATCTGGTGAGGCTTTCCTTGCTACTGGTTTTTCATCTGTTTAATGTGATTTGGGGATGCTAATTTGTAAATACTGGGGACTTTTGACATTTCCACTCTCCTTTTTCCCATGTCTTTTTTCACAAATCAGCTGAATCTTGGCAAAAAAATAGACAGAGATCTACCTAAATCATGACCTGTGGTGCAACAATCCCTTCTTATTCGTCTGAGTGTTTCTGCTTAAAGGGTTCTTCTCCTTTTTGTGGTTAGATCTCAGAACTCTAACCTCCAGGGAACCAATGTGTAACACTTCCTTTAACTGTATTAATAATATATTAATTATTAATAATTAATAATAGGAGAGGAGGATGTAATAATAATTTATTATTGCCGTCGGTACTCATGATGGCCATTGGTGACTGCTAACTCGGCAGATATTAGAATCACAATGGAGCTAAATCTCTGCGTAGGTTTATAAGCAATTCTCTACATTAGATGGAGAGGTTGGAAGACCCATTTTAAATGTGGGTAGTATGATTCCACAGACTGGGGTCTCAGACTGAATACACCAAGCTGCTTCTTGCCTGTGGACTCAATGTGATGCGGTGCCAGTGGCTCATGCCTCCGTGCCTTACCTCCCGTTGTGGGCATAGTCCTAAAACTAGGAGATAAAGTACACTCTAAGTGGCCTTAGCTTGGCTCCTTGTCAATGTAACGAGGAAGGTAACAAATACAGTACTCAGGAAATATCTGGAGGAGGTCTGCCATGTCCACAGAACTGCTCTCAGCTGTACTTGTTCATGAAATATGATAGCAAAATGCAAGGAATGAATTATATTGCCTCATGGTTTCAGAGGGGTTACTGTAGGTGGTCACTTAGCGAGGCTCAGTCTGTATGTGGTCACTTGGTCCTTGAGTTTGGGAGCAAGTGTCCAGACCATATTCATTTCCTGGCTAACCAGGAAGGGGCAGATGTGACTATTGTGAGGCATATATTTAGTACAGTTATAATGGTCTCTTAATGTAGAATTTATAATGGGATCAGATCAAGGTAATTGCTCTCTTGCTCCTTTCAGTTTGCATATAGATACTTAAACCACTAAACAAAAGAGAAGAGGGTGTTCAACACAAAATTAACCTTTGGGACTCCAGACATTGAGTACCTCATGGGCAGCTCAGTCTCCATGTAGGTTCCCTAGTAAGGGGAACAGGGACAGGGGCAGTCACTGTCATGAACTCTGTTGCTTGCTCTTTGTTCACCTACCCCCAGTAAAGTCACCTTACTAGGCCACAGAGAAAGAGGATCCAGACAGTCCTGATGAGACCTAATAGGCTAGGGTCAGATGGTGGAGGAAGGAGAACCTCAACTATCAGTGGACTAGAGGAGAGACATAAGGGGTGAAGAGGGAGAGAGGGTGGGATGGGGAGGACATGAGGGAGGGGCTACAAAGTGAATAAATTGTAATAAACAATTATAATGAAAAAAGAAAGTTTAAGCACATTATATAAAAATGTATGTTAACATTTGTGAATAAACACACTTTTTTGATTAAAATAAGCTTAACTGACCTGGTAGCTTTCCACGATTTTCTCTAAAACATGCTTCCAATGAACAGATATCTCAGAGGATGATAACACTTTGACTCCTACTTCCGTGGGGGCTTCACTGGGAGCTAAAATTGGATGAGAATGTGACTTTTCAGACAGGAGTTTACACAAAACATTCAAATAAAGTTCTTAAAGTTCACAAAAGATTCATTCAAATAAAAATTATTTTGTATATGAATAAAATAGAACTGTAAGTTAACATCTTTTAAATAAGTGTAATAATCTGCCTATTTCTTTGTCTCTATTGTTTTTAACCATGGTCACTGGTGACAAGTGTGCATGTGTGTTCACTTACGTGGACATCGACACATGCACATACATATACAGACTACACATGCATTCATACAGGCACCATACACAGACATATACACACATACACACAGATATACAGACACATCACACATAGACATATCACACACACATACCACACACACATATCACATACACACACGTACAAACACACAAAGGCACAGGGCCGTATACACTTTCATGCAGACACACACATGCATGCATACACAGTGACACACACAAACAAACACACACATGCACTTTCATAAAACAAGAAACTTCAGTGTTCTCAGGAGTGTCTGTTAGCAGATACTGTATTTTATAAACACTCCCAACTGATAAATTCCATATTGTCTTTCAATACAAATCAAATTTAATTACATGAGTTCAAGATTTTTACTTGGCAAAAATGGGTAAATTAGTATTTAGTATAAAAGCAGCCATAAAAATAAATGTTCTTATTGCTAGTTATATGAATCACCAGTACAGAAAAAATATTAATAAATTTTCTCTCTGATGTCATGCTAAAATTAAAAAGTAGTTCAAGATTTTTTGAGATAAGTTGTGACATCGCCATCTCTTGGGCTTTGGAGAGCTTTTCCATGCCTAATCTTCCAGCTGGGCATCAAATCAAATACATATCAAAGGCTTCATCTGCCAAGCAAAAGAAGCAAAAACTACATCCCTGGTGAAATTTCCACAAAGAACCATGGAAACCTTGAATCAGGGCTGATCAATTTTTATTGTTTCTCCCTGAAAAGATATAAGCCTGGTAATGCTAAAAAATGTACCACATGTGAGCTTCTCCCAGCCAAGGTAAACAACCAGTCCCTTGACTGAAGTCTTAGCTGGAAGAAGACTGGCAACTTCCAAAAGTTGTAGCATGTGCAAGCTTTATGAGGCTCATGAAGTATTCCAGAAAAAAATATGACTAAATGTAAACAGCCATGCGTGAATAGATAGGAGCCTGACCTTTGCCTAAAAGCAGACTACGACATTAGACGAGACAGTAGAATGAAACTGACACTGGACAAAAAGATAATTGAAATAATTCTAACTTGTATTTTCCCTGTGAGATGGAGTCCTGTTTTCAGCACCAAGCTGACAAATCACATAAGGGGAATAAAATATGGCACTCGGAGTGCTCTTTGTCTGCGTTTAAGTTTAAATGATTTTTACCTTTTGTTATCTGGAGGTATTCAGTTTATTTAGTCGATAAAAATTACTCCGCTGAACACCTTTTATGTCAGTGTTTTAAAGTAAAATTTTATATGTAAAATAACGTGCTTGTTTTTAAAGATATCATAGGATAATTTGAAAGAAACTACATTTTTTAAGAAAGATGAAAACTGATAAGAAATATATGTTAAAAATTCCAATTGACTTCTAAGAAGCAGCTCCACATTTGTTTTGGAATAATACGTTGCAAGGCTGGTGGCACACACTTGTGATTTCAGAAAGCTGGGACAGAAGGATTATTGGGAGTTTGAAGCCAGCTTGAGTTGCACGTGGATTTTGGGAATCTGAAATCTTGTCCTTCCAAGAAGCCCTTAGCCAGGAGAGCCACCTCCCAGCCCTATCATATATTTGTGTCATGAGCACAAGTGCACATACGCATGTGTGTGCATGTTGAGGAGGTGAAGGGGACTATCCTCACATATCATCCTCACCTGCTTCTCTGCCTGGTTTTTCTTTACACAGGGTCAGTGGACCTGGCTGGACTGGCTGGCCAGTAGGCACCACTGATCTTCCTGTCTCCACCTCCCAGCACTGAGATCACAGACACAACTACAGCTCCTCACTTTTTCTATGTGCAAGAATCCCATCTCACATCTTCATGCTTGCACAGTAAGGACATTGACAACTGAGCCATCTCAGTGGTCCCTGCCTTAAATCGTTAGGGAGGAATATACACAGGAAAGAGCTTAGCAGTTTAAATGGAAAAATCCCAGAAGGCGACCTAACTCGGTTTAATCTAAAATGGTGTGCTGTTTCCATCTGTAGACTGACACCCTGACCAGTATGCTTAGTTTACTGAACATTTCCAGAAAACAAAGAGCCAATATAGTATCGCTGCCCTATCCTCAAACGGCCTACCAGACACTTTTATTTTTCGAAGCACAATTTCACCTGGCTGGAGGAGATAGCTCCATTGGTAGAGAACTTGTCCTGCGAACGGCAGAACCCAAGCTTGATTCCCAGACTACATGAAGAAAGGCAAAAAGCTGAGTCTTCAGGTACACACTTGTGACCGTGAGCTGGGAGACAGAGGCAGGGGGATGCCTGCTGCTTGTCGGTCAGCCCACTCTACTCATAGTGTTCAGAACAGTGAGAGGTCTCTTCGCATAACAACAGCAACAAGAATAAAAACAAAAAATCAAGAAGAACTTCACCGAAGGTGAAACACCTGAAGGTTCCCCTTGACCTTCACATAAGCCCGAACACTAACACTCAGGTGCAGGACACAGACACACACATCTAATTGTAATAACAAAATGTACTTAAATTCTGACATTAGACAAATTTCACATTAAAATTCTGCGCAATTTTACAAAATACATCATATTTGCCTTCTCTTCTTCCCTCAACCCTCCCCACCTTGCTCTCTCTAAAATTCGTGGCTTCTATTGCTTTAATTGTTGCTGTTGGATTTTAGCTGTCGTTGAACTGTCATTAAAAATGGCCTGCTGGTTTTGTTTTTATTGTTACTTGTATGTATATAAAACTTAGGGCTGAACACTTGGTATTGGATAACCAATTCAGGGCCTCTTATCTTGTAAGTGGTATTTGAAACTACATAGACTCATGGGCTGAAGAAGCTGCTCAGTCAGTGATCATGAACACTGGCCATCCCTAGGATGCAGGTTCAGTTCTCACATGAGGGCTCACAACCATCTTTAACTTCATTTCTAGGGGATCGGAAACCCTCCACAGGCATTGGACAAACACATGGTATATGCACATGTAGGCAAAATACCCACCTACACAGAATAATAAAATATTCTTTTAAAAACACACAGAAAAACATAGGCTCCATGAAGTTATTCAAGTATGGAGGAATTAGGCCTCAACATTATAATCATAATACATTGACCGCTCGTCTTCAGCCAGTGGTTTTAAGAATGATTTCCTAATTTAAAAGGACAGAATCAGAAAAATGAAAATGACGTAAAAATTTTTAGCACACTTTTGCTATTTGGAAAGCTGACATTTAAATTTGGCTCCAGAGAGTACTTGCTTACTGAACACCCAGTAATATACAAAGATCTTAATAGACGAGGGCTGAAAGAAAAGAAACTAAACCGTACCAGGGAATACAGTTTTCCGCCTCTGTGATGCCAGCAAGGCCTCTCATTCACCTACCGTCTTGTGCTGAGTTGATGACTGCGATGAGGCTGTAGGGCCCATCTCCTTTACTGTTGAATGCCTTCACTTTTACTTGAAATGCAGTGGAGGGGGTCATGGTTTCGTCTTTGTGGACATAGCGGCCAGTGTCTGGGTTAGTAACTGTTACTTTTTTCCATTCTTCTCCATCAAATGGCTTAAACGCCACTATGTAACCAAAATTGTTACCGTAGTGGTATTCTCTTGACAATGGCTAAGTAAAAATTCAAATAACAAACAGCTTTGTTATACTGTCAATATGGAAAAGTCCTATGAGAATAGAATCACACAGGGATGCATGCTGTTGGTGGAAAAAAAAAAAAAAAAAAAGACTTGTTTTTCATAAATTGATGGTAGTTGAAGATGCCAAAGCATTTTCACCTCTGAGGTGATGTCATTCCCAGAATGGTGTACTAGCTGCTCACTGAACACCTGTGTGCCCCCAACTCCCTGCCATCTACTCCCAGTTAATTCTTCCTTCCCTCACTGGAGGAGAAGTACTACCTCCCATACAATATTTTTGAGCCCGTGCAATCTGCCATTCTAAGAACCTATAGTACCCCCATGCCACCTTCTGGCTTCCTCTCCTTTTCCCTTTCAAACTGTCGCTATCAATTCCACACATTTTTGTTCACTGTCTACTGCTCCTCAACTCTTGAAAAATAAGTTGTACAAAGGCAGGAGTTTCATGCATTTCTTTTCTCTTTTGATCCTTCAAACCTAGAGCATGGCTGAAAAGGTACAGGATGAATGACTGAACTGCAGACGTGAGAGGCCATGACGTGAATCCAGACTCCAGGATCTCTACGTTGCTACCAGAAAGTGTTTTAGGAGGAATAGGAGTGCGGGTTCCCGGGGAGAAAGGTGGTGCCACTCCCATGGGTAAGGGGCTGGCACTGGGCACCTGCTTACTGAGCATTGCAGCCATGTTTCAGTCCCCAGAGCTTACTCGGGGTTTCTGTGGAAGACATATGTCATTGACACGGGGAAGTTTGTAATGGAACTGACGACCCTGAGATAAAGGTAGTTCTAATACCTTCTACCTGCCCTTCTGAAGGTCTATTTTAGATAATGTTTGCGTTGTAATTCAATATTGACTCTAACATACAGATGGACACACACACACATACAAACACACAAATTAGCAAAAGTCTTTTCCCCTAAACAGCACCTGAAGATTCGACTTAAATGGCCATGTAGCAGAGTTAAGTCACTATTCATTAAATATCCACTTTTTGCATGAGTTTAATTCATGCAAGAAATAAAGCCTGGCAGTTTTCTTGCCATCTTCAGTGCCTTGTTGTAACCCTTTATTATCCTCAACCATCAAAGACTGAAATATACAGACTGGGTGGGTCGTGAGGAGGATGTCAGCACAGGCGCCGGAAGTCCTACTCAGACAACTGTGGCTGCACCCATATCTCCTTGCTTTGAAAACCTAGACATGAGATTTTCTTATGAGTCATGAAAACAGAATGAAATGTTTGCCTTTGGGTGTGACTCTAACAGAACAGTTTAAGACAGATTACAGTATGGCTGAGGTAAGACTTGGGTGAGATCTGGTGTTCTGTTCAGAAGTGGATTCAATGTCTTTACTGTATAATGTCTTTAGCCATAGTCTTGTGTGTATAAATGTCCAGGCAAAAGGATATATAACTTATGATAGGAGAGTGGGTGGTATGTGCTTACAGTCCCTGTGGCATGGAATAGCTCAGTGTTTAGCCTTCTAGGCCAACGTCCATTGAGCTGTCAGGGTCTTGTTGGTCACAGAAACTGCTTGCTAAGCACTATAAGACAGGGGAAATCTGTTGTGCAGTTATGGGGAAAAGTTACCCATCGTTCTGTTGCATGAGTCAAGTATTCCTTTTTATTTCCAATTTCTTTTAATAAGCAACTGGTTTTGCGATTAAAAGCAGATAGCACATCCCCTCCTCTGTGCGGCTGGTTAATACTTACCGCCCATGTTATTGTCAGCTCTCTGTTGCTTCCACCGCCGCCTCCAACGTCTGAGGGAGCCACATTTGGTGCTGAAACAAGTTGAAAATGACAAGAAGGTGAAAGCTATGAATATTTCCTCTCCTGGTGAAGCTCTCATTTACCACAGAAACCACGCCTTTTTCATCCACAGAGCTAAGCCAGCTGCAGCAGGAGTGCCTCGTTCACACTAACAGAGGTGTGCAACTGTGTGGGTTGGAGATTACACCCTGTTTCTGCACTGGAGAACTTTATGCATTCTTTAATGCATTCTTTTCTAACTCTCTGGTTAGTACACTTCACTGATTTACACGGGAGAACTCACACACAGTTGTGCATGGACATACTCACACACAGATGTGCACGGAGGAACTCACAGAGCTGGTTTGTACTGGACCCCATAATAACTCTTTTTTTTTTTTAAACAATCCATCATTTGTTTTCCCTTTAAGCCCCAGAAATCTCTCCCTCTCACTCTTTTAGAACCCAACTTGCATTTAGCTGCCCAGCCTGGAGCCTTTTTCATTTGCTTTCTCCTTGAAAACCCTCCAGGTTAGGCACTGCCTCTTGCTGAACACATGAACTTGGCTTTGAACTGCAACGTTCTGTCCCTCCACTCTCAGCAAGGTGGACCAACATTTTCCTACACAAAGGCATTGGCCCCACGTGCGCTGTCACCCCAGATCTGTTGTCACCCAAAGGAGACGAAGTGTTAGTACTTCCAGGCATCCCTAAGTCTTTTTACAAGAGGACCTAGCCACACCTGTCTCAAAAGGTACCCGTGAGGTCATATTTAGGAGACATCAGAGTCTAACAGAGAACTGTGACTCCAAGAAACACATTTTAAAATTTCCAAGCCAACCAAAAAGATTCCTTGATGAGAGATGTACGTTAGCATCCCAGAAATGAGAACGCATGTGACAAACAAGACTCTGGCTGCTCAGGATTGTTTTGGCCTAGAAGACTAAACAGTCAGCTATTCCATTCCACAGGGACTATGAGCACAGATCATTCACTAACCTATCATAAGTTATATAACTTCCTTCTGACCACCAAGCTCTGCCGTCCTCCTTTCTCACGACAAGATTAGCATGAAGCCTGAGAGAAAATTCACTATTCACCTGTCACCACATGTGTACTAGAAGGTGAAGCTGGGCATACAAGTATGTTAGAGGTGAACTGTAGCTCACCAGTTAATATATAGCATAACACATACGATGTATTTTATAAAATATAACATACATAAATTATATGAATATATAATCAATCTATGTTATATGTTGGTTACATATATAGTAGTCCAGGCTGTTAAAAACAACTGTAAACTGTAAATGCTGTTAGTCCATAACAACTCTGTTTGCTATGGACAAATTAGCAGGCATATTTCCCTAAAATCAATAAATCACATATTGTTTTACTCTAAATACAAGCAGAGTGGTCATGGGGAGCTAATTTCAAAGTAGCCTTGTGAAAACTGTTACATAAAATGTGTTGCATCTTCTTAAGACAATTGTATTTGGCAAACCATTTCCTTGTAATGCTTTTCATAATAACCAATGTAAATCTTTTAGCAGTTAAAAATAGACTATGTCTCTATTAAGCCAAATAGCTTCTATTTTATGATAATTTAAGTACTTCCTAGCATGCTTCAAATAAGGACTTCGAGACTGATTTTCTTTGCAAAGATTGTTCATCCTGCTCATGCTATTAAACTTGAGACAAGAAAACCACAGAGGTAAGGCAAATGAACTGTAGCTCTTAATAGAATATTTTACTGTTTTGCCTAGATTGTTAGTTTATTATTTTTAGCTCCAGAAGCGTAGAAGCAGTTTTCCTCAGAGGAAATTGATGGCTAATATGTCTAAATAGAATCAGAGGACAGAGCAATTGGCACTCTCCTGTTCAAACAGGAAACCTTCAACAGAATGCTCAGTCTCAAGAAAACGTATCTAGGCCAACACTAGCAGGCACTTTCTGCTTCATGCCCCAGACACTTAACAGGGAACAAACTTGGTATTCTTTAAGTCATAAATTATCAAAGCAAACATGAACTAACATTTAAAAACAATAAATTATTAATAGTAAAGTAATAGTATTTATAATTTTAAACTAAGATGTTTTCAATCATCTTTTGCCAGCGTTTTGGAAAAATAGTGATTTGTTTCTATTGGCCAAAGGGCCTGTGTGGATTCACTTATAGATCCAAAAATAGCTTGGAAATCAACTCAATATCATGATTATTATTTCCATTTACATTTTAGTTCTTAAATAATTTTCCAGTATTTCTTCAGGTTGTATTTGACAGTGTGAAAATGGGCACTTGAGAAATTCTGTCAAGTGTAGGATTGGTAAAGATCTTTTCCCAGTCTGTAGGCTGACATTTTGTTATTTTGTTGGTGTCGTTTGCTTTATAGAAGCTTTTCAGTTTCACAAGGTTTCATCTGTTGATCTTAGAGCCTGAGTTCTTGGTGTTCTGTTCAGGAAGTTGTCTCCTGTGCCAATGAGTTCAAGGCTCTTCTCCAATTTTTCTTCTAACAGATTTAGTATGTCTGGTTTTCTGTTGAGGTCTTTGAGCCACTGGACTTCACTGTTGTGCAGGGTGATAAGTATGGATCTATCTGCATTTTTCTACATGTAGACACTCAGTTAGACCAGGACTATTTGTTGAAGATACTGTCTTTTTTCATTGCATGGTTTTGGCTTCTTTGTCAAAGATCAGGTGTCTGTGGGTGTGTAGATTTATTTCTGGGTCACTTATAAGTGGATATTAGCCATATAATATAGGATAAATATACTGAAATCTACAGACCTAAAGAAGCTAAACAACAAGGAGGACCCTAGGGAAGGTACTTAATCCTCATTCAGAAGGGAAAACAAGATAGACAATGGAATCAGCAGAAGAGAGAGAACAGGATGGGAGCCTACCATAAATGTCTTCTAAAAGACTCTGCCCAGCAGGGGATCAAAGCAGATGCCCAGACTCACAGCCAAACTTTGGACAGAGATCAGGAAGTCTTATAGCAAAAGGAGGATATAGAAGGACCCAGAGGGGACAGGAGTCACACAAGGAGACCAACAAAGCAAAAAAATAGCTGGGCCCAGTGGGGACTGCAGAGACTGATGCATCAATCAAAGACCATGCATAACAGCACCTAAAACCCCTGCTCAGTTGTAGCCCATAGACAGCTCAATCTCCATGTGGGCTCCCTAGTTAAGGAGAGAAAAGACAGTCTCTAACATGAACTAGGTTGCCTGCTCCTTGATCACTTCTCCCTGGTGTGGTGACCTAGCCAACCCACAGAGGAAGAGGATCCAGGCAGCCCTGATGGGACCAGATAGGCTAGGGTCAGACAATAAGGGAGGAGGATCTTCCCTATCAATAGACTAGAGATGAGGGATAGGGGAGAAAGAGGAAGGGAGGATGGGACTGGAAGGAGATGAGGGAGGGGTCTACAACTGGGATACAAAGTGAATAAATTATAAAAAATAAATAAATAAATAAAACAGTAATAAATAAGAATATAAAATAGTAAGAAAAAAATTTAAAATTTTTGAATATGAATATTATATATTTTCTTAATATTGGCTTTGATACAAAAATATGCTAATAAGTTATCTTTGTTCATTAGTGCTTTATCGTGTATAGTCATTTTAACACAAAAAGTTAAAGATGAAGATTTTGCTTTATGTCAAAATTTTATGATTTAAAAAAACAAGAGATTCAAAATGATTGCATGTCAGTCTATAAAGCCAAAGACTGATATTTAATGTTCTATCTTCAGTGTGTAGCTTTTTCTTTTTAAAGAGTTTATTTTATTTTTGAGATTGCATATTGTAATCTCATAGTGTAATGTCATATTGTAATGACATATTGTAGTCTCAAAAACACAATATGTCATCTCAAACGCACTAACGTGCAGTTCTGAAGTGCTCACAGTACAGAGCCCGTGGCTTGGAGGTAGAACACACTGCTAAGATTTCTCACACGGCTCCACTGTAAACAGATGCTTTCCTATTGGAAGATGAAAACCCACATGGAATCTAGGATATCTCATCTAGCAAGACCACAAGCTTGTTTACTATTTATGAATACAAAGAGACCGTAGCACAACTCACTCAGTGGACTCATAATGAAAACATAACTCAGGTCAGGTGAGGACATTTAGTTTGGCAGAAATTAAGGTTTTAAGCAGAAATCATGATGCACAATAAAATTTGCTTTGAAGATCCCATTGCAGTTATTATTTTTTGTTGTTGTTTAGAAGAAGTAAGAGGATTACAGAATTCAAGTGTTATTTTATTTGTTTATGAAAAACATATGTCATTCTAGTGCATTTTCTAAACTTGTTATCACACAAAATAATGACAATAAAATTTTATGTACTAGTAATGTTACTGGATAATACACTTGGCAGAATTTAAAGAGTTCGCTCAGCTGTTCTCCGCAGTTTTCATACTAAGTAACTGTGAAGGAATGTGCCCTGAGTCCCCGAGCTCTGATGCGGTGATGCTGGGGTTGCAATAGTCAGCAGTCAGCAGCCCAGCACCATACCCTGTCTCCAGAAGAGGGACGTGGACTCAAAGGATCTGAACTTGAATTTTGTATCACATATTGGTATAAGCTTAACCTATTCTTCTGTAACATCTGGAATGGTGACACACACAATTTGTATCAAAATGATTAAGACAAAGGGAACTCCTTATGGAAGAGCAATACCAAAGGTTTCCTTCTGCTCTGGGAACAGTATTCACTAAGAAAACTGGTATTCAGGAAAGACACTGTTCACACTATAGAAATTTAATCCCACTCAAATGAGAAAAATTGGCCAAAACTTGAGACAGGTATGTTATGATGGTGTAACAGAAATATTTACTTAACCCAGCTTAAACACTTGGGATATTTCTAAAATTTTATTCTGAAATGAATGCTTGTTCCAACAAATCAAGTCTGATTTTGTGGTATGAAATTCTGTGGTCAAAACCGCCAGTCAAGTCATGCTCCATTTGTTTTTCTTTGTTTCTCAAGAAGGGGATAAATGTGTTCAGTCCTCACACAGGAGCCAGCCTCTGTTAGGATTCTAACCCAAGTTCATAAAGCGGAGGAGAGTTCAGAGTCCTGCATCAAATGCTATCTTGAAGAGATAGCCGAGTGACCTGGAAGATGAACCTCAGACATCTGGATTTGAACTTTGGATCTTATGTATATGGTACCTTGACGTAAGTCAACTATCCAAAAGTATCCAACCCATTAATGAGCACTGGGCTAGCACTTCCAAAACAAACCAGGGATTTTGATTACATTTCCTTCCTTTTGTCACTATCATGTTTACCTTGAAAACTGCACAAAACTGTACAGAACTATAATGAGTTAGCTCACGGATGGCGGTCCACATGTCATTAAAACTGCACAGAACTGAAGAAGGTAGCTTGCTGATAGCAGTATCCATGATATTAAAAGTTACAGTTCTATTTGGAAATAGGGTCAAGGAACTGGGGCGGCCAAACACGTGGGTAAGTGACATTAAGCAAAGACAGCAGAATTTTAAAGCCAGTCAATCATCAGAATCTTTAGCTCAAAGAAAGCTCTGATTTTTGGCAAGGAATATTAAAAATAAATGAACTCAGAGAGCCTGAAAAATGTTTGTTTATTTGTTTGTTTGTTTTGATAGATAGAAAATAGCAAAAAAGCAAAACAAAAAAAAACATTAGAGTGGCATTTTGTTTTGTAAATATGAGGTAAAGAAAGAATGAAGTACTTCATAAAATAAAGGGTATTTGAATGAAATTGGCATGTAGCATAAAAATGTAAATCAGAATTGGTTGAACTGTTCTGAGAACCTAGTTAGAATGACACCTGAAGAGAACATACCCCGTGTCTTATGCTGTGACTCCTCAGTGCCATGCCCTCATGAACCTTCACTACCTCTTTTGTCTCCAGACCTTTCTTGCCTTCTACGCCTTGCCAGTCACATGGGTTAGCGTCTGTAAATGTCTCTGTGAGTCATGAAAATGGAGAACTTCCCAAATCATTGACCCTGTTTAATCCAGTGTCTTCCTTGTTAAGACTCACAATTTACATTAAAGACCATATATTCTATACACAAACTTCATTTCAATAGTCTCTGGTGGAATTCGCTGAGAAAAATAAGAAATTTATAGATTTTAATAAAATTAATGTAGAAAATGCATTATTTTTATACATTTATATAATTACTATAGTCAATACATTATATAAAAGTCTACAAATTCTAAAATTCTGTGTAGCCAAAAACAACATGATAAAATATAAAATTTACAGATTTTTATATAACTCATGTAAGAAAAACATTAACATTTACTTTTTGTTGTTTTGGGCTACACACACCTCTCTAGATGAACCACTGATTTCAGAGTATTTACCAATGCATTCTAGTACATATTAAACTGCTACTGTACTGTAGCTTCATGAAAATGTTCAAAGGTCCTTGCACATACCAGCACCATCGGTTTTGATCCTGTTTGAGGGTATACTGGGCTCTCCTGTACCCAAAGTGTTGGTCGCTACCACTCGAAATTCATACTCCATCCAGGGGATCAAATCCACCGCTTTCGCTGCCTCCATGTTTCCTTCAATGATTGGGGGGTCTAAATGAAATTGACATCAAGTAGAGATTAGTAGTTGGCTCAATCCGCCATTTTCACTCTTTCAGCGAGATGGCACATATACACTGGTTTGACATAAAAAAAAAAAAAAAACCTGGCAATGACAAATACTGTGTTGAAGAGTGTGAGAGAAAAGATCACTGATAACAAACTAGCAAGAGTAGCACATGTGTATGTGATTTGCCTGTCTAGAAAACCTGAGGTGGGGGCTGGGACCTTGCCCCTCTGCCAAGCCCAAGCTCCTTCCTGGCTCCTAATCCCTGGGCTACACTTTAAGTAGAAAAAAAGGCTGTTTTCTTGGAGCAGAGTCTAGGACGATTTCCTAAGGCAAAAACTGGGTGATCTCCCACTAGTAGGGTCCGTAGACAGCAAATGATTTTCTGATAAAATTAAAAAATGACAGCAAAAAGTATTGTTTGCAGGTTTTGCAGACTTGTATCAGCTGGAGCTAGACTCATATACGCTATATAAGTTCTCAGCATTCAGGCTACTCGTGAGTGATAATAAATTATCATAAGATATGACCTTAGCTTGCTTATTTAGTTGAGATATGATAAAAATACACAACCAAGACAGGCTAGGCGTACATTTTAGTTTAAGCTTGCCTCCAACATTTCTACGTGTTTTTAATAATCAGCTTACACACAAGTGCATGTAAATACCTGTATACTAGATGGAGAATTTGTTTCTTTAGGATTGCCTGTGACTCATCATGTTACTATTTGGGATACTGTCACCTGTTAATGCAGATCATAAACACGCAGCCTTTGAGGATACTGTGCTCAGTGTCTAGTTTTCACCTTAAAACTGTCTGGCAGCCAGGGCTGGTCCAGGCCACTACTTGCCTAAGTCTATTCATTGTCCTATCATCTTGCCAATGCTTTGCTTAAAAGATTGAACATGCATTTTTGACGTTGTGATTTGAAACTTTGAAACACTGGTGTCCTCTTCTCTCTGTTTTTATTCTATCTCCCTATCTTCTGACTCCATTAGCATTCCCTCACATAAAATCTGCATATGTGCTTAAGTCCACATGATGAGGAATTTCATTTTAGATAATGGAAAGAGGGCAAGTAAAGGTTTGAATCAATAAAAAGTAAAAAAATTATTTTCATCAAATAAGGGAGAAACAGAACTTATTGTTATGATTCTGTGTGGGATGGCTCCTCTTTCCTATGTTACTCTTTTCTTTGACTTTGAGCAGCCTATATAAATAAGACTGTACCATATTAAACAATAAGATAGCCAAGAATATGTTCATGTTTGAATCCAGAACCTGTGTGTTACCTGATATGAAACACAGTCTTAGCAGAGAAGTTTTAGCTAGAGATATTTTTTTAAGGCAAACCTTTTTTTTTTTTTTTTTTTTAAATAAGGTCATTAACTTCCTTGTGGGACCACCTAAGTCCAATGACAAGTGTCTTCATAGGAGACATAAAGGAGAAACCTTACCAAAGGAAGGAGGCCATGTGACCATGGAGGCAGTGAAGTAATATGGCCGCAAGAACACGGGAGATGTTTCTTGTTTCTGCAGGCAATTGGAAGGGGCTGAGGAGATAGCTGACTTGACAAAGTGTTTGCTCAGTATGCATTTGGATTTGAATTCAGTCTCCAGAACATAAAAATACTGAGCCTGGAGCTTGCAAGTTGGCTCAAAAGTTATGAGCACTATTTGCTTTTGCAGAGAACCTGGGTTTGTTTCACAGCACATGCATGGTGGCTCACAACCTTTCTGTAATTCCAGTTTCATGGGACATGAGGCCCTCTTTCTGACCTCCATGGCAACAGACACACGTGGTGTACTTACATACATGTAGGCAAAACACTCATCTACATAAAAATGAAACCTTAGAAAGAATAAAAGAGAAAAGAGTGCTGGGAATACAGGAGCATGCTGTAACTGTAGCATTGGAAAGCAGAGAGTTGGAGGATGTTGAGGATTGCAGGCCAGCTAACATATGTTGGCTGACACACCTCAGGACAGTGAGGAACCCTGGTTCAAGAAAACAGGGTAGGTTGCTCTTAGGGAACATCATTCAAGATTGACCTCTGCCTTTTGAATTATTAATGAATGTACTTAAAACCTATAAAACAATGCTTTAATGTACGTACCCTTAGGCAAATATAAAAGAATATTAGTTGTATGCTAAAACATACCCTTATAGCTATATACCTACTAATGAGTATTGCTCTATGAATCAGAGAAGTTTCTTTGCAGCAAATGGAGATGATTTCAGAAAAAGCACAAAGTTGGTCATAATTCAGACTGATCACCAGGAGCCGAGCCACAATAAGTATATTTATAACACAGCTCCTGCACTTAAGGCTTGGAGAATATCAAGAAAAAAAGTGCAGAAAGATTTTTAAGAGCCAATGGGACCAGGAAGTCTGCTACATGTGAGACTGTGTCTCCTAGAAATGACAGGGAAACTTCACCCTTGTTACTATAACAGCATAGCTAGACAAGGACAACGACAATTGCGATAGACATATTGGTGGGGAAGGGCGAAATATCATGGGTTCCACCACAAGTAAAGAACAACAAGCAACTAATGATTGCTGAAAATGGAAGAATTAGCTTCAACCGCGGAGAACCTACTAACTGGTGATCCAATACAAATGTTCAGCCCTGGAATCATACCCAGATAAGCAGCCCCGAACACGGTTAGCAGTCTGTATTTATATATTTATGCATTTATGTGTGTGTTTATGTAACAACACTAATAAAAGTAAAAGGGACCATCAGTTTGGGCAATTGAGGGGGTCATGGGAGGGACTGGGGATAGAGGACATGCAAAGGCTTGAAGGGAGAGAAAATAAAATTAGAAGAAAAAAATCATGTGTAAATATGAATAGACCAATTAGCCATACAAACTCACCCGTCTTTGCATCTTTCCAGTCATCTGAGAGAATAGTCTTGGTCTGGATAGTGTATTTAGAGATAGGGCTGTGATTGTCTGAGCCACGGCTCCAAGTTAGTGCCACAGAGGTAGCTCTGATGTCTTCTATTCTCAGGCCTCCTGGAGGGCCTGGAGGACCTGGGATGAAAATGTGGGTGATAAATCAGTGAGTCTCAGTTAGTGAATTAAACATATATAAGAATACACAAATCGCCCCCTTGCTGTCATTCTAAACACTGCAGTTTGTGTGGTTGCTCTTCTCTCAAATGTAGGCAATAAGAAGTGATGGCATATCCTCTGTTTGTTTTTGCTTAATTCTTTCATTTGTCTATTTGTTAGGAAGGCAAAAATGCTGCCATTATAAATAAGCAGTGGGCCAGCAATATGGTCAGCAAATAAAAACATTTTGCCACCAAAATGATGACCCGAGTTTAATCGCCAGGGCTCTCATGGTTGAAAGAAAGAACTGACCAAAAGTTGTCTTCTAACCCCCAGACACATGGAATTGTCCTCTGACCTTCATGTAAATAAGTAAATAAATAAATAAATAAATGAATACACAAAACAAATAAATAGCTTTAAAATGTACAGATTAAATAAAACAGCACTTTACAGCTGGGCATGGTGGCACACGCCTGTAATTCCAGCACTCAGGGAGGGAGAGGCAGGCAGATCTCTGTGGGTTTGAGGTTAGCCCAGTCTACAAAACAAGTTCAGGACAGCTAAGGCTACACACAGAGAAACCTTGTCTCAAAAAAAAAAAAAAAAAAAAGCCCAAGCACTTTACTCCTGATACAAATGAAATTATTTGACACATGAAATAGTGCACTTGTCTTCAGTGAGGCTGATATGAATTATAGTGTGTTGAGCTTTAACGAACACCTATTGGATGCATGAATCATGAATCAGATATTCAGTTCAAATATGAGAATATTTGGTCTGGTCTTTCATCAGTTCTCTCAAGATGGAATAAATGCCTTCTTACAACCTATATTCTATAACCTTAACCATAATGATAATGGCTGCAATCTATTTTACTTGGATTTCTGAAAACCACTTTATATATCATTTGGGTGGTAAATGTCACGTTAGTTATAACAATAAAAATAAAATACATTAAGAGAGATATCTCTACTCATGTAAAATATTGAAGGTAACTTTCCACTGGGAGGATCATGCTCTGGAAACAGCACATTAGAGGACTTAGGAATCAAGACTTATCATTCCAGAACATAAGCAGAATTCCATAGGTGCTACATTGTGCAAAAACTGCTACCTATATATTCTCTAAACTGATGACACCATGTTGAAATAAATACATTAGGTGTTTTCACATCTCTTCGACTTGAAAACATAGAAATAGTAAATGTTGGCAAATTTCAGGAAATGGTATCCAAGATTCTTCTATTTCAGGTCCTCATTTTTTCCTTCTTGAAAATGAGGTCCAGGGACGTACATTAAGTAATAAAATATCAGCCATTGCTTGCTGTTAAAATAATTTTGGTTAAGATACATCTAGCTCATATCCAATAAAAGTTCCTCCACATGACTCCCCCTCTACTACAAAGGTGTCTCTAACTGCATTGTGCCTATCAAATATAGAAATTAGCTATTTGTTTAAGTAGATTTTTTAAAAAATAGTGAATTGTGCTAATGCACATGCCTGTCTTTATCTTTCAGGTAACAGCTTCTTTAGCTGTTCTATAAAGTGTGGGTGCACTTGGTGGCTTTTCTTGCATGTGCAGTTTGGTTTTACAGAGGATGGGTAACATCCCACACCTTTGCCAATCTCGAGGAAGACAAGACACACCCTGTTGCCGGCAGTAAATTTATTGCTGCGCATGATACATATGAATACAATAAAAGGTAAATAAGCTTTTGAAATTCATCTACAAGTGTGCTTTTATTTAATTTGAAACAATTAAATACAGATATGTACATAATATAGAGTGCATTTGCTATTCAAAGAGAATATACCACTTTTTTTTTTTTTTTTTTAATGTATAAAAACCAGACTGAAACACAGCACATCGTGTTAATTAGACCCTACTGGATCATCTCAAATCAAGAACTGAGTGTGGAGTTTTGGATAATTAAAATAGAAAAGAAAGAGAAAGGAGGAGAAAAGCTATTTTTAAAGGAAGAAGGGCTTCCATGATGCATTTAGGCTCTGCTGAGCATTAGTACGTTACACGGAATTTAAGATGGAACGCTCAAGTTTAGCTTTTACCTTCTCTGGGGCACATCATTTCCCCACCTTCTTTTCTCTGAAATTCTTGGAGCTTCAGGGGAGCAATATGGCACAAACACCAGATGAAACTGCATATGTTAGTATATTTGTTAGGAACACTGTGTGCATTGTAATTTCACTGAGCTGTTCAGTGACTGGAAAACAACATTATTGAGCAAATAGGTAGTTGCTGTTTTTCATGTCGCTATCTGATGTATGCCTGCCTTATGAGGCCTGTCTGTTGTTGACCATATGAAAGAACTGATCACAGCTCATGCCCTTATAGTCATGGACGGGGCACTCTTTGTTCACATATGTCATAACTGTGAGATGCTATATTAGCAGGAGGTACAGCTGAGGGATCAGACAGAAAGAGTGGCCAGCACCCTAAAGTCCCTTATTGGTAATATTTGTAATACTTCATCTAATAGAAAAATAGAATTTTCTGCCTCATAATGTCTTATTCTTCAGGTTGTGAGCTTTAGCCTTTAGTGGCTGTGCCATCTCTCCAGCCCTCTCACCTGGTCATTTCTTATGTTTGTCTCCTAGGTAGAACTTTCACCCAGAGGGGAAAAAATCATATTAAAAAGTTGAAACTTGACTCTTAAAAGTAGGTATGCCTTTTAAATTCACACCCAAATTTAACTTGTCAGGGTTTTTAGGCTATGGAGGAGCTTTTGTTTCCTTATATGCAAGATGGGAGAAACACAAGTTCAGCATTAGAATGTTGTGATCAGTCCTCACTCAGAAAGACAAATGGGATGGACATTGGAAAAAGGAGAAAACAGGAAACAGGACAGGAGCCTACCACAGAGGGCCTCTCTGAAAGACTCTACAAAGCAGATGCTGAGACTCATAAACAAACTTTGGGCAGAGTGCAGGGAATATTATGAAGAATGGGGAGATAGGAAGACCTGGAGAGGACATTAGCTCCACAAAGAGAGCAACAGAACCAAAATATCTGAGCACAGTGCTCTTTTCTGAGACTGATACTCCAACCAAGGAGCATTCATGGATATAACCTAGAACCCCTGCTCAGATGTAGCCCATGGCACCTCAGTATCCAAGTGAGTTTCCTACTAAGGGGAACAGAGACAGTCTCTGACATGAACTCAGTGACTGGCTCTTTGATCACCTTCCCCTGATGGAGGAGCAGCCTTACCAGGCCACAGAGGAAGACAATGCAGCCAGTCCTCATGAGACCTGAATAGCTAGGTTCAGATGGAAGGGGAGGAGGACCTCCCCTATCAGTGGACTTGGGGAGAGACATGGAAGGAGATGAGGGAGAGAGGGCAGGGATTGGGAAGGAATGAGGGTGGTGGCTACAGCTGGGATACAAAGTGAATAAACTGTAATTGATACAAAAAATTAAAATAATAAAAGAATGTTGTTGTGACTGAAATAACAACTTTAAAGAATTCTGTTCCAGGCAGGCATGGTCCTCAGAACCTTTAGAAGACATTAGCTGGCATTATTTCTGAAAGAACTTTCTAGAACTCACAGCTCCTGGAAGTAGTAATTACTCTAACAAGAGCTGCTCAATTATCATTTTAAAGCAGGAGGGACGCCAGAAGATAATGTGTTTTCTGTGGCACTTGATGAAAGAGAGGGAAAATCCGGATAGTGAAGTTAAGGCAGAGCATGGAATTCCGGATGGCCTACACTAACCCCAGGCCAGGCTTGCTAACATTTCCCACAGGAGGCTTTGAGGCAGTGGACGCTGGTGTTACTTGGCTAGGTTTCTATGAAGAATGATAGCGCTGTGGTAGAAAATGAGACAAGAGAAGCTGTGCCTCAGCACAAGAGAAGGCAGTAAACAGGCCAACACTCTCCTGAGTCTCTTGTTAATGGATGCTGGGGGTGGGGCAGTGCACATAACTGTCTCTTAAGGTTCCTCTCCTTCCTTTCTCTCCCTCTTTCTTTCCTCCCATCACCATGCACTCTCAATACATCTTTATGGGAAGAATGGACATCAGGAAGAATATAAGCAATCGCAATCGGGCTATTTCATACCTTTTTCAGCATTTTACCATATACTTAGCATTTATTTAGGACATTCTCATCCAGAAGATAAGGATTTCTATGAGCACATTTTCATCTCAAAATTACATTATCATGAAACATAAAAGTCCATCATCTGGAAGGGGCCTTGGAATTTGAATCATTTTACTTTTCAATTTGTTTATTTCTCTTAATTATTAAAGATGAAAGGTGGCTTTCTACAAGGTTCATGGGCAATCCCAGAAGAAGGGGTCGCAATATTGTAAGAGCCAGAGGTCAAGGAAGACCAGGGCAAATGAGTCATAGGATACACTCATGTGCTCATACAGTTGACTGCACAAAACCAGCACAAGATCAAACCAGTCTATACTTCAACATTGAAGTGGGATGGGCTCGTGATTTCTACCCTTGGCTGAAGAGGTACTATTGAAAGGTGACCGTTCCTGGGGGTGGAAGAGAGTCAATTATCTGACCCATGGGTATATGGGTTCCATAAATTAAAAAAGAGGGCCAGAAGTTGGGAGGAGGGACAGTGAGGGATAATCCCGGAGGAGTTAGGGGGAGGAGTGGGATGAGTGTGATCAACGTACATTGTATGCATGTGTGAAATGCTCAAAGAATTAATACAAATATTATATTTGATTAAAAGGTCATAAGGTAGGTAATTAACTGATCCATATTTGTGACTAGCTCTAGCAAAGTTGACTTATTAGTTTTTCTTATGCCTATTAAATACTTGGGGCGATAAAAAGAGTAGAAAATGAGGCAAAGGGAGGAAGGAAGAAAGGAAGGAAGGACAATACAAAGAAAGAGACAGAGGAGAATGGAGAAGAGGATAAAGCTGATGAACACAGCTTTCCGGTTTTCATCTGTATCTTACTTCAGCCACCTCACAGCCTTGCCTCAACCTTCTGCCCTGCATTAGTATTGAGCTCATATGTCACATCTCTACAGACAGGCTGATTGATCTCCATTTCCTGATGATGCCAGATGATGCCAGAATAGCAAATGTATTGAGCAAATAGCAAATGTACTTGGTGGGAGCATCTTCCTGTGCTATTCTGATAGAGCTGTGGACAAACACTGTCCTTCCTGTTCTATCCCTGGCTCCACTCCTTCTGCTCCTCTTCCACATCTTCTTTCTTCTCTTCTTTAAGCAGTGTCCTCAGAGATTGTTGCCAGAGGGTGCTCTGAGCCATCACTCCACATGCATGAATCATAGCTAGTAAACTCCTTCCTGGGGTAATGTCAAGGTCCTGGGAGTCTACAAATGAACACTGAAGCTTGTTTCAGTTCTGTTAACTAGTGAATGAATTATGGAAATGCCCAGAGTGCTTCTCTCTCTCTCATCTGTGGAGTGGCAGAGCATCTCATTTGTCACATCCACATTTTCTTTCACCTTCTTAAACTTTTTACCTCTCAATCATTGACCAAAAGTAAATAAAGAAAGAAGCAAATGCCCAGTGCTCATTACAGGGGGCATCTGTGTATTTTACAAAAGAATTCTGGTCTAGAAAGATGATTGCCTGCTGGTATCAGAAAATTTGTTAGTATAATTGTTTTTTTTGTAATGCTACAATATCATATCAGTTTGGTATGCTACTGTTTAAGTTTGAACAGTAGTAATGTGGAGATAAAATAACGATCATCATTTGGCATTGATGAAAAAGAGTGAGCTTCTATCCCACTTAGTTATGAGATTGAGGCAAGAAGAAGTCAATGGAGCTAAGAAACCTTCCTTGCTTAAATGTGGAAAGCCATGCATATTGTTGACCCCACGTTGATTTTACCTTGCAGCTTTAACCTTATGACCTTTGTCTTGTTAAATCTGCAGAGAACTTGTTTTTAAGGAAGTTATTGTTTAAAGGTTTTGATCAGCACAAGTTCATGCTAGCCTCTTCTTGCACCATTAGAGATTTATGATTAAGGAAGTTAGATAATGTCTGTTCTTGGTTGTACCTCTATTCTGGGAAATAAGGAAGTTGACTATTCTGTGAGCCTTATGCTGTCATCATTTCTTAAGTAGATATAAGTGAGTCCATAAAAAATAAACTCCCTTCAGTCTTTGCTGAAGTCCTGCTAATATTGTCTCACATTGACTTTTTTTCTTCAATCCTCACCCCCTCTCTCACAGCACAGGTACCTGACTGAGCGGGCTCACTTAAACACAAACATTCGCCCTTTCCTGTCATCTGGTTTCTTCCTGAATTTTCATTCTTTGTTTTCTTATCTGGTCTTGGAGGTATCGCCTCAGATACCGATTATAAAAGAGAATCCTCACAGTGGTGACTCACGTGTGTTCCCATGGTAACGTTTACAGATACTGAAAAAAGCTCAAAATAATTTTAAATATTTATTTAAATAGAAATTAATGTAGATAATTCCTTGCGCCAACCAGGACTAGGAAATATAAAGAATGCATATGAGTAAGTCAGAGGTCTTTGTCCTTTGAAAACTGTTATCAGTCTAACCATCTGTGTGTAATTATCTACGAGTGATATGCACATCCTTCAATGGTTCCTGAGAGTTTTTCCTGTCTCAGATGGCGTTGCTGGGGTCGCTAAATGAAAGTACTAAATAAAACGTTATTGCTAAACATAAAACCAAGAAGGGCAAAATTAACTTTTGAAAAACAACAAAAAAACAAGAATCTTAAGTATGTCTCTCCGAATAAAGAAAACATAAAGAGTTTAAGTGGGTCCAGGAAGAATTGTGTATTCCCTTTCAGTCCTCACTTGAGCACTGTCCTAATACAAATCCCAACCTTATTCCTCAAGGAGGAGGCCATGAAGGACGGTGGTGGGAGTCAGTACACTTTAATGGGAAAGCATGTTGGTGAAGACTTAGCTTTCTTCCTGCCAGTCTTGCTACATACACTGTCCAAGTTCGCTCTCCAAGCCCAGCCTTTGCTTACAAGCTCTTGAAGGTCATGGTGTCTGACTGATTTCTTGCAACTGCTTTTCAAGTGTCCCTCCAAAGTGTGAAAGGCAGTGTGGTAAGAAAGTCACTGGTGGTGCAGCCCCTCCCTAGCTTGCACCCCGATTTAAATGACTGGGGAATCTGACAGCAGCACTTTATTAGCTGTGATACATTAAGCAATTCATTTAACAGCAGGACTCCTGTTTTATATGTGACCAGTTCTCCTTAGCTTTTGTTGGGTAATGAGCTAACCTCTGATGTAGATATCCTCAAAGAAGAACAGGACAGGAAACATGGAATGGTGCCTGGGCTAGTATATGATGGCCTAGGTTAGTTTGCTAGGCATTGTTTTCAGGTGTTAGTGAAGCTGGACCACAGTTGTAAAACCTCTCAGCTAAAAGCATGTTAAGAAGTCTCAAACATCCTCCAAGAGCTAGGATGGTGAATGGAATTGCAGAGGCTACAAGGTTGAGTTAATTAGCCAGCTCTAGCACTGCATGGTATTTTCCGGGGTGAAGGGGGGGAGGGCTTTCACACAAAAGGTGAGGGTTCCGATCACCATGTTGGAGGCAGGCTGGCACAGACTGGGAGAAAGGGGTCCACCATGTTTTTCTCTCCATCTTTTCTCTTTTTACCTGCAAGAGGAAAGATTAAGGCTGAAGGGGGTGTCCAGATGCCCAATTCTGGGCAGGAAATCACTTGCTTTGGGACTTGCCATGTTTCCTTAATGGGTGAAATCATGACTTACAGAGCTGTCTTTTCACCAAGGATGCTTGCCCAAAGGAGAGAGGCTGACACAACAGACACTGGTCCAGTGACCCTCTGTTCCTTTTCAGCACTGACTGAAGTTCTCAAGCACAAGAGGTGTAACTAGAACCCCTTGTCAAAAGCCTGAACTTACACACAAGCCCCAAAGAAAGATAATGGAAGGAAAGGGGTCAGGGGGGGGGGTAAGAAAGCTAGAACTCCTGGATTCTAAATTTTTTTCTGTCCAGTCCAAGTCTGCTTACTAACAGATAAGTGTTGAAGACTTACAACTACGAAAAACAAAACAAACGTAATAACACTAGATTTTAGATTTAATTTCTAAGAAAAAAAAACACTCAAAAATTTGTATTAGTGTTTTCTTTTGTGCATTTAGCAGCTACTACTCATAGACTGGACAGCCTGTGGACTCCTTTTCTCAATCAGAGAAGTGAACACCTAATGCCTGTTTGCCTGATGCCAAAAGGCCAAAGCTTTTCCATTACCTAATAGCAAGCTTTTTAACAATTGTACATATATATTAATTTACTTTATAGTTATAAGTAAAGTTGGTGGTTCGTATTATTGCAGAGTTCCTTCTCTCTGATTTGAGGTGGGAAGTGTGGAAAGAGGAGGCTGGAGCCCATCACATAGGGTGTGTCTTCAACACCGAGGAAGATACTTTGTGTTGTAGGTTGTTTAAATCCAAGGCATCGGAGGAACCTGACTACTATCAAGAACAGTCCCTTAACCTGGAGAAATGCTTGGAAAGTAGATGCAGCTTTTTCCTTGAGAGGCACTAGGAATGCTGGGAGCTGCTGCTCAGAGGCTTACTCTTCAGGGCCGTGGAACATATACTCTCCCACATCCACAGAGGACACCTGTCCTCTGGTTTGCCACAAACAATTTTTTAATAATAACACTGGGAATTCGGAAAATGTATACACTTTATTTTTACTATACTCAGCCTATAAAAATCTACATTTTTTTATGGGCCATGCTACAGCACACGTATCTATCATGTGATACTCAGAAGATAGTAAGCGTACATGTTCACCTTTGGAGGAGACACTTGAAATCTTTCTTGTAACTTTTGAAAACTTTACACACAGTGCATTCTTCACTATTGTATTTTTTTTTTTTTTGGTCTCAAAACTAAGGCAAAAGAGCAGCCACCTGGGTGCTGCTCTCCTGACTTTAACAGGACACCTGCTGTTCTGCCCATCCCTGCCCATCCCTGCCCATCCCACATTCCTCATCCTGCGGGAAGTCTGCATCTGAGCCTTCCTCCTTACATTCTCTCTCATGTTCTCACAAGGACTACATACTTTTTTCTTTTATTAACACTAGTGAAGAGCTTAAGATAGCCTGAATATAACTCCATTTTGAAATAAAGATCTTGACTGGGAACTGAATTCAGGTACCAGGAAATATCACAGAATGTACACCTGGCAGAAAACAAAGTTAACTCTCCTAGCAACAGCCTCCAGGAAATATAACAGAATAAATGCTTCATAGAAAATAGAGACAAACTCCCTGGCAATAATCAATGGGAATCGGTTGAGAATCAGGTGGGAAAATTCTCCCCAATGTTTCAGATATGGTTTAGAAAAATAGCCATTGTGATTATATGCCTTAGCCATTGTGATTATGTGCCTCAGAAAAGGTCACCCCACCCTGCTAAACTTCACCCAATTCTGTAACACCAAGGCTTGTGCCCCCCTGCTTGCTGTCATGGAATCCCCCTGCTCACAGACTTTCCCTTTAAAAATCCTGTTCACTCAGAGCTCAGGGTCCCACTTCTCTACTGCTGCGCCAGTGAGACTTGGGTCCCGAGTTCGATCACTCTCGTAATAAAGCTCTCTTGCAATTGTATCGAGTCATCTCCTGGTGGTCTCTGAGGGTCCCGTGAACCTGGCATAACACTAGGTAGATTTTCTAAAAAACGAGTTGGATTTAAAGTTTCCCCTTCAGCATGGTTACTCTCATGTGAATTCCAGTGCCCTTTGGAGCAGTAGGATGGTGCTCGAGGGGTGGCTTAGAAAGGCCCACAAAGTTCCACTCATGACTACTACTGACAGAGAGCACTGGGCAGTTTGCAACTGAACTGATTTATTTCTTGGGAAACAGTAGCTTGGGAGTCACGCTGTGATCTGCAATTATTTATGAGGATGTGATGTGCGGTGAACCTCATAACGAGGAAGCTCTATGCAGGGAAGAATCTGAAAGCTGCCTCACTGTTCTCCTCTAAAGTGAAGCCCCATCCCAATAGTGAACTTCACATTGGTGGGACCCTAAAGTCACTTTGAGAGAAAGTGGGGCTGTCAGCTGTGAAAAGGCTGCTTTGTTGTCACCAAGAAAAGTCCTGGAATCAGTTGTCAAACCTTGTGGCGTTTCTTCTTCTCCTCAGAGCATGGTTCATTTAATGCCAGCAAGAGTTCCTAGAGTTTTAGAGGATCAGAAGCACTAAACCAGCCACTGTAGCATCCCACCCTGATGATAAGCTGGTAAAGGCTTTGTCCAGCTTCCCTCCAGGGCTTTGTGTACCTGAGAAGCAGAGGGAGAGCTACATCTTTTCCCAGGGGCGGGGCCAGAGGAAGGAGGCTGAAGGGAGGTGACTGGTGGAAACCAGCATGCAGATAGCATCCCCAGGACAGAAATGCATTTCCTTTCAAAGTGGCAGACTCCAGTTAAGACTCCACAAGGGAAAATGTTTTTGCATGGCTATGACTTTCCATGGATGATTTTCAGTAATAAAGCCGATCTTTTTGTTTGAGAAAATGAAAGGAAGAGAGATGATGTTAATGAAATTATCATTTTAAATAACCTAATGCTATTTATCTTAATTTAGGATTATTAATTACTCATAGCACTTGGGGGAATAATTTGATTAAATTTACACAAAGGATGTATCCTGATTTTGATAGAGACGAACATTCCAGAAGTACACTATTTGATTTGTATATTTGGAAAAGTTATATAGGGGAGAAAGGTGAATTCAGTACTTGAATTTGGAGCATCAGCATCTGCTATGTCTTGGCGTTATAAAGCTACAGTTGGGAAACTTTTTAAAAATTCCTTTTGCCAGCGAAGAAAGAACGTTAAAAGCTTCAAGGGAAAATGGCCAGCTTACTTTTGAATGAGATTAATGGTCCCATCACAAGAATTTTGTGAAGAGTGTGTGGGAAATTTTCTACGAAAGCCGTGTAGATGTGTATGTTGTGATTTGAAACATTTTAAATAATTGTGTGTGAGTGGTGTATGTGTATGTGTGTGAGTGTGTGTGGATGCATTGTATATGTGGAGCAGAGAGGATTGTTTATTTTTATTTTTTTTAAGAAAGGGTCTCTCACTGGCCTGGAATTCACAAACTAGTACATACAATCTGACCAGTGAACTCTAGGAATCCACCCTGGAAGCTCCCCAGCACTAAGATAACAAATATAGTTCACCAGCCCTGGATTTACAAATGTAGGTTCTGGAGACTGAACTGAGATCCACAAGCCCTTTACCAACTGAGCCATTTCTCTCCCTTGCTTTAAATGCTTATTTTTAAAGAATTATTCTTTTCCTTATGTGTATGTGTGCATGTCTCTATGTGGTGATATGCGTGTGTGCTGCTGCCCCAGGAGGACAGAGCTCCCCTTGAACAGGAGTACTGAGATGTTAAGAGACATTTATCATGGATGATGGGAATCAAACTCAAGTCCTTCGCAAGAACAGTGTATGTTCCCCCCTGATGACCCATCTTTTGAGACTCATGACTTTAAACTGTATGAGTTATGTGTTGCAAGCAATACAGAATAAGACAAAAATTACAGGAAAGCACAGATAAAAATTTAAGTTACGTATTTAGGAGCCAAGGGGAAGATTATAAAATGAATCTGTAGCAGATCTGACACAGCGTATTTACTATTCCTGTTATTGTGTTTATACTGAGTTGCATAGCTGAAAGGTTTATTTTAAATTACCAGAATTTCCCTTTATTATTAGGCCAACCAAGCATCCATCATATGGGCAGTAACAAAGCTGTCAAATATGCCTGGTTATTTTTTTATAGAAGAAATGCTTAAAACAATAGAAAAGGACTTTCCTTTTAATTTTCACATTGGTTATTTATCTTACTAACTGTATTTGAATCAGTGTTCCAATAATATTCAATAATAATATTTAATAATAATGCAATAATCAGTCTATACTGGTAGCTGAAACCAGGCTGTCTTGATTCAAACCTTTCTCTTCTGCTAAGTACCTATATTCCATAGCATCTGATACGTGCTGCATAATCTATCCATCACAATATATCCACAATATACCATGGAACCAAATACACTCAACTATGTTTTATATATATATATAGTTATATAGTTATATATATATAGTTGTTTTTTAACTCACATTCTCAGTCTGTATCATCATAACAGAAAGAATGGAGTTAGATGAACAATTATTTGTTAGCATAATTCAAATTATCTTCTAAAAAAGACCTTTATTTACCTACAAGAGTTTTAGGGGCCACTTATTTGTGCCTGCTCTAAAGTGGATACAATTTGCACGATGCTCATTTAAACTTGGCATTACTTTCCAGTAAGGACACACAGAAGTAAAACACATCTGAGTCCTACAGTGGAGATTGAACACTCACTGGTCCCTGAGTGTCTTGACTCCCTTTGTTGGTTGTTTTGTTTTCATTTTTTTGTTTTATTTTGTTTGTTTGTTTGCTTTTGGTTTTTGATTATTTTTTTAAAGGAAGCTTTGAACACAGATCAACCACCGAGAAATGAGACATTCCAGTTCAACAACAGCAGACCAGTTTCTCAAGGACAGAGACTGAACGGAAGCCATTTTCATTCAACTTATACTGAGAAGTACAATTTCACATCATCATAGTAGTACTTGGAAACGTTATCTTTCCTTGAGTTTTTGAGAACAAATAAAGTAGAATGTAGGATCTAAGTTTCAAATAGCCATTTTCTACATTTTGTTCTTATTCTGACCAGACTCATTTCCAAAATTCAGCGTGAATAGGAACCACTGTGCAGAGCTGGTCTCAGTAGTGTTTTCTTGTCCTGAATTAGCTGATTCTCAGAAGAAAGGGAAATGCTTAATTTCTGGGCCAGCTTTGCTATTAATAGTCAGTGTAGCTGTGGTTTAGTGCTGAGCTGGGTCAAAATGCTTCAGGATGGCGTCTAGTTGGTCCTCCTTCCAGCCAGTGTGGGCAGCAAGGACCATTTTGCTGTCTCAGTGCTGCAGGGCTGATGAGACAGAACCTTTAGCCTGTCTCTGTGGCAAGATTTCCTTGGCCAAAGCAAGTGGAAAGCTTAGGCTGTCATCCAAGAATCCGAGGTGAACGTGTGTTTTTCTGCCCCAAATACTTGAAAATACTGCTCCATCTTTCATTTCACTCTGAGTATCTGGACACTGATCTCTTTGCCTTTACATGCTTACCTCTTGCCTAGGTCTCTGTCCCTGCTCTCTCTCTCTCTCTCTCTCTCTCTCTCTCTCTCTCTGTCATGTTCACACCTGAGTATGAAGTTGCATTTATAACTGCACTCCCATTTGACATGTGTGTTACATGAAGACTTTGTGTCTCTTCTTCCGAACTTTCTGATGATGAAACTGGTTTATAAGTTCTTTTTGTTAATTTTGGCCTGCCATGCTTTAATAATAATTTTGGTATAAATCTATACTTGCTTACTTAATAATGATAAATCAGATATAAAACAATCTTGAAGACAATTGAATATTTATGCTAAGTACCACAGAAATTTATTTATTTATTTTTCAGATCAAGGAATTCTATAAAATTTTAAAGATTTGAGCCCCATTGCTCTCACTAATATACAGGGTCACCCATTCTCCATTTCAAATCCTAAATAACAACAACAACAACAACAAAATGGTGAACTAACCTTTTCCTAATTAGCATTTTGATGGTTTAATTTGGCTGTCAAGTTGACAAGACCTAGACTTGGGATACAAAGCTTCTAGGCTTACGTGGGAAGATGTACCTTAACTGAAGTCGGCACCATCCCATGGTTCTTAAGTTAGCTGAACACCAGCGTTCCTCTCTCTCTTCTCCCTGGTTGTGGGTATGTGGTGACCAGCCATCTCCTGCTGTAACTACTGCGCCTTCCATGCTCAATAGTACGGACTTCCACCACGTTAGAATGTACCCTGGAACCGTGAACTAAAATACCCACCCCCTTTCAATGTTGCTCCTTTATGTTTTTGTTTGTTTGTTTTGCAGTAAGGAGAAAAGCAACTGTTAACAAATAAGGTTAGATTTACTTACCCCTACCACCCTAAAGATATTCACAGGGATGACTCTCAAACAAACCTCACTCACTCACTTGAAGCAATATGTAATGACCCATGGGCTTGTCAAAACAGAGCAGCTTCGCCATAGGTCTCTGGTGTGGCACTCGTAAGGCCAGGGCCACTCATCATTCTCGGCTACCTGCCCCTCAAGAGTGTTGACATATGCTTTCCGAGGATGCTGAACGATCAGTCCAAGCTCTTTAACAAATCCAATCACTACAAGTCTATAGTTGAGTACCCTGTGGAGAGCTGAGACTCAGACACCATCTAGTGGCGCTAACATCCACCCTCAGAACTGTAAAGAACCTCCAGGGCACATGTGCGGGTTGCGAAAGTGCGCCAAGCCACTGCCCAAGCCCAGGCCCTCAGACAGGGTGAAGAGTGAGCAGCCAATCAGGGTATGACACGTCACTTAGGTGCGACCAGGGCTTATATAAACAGCGCCACTTCGGGGCTAAGTCTCTCCTCCTTTCATCGCTTGACTGTAATAAAGCCTGTTGCAGAAGGATCCGTTTGTCCGTGTGCGTTCTTGCTGGCGAGATGATCACACGGCTTTCAACAGTACCCCACTGCATTTCTTTAACCATTCAACTACTGAAGACTATTTAGGTTGTTTCCAGGTTTTGGTATTATGAATGAATTTGTATACATATATTTATGTCCCTCTGTGGTTCTCTTTTGATATTGTTCATTTTCTCATAACATATACATATGTTATCAGCACACAATTTTTTTATGTCTATGGAATAAACACTTAGACCTGGTGGCCAGGTCATGTGGTTAGTACATCCATGTTTTTGGAGTCACTGTCTTCTGCAGAGCTGCTTCCTTGACAGTTCCTGACATCAGATGCAAACAATTCAGTGTCTGCATCCTTTTTTTAATTGTAGTCATTTTGATGAGTCTGCCTTGATGCGTCACTGATTTCCAATTTGGGTTTTCCTCGTGGTCCCTCAAGTGAGAACCTTTTCATATGCTTGTTTGCAATGTATTCATGTTCTCATCAGTCAGATGCCTCTTCACATTCTTTGTCCAGTTTCATATTGGGTTATTTGGTTTCCTGGGCTATGAACTGTATCTGCTTGTCTTTTTCCTCATTGTGTAGACAAGTGCAGAGTAGATGTTTATTTTTCTTTCACCACATTAACAGGAATACTCCATTGTTGTGTTAGCCCTCTATTGCTGGATAACAAAGTATCCCCAAGCCCAGTAGCTTAAAGAGGAGAAGCATTCCTGTCTCTCACGGTGTTGGTGGATGAATCATTCTTTAATGTCTAAGATGAATGTTTCTTCACCAATTTCTCTTGGTAGTTGAATGCTACTATCAAGATGCCAACAACATTCATGTGCCCTAGATGGCTCACTCCAATCTCTGGTAAATCAGCATGGGGAAGTGTTTTCCTCCTCTTGTGGACCTCTCTGGGAGGCTGCTGAGTCCTGCTTCTGATATGGCAGCTTTCTGCCCCCGGACTGAGACTTGCTGGCAGCTGAGCAGGTGCAGCAATACGTGGATGTGATTTCCTGCAGATCCTGAAACATCCCTTCTGCTGACTCACAGAGTAAACAAGCATGACAGGGGTTACATTCAGGTTGCTGAGCCAGGGAACCAGGGTCACTGGAGGCCATTCTGTGGGCCAGCATCGCCAGTTGCCTTATTATTGCTGTCAAGTATTCTTCTGTCCATGCACTGCAGTATCTTTGCAAAAGAAGATTTTCTTTACTGGTATTCCTTGTATAACACTGCATCTATTATTTTGGTTTTCTGAAGTTTTACTTACTTTTACTCATTTTCTGTAATTCCTAAACAGGAGGAATCCTGCTTCCCAGTGTTGTCCATACTGTATCTTACAATGTGTTTCTCTCCTTTTTTTGTTTATTTTTCCCCTGTTAATTCCACTAAAAAACATGAATTTCCTACTGTATCCTCAGTGTCTTCTTAAAAATTCTTGAGTTTTGGTCTAGCAATATTTGAAAGGCTGGTGTCGAAGCTGTCAGTCTGGGCCATCTTCCTGCTTCAGTTCCCCGGGAATCTACGCCCAGAGATGCATGCCACGGGTTCTACTATGCAGTCAGTGTCTTTATCTCTTTTCAGTGCCTTACTGTTGTTTCTCTAAGCTGAAATGACATTTTACCAGATGTAATCTCTAGCTTTCCATTACATCCCTCTCTGTCACTGAGGTGCTATCTCATTTTTTATTGGATTCTTATTTTTATCAATTGTGTTTTCATGCTTAAAACAGCTTCCTCTTCCCCTGAATTTTCATAGTTTATCATCTAGTGCCATTTGAGTCTGAATAATTTCATAATTTTAATATGATTTAAACTCTACTTTAATCACTATACTCTGAATTGGGGGTTGAGTTGTATTGTTTTTAATTTCTTCCTCTTGACTCTCTCATCACCACATGCTTCCTTAGTTACTTCGTGTGTCTGTTTTTACATAATTTCATATTTTATTTATCAGTTTGTTGAGGTCATTAGAGAGCTGACTCAAAGATGCTCTGTCTCAGATAGGGTAACCTTTTCTTTCTGTCAGAGTTTATCCACCTCTTGAATTGTATGTATTGAACTTCTGGGACCATACTATTTAAAGCACAAAGCACAAAACCTTAGCAGGGATATTTACAATATAGACAGACAGAACTTACAGAAAGGGCAACTTTGGAAGAGCGAAAACTCTAGGTCGATATGAGCACTGATTTCCAGTTTGTGCAGTCTGTGGGTCAGATTCTGTACAACGTTTCTCTGGTCTCTTCTTCAAGCAATTTTATATAAAATTGGTGTTTAAGTATATTCAGGTGCTGTAGTTTTTATAGAAGCTCAGGTTTTATAAAAGATGATGTGCCATACCTAAATGCTGGTGCCATTCTGATGAGTGGTTTTCAGTCAACGGCTGCTGTTGTCCTCATCCCTCAGGCCTAGCCAACATGCAGGAGGACAGTTTTCTCTGAGCAGAAAGTTCCATGCAATGGATCCAGTGTTACATTCTCCTGAATTATTTGCTGAGAGGCTACTATGATTTGGGCTATAGACAATTGGGTGCCTGAGGCTTTATGTGTGGGAAGTTTGGTTTCCTGGTGGTGAAACCTTTACAAAATTGGCTTAGCGTGAGGTATTAGGTCCCCGAGGGTGCTGCTTTCCATTTGCTGTGATGTCGGTCTCATGGTATGAGGAATATATGCACATATGTGAGATGTTGTTGCGTGTGTCTTTCCATGTTCTGTGTGTCTTTCACTGTTTAATTTAAGAATTAGAAATTCTAAGAGATTAAAAACTAGCACAAAACTATAATGTTAAGGTGTGATGAAACTTTGTGCTTTCGAAGCACTATTAAGTAAGATGAGGATTATTTGAGTACAGCAAATGGCTACTAAGCACTACCAGGTGGGCAGGCTATACAATATGACATACTGACCAAAGGATGACTTACATCTAGGAGGAGTGGACCCAGACACATGTGATTTCATCATGCTACCTGGAAGAATATAGCAGCTGAAGTCTATGAGTTGCTCATATCTGAAGTTATCCACTTAGTGCATTCAGATCATTATTGACCTTGGGTAGGTGAGGCCATAGAAAGCAAAACTTCAGGTGACAGTGGGCTGCTATACACTCTACTATTTTTGAGAAATAGGTGTTTGTTAATAAAATGTTGAGTGCACACTGGTGTTCATAATCTATGTAGACCAAGCCATTCTGGAACTCATAAAGATTCATCTGCCTCTGCTTCTGCCTCCCAAGTGCTGAAATTAAAGGCATGTGCTATCATGCCTGATTCAAATTTATATTCTAACGATGCCTTTTGTGTCATTATTTGAAGTTTATTAGTTTATCTTTTTTTTTACCTTTCCATGAAATGAGTACACAGCTTATGACTTCCCCAACAAGATACAGAAGTACAATTAGATGGATACGTTAATAAGATCATCATTAGCGTTATCAGACACAATATAGAGAACTGCTTATCCCTTCATTCTCTAATCCAAAGCTATAAAACATTTACAAACATTTAGTTTGTGCCTGTTATAGAAATAAGCTCTGAAGAACTCAGGCTTTGTCTGCTTTTTGGCATATGCAATGGACGCCTCTCTGTTGCTGGAGTGGCTGCCACTAAGATTTCATGGAGTAAGCAGCACCATTCACTCCCCTACATGGCATCTGATCACTGTCCGGGCCTTAAGTTCTGTATCGTGTGTCTCTCGATTTACTCGCTAGACTCTTGTCAGGCTCATTTTTCCCTAGAACCAAAAATTGCTATAGAAAAAGGTTTCTATATGTACACATATAAGGTTTGTATATGTACACATATACATATTCCTAAATTTAAATTTCTGTTTTAAATTTGAATTTTCTTATGTTACCTGTTTTAGCATCTTTTTATTAGTTTGGGGTATTCAAAATATACACAGTGGGTATATTATTAATTACTAAACATGTGTACATAAAACACCTCTATTGTGTATGCTAAGTGTCATCATTATGAGCTTTTTGTGATTTGAGGACACTGCTGTCCATGCATTGTTACATGAACCCTTGGGTAACATCAATTCTTACTCTTCTCATAGGTAAGTGATTTTAATCAGATCCTTATTTAGGGTTCTGCTGAAAATAGACTTGTAGCTAGTGTCTGGGTAGAAAGGAACATAAACTCATTTGGGGTTTTTTTGTTGGTTTTTTTTGTTGTTGTTGTAGTTGTTATTTTCCTCTCGTAACTCTTAAAGGTAGTCATTGTCTCAAATGACAATACATTCTGTATGGAAAGGCTGAAGCCACATGAAGTTCTGTGAACTTAGGATTGTTTGGACATGGGGTTTTCTTTATTCATTTGCAGTAGATGGTCTGTGGAATGCATGAACAAGTTCCCTTAAATAAAGCAATTTCAGCCAGGTCCTTGCTTCAGGAGACTAAAGGGTTTTCAGCATTGGCTCGTGTGGCCATGAGTTTTCACTGTTCTAGAAGGGAATACAGACAGGTGGAGACTGGGAAAATCACTTATATGTACCTGGAAAAGTATTCACTCTAACAAGCCACAGATATTTTATTTGAGATATTTGTCTCACCTTCAAAAACAGGTGAGAGTATTTGTCTCACCTTCAAAAACAGTCAGATGAATCGGGCACTTAAATATATCCAATGGTTAAAAGTACAAAATTTTAAAAAAATAATAAAATGTTAAGAAGCAAAGGAGTCATAAAATTTCAAAGGCTTATGTAACTTACACAGTATTAGTCAAATGCACGTGAATTTCATAGACACTAATGCAGGTAAGCACAGGCTGGTGTAAACGTATAGACGTTCTAAAGGTTCAGAGAAGAGTTCATATACAGACAATCAGAGAGATTAGAAACTGTTTAATACGTGAGCAGGCCAGGAAGGATGCTAAAATCTGGGCAACAAATAGCATAGAAAGAGCATTAGAGAAAGACGGAGTCAGAGAAGGCAGGTGGAAATAAAGCATTTTGTGAACTGCTGGATATTTGGAGTCGGTTACCAACAGTGTGAAGACATGAAGCTGAGGAGTCTGCTGCCAAGCCACACACGTGTTCGGAGTGGAGCTAAGAAGAACATCTTTCTTGCACATGCGCTGAAACCAGTGACTGAATGGCCACAGGTGTCTCTCTTTTCAAGCCATCCTCCTCCACAGCACAGGGAGAAAGAGACTACTTTTGCCATGCACACATAAACCATCACAGTCTCAATTACATCACCTATGCCAGCAAAAGCGGTGGCAGGAAGTACGTAATAAAGAGCAACATGGTACTGTGCCAATCATTTTAATTCTAAGACAATCAGGACAAATATATCACACTTGTGGTTAAGGTAAGTAATGCTGGGCAATTTTCTTCCGTTTACACTAAGAAGGTAATTGTGCTATACCACACGCTGGAAAGCATTAGCAGGAAATAAGACGCTTGGTGGCTGCTTAGCTTTAAACATGGTCAGTAAGAGGCTTGTGGTATAACATTGAAAAGACACGTAGCCAGCGACAGGAACAGAATTAACGCTTTTACTACTTGTCTGGCATAACCGTCCTGAGCTGTGGGGAGGAAGCCAAAAACGCATCTGCAGCACGGAACTGAATTTATAAACACAAGAACATGGGACTGTCCAGAGTTACCAGGGCAGTGTTCAAATTACGCATGACCGATAGCTTTGGGTTTCTTTTCATTTGAATCGTTGGCAGCTCTTACCTCGTACCACAAGGTCCGCCGAAGCCGAGGAGTTGTCCACGATTGTCTGTGCGGTGCAGGTGTATCTTCCCGCGTGTTTCAGCTGGGCATTTCGGATGAGCAGCTCCCCATTGGCATCAAGCTACGAGGAAAAGCCGGCAATTGTTCAGTCAGGCTGTTTCCATTAACCACACAGCATGTGGAGGTACCTTGCTTTCTCCTATTGAGAAGCGTCTGCGAAAGACCTGCCAAGTGCCTGTCTTTTGTTCGGTTTCGGCTCTGGCCTCAGCTTTCCAATCGAAAACTAAAGAGAGCAAACTTCAGGCCCTTTTGGCTCTGCTGTCTTTGGCATTCCGTCAGAGAGCAACACTGAGGGGAAGCCAAGGATGAAGCTAGTTTATCAGGTCCATATTAATTTTTTTATTTTTGCTATCATAATGTAATTACAGTATTCTCTCCTCCCTTTTTCGACCTCTAGGCTCTTTCCTGTGCCCCTCCCCATGCTCCTTCAAATCCATGGCTTTTTTTTTCCTTTTACTAATTGTTATTCCATGCATATATGTACACACATACATATTCCTAAATATAACATACTCAATCCATTTAATTTAACTTCCTTCTTTTAAAGAAAAATGCCAGTGTCTAAGAATCTTAGTGCTATCACTGTGAGTAAATAAATGTTTCATGGCTGTGAACTGTTAAGTCAGTTTTGCGAAACTGAGTAAATTGATCCAATCCAAAGTTCATCGTACAAAGATGCCAAAAGCTTACAGAAGTATCAAAAGGGACGGTGATTCCACCAAAATGTAACTTATCAGCAAATTTTAAGTTACACGAGGATCTGTGTATTGTTCATGACTATTTCCAGGATTAAGAAGGTATATGTAAAGGAATTTTGCCGGTGGCAATAAGCTAGGATTTTACTTTCTAACAATGCACAACATTTATTGAATACCTATTATGTACCAAGCCAGATTTTGCAAACATGTAAAGACAGACAGTGCGTTTCCTTCCACTCTTTCCTGGTAGCAGCTACTCAGCAAGGTTTCATTGAGTATTCGTCAGTCTTAGTGAGTAGTTAGTGATGTGTTTGTTTTGTTTTGTTTTGTTTCCTTTTTTCTTCATTAATTTATTCATTTGTTCATTTCACATCCCAATCCCAACTCCATTCCCTCTCTCCTCCCAGGCCCATCCTTCCACCTGCTTCCCCCATACCCATTTCCCACCCCCACTCCTGCCCCCACATCCCGGTTACCAACCCACCCTGGTACATCAAGTCACATCAGGACTAAGTGCCACCTCTTTTGCTGAGGCAAGACAAGGCAGCCCTGCTAGGGAAACAGGATCCAGAGGGAGGCAACAGAGTCCAAGCCAGACACAGCCCTTGCTCCAACTTTAAGGTGACCCACTTGAGGATCAAGCAGCCCATCAACTTCATATCACATATGAAGGCCTTCACAAGAGGGCCTAGGACCAGTCCATGCATATTCTTTGGTTGGTGGCAGTCTCTATGGGCCCCCATGGACCCTTGGTAGTTGGCTATGTAGGTCTCCTTGTGGTGTCCTTGACCTCTCCAGCACCCTCAAGCCTTCCCCTAACTCTTCCACAAGACTCCTTGAGCTCTGCCTAATGTTTGGCTGTGGGTCTCTGCATCTGTTTCCATTATCTGCTAGATGAAGCCTCTCAGATGACAGTTATGATATTCTTTTTCTGTAATGAAAAGCTGTCTTCTGCTCCTAAATTCCCTGTGTAAGAGACACTACCATTGATAGAGTCATTTGCTTAACACTGATAGGAAAATTTTTTATATCTTCACAAATAATTAAAATTAAAAACCACAAACTATTTTATGTCCTAAACTATTTGTCAAATTTATAGCCATTGGATCTTTGAAAAAGTTCTTCTACAACTTTTAAAACAACAATAAAGTATTCTATTAATTCTTTGAGAATTTCATACACTTACAAACTTTCATAATTTTAAGCAAATTTAGAATCAGCTCTGCCTTAACTATTTAGAGCCTAAGTAGGCAGCAACAGGCTTGTGCAAGAATTATAAGAATATTAACAATCTGATTGGCCTGCTCTTTGATCACCATCCCCCTGAGGGGAGAGCAGTCTTACCAGGCCACAGAAGATGACAATGCAGCCACTCCTCATGAGATCTAATAGACTAAGATCAGAAGGAAGGAGAGGAGGACCTCCCTTATCAGTGGACTTGGGGAGGGGCATGCATGAAAAAGGGAGAGGGAGGGTGGGATTGGGAGGAGAGGAGGGAGGGGCTTATGGGGGGATACAAAGTGAATAAAGTGTAATTAAAAAAAGGTAAAAAAAAAAAAGAATGTCAACATGCAGCCTTGTTGCTGTTTCTGCTCAAGGTGTGAATGTGGAACTCGGCAGTAGAAGAGAAGAGGGAAACACACACATCCTTTCTATTAGAATATGTAGGGGATATTTTCTGACATCTTTACAATGGCAGCTAACACTTTCCATCCTCGGGAGAAGCTGTGGTTCTTGGTGGTTGACGGAACGCTTACAAAGCAACTGAAGATCATGGGCCTCAGCACATTCTAGCCACAAATTAGATGCGAATGTTCACTTATTTTCGCTAAAAGCCACAGCTTGGCTGAATCGCTGAATTCTTCCCTTCAGATGAGGAGAGCTGAATCACATCCTGGAAATTGTGATAGCAGAGCTCGGGGATACTGCAGCGCATATATGTGGTTGACCGCTCAGAAGTCTCCCAAGTTTAAATCCAAAAGACTTTCAATGTAAAAAACACCCTCTCCTTCTTCTTCCTCCATCATAAACCAACTGACAAAAATCATTGAATTAAATAAAAAAGATTAAAATATTACTTAGCTGTATGAACAAATCGACTCATAAAGAAAAAGGTAGCATGGTAGAACACACAGCTTGCTTTGTTTCCTGCAAATTGACGAGGCTGAGAAAAGGCCTGTTATTTAAAGCATGTAGTTGGTCAACACAATCAGAAATGACCAAAGATTTTTTTTTCTTCGCTCTTGGCTTTCTAGACAACAGCTACAGGCTCATCACAGACAGCCTCCCATGCTAACAGCACTGTATGGCTCTGCTAATAGCAGGAGGTCAGCACTGAGCTATCCAGTGCGTCCGGAGCCATTGAAATGCTTTGCATGCACAAACACGTGGTGAATCCTGTGAGAAAGACGCAACTTTTAATCACTTAAGGCAATATTTTCATGTTTGATAACCTGATCTAGCTTCCTGTGTGGAACTTGCACACCACAGATGTGATAATAAGTGGTTTTCCTTTTTAAATTTAAAACACATGAAGTGGGGGAAAATAATACAGTTACTACCTGCAACAACTGATTTCACATGTGTCATGAACATTTCACTTGAAACTGTTACCTCACTGTTTAATAGTGCCTGCTGGCTTTCCTTCTATCTAGCTAGCATCACTCCCCCTAGTGCTGAGCACTGATGATGTCAGCACTACTTAGCACTTCAAGAACTTTTTACAGCTGCAGTTTGAATCTCAGAAAAGGGCCATCCTCTTTAACAGAAACAAACTATATTTTCACACATGCAACTAACACTAATTCTCTAACGTTCAATGTTTAAATTGATATTGGTTTTAATAATGCATCATTTTAGTTACCTGAGTCTAAATTTTTGAATATTAGAACATCAAGTAAGGTATTGAAATGCTTTGCATGCACAGACACGTTGGGAACACTGTAAGAAAGACACAACTTTTAAACACTTAAGGCAATATTTTCATGTCCGATAACCTGATCTAGCTTCCTTGCTTCATGTGTGGAACTTGGACACCACAGATGTGATATTAAGTGGTTTTCCTTTTTAACATTTAAAACCTCAGATACGTAAGGGAAGCTGAACTTACTATACAGAGCCTTCAGCGTTGCCTGGAAATGTTGGTACAAATTAGACTGGTGACTGCAGAATCCAATTTAACCAATAGGCCCATTCTTAAAGAAAACACGCAGTGACAATATTTTTTGAGGTCCCTGCTAAACATTTTGAGCTGGAACAACATACCAAAAAAAATTGAATTCTATAGGTTTTAGAGTTCAAGAAAAACTTGGATATGACTTAATTCATATGATTTCCATTGGTTCCCATTAGCCTCAGAGTTCTCAACATCTCCTGAGAAAGGAGAAAGAGAAGCCCCATAGGTAGTGATCTTTGCCATTCAGGAAACTGCAAACACAGCAACACACTGCATGAGAGCAACCTTACTATCTTTATTGTATATCGTTGTTATTAATTATATTTTCTGGGGAAAAGTGACTCTACTAAAATCTTGTGAATGTGCGTGTGTGTGTGCGTGTGTGTGTGTGCGTGTGTGTGTGCGTGCGTGTGTGTGTGTGTGTGTTTGACCCTCAGAACCCAGAAAGTAAAAATGACGCCTGATCCCAGCACTGGAGCTTTCTGCCTAGCTAGCCTCACCTATTTGCAGGCCCTAGGCTCCCAGGCTGGTGAGAGACACTGTCTCAAAAATATTAAATAAAGTTGGTGCATAGTGCTTGAGGAAAGACATCCAAAGTTCATCTCTGGCCTCCACATCATACACATATGTGAGTGCTTGACTCCATCCTGCAGGCAATCCCACGCACATACATTCCCACAACCCACTCAACATAACAAAGGCTTATTGCTGCTGTGCCTGCTCAATATGAATAATTATTGGCACTGCCACCATCAAATGTTTAAGGACTTGGCTAGTGCTGACTTGCTCAGGAGCATCTTGGGCTGGTGCACTCTGGACTTGACTAGTGCTGACTTGCTCAGGAGCACCTTGGGCTGGTGCACCCTCCACCTTGTGATTTCAGTTTCCTGAAGAAGCCAGATCACCTATAAAGCACCATTTTTTTCTCCTACATGTTTGCTGCCAGGATAAAGAAAAAAGAAAAAGCAGCAGTTATGTGTAGCTGATAGCTGGTGGAGTGTAACATCAAGGAGGTGATTAAGTGTAACCATTCACGCAGACGTAGTAGGGTTCAAAGTTCCAATTCTGTCTTTGATCTAATTGCATTGACCTTCCATTCTATTCTTTCTCAGGGTGATTTTCAAACCTCCTTTATCAACTCCACGCTGTTTCTCCATAGCTCCAGACAACCTTCATTTTCTTATTTAACAGAAAATAGATAGCCAGTGACGTTTGAAATTTGAAACAATAAGAAATATCTAAAGTTCTGCTGGATTTTTGCTTGACTTTAATTCTTCTCTTTCTGTTCTTTCTCAGGATTGTCCAGCAGAAAAGAAAAAAAAAATGTTATTTCATAAATCTAAACACTTGTTAATGACCTATTCTACAAAACTCATAGTTTTATTTTTTAAGAAAAAGAGAACTGCCCTAGAGAGAGAAATCTGTTTTTTTAATGGTGTAATCACACACAGCCAACACACATTCTCTCACTTGCAAGCACACTGACATCCAACAATATTCTCACAACTGCAAAAACACAGTCAATGTACATCCTCACACCTGCAAACACACTGACAGCCAATACACATCCTCACACCTGCAAACACAGTGGCAATGTGCAACCTCACACCTGTAGACACACAGTCAATGCACATCCTCACACCTGCAGACACACAGATAAAAACTCTCTCTCTGAAAACCGGAAGGAAATGTTTGCGGGTCGCCATCACTTTTATACTCACACCTGATGCTGTGTAGGCTTGGCTTTCCTTACACTGCAAAGTCTGATAACAGTGTCTGAAGACTAAAGTAATGTGGATAATGTGAGTATAAGCATGCTGTCAGAGAAGATTTTAGAATAATATAGGAGTTGAACAGTACTGTTGTGCAGTGTTTCCAAAGAGCAGACCATTATTTAATTAGGCATAGACATTAGGAAGGAGAGGAGGACCTCCCCTAGCAATGGACTTGGGGAGGGGCATGCATGCAGAAAGGGGAGGCAGGGTGGGATCGGGAGGGGAGGAGGGAGGGTCTTATGGGGGGATACAAAAATGAATAAAATGTAATTAATAATAATAAGAAGAAGAAATATTATATCACAGCCTTCTGGTGCAGGGGAAGCAGCAGGGCATAGAAAGGAGGAACAAACAACTTATGGGATTTTAATAATTGCTTTACTATAAAATTTATCAAAAAATAGTCAATGAGAGTTATTTTACTCTTTATCAGGCACTCCATAAGCATTCCATTCTCCTCATAAAAGTGCTGTGAAGAAACCATTTTTGGAAACCTAATAAAGTATCATTGTATAGAGTGGAAAGATGATACTTAGAGAGCAGGGATCACAGAATTAAAGGTGTAAAATAGCCTAGTGTCGGGCAAAGTTGGACAGAACTACTGAGGAACTCAGACGGTTATTTCTGAATTTTTAGCAAACCTGCAGTGACTTCTTGCTAGGTTGAACTTTCAACACTGCAGTAAAGAAACTTTCTTTACCAGGAAGATACACAGAGAGTACATGTGCTTAATCTAGTTACTGTGACAATGAGTGTCAAAACTAGGCAATCTGGGCCAGGGAGGCGACTCAGTGAGTAAAGGCACCAGCCATACATGCCCAATGACCCTAGTATTTGCTCCCTAGAACAGACATAAAAAGCCAGATGCATCGGTGGGTCTCTGTCATCCATGTATTCTTACAATGAGATGGTAGACAGACAAGGAACTGGCCAGAAGTTTGGTGGGCAGCCAGCCTGCAGTATGCAGAGAATCAGAAGAGAGAGAGAGAGACTGTGCCTTTACCTGGCAGGTGACTCACTTCTTAATGCTCTCTTCTGACCTCCACATGTGTGTCAGAGCATGTGTGTTCCTACACTCACAAACATACATACATACACAAAACAGAATTTTATAAAACTATGCAGCAATTAAAAATAATTTTTGCCCATAATTTACTACCATAAATAAAGGATAAAATGAAACATATATGGATAAAGTGTTCATGAACATACAGAGAGTTTATGAATACATACATATGTTTATGGACACATATAGATAGATAACTGCAAGATCTTTCTGGAAAAATAAGTGTTATAACATAAATTATAATTAAAATAAATTATAGTTATGTGTTATAGTTACTTTCAGAGAGTAAGTGCCTGTTAAATTAGAAATTAAAAATAGTAGTAATTTTTTAATGGGACATGGAAAATATAATTATTTGCTACCAAACTTTAGCAGAACAAAATAATGCAGATAAATTGCTTTAATCAATTATTGTATTAAACTAATTTAAACTGCTAACTTGTTAATATTTTATCTATTTATGAATTTTGTTCAAGCACAAATGAAGCATATACTAGCCATTACCACATAAAGCATAATATTCACTGAGTTTTAACAGGTAAATGAGAATAATGTATAGTAGGATCATTAACAGAAAGACAGAGTAGTTTGTTCTTTGTTTTGTTTTGCTTCAGTGATAACATGGATGCCTAAAAGAAGTGCAAAGGAACACCTTGTTACTCCCTTCCAAATAATCATAGAACTCTACAGAGAAAAGAATTACAGAGAAATTTAGCTTTGCACGTAATCTCACTGTGTTTTGATAAATACAAAGGGATGCATTTGTTTCATTTCATAAAGGTTTATGCTTAATTTACTCTAGGGTATGAATCCTGAAACCTTATGCAAGGATGCCATTTAGTGGTCAAAACTGGAAATAGCAGGCTGAAATCACTTTTTCTTCATTAGCATTCCAACTGTTTCTTTATTCACTTCCTTTTTTTTTTGAAGTTCCTAGGCTCCTTTGTTCCTCTTCTATTGCTTTTCTCCATTCATTCTTTTCCCCTATTTGTCTTATAGTGGATTTTTATGCCAAATAACATAGGGTAATTGTTATTTTAAAGAATGTACCTAGGCTATAAATGTGAAGTTTCACCTTAATTGGGATAATTTATGCCCCCATATCTATTTACGCAGACTTCCCTGAAGACAGTAAATATGCTTTATAAGCTCCACTTGTCACCTTTCCAGATGGTAGTTCTGAAATTATTCAATTTATGACACAAAAGGATTAAATGAACTCAAAAAAAATTTTCTCTTTTTAAGTAACATGTCTGTTTGTTTTACTCTTTCCTAAAAATGTTAAATAGGGATTTTACTAAATTTTCATACATATAAATCATTGCGTTTTACTTATACCCCCTCTGCAAAAACCACCTTCTCTATGCATCTTAACCTTCTCACTTATCCCTTCTTTCTACCAACTTAGTTCCCATCCTCAACACATCTTAATTAAGGGCATGTACCAAACAGACACACAAGTTCCTAAGTAGTAACCTTTCCAGAGAGGAGAATGGCAGCACCTAGTAGGACCAATTTGTCTTCTGACAGTCTCAGCAAGCTTGTCAATGCCCGCAATGATGTCCCCATGGAAGCCAATATCCCTGCATCATTTCCCAATTCACCTCTTTGCTGTGTTAAATTACCAAGTTTATAGGATGTATAGTTTCCAATTCTGAGAATTAACCATTTAATCTTTTTCTTTTTCTTTTTTTTATTTTTTATTTTTTTTATCAGTTACATTTTATTAACTCTGTATCCCAGCCATGTCCCGATCCCTCATTCCCTCCCAGTCCCTCCCTCCCTCCTTCATCTCCACCGTGCCCCTTTCCAAACCAAGGACCATGTATGGATATAACCTAGAACCTCCACTCAGATGTAGCCTGTGGTAGCTCAGTAACCAATTGGTTTCCCAAAGTGAGGGGAACAAGGACTATTTCTAACAGGAACTCAATGACTGGCTCTTTGGCCTCCCCACCCCCGAAGGGAGGAGCAGTCCTGTTAGGCCACAGAGGAGGGCTTTGCAGCCAGTCTCCCCCCCCATTTAATCTTTTTCAAACCACACAGATTAGTTAAAGCCTGAAAACACATGCATTTCATTGATTTATTACCTTCACAGAATAAAATAAATTACTTTAAAATACTCATTATAACTTGTAGTAAGTTTAGTGTTTTCTTCTCATTTAAATGAAGGTGAAATTGCTGGGACCTCAGATTCAAATTTAGTAGGGTAAAGTTTACATCAATACAAGTATTATATAATTGGAAGGAAAAATAAACCTAGAGATCAGTAGATATTTGAGAATATCTCTACCAAATGCTCTTAACACTAGTCCTCTATAAATGATTCAGAGTACGATCATTAAATATGAGAAAAATGAGAAGCTTTCACATGACTATAACCTCCTTAAAAAACTAAAATATTACAAAATATCATATTCTGAATTTTAAAATATTTATGTGTGTATGTATGTATGTATAGGCCATGGCACATGTTTTATCAGAGAACAATTTTGGAGAGTTGGTTCCCTCCTCCTGTTAGGTGAGTTCTAAGGATTGAACTCAGGTGCACAGGCTTGGTGACCTACTTAAATGAAGTTTTAGAGCAGGCACAAGAAAATCATTGGGATGTTAATAGGATGAAATATAAAACACATACCATATAATTCCTCTGGTAATGAACATTTGTATATTCTTTGTTAAAATCAATCACGTAGCCATTGAAGGACCAAACGAACGTAAGATCCAAGGAAGGATCAAAGGACGCAGCACATTGCATGGTAGCGTTTTCTCCAACAGTGATATCAGCATTAATTGGGGCCAAAATGATTCTCGTAGGATCTGTATGTTTTTAAAAGAAAAGCAAATGATAGTTAAATAAAACATGAAACATCATATTATCTGGTATTGTAAAAGAATAAAACCCACCTTTGATGCTCTAACCCGGACATCTGAGGACTGTGACCAGGTGTCTGCTTGATTCACAAATAACCCTATTTTCTCCCTTTCTCTGGGACACTGCGAGGCCTTGCATCAAAGGCAGGCTCATCTCCCAGTTAGTACAGCCTTCATCCTTCCTCCCTAACAGCATCTGAGGATGTGATGTGTGGAGAAAGCCTGTTCATTTCACAGGCAGCTCTTGCCTCTCCCTCCCTCTGGAAGCTAAACCCATTGCTGCCAAATGGGGCTCTAAACTGACAAGTGTGTGCCCACTGCTTCTTCTCCTGTAAGCTAATCTTGGCTTTTAAGGAGCTCTCTCTTTAGAGCATCTGCTGGTGGGGCCAGTGCTGCCATTTCCTCTTGCTAAGCTAGGACTACCTCTGCTAGCCCAATCTCGAATAAACTCTGAGTTGCCCTAAGACTCAACTTCAAGTACCACCCAGCTCTTCCAAAAGGCAATGGGGTTTGGGGTTGATAACAAATTTGAATTACAAAGCCCACTCAAAAATATGGTAAGATATTTATACCAAAAGATATAGCCAACAAATCTAACTATAGATACACTAGGCCCATCAAAAAACAGAACAACAACAACAAAAAAGTAACAAAATCTAAGACAACATGCCTCCTCCAAAAATTATTAAACCTGAATTTATGATACCCAATGAAAGCAACTTAGATGACTAGATAGTTAATTTAAAAGAATATTATAACTATGTTTAAGGAGCTCAAAAGGGACAGATTAAATGCTGAAATGAAAGTCAATAAAGCACAAACAGTTGAATAAAATAAGAATAATTCAAGATAGATGAAAATATAACTCAATAGAGAGATATAAATATTAAAGAAAACACAAACCAAAATAAAACTTGAAATGAAAACTTCAGTATGTCTAATAAAAAGTTCAGTGGAAAGCCTCACTGATAAACCATATTCAGCAGAAGATAGAATATAAGGGCGTGAAGGCAAGGCAGAGAAATTTGATCACTCAGTCAAATAAAATGGTAAGTTTTAAAAGACCCATAAATTAAAAATGCAAAGTTTTGGGGATAGTATAAAAAGCTCTATTATTAATGACTGGAATAAGTGACCCTCATCTCTGGAAGTTCAGCTGTGCCTCTTGCAAAATGATTATCTGTTCTGGGCTTGTTAAGTGTTTACACTCCTCACAGAGGGCTGGGAGAGTCATGAGACCACCTAAGTATCTGTCAGCTCCCTACCATCTATTGTAAAGATAATTGCATGTGTCTTAGTTAGAGACGAGTATATGAGCTGGGGAGAATAGTGAAGGGAGCTTCATCTGTGCAGCTTTGGGAAGCCCTCACCCCTCCTAAGTAATGTTTTTTTCAGGTGTGGCCTGTTGGGGGAAGAGCATCCACATGACTGTAACCAACACCTCACATTTGCTCTCCAAGGAACCTCACAAGCTTATTGATTCCCAAGATAGAACTTTAACAAAACCACACCCCACTTTGACATTAGGACCTCAGAAGGAGTATGGATAGGAATTTTAGCCAAAAGCACAAACCCATGAATCATGGGTTTAAATGAAGGAGAAGAAACAGAGGATAAAGGAACAGAATATAGTTTTTAAAGATTCATAGGAAAACATTTCTGAAGTCCAGAGAATGTGATAACCACTCTAGTAAAAGACGCATACAAATCAAACAAACACCCAAATTTTATCAAAAGAAATTCCCTAAGTCATATAATAGTCAAAAGTCTAAATGTACAGAAGAAAGAAAGATTATTGAAACATACAAAAGAGAAATACCAAGTCACATATGAGGGAATGTCCATCAACTCTGATGATGATAGTTTTTCAATGAAGATTTCTAAAAGCCTAAAACACATGGATTGATTTCCTACAGGTCCTGGAAGAGCACAGATGCCAACCCAGATGACTATACCTACTAAGATTGTTGACCTTGATTGACAGAAAAAGGAAAGCTTCCCAAGATAAAAGCAGACTAAAGGAATCTGTTATCACCAAGCTGCCTTTAGCGAGAATGGTGGAGGAATACATCAAATTGAAGAGAAAAATAAGCAAATATAAGAAGCTACCAGAAAAGCTAAAAGATGTTAGGTCAGTGGTTTTAAGCAGATGAAGACTAAGAAAAGAAAGACCACAAGATTAACAAAATGACAAGAATCAACACACATCCTTCAATAATAACTTTGATATAGGCTTTTTGAACTCCCCAGTCAAACCACAGTAGCTTGCAGACTGGATTAGAAAACAGTACCACAATTTTTCTGTCTCTGAGAAACACATCTCCCCACCAAAAATAGACACTACCTTATGGTGAAAGAATGAGCAAAGTGTAGTATGATTATTAATATTTAATATTGACTTATTTTACTAGTATTGCAGAGATTATTCCCTAACCAGCCATATAGCCAAATAACTACACACACAGACTAGGATTTATTTAAGTGTCCTAGAGCACAATACTGAGCAATAATTAGACCTCTAAGCTAGTACAGCTTCCTCCCATTAGATTTCTCACCTTATACTTGCTTTTTAATCATATCCTAGGTTACCTGAATTAAGTCATCAGAGGTAAAGAGGATGGACACATGGTGCCTGAGCTCAGGAAACCCAGCCACATGGCAGACTGTAGATTAGAATAGCGGATTATTTTAAATTATGAGCCAGTCAGAGAAGAGCCTAGCTATATGGCCTAGCTATTTGAAAATAATAATTGCGTCTCATGAGTCATTATTCCAGGAACTAAGGGTCAGGAGAAGAAAAAAAAAAAAAAAACCCAACTAACATCAAAGGAATTCCAAACAAATATAAACAGGAAATGGTTTCTGATAGGATTCTGGTAGCATTGGAAATAAGACCAATAATTGACAAATGAGAGCTCAGTAAACCTAAAAATATCATATACAACAAATTAAACCACTAACTGAAGAGGAAACCCACAGAATAGGAAAATGTCTTTACCAGTTATATCACTGACAGATCATTAATATTTAACATACATAAGTACCAAAAAACTGAACATCAAGAAAACAAACAACCCATTTTTAAAGGACCATTTTAAAAGGGACCATCAACTTGAAGAGATTACTCAAAAGAAGAAATAAAAATGACTAATAAACTCTGAGTGAACTGTTCAATACTAAGTTGAGGTCCCATATCAACCTCTTCAGAATGGCTATATTAACAAATCAAATGACCACACATGTTGGCAAGGATGTAGATAATAAGGAACATTTACTGCACGGTAGACACTCCTGAAATAAATGTAGTAGTCCTTAAAAGAGCTAGGACTAGAACACCATGTCCCACGCCTGCACATATACCCAAGGAACTTTACTTTCTTCTCCTGAGATACTTGCACATCTATGCTCACCGCTTCTCCAGCTGGAAAACGGAATCAGCCTACTCGCCCACCATCTGGTGAATTAATGATAAATGTGTAGTACACGCACATTATAGACTTTTATTCAGTTATAGAACAAAATGAAAGTTTGAAATTTACGGATGAATTGGTGAGACTAGACAAAATTATAATGAGCAAAGTAACCTAAACTCGGAGAGATAAAAGTGTATCTTTTCTCTTATATGGTGTTACTAGATTCAAATATTTATTTATTTTTTTATAATTTTTATTTTTTATATTAATCACAGGTTATTTACTTTGTATCCCAGCCATAGCCCTCTTCCTCATTCCCTCCCAATCTCACTCTCCCTCCCTCATCTCCTCCCTGCCCCTTTCCAAGTCCTCTGATAGGGAAGGTCCTCCTCCCCTTCTGTCTGACCCTATCTTATCAAGTATCTTCAGTACTGGCTGCAATGTCCTCCTCTGTGGCCTACCAAGGCTGCTCCTCCCTTTGGGGGGGAGGATGGTCAAAGAGCCCGCCATTGAGTTCATGTTAGAAATAGTCCCTGTTCCCCTTATTAGAGAACCTACTTGGATACTGAGCTACCATGGGCTACATCCAAGCAGGGGTTCTAGGTTGTATCCATACATGGTCCTTGGTTGGAAAAACAGTCTCATAAAAGGTCCCTGCGCCCTGATATATCTGGTCCTTGTGGAGTTCCTGTCCCCTCCAGGTCATACTAACGCTCCCTTCTTTCATATGATTTCCTGTACTCTGCTGAAGGTTTGGCTATGAGTCTTAATATCTGATTTGATACACTGCTAGGTAGAGTCTTTCAGAGGCCCTCTGTGGTAGGCTTTTGTCCTGTTACTTATTTTCTCCTACTTCCAATGTCCATCCCATTTGTCTTTCTGATCATCTTACCCCAGGTTCTCTTTCTTGTTTATCTTCTTTAAGTGTACAGATTTTATTATGTTTATCCTATCTTAAAAGTCTAGTACCCACTTATAAGTGAGTATATACCCTGTGAGTCTTTCTGCTTCTGAGATACATCACTCAGGATGATCTTTTCTAGTTCCCACCATTTACCTGCAAATTTCATGATTTCCTTGTTTTTAATTACTGAGTAGTATTCCATTGTGTAAAAGCACCACAATTTCTGTATCCATTCCTCCATTGATGGACATCTGGATTGTTTCCAGGTTCTGGCTATTACAAATAAAGCTACTACAAACATGGTTGAGCAAATGTCCTTGTTGTATACTTGAGCATCTTTTGGATATATGCCTAGGAGTTTAGATTTTCATGTTTAAACTGTAATATCTGTCGAAGTAAGTAAACTAGAAAAAGGATATTGAGGTGGAAAAATTCCAGTGAGGTGTGGGGAGGGGATAGAACTTCATAAGTGATAAAAAACAAATAGAAGAAATTTAACAAGTGAAACGTCTAATCAGGAATGGGTGTTGGAAGATTGGGGAGATGAGGATGAATAAAGGGTTACTAAAAACTAAGGATCTATGAAAAAACACATACAAAACTTACTACTTAAAAAATAAAATTTTGAGTTAAAGTGACCAGGCGAGAAAGGGAAAAGGAGAGGGAGAGAGAAAGTTTGAAAGGAGCTAAGGAGCTAATCTTTCTGTCTGGATAATACTATTTCTGAAAACCAAGCAAATCACAGTGGCAGATGTATGGTATCTCTTGATGAGTTGTTGATCGGAGACCAGAGACTCCCAAATAACACAGTCCTCTGGTGATAACTCTATAACTAGTTTGTAAAACCTGTGGCTGAAAACAACATATACCTTGGTTACAAGATATAGAGAGATGAAGGTGGAACTGAGTCTGGAAACTTTCTTCCTGCTGCCTCGCTGTCAGGCTGCTGTAAGATGCTAGGTAGGGTCCTAGGGGAGGCATCAACTCTTTCCCAAATATAAACCCTACGGCGTATAATACCAATATGTCAGATAAGATGTGCCCACTTATGCAATTGTGGCATGACTGTTGTGCAGGTAGCTGCCTGCTCTCACTGGATTTGAGGCTGGTCCCATTCATACTATTAAAACAAACCCATTCAAAAACCCACAGCTCAGGAGGTCCTAGACCTTAGAAGAAAACTTTATCCTATTGTTTATATAAGTTTTCATGGTGCCAAACATGCTTCTACATTGTCATGTTTATACCTACAGACAAATGTTCCTCCCAGCTTTGTATCAGGGACACCTTGTAATGGATGGCAGTGCATAGAGAGGTCTATGATGTCTCGAAGTGCATGAACGAAGTGGCAGTTGAATGCCCAGCTTGAAACAGGATAGTTACACCACCTTTCATACAGCTTAGGAAATTCCATGAGAAAGAGGATGGAAAGAATTTAAAAGCTGAATAATAGGGAGAAGAGCTGTGAAGTACTGTCTTCTGAGTTGGTAGAGCTAATGCAGTCATGACTTCATACAGCTACAGTGGTCTACAATGAGGCTACCCAAGCCTGAGCTGATGGGGCCCACCATTTCCCTGTGTAATTGCTGGTCACTGACAGACTCCAGAAGAGGGGGCACTGTTGTTCAGTTTAATGACCACTGAGATGCCCACCATGTCCCGAGAAGTAAAGTTCCAAATCCGTAGTCACACAGATGACACAGTTTAAATTCAGTGGATCTTAACACAATAACAAACCCAATTACCACAACTAAACAGCAATAACAAGGTTATGAGAAGGAGATCAGGGCTTTTATACAGGAAGCAGGTAACAGGGGTGGGAATGGTATTAGACATGGTGGTTATAACAAACAGAATGCACATCGTACCTGTGAGACTGTAAAAGAACAAACTCAATTAAAAATTGAAAAAAAAAAAGAATAAAATCCAATATATTCTGATCCTCTCTGCAAAGGAACAGAGTGTTTTCACATCCAGTTCCAGGAACAATTTCACAGAGAAAGAGACTTGCCCTGAAAGCTTCTGAAATGGAAACTCATCAATACATTGACTGTTCTGGAAGTTCAGTTCTGAATCACATCTACATAACACTATAGAATGTAAACACCATCACTTAAAGGAAACAATATGACTCAAATATCAAATTATTCCTTACTTGTGATCACCAGAGTCCCAGTGCTATTAGCTTTCCCTCTATTATTCTCCGCAAAGCATGTGTAGACTCCTCCGTCATTCCTTGTAATATTATTGATTTCCAAGCTACCGTCTTCCCATATGAGTATTCTATTGAAATTTAAAAAAATAAACAATTCACAGTCATTTAGAAACATACGTTATTATGGTACCTTTCATTAGAAATGCTGATATCACTCCATTTTATACTAGTTTCTTAGTAAGACATTTTCAAGCATAAACAGTCCAGCCTTTGGGTAAAATGTTCTTTCTCAGCATTGGCAAAGTCCTCAAAAGCCGAGTTTGTTTTCCTAGATAACTGGTAGGGTCCTACAGAAGATTCAGGTGTACTCTTGCCTCTTTAGAAAAGATGGCACTTTTCATCCAAGCAGATGAATGTGACCCTATGGCTCAGTGATGTCATTCTACAGCTCAAAATTCTCCAATGACTTTCTACCCAATAGGAAAAGTTACAGTCCTGCTCTGGTTATCTGAAGATCATCACACACCTTGCCCCAGGAGCCCTTCAGGCTTTTGCTCAGTGGTACTTTTGGTGAAACTTTTCTGGATGATCTTTCTGTAATTTTTATGTGAGTACAAGCATGATTAACACACACACACACACACATACACACATACACACACAAATAAAATCACTACCACCACCACCGCCACCACTACCAACAACAACAACAGTGATTGACTCTCTTGACGTTTTTCTTTCTAGATTTGTTTTTTCAGGCACGTATTTCACCAGAAGTTCTTCATCTTAGCACACTAGCTGCCCGCTATTCCCATTACACTAGAACACCTTAATATGAGAATTAGTTTCTGCTTTGTTTACAGCTGTACCCACAGCATGTACTATACATGACATTACATGGGAAGTGACTATTATTTGTCAAAATCGATCACAGACATTGAAGAACTGATAAATAGATTCAGATGAGATTAAATGTGGGGCCACAGGGCCAGGACACCTTATGGCAGTGTTTTTTTCCAGAGTGACAATAGATGCTCTTTCATTAAAAAAAAACGAAAAACAAAAAAACAAATAAACAAACAAAAACACCTTGTTGCATAAACATGCATGGAGTCAGGGACTGACTGCCATTTAATAAATGAACCAGGTGGTTTCCTATACCCTAACATTAAATGAGACTTAAACCCACGATGACCAGGCTCAAACAGGTCAATGTGAGAAATGAACTTAGGCATCCAGAAATATAGCATGAGGACTTCACTCTCACTTTCAAGTTAGAACAAACTTCCTCCAGTGGGTTCAGAGAAATATAAGTGTATTTCTTCTTTTAGAGATTATTGAAGAAAGATTTTAAATAATTAATCATTATTTGTAATAATTATTATTATTCTTAATAATTTCTGTAACAAAACAGTACTTAAGAATTTTTTCACACAGTATGCAATCCCATGCCTGTTTGCTTGTTCCCTAGAAACTAGAGAATAAATGCTCATTGTTTTATTTTGTAGTCTCATACTTAAATTTGATATTAAATTTTCTGTTACCACTACTTTCTTTAAATAAATCATTTTCTAAATGTCATCTTTTATAATTTTCAAAAACAACAGAAACATTGTTCTTTTAGAGGCCAGTCTGGTTTTAAAAAATTAAACTATTTCTCTTAATGATCAATATTGAAATCCTGCTCCAACATTTAATAAAATCCTGTTCCATTTCTTTCATTATCCAGTTCTAATTTATGGCTTATTTCAGAATCTGTTTTAAAATAGCGAATGAAACTTTGAAAGAATATCTCAGCAGAAGTGTTACTTTGTTACTAAGGAGGATTTACAATGGGACCTCTTTCTCCAAATGTAAAGAAACGTAATTACCTGCTGTTCCATGTGCTGCACAAAGAACCTGGTCTCTGTTTTGTGGGGGCCACAGGTTGCATCCCACGGCCATCTTGACAGGGTATCTGGGGACTTTTCAGTGAGTCCAATTTTTGCAGACAAGAAGCTCCTCTTAGAGGCACTTTTGGCCAAAGCACTCTCCTAGGCCCTTGACAGTCTTTTTCAAAACTGTGAAGAACCCAAGACCCTTCAACCAAATCTTTCTGCCTTTTGTTGCTCTCTCCATGTTCGATATCAGAGCAGCACCTCATCAGATGGCTCTCCAGCCTCCGCCCAGCTCTGTCTCTACTTTCTCTCCCAGACACTAACACTATGAATACCATTCTTTGATGGCTTATCGTATGTTGGCATCTGACTCTTTGTACATATTCTCACAATACAGATATTAGTGTTACCTGTTCACTTTCGCTTCAAGCCCTTGTCAGTCTTCTAACCATCCCTCAATTATTTTGTCAGCACAGAAATAAATATTACTGTCAAGTAACAGTGGAAACGTATGACAATTTTCCCTTAAACCCATACTAATTTTAGCATAAATATGTATATACACATATGATTGAAATTGATCTTTTTCATATTCAAGGATTCTACAGTCCTCTATCACACAATAACATTTCCGTTATTATACGATGCGTTTTCCTTAGTGAAATGACTGCATATAAGTACCAATGAGAATATAAACAAACCTAAGGGTCCTGTCATCAAATGGTGCTATAGCCATGACAACATCATGTCCAAAGCATTGATCAGGTTTGTGGATGCTGGAGCAAAATACCAATGCCCTGCCATCTTACAAATTGTAGTAAATAAAATCCTGGGTACCACACAACTATTATTAATGGCAAATGACTATGCTCCTGCCTTGTGTGCTTAATATATTTGTTCATATACTTCTTCATATAGCCTGAAAATGAAGCAAGCACCAAGCAGGCACAGGAATCACCACAGCCAAACTACTTTTAATACTTATATTTATCCAAATACTGTTATTTTTATCATTAATTAAATATTGTATTAATTATTCAATTAACATGTCTACTAAATATTAATAGAGCAAAATTAATGTTGATTAAGGTTGATTAAAATTTTTAAAATACTGAATAAAATATTAAGTATATTATATTTAACCACTGTTTAGACTTCAATTTTAAACAGTTTGTATTTACCTTTTACAAACACAAAATTTAACATTATATACAGTATATACACGATACTATATATAGTATATGTTATACCACATAATATGTTTATATATGCTATTTTATGACATTCAAAAATTCTTGCACATGAACACTCTATTATAAAGCGATTGCTTCACTAGTTGTTAATGCGTTAGAGTACTGGTGAAGAACTGAACTTGGAGACTCAGTGAGGAAGACACTCGGCTGGCTTCAAGGACACCAAACACAGAGGGAGCGTAAGAGCTTAGGAGACACGCACATGAATGACACCCCGTCCCTCCTGACCTGCTGCTGTTGACCAGCCACTCTGTCCCTTTGCTCCATGAAAACTTGGGTTTTGGTGCAGCCTTGGGTTTACATTCAATGATAACCCTTCCTCCTTTTGCAGCCAGGATCTTTTTCTTCATAGGATTCATTTCAAAAGTCGGAGCTAAGGCTACAAGGCAAACAAATGTTTCTTATTCTCCTTTTGCTAGCAAACCCAAACATTCCTTCTGGATTACATCATCTTTTGTAGATCAATAAACAATAGAAATGGTCAAGGTAAATATGATCAGCTGTGGTTCGTAGGCATTTCATACATAATTTTTTATTTAATAATTCAAACGGACAATTGCTGATAACTTTAGCAAATTTTAGTTTTAATCATGTCATGTACCTGTCCACCGAAAAGGTATCTTGAATTCAATTGTTTTGTTTCAATTCCATGAGGAAATTTAGTAAAAAAGGATGGCAAGAACTCTGTATGCAACAAATACTATATACAAATTCTCACACATGCTCACAGCCATTCCACTAAATATGCTTCAAGTTAGTAACAGGAGAATTGAGATCTATTCAACTGGAATAATTTTGTAATGGTGTCACAGGTAGGATTAACATTTGAATCTGAAAACCCTCCAATAGATAATGGAATCCCACTTAACCTTCTGTTCACTAAGCACCAACTGAGTGCATATACTCTTTGAGAAGCCAACCCAGAACTTCATGATCTACCTAAGAGAGCTAGGAGAACAATGGATCCAAACAACTAATTAAAGAGCAATACATAGGTGAAGTTCATCTTCAAGTCATAGCACAGAATAGTAATTATGAAGTCATGACAGAGTCTTATAGCTGGTAACTCCAGTTATGGTATGTCCTACGTCTTCCAAATTCCCCCATTAGTCCACTGCTCAATCACCTTTAGCTATTAGTAGACACAATGTGTTCCAGTCATCTGTATCCTGCCCCTTCCGGGGAGTCTTCTTCAGGCTGATGTGTAGTTGGCTCTTTTTCATTTCGTCTATGATTCTTAACCTTTAACTGCCTATCAAGATCACCTGAAGGTCTTACTATAACGCCTGCTCGGTGGGCTAACAGTGAGACTAGAATTACGCACATGCAACAAGCTCCCAGTACTGCAGCCATGGCTGCTGCCCCCGAGGAAACTGCTTTTTACAGCAAACACTGAGTCTATGTCAGTGCGTCACAATCCTCACAGGCGTCACGTACCAAGTATTTATGTTACAATTCATAACAGCAGCAAAATTTAAGTTATGAAGTAGAAATAAAAATAATCTTATGGTTACGGGTCACTACAACATCAGGAAGTGTATTAAAATGTTGCAGCATTAATAATGTTGACAACCATTGGTCTATTTTATTGTTCCTTTAGTCTGAGTTTTGATGACTGTCAATTCATAAATAAGCAACCTGTGCTGTGCACCTAATAAAAGTATAGTGAAACTGAATTCGATCTATGTCTACTCTCTCACCTTTTTATATGTTGTTTGTTTGGTAAACATCTATCAGCAATTGGAAAGGATACTGACCCAGAATCTTGAGCTCCGCATTTGCATAAATGGTTCCGTACGCATTCTCTGCTATGCACTGGTACATCCCGGCATTTTCAAAAGTCACGTCGTACAGTCTCAGCTCCCCTTTGTGATACTGAAGAGTAAAACAAATCACCGGGCTTTGAGGAACAGGGGTGTAAAGTCTTCGTTCAGCTTTATGTGAATGCTTTACCTAGGTAAGTTGTGCTCACACGCCCTCATTCTCTTCTAAGATGCACAAACTGGGGTTTTCATGGCATGGACAAGACCAACCCACTTACCATGCCCGGTGGCTCTTGTTCTAGTCATCTTACAGAGCCGAGAGTCCACCTTTTCCCCTTTGGACCAGCTGGGAGATTATAGTGAGAAGGTAGAGAAGGACCCCACTGTTGTCACTTGTCCCAAGGCTAGGATAGGACTTAGCGCGTCTCTCTTACCTCTGTCTCTGTGGGGTTCAGGGAAACAGTGGCAAAGAGGGGACAATGTCAGTGGAGATGGTTAAACGGGGAGGTGGGAAGTGGAACAAAGGAAAAATAAGGAAAAAAGAGAGAGGTAAAGATAAGATTACAGAAAACTGCTGAAAGTGAAAGAAGATACTGTTTTTCAGGGACGTCTTTCTATTTCAGGGCCAATGTACCCTTATTCTACTGGCCATCCTACAACTGCCTGAGCACATATTCAGGGACAGCAAGGCACTTCAATGCACTTACCGCATATCCGTTTTTCAGCCACCTGATGGTAGGAATGGGCTTCCCTGTGGCTATGCAAGGCCAGTAGAGGTCACTCCCTATGTCCACCTCAGTGTCATTGATATGCTCTACCCATTCAGGAAACGCTGCAAAGGAGGAACAATGTAAGCACCTCAGTACCCACGACAGTCTCAAGAGAATGAATTTTGCATTTGTTAGCTTTATCCTAGAGAATACACCAGATGTTGTATGTCTGCCTGCACAGGTCTATGTCCAATAAAAGTCGCATGCTATCGTAGAGGAAGATGACTGTAACTTAGTAGTTATGTTTTTAGATTTATTTAACTTTATTTCTGCATGTGTGTGCCTTCATGAGTTTATGTGCTCCCAGGGCCAGAGGACACTGGATAGCCTGCAGCTGGAGCTTTTGTGTGTACCGTGTATCATCTTACTCCTTAAGTATAAAAATGAACAGGACACATTAATACGCTTCTATGCAGCAGCTACTTCAGCAGCTGACATTGGGGAAACTCATGGTTGAGTTTTTATTTTCATCTACTTGGTAGTTGTGAAAATGAGAAAGTGCTAAAAATTGCCTCAAAGGAAAAATAAAACTGTTTCCATGTGAAAAAAAAAATTAGTCTGGTTAAGAATTTCAGTTTTCTAAGCAGCACAAACAAATGTAGGTAAAATAGTATATAATAAGGAAGGGAAGAGACAGAGAACTCTTAGTGGAAGGCACATTTCACTTTCTTTTTACTGAAAATGAAGCCTTGTGTTTTATTAGTTTTCTGTGGATAGTGATATATATATATATATATATGTATAAAGCCTTGTGTTTTATTAGTTTTCTGTGGATAGTGATATATATATATGTATATACAATTATTAGAAATATTGTATATGTATATATAAAATGTACGTAGGAAATCTTTTGAGCAATGCAGACTACCAATGTTACACTAATACATGTTTAATGGTAAGCACGTGTGTCTTATGGATACTTCGCAGTGTAAAATCTAATTTGTTTTCACTAACCATTTGTTTGTACCTCATGGGGAGAAGTTGTCGAAACTGAATGCTGGTTTTGCTAGCTGAAGAAAGGTTTTACCTTATACAGAATCTCTTCAATACTTTAATGACAACTCTGTTACCTGTCCCTCCCCCCTGGGGTGACCCATGGATATGACCACACGGAACGCAATGTTAAGAAAGAGTAATTGAATCACTTTGGTGAATTCTGTGTGTGGTTTCATTATACAGCGCTGCAGATGGTTTGCTTAGCGCTACAAAAACTTCAGATATCTTACTATCAAGGGAGGAATGAAGTTATTTTAAGTGCCCTCGTACTAGTACCTTCTCCATCACGTTGATCCCTTTAAGGCCTTATATGTTTGACAGTTCAGAATTTTACACTACTGAGAAACTGGAGTGAAATTTCCTGAATGCATTCAAAGAACCTTATCTAAAAGCACTAGATCCAGCATAAAAGCGGTAATATTATTCAAGACATTTGAGACTCCCACAGATTTTCCCCCTCCATTCCCACACAAACTTGACATGTGTCATGTTAACTATATTGAGCCATTGGGTATTCAAGTCTGTACTTCAGAGGCATTATTTACGTTCAGTCTCCAAGGCTGTAGCTTTTTAAAAATTATGCTCACAGATGGAATCATACAGGGATACAGAGAACTCTGGTTACTGACTCTGATCACTCAGTGTCAGGATGCTATGAGTTAGGAGGACACTGTAGGGGAAAGGAGAGTGGTATGTGGGGGTGAAGTGTAGCATCAAGGAGCTGAAGCACAGCAGAGAGGCAGGCCAAGTGCTGTTGCTGCTGCTGCTGCTGCTGCTGCTGCTGCTGCTGCTGCTGCTGCTGTTGCTGCTGCTGTCAGACGTGATCAGATGCAGCTGAGAACTGATCAGCTTTAGCAACTGGACACGCTGGGTGATTATGCAAAGAGTGGCTTCAGCAGAGAGGTGCTCATGAGAACAAATTGGGGTGAATTAAAAACAGAATACAATTGGATATGGAAACAAACTTTTAGAGTTCAGATGATTTCATCAAAATCTATGTTTGGGAAAGGCTAGTAGTCAAGCAGAGCATTAGCCAGAGTTAAAACAAACAAACAAATAACAACGACAACAACAAATCAGCATAAGGAAGGGGATTGCTATGAGTTTGAGGCTAGCCTAATACAGTGTATACAGTCTATACAGTGAGCTTCAGGACAGCTAGGGCTATAAAGAGAGACCATGTCTCAAAAACCAAAAACAAAAGCAAGGAAACAAACAAAAATCAGAATGATCTTATTGAAATCTGGTTGTTCATTCCATATTCTAGAAAGTTGTAATGATGACTTCAGCTTCAAGAAGTTCCAAGATTCTGGGCCTGGAGAGATGGCTCAGTGACTAAGAGTTCTTGTTGGTCTTGTAGAAGACTGTGTTAAATTGTCAGTGTGATGTGGCATTCACAACCATCAGTAACTACAGTTGCAGGGAATGGAATGTTCTCTTCCAGCTTCTGCAAGCAACAGGCACACATGTGGTGCACATACATGTACACATGCTGGCAAAACACTGACGGACACAAATAACAGGTGATAAACCTTAAGAAAAAAGATTGACATTCCACGAGTTGGCTCAAAGAATTTCTGTCTTCCCATATATGTTCGCTCCAATGGGTGAGGGTCAAAGACTTGTAGTAGAATAAATTTGAGACTGATACTCCAACCAAGGCTCATGGAGATAACCTAAGACCCCTGCACAGATGTAGCCCATGGCAGTTCAGTGTCCAAGTGGGTTCCATTGTGATAGGAACAGGGACTGTCTCTGACATGAACTGATTGGCCTGCTTTTTAATTACCTCCCCCTGATGGGGAAGCAGCATTACCAGGCCACAGAAGAAGACAATGCAGCCACTCCTGATGAGACCTAATTGACTAGGATCAGAAGGAAGGAAAAGAAGTCCTCCCCTATCAGTGGACTTGAGGAGGGACATGCATGCAGAGGGTGGAGGAAGGGAGGGATTGGGACGGGAAGAGGGAGGGAACCACAGGGAGGATACAAAGTGAATAAAGTGTAATTAATAAAGAATTTTAAAAAATTAAAAAAAAGAACAAAATTGTCACAATAAAAAAATAAAAAGCTAATTCCTCACACCAGGGCTTCTCTAGTTCCAGTGACAGGAGCACCTGGGGAATGTAAAGAAATGCAGATTGCTAAGCTCACAGTGCCCTTCTAAGTCAAAATGTCTAAGGGAGGCCCAACAATCAGCATTTTATCTAAGGCCCTCAGGGAATTTTGAGGCATGTTTGGCTTTGCAAAGCACTGGCTCAAACTTTAAGCCCTAATGCACAGGTTCTTCTATAAATAATATACTGAAAAGGGAAGGATGATAGAGGATTGAAAGAGCAACATTTCTCTTTGGAAATTATCAACATATTACTATAATCAGAGCATCAAAAGTGTAAGTTCATACTAACCAGAACTCAGAGCCGTAACTTAATTAAACATAAGGTATGTATCTCACCTATCGGAATAATATAATCTATATCACATCTTTTTAAACTACTAATAATTCTATGATAGTTCTTCAAGTATGGAAAAGCCTTTGAATAATACATTGGTGGAGTGCATAGAAAATATCTACCTTGAACATAAATTCTTGCCTGGTGCTTGTCCTTTCCTCTGATGTTCTCGGCTTCACACTCATAGAGGCCTTCATCTTCTAGCTGGATGTTGAAGATCTTGAGGACGGCCCCTGAGGTGCTTATCTCGGCAGTGCTCGGCATGGGTTCTAGCACCTTCCGCCAGCGGATGTCAGGAACAGGGCTTGAGACAGAAGATATAAAAGCTCAAGGACCACACTGATTTAAGAAGGAGCACTTAACTTGTTTACTTCCCCAAAAGGCATAAAACTTATTGTGTTTCTATGCATGTCAATGAAAAGCATAAGCATACTCACTTTCCAAGAGCGAAACACTCTAAAGTCACATTTTGGCCCATCAAGGTGTAAATGTCCTTGAACTGCACTACAATATCAGCAGGATATGGCTTTGTTGTTCCTAATATTAAAAAAAAAAAGATACAGACTCCCATAATCTATTATTCACAATATTTTTTCCTTTTTCTTTTTAACAACATGAAATTTTATAAGCTAGATCTGCATCACATGGAAGGGTTTTTTTTTTAATATATAAGAATGTTTCCCAATATGCATTTATACACAATGTGTGTAAGTATGAATTTCATCACACATCCTGATACCTGTAACTAACTGACTAAATTGGCTACAGAATATCAAGGTATCATTAAAGAGCTGCAAATATGTATAAAATAACTTTGACCATTGCTAGGAGGCACCTGAAGAAAAAAAATGAAAGGAAATATGAAAAATGAAAGAGAAAAAAGGGAAAGAAAGAGATGGATTAAGCAAAGCCAAATACCGAACAAAGAATTATCCTCAGAACCTAAGGAAACGGAGCAAGAGAGATGGCTGAGAAGGGCCATTTATTCTGACAGGGCTAATGCTGCACATACTACTTGTCACTATTGTTCTTCATATCAGTCCTAAAGCGTGTGCTGATAGAAACAGGATCCAAAAGCCTTAATGCATTATTAACCACCAAGATAGGGGTTTGTCTGAAAGTGGTCACCAAATAAGGAGTTCAGAATTACTGAGGGCATATGGTAATCTTAGGCAAAATTGAAAACTGAACTGAGTCATTTCATGACAAAGCTCTAAGGCGTGTATGAAATCAAATGACATTAAAACATTAAAATATATGACCTAAAGATTATCTGAACTCATGATGCACAAGCCCCAAGAATGCAGCATTAGAAGTTTTAAGATCAATTTTGTCAATGAATAAGTAATCACCAGTGGGATTTATAAGATTATAGATCATACCTTTGGCCTAAGGTGATACGTTGATGGCAGTTTTAAAACTCCTGGTATCAGAATCTGCATTTCATGGGTTTCTCAGAACTCCCCAGTGGCTTACATATTGACATAATTAAAAGCCACAGGGATAGCTATTCTGAACATCAGAGGAAGGGAAAAATTGATAAATGCAAATGTCATTTGTTAGAAGAAAAAAAGCAGTTATAGACAAATGGGCTAAAGAATCCTAGGAAGAAAAGAAAGCTTGTAGGAACAGTCATGTCCTAAAGATGTTCAGTTAACATCTTTGAGAATTTTGTGGAGCAAGTCTAGGATGTGGGGAAAACCAAAGCCTAAACACAGGAGAAAATTAGAGATGTGAGTTTAAATCCATTTATGTGCAGTTCAGTGAGAATACCTAGAAACCACTGGAAGAGAAATAGGAGCAAGAAGAGCAGCTGGTACTTGGTGCTGTTTAAGACTTGAGAGAGGAGGAAAGTGAGCCTTGTAGAAACAGAAGAAAATCTGCAAGAGGCAAATGAAAAGCATTAAGTACCTAAGAGACTGGGGACTGAAAACTATCTTTTGATTGAATAGAAAAGAATCTCTTATTATTGCGGATGGCCTTCACAGGATAGAAAAGAACATTCAGAGTGAGGGGAGGGGGTTGTACAGAAAAGGACGGGAATACGCGATAGATACCGTGAAGACCTGATTCAAATGGGATGTGAGCTGGAGCTCACAGACTGAAGGGATGGGCTGTATGGAAGCCTGTCCATCACTGAGTCAGGAAGTAACAAAATGTATAGAAGACAGAGGGGAAGTACATTTCTGAGGCAGAGTAGGAAAGGTAATCAAAGCCCTTTCCAGAGGGCACACGTACCCTGTGAAACTGAGGCCAGGAATGAGATGGGAGAATGAGCCAGAAAGTCAACAGCATTTGCTGTGTGCTCTTGTGTGACTGTTTCCTCACAGGGAGAAGTGAAAAGGGAATGCCAGTAGCATTGCGACACTTCCCACATTAACGGAGAGCAAACAGGTCATTTCCGAGGAGTGAACCTACCACTATTATTGTAGCAGAACTGGGGTTAAGCTGGGATGAGAGAAGCAGGTATGTGGTGATGTGACAAAGTGTACCTCGAACAGTGTGTGGGTTCAGATTTATAGGAAACATTTAAAAGATTAAAAATGGAGGCAGAGTAAGACCCACAGAAATGCATGCTAATTACTTAAAGCAGAAGTGGCAATTATTTATATTTATTTGTACCATGTAAATAGTTCCTTAAAATAATCATTTTTTTTTCTAATTGTGTCACCTTTTTGTTTTTATCTAAGTATTTAGTTTCATTTCAAATTAACTATCAAGTACAAATGGTCATGAAACAAAAAAGTAGATCCCACACATTTCCATTGCAATTCTTTAGGCACCCTGAACTAATTAAGTTGCCTTCCATATACTTCTTAAGCTAGAAGCAACTGATATAAACTCACCCATCTCAGGATCATTTTTGTTAAATAAAACCAAACTTCAAAAGCTTACGGCTAATTCTTCTATCCAGCATACACTATACATTGTCCTGCCCAGGGAGACGCCTGACCATTATCGTGAATAATACTATATAACACTATAAACATAACATTGCAAAAATTATAACAAATAAAATACTTACGTTCAGGTATTGGAATGAGGGGTATAAATTTGCTGAACACACTTTTGGTGATAGAAGGACTGGACACAAAGCAGGAGTAATTGCCTCTATCAGAAGACTCAACGTTTGCAATGTAGAGATTGCCATTTGTCTGAGACACAAATCTTCGTTTATCCATTGTGATAAACACAGGAAATTCATTCAGAAGCCAGCGGTAGCTAAGATCATCTAGAAGAAAACGTTTCCAGCTAAATATTAAGCTCTTCTCTGCAAATGAAGATTCTGCTTCCTAATTACACTTCATCATATGGTCTGACAGAAGTTATATATCAGTAAATATTGGAAGTTTAGACAGAGCACATTTTTATTGCTACCATAATTTCAAGAATATAATTGTCATAGTAAACAATTAAATCTATCTTTCTGTGCCTATCAATCATCTATCTCTAGTATTTTATAGAGTCTCAACATTCTTTCTTCCATGTCATTGGTGGATTAACTGAAACTTGGGTTTAGTATTATGCCCACAGTATTCATGACTGTGATGACTGAATCCAGTTCTGATAGTTACATAGCTCACAGTTTAACTTTCCTACTTGAATACAGAAAAAATTCAAAGTGACTCAGTTTATAGACTTGGTCCCTTTTCTTTTCGCTATATATATATATATATATATATATATATATATATATGATACCTATATATCTATTTTTATATATTTTATATATTATTATACATATATGAAATACATATATACATTGTCATATTAATAAAACCCACACTGGTGGAAGAAAAACATGCTGCTCTTTTCTTAAGTATTAGGAAGTATGTAATATGATTGTTTAAAAATAATTTACTTCATTCCTGTGTGCCTGTAGACATTGAAGACAGTTCTCTACCACAGACTGACAGTTTTCCATACTTGACTAGGATTCAGGTAAGTGACCTTTAGGCTCCTTCACATCCTCCAGTCAGTCTCTCCACTCTTACCCTTTGACCTGTTGCCACCTAACTGCCTCAGCCCCTTGTCTCACCCACCTGGATCCCCGTGAGACTAGGGATTTTGGTGGGACTCAGGGTCCTCCCACTTTTACTTGCAGCCATTTCTATGAGACCATCTCCATTCTTTTGTTTCTTCCCAAGGAACCATAGAACCATACTCAACCAGGGTCTACACACTCTTCTTGGCTGGAAATCAGAGACTCCATGGCCTCCACACGTTGACTGGACCAATAGTGTTCAACCGCCAGCTAGTACAGAAGGTCCAGCCAACAAAGACAAAAGCAGACCTCTAGTTCAAGAATTACTTCAAACACGCTCGCCTAGATCCCAGTGCAAAAATAATACTGGGTAATAACAGAAATGCTGAGGGAGGGATCATCATCTCAGATTTCAAATTGTACTCCAGAATTACAGTAACAAAACCAGAATGCTATTGGCATAAAAACACATACACTGATCAACTGAATTGGATTTAAGAGCCATAAATAATTCCACACACTTCTAGACTTATAGATTTTTACAAAGAAACCAAAAATACACACTAGAAAAAGACAATATACTTAATAATTAGTACTAGCCAAACAGGATGGCTGCATATAGAACAATGAAAATAGATCCGTATCTGTCACCTTGCACAAAATTCAACTCCAGATGCTTAAAAGAATTTCTGAACAGAACACATAGCACAGACATTTAGATCAATAATGAATAAGTAAGACATTATGAAGCATAAAATTCTCTCTACAGCAAAGGACACAACCATTTGAGCAAAGTGGCAGCCTACAGACCGGGAAAAAATTTTGCCAATTATACATCTGATAGAGGGTTACTATCTTAAAAATATAAGGAACAACAAAAGCAACAAAAACAGAAAACAAATAATCCATTTAAAACTGCAATATAGAACTAAGCATAGAATTCTCAAAAAATGAAGTAAAAAATGTTCAACTTTCTTGGGCATCAGAGATATGCAAGTTAAAAGACCTTTGGGAAGTCTTACCCTAGTGAAAATTATCAAGATCAATTAAAAAAGAATGACAGCATATATAGGATGATTTAGGGAAAGGAAAATACTTGTTCATTGCTATTGGAAGTGTAAGACTGTGCAATCACTATGTGAATCAGTGTGGAGTTTCTTCAAAAATCTGAAAACAAATCTACCATAAGATGCAGCTATACCACTCTTTGGCATGTACCAACAGGACTCTACCTCATACTATAGATACACTTATCCATGTTCATTGCTCTTAGTTTATAATAACCATAAATTAGAAAGAACCTAGATGTCCATCAACTGATAAATAGGAAATGAAAAGGTAACTTACATAATAGAATATTATCCAGCTCTTAAGAAAATAAAATTATGAAATTTGCTAGTAAATGAATGGAGCTAGAAGTAATCATCCTGAGTGAAGTAAGCAACACCCTCAAAAACCAAATACTGCATATTTTACGGATGTTGGCTTTTAAGCATTAGATATGTTTGTTTTAGTCTGAATAACCATAGAGATGATGTAGTTGAAAGGGGTCAAGGGGCAGGAGGGGATACTCCTAGGAAAGAGAAATAAACTGTATATTATAAAGAGACAAAGGAGAAACTAGGGGGATTTAATAGAATGGGGAATAAGAATGTAGGGTAAAGGAGGGAATGCAGGGAAGGAAAACTAACAGTAAAGGTCTTTTGGAAACCCACTACTCCAGAAGCTTCCTAATTTATGCACAACTATGAAAGATATTTAAAGGACTCATAATGGAGGAGACAATGCCCCATCTAGACATCCTGAACCACTAAGTAAAACCTTCATTACCAGCAATGGATTACATTTCGCTGAATCACTTACCAAAGGGGCCTCAGAGAACCTCACAAACACAATAGGCTGTTGACAAGGCTATTTGCTACCCTCCACGATTTGATAGTAATGACCTACTGCTGAAGACACAACTTATGTCATGGAATGTGAGGAAATCAAGCTTATGCCCAATGAGAAGCTTCATCTCTACTCCCTACTAGCTTTCATGGTACTGGAAGGCACTTTACAAGCTACTGGAGAAGAGAAGTAATCACCACCTCACTTAGGTACAAACCCTGCAACCTCCAGAGTCCTGTCTAAAAGATATATTGGCGCAAATGTTATGGAAGTAGCCAACCATTTTTTAAATTAGATTTGAGGTCTACTCTGTGATATAAAACCCCTACTTAACACTGGTAAAATGGCCAGAAACCTGAGAGTAGCTATGTCCATGCACCTAGGGGGAAACATATGTTTTGGCTAGTTTTATGTCAACTTGGCATAAGCTAAGGTCATCGGAAATGAGGGAGCCTCAATTGAAAAAATGCTCTCATAAGATCACACTACAGGCAAACCTATGGGCATGTTAGTAGTTAGTGATTGATGGGGAAGAGCACATTCCGTTGTGGTGGGGCCATCTCTGAGCATGCGGTCCTGGGTTCTATAGGAAAGCAGAGTAAGAAAGCCATGGGAAGCAAAGCAATAAGAAGCATTCCTCCTCAGCCTCACAAAGATCCTGCCGTTTGAGTTCCTGTCCTGACTTACTTCAATGCCAAATAAACACTTTTCTCTCCAACTTGAATTTTTTAAAAAGGATATATATATATATATATATATATATATGATTATTTTTTTTATCATTTATTCACTTTGTATCCTAGCTGCAGCCCCCTGCTGCCATCTCCTCCTGGTCCCATCCTCCCTCTCTGTTCCTCCCCTATTCCTCTCCCCTAGTCCACTGATAGGGAAAGTTCTCCTTCCCTACTGTCTGACACTAGACTATGAGGTCCCATCAGGGCTGCTTGGATCCTCTTCCTCTGTGGGCTGGCTAGGTCACCCCACCAGGGAGAAGTCATCAAGGAGCAGGCAACTGTGCTTTTTGGTCCCAGTGCTTCATCCCAGGAACAGAAATCCTAACTAAGACAACATACCACTAATATCGTGCTAAAGGAACATAGCAACAAATTATTCCTAAGGATTTTCTGCTGCACACCTAGATCAATCCATCACTCGACACTTGTCAGAGGAGTTTTTTCTTGCAGCAGATAATAACTGATACCAAGTCCCATAATGGACAATTGTGCAGATAGTCAGGGACTTTGGAGCACAAGCCCTGCAAGGGATATCTTTATCAAACCCCTCCCCTCACGGCTCAGGAACCTATGGGGATGAGGAGGCAGAAAGGTTGTAAGAGACAGAGGCAGTGGATGTCTCCAGAGAAACACCATCTTCTAGACAGACCAGGGCTAATACACTCATGAACTCACAGGAACTAAGATGGATGCACAGAACCTGCACAGATAGGTTCAGACCAGGAGAGGTTCCAAGAAGTGAGAAGAAGAACTGGAGACAAAGTTGGAGCCCTAACCAGGAAGGTACTTGGAATTGACACTTGCTACAAATGGATTTTTTTTTCTCTAGCGGGCGTTAAAGCTACTTGGAACATGAGCCATCCAATAGGATAGACCCCATGCCCAGGAGTAGTTGACACACTCAAAATGGACATGTTCTCCTCTCTCTCTCTCTCTCTCCCCCTCCTCGTGTGTGTATGTATACACGTGTGAGTGTGTGTGCATGCATGTGCGTGTGCGTGCAGACCTTTTAATTTGTTTTTGTACTTTTTGTCTTTTTCTGAGGGGTAATTTCTTGTTTTGTTTTGTTTGTTTGTTATGAGGGAGAGACAGAGACAGAGAGATCATGAAGCTGAATGGCTAGGAGGTGGAGAGAATCTGGGTAGAGCTGGGAAAGAAGAAAGGACATTATAAAAATATATTATGTGCAATTAATTTTATTTTTTAATTATTTTATTTTTTTATCGATTACAGTTTATTCACTTGTTTAAAGTATCAGTCTCAGAAAAGAACCCTGTGCCTAGATGTTTTGGTTCTGTTGCTCTCCTTGTGGAGCTCCTGTCCCCTCCAGGTCTTTCTATCTCCCCCTTCTTTCATAAAATTCCCTGTACTCTCCCCCTAAGTTTGGCTATGAGTCTCAGCCTCTCTTTTGATACCTTGCTGGGTAGAGTCTTTCAGAGGCTCTCTGTGGTAGGCTCCTGTCCTAATCAATCTAATAAATATATCAGGCAAAGGGGGGAGAAACTTTCTTCCTAATTTGCTAATTGGCTTTGATTTTTCTCTATTTGTTTTAGTGGATATTTCTCCAGTAGTCATTTAACAAATAGTCAAGAATAAACAGTATAGCCAATATATATTTATAGATGAAAATCTTTCTAAATCATCTTTAGTAAAATTTTACCTATGGTGGACAGTAAATGTTTTATACCATCTAGTTTTTTTAATTAATTTAAAACAATGAATTCATTAATATGAATTTAATTAATTAATATGAATGTTCTATCTGCATGTAAACCTGCATGCCAGAAAAGAATATCAGATCTCATTTAGATGGTTGTGAGCCATCATGTGATTGCTGGGAATTGAACTCAGGACCCCTGGAAGAGCAGCCAGTGCTCTTAACCACTAAGCCATCTCTCCAGCTCCCCCATCCGGTTGTTTTGAAGGATGAATGCATCAAAATAAATTATTAGTTTGCTTGGGTAACTGAAGAGAGTACAGACTACTGACAAGGAAACATGATACAAATCCCGCACTCTACAGAGTCCTATAGACATACAGAGAAAACTCCAGTGTTGCATTTAGATCAGCTACGTACTTTCCCTAGCATTCTGCAACATCAAAAAAGCTAGTCAAAAGGGCTGGGTTGCCTGCTTTTGGATCATGTTCCCATAGCTAGGCTGATTTCCCTGGCCTCAGCTAAGGAGTATGTACTCAGTACTGAGATGGCTTGATGGACCAGGATCGGTTTTTAGGGGTGGAGGGACTCTCCTTTTCTGAGGAGAAGTTGGGGGGGGGGGGAGGAGAAAGAGGATGGGAGGGTAACACCAGGAGGAGAGGAGGGAGAGGGTTTTGTTTGGGATGTAAAATGAATAAATGAATAAATTTGTTTTAAAAATGCCAGTCAGGATGGCTGTGATAGTTTGTTTTTGTATTTCGCAGACAGCAGAATTTGTGGAACATTTGGGGTGCTGTAGATAAATATATTCAAAAGGAAAGGAAAACATAATGAGATGCTCGCTCTGTGCGACGGTTAACAGGCAACTTTCTAGATATTTCTATCCGTGCATGGTGGACTTATTTTAATCAGCTACTTTAGGCTGGCTTTGACAGAATTATTTGAATCTGTATTTTTACTTCGGGTTAAAGTTTTTATAGCTATGTAGTTTGTATAGTATACAGTTATAAAATAGACAAATTTGGGTGAAGTCTTTAAGTGGTTACTGAAATTGCGGAAATTATGTCATCTTGGGATTTGGTAAATGGTGTCATCTTCAGAAGGAAATGATGTTTATGGTAGAGTGATGAAGATGTCCACTCTTACTTATTTGTAAGTGATTTTTTTCTACTCTCAAAAAAGTGACAATCAATATTTTTTCAATGATTTTTTTAACACTTAGTTACAAAAATGGATAAACGGGTAAAGAATAACAAATTGTGATATTTGAACGTTTAAGAAAACGTAGCCTTCTAAGTCATTACGCTGATATTTGTATAAACGCAAGTTTTGGACCATAGAACACTGTCTAAGTCATTACATGCACATCCTCTGGTTGCTTTGCTTTGTACAGAGTATCTCCCATGTTCCACTAAATTAGACAGATGCAGTCTTGGCTCTCGTGAGACCCATGGCGCAATTACTCTAAACTGATCAGTAGCCTTGGCCTACTGCTGGGTGCATTCACCTAGCTTAGTAACTGCAGCTGTCTCTCAGACTTCAGGACTAGGCCGTTTTGGAGATTAGAAACTATGCCCAATCTCATTTCTCTCAACCATGCAATCTTCTTTTTTTACGTGTTTCCTGGCCATTTGCAGAAGATAAAATCAATCACCCTTAAATATAAAAGACTGTGTTTTTTCTCCTGGCACTGTAGACTAAGTAATAGGTTGTCATGGATTAATTTTTCAGCAAGTGTTAAATGCCAGCACCTGTTTAAGGAATGTTGCTTACTGGTAAATGCAGAGGCCTTTGCATTGCCCCGGGACCATACATACAAAGAGCAAGCTTTATACAGACAGTTGTAGTGTGTTTAGCATTTCATTACGTTACTTTGAGCCACATCACTTAGCACGCTACGTGAAATTATGTAGGTAGCTTTCTTCTAGAAGAACATTGAAAAACACGAATGAGCCCAAGAGCAGTAATTTGAAAACTTCTTATGTTTTCATATTGTGGGGAAAATTAGCCGTGACAGAACACAATTTATATTACCAGTCTCATCTCCTTGGCTTCTTGTCACTGCTTTGATGTGGTAAATGGCATTAAGCATGCTTAGAGAGAAAGTCACAACTACCCACTCTGACCTCGTGCATACTTCTTACCTGGCTCTCATGTTCTTGCCCGTTCCTGTGCTAATCACATATCTAGTCTGTTGAGATGAACTCGTGATCATAATCCAACTCGCCTGCTTGCTTATTTAATTTTAAATCCATACACGTGCCTATTATTAATCATCTTGTAAATAATACCCACCCTTCACCCTTCGAATGGGGAGGGAGCTTTTATTTTCCCTTCTGTCTAAACAAAAAACATATCTGGGAGTTTTTGAGTAGTAATAAATCAAATTGTGTGGTTATCCTGAGGAAAAAATACTTGAATAAAAAGCAAGAGAATATGCTCTCATTGACAGGAATGTTGGTGATCAAAGGTCACTTGTACAACAAGAAATTATTTGTTGCAACATATTAAAATGAAACCTAACCAATTTATCTCTTTATGAAACACAGACCTTATATGCAATACATTTAAAGAATTACTTTAAATTACTTTTAATTTTTCTTCTTTATTTTTTCCATTCCTCAGCTATTTATTGAATATTGTCTCTGTGCTAGGCACTGTATAATCAGCTGCATGTTAAACATTAGTATCAAGCTGAAGACATATCAGTACTGAAGTGGACCCTTTGATTACTCTTAAAAAAAAAAAGAGCCTAGTTTGGGTCAATTTTTTTCTTCAAGAAGAGCAACAGAACTCCCAATTCAGAAAAACTGAACTATGACATATGAGATGTTGCCTTATTGCCTTTTGGATAATTCCGCTGTGTGCACACCCATGTGTGAGAGAGTGGGGGAGAGGGAAGGGAGAGAATTACAATCATTTGGTGTAATAAGATGTACTAAATAGTATGTACTAAATAGTAAGCCCAGTATGTTGATCACAGTTAGTTGTATTTTATTGACTTTAATAATAATCTACTGGGCTTATCTATCCATCTCAGCACTTTAGATACCACTGTTAAATGTGAATCTCCTAAGAAGGTCTACAGGGAAGTTAGCATGGAAGATAATACATCAACTGTACATTTTAAAGCAGAGATTATTTAGTTGACACAGTGAACACTCGTCCTCAGATCATCACTGCAGAAATACAGCTTGACAGGCACAAGTAGGTCTATAACTAACACTCAGACAGAGCCAGAGCACTGCAGCAAATGCCTTTGCATTCCCAATTCATTGAGGTTCTAAGAGGCAAACACAGAGCATTCACTTACATGCATCAAGGATGATGGGAGCTGGATGGCACAGAGCTGATATGTACTGATTGAGGGACGTATGTAAGGTGAGTAGTCAAAGCTACCATGGAGCTAATCATATGCTGATAGAGATGGAGAGCTTTGCAGGTTTTCCTTTATAATGGCATTTCTTAGGCGCATTTAACGGCTTCTCCCACGGAAGCATCTTTCTCAGGTTGAAGAGGTAAACGTCCCTTAGTGGAATGGTTTTAAGCTGCTGTCCACCTTGTAAAGTTAGCCAGACTCCTTTTGTTTCCTTCTTCAAACTATGTCTATAACTTAACTAAAAGGTACCTTGAATTAAACTCAGAATTTAATATGTTTGCTTTATGAAGCATATGCCTCTCATGACCCTTGACTTCTGTAGACACCATGTATCTGGTGCATCTGCTACTGTAATGCTGCCTAACTCATCCCTGATTTCAATTCTACCTTTTTCTAGCCCAGTGGTTCTCAACTTTCCTAATGCTGTGACTCTTTAATACAGTTTTTCCTATTGTGGTGACCCACAACCATAAAATGATTTTCACTGCAACTTTATAACTGTAATTTTGCTACTGTTATGAATCTTAATGTAAATATCTGACATGCAGGATATCGGATATGCTACTGATACTGTGAAAAGGTTGTTCAGTCTTCCCGGGGGGCGGGGGGGCTCTTTATCCACAGGTTAAGAGCTACTGCCACGAGTGAGCCCTTCCCAAAGCAGTAACCATTCATGTCTTAGGGATCCTCTGTTCAACACTCTAAGCGTAAATCTCACTGAAAGCAAAAGCTCATCGTTGCTAAGCACACGTGATAAAGTCCTCTGCAGCACAGCTCCTAGAACTCCTATTCCACTTTGTCTTGCCAGCCTCAACCCCTATGCTGCAGCTACTCTGGTTTGCTTTGCACCCATGGTCCTATTTTCTTGTTGCCTCACCTGCCTGCAATGGCCTCCCAAATGCTTATACTGTTCACACCTTCACTTCTTTACTGTCTTAGCCATAACTTGCTTCTTAGCAAGGCCCTTTCTAAGATCTAAATTATCCCCTACCCTGGCCTCTTCCTTTTCTTCTCCAATATTGTGTATCTTTTAAGTACTGCTCTCATTTATTGTCTGTGTGTCCCAGCAGAAGGTCTCTGAGGGCTGGCAGCCTTTCTCAATCTGCTCCAAGGCTGTGTCCTGGGGATTACACAGTGTCTATTGAGGATAAGGTTTTCTTAATCAATAGCTCACACAGTGTTAAATAGGCAAAGGGGGTCACTGGGAAGCCATTGCCTTGTTTGTGGGAAATACTTGTCCTTTCAGCAGTTCCCCCAGCAAAAGCCCATTCTGTCATCAAAGGCTGTTATAGCATTGTAAATATTGGCCACTTTCCATATTTATTAATTAATCCTCTCTCTTTCAGTACAGAGAAAATTACCAGTATTTTAAAAACAACTAGAGCTGCAAATATCATTTTCATATGTGCATATAAAATTACATATATGTAAACATTTACATGTAATATATGTGTATAATTTTGTGTGAAATTATATGTGTACATATCTATGAATACACATGAAGTCGTGCATTCCACATAAGACTGCTTATAACAGCATGTTCTGTCTCATATCCTATGGGTATGTCACATTTAATATATAAAGGGCATAACGTATTTATTTTATTGTGAGGGGATAAATAAAACAGATCAAGACTATGAATATATAGTATGCTAACCTTTATTTTAACCGTATCAAATAGAAGAGATATATATTCTAAGTTGAATTTTTAACAGATGATTTTTAATTTTGTCTCTTTTCTGAAGCGTATGATTATTCTCATAGATCAGTGACTGTACAGACATTAATAATTTATCACGTCCTTATCCCTTTCTAGTACTTAGTTATAATTCACAGTATATTGCAGATAGTAAATTAAAAAAAATTGATTGGTCATACATCATTCCTTAGTACAATTCTATCTCCAAATGTTTAACATAATTTCTGCAAATCTACCATAATTGCTCTTACGTGACAGGAACTTTAACGAACTTTAACGAGGCCACAATCCAACATACTTATGTTTATAAACTGAAATGACCAGAAACCCTTGGGATTAGGGCCAAGTGACCAAGGAGCCAAGAAAGAAAAGTGTCTACAGCCACTTGTAAGTGATAATCACAAATTGACACTGTTGTGAATGAATGCTGTCCTCTGCACATGACTTAGCCATTGTCCCTCTGAACTCTGCTGTGTTTACCTGCATGATCTGAAGTTGGTATTGTGTTCTGGAAGACGGGCTCAATTCAGTTCCACCCTGACATTATATTATAGAAAGCTAGTACCTGCTGGACGAGAGCCATTTTCTTCAGTGGTGTAGCAGTTCTTAAATTGCCTATGCTTATGAAAAATAACTCCTCCCGCATGCTCTTGTAAGTAACCCCAGATGAACTCGTTGGTTCACCTTATCAGTGGTGAGCAGTTGCTTTTCTTCTCAGGGAAAGCTCACACAACAGAAGCAAATAACGAGTCACATTAAATTAATGATGGGCCGTGATTGCTAGATGAATTACGTAATCATCAGTGTCCTGTCGTTACTAGAACACGCGGGTGTGCCCGCTGCGTGCCCCACTTGTCTGAGAAGCCCATTTACCTGGGAAGTGGTAGGGAGGATCACAGAGAAGCACCATGCCCTTCCCCTCCTTCACTTTCACTTCCGGACGCTCCTCGGGAGAAAAGGGGTCGAGATCTGATTTCAAAAGGGAAAAGGGAAATGTTCATTCTGGAGAAAGAGATATCTGTTACGTGTGATCTTTCAGCAGTACAGTGAGATCAGGCAAAGCCAGAGAGCTCCAGAAGCGAGCAAGGAAACACAGGCACGCATCCCTTCCCATACAGTGGGTCCTCAGATACGCAGGGAAAGGACCCTGGTTGGGTATTGGGACAGGGACCAATCTCTTGGTTTCTTACATTATGCTTATTTCTTTTCTAAACCCATTTCCCCCTGTTTTGTGTTTAAAAGTCCACCTTTTGCTTGATTTCTTGCACCTGAAGTACTTCGGTTCTTCATTTGTTTTACTGACAGTGGTTCTGGTTCCTCTCTGCCTCTCTCTTCGTTTGTGATCCACTCCCAAACTGTAATACCTACACTGACTCCCCTTAACACGCTGTCCACCTCTGGAACCCGTGCGCTTTCCCTGTTCTATTTTTTCCAGAGGAAGGCTCACAGCCACATCTCCGAATCTGACGTGTTAATGGTACCTGAACGCCTTCCCTAGCCTCACCTGCAAACTTCCCTTAATCTCTGGTTGTAGTAAAGAAACTTAAATGTTTTGTTCCATCTTAAAGCCCTTGTCCTAGCTCCCATTCTATTGCAGTGACAGCAGTATTTTGCTTTTTAATTTGACTTTCTTTGGAAAAAAAATTCAGTTTAGTGAAAAGAAGTAGTGAAATTTTATTTCAGGTTGATATGTTTTATCTACAACTCTCTTTGCCACACTTCTTCCGTATTCCTGTTTCTCAACCTATTTCACCCTTTCTAGTGATCACTTTTTTTTCTTTTCAAACATTGTGTTCATAAATAATGTATTTAGCAAAGATAGAGATCATCACATAAAATCACAAACTGGAAATTAATTACCACACCCAGCTCCCCTCTCAGTGTAGAGCTGTCCTTTAGAACAAACTCTTTTATTTTAGCAAGTGTTTTTTAAAATGTTTTCCATTATGGAAACTGTCTTAACGTTGAAACGAAAATTGAAATGTTTCTTAATGAATAAAGGAGCAGGTGAGGTGACATCATTAATAAACCACACCATATCACTACTTTGGTTGGAATGAGAAGATGTGAGGGTCCATATTCATAAGGATGAGATTTTTTTTTAAATTTACTTATATGTATGAATATGAGTGAGTGTGTGTGTGTGTGTGTGTGTGTAAATGTATTTGCTTATGTGCCTGTGTGTAATGTATATGTGTGATATTTGTTCTGTGTATGTGGTGTGTGTATGTGTGTGTGTTTGTGTGTGTGTCGTGTTGTCTATATGCTTTCTACCCAAGGAAGCCAAAAGAGGGCATTGGATTCCATGGAACTGGAGTTATAAGTGGCCGTGAGCCCCTCAACATGGGTGCGCTTCTGGAAGAATAGTCTGCACACTTAACCTCCGAACCATCTCTCCAGGAGAAATAATTTTAAAGGAAGAGAAGAGCTGAGGGATTCAACCATCACACAATTAAAACCCCAATTTATATAGACCTTAATTAGTAATTAAAACACATGTAACTTTATTTTACACAAATAAACACACCCTTTTAAAAGAGTCATGATTACTTACACCCAAAGCTCAGGGTTGCCTCAGTACTTCTGACCATCCCATAGTTGTTTGAGGCTAAGCAGTAGTAGATCCCAGCATCCTTCTGTTTGTCAGGGTTGTTGATGACAAGGTTTCCTCCTACCATACTGTATCGGTCATTTGTCAGGTCAACATCCCCATTATTCATTCTCCACCTGGAAACACAGACATTAATGTTACTCAAAAGGTCATGAAGCCTGGGAACTCTATTAGGCTAACATCAATCTGAACTAATTTACGAATAACTCTGTGTGAACTTGACTCAGTATTCTCTTCTATTCTTTTCTTTCTTTCCTTCCTCCCTTCCTTTCTTCCTTTTCCTTTGTGTAGCCTTGGATCCTGGACTCTCTTTGTAGACCAGGGTGGCCTTGAACTCCCAGAGTGTTGGAATTAAAGGCTTGTGCCGCCACACCCAGCTACCCGGCTTCTGGCATTTTTAAAATTATCTATAATTCTGAGTATCTGGAAACATGAGTAATAATTTAGCTAAGGTATCAAAATGTAAGTGGTAACTCCCAACATATTTTCTCATCTTAAATGAGGTATCCTGAAAGAAAAATGTATTATAGTGTTTTATTCCAGAGATTGATTTCAGTGTCTCTACATGAGCATATTTGATAGCCATATTTTGCTAGGTAATTTCACATACATCTGGATACATTGCCTAAAATATTAAAAACACATCTCTAGCAAAATTAAACTATAAACTGTCAACATTTGGCTAAATAGCACAGCAATTTTCCAATAAAATGAAAGGAGGCAGGCTGTCTGCTCGGCAATTAACACACGTTTACCACTAGGGGGAGGTCATATAGTTTAAAATTATTCCATCCAGTCACAAATAAACCCAAGTCACAAATAAACCAGTAAAATCAGATTTTCTTCAGTCTGGATTTACTGTTCAGTGGTGCCTCTCAACATTACTTAGGGGCAATTTTTGTTGAAGGCATTTCCTCTCATCGTAAACTCCTATCTGTAATGGTGTCAAGGAGAAATATTGTGGCTGATAATGCCACTCTGTGAAGGCAATAATGTTATGAATAGAAGCCTGCCTTTTCTCAGTGAGTTGGTGAGAAGAATGTCGGTAGAAAAGAGTTTTCATTTGAGATGACAGGAACAAATCATTTTACAATTATACTGTGCTGTGGCAGAGCTCATCTGTTAGACCAGTGCCCCATCTGACATTAGACAAGAGTCCTGACCATAAAGTTCAGGAGGGGAGGGGGGGCAGCTGGGGCTACTTTCTGGATGCCAAATACACATCTATGCAGGTGAGGATAATGGCAAAACTGCATTACCTCAGAATGTGTTTATAAATCAGCTTAGGACATTTTCACATTATAATCTTTGTGGGGTAGGAGCTAATTTCAAAAGCAAGAACGGAACACTATGTTTGATCTATCTTCTACGTGCCAAGGGCAAGACTGGCTCTGTTTGAAATCAGAGCAAGTGGCTTGAAGTGATCAGTCAAGCAACTTCAATTGTCAGGATTCCCACCTCCTTTAAAATTCTTTGTTGTACCTCTAACCTCTCAGGATGCCACCATGAATAATCCATCACCAGAAAACACGTTATAGCTATAAAGCTACTGCATGAAAGGACAAGGTCCGTGATTACTGAGGGCCCTGTGGTTTGTTCTGCAATTCAGTACATTTGGAAAACATCAGGAATTCTTTTCTACCATCAAAAAAAAAAAAAAAAGGCTTTCTCCTCTCCTCTGCACCTTTGAGCTTTTATACTGTGGTCAGATGCAGCTGCCTCTCTATCAGGACTGAACAACTGCTTGGCTCCCCCAGCTTCCTACACTAATAAATGGACAGTCAAGCCAGCTCAAGCTAAGGATTGGTCTAGATAAATCCTGTGGGGTGGAGCTGGTGACATCCTTTCCAGAGCACCTTTCATTCATACTGCTGTGTTCCTAGAAACACTGAGCACAGCACCTGCTGGTTGGTTGCCTCCAAGACAGTCTGGAGGCTATTGGCAAGGACAGCGTCACAGAATCTATGTCACTGAAATAGGCTTGTTATTGTCAGATCGTCTAGAGGCTTCTTAAGAAATCATCACACCTGTGCTTTAGCCCAGCATCTGTGCTTAACTTACATGGTCCAGCCAATGTATCTAATTAATATTTAGCATCCTTTCCTATAAAATTTTCTGTAGACAAATCTCTTCCACGGCCTGTCACTGATGCCAACGCATGCCCAGGACCATGGCCGGAGGCCATCACAGCAATTATAGCAACCAAACAATTTTTAGAACAATGTGTTATTCATAACTTATATTGTGCTCCCATGCATAAAATTGAAGCAATAAAAATAATTTCAGGATGGCTACTTTATACCTAAATCCATATTTTGCTTTAGAGGTAATTTTGTAATTATAGCCAGAGGCAAGAGAAGATGAATACAATTAGAATTAAATGATGAGGAGATATTTATCCTTATAATAATTTTTATGATAATAGAAAGCTATTTTATAGTAGGAAGAATTCCTACTATCAAAAATTAATCATTATTTGACAGTCTTCAATTCAATCAGGTGATAATTGTCCAGTATAGTCACATTTTCCTATCAATTACTTGTTTTGTCTCACAGATGAAAAGTATTTCATAAATAAAATGCAAATTCATTGGTGTTTAGTTTACTTTTAGTCTTCGACTTGGATTAAATAAATTTTTATTACAATTTTATAAACTCTGTAGCGCACACACACACACAAACATCATTTTTATTTCTTGCAAAGTTTTTATGATGGCACAAAGGAGTAACCCAGGAACATAGAAAAAGAGGCTAATGCATTCTTCAGAAGGCAGACGTATTTAAGACAGTTTTGTTTTGTGCTGGGAATGGAGCTCATTGGTAGAATTCTTGCCTCCACCACCCATGGATGAGCATTTGGGTTCAATCCTAGCACTGCTGGGAACTGTCTATGTTGACAGAGACAGAGATTTTTATCATTAAAAAAGGATAACCCCTTTTGGTATTGCCTATGCAAACTTATAGTTAATATAGAAATATAATCAGTCACTAAAATTTTGAGTGATCGAGGACAGTGCATACAAAATTATTTTCTCCTCTAATGAATACGTTTATAAATAACATGTTCTGAAGCATCAGCTCCGTTAGATAATATCAAATCTACCTGTATTATCTCTGTACAAGTAAATTCTTACGTATATTTAAGAGAACTATGCATGGTGTATTTAAGATACTATGTATATAAGTATACTAAGCTACTATGATGCATAAGTATCAGCTAGTGTTTTCCATAGTGTGTATGCCAATATTTGGGCTGTTGTTCATGCTCCTTCCAGACTTGTTCTCTACAGATCTGGGGTCACGGATGCCACCTGTTCTCTGCAGCCCTACCCCTCCATTCTAAAAATAGCAGTGAGGTGCATTACTTGTAAACTGGAAAGGGGCTAGCTCGTGCCCGGCAGTTGAGTGAAACTTTTCCTTCCAGCGACTCTTCTGGATAGATGGTATTGATGGGTTGCTCTTCAAAAATGGGTCCAAATCCTTTGTCCTCCTCAGACACTGAAACGAAAACAAGATGATTTTATGGTGTGCCCCTCTGTAAGTCAAAGGAAGTTCGGGTGGACCGAAAGCGCCTCTCTTCTGACTGTCTTTCATTGTTTCCCTTGTTATCTATGCGGCCACTGCCTCTCTCTCTCAACACACACACACACACACACACACACACACACACACACACATTCACGTCGCCCCAGCCAAGGTGTTAATTCCTCCAGAAGGCTGTTTCCCATCCTTCCCATTTTAAACGATTCCCTTTTGTGATCCCATACATCACCTACATGAGCTGTGGAATTTAATATGTCTGCTTTGATTTTTGATGCAACCTTTTGTCTCACAGCCCTGGCAGGGCTTGAGACAGGTGACTTTTTTAGTCACCAGCACCTGCTAGAGAATTACTTCATGGTCTAGAACATGGAGTTGCTTAAGATTTTAGAAGATGGAGACGAAGCAATAAATACATTCCTGAATGCTCTGGGAAGATTATCCTCTTTTTAATTTGTTTCTTCCTTGAACATGTGACCAGGACACATACTCAGCATCATCTGCAACATCTACATGAATTGCGCGGATGGGAGTTGGTGAACCAGTGTGAAACCCACCACCAGTACCCAGTTTGGGAAGCAATCATCCTGTGAGTCTATCCTCTCTGGAGGAAAAACAAATGACTCCACAGAAAAGGTTGAAGAGGTGGGAGTCGCCCACATGTCACTAGCATAGTAGGAACTGCAAACAACAGCTAAGAGCCATATGTTAGAACTGAGTTAGTCGAGACTCATGTCCCTAGAAAGCAGAGAAACTCTTCCCTGGGGTCACTGGAAGCCTTAGGCAGATGCAAACCTCGGTTCATGCCTCTGGCTTATGTGGTAATTGTTTGGTCTTTGTTTCTCTGTGTCCAGTGGGTTGTGCAGGTGCAGCACCTTACAGTCAGTTTGTGGAGAACAACTAAGAGCTTTGGCAGTAGCCTGGGTTGTTTGGGTGACCAATGTTGCTCCTTAGGCCAACAGCTTGCTTGGATGTAACTAATTGCCAGTACAAGAAGCTGCTTTTGTTGACAAGAGATGTTCAGTTGGGGCTCTGATCTTGTCTTTTGATAGACAGTTTAACTCAAGAAGCACAGCGGTTTTTATTTTCTCTAACATCAACCTATAAGATTCTGTCTTAAAAAAAATCACCTACTAACAGTAATGAGGCCCTTATATTTTGTGATGTCGTAGCAAACACACACACACACACACACACACACACATATATATATATATATAATGGGAAGAGAATGTAACTATTAAAAAGATTCTGTTTTATAGGTCAAACAGAAAAATATTTTTATTGCACTTTTTTCTTCCCAATGGCAATATTTTGTACAAATCATGTGTGTACATTTTCCAATACTCAATTAGCTTCTAACTTGTATAGAGACCGTTTATGAAATCTTAGTAGAATAAAATAACAAAGCTAAATTAATTTTCACATGGAAAAAAAATCACATTTAAAGTATTCCAATTTTCTCATTTCCACGATAGGTCTACACTGTTGAATGAAGAAATGGTGCCTACATGTCTGGGATTTTCTCCCCTGAAGAAGACACTAGATAGCCTGTAGGGCTTAAGAAGGATTCTGAACATGTTATCTGGGTACTGAAACTGGCCCTTAAGAACAGCAATTACTGCATCAAGTCTCTGCCTTCCACTGCGGTGCTCAGCAGCAACCCATCACCCTATATGGCCACTTAATGGTCCCCTAATTCAATAGGTGTGCTCAGACCTAGGGAAAGAAGAGCTTCCTGAGAGCACAGCATGAGACTAAGCATAGGAGCCATTAAGGCAGCTTTATACTCAGCATACGGGAAAGAGTGTCTGTCTCTTGCTGCTCTAGCAGTGGGAAGATGCAGATAACAGTTTTTGATGTTTTGGGAGTTTTATAGAATTGAAAGAGCGAGAGGCACAAAGTTGGAGGAAACATGTTAGGTTACCTGAAGATTTAATTAACATATTTTAAAATCTGTTTTATTCTTAATGCAAACCCATCTTAATAAAACTCTCACTTTCCAATATATAGTGTAGCTATAATAACTCTACTATAGAAAGAAGTGGTTCCCTTATCAAATATGGCTAAGAATATTGATAAAAAAGAAAAAGATTGCACGCATATCTGAAGTAAAGTTTGCAGATGAAAGACGATCAAATGCTACCACTGCTCCTTGAGTGGACTTTTCATGTTCACGGCGAGCACACCATCAGTTGGAGGCATGAGCTAAAACAGGGTCCTCACAATTTTCCTATGTGGAAATAGCCCTCTGTAATCTTGCTATTTGGTTTTGTTTCCAGAAATTTAGAGTGATATTGCAGTTTGTGCTTGAGAATTATTTTTAGACATTTTTATATCTGTCTTGAAACAAATTCCTTTTTTTCAATCCGAAGTATGTCATCTCAATCTGTTATTAAACAGAATTTTGCATAAGTATGTTGTCAGATGAGCCTAAGAAAAATCTATTAGGAAATAAAGCATCCAATTTTGAAAAGTCTATTATTAGCATTCTTACCATATTTACAATACTCCTCATTATGGAGCTGAGCATGGTTCAAGCTCTCTTAAAATCCAGTGACCTATCTGCATGAGGCAAAAGTTACATTGCTTAAGCCCAAATGTCTAAATAGCACTGGTCCTTTCTTCACTGAGAGAATTAAGATGTTTAGGACTTGGGTTTTAAATACTCCGATACCACCATCGCTTAGGGTGATGGGTAGGAAGTAATTTTGCATTTATTTACCATCCCTAATGATGCAATGCTGAGAATTCCTCCCAACAGGTATGCTTAAAACCAGTTTTTTTTAAAGGTTGATAGGATTGGATTAGCAGATCAAGTTATGTAGACTTAATCCACAGAGTGTCCATCATGTCTTTATATCCCCCTTTGAACTCCAAGCCATTTCTTAAACTTCTAGACATGGCTGGGAATATTCCGAGGCTGCTTCATATCTGACTGCACCTCAAGCGTAGAGGACCCAGACTACCTCGAGCCAGGGCATTTCTTACAGAGCAGTCTGGGAAAGATTACCTTGTTTTAAAAAGAGATAAATTTTTTTAATAGAGAGAGAGAGGCCCTTCTTCACTTGAGTACTCTTCTGTCCCTCTGTGACAGCCCAGCTGTGTACTACAGGGAAACTTGGAGAGTGTATTAGCCACTTGAACATCACGGGTGGCAAAGAGGCAGCTATTGATTACTGGTGTTGCAGCTTGCTGTACTCCAAGGGATTGAGAAGAGCAAGCACAGGCAAAAACATTTTTGTTGTTATACTGCTGTCAAAAAGATGGAATACTTGGGATATTAAGAATAGAGTTTGAAAAAACGACAGCATCATCCATCATCATCATCATCATCATCATTATTGTTGTTGTTTTGTTAGGATAGGGTTTTCTCTATGTGGGCATAGGTGTCTTAGAATTCTCTATGTAGACCAGGCTTATCTTTGGAGATGCACCTGCCTCCTAAATGATGGGATAAAATGTATGTGTCATAAGTGCCCCAGAATATGGAATGTATGAGTGTTGATAGTGATAACCATGAAGAGGGAGACATTGCCAATGGAGAGAGAAGGGACATTTTCTGTGGCAATGGGTTAAACGAACCACATAACAGGTCTACTGCACAAGAGCAGAGCAGGTGTGGCGAGTCCTACAAATGGCCTCAGAGTACACTGGTGAAGATATGGACAGTGAACAGAGACTAGAGAAGGGAGCCCATGGAACTGCCTTCTCACCATTTCTAATCTCCTTATGTAATGGGAATCAAATCCAACTCCTGAAAGTCAGAATGCACATGCATTGCAGAGATACGGGGAGAGAGGTGGCATGACTAAGGGCAGGGGAAATGGGTATGCATGGGAAGGCAGTGTTTTCTGGGCAGTCTCAGCACTCCACCTGAAGTGAAGAGTCGCAAATGTAAATTTAACATAGGTAAGGGGCGGGAGTCCTTAGAGATTATGGGCTGGATGCCGACTGAGGTTGGAAACGTATGCACGCCTCATATCTCTCCTCAGACAATCACCTCACTTTGGCACACTCAGAGGGAGGGTTGTGTGAGGAGCCACCGTGATAAGTCCTGAGTAGCTGGAGGCAGAGCCTGGAATTATGCCTTCACAAGCAGAGGAGCATTGTGGGTTAACACCGGCTGAAAGAGGCAAGGATTCTGCAGGTTCCAGGGGACCACGGTTTACACTAACACCTTGAGTTTAGGTTCTGTTTTGTAGAGATGTGAAAAAAAATAAATTTATGTTCTTAGTCACTTAATTAGAGGTGTTTTCTATGTCAGTGCGAAGAAAGGCCTGCATTTATTTATTTATTTATTTTAGTATTATAAATCCTGACTGCAATTAAAAATAAACCATTATGCTTAATTCTGCAGCAGGGTTTCCAATGGTTTATTTGACAATAAAGTACTTTCTAATAAAATTCCGGCTAATATACTATAGAAATGGCAAGTGCTTGTTGTATTTTTTTAAACTTTTATCAGTCATCTTGTTTATTTAGAATTTGCGCCACTTCTAAATGCTAAAATACTTCAGTGTTTCTTATCTAGAGCTTCCATCATTAAACACACACTGAATCAAACTTTTTGTAAATAATTTTTATCTTTTCATATTCCCTCCTTATGATATGGTTCTTGGAGTATGGGCAGCTATGCCTGTGATCTCTATAAAATCTGCATGTAGTGATTTCCAGCTCACAAGGTGGGAGAAGAAATGGCTTTGATTGAAGGTGGGCTAAGAATTTCTTGGACTTCTGTCCTTAAAACGAGCAAGTGGAAATCTTTCTCAGTCCAAATGGCATCCTTTGTATTAGCACGCTGGTTGTCACAGTGGCTGCTCTGCACTTCGTCCTGGCTTTTTATCCTGTCATTTTGCAGTGGTTGTAGCAGATTAGCTGTCACCAGAGTCCATCAGTCACAATGATGGCTGCATCTGCTGCGCTCTCTGTGAGGTTCTTGCAGTAAGAAACACTGTTTTTTGTTGGTTTTGTTTATTTGTTTGTTTATATATTGAAAGAAGAAGCTCATAGAAGACTAATTTATGAAAAAACACACACTCACTCACACACACACACACAACAAAAGCTTAGCTAGAGAGTTCCAGTTGGAAAGGCAGATCCAAGTTGGTCTTCTTGCTACACCACCTCTCCTTCAGCAAAACCAGTAATCATAGGAGACTGTACCATCAGGAATGGCCATTACATTCAACTCATCTCAAATAGGAAATTTTATACTGTCTGATTGCACTGACTCGTAAGGTCCCAAATACACTTACTTGAGATTTCTCTCTTGGAGCAAACAGGAGGCTTGCAAAAAAGCTAAGACATTCTCATCTTTAACACACTGATTCAAATTTCACAGCATTGCATTGTTACAAAGAATGTAAGACAAATGGAGATCACACTGAATAGTTTCATCTGCCCAGACCCTGGTGTGTGTGTGTGTGTGTGTGTGTGTGATGTCTTTCAACAATCAAACAAGTTGTTTTATTATCTCAGAAAAAAAAATCTTTACAGGATTGTAAGTACCCAACAATAATAATTTGCCTTCAATTTAAAGCAATTATAGCTTAAAGCAAAAAAAAAAATCAAACATCATTACACAAAAGAAAGTTATTTAAAACTTACCTCCATGACCATATCTTCTATACCATGTGAACTCTAAGAAAGATAAGAAAAATAACAAAAACATTTTTATGTCCTGTAATTCTTTCAGGCATGCTTTTAAACATGGACAAAGAATCAACAAAATAGTAGAGCAAGATCTTCAAGCACAAGACTGGCATATCATTACACCTGTCCAAATAATTTTTTTCTTGCTTCTATATTAGATAATGGTTAACACTAATGTTTGCAAATCAATAGAATTGGTAAAACTTTAGACACTAATTATAACCTTTTTATTTCATTTATTATAAGATGTCAGTATCCATATAAAATTTTCATTATATGTCTTATGTACACCTCATGCAAGCAGTTATACATGCATACATGTGTATGCATATCATTACTGTGGCTATGTATTTACCACTGTCATTAAATTCTCAAGTACTAACTGACACAGAATAGAAAGAGAAGGGACAGAATGGTAACAAGGGAAGGGAAAATCCTCTCATTTTGGCCTCTGAGAGTCAAGAATTTCAATACAACTAGCATTTGCTCAAGACTAGCATTTGCTCCTTCCCAGGTGTAAACCCAGCTTTCTAGGGGCATCAGTAGGATCCCTCTTTGTGCTAAGCTAAGGGTTCCTGAATCTAATAAAATTATATTCTTTTTTAAAACTTTTATTCTCTCATACATATCCAGACCACAAATTCCTCTCACTCTACTTCTCCCATTCTCTCCCTATACCTCTTATTACCCCCAGATCATTTCCTCCACTATTATCCTTCAAAAACAAAACAAGAAAAGGAAAGGAAAAGAAAAGTAGTCCTCTTAGGGATATCCATTAAATATGGCCTAACAAGATACAATAAGACTGGCCACAAAGCCTCCTATCATAGCTGGATGTGACAACCCAGTAGGAGATAAATGTCCTAAGAAAAGGCAAAAGAGACAGAGACAGCTGTACTCCCATTCTTGGGAGTCCCACAGATACTTGTAGCTACACAACCATAAGGTCTATGCATAGGACCTAGCTCATGTCCGTGTTTTTGTTTGAGTTTCTGTGAACAGGAAATTGGGAATTGATCTATTTCATGATCCAGCTATGCCAGTCTTGGACATATACCGAAAGGACACTTCATTGTACCACAAGGACGCATGCTCAACTATGTTCATAGCAACTTTATTCATAATAGCCAGAAACTGCAAACAACCTAGATGTCCCTCAAGAATGTATAAAGAAAATATGGTACCTTGACACAATGAAGTATTACTCAGATCCTAAAAACAATGACATTGTGAAATCTGAGATAAGTGTATAGACCTAGAAAAGATCATTCTGTGTGAGGTATCGCAGACACAGAAAGGCAAACATGGTGTGAATTCATGTTTATCAGTTAAAGAAATGACAATCATGCCACACTCTGAAGATTCAGAGGGGCTAAATAACAAGGGCTCAAGATGGGGGGATGCATGGGTGTCCCTGGGAAGGGCAAATAGAGTACACTTTATGGGTGAACTGAGGACAGGTGGGGACAAGAACAGGAGTGATAAGACAGGAGATGGGAGAGGTGGAGGAAGAGAGTACTGGAGGAGATGACTGGAATTCGGGGGCACTTGGGAGTGATGTAGAAACCCAGTACAGTGGAAACTCCATGGAATCTATGAAGGTGACCCTCACAAAGTCCCCTAGTAACGGCCTGAGTTGGCTGTCTTCTACAACCAGGAAAGGCTCCTAGCAGTGTGGCTGGGACATCTACCCAGCCACAGAACCTTAGACCTACAATCTGTCCTGCCTACAAGACATGCTGGGGCAATAGTGGCACAGAACTTGTGGGGGTGGCCAGCCCATGACTGGACTAAATTATGACCCACAGCAGGAGAGGCAACCCATGACACTGCCTGGATGACCAGGATCCAGAGGCAAGGATAGAAACAAACATGACGGGAAAAGTCAATGAAATGGTGCCTGATGATATTCTGCTTTATTCATAGATCGGTGCCTAGCATAATTGTCATCCAAGAGCAGTCATCCAGAAACTGATGGGAGAAGATGCAGAGACCCACAGAAAACACTAGGCAGAGCCAAGGGAACCCCACAGAGGAGAAGGAAGATGGATTGTAGGAGTCAAAAGGGTGAAGGACACAATGGGAACATAGCCCACAGAATCAAGTAAGCAGGGACTCTCAAACTATCTTCTTATCCACGGCACCTCTAGACCCACCCTCTATTCTTATATAACAGAGAGAGAGAGAGAGAGAGAGAGAGAGAGAGAGAGAGAGAGAGAGAGAATTTGTTTTCTTAGACATCCTGTAAGATGCATCTGGAGAGCCATCAGCATTATACATATGTTTGCCATTAAGACAGTTGTGACACAGATGCTCAAAGTTCTAATTTAACTTTTCCTACACCCCTTTCCCTATATATCTAATAAACCTCAACTCTGCTTTATAACAGGATTGTTTTGGAATTCTTTTTGGCTTCAAAACCAAAGATCTGGTTTTAACTCTTGCTTAGGTCCCTGAAAGACTGAGGGAAGGGTGTCAGACTTCTGAAGGCAATGCACCGTGCTGCAGCTCCATCTCTCCTGCTATTGACAGTAATGAAATCATTTTCACAAATTTCTGGAATTAAAATAATGAAAATCAGTGTCTCCTCAAAACTCACAATTTTTATTTCCTGAACATATACCCCAGAGACATTCCACCATGCCACAAAGACACTTGCTCAACTTGCTCAATGTTCATAGAAGCTTTATTCATAATATTAACAATAGCCAGAAACTGGAAACAACATAGATATCCCTCAACTGAAGAATGGATAAAGAAACTGTGGTACATTTACACAATGAAATACTACTCAGCTATTAAAAAGAAGGACATTATAAAATTGGCAAAATAAATAAATAAATAAATAAATAAATGGATTGAACTCGAGAAGATCATCCTGAGTAGGATAACTCTTACTTGAAAAGGCAAACATGGTATGTACTCACTTATAAGTGTGTATTAGCCTTAAAGAAAGGATAGCCATGCTACAATCCACAGACCCAAAGAAACCAAGGAGAGCCCAAGAAAAGAAGCTTGAATTTCATTCAGAACAGGAGAAAAAAAAAGACATCTGATGTAGATGGAGTGAGAGAACTGGGTGGGAAGGGGATGGGAAGGGTTATGGGACTGTGGAGGGCAGGAGAAGGAGGTGTGGAGAGGACCTGGAGAAAGAACAGAAATAAATACTGGGAGGAGGCATCTCTAGGACTGAGGAGGCTCTGGAGAGTCTATGGGGGTAACCCTAGCTGAGATTCCTAGCAGAGGCTGCTAAGGAGCCTGAAGTTGCTATCTCCTGGAGCCAGATGGGACTTCCAGTAGAGGGAGGGGGACACCAACCTACTGGTAAAATCTGCAACCCAAAATTTGTCTTGCCTACAAGAAGTGTAGAAGTAAAGATGGAGCAGAGATTGAGGGAACAGCAAATCAACAACTGGCCCAACTTGAGATCCACCCCACAGGAGAGAGACAACCTTATTAATGACACCCTGTCACTATTAATGATACTGTGCCATGCTTGCAGACAGGAAACTAGCATAACTGTCTTCTGAGAGGCTTCATCTGGCAGCTGATGGAGACAGATGCAGAGACCCAAGGACAAGCAATGGGAGGAGGTTGGGGAGTTCTGTGGAAGAGTGGGAAGAAGGACAGAGGAAGCCTGAGCAGTCAAGGACACTACAAAAAGACTTTCAGAGTCAACTAACCTGGGCTCATCGGGGCTCATAGAGACAGAACCACCAACCAAAGAGTATATGTGGGCTGGACCTAGAGCCCTTAAACATATGTAGTAGATGTGCAGCTTGGTCAACATGTGGGTTCCCTAACAATGGGAGGAGGGACTATCTCCAACTCTGTTGCCTGCTATTGGATTCCTTCCCCTTAGCTGGGCTTCCTTGTCTGGCCTCAGTGGGAGAGGATGCACTTCATCCTGCTGTGACTTGAAGTGCCAGGGTGGGTTGATACCCATTGGGGACCACCCTCCTTTGAGAAGAAGCAAAGAGGAAAATACAGGGAGAGGGTGTGTAGGTGGGACTGGGAGGAGAGGAGGGAGGGGTCTGAAATCAGGGTCTAAAGTGAGTTTTTAAAGTCCATAAAGAAATAATGCCAGTAAAAAACGTGTCTATGCATGTGGAAAATATCTCCGAATTTTCACATTTGCTCTGAAAAAGAGAAACATGATCTTTGTGCTAAGAGCTCAAAGCTGCTGTGCTATTTTTTATATGCATAAAGGCATCATAGATTGTTTGGACATATTTTCCTAAAATTGAACAAATAAATGCAAGATTTATCAGATTCGGTATTGTGCTGAAAACTCATAATAGCTATTGTTCATTAGTTTCGAGAAATGATGTGAATCAATTATTAAAAATAGGTCTATAAAAAATAAACCTAAGGCCAACTGATAAGTGAGTAAGTTGTAATTAAAGACAAATGGGAGACATTTAAAGTGTTACATTTTTAATTTCTTACGACACTTTACTGTTATTGAAGATACTGAAGTTTATTCAAGTGTAGGTGGGTGGTAGAAATGTCATCCTTCTCTCCCAATTCTACATTAAATAATGTTATATTAAACCATCCTGTGACAGATCAAGTGTTTCTTTTACCAGAATCCAAAGTTTACAGGTTTGCAAGCATTTAACTACTAGAGAAAAATAGGCTAAATATTGCAAAACTTTAATTTGTTTTAATTGAAAATAAAAATAAGGCAAATCTTAACATACAAAATTTATTTACTAATGTGGCCAGAGCTAAAGATCAAAAGAAAAATGATAGTTCTAATTTCACACAAAAGATTTCACAGTAAAAACACATATAGATTATATTCAGATGACTTATGGAGAGCACAGAAAGTTTTTCCTTACCTCCTAGACAGGATGTTAAGGAGATGAGCAAGAGATGACTAACCAGCAACGGCATTTTCATCTTCTATTGAGTAGATGGTTCAACTTCCACAAACAAGGAAAGCTCTGTAGCAGTTAAGTACTATGAGACACCTGCAAGAGGAAAAGATGAGATAATAGTTTAGAAGAAAAGAAAGAGAAGAAAAGAAAAGAAATGGGACTAAGAAAAAAGACAGTAGACAAGAGTAAAATAGGAGACCAAAAAGCAATAGAGGGGGAAGAGGACAAGAGAGAAGGATAAATGTCCACCAGTTGGGGCCAATGACATCATTAACTATGCGTGGCCTCATTTTTCTGATTTTAGCTTAATTTAATACAGTTGTAGTGAAAGGAGCCATATCACAGGGCCTCGGCTGGTCTCCCGACATGTTCGTACTGATCAGGATGAACCACTCTGATGGCAGACAACTGGGTTCCCTTTTCACTTTAACACAAAATGTGCTAACCATCTACTGAGACTGTTGTTTTGTCAATATTTTTATAGAGATAATTTTAATTGATTAGATTTAGTTGAGGAAGAGATAGGAAGGTCAGTGTAAATACAATCTTATGTGTGAGGCCTTTGGCACCTCTCTGAGGCAACAGAAGAGAGAAAACCTTGGCGAGAGCTTGGAATTTTGAAGGATGGTAGGCAAGGCAGCCTTTGGTGTTTTGTAGAAAACATTTGCTATAAATGCCTAGTGATTTCGTCTGTTTGTCTATCTTTCTGTCTAAGCACGGTCTTGCTGCACAGCTGAGGTAAGACTCAATGTAACCACCCTTACTCATTCCTGACTTCCTTCTGTTCTTTTATTTACTTATCAAATGTGTTTTTTTCTTTTATTATTGCACAATATCTATAACCATGTAGATATTGTAGATACAACCATGCAGATATTGTAGATACAACCATGTTGTAGATATTGTGTCTTTGTATATTGCACAAATCAATAAAGGTTTGGTGTGGTCACAGTTTCAAAAGTTGGGGATCCCTCTTTAAAACCAAGGAGAAAAGCTTCCACAAACTAAGCTACAAAGTCATGTAGCGATCTAGTTAAAATATCTTGCTTTGGTAGGCGTGCAGAAGACGGTATAGTTACACCACTAGTGTTTCACCCAGACCTTTGAAATAGCCTCCTGGCAGTGCAGGGGCACATAACTCCTGTTCCGTCACCTTTGCATTGAATTGTCTCTTCATAAGCAACAGAAAAGAAGCTTCAAAACCAAGGTTGAAGTACTGCTATTAAGAAACTTTCTGCTCAGTCGCAAGACACAAGTGCATGATCCTGTCTCTGATAACGAGGTAGATTGAGGTTTGCATGATATTCAACTTGGTTATCTGTATTGAAAGCATGTTACCACAGCACTATGGCAATGTAAGAGAATGTGAAGATGGAGATCCCGTAGCCTTAGCCTAAGATGGAAGATTTGTTAAAAAATATTCAACCATTTCTACCAAGCACTTGGAAAACAACATATCATAGAGCATTACAGAGATACACAGAACACGAGTTTCAACTTGAGAGGATATATTATGCTTTCAAAAATTTACAAATAGTGATGCAGGATGTTAGACAGAAAGAAAGGCAATGATGGGCCATCTGCAGTCAACACCTCAAGGTATCATCTGAGACACATGAATATTTCTCTCAGCTGCTCTATTACACATGACCTGATTCTGATGCACGCCCTATAAGATACTTCTCATGTAGCAATAAATGCTTCCCTGTCTGAGGCTCCCCTGGAGACATAAGAATCTCCATAAGTTGACAAGTTAATATCTTCTGACACAAATAGCTTTATGGATGGTCAGTAAGCTCCCGACAAGTGTCCTGGTTAATGGCTGATAATGTCACTTTGAAGTAAGGAAGACAACAGTCATTTCCTTTATTCAGGAAAGTATAAAGTCCTCCTTCAGTAAGGACACAATTCCTGCTTTACAACCTAAAGAATAGCAGCCTGAAGCCTGAAGGTGACAAGAAATATTGTCAACCTGGAGGCTTGATATGAAAATAGGAGGAGGAGCTGGGGAGATGGCTTCACAGTTAAGAGCACTAACTGGTCTTCCACAGGGCCTATGTTCAATCCCCAAGACCCACACGGCATCTCACAACTATTAGTAACACCAGTTCCAGAGGACCTGGCACCCTCACACAGACATGCATGTAGGCAAAACACTAATGCATGTAAAATAAAAATAAAGAAAAGAAAAAAATGGGAAGGGCAAAATAAAATAATAATACCCAGGATGAAATATGTGGTAGACCCCCAAGGCCCCTTTTCTTATGCAGTTGCTTGCATGTGAAGCCTGTTTTGTGGGTTCTCTCAGGAAGCCTAACCTTCTCTGTTTTATGGCCAACTGTTGGGCAGAGTGCATGGAATCTTATGAAAGAAGTGGGAAATAGTAAGATCTGGAGAGGACAGGAGCTCCACAAGGAGAGCAACAGAACCAAAAAATCTGAGCACAGGGGTCTTTCCAGAGACTCATACTCCAACCAAGTACCGTGCATGGAGATAACCTAGAACCCCTGCACAGATGTAGCCCATGGCAGTTCAGTGTCCAAGTGGGTTCCACAGTAATAGGAACAGGGACTGCCTCTGACATGAACTGACTGGCCTGCTCTTCGATCACCTCCCCCGAGGGGGGAGCAGCCTTATCAGGCCACAGAAGATGACAATGCAGCCACTCCTGATGAGATCTGATAGACTAGAATCAGAAGGAAAGAGAGGAAGATCTCCCCTATTAGTGGACTTGGGGAGGGGCATGCGTGAAGAGGGAGGAAAGGTGGGATTGGGAGGGGAGAAGGGAGGGGTTTATGGGAGGATACAAAGTGAATAAAGTGTAATTAATAAAAATTTTAAAAAAATCAAGCCTCCAGACATTGGATAGTTGTTGGACCCCAGTTTCTGAGCTGGAAACTTTTCTGACTTTTCAAAGAGCTTTACTTTTTTTTTTTTCTTTCTTCCTCCCCATTTCATCTCCTTTCACCAGGAAGCTGCCAAGATTTGCGGATTCCCTGCCTGGCTGTTTTCTCCAAGGATGTCCTCGAACATGCTTATAATGGTAAGCTTTAATTGTCAGCTTCACACAATCCAGCATAACCTAGAAAGAGTCTCGGTGAAAGATTGTCTAGATCAGCTTGGCCTTTGGGCTTGGGCTCATCTTGCTTACATTAACTGAAGTGGGTTTGCATCCTGAGTTGTACAAATGTAGAGAAAAGAATGGGTACAGGTGCAGCTACGCATTCATTGCTCTTGACTGGGGATATAATATGAGCAGCTATTTTCAGTTCTTGCTGCCTTGACTCCTCTGCTATGGCAAAAGGTCATCTGGATTTGTGAGCTAAAGCATTTGCCTTATCCTCTAAGCGCTCTCTCTCTCTCTCTCTCTCTCTGTGTGTGGGTGTGTGCGTGTGTATGTGTATGTATGCACTTGCATGTATGTGTGCGTGTGTGTGTGTGCGCGTACCTGCGCAAGTGTGTGCGTGCATGTGTGTGTGTGCGTGCATGTGTGTGTGTGCATTTTGTTAGAGCAACAGAAATAAAGCTAAAATGTCTTTTGGAGCCCCAGAATTTGAGACCATTTGCTTTATTACCACAATAATGTGACAAAGGAATTCTCACCTGTTGCTGCCAAGACATATATAATTGTGAAAGTGTGTTCAATGGAGATAGCTGAGGTATACAAACCTAAAATAAATGATGAGGCCTGTGAAGATTTCATCTATGTCTTGAGATATATTTCAAAAACAAACTACTGTGTATCTGATCATTTGAAGTTCTAAATCTGGAGATAATAAAATGTCCCTTAAAAAAATGTACCTAGTAAAGCTACAAATTTAAAGTCCATGCCTTTACTATAACAGAGTATCTATTGAAGGAGAGGAATCTGACGTTCCTGGTGTGCTGCTTGTACACCTTAGATATAATAAGTATAATATGCGAATTATATATTATATTAAATAATAAATATAATATCTTCATTATATATTATACATAAAGGCAGATTATATATAGAAAAAAATCAAGTTCCCTCTTTAGGCAAGGAAATCTGGCATTCCTTGTGACAAATCATAGTAGAAATCTGTGAGACTTCAGTGATAAGAGCACTGGCTTCCCTCCCAGGGGATCCGAGTTCTGTTCCTGACATCCACAGGCTGTAACTGGTAACTCCGGTCTCGGGAGAGCTAGGATGCACTTCTGGCTTCCGTGAGTACTGCACAGACACATGCAGACTAAAGAACCCATACACATAAATTAAACAAATCTCCAAAAGTATTTTAAGGTAAAATATAATATGCTAATTAAAATAAATCAAGAAAACAATTTTGAAAGAAAAATACTGATGCTGCAGTGCTCAGCAGAGAACTACACATTACCAAAGAGTAGATACAGAATCAACATTCAAATAAAATGAAGACTCTTGTGTCAACCAGGATGGATTTTAGGTTGTTTTTTTTTTCTGTTTTTATTCTCAAGAATCCTAATTATTTGAAGAGGAATGTTTTGTTGTAGCATATTATTGCGCTGTTATGTCTAAGCTATTTAATTTTTAAAAATGTGAATTAAATACTTACGTTAAAGGGAAATAGTGAAAATGAGTCATGATAGGCAGGCAATATTTGGAATATCATTGCCAAAAAGTTGAACAGCTAATTTTCAGTTACACAATTTAATTTATCAGAGATTTTTGAGAAGGCAAGAACTATATGCCTAGAACTGTATTAAATCTAGAATATTTAATTCAATTTTAAGTTTTAATTAAAGAAAAAATGTTTAACAAGAAATACTGTCACAAATTATTTTCACTTCAGCATATATGAAAATAATGAAGAAAGAAAGTATTTTTCAGAAAGAAAGGGAATCAGTTAAATGTACAGAAGAAAAGTTATTAGATTTGTTTTATTTAAGCGATACATACTATCAGGAGTATCAAATATAGATATAAATGAAAATCACTGATACTGATTGGTTGTGTCAATCTAAGTGAGTGTTTTGGCTTCAAATCCTCCCATGGGACTTTACACAATATTTAGAATGAATTCTTTGGTAAAGAGGAAGGTAGAAAAATGAAAACAGGTAACCATTTCAAAAATTTTGTTTCTATGAGATACTCATTCTCTAAGATAAACCCTAGTAAAATATATACAAAGCAAACCCCAGAATATGCACAGTTCAAAGACAACAGGAACCACTGAATTTTAACACAGCTCTAAGGTATTTCCTAGAGTGTTACAATATGAAAGTGCAATGGGGCTCACAATTATTCAGATTAGAGAGCAAGGGAAGCTGCTACAGTTTGGTCTTAAGTGAAAAATAGCAGCACTTACCAAAAAGAGAAGAACAAGTTGGCAACGAGCCTTCTGTGAACTCATCCTTAAGGTCCTCACTTTGGTGGAGTGTGAGGGAAGGAGTGTTACAGTTACTCATTAACTCTACAAGTTGTCTGGGAAAGTGGGGCAAATACAGAATTAGCTATGCCCACAATGAGCAGGTGTTCTAGCAAGCTAAATAAAACCAAAACATAAATTTCTACGTCTAGGATGTTATTTAGCTTTAGCGCTTCATTCTCTGAGATCAAAGTACCAAGAATGACATTTGAAAGTGTAGTCAAGAAGGAGCTGGGACAGATCTTATCTCTATTTTACCCCAAACGATCTTGCAGCTTGTAACACTGGGATTCGTATTCAACCTCTGACCCTCATTTTCCTCACACAGTAGAAATGGAACCAGAAACTCCTCTGAGTGTTGTGTGAGACTGTTGCTGTAAAATCCCTATTCTGAAATGACTTGGTGCATCACAGTTTTTATTCTACTAGTGTGAGGTGTCTGGTTAGATATTAGCAGGATTAGAAAACAGGGCTAGAGCCCTTCATCATAAGCAGCAGCTGGTGAACTATGAGGCCTGGGACTGCCGAACTCCAGTAATTGGTCAGAGGAGTGGGATCTCCGTCAAATGTCTGGCTCTGTGTGGAAATGTCACATCCTGAACTGCCCGGGATTGAGACAGAAGCTGGCTCCCCACAGTATGGAAGACATACAGAAAGTGACTCAATCAAAAACCTGGAGAACAAGGAAAGGAAGTGAGGAGAGAGGGAATGACTCCTCTGAAAAGACGAGCAATCTGTACCCTTTCCTTTTAGAAGTTTTTATTTATTTTTTCTTTAACAAATCATGTTAGCTCTGCTCATTCCTTGCTTGTTTTCTTGTTGTAAGGCATTGAACTTGAGAGCCACTGGCTCTCACGAGGTGGTTTTGTTGACTTCTGGCCACCTGGCATCTCAGTTGTTCAAGTTAATCTCCCCAACAGCAGAGTTAAGCCTTGCCACTCTCAAAAGTTCCACATTATTAGGTCTCTACTGAGTAACTATAGATTTAAGGAGTCCTAAACCTTACTGAATTACTGTATAGCAAAAAACTTCCTGAGAAAGGCCAAGGCATTGGCTCCTCTGCAAAGGTCAAACTGTACCAGATTTGTTAAAATGGATTCTGACAATCTGGGCAAGCTATGCTTGGCCACCCATCCTCAATTGGGCATCTAGAGAGACAAGTAGTGAAAAATCAGGGAAAGGAGGCTTACTCAATATGGCCACATTGAAATAGAAACAGGAAGCTTTAGCAAGCCCTCTCCCAAGTCCATCCATGTTGTTATTCTATGAGATTTAAGTTGAACTAGTTAATAGGAATTAAACATAGCTAAGCAGTCCTCATCACATGTGGTCCTGCTCAGTTCTGGCCCATCGTTGTCTCAGTTCCAGTGTCTTTTACAAGGTGGTCTTAGCTTAGTCTCCTGGAGAAATGGCAATAACTTAGAGCCTGTTGTCTCAACAGTATAAAGGAGTGGCAACAATGTATCACTGGGATATGTCTCCTCCTGCCAGGCTGGTTATATAAGCAAACAGGCCTGTCAAACACCCCGATGGGAAAATACTCCTTCAAGAAAAGCTGCCCATCCTGGACACTTTGAATGCTTATAAAGCCTTCCTAAAATGTATGTTCACATCATTGTTCTTTTGGTCATGGTCCACTTAAGAAAGACCTAATATCATGACTTAAAAAACTTTCTTCTCTCCTTTATCATCTACAGTAACTCTGTGTTTCATCTGAATTCTTATGACAGAGATTGGAAGGATCAGGTTGCCATGGGGAGTCTAGAAGAGGATTCCAGTAACGATAGGTCTATACATACATTCACAGAACTAAAATTTAATTTTAATAAGGATATGATCATAACAAGAAACAATATGAAATGTCTCTTCTTGAGGATTTGGGATTTATTAGGGATTACTGTGGCCTCAAAATGTAATCTTGAAGAGGCTCGATGCTTTGTAAATATTTAAAGATGTTAGAACTGGAGTGGCTTGAAATCTGTCTCCAAGTTTGAACATTAACACTCATCAGATCAAAGTTTTGTCTTTGTTCATGCCTCTCTGTGGTATGCCATGCCTTTCTCCCTTCACTTTAAAAGGTTGCCACTTCAATAGCACTTAATCGTCAGAGGACAGCATGTAATTTATCCCATTAAATGGGCTCTTGCTGGTTGGGTGTAAACGTGTCTTTGACAACTTGTCCATGCATTTGCTTTCACTAGTGATTTCCTCTACTGTGTTGCCTGTTGTCCTGTCAGTTTTGACTCCCTCATCTCATGCCTTAACAGCACAGTGAAGCTAACCTTCTTCTCTCAAGAAAACTGCTCTAAGCATCTCTCTTGAGGTGAGAAACAGCACAAGACTCATAGAGTCAGCTCCACAGCCTCTGTGGGCCTCCCAGTAATAGAAAATGAAGCAGCAGAAGAAAGAAGCCATCATCCCTGACACAGATTGCCCAGTACAGAAGCAGCCTCATTTTTACCCAGTAACTGAAGGAAGTAGGAACCAGGGTTTGCTTCATTCTTCCAAGGCCACATTATGCTGACTACCTTCACGCAGCCCCTGGCCTTCAGGGCGGTGTGTGGCCTCTCACACTCCCAGAGAAAGCCTGCTGTCACTCACTGACTGGTTACTCCACCAGATCTTCAAAGACTCTAGGTGTTCTCCGGTACATAAGGGCAAAAAACAAAAACAAAACAAAAGTACCAACCAACCAACCACACAAACACACCTACCACCTCAATTTCTTCAAAAGAAATTAAGAAACATAAATTAGTACAAAAGAATGTAGCAATTTTATTTGTGGTTTGACTAAAGAAAAGGAAGTGGTCATACAGTTTATAAAAAGCCAAGACAAACACTAGAATGTACGTAAATTTAACCAAGAGACGGGCCAATTGGTATAACCCTTGATATAAGGGTATTTAGGCCCTAGGTTGTCTCCACTTCCCAGTATGAAGACAATTTTTCACTCAAATTCAACCATCTCAGATTTAGAAAGAGAAAAAAAAATCACCACACATTTCAGTCTGGCAAAGTTCTTTTTCTTTCCCTCCAGTTCTTTGATAAGTTTGAAGATGTTTTCTTAGGAGGTAGCTCAAGCTCCAGATTTCTTCATTTTTGAATTCCAGGGTCACAAAAACATGGGCACTATTGGGACTGGGACACATAATTATGGCCTGGGAGTAGGTTGGACATTGAGACATCAAGGTTACATGACAAAGAAACCCATGACAGTAAAAATGACTGTAAACACAACTAAGGATTTCTTGGAAGAGTCACATGCAACAAGCATCTGAGTGAAGGTAGGTCTAAATTAATAACCCACAAAGAGTCACAAATATCTACTGAGTATTCAGACTCACTTCCCAGCTTTCTTCCCAACTTCCTAGCTCAGGCATGCTTTCTTAATAATCTGTTTCTGTTGCCACTACTATGCACATGTCCCTGATCCAATTCCTTATCCCAGAAAAATAGAAACTAGAAATTCTAGCAGGTGCCCTCTGAGTGTGTCTGTAATGCAATAACTCAAACTTAATTCCGAATCAAACACATAAGATTCTAAGTTGTTTCTGAGAGCCCTTGCCTATGTAACATTGTGTGACATCCTCAAGGATTTATTTTGAACAGAACTTGTGAACTTGGCACGCACAAGAACAACTTGGTTTATACTCGTTGGTAATATTTTATGAGCAGCAGTGCTTTTACTGAATATACAAAGCTGACTGTTTCATAAAACACAATTTTTTAATAATAAAAAAAATGGATTTTAAATATTTTCTTACCAGCATTTCTTATTATGCACCAAATTAGTGTGCCATTGAATTACTCTGTGACAGAATACTTGATTTTAAAAATTGTTGATTCAAGCTGTACTATAGAGCAACAGTAATAAAAACCGCATGGCAAAGAAACAGACTAGTGGATCAATGAAATTGAATTGAAGACCCAGAAATGAACCCAAACACATACAGATACCTGATTTTTTTTTTTACAATAAAACCAAAGCCATATAATGGGGAAGGGACAGTTGCTCCACAAGGAGACCAACAAAGCCAAAAAATCTGGGCCCAGTGGATCCTGCAGAGACTGACGCACCAACCAAGGACCATCCATAGAGAGGACTTAGACCCCCTGCTCAGATGTAGCCCACAGGCAGCTCAGTCTCCATGTGGGTTCCCTAGTAAGGGGAGCAGGGTTTACCTCTGACATAAACTTGGTTGCCTGCTCTTTGATCACTTCCTCCTGGAGGGGCAGCAGGCCATGCAGGAAGAGGATCCAGTTAGGGTTAGATAGTTGGGGAGGAAGACACCCTGTTCAATGGACTAGGAAAGAGGATTAGGGGGAGAAGAGGGAAGGGAGTGAAACCTGGAGGAGGCAAGGGAGGGGGCTACAATTGGGATATAAAGTGAATAAATTATAAAAAATAAAAATAAACAGAAACTTGCTGTATAGACTTGAGTTTCATCTAAAAACATGTAAAATGAGCCCTGTGTTTTGGAGGCACAAACCATGCCCCTACCTTAGTAAAACTGTTGCCCATGTGGACCCTCATGATATCAGAGATTCTATGCTAACTTTCCAAGCTAAAACTACCTCAGAAGCCCCTCACAAATTAGCACAAAGGGTCTCCATGGCTGAACTTCTCACAGCACCAAGCTATGCCAAGATGGCTAAGCTGAGTGGACACCAAGCACTGAGCCAAATGCTCACTCATGTGTGTGTGTGTGTGCGTGTGTGTGTGTGTGTGTGTGTGTGTGTGTGTAGCATAAAGTCAATTAAAACACTAAAGATACAGAACAAAGAAACTGTCTTGGGGGCGGCAAGAGGTAAACACTGAATCACATATAAAGGCAGGGCAATGAGAAACACAGCTGACTTCTCAACAGAAGCTTCTAAGACAAGAAAAGTTTGCAACTATGTATTTCAAGATTTGAATAACCACAGCTGTCATCCAGAACTACTACATGCCACGAAACTGTCATGACTGAGGGAGATAATGAAACATTCCATGATGAAAACAGACAAAAGGAATTTATAACCAGAAACCAGACTTACAGAGTCTACTGAAAAAGTCCTTTTAGACGGATAAGAATGATGAGCATGCTGAAGAGCATATTGAAAAAAAACAAAACAAAACAAAACAAAAAAAAAAAAACAAAAAACTAGGACTCTAACGTAAGTGTATTCAAAGACTTAGTCAATTCAAATTACTACCCACTCTCATAATACACATGATCAGATGAAAAAGACACAGATGAACTCCAATAGAATGTTATTGTAGTATCTGAGTCTCACAAATTGATAGGTTACTCCGACAAAATATATAAACAGAAAAACACATAGATTAAATGACACCATGCAGCCATCCATAGAGATTTAAGAGACACCATCTATGGAGCATTCCATTCTAAAACTGCAGAATAAATATTTTTTTTCAACAGCTAGTGAAACTTTATCTAAAGTCAATTATATACCGGGACAGAAGACAAATCTTCACAGATATGATTCTAGCTGACCAGAATTGAAGAAAAAAAAAAATAAAGAAATCAATAGCAAGAAAAAGAACAGAACATTCAGAAACGTATAGAGACTAAAAACCACACTACTCATTAGAGAAGTCAACGAAGCAGCTAGGAGATAAATTTTACAGTATCAATGTTCAATGGTAATGAATATATAAAAACCAAAAACTATGGGACACAATAAAAGCAGTTCTAGGAGAAAATTTTGTAGTTTTAAGTGATTATAGGAGGAAATTAGAGCACCAGGGGAAGGAGGAGAAGGCAGGATGGGGTATAAGGCAAAACCTAAATTCTTACATGAAAAGGAATAGTTTTAAAAATGGGGCATAGATTAATGAAATGGAAATTCAAAAATTACAAAGAATCAATAAAACAGTCAGTTCTTTGATAGACTAAACAAGATTGAAGCAGTATTAAAAACTATCCCAACTAGGTCCAGGCCCACTGAGTCACTGCTGATTTCTCCTAGATCCTCAAAGAAGAGCAGAGTTTCTCAAACTATTCTGTAACACAGGAGAGAGAGTATCCCTCTGCATGAAGTCTGTATTACCCTGATTCCAAAAGAGATAAAGACACACTGACAGAAAATTGCCAACCAATTTCCCTAATGAACACAGATGCTGAATTTCCCAACAAAATACTTGTAATTCAGATACAGAAACACATCAAAAGGATCAGTCTTATAACAAGTTGGTTTTATTCCAAAGATGTATGGACGATTCAATACATACAGATAATAAAGACAATATAAATATGAATGAACTCGATGAAAGAAATCACAAATTTTTTTTCAATAGATGCAGAAAAGGCTATGAACAAAATCTAATACTGTTTGTGATTAACCAAAGAAAGTGAGTATCTAAGAACATTTCTCAGAACAGGAAAGGGATATGTAACACTTATTGCCAATACTTTACTAAATAAAAAAAATCCTATAGCACTTTCATAAGATCTACTATTACCGCTCATTAAACATAATACTGGAATCCTTACCTAGAACATTAAGACAAGAAACACAGACAAACAAGCAAACGAATGTAAAGAGAAAAGGAAGCAGTCAAAGTGACTTAATTGGCCGATGACATGATTATATACATAAGAGACTAAAGACTTTACTAGAATACCTTGGAGCTAATGAACTCTTCTACAAAGCAACAACCTACAAGGTTAGCATTTAAAAACTAATAGTCCCACATAAACAGATAACAAATACACTGAGGAAGAAATCATTTCTAGAGTTGTCACTTGAGAAATCTGACCTGGATCTAGATCGTCATTTCTGGGGTGATGCCATTTAGCTCTTATGCTCTGTTCTACAGCAGCATCTTCCAAATAAATCAATCGAAACAAGCCATCACAGCATTACTAAGCACTGAGAAGTTACATATACATCCATGTAGTGACAGGCCATTGCATCAAGGTCAATGATTCTTATTTGCACTGGTGGAGAAGACAGATCTATTGACATGCTCTCTTGCCATTTTTAAAAATAAAAGAATAGTCTTAGGGATATAGACACACAGAAAAGTGTGTACATCCCCAGCACAGTTAGTTAGAAGATAATAGGAAAGAGAAATTAAATTCCCTGTGTATTCCTTATTCTAGACATTCTGCTCTGGTCTGAGGGACGCTTGTTATACAGTCTACTTCTGGGAGATGATGAGAAAAGGCTAAACACAGTTAAACACAGGCTAGTCTAGGTCAGAGACACCATCACCTACTACTGAGGGCTTATTTAATCCAAGAATCAACATGAAAGTCTCGCAGCATTGCTGAGGTCTCTTCATCTTTACAAGGTGTCAGCAACCCACTCTGTGAACTGAGTCCAAATTCCAGCATCAGAGACCTACTGTTAAGGATTAGTAAAATTGAAATCAGGAAATGAGTAAGTGACAAGTTCTGGAAATAAAATTTGGTTTGGATTTTTAAAACTCTAATCCTTTAGAAAGGGGATATTATACATTTAAATGCTAAGCTTGGCAATCAGTTTTATATAAATCTTATGTAAAACTTCCCCAGTCAAGTACTGAATTATTAAATACATTTTTTTTTGTGTGTGTGTATGAAGCACATTGTGAATGTTCTTCAGCTTCTCGGTGACTCCTTTAAACCCTATCTTCAAGGATTATGACTTTGGTTTAACCTTTTCAATGTAGTATCATCACTGAAATTTGAACAGCTTGCTGTAGACAGACACAGTAAAAATTCTGGGAGAATATAGTGTTCTGAGTAGCTCTTCTTTTCTGAAAGTAACTGTTAATAGCATCCTTGCTGTCAGAACAGAGGCTGATATGGCCTGGCCAGAGGTAGAAGGACAGGAGGGTATCATGGCCTTCAGGTTGTAAGAGCCCAGATCTGAAACATCCTGCCACCAGACTGTGGGAAGCCTATGGGGAAAAGGGAAGCGGCGTTCAAACACTGCGGTAAGCGGAACAGAGTATGAAATTGCAAAGTCAGGAGTGACCGAGAGAGACATCTGCAGCCTTTTTGATGATGTGGTGTTATCTGGGTGCTGCAGCCTTCACTTCACAGCGCAGCCCAGGGCTCACGTTTCATGTAATTGGATGGGTGGTTAATAACTCTTTTAGCTTTAAAACACGTAAGGTATGCAGAGAAACTTAAACTGTAGGTATCCACTTTTAATACTTACAGGAGACTTTTTTTTTTCTGCAAGAAAATAAAACTCCTGTGTCATAATGGCTATTTAGGCTCACCCTTCATTACTGTATGTTTAGGAATACACAACTTTTGTGTGCTACCATAACTACAAAGCATTGTTTTGTCCTGCATTTTAGGAACATGTGCATATGTGGAAAAGAATGCAGGATAGCGTATCTCAAAAGTATCACCCCCACCCATAAATCTTATATGATATCCACATCATACATTCATTTTGCTTGGAATTTTTTAAAAATTTCAGATGCTAAAGAAAAACATGGACAAGAAAATAAGCAAATCAAAGAGTATATTTTCTTTATTATTGGAGATTCCAAAGTATTTTGATTCAATCAAAGACGGGCACACTAGTTTATCAAGAGGACTTCACGTTTGTGTCTATTTTTTATGACCTCTTCTTTCTAGTCAACAGAAAAAAAAAACATAATTAATTTCCTTTAAAATCACTAGAACCTTGTGCAACATAGAATTGTTGAAAAATAAGCAGATGGATACTGAATAAAGTATATATCCTGCTTAGTTTCAGTGGAAACTGGGGATGAGGAACAGCCAAAAAATGAATAAGCCCTCTGCTGTCTGGGTGTAAGCAACTGTATGGAACCAGATGATGGACAGGGATGTTAAAGATGCTAAACTAATGACGGAAGGTACACGCATGAGGCACATCTGAGAAAAGACACCCCCCCCCACACACACAGAAATAGTGCCACGACTAACTAATCTACACATTATCTCCTCAAATTCCTGATGTAATATGCCACATTATTTAGAGGCAACCTGCGTGATAACAGTTATGCAGATTACCCCAAACACATGTTTACTAGCCTGCAAAGTAAGGGCTTCAGTTCTAATATTTCAGATTGAGTCTAGTCCCATGGTCTTGTCGTTTAATTCTTTATGAAGATACAGTTTGTGTTTGCTATAGATCAGGAGAAGATATTTCTTAAGCAGTATTTCACATTCTTCTCATAATCATGAGTCAGTGGCTTTCAAAGTCTAGTATAGAGACTACCTGCCTATCAATACGACAGATCCTGAGCAACACCCAAGAATGGGACTATCTCAAATATCTGCGTTTTAAACAGATGTCCAGGCATCTCAGGATTGCAGCGTGCTGTAGTGTGTCAAATGAGGCTTGACGTTTCTGTTACAGAGAGACTCTATGACTAGATCGCTGCATGCAGATGTGTATTGAGGCCATCCCTTAAGCAAATATACTCTAAAATCCACAGCAGATACATTACTCCTCCTCTTAGAATTAATCTGCACTGTGCTTCTTGGGTCCTTCCATTTCTTTGAAAAGTGAATCTCCCCCAAATATACATCTGATGGACTTTTCCATATTGAAATGAAAGGGCATTTGTGAGCCAAGCATGATGACCCACACCATCTTAGCACATGGGAGGCAGAGACAGATGGATCACTGTGAGTTCAAGGACAGCATGGTCTACATAGTGAGTTCTGAAATAGCCAAGACTGCATAGAAAGACCCTATCTCAACTAGAAAGAGGGGGGAGGGAGGAGGAAGGACAGAAGGAGGAATAGAAAAGAAGAAAGAAAAGGGCATTTTTGATACACTGCTTTGACTAATCCCTGAGCTATTCTAACTTTTATATTAGACTCTCTTGCTAGACTACAATGATCTGACTAAATGTGCTTTTACCATCCTTTTTTGCCAAGGTACATTTCAAACTGATCTGACATAGCTGAATTACTACAAAGACCCACGTGCTGTGATGCCAGCCCAGTGAATCAGGTCTAATAACCCAAAGTGGGATTTAATAAGCCTTGACAGCAGAAACACTCCATGCCAGCGAGGCAGAATGATCCAACTCCTTTCCCCTTTGCTCTCACAGACACGCACACACAAGGATGAAACCTGCGAAGAAATATTGCCAGGTGGATGAGCTCAGTCCATTTATACTGAGAGCTCTAATGACTTTAGGAGTTGCACTAGTCTCTCTGTACAGCTTTAGCCCTCAGTGGAGACACCATGTCTGGGAAAAGGCTTTGGTCTATGATCCCTGGAGATGCCATTCTCAGCCTTTCTCTCCTGGAGCCTCTGCACACGCTGACAGGATGTCGGCAGCTGCTCCATGAGCCTGTCTCTGTGTCCTGCAGGTGAAAGCACAGTCAACTGAATACTTCACCCAGTGAAAGGGGTGCACAGCCTCTTAGTGTCCTCTCACTCTGACCCACATTGAGACAGTGATGCTAAAGATCCCATAGCTCTTAGCAGCTGATGCTGAGGCTATGAAGCATGCCGTGCTCCTCCCGAGAACATGGTGTGCCCTGAGACAGAGGCAGTTTTGAACAGAAGGGAAGAATCATTGACTCCATGTGGGTTGCCATAGCTGTATGTGAACTGGCGGGTAATGATCTTGGAATCTAACCCTAGAGAAAATTTCATTCTTTAACTTTGAAATTTTTACAAGCATTTGAGGCTTAATATTAACCTTTGAAGTTAAAATTATATCATTTCTCCCCTTCCCTTCCTCTCTGCAGCCGACCACTTCGTGTTGGACAACCAGTCAGCAGGCTCTTCTGTGGGAAAGATTATTTCTCCCACTGTCAGCCTCCCCAGTTTGTCCATAGTTTATTGTCTAGTGTTGAGGCTCAAGCACTTTTCTCTTTCCATGCTAGCACGTCCCTTGGTGTCAGCAGAGCTCAGGTCTTGTCAAGGCAGCCATGTTGATAAGACCCCAGTATGTGTACCCTCTATAGCATTTCTAGGAGACACAATCTGAACCCAAATTTTCTGTTCCTCTGACTCATACAACCTTTCTGCCCCTTCCTCTACAATGATCCCTGAGCTGTAGGTATGGGAATATTGCTGTAGATGTATCAGTTGGTACTGGGTATCATACAACCTCTTGTTCTCTACATTTTTATTAGCTGTGGTTTTACGTAATGGTCTCTATCTATGGCAAAGAGAAGTTTCTTTGATGAGGGGTGAGAGTTATGCTTATCTGTGGGTATAAGGGCAAATATTTAGAATCCAGTAAGGAATTATTCTTCCTTACAATAAAAAGTGTTGTTTGTAGGTTCTCCTCCGGGATTCATGATTTCTCTAGTCCCTAGTAGTTAGCTAGGTTTCCAGTACAAGACATGACTTCCTTCTTACAGAGCTGCTGGTTTCTGCCAAGGTATGTGCACCACTATTGTGCCCTTAGGGTAATGATGCCATGCCTGGAGTTATTGTAGTTCACAGCTGAGTAGGCCTATTGGTTGCTAAGCATTTGGAAATAGATAATAATAGATGATGCCAATGAGTATATGTAAACATTTACTGCATGATTTGTCAAGACTTACATTTCTAATTTGTTGTCTTAAACAATGTATGCTAAAATTACTACATAAAGGTAGGCAGAGAGTTTTAACTATTCATTTATTTCTCCTGTTGTTGTTGTTGTTTTTAATGTACTAAGGGCAATGAGATGGCATAGTAGATGAAGTGCTTGCCACTAAGCCTAATGATATGGATTTGATTCTCCAAACATTCATGGTGGTACAAGAAAACCAAATTCTGTCACTTGTCATTTTTCCTCAGACATCCACATGTATGCTGTGGCACATAGACAGATGGACAGACAGACAGACAGATGGACAGACAGACAGATGCACACACACACACCACAGACACTCACATACAATTACAAATAAATGAAAAAAGGAATTACTTATAAAAGTTGCAAAACTATTTGACATGAGCATCCTGGTTTAAGAATTTTGGATACCATTTAATGAAGAATTAATGGTTACTTTAATAATTAATATAGAAATGATTGCTTTTGCCTAAAATTTTACAGCTCACTGAAAAACCTTTTTCATCTTCACTGGATAGATTAACATATCTTTCTTTAGGGTCACGTGCGACAGCAATTTGAAAGCCAAGTAAAACTCCATTAAAGACATTAATTACAATATGACTTTTGAGGACAGAAATATGAATATATTGTATTTAACTCTGATTTGTGATTAGATGAAAGTTTTTACCCAGAATCTGGGTACTCTACATTTTTTATAGCACATAAGAAAGGTCTTTGATGTGCTCTGGACCCTCTTTTATTCCCCACAAATTGGAAAGTTTCTTCTTTGTAACTTCTCTGTTCTCCCAGAAGAAGGACCCTCCAGAGGTTAATTTATAAAAAAAAAAGACTAAAAATTCACATCACATCAAGAGATAAGGGATGTTACACAGATTTTCAATGATATCAAATGGTGGAAGCTCTTCCCCAGCAGGTTCATTTCCAGCATCTTCATCCCCAGCATCTTCATGCCCAGCATCTTCGTCCCCAGCATCTTCATGTTTAGCTGCTTTGTTTTACCAACCACTAGATCATAGCTAACAGTGAGCCTCTGCTCTTAGTGTGGAGCACCTCCTTTACGATGTACAATGGCACACTGAGAACTGTACTCTGAACATCTCCAGTTTTCAAATGAGAGGATTTATTCACAAAGATTAAGTAGAGTTCTTCATTATTGTGCTGATGCACAGACCCCATAATACCCACTTGTTTAACCACTTCAAGTCAGTGGCATAAGTACATTCATACTGTTAAAGACCACACAAGAGCTTTCTTCCCTTCCCAAACAGAAACTTGAATTCTTTCTGATATTAGAAATATGATCATGTTTTCACTTCTTCAATGATTAAGCAGTAAGCCATAAAGATGTGCTGCATTGTTTTCCAACATTGAGGTTATACTATCTACCGCAAACTTTTTACTAATGTAACTTTTTCATTTTAGGATTACAACTCAAATATCTCTCTCTTCTAGAGTTTGACTGAGAAACACAAACAGAAGTTAGGTTTCTCTGTTGCATGCTCATTACATCTTGTGACTCCTTCATAGTAAGTGCTGCTCTTTACACTTAAGATTTTTGATGTCTCACAGCAAGCCTCTGATCTCCAGAAGCCCCCAAATCTTTATCTGGCAGTGATGGAAAGGAATAACTCCTTTTGGTTTCTGTAGGATATCTGGAGGTCTGGAGGGATGCAGGAAAGGCCTGGAAAGGCTGATGCCCTACTTTTGGTCTCTCCTCTTTCACACTAAAGCCAATTAAGTGCCTCTATAGCTTTTGTTTGTTTATTTACTTTAAACTACTCCACCTTTGTTTTTCCTCTGCATCATGATTTAAAACATAGTTGGTGAAGACAGTGATCTCAAATATAGGCCCAGCTAGTTCTCACCAATTTCTTCTTCACTATGAATTCATTATATAGACAGACAGGTGTGAATTTCCTTAGATCAAGCTGAAATTTTACAGAGAATAATCTAGACTGAAACTCAAATTATTTTTATATATTGTTAACATGTTTTCAAAGGATCCCTTGACAAGCTCTACAGAGCAAACAGCTACTTCTATAGCTCTGTGCCACTTCTACAGCACTATGACAAGGTGCTGCTGGCAAATACAGAGATATGAGCAAGGCTTGGTCTGTCCATAGAAACCCTCAGTGAATGTTTTCTTTTTAGATGTTGTTCTCTCTCATGTACCTTTCAAACTTTGCTTTGTTTGTGGAGAACTGCTTTTGTTAGACTCTGTTCCGTTTCTTAAAATGAAAAGGTGCTTTCATAATCCTTTTACCAAACCCTTCAGGAGCTTTGTTGCCTTCACTTTCAATTAGGCAGTTTCATTTGAAAAATATCTTCCATCTGGGCTGGAGAGATAGCTCAGTACTACAGGGTGCTGATTGCCCTTCCAGAGGACCTGTATTTAGTTTCTGGCACCCACACAGCAGCCACAAGTATCTGTAACTACAGATCTAAGGGATCCAATTTAATCGTCTGGTCTCTGTGGTTGGGCACCAGACATACATGTGCTGAACAGACATACATGCAGACAAAATAACCATATAGATAACATTTTTAAAATTATGGAAAAAATAGAATTAAAAGCACTTTCCCTGTTTTAATAAAAGAAATATAAAATTAATGGCAGCTAACAGAAAAGAGACAAATATAAACATTTTTGACTTTTGTTTATTAGCCACATTTCTTAATAATATTAATCTAATATAGAACAACAACAACAAAAAAAGCACAAGGCTGAATTACAAGTCATACCTGGACTTACTCCTATCTCTGAAACATCTTTTATTATAGTTTTGAGCTGGGACTCTGGTGTGGGCTTTCAACACCTAAAATAATGATACCCTCAGTGAGTAACGTGTTTAATCATGTAAGCATGAAAACCAGATTCTGATTAATCCTAGCACTCTTACAATGAAATAGAAGGTAAAGATATGAGAGTCTCTAGGGCTTGTGAGTTGACTAGCTTGGTGTATCCAGCTTTGAGGAAAACGAAAAAGAGCCTGTCTCAAAAAACAAAAACAAAAACAAAAACAAAAACAAAAACAAAAAAACAAAACAGAAGGCAAGGACCAACATGTGAGGTTGTGCTCTGACTTCTACACACATGGTATGCTGTCAGATATGTGCATATACACACATATGAACATAAATACTTTTTTATTTTTGAGACTGGATTTCTCTGAGTAGTCTTGGCTGTCCTGGAACTCACTCTATAGACTAGGCTTGCCTCGAGCTCAGAGATTTGCCTGCATCTATCTCCAGAATTCTAGAACTAAAGGTCTTTGTGCAATACCACTGCCAGCACAATTTTAAAATACTAATTCCTGAAGTTTAAATTAATACATCCACTGAGGTCTTTTTAAATATGTAAACTATTTTTACATATTTCGGTGTAAATTTTTAACCTATTGTTTAACTCATGAGTAGTCATACACTCCCATATAAATAAGAAAACTGACACCATCTAAGTTGATTTCAAGTCTTAAAAAGAGAATGAGAGTTTTAAAGCCCTCACACAGGAAAATAAATCAGAATGTTGTAAGATCAATTTTCAATATAAAATTAGGACTCGAGTCAAAAAGGCCCTTGAAATTGTAACAAGCAAAAAAAAAAAAAAATAGAACATGTATTCCAAACCCACCTACATAACTGGACAGATGGATGACACTGGAACAGGTCAAGAAATGATAAACGGGAGGTTTTAGGGAGCTCATCACATTGAATTGGGGACTCTTGGATAACTGCCATAGAAAAGCATCCCCGTCCTCTTCACATTTGCCTAAAGATGGGGGCCTCTAAGAGTTTAACACCAAGCAGGAAACTATAACTCAGATTTTAAGAAAGGACATTAAAGGTTGATACTATGTTCCAAAAAAGAAAAAAAAAAACTATTATTTTCAAGGTCCATTTATATTTCTCTAAACTCATCTGTTGTTCTTTAAATTGTCTGTATTTCCTATCCTTTCTCCTATGAAGAAATGAAATTGTCTTGATTTTGCTGAAGTGAGAGTATTTTTTTTTCTTGTGATTCCCTCATGTACATAAAACAAGTGTATATATCTTCTTGGCACAGCCATATCCACTGGAGACAGAGAAAGTCATAAAGCCAGCACAGCTGTTTGACATAGTTTTCAGCAAAGCTGAGCCGAATGCTGCAATTATTGTCATTCTGTCTCTCATTTTAGGTTTTGGTCTTTGTGTGTTGCCTTCTTGGGGGTTTTCTGCATTCATTTTATGAATTCATTTTATGTCTTTTTCTGAGAAAATTACATCAGAGTCTTTTAGGAATGTCCTAAACATTTATCTCTTCTGCTTTTAGGGAAATAACTTTATCTTACCTTATTTTAAAGTATCTCTTATGCCTTGGGGATTGTGGCAAGCACAAAGACCCTAGGAACTTTTTTTAGGAGGCCATGGATCCAGGAATCCTTTTGAGGTATCCTTCCCTAAGCAAACTCATGCAGTATAATTAGAACAGAGTAAACTTAGAGACGGTTGACAAACTCCAACTGGTCAGAGGAATTAGTAATAAATTAAAGGCCTTTTTTTTTTTTTTTTTTTTTTTACAATATGCCTAGAACTCTCTGAAAATGTAGTTTAAAGATAAGGGGTTGTTCAGCATATTCCCTGGAAGGAATAGAACTTAATAAATAAGATAGAGTGACTGAGTGACTAAAATAAGTTTTCCTACTTGTTAGAGTAGATGATAAAAGGATGTAAGAATAGGAGTTAGGTATTAGTATTTGCTATTCGTAAAAATATCAGTTCAGGTATTTTCTATTTGTCTGGAGCACTTTAAATCTACGAATACTGCCAGCCTAAAAACAGGCAGTCATATAATTAATGTGTTTTCTTTGAAGGAGACATTCTTTAGATTCTTTAAAATGGAATTATAGGGTTGATAACAAAAATGAAATCTGTTCTATTTGTACTTTCTAATTGAGATGGACCTTGTAACCCTGGACATGTAATGAAAAATCAAACCTATATCCTGAGGCAACGTGATATAATCTATACTTCTTGGGTAATAATTAGTCTGCCTTTGTTCTGTGAAACTAGTATAAATAAAGAAGCAACCTGATTGCTAGTCATTCAGAACTACAAGATTCCCCTGACTACCATGCCTGATTTGCTTCTCCCTTGCCAACTCCTTATTTCTTCTTATGAACCTATCAGCTGCCAGGGCTGGTCCCAGGCATTTTTTCCCATTAATGTTTTAATGTTAATCTAAGTAAAGAAACTAGAAAAATGGAGAGAAGCTGTATTCTCTTCCCCAGCGTCATGTTCATGAAAGGACAAACTTGTTCAACGGACTCAGTTCCCCAATAAATAGACACAGACAAATGGATGCAAATGGATGTGAAAATAGGATCCATCTTTCTGCTCATCTAAGAAACATACCTCAACATCAAAGATAAACATTACCTCAGGGTAAAAATGGTTGAAAAATGGAAGCAAGTTTGTGTACTCATTCTAATATCTAACAAAATGGACTTTAAACAAAAATTAATCAAAGGAAATGGGGAAGGACATTTCATACTCATCAATGATAAAATCCACTAGGATGTTTCAGTTCTTACATTTGTGCTCCAAACCCAAGGGCACTCACATTTTTAAAAGAAACATTACTAAAGCTCAAATCAAACACTGACCTTCACACATTCATAGTAGCAGACTTCAATACCTGACTCTCACCAAATGGGCAGATCATCCAGATCAAAACAAACAAACAAACAAACCAAAACAAAGCCTAAACAGGAAAATAAAGGAGCTAACAGGCATTATGAACCAAATGGACCTAACAGATATCTACAGAACATTTCACCCAAACACAAAAGAATACACCTTCTTCTCAATACCACGTGGAACTTTCTACAAAATTTATAACATAATTGGTCACAAAACAAGTTACAACAGAAACAATAAAATTAAAATAATTCACCTGCATCCTATCAGACCACCACAGATTAAATCTGGATCCCAATGACAAAAACAACAGAATGCTTACAAACTCGTGGAAACTGAACATCTCTCTACTAAATGAAAATTGTGTCAAGACATAAATAAAAAAGAAACTAAATACCTAAATGTTTAATAGGAAAAACTATTGCAATGAAATTTTCTAACTGGAAAATATATTCTAATTTTACTTTATATCTCATTATAAACTTATATGAATTAAAGTTTCCAATATAAAAAATAAACAACTTTAAAAATAAAGCTAATATTTAAATCAAATAATGATGTAAAAATCTTTCAACAGATGAAAATGAAATAGTTTTTTTTTTCTCTCTTACATAGAAACTACAGACAAATTCTAAAAGTCTAGAACTGGTTGCAAACAAAGCTCTAAAGAAGTCACAGCTAAAGATTTAGACGAGCGTATAATCATCATAGGTACATGGCAGAATGCTTGGAGATTTACATGAAAGAATAAGCACAAACTGTAAATTCAAAACACAAATGCAGGGGCTAGGAAGATGGTTCAACTGGTAAAGTGTTTTCCTGTATAAACATGACGGTTTGATTCCTTTGTAGTCCTAGATTCTGGGCATACTGATGCACCTGTAGCCCCAGCACATGGAGTAGGCATGTTCGAGGAACTTGACAGTCTAGCTGAATCACTAAGCTCTAGATTCCCTGAAAGCCTCTGTCTCAAACTGTGGGCTAGAGAACAACCGAAGAAGGTACCTGCTGTACACCCCCGGCCTCCACAGGTGTGTGCATATGTATACAACACACTTTCTTGCACACAAGCACATATAACATACATGTAGCTCCACCGGACACATACATACACCATACACACATACTAAATACAAACTCAAAATGCTTATATACGAATAACATTTGTAGAATTAAAGTTAGTAAAACTCAAACGTTGAAGCTGACAGAATGGTTGAACTTTCCTACAGAACCAAAAAGGAGTAGCTAATACAACAATTTGAAAAAATAATTTATAAAGTGAACCAAAGGACTGCAATGAGTTCAGATATTTTTACCCAATAATTCACCAAAAAAATCCATTCTAATGAATTAATTTGATTTATTTACATTATAATGGAGCAAAATAATTAAATATTAGAAAGGCATTAAAATATAGATAAATTTTTGTATTAGAATCAGAAAAAAAATTCATACAGTAACATATTAGAAAAAAGAGACTGAGTGCTATCTGACCTCAAGTTAGAAAATATTCAAAAACTGAAAAAAAAAGAGGGCAGAAATACCAGGTGAAGTAACAGACACCTGTAATGCCAGCACACAAAGGGTTAAAGCAGGAAGAGTGCAACTTCAAGGGTGACATTGGCAAAACAGTAAAATCCTGTCTCAAAAACTGAGAAAACGAACAAGAAAGGAAGACAAAGAATAGAAAATTATGAGTGATAAAACATGTAAAATAAGACATACATACGTGTGCATGCATTAAGTATAAGTGAATTAAACTAATATACATGTTAAAAGGCAAGAATTCTTAGAACATAGTTAAGGAAAATATCCATTTTGAAAATCATTAACTGGGATGTCCATTCTGAAAATAACAAATCATGATGGAATAGCACCAAAATGTAATTATTCCTGTGCTGTGACACCACAGAAGCTTTGTAGAGCCATTACACTTTCTATACAGCCAAATTTTCCTCAGACAAAGGACATACTATTTCATTCGCAAGAAAATTATTAAGGAAATATTTAAGATGAGTTTATCATGTGGTTATGTACAATTAAATAATTAACATTCTGGCAAATATCATTGGATTCTTACAACTTAATATATATATATATAAAGTACACATATATATTAATATATTTTAAATGTATAATTTAAAAGAATTCCTACAAGTTTTAGTATAACATAAATTAAAAAAAAACTGACATCAAAATGAAGCCATTGAAAAGAAATCGCAATGAAGTGGCTATAGATACAGAATTAATAACGTTTTTTTTTTTTTTTCTACTCTTAAAGTTTAGACATCCTGAGGTTGGAAATTTGACTCAACAGCTAAGAGGACTTATGACTTCTGTTCAGAGCACCCATCTCAGTGGACTCAGAGGCACTTATAACTCAAGCTCTAGGGCGATTCGTTGTCCCCCATGGGCTCACAGGCACCTGCACACACCTGGTGCACACAGACTCATAAGATACTGTTACGTGCACATAAAGATAAATGAACGAATAGACCTCTTTAAAAGTCAGGACACGCCACCGCCCTTCCTTTCCTCACAGAGAGAAATGTCTCTGCAGGAAATTTAATCTCCCAACTGTTTCCTAGCAACAGGGCTTTAGACACAGTATCTTTCTTCATATCAATCACTCACATCTGTGAAAACGTTTAAGAGCATCTTTTTGATGCTGTGAATAAAGTTTGAATTTAGGTGTCGGGCAGCTGCAGGGTAAGCGCAGGAATACTGATCCCACAAACACTGGCGTTTCCTTAGCCACTTGGAAGTATTATGACGCCTGTGCTTTGAAGTTTGAGGAGATGCAATTACAATATCCATCAAGCTGTATGATTTTAATTATACTTTTAATTATAAGGGATTTCAATTAAAAAGCAGAGTAGATACCAATGACCATATTTCTTTTATTTTGTAAAGGCATGAAATAGCCATATCTTGAGGCAACACATCCAATTTAAAAAAAAAATCAGCCTTCTTATTACATTAACCTTGAAAAAAATTAAAATCACCTGGGAATCCTTTAAAATGACATTCTGTGTGGAATGGGACTTGATTTACAGTTCAAGAGGTTACCATAATATGTAACCCAACTGAAAAGCACTGTATATTGTGCAACCCTACTTGGAGGGAAAACCTGCACTTGTAGAATAACTGAAAGGAAGATGTCATTCAGCTATACCTGAAATATAACAATTTATGCAGAAGTTCCCAATAAGCCAAATATATACTTGAAACGCCAAAACCATAAAGAAAATCAAACAACCAATGCTTTGTGGTTTTAATACAAGGAGTGAAAACTTCAGCATTAAGCCTTGATACTTGCTTTTTTTGCCCAATGCTGGAATGCTAGTAAATTTAGGTATTCCCTGGTTACTCGCATGCCTCACTGCGTGCCTGTGCCCATTGATGCCCCTCACGCTATGACTCTCTTCAGACAGAAAAGGGATCTTGGAACTACAGCCACCATTGTTACTACCATCTCATTGGCGGCTGTTGGAGCTACCACCGGGGCATTAGCCGTGAGTCATACTGTGCAGACTGCTCAGACCCTGAACAATCATTTAGCCAATGTAGCTCATGCCTTAGTTGTACATAAAGGAATTAATGCTCAACTAAAAGGAAGCTTGATGGTGTTCAATCAGAGGATTGACCTCATGCAGGAGCAAATTGATACCCTATGGCAAATCGCTCAACTTGGCTGTCAACGAAAATATGCTGGACTTTGAGTCACTAGCATATAACATGAGAATTTTTCCTGTGCTGCAAATCTGTCTAAACAATTGTCGAGCTATATTTTAGGTAATTGGACTGGAGAATTCGATACTACGATGGAGCAGCTGAGAGTGGCCATTGTCACAGTAAATTCTACCAGAGTGGACGCAGGACTAGCCACAGGATTATCAACATGGATTGCTGCAGCCATGAATCATCTGAAGGAATGGGCGGGCATGGGAGCGTTAGCAGGCCTTCTGGTGTTGGTCTCCTTGGTTTGCCTGTGGTATATATGCAAGATTAGAGTCTCACAACAGTGTGATGCAGCCTTGATCATTCAGGCCTTTACAGCCATTGAAGCAGGACATTCTCCCCAAGCATGGTTGGATACCATAAAAAGCTAAAATGTTACGCTCAGGATGCGAGGCTAAGCACTGCACTCAGGGTCAGCCACTTTGGACCCAGAGAAGAGCATGTCTGGTTGCATGCGGGTTGATGCCCCAGGTCCCGCCTCTGAGAAAAAGGTATCGGTCAGGTCTGATGCTCTTTGGGTGGATGACACCTAAACAAACATCGGTACAAAGTCCCAATTTATTTCTAATATCAGAGATCAGACCTCTACTCTTGCCTGATGCATCTAAAACAAAAAGGGGGAACTGTAGAGAGCTGCGGAATGCTATGCCTTAAAGATGGAGCTGGTTTCCGCCTTCGACCTTCCCGATGGTGAGTGTTCTCTGTCACGAACAATTCCACATTTGGCTAAGGCTGAGGATCTTGCTTGCTTCCATGTATGTGGACCTATCTGCATTGCCCACGTGGCACGCCTGGGTTGGCTACCCAGAGGCTATTTAAGCTGTGGGCTGGCTTTCCCCAGGGTCTGAGGATTGTTCAAGGTTTCTGAATAAACTGCATTAAAAAAAAAAAGCCTTTGTTCCTCTAAACTATTTTAATTACACTGAAGACAATGCTTTGAATCTCAGACATGTTAAAAAGGAGACTCTGTGCACATGATTAACGTTCATTGTCAGTGCTGGTGGAGCCAGGAGACCCGGGACTAAGAGCTGAAGCCAGGGTGCTGGGCAGCCAACCACTCTGCCCCTTGGCCTTGACTACAAGCTGTCTTGGTAGGAAACCAAAAATGCCCTTGGCTCTACTGACAGCTTGTCCTAGCTGGAGGTCAGGGAGACTAACATTGTCTACGGGTGCTGATTTCCTTTCTGGTTTCTTGTTTTTATTTTTTTCTTCTCCCTTTTCAAAGGAAAAATAATGTTTATGGACACAGCTTTCTGGAAGCTCTATATGGTTGGATGCTTTATTGGCCCAGGGAGGTGTGCCTGAAACTACAATCCAGGCACCAGGGTGGAGAGGCACATGAGCACTTCATCAATGGGACAACTGTCAGATCATGCACGTATCCGTGCCTCAACCCAGTAAAGCGTTATTGACCCTAGGCAAGGGTCCTTGGTGGCAATCCATCCTTGGGACCCATTCCTGCTTCACATCTATGCTTGCTTTCTTTTTCTTAAGCTCTTAACCGTAATAACTTTCTGACCCTCACTCCTCCTTTGTTTATGAAATCATTTGTTCAAGTTTATGTAGCAAAGGACCAGAAACCTACTGGCCTGGGGTGGCTTTGATGGCCGTTGACTATCTAGGGCCTTACCCACCTGATGGAATATGCCAGATGAGAAAACTTCTGTTGTATTCAGTTGGAGAGCATTCAGAATGCCTAGAATGCTACTATGGGTGTGTCTCTGAGTGATTTTTGTGAGAGATTCTCCTAAGAGGCGAAGATCCAACCTGAATATGGGCAGCACCGTACTAGAGGCTGGGAATATGGGTGAAATAAAAGGGGAGAAATGAGAGCAACGGTGCTCAGCCGTCTATGCCGTCTATGTGCTTCTCATTCGACCTGGTATGAATCACTAACATCCTCTAACACAGGATGTACTGGAATTACAAGTGAAGATGTGCCTGTCCTCCCTTAAGTTGCTTTGCTCAGGCATTCTGAATGAGGAACAATATATGGGACAAACATTGTGTGTATTTGAGATGAGCTAATCAAGCAATAGACAAGACGTAGCTGAGTAAAAGGCTGCTGTAACTTGGTTGTGGTGTCTCTTGCCAATCTGTGGTTAAACGGTCTTTTGGTTAAGGCTCCAGAGATTTCCCAAACTGCCATGAACTTGTACAAACTAAGGCTTACAACTCTATCTATCATGCTATTAGCACTGTGTTTTCCCCTCTGTTAAGGGCTTTTCAAATGATTGTGGGAACAACGTACAAGCTTTTGTCCTTATACTCACAGAGAAGTGTAGGCTTCACCCCTCATCAAGGAAACTCCTCCTTGCAACAGATGGAGACCACTGCAGCAAAAACAACCAATTAAATGTAGACATGGGGACCCCCAAGCCCAGTGGATACATCTATCGAACACGCTCATACCTAAGGCTTAGGAGCACTGTGGAAGCAGGGTGGGGAAGATTTTAAGAGCCAGAGAATCAGGAAGTATGCTGTGATACTGTGAGCTGAGTGTGCACAAGGATGACACCAACAAGTATGTCAAACTGAATGGGGAAAAGCCCATCCACAAGGCCTGAACCCTACCCAAAACTCTACAGGGAAGCATGAGAGATGGTCTTCCCCATGGAAAAGCACATCAATTGGTTGTCTGGTACCAAACATTCAACCCTTAAAACATACAGGCAAGTTACATAGGCTCAACAGATTATATTCAGAAATATATATATACGTATATATGTACACAATCACAATTACTTTTAAAAGAAACCATAAATTTGTAAGAGAGACAGACAGAAGGGATTATATGGGAAGGTTTGAAGGGAGGAAAGGGAGGGGACAAATGTTTTAATTAAGTTAAATCTCAAAAATAAAAAAATAAAAAATAAAAAAAAGTTTTAGAACAAAGATTAAAAAAAGAAAAAAGAAAAAAGAAAGGCAGTTAGCCTTGGTTTGGAAGGGTTAAAAAGGGTCCTGGTCCCATGAACACAGCACCTACTTCATAAATATTCGTGAACTCCCTTAAAAACAATAGTCAACACAGCTCTCCCACTGATACCCTGGGCCAGCGTTTTGGAGTGTACTGTCACATGGATTAATAAAGCCTTGCTTAAACATGCAACTTGCTTTGCAGCAGGTAGAGACCTCTATAGAAAACAAAAAGCAACAAAAATATAGATTTATGGATCCCAGTCCCAGTGGATAAATCTAGCAAACACCTTCACACCTTAGGCTTAGAGTACTATAGGCTGAATTGTTTCACTTTTTTTTTTTTTTAAGATTTATTTATTTATTTATTATTTATACAGCATTCTGCCTGCACACCAGAAGAGGGCACCAGATCTCACAATAGATGGTTATGAGCCACCATGTAGTTGCTAGGAATTGAACTCAGGACCTTTGGAAGAACTGCCAGTGCTCTTAACCTCTGAGCCATCTCTCCAGCCCTCACTCTAAAAGAAAAGAATGGATTAAAAACAAAATTCAGAATCAACTAACCTGGGCTCACTGGGGGTCACAGAGAATGAAGCGACAACCAGGGAGCCTGCATGGGACTGACCTAGGCCCTCTGAACTTATGTTATAGTTGTATAGCTTCTTGTGGGTCTCCTAACAGTGGGAGCAGGGGCTGTCTCTGACTCTTTTGCCTACTTTTGGTACCCTTTTCCACATGCTGGGTTGGCTTGTCCAGTCTTAATATAAGCAGAAGTGACTAGTCTTCCTGCAAATTGATATGCCGCGTTTGGTTGATAATCACGCCTTCTCTTTTCTGTACAGAAACAGAGGAGGAGTTGGATGGTAGGTAGAGTAGAGGTAGGGGAGGGACTTGGAGGAGAGGGGGGAGGGGAAAATGAGGTCAGGGTGTGAAAAAAAAAAAGTCAGCCCAGTAACTTTGTGATGTTTACAAAACTTGTGGAAGAATGTAGATCGTTCCAGACTTTCTGAAGATGCAATAGTGTAGGTTCCATCACACGAGCCCTAAGGTGTAGGCAACAGATGAAAAAGGTCTAAATCATGTTATTTCCTCGAAAAGGGATATTGGTGACGGCACAAAAGAGAGAAAACCCAGAACAGAGTTTGTGACATTTCGCTTGCAGAGTATTTGTAGAGAACCCTGGGAAGCTGAGTCAGAGTTCAAGCCACTAACTTTAGAATGGGGACCATACTGCTAGTGACATGGGTTTCTTCTCTTGCCCAACATCCTCTGAGTCAAAGATAGGAAAAGCACAAACCTATTACCAAGGTTTATTTTTACCAATGAATCTAAAATAATTAAAGTTGATCAGTACTATAAACTATTGCAAAATCCTTGTAATTCATCATTTATACCTTGATCCTAAGAAATAAAATAGGGGGGGGCAGCTTTACCAGTCCACAGAGGAAGACAGTGAAGCCAGTCCTGATGAGACCTAATAGACTAGGGTCAGATGGAAGGGGAGGAAGACCTCCCCTATCATTGGACTTGGGGAAGGGCACAGGAGACGAAGAGGGAGGGAGGGTAGGATTGGGAGGGGATGGAGAGGGGGCTACAGCTGGGATTCAAAGTGAATAAACTGTAATCAGTAAAAAATAAAATAAAAAATAAAAAATCCAGTTATCTGTACCCCAGCCCATTCTGGAAGCCTTATCTACTACCTACTTCTGGCATTTCAATGATATACACCAGCACAAACCCTTCCTCAGTCAGCTTCTCTTGGGACTATTGACATCACCAATGGAGTACTAAGAGATGCACTTTTTTAGTGCCATTTATTGTCTTACAAGTAGATTACTTTTGCCCATAGCTCTAATTGTAAACATACTAGCTAATGATTACATTTATCATTCCTACACTTTCAGTTCTATGCTATTTAAATGCAAACCAATTTGTGCCTTGTATTCTAGCCAAAAGGACTGACCATTCTCTCCCAGTTTTGATGACCTTGCTTTTTTATCACACCAACTACTCTGTAAATACATTTATATCCACTAACATAAGAAAAAAAGGTTTGCTATACCTGCTTTAAACAGACATGTTACCACCACCAGGAAAACCTCAAACCCAAACCAGACCTAGAAAACAAAAACAAAAACAAAACAAAGCAAAGCCAAACAAAGAATCTCACCCAAAGAGAGCCTTCCCCCTCAGAATTCCTAAATTAGACTTAAAAATCATCCTTCATCTCTATAATGTAGATGGCTCTGGAGTTTCCAGTGCCCCACAAAGGAATGCATATCTGTGTCAGCTAAAGGTCCCTTCTCTGTGTCTTTAATCTGCCTTCACCCTCTGTGGCATGCTTATTTGTGTATACTTGTAGCTCTGTCTGAGGGTGCGCCTTAGGCCTTCCCTGCATGCAACACTACACCACAGCCTTGTAGCAACCAGGAACACAGACTTTACTGCAGATATCGCTGCAGTCATCATGAGAAGTTATTGCTTTTAAGTGAGATAAATGGGAGAGCCCTCCTCTCCCTGGGGTGTAGTGCAGGAATTTTGCTATATTAGAATCTGTTAAAATATCTACTATTCTTCGTGAGTTCTCTGGTTTCTTAACATAGGTATCCCTTTTGATGTTTATTTTCCTGCAAATAAGTAAAGAATTGGGGAATGGGACAATTTGGCTCTGTAGTTAGTATCTGCTGGAGTCACCAATGCTACCTTGTCTGACTTAAAAAAAGAACCATCAGCAGTCTAGCAGCCAGCTGGACGATACTTATGCCAACACTGGCCATTTTGGAGATGTCACTGGTTCCTATATGACAACCACAGCAGCCAAGACTGTTTGTCACACTTTGATCTGGACATTTTGCTATCACAAGCTTACACTGAATGATCCTGAAGCCATGTCCACTGAAGCCAGAGAGGAAACACTTCCTCTGGTGGCCTGGCAAAAGGGGCTGCCAGGAGCAGCGCAAACAGTAAGAGACTGTGATGATTGCAAACATACATGTGATCATTGTTATCTTACATGAAAGGTTGTAAACATAAACTTACAAAATGTTTAAGTCGGTTATAAAAGCAAGCTACTTGCTGGTTTGGGTAGAGGACACCTCCCCGTTCCATTCCTGTGGTGTTGCAACTTTGGGCCCTACCAAAAGCTTCACTCTAGCAGTCTTTCCTTGCCTGTTTTTCATAGTGTTGGCTGAGCAGATAACAAGAGTCAGCAGAGGGTAGAACAACCAGATTAATGACAGGAGCTGGGACCATATTGAGGCAGAAGCAACAAAGCTGTAGATTTTGTCTGCTAAAGAGAGGGGAGCTGATTGGTCCCTACCCAGGCCTAGATGCAAAAGTGGCAGAACTGCCAGCTGAATGCATAGCTGCAAAGGACACAGATCCACGAGACTCATGGCTAAGTAGCAGCAAAAGGCAGAGACAGTGGCAGTAAAAAGTGGAACCAATGCAAAAGCAGGCATACATCAGAGGCTGAAAAGGACTGTAAAGAGGCAACAAAGAAAAAGCCAAGTTTTGGGCAATTAAAGAGTTACAGAGAACAAATAAGTCCATAGGGCCAAGGATCTCAGATAGCCAGGCCGGGAGCTGAGAATTCCACTGTATGGGGCTCAGGAAACTTCTTAGATCTACACAGCACTATTCCTAGTGTAAATCTTAATCCCTCATGAGACCTTTTTGACAGGTGTTACTAGGGAAGGAGTCCCCTGTGGCTGCTCCTATCAACCTGCTGTCACAGCGAACTGCTGTCACAAAACCAGAGGTATGAAAGCTGCCTCAAACCAGCACTTGAAGAACATGACTTCTCTCTAGGTAAAAAAAAAAAAAAAAGACACTCCCCAGCTGATTTGGAACATAACACGCCATGTTTCTCTTTTGTTAAAAACCTGTAAATGCTCAGTGGATGGACAAACTACGTAATATAGTTGCCTTAACAATAAAAATATCTTATTATGTGAAGGCTTGGTTTTAACATAAGTTAAATAATTGGCATTGTGTCTTCTTGTTTCTGTGGGAAAGTCACGGTTTTTCTTTTTCTGTCTTCCAGCTAGTTTCTCTAATTTCCTCCTTGCTTCCTGATACCTGCCATGTTTTTCTGCTGCGTCATCACTACTCTCCATGTCCATTCTACCCACCTCACCTCCTTACCGATTTTCCTTTCTTTTTGGAGAAATCTCCATCATAACATACAGACAGAGGAGCATCGAGAGGGGACTATAGCAGCAATGTAAAATGCTCCCATGGGTTCCTCTTCTGGTAATTCCGTGTGTGTGTCTGTGTGTCTGTGTGTGTGTGTGTGTGTGTGTATTTGATGTGAGGTGTTAAATGTTTTCTCAACATTTTTGATTAAGCTCCAGATTACATGGACACATTTTAGAGCAATAAACTCTTTATAGGATGAATACAAGAAAAACCTTTGGAGAAAGTAAAAGCACAAAATCCTTATGAGGCAACTGTATTTTCAAAAGCCACAATGATGAATGTTCTATAAAGAAATGAGAAAATGTGTTATATTTGATAAATGACTTATATGTGTAATTAAAGTCTTTTTGGTGTTTCAAAATCTTACCCTGAAAAATCATGGCATTGATTTAGCTTCTGCACATGAGCTCAATCCAAAGTACAGCTGAGTCATTAATCTCTGAATGAGTCAAGGCCAGGGTGTCTGACCTCCCCGCCCTCCACATTCCCAAGCCACATCACTTTCATTTTTCTTATGTATTAATTTTAGATGGAAAACAAAAATTAATCAAAAGCATCTCAAAGGATTAAATAGTTTGAGCCAATCTCATTAAAAAACAGAAGGCCTGGAAAGTATGTGAATTTAGAAAGGCTAAGATAGTATTTTCTTTGAAAGAAACTATGTAATTATACTTAAGTCTCTCATTGAATTATGAAAATGTAAAAATAAGAATGAACAGATAAATAAACAGACCTCTGACCTGAAAGCTATGTTGATAGATTTGGAATCAAGTAAGAGACAGACTTCTTGGTTAGGGTGGGTTTATGAAAGTACAATTTGGAAAGATTCACTGAGGGAACAGACTTTTCCATTGAGTGGGTACCGCTTTCTAGAAGTGGCCCAGATATAAAGATGTCTGAGATAAAAGTAAAGCTGCTCCTTCCTGCCATCTTTCACTCCTTGATGGTGAGGCATCTACCCTCATGCTGCTACTGTTCATCACTTCCTTCAAAGATACTAGAAGTTCACTTTTTTCGTCTTCCGATGAATGTTCCAGGTCTTGGGCATCAGATTGGGACAGTTGAGGAGATATTCAGCCTCAAAGGCTGAAAAGTTAGTGGACTCTCCATCTACCTTGTGTGATGATAACCATTGCTCAACTAACCAAATTATACCATATGGGCCAATCTAATTAAAGCTCTTTGTTAACATATAACCAGTCATCTTCATCTAGAGAATTCTAACTAGAGCAGTATGAGGTACTGGACATGTTTCTAGAGAAACAGAGTTATAAAGATGAATTTCTCTGGTGGGCTGGTCATAACTGGAGCTGGCTATGTACAGCTATTTACGACTTTGCTGAGAACGCGGATAAAGTAAGGCTATTTGAAGAACTATGTAAGATGAATACATTTGATAATTCTGATTCACTCTTTTGTAAGAAACAAGAATTTTAATATCTCTCTATATAAGCTCTTTGAACAGTTGTGCAAAAGAAAGAAATATAATGATGTTGTCTGGTATTTCCTAGCATCTCTAGATAAAGTAACAAAGGAAAAAATATGAGCTCAGAGATAAAATATCTTGTATCCAGATGTGCATAAATAAGTAAAGATTTCTAAGTGCACTCAGGAAGAGAATCTTCTCTCCAACACTCAGAAAGTTCAAGTTGTCAAAACCTAAACCCTCATCAAATAATGGACTTATAACACAAGTGTCAAAGGGGCTTGGCAATTAAAATAATCTCTGATTGGAAAAGAATGTGAGCCTGTACTTGGAATGGAGACCTGTGGAGAATCCTGATGAACCTGGAGGCTTCAAACTTTAATATTCTAGTGAGTTATTCTTTCTGACAGAGGAGTCTTTCTGTTGTTGTCCCCTCTGCTTGGGCCTGGGGGACTTAACTCTGCAATGACTACACAACCAGCAATGACATTCAGAGATATCAAGCAATACGATGTCCCTCAGGGCTCACCCACCTTTTCCTTGAAATACCTGCAACTGGACTCATGCATAAGCAGAATCTAGAATGGAGAGTGAAATGTATGCCTTATGAGGAAGTGCATTCTCTCCTGAACGAACTGAGTGGTTTTCTAATTCATTCAAATAAAAGTCTGGGGAATATGTGTGGAGATGAACTTTAAGGATGTGAAACGATGGTAACAGAAGCATTAATTAGAACGAGCTGGGTTTATCAATATGGAGCCATTCGGCAGAGATTCTTGGTTTAACATTGCAGCTCACAGCTAAAAGAGGTGCCAACAATTTGTCTCATTGGCTGGCTGAGGATAGGTGACAAGTTGGCCGACTATAAAAAAGCCTGATATCATGTGTTTTAGTGTTGGTGGAATATAGTGGCGTAAAGAAATCTGAATGATGGAGTGGATTTATCTCGTAAAACCTACTCCTGAAGAAGAGGGTGGTGATCTTCACTTGAGCAATGCTACAGGAAACAAATTCTGAAAAAAGAAACAGCATAACTGATGAGCTGTCATTGCTTGTCCCTGTATGCCAGGACTCACAATGGAAATGATAACTTCTCAATGGAGAACTGAAGCGGCATTGGTTCTAGTTCAACCCCAGAGTGTCCCGGGCCATGCAGAAGCAATGACTCTCCAATGACAAGCTGGGTGCCATTATTGTAACCTAAAAGGCAGGAAAAAACAATGCTCAGAATGCCTTGACTTGTGAAGATCGTTGTTATTGTCTGTGAATCAAATTATCTCAACAAGTGACAACTTTATTAAACTTACTTTATGAGTATTTATTATTATAGAAATAAAATTTTCCTCAATTTTGTTGAATTATTTTTGAAACTGTGATCCTGAAATACGCTTTCTGGTGGCTTTAAAATATGAGCCATTGTCCTTCTTTGTCACTTATGTGCTCTGAAGTCCTACTGATTGAAATGTTAAGTCTATATAAATTGCATAACTTTGGAAATTAATTCACAGCTGATTATTGAACTTGTTGGCATACAGCTAACAAGTATTTCTGTGGCATTTTTTTTGTTTTGTTCTTTCAATAAATTTTAATTAAAATCTCAAAAAAATTTAATGTAGAGCACTAAAATTTTTAAGATGAATGCATAGAGGAGCCAAAGAATAATTACTTCATAAGTTTTCATATGAAAAATATTCTAACAATAAAACCAGAGTAGTTTATATCATGTTTTAAGATATAGGTATTTTTTGCAAAATCTACTTTTATTGTTTTTTATAATTATTTTTATTTTTATTAATTACAGTTTATTCTCTTTGTATCCCCCTGTACCTCCCTCTCTCCTCCCCTCCCAATCCCACCCTTTCTCTTTTCCACCCCTGCCTCTCTCCCAGTCCACTGATAAGAGAGGTCCTCTTCCCCTTCCCTCTGATCCTAGTCTATCAGGTCTGTTCAGGAGTGGCTGCATTGTCTTCTTCTGTGGCCTGGTAAGGCTGCTCCTACCTCAGGGGGAGGTGATCAAAGAGCAGGCCAATCAGTTCAAGTCAGAGACAGTCCCTGTCCCCATTACTATGGAGGCCACTTGGACACTGAACTGCCATAGGCTACCTCCATGCAGGGGTTCTAGGCCATCTCCATGAGTAGTCCTGAGCTAGAGTATCAGTTTCAGAATAGACCCCTGTGCCCAGACTTTTTAGATCTGTTGCTATCCTTGTGGAGCTCCTGTCCTCTCCAGGTCTTACTATCTCCCACTTCTTTCATAAGATTCCCTGCACTCTGCCCAAAGTTTGGCTATGAGTCTTAGCATCTGCCTCGATACCCTGCAGGGTAGAGCCTTTCAGAGGTCCTCTGTGGTAGGCTCCTGTGCTGTTCCCTGTTTTCTCCCTCCTCTGATGTCCATCCTCTTTGCCTTTTTTGAATGGGGATTAAGCATCTTAGCCAGAGTCCTCCTTCCTGCTTAGCTTCCCTAGGGGTACAGATTTTAGTAGGTTTATCCTATATTATAGGTCTAATATCCACTTATGAGTGAGTATATAACATGTGTGTCTTTCTGCTTCTGGGATACCTCACTCAGGATGATTTTTTCCTGTTCCCACCATCTACCTGCAAATTTCAAGTATATATATATATATATATATCTGAGGAATACTCCATTGTGTAGATGTACCACAATTTCTGTATCCATTCCTCAATTGAGGTGCATCTGGGCTGTCTCCAGCTTCTGGCTATTCCAAAAAAGCTGCCAGAAACATGGTTGAGCAGATGTCCTTGTTGTATACTTGAGCGTCTTTTGGATATATGCCTAGCTATACCACTCCTAGGCATATATCCAAAAGATATAGGTATTTTAATTATATGCATAATTGAGATGATCTAAATTAAAGAGTCTAACGTAAGATTTTACTTATTTCTTGGAATATGGATGTTATTTATACATTATATCATACATCCATATTTTAGTATTTTTCACCTATAATTCAACTGAGTCACCAAATTACCAGAAAGATATTAACAATAATATTTTTAAATTCACGTGCAAAAATTTAAGTTTTATATTTTACAGCACTTTTTAGAATTAACTTTCAACTAGGTATTAAGTGTGATATTTTAACTTCACTTTCTATAGGAATGTAGCTGTGATTGTGCATTTTTGTTGGGTTAACAGCATGGGGCAGATTAAACCCTATGCTGGCATCCTGTGGCTTTGTGGATTGGCAACCTCTCTCCCTGTCAACATTAGAGTCAGCTTTGTGCTGGAAAGGACCAAAGCAGTGCCCGCTCATTTGGTTGCAGAGAAGATGCAGGGAGACAATGTTTGCGAGACGTTTAGTGCGACACACTTGTTAATAACCTCATGCCAATGATAGCCTTAGATCTAAAAGTTTGAAAAAAATCTTATGATGAGAATTATATGGTTTCAGATTGAAAACTGAGTTAGCACACATATTGTCTTATGTTTTAATGTGAGGGTTGACAAAGATACCTGCACTATATATAAAATAATAATAATAATAATGGCTCTGCCGTTACAGTGGAATGTCCTTGTGGCAAACACACGCAGTTTCAATAAACTGGCCTGCTGTAGCAACACGTAGTTCCAGTGAACTGCACTGATCTTTTAGGAAAAATAGAAAATCTGTCATTACAACCACACAGGGTTCCTCCTTTCTACAACTTACTGATTTTATGCTTATTTTTGCTTTACTTCTTTAACAATTCCAGAGGGCACGTACATTTTCGCTGAGAAAAAAAAAAAATGTATTCAAAATATATTATTTACATTTGGAAGTCAAAATAATTACAATTCCAATACTTTCACCCAGAGACAAAGTAATTGATGGTTGTTAGAGTTAATTCGTGTTTAGTTTGCAGCCATGACAGCAGCATAAAAGGGAAAACTAGCACAGAGTTTCCAGTATCGTGCAATGGCAGCGGCCCTTCTACAGAGCCTACACATTCTACTGTTCCGTAGAGTAGACTTTGGTTCATGCTGAGGAATCGATTATAGTAATAAACTTTTTGCAAGAGAATGCACTGATGGATTCAGTAGCCTGTCACACTAATTTTTTCAACAGTCCTTACTTTCAGTCTTACAATCAATTAATAACTGTTATTTGTTTTCTAAACTCTCAATCGGTCACCAATGCAGCACTTTATTCAAAATTACCATAAGCTGTTATTTGTCAAATACTTTACCTGTATGTATTCTGATTTTATCATTTTTTTCAAGGAAGACTGAAATTAATAATGGGATTAGAGAATGAAAATCTCTAAGCAGTAAGTAACCCTTAACTCCACAGCAACATTAATGTGGATGGTGTATTATTCATTATTTGACAACTTTTTCATACCTTCTGTTTCTTCCAGTGAGTGCTTTTTAAAAACTGTAGTTGGCCTCTCACCATGTGGTATTTACAATCTGAAGATGTGGTGGTCAAAATCTGGCAATGGAGGAGTGATCAACTAGACGATGAAAACAGAGCTGCAGACTTCTAGGTTATGCATGTTAGAGAAGCACCAAGAAAGATTCAAAGGGGCAAAGCCAAGGAGCAGAAATGTGCATGCAAAAGCAGCTCAGGAACAAAACAGGCTCCAGGAGGTGAAAGCATTGTGTAAAAGATGTGTCCACAGAATTGAAGGGGAAAGAGAGAGATGCTTAGGCAGAGCTAGTTTTGTTTTGAGTATCCCAAAATCATCTTCTGCAGGTTCTATAGTTACTGTGCCTTGAACATTCCAGGCTCTTATTTCAATTCTGAGCTATATAGCTAGGTACTGATTAAACCCAAGTCTGTGTTTTCATTTCTCCTAGTAATTCTCTGATGCCCAGTGGTTCCCTGCTTGCAGAATATAGCTCACAAAGGTGCCAAGAACAAACTATAATTGTTTTGTAAATCTGTTAGCATAATAACAAAGTAATAATAGCCAAAATATTGTTATAAAGCAAAGAACATTCTGCTTTTAATTTTCATATAATCCACCCTTACCCTGATCCTTAGAAGCTTTACATCTTGGGTTGAAACAGGGTCTCTTATTTCTTTCCTGCCTACCTCCTCCCACCAGTAAGCTTCACTTAATAATCTACCCCAAGAAATACCTCATATATCATAACTAGATGCTAGATCTCAGTACAAAGGGACAAACATGAACAGCAAGGGAATGTATACGCCTTCAGTAGAAGCCAAAAACCTATTGCAATAGGCCTGAGAAATACAATTTACCTAAAGCACAAAGCAAGGAATTCAAAATAAGAATTATGAATATGTTGAAGGACCTTAAAGAGGATATGAAGAAATTCCTTAATAAAGGCCATGAAATAATACACTAATAGTGGATGAAATAATGGAAACAATTCAAGAAGTTAATATAGAAACAGAATTACTACAGCAAACAAAAACTGAAATAAAATTTGAAAATGAAATTTTGTTACGGTGTCAAACCAAAACCTCAGAAATAAACGTCATTTACATCAACAGGGTACAAGACACAGAAAAGAGAATTTCAGGTCTTGAAGACATGATATAAAAATCTAAAGAAAACTCAGTTACAAAACATCCAGGAAATCCAGGACGGAACAAAATAAATAAATAAATAAATAAATAAATATCCAAATAATAGGTCTAGAGCAGCGGTTCTCAGCCTTCATATTGCTGCGACCCTTTAATGCAGTTCTTTATGGTGTGGTCACCCCCAACCACAGGATTATTTTTGTTGCCACTTCATAACTGTAACGTTGCTACTGTTATGAATTGTAATATGAATATCTGTGCTTTCTGATGGTCTTGGGGGACCCCTATGAAAGGTTGTTTTATTCCCAAAGGGGTTAATCCTCTGGTCTGGAGGAAGGAGAAGAAACTCAGGTCAAAGGCACAGAAAATATTTTTAATAAATTTCATAGAAGAAAACGTTCACAATCTAAAGAAGGATTCTTTCTCAGTAGCTTTTTGATGCCCCATCCCCCTGTCCTTACCTCTGGGCTAGACTGCACTGGCAGTCTAGGGACACAGGGAGCAGACAGCGACCCTATCTTTGTTCTTATCTTTGTGTGTGATCTACTTAAAGTTTTCCTTGAAAGATTTTCCAGAACTCCTGACTTTGTATCCTTTCTCAAGTTTCCCCTTCCTGACCTAGGCTGTCCACTCCTCTTTTACAACTCAGTACATATCCTTCTATTTGGGGGATACTATGACCTTTCTTTTCCTTTTCTTTTCCTTTCCTTTCCTTTTTTGTCTGATGTGACATAATTATTACACAGCCACCTTGGAGTAAAGCTTGCCTTGGTCTGGTAGCTATGACAACTAAATCAGCAAAACAGTACAGTAATAGGTAGGTCTACAAAATGGTACTAGGTTATGCTGACACTTCCTACAAGGAGGAGAAGGTCATCAGATCCTTATCTGGGATTCTAGCTTTACTCCTTCTTATGTTCAACCCTGATCCTAGGTGCAACTGATCTTGGGAGATAATGGAGTATATAAACATATAAATTGAAATTTAAAATGGGGGTGTGTGTGCACACAATGATTCTGCTTCCATGAAGCTGTCAACCACAATAAGGTGAGATTTTGTGGTGGTTCAGCTGTTGGGAGGTTGCTAACTCTCCGTAAGCACATTCCTAAATCTGTGGATTATTTGCTCTGTCGTTAGTGCTCATTATATCGTGAACAGGTGAGTATTCCAGCACCTTTAGAAAGCTTTGAAGCAACAATGCTTTTAAATAGCTTTTAGTTGATCTTCCCACAACCTGTATTCCTCAAAACTAGCTCCCAAAATCAGCATACTAAACCATCAACCTTCCCCAGGGCTAACCCCAGGGAATGGATGACTGCAGCATAAACTGTTGGCAGAGAAGCCCTCATAAACATTTCCATCTACTTAGCAGATGGCTCGACGCTTCCCTATTCAGCTCTATTCCATAACCTAGAGGAATAATTAAAACCTGTTTCCTCTTCTCAAATCCTGGAACTTTCACCTATGTTCACAATCTAAATGGAATTACTCTACCTTCTTTCTTAGAGGTATTCTCTTTCTTTCAAATTTCTTTCCACTTTTCTCCCTAATAATTGCCACTTCCTTAATGTTGCTTGTTTGCAAAATGCTTTATGTCTAATCCAAAAGAGGCAGGAGTCCTCTCTGAGGTATGTTGAAATTACTTCTATGATAGATGCAAGACCCATTTTAAGCCACCCTTTCCTTGTAACTTTCCTCTCATTTGACAAAGGAAACCATAGTTCTTTTTCATATATAGTTTCAAGAAGAGTGACTCAGCATGGAAATCCCATGGAGACACTAAACGATAAGGTAGTAGAAATCACATTAAGAGATGCTGCTATTACTGTTGAGAAAATGAATGAACATCTATGAAGTTATTTAGCCTACACTGGGGAGTTTTCATTCCCTTTCATTCCCATAATTAATAAGGCTAAGGTTTGCAAGGCTAAGGTGATTTTTCCATGTACTCAGAAGTTCAAATAAATGTTATATTTGACTCTTTACCACCTTTAATAGTTAATAAATAAAAATGAAGACTCAAAAGGATAAACAACAAACCTATCTAATTTTGGAAAGAACTAACATTCTTTAAAAGTCAGAGGACTTAATTACAATTTCAAAAGTCCCTCTGGCACACAATAAGTAATGCATTGCCTATAACGTTATACTTCTTTTGTTACTAACAGTTTTCCAGAACTTGGAGTTTGGAATCATTTATTTTTAGTCACTTGTATATTAGTAAAAATTTTATTGGAAAACTGCATCAAAAGATATATGACTATTAAAAAATTTAATGCTAAGAATTGGCTAACCAAAGAACATGATGGGACAATAAAGACAATATATTTGATAAAAAAGACATGAGAGAATTCCATGAAATAAATTAGAAATTAAAATTAAAAGAAGCCCTTTCTATCTCCAGCCTCCATAAAGAGAGGAGCCGCGGACGTGTCCGCGCATCTGTAATGGATGGTCATTCAGAACTGATCCAGTTTCCTGGATCGAGAGGGATAAACAGATCACAGCCCCGAGTCCTAAAATCTGAAGGCCTGAAACTCCTCTGTTAAAACGGACTGATTCACTGCAAAACTGTGTGAGCAGAACCCAGAGCCGATGGTGGTCGTGAAACAAAGATCCGGTCGTCGAAAAGCAGCCACACCTTTCTTACGTGCGGACCACCATGAACAAGAGTGCTTGGACCACTCTCTGCAGCATCAACAAGAACAAGGACCGCCCTGATCTGCACATGGAGGCCTCCTGAAGGGCCAGTGCCGCCCTGCGAAGCCAGAAGCCTGTAGTGGTGGAGAGGAAAAGGAACTGCCCCACCAAGAGCTCCTGAGCCCCACACCTCAGAAACAATGAAGAGTACAACTACTAAAAAAGGAGGAAAAAAGAAAGAAAAAAAATTATATAAAATTTGTGAAGTTCTGCAAGAACTATTTCCAGTACTTTAAATGAATAAAAAGAAGCATCAAATCATTACTCAGACTGTAACTGCTATATTTAAATGCGACAACAGATTTATTTTTAAAGGTCAAAATGTACAATATGCTGAAAATTACATCTTTGCAACCATTTTTAAGTATATGATGAATATTTATATCAGTTCTTAAGTATGTAAAAGTAAAATCTGAAAAAAAAATCTTCTGGAGGTTGACGGTTCATCTGTCTACCTGATTAGATTGAGAAGGAAAGCCCACTTAGGGGCATGTCTGAGGAAATTGCCGATTGGCAGAAGAACCACCCTGGGCCTTTATTCCTTGACTATGCAGCAGACAAGAGAAAGGGGAAGGAGAAAGCCTGAGAGTGCGGGCACCAGCTCTCCTTACTTCCTGGCCCCCTTGATGTGAGTTCCTCTAACAGCTGTGCCATGCCCGCGCCGCTGAGATGTACTGAAACTTAAGAAACCTGGGGCAAACCCAGCAGTTCCTTCCACGGAGCTGTGCTGCCGCGCATTTGTCACAGTGATGAAAACTTCAAGTCATATGGTGATGTTTGGGGGAAAGGCTTGTATCCTAGAAGTCGAAGCCACCGTGTTTCCCCAAGGTTGTGAGAACACATTCCTGCTACTTGAACTAAAAGTGGGCCAAAGAAGTGGGAGAAAAATTGCAAAGGGAGTGAAGACTGTTGCTGTTATCGTTCATGATCATTACCTACCTCTTTGCCTAAGTTTCCCAGTAGACCCTCATGCTATAGAAAAGAGGGTCTGCAAGCATTTCATTAGCCACTAGACTCCGGCTCTAGCACACCGTCTCACACATAATGGGAGTTCAGTAAATGTGTTGAGTAAATAAAATGAGACAAGAGTAAAACTTTGAAAGTTCGGGATGCCTGCTTTACTCATTGCTGAACTGGTTTCCATATCACAGACCACTTATACCTTGTCTTGAATTCTTGAATGAGTCTTTCAGTAACATTTAGTATCTTGGCTAAGTCCATTAAGCAAGGAACTACCTTCAGTTTCTCGTTCAAAAATTTGGCTTATCCACAAATAAAGCCATTCTTCAAGTCTAAATTTTAATCCTAAAGTCTTGCCAACCACAGTTTTTTTTTTTTTTTAATACAATCCTTTAGAAGGCAATTTACTATTTTCCTCTCACTTCTAGGGTCATTTTTTTCTGAAGTTTACTATTTGAACCCCTTGATGGTACTGGCCAGTTTATGACTGTCTTAGCAGCAAATTCTAAATTCAAGCTTTATATATTTTCCACACTATATAGAAAGTAATGATTGTAAGAGATTGTAGAATATAACTAAGTTGAAGAGAAGTGATGTTTATGTTAACACAGTAGAGAATGCTTACCCCAACCAGTCATTATGGAAAAAAAGATCCATATTAGGTAAGTCTGAAAATCAAACAGGCCTTAGTTTGAGTTTTTAGAAAAGAAAACTACAAGGAATAATACCTTCCTGCAAAAAACTTAGTGACTTAAAATAGATTTATAAGAGTATGAAAATTAATAACAGATTATCAGTGCTCTGGGAATTACAAAAATAGAAGCAATGATAGGGTTCTATATTAGGTCTCTACAAAAGCAGGGAGATTTTTTTTAATCAAAGACAGGAATAAAGAAGTTCAAGCACTTAGTTTCTGGGTGCCAAGAGGAATTATACAAACTTTGTGTTGCCTCAGTATTGTGGCATTCTTTGCCCATTTATGTAATTTCAGATCTTGTTTAAAAACTGGGGGTCATTTTAGTAGTGCTTTAATATTAAAATAATTAAATGATCCACTTGGACTTCAGTTTTGTGCAGGGTGATAAGGATGGATCTATTTTCATTTTTCTACACGTAGACATCAAGTTAGACCAGCACCATTTGTTGAAGTTGCTATCTTTTCTCCATTGTATGGTTTTGGCATCTTTGTCAAAGATCAGGTGTCCATAGTGTGTGGGTTTATTTCTGGGTCCTCTGTTCGGTTCCATTGATCCACCATTCTGTTTCTATGTCAGTACCATGCAGTTTTTATAACTGTTACTCTATAGTACAGCTTAAGATCAGGGATGGAGATACCTCCAGAAGATCTTTTATTGTAGAGGATTGTTTTAGCAATTCTGGGTTTCTTGTTATTCCATATGAAGTTGAGAATTTTTCTTTCTAGGTCTGTAAAGAATTGTGTTGGTAATTTGATGGGAATTGCATTGAATCTGTAGATTGCTTTTGGTAAAATGGCCATTTTTACTATGTTAATCCTGCCAAGCCATGAGCATGGGAGATCTTTCCATCTTCTGATATCTTCTTCTAATTCTTTCTTCAGAGACTTGAAATTTTTTTCATTCAAGTCTTGGACTTGCTTGGTTAAGGTTACACCAAGATACTTTATGTCATTTGTGGCTATTGTGAAGGGTGTTGTTTTCCTAATTTCTTTCTCAGCCCTTTTTTCTTTTGTATACAGAAGGGCTACTGATTTTTTTTTTTAGTTAATTTTGTATCCAGCCACTTAGCTGAAGGTATTTATCAGCTGTAGGAGTTCCTTGATAGAATTTTTGGGGTTACTCACATATACTATCATATCATATGCAAATAGTGATAATTTGACTTTTTCCTTTACAACTTGTATTTCCTTGATCTCCTTCAACTGTCTTATTGCTCTACCCTGAGTGAGCTGTCCCAGAAGCAGAAAGACACACATGGTATATACTCACTAATATAGACATATAACATAGGATAAACCTACTAAAACCTGTACATCTAAAGAAACTAATCAAGAGAGAGGACCCTGACTAAAATGCTCAATTCCCATCTGGAAAGGCAAAAAGGATGGACATCAGAAGAAGAAGAAAACAGGAAACAACCTAGGAACCTACCACAGAGGGCCTCTGAAACGCTCTGCCCTGAAGACTATCAAAATAGATGCTGAGTCTTATAGCCAACTGTTGGACAATGTGCAGGGAATCTTATGTAAGAAGTGGGAAATAGTAAGATCTGGAGAGGACAGGAACCCCACAAGTAGAGCAACAGAACCAGAAAATTTGAACACAGGGGTCTTCCCAAAGACTCATACTCCAACCAAGTACCAGGCATGGAGATAACATAGAACCCCTGCACAGATGTAGTCCATGGCAGTTTAGTGTCCAAGTGGGTTACATAGTAATGGGAAGAGGGACTGCCTCTGACATAATCTGATTGGCCTGTTCTTTGATCACCTCCCCCTGAGTGGGGAGCAGTCTTACCAGGCCACAGAAGATGACAATGCAGCCATTCCTGATGTGATCTGATAGACTAAGATCAGAAGGAAAGAGAGGAGGACCTCCCCTATCAGGGACTTGAGGAGGGGCATACGTGAAGAAGGGGGAGGGAGGATGGGACCGGGAAGGGAGGAGGGAGGGGCTTATGGGGGGATACAAAGTGAATAAACTGTAATTAATAAAAATAAATAAATTTAAAAAAATAATAATTAAATGAGGGAAAGGTATACATGTGCGTTTAGGATTGATGCTTAGCAATGAAAAGCAGTTATAATGATCATCTGCTTCTCAGCAGGTATTCCTGTAGCTCTTCATCCTAGTTGGATGTATTTAGACATTTATTAAAACACACACATTTAAATAGTGATTAAAGAAAAAGAGGTCACGAAATTCAGGGAGGCGTAGAAGGGACTAGAGGGAGGAGTGGGAAAGTGTTGTTATATTTTAATTATTTTTTTTTTACAGGAAATGTGCCCTTTGGAGTAATAGAATACTAGAAAGACTGTACATGTAATTATTAATACTCTCATAAACACTTTTAGATGATGAAAGTATCAACTTGATCTTTTAATAAGGGCTCAGAAGCTACAGTCCCTGCTTATACTTTAAAGGGCCCCAGATTGAGCAGACCAGGAAGAAATAAGCATCTTGGGTCAGCCTTCTGGTACCTACGAAGCAGACTTCTCTGACACACTTTCCTCAGGTATCAAGAGGTGAGAAAAGTACATTTCATTGCAGCCGGCTGAGCAGCGCGATGAATCATAAGGGAAAGATAAAGTGTATATGACAACATTGGAGATCTAATTTTATTTATCCTGAATGAGCACCATGAGAGGCTCAGAATGATAAAGACACAGTCGCTCCAGGACACTTCCACTGTGGCTGAGTCTCTGCTTAATTTCACCCATCCTCTTTTGTGGAATGTGGTTGGCTTAAAGCATTTATATGTGTGCACATGTGTGCAAACATGCATACAAAGATTTTAATATAGGATTTCATCCCCATTTCTCTGGAAAACACAGGTATGTGAGAAAAGAGTCACCCCAATCCTTACAAAAATAAGGAGCAGAGAAGTTCCTTGATATCTCCCACTGAGCTCTCCACTGGTGGATCCTCCTTTACATCACTATGAGACACCACAAAGGGATTTGATACATTGACAAATAAATTAGGCAAATCACTGCCTGTTAAGTACAAACCCAACAGAATCTCAGCAGCAATGCTTCCATTTTATTACCCAAAGTCTTACCGTTAAGCTGCCCTTGTTCACAACAATGGAATGTGGAAAGGCTACCAGTACCGAGTTCATTTTATCCCAGAAAAACAGTTCCTCAAACTTCAAAATGCCAAATGGTACTCATGTCTAAAGCATGACATTGTGAACTCCAGAGTGAAAATGAACAAAATGAGGTACCTTCCATGCCTTAGTCAATGCTCAGACAAGATTCTCCCAATAACAGCCATAAGTGATTGAGATCTAAGCAGTCTTCAGCAGTCAATCACAGACGAATGTTTCCTTTCATTGGTGTCTCTTAAAACTTTCTTGAAATAGATAATTTAAAGAAGCAAAGGCAATTCGTTCCATAATGTTTTTTTCCCCTTCAACACAGAAATCAATTACACACACACACACACACACACACACACACACACACACACAAAATCTCAAAACTGAATCAAGGGTAGGACATGGCGTGGATGCTTTTAATCCCACCACATCAGCTATAGAGGCAGGAGGATCTCTACGCGTTCAAAGCCAGTCTGGTCCATCTAGTGAGTTCCAGGCCAGCCAGGGCTACATACTGAGACCCTGAAAGTTTTAAGTTATTGTACTTTTAAATATTTATAATTCTATGCTTCTATATATTTCAGTATACATGCTTAGATATTTGGTTGTTAAAACAACAACAACAACAAAAAATCAATCATCAGAAGTACAGCATCATCTCATTTCTGGTAAAGACTAGAGTGGTGGATTCTTACTTGTTTGACTTTGGATTAACTCGAAATAGCTTTCCATGACTGCAAGAGTCAGCTATTTCAGTCCAATTAAAAGTAAATAAGGGTTTTCCCTAATGTTATTTATATTTTTTATGTGACAGCTAGGCAATACAGAAGTACATAACAGCAAATAAAAAAAAAAAGATTTGGAGGGCTCTCTTCCACTTAAAACTTTAAAATAATTATTATGCGAAAGAACTTTATTTTATCCCAACAAAATGGTTAAAATATGGCTTAATTAAAAATAACACTATTTGGCATTGATACTTTCCTGTAAAGGTCTCATCCAAATATATCTAGGCAAATATCAGCCATGCTTTTTCTTTAGCTGAGTATTCTGGCACAGATAATCACTTTTCTCAAAATGTTGGTTATTAGCACTACTTTTCTCAGGGATTCTCCATATACTGAAATTTTCAATTAATGCTGAAGCTATTTCCTTTTTTGATAGTCTTTCTATGTGACCCAAGAAGGTCTAAAGTTTCTAACCAGGCTCATCTCAAACTCATGGTCCTTCTACTCCAGCCTTTTGGATGCTGGTCCCAGACTTTATAACCAAGCCATTCAAATCAGGGCCAAGTCAGGCACAATTTTGGTCTAAATCTTTGCTTGTCTTGTGGTCTGTTTACTTTTTCACTTTTTATTTTTATATTAATTACAGTTTATTCACTTTGTATCCCAGCTTTAGCCCCCTCTCATATTCCCTTCTAATCCCACTCTTCCTCCCTCATCTCCTCCCCTCCCCCTCTCCAAATCCAAGGGGAGGTCCTCCTCCCCTTCCATCTCTACCTTATCAGGTCTCATCAGGACTGACTGCATTGTCTTCCTCTGTGGCCTGGCAAGGCTGCTCCCCCTGGGGACAGGGAGTCAAAGAGCTCACCACTGAGTTCATATCAGAGACAGTCCCTGTTCCCCTTACTAGGGAACCCATGTGGATACTGAGCTGCCATGGGCTACATCTGTGGAGGAGTTCCATGAATGGTCCTTGGTTGGAGTATCAGTCTCAGAAAAGACCCTTGTGCTCAAGTTTTTTGGTTCTGTTGCTCTTCTTGTGGACCTCCTCTCCTTCTTTTAATTAATTTCTATCTTATACTTTTTCCTTTAGGTATGGCGGGAGACAATGTGGATCGCATTCTGCCTCATAGCTGTTGTTATTATTTATACTTGCTTAATTGTAATCTAGTTAAGTGTAACTATTAAGAGTCCAGTGCATGAGTGAAGAGGATCTGAGAATCAGCATGGTAATAGAAAATACTTAACAACATTTGGTAGTATACAGGCAGTGCACAAATGCTAGGGACTGAGAAATAGGCAGAATGATGCTGTTCTAATGTAACTTAAAAACATGGTGACTAATAATAGTATCTTACTACTTTAGTCCTTTTGTTATGCAAGCTTCTATAAAGGAACAGAACTGATAGTATGACTATATATATATATATATTCATATGAATGTGTGTATGTGTGTGTGTGTGTATGTTTGTGTATATGTGTGCAGGTTCACATTAAAGGGTGATTTATATTACAGTGGCTTAGGCTATGCTCTGATTAGTACAACAATGGCTGTCTCTCAAAGGAAGAATCAAGGAAGAATCAAGAATCTGGTAGTTCTTCCAACCACAAGGCTGGGTGTCTCAGCCTGTCTTCAGTCTATGTTCAAATCTCAACAAAAGAATGCACCATCAATAGAATAGATGAGCTTGCCAACGAAAATGACATCAAGCATGGAAAAAAGCCAAGCCTTCCTTCTATATCCTTTTATGTGGGATTCCACCAAAATAAGTGGCCCAAATTTAAGGCTTGTCTTCCTACCTCAAATGACCCAATCAAGAAAATCCCTTACATGCCCAATTTCTTGGATGTTAGTTAACTCCAGATATAGTCAAGTTGACAACCAAGATTAGTTATTTACAATCTTTAACAATTCAGCCATAATTTCTTTTTTGTTAACATACCTACCCTACTTTGGATGAATAAAATATCTTTTTAAATTTTGAGGCCAATATTTTCGCATTAAAATTTTCAAATTGATGTATCAACAACCTCCATATTTATTCCAGGGACCAGAACTAGACATTTACAACATCGCTTTTTGATAAAAATTATGTTGCAAAAAATAATCACAGGTGGGAAAAGGTATGAAGATGTTGAGACACCGTGAGGTTGGTCTCCACAGATGCTGAAGCCTCTCCTCAGGGAAACTGGCCTCAGTGGTACAGCGGTCACATTTTTAGGTGTACTTAGCTCTAAGTACGTTCTAGCCCTTTCTCAGCTTGTACTCATACAGCTCTCAATCATGTGACACTATAGCCTTCCCATACATCATTCTGAAGCTACTTGAAAGCAGACATTTGTCACTGAAAAACTTCCACATTTACAAAATTCATCATACATTTGATAATACAATGGGTCGTTAATGTCTTCTAAAATGGCAGTGTGAGTTAAACAAATCATGCCTGAAAATTCACTGTAACGAGAACAGTTGATAGGATCTATTTTCCCATATGTGTTTATAGAGCACCTGCTATGTGTGTAAGGTGCTATGCTATGGGCATCCGATGAAGTGATGCCTTTTATGTTTGCTGTTGCAGGTGAACTGATCTAAGTAGTACACTTCCTGGCTAGCAACATGTTTGACCTGGAGAATGGAAAGTTGGAAAGGAGCTCTCCAAGAAAATTCCTGAGGGAAAGACATTAAAAAAGGTATTCTTACCAGCAAAACATATTTTAGAGGAATCGATAATTGATTAATGTGAACAGGACAGGAAAACCTAATTAATCAGGCTCCTTAGAGGTAGTCAGCTACACACACATATCAGATATTTTGCAAAATTGATGCATTTCTTCAAATGGCATCATGTTCTTTATCAACAAGCAGAATTTTCTACACTTGAGCAAAGTATCCTATCTTTACAGTTAGACTTTGTTTATGGAATACCTATTTTCTAATCATAATCTTGAGTTCCTCGGCTAACAAATACCTTGTTAAAAATAAAGTTTAACTTAGCACTAGCTTTTCTCCCTAAATTTTAGGTAAAATGAAAGAATGATAAACTTTTGACTAAAAATGATCCAGAATATTACTGGTAGATACATACACACACATTTGAAGGTTTCTCCAAAATGTCAGGGAAATTTAGAAGAGTTACATGGATGTGGAAGAGAAGCCTGAGTGTTTTAGTGCTGAACCCAGAACGTGGACTTGCTGTCTTTCAAGTTGTGTTCATTGAATATATGTCTACAAAGTGTGAATTTTTAATTCATTGACTATAATGAATAAACCATTATATAAATATTTTAAACTAATTTAACCATCTTTTAATTGCCACATTGAAAGAGCTTTTTGGATGATCAATAATGTTAGATTCAGCCATTCTGTTCTCACTGCACTGGTGACTGTATGTCTTTCTGAAAGCTGCAGTTGCCTAGTAAACTTTCTTTGCTTTTCTTGCGCTTTTCATTACACTTGGTTTGTCCATGGGTGTCAGTGAAATGCTTCTGTCTACAATGCAATTGGTAAGTGCCTTTTGATTGAAGGATTTAGTGATTCCTTTAATCTCAAAAGACACATGGTAACACAGGTTGATATGGTTTAGAAGCAGAAAGTCAGGAGATCAAGGCCCATCTGTACCATATCTTTGGGCCAACAAGATGGCTCAAAGACTAAAAGTGATTTGTGTGCAAGCCTAACTAGCCAAGTTCAATCCCTGGATCTCACAGCAGAAGGAATGTTCTACTTCTAAGGATTAACTTCTAACCTCCATTTGTACATACGTGCCTGCATCCACACACATCACACAGACACACACATAAATGAAGCTGCCCGATTACATTTCATAATTATCCCTGAGACACTGAAAAATAATGATGATTATTGTTCTAGACTCTGAAAGAACTCAGAGTTTACCCATACCTATTTTCTCCAAAGGTCTGCCATAGTACCTGGCCTTTATGGAGTTTTCCTTAAAAAGTTCCTTAGCTTAAGAAATTTGCTCCCAATTTTATTTATGAAAAAGTGTCCATGCTAAATTCATGTATGTGGAAAAAGGGAGGACCTCTCCAACCCCTAATGTTATTTAAAGGTCAGTTATAACGGTTATATTATGCCAAGCCTCTCCAGAGATACTACAGAAAATGGCATTTTTTATATTAATCTATAGTGACACTTATCAATAAAAGAAAATTTGCGTATGTTGCTCAACTGCCTAAGTGTTTGAAAGTAAGACTATTTCCTAGGATGTGGGTAGGTGGGGCTGAAGGCAGAAACAGAGCCAATAACAGACTCACTTTCTTTAGGTTAACAAACACAGCGCTATTGTCTCTCTCCCAGTAGACAGAGAGCATAAAGCATTTTGTAAGGATGATGCTGCATTCTCGGGTTCCATCCCCTTACAGCCTCTTTCTGAAAGAAATCAAACTTCTCATCCTTGTGGGCAGTTTCTTTCAGTGTTATTTTCCAGCCAGATCCTCACATATCAACATAATAATGGCTGCCAAAAGAACTCAAATTGCAGAAAGCACAAATCTTAGAAATAAAGTTAATTTTATATCCATGATAATTTTAGAGAGTAAATTTCCTCCACGGTAAAAATCTCTGAATTTTATAATAAAAATATTCACTGTGTAAGAACTTTTTTCCATTTAAAACATTTTTAAAGATTACGATGAAAGTCATTCAAGCACGTGATGAGTAGGTTTTTTTTTTTTTTTAATTTATTTGTTCTTGAACTGTAGTGCCCTCATACCACCCTTTGTCTTGTATTAATGGTCCATTTACCCGGCTTCTGGCTGCCTACTCACCCATGTCTTCAGTAGCTTCCCCTGTTCTCCACCAGCACCTTTTCTGCCAACTGATATATCATCCTCCATCTGTTGAAATTGCCGTGTTCTTTCTAGCATAATTCCACCTCCAGCTTTCCTCCCAGCCACCTACCTTGCTGTCCCTCCATCTGCTAGCACAATGAACATCTTTTCAACCTATTCCTAACCAAAAAATCATGTCAAGCTTTACATGTCAGCTTACCAAATGTTCCATTCTTAAAGGTCCAGTGAAATCACAGTTAACAACTTAGTACTCAGCCTCTTACAAATCAAGCACACATTTAGCACTGGAATTCGTCTACATCCTAAAATCACCATCATTTAAGAATGCCCACATTAAATGATGGTGCCTTGAACAATAGAGTGACTACCCTTCATAAAGACTAATGTTTATAATATTGTTTCTCAAAGTCCAACTCTCTGTGTGGTTCAATCTGTTACTTGTACATGGTTTATTTTCCAAAATTTTGTATTCGTTGTTTAGAGAAAACCTTTTCTTTAATACCACATCTTCACAATGGTTCAAAGTATTTCAATTGTATAAGCTTAGTGTGGCAGGAATAAGTTTTGATTAGGATATGTACTATAGCCATCTATAAGCTATCGAAGACATTATGTAAACAATGCTAGCATTTATCTCAAAATTTTGATACTTATATTGCATAAAGAATATATTTTTAGTGTTGACATCCTTACTTGATAAGTGTAGGCTTGCATTTCACCTAGTAGATGGAAGCACATTGGAAGTTAAGGAGTTCAAAGGAAAACTCTAAGAATTTTATACTTCATTACCTTCTCATAATTCTAAATTATTTACCCTTTATCAACTATGACTCTGAAACTAGTTAAGGTCATACTTATAGGAGGCCCACTCAGAATTTATCTTTTAATTTAAAATAATACTTTTATTAACAGGCACTTTGGTAAATGAAACACTTAACGTGCTGGGAGTATACTACCCTCATCATGCTAGATTGTACTCTAAGATGTGTTATGAGATGGTGTTTTCACATTGGCTTTGGACAGGCTTTATTACTTAGGTTTGATAATAATAGAAGATGTGGAAATGAGTGACCCTCATTGGTCACTGAAAAGATAACTTGCTATCCTCTCAGATACTAAAAGAAAAGAGCATTTCATACCAGGATTTACACAGATGCATGGAGAAGCAGAGCAAGTGAAGGGCTGTGTGTCTTTCAAGGGACCAAGAGAGATGACAGTTAGAGCTTAAGATAGACTAGTTTGATTTTAGTGGCCTTCCGGACCACAGAAACTAGTTATCTTCCCTCTTTCCCACTGGTAATGATGACCAGTGATTGATGCCCCAACCTATGAGCCACAAGAAAGAGAGTGTTATAGTATGGGTTCTGAGTTGGTTGATGTGCATTGGAAAAAGTTGAGTTCAGATTTACTAACTCTAGTTAACTGGCTAATTGTATGAGAGGCAGTCCCTTGGGGATCCTCAAAGTCTAATAATGAGAACACAAAGAATAAATGACTGACAACCAAGGAAGGTAAATGTTGAGAGTTATGTGATATGGATCAGAAGATTATTTGGCTTTAAATGTTTTCAGTGAGATTTTCAATGTTTGCAAGTACTAGGAATGTGCAAAATCCAGCCTTACACAGTATTCTGGCAGGAAAAGTTTAGCAACCCGCCCCATTATCACTCTTCTCAACTATCCCATCCCATCTTTGTCTCAGAACAGACACTTTGAACCTTTCCACTGATATTCTCATCAATACTCTACTACGAGGATCCACTTTAAAACTGGGAACGCGCGTCTTCACTTCTTTCGTGACTATTGCAACACACTTCTGGCAGAGAGTACATGGCACTTCCACTCTGAGTTTTTATTTACTTAATCCCACTGAAAGTCAAGTCCATCTTTTTTTTTTCCGCATATACAAAACAGAGACCACAATAGGTCTATTAAGTAAGTGCTTATCACACTAAATTGCCCTTGAGGAAAGGCATTAAGAAATTACAAAAATGGAGTGGAAAGGGGGTCAGTTGGTGAAATAGATACCAAGCTGTTTTTATAAGGCAGAAACTCCGGTCAGTTCTTTTTGTCTGCTTGCTTTTCATTTTTTGTGAGACAGGATCTCTATGTAGCCTGAAACTCAATGAGATCCATATGCCTCTGCCTCCCGACTAAAGGATTAAAGGCAGATATCAGTCCACACCTCAGTCAATTTATTTATTTATTTTATTTATTTTTTTATTTTATCAATTACATTTTATTAACTCTGTATCCCAGCCGTGTCCCGATCCCTCATTCCCTCCCAGTCCCTCCCTCCCTCCTTCATCTCCACTGTGCCCCTTTCCAAGTCCACTGATGGGGGGACCTCCTCCCCATTCATCTGATCCTGTTTTATTAGGTATCTTCAGGACTGGCTGCAAAGCCCTCCTCTGTGGCCTAACAGGACTGCTCCTCCCTTCGGGGGTGGGGAGACCAAAGAGCCAGTCATTGAGTTCCTGTTAGAAATAGTCCCTGTTCCCCTCACTTTGGGAAACCAATTGGTTACTGAGCTACCACAGGCTACATCTGAGTGGAGGTTCTAGGTTATATCCATACATGGTCCTTGGTTGAATGTCAGTCTCAGAAAAGACCCTGTGCCCAGATATATTTGGTCCTTGTGGAGCTCCTATCCTTTCCCCATCAGACTAACTCCCCTGCTTTCTTATGATTCCCTGTACTCTGCCAAAGGTTTGGTCATGAGTCTTTGCTTTGAAAACACTGCTAGTTAGAGTCTTTCCGATGCACTCAGTAGACTCCTGTCATACATTCAATGCACATCCCATCTGTCTTTCTAAACGAGGATTGATCATCTTACCCCATGTCCGCTCAATTGATTATCTTTTGTAGGTGTATAGATTTCATTATGTTTATCATATCTTATAGGTCTATATAAGTGAGTATATCCCATGTTTGTCTTTCTCCTTCTGGGATATTTCACTCAGAATGATCTTTTCTAGATCCCACCATTTGCCTGCAAATTTCATGATTTCCTCCTTTTTGATTGCTGAGTAGTATTCCATTGTATAAAATTACCACAATTTCTGTACCCATTCCACCGTTGATGGACATCTGGGTTGTTTCCAGGTTCTGGCTATTACAAATAGAGCTGCTATAAACATGGTTGAGCAAGTGTCCTTTTTGTGTACTTGAACAAACTTTGGGTATATACCTAGCAGTGGTATAGCTGAGTCTGGAGGAAGCACTATTCCTATTTGTCTTAGGAAGCGCCAGATAGCTTTCCAGAGTGGTTGTACCAGTTTACATTCCCACCAGCAGTGGAGGAGGGTTCCCCTTTCTCCACAACCTCTCCAGCATGTGTTATCGAACTCATTGGCACAGGAGACAACTTCCTGAACAGAACACCAACAGCACAGGCTCTAAGAGCAACAATCAATAAATGGGACCTCATGAAACTGAAAAGTTTCTGTAAAGCAAAGGATACCGTCATCAAAACAAAATGACTGCCTACAGATTGGGAAAGAATCTTCACTAACCCTTTATCAGACAGAGGACTAATATCCAGTATACACAAAGAACTAAAGAAGCTGAAAAGCAGCAATCCAAGTAATCCAATTAAAAAATGGGGAACAGAGCTAAACAGAGAATTCTCGACAGAGGAATATCGAATGGCAGAAAAACACTTAAAGAAATGCTCATCCTCATTAGCCATCAGGGAAATGCAAATCAAAACGATCCTGAGATATCACCTTACACCCATCAGAATGGCCAAGATGAAAAACTCAAGCGATAACACCTCAGTCAATTTAAAAGAGCATTTCTGGGGGCTGGAGAGGTGACTTTAAAGCTAAGATTCACTGCTATCCATAGGAACCATGTTCAGTTTATGGTATAGCATCTGGTGGCTTACAGTCATCTATTGCTAACATTAGCTCCAGCAGTCAATGCTTACTCTGGCCTCTGGAAGCGCGCACACACATGCATTACACACAATTACACATAATTAAGATGTAATAAAAGAAAATCTTAAAAGAAGAGTGCAGATGAAAAGTATTTCACATAGTATGCATTAAAAAAAATAGGGAACTATTCCTATCAATTTTCCAATGAGAGATAAAAGGAGGTGAAGTTTCTTCTTGACAGTCTTTGTTATAGCTTCCCACGAGGAAAGCTCTCTGTGGTTTTTGCAATGACAGAGCTCAGGACAGTCCACAGAATTCCCTATGGGAAACTTTATTGCTGTGAAAATAAGCTATTATTTAATCAATTTGTATGTATGTTAATGTTTGGGGAAATGAGAACAATGCCCATCTCCACATAAAGATTTCTATGTCTCTCAATTTTCCACAAGTGATCTAAAATGCCCCATAATCTTAGCTGAATTATCTTTATATGTGTGTGGGGGGGCTATTTTGCATTATACTAATGTTTTTCACATGTTCTAGTAAAATTTAATTGTATAGCTTTGAGAAGAACAGATTAAGAAATGAGAGAGAAAAGAAAACTTGTTATTCCCACAGATACTGAGAAAAGAGCACATCACCCTTGGCTCTTTCAAGACATGGGAAGTCTAGTTTGGAAGGTGGAAGAGAAAGTGTAGTTGTCTACTGAGATTTATTATTTATAAACTTGTAAGTTTATTACTTATAAACTTGTAAGTAATAAATCTCAACAGATTTATTACAGCGTGGGTCTATATCTATATCATAATTATTCCCTATAGGAAAACTTTCAAGTCTATCATTTTGAGGTTCATGTCACTTGATTTCTTATTCTACTAACAAATTTTTAGATGAACTATCAAACCTTATGTCAATGAACCATATTCAGAATACTGACACACTGATATTGAAAAAGTGTGATACATAAGGTTCCTAATTCTATCCATTTTCCTTTCAAACTCTGTATTTTATGTTTGGCTAACACATTCATTATTCTCTTTCCCCACTCCTTTTTGTGTTACATTATGTTCTTCAGTCTCCCTTGCCAACTATACCTACTATGATAATTATCTTGTCACTAAAATCACCAACCGACGTCATTTATATTAAGGTTGATATTAAACATTCTCATGAATTTGCTGGTTTCTCCCAAGCCATCATTCACAGAAATTAATCCTAACTGCTGCTGTCAGTGGGAACAGAATGCATCCTATTTCACGTTTCCTACTCATCGTGTAGGAACTAGGAACTACCTTTTATGTGGCCACCAGCATGTCGTATGTACTGTATTTGTCTTTTCCTTCAGCCAAATGCAACAAGTAGTAGCTTCATTACACTCACCACCCAGAATTTACTATGCATCCTGAGGCAATAGCATCACTAAGTTCTCCCCCGCCCTCCTTTCTTTTCTTAATTTTCTTTGGGATTCTAAGAGCCACCTTAGGCAGTAGGCATTTGAGATTGAACACTGTGACTCAGCATCAAGAGACCTCAATAGGCAGGTACTTCCCTCTTCCCCGTTTTCCTTCCCTCAAGGAAAACCCTACCTGGAGTTCCCTGGTGTAAGTGAACTAGATTCGTTCTATGGAGCAAACACATCAGGCAGTGCTGGCTGGCTGTGCCACACCAGGCTGCAGACAGAAGCCCAGGTGACGGAAGAACACTGGCAGAACTGTTTCACCCTGGGAAATGCTTAGGAAGTGGAGTGTCCAGCCTCTTCTCATTGTTGGAGATTTCTCTGTTTCTCAGAAAAATGATGCCCATTGTACAAAAACCCCTTTCTCTACTGTTAGTTACTGATAGATGGTTTAGTGAATATATTTTTAAAACTTAGTCTCAACAAATATGCTTTATACATATAGTATATCTTATATATTACGAGTTATAGCATATGTGTTTGCATATATATTCACTGATAATACAAATGTACTTGGGAAAGTATCCTTAAATTTTACAGTTCAAGTCCTTCACTGAATATTGACTGATGCTATTTACTTTAAAGAGACATTTAGGAATTTATATGCTGAAAATTTATTTGCACTTATGAACTGCCATATTTAGCAAGCAGCTTTAATTCACAGAGAGCATTTACCAATATAGTCATATAGTACTATGTGTTCAGTTCGCTGAGTTTTTGCGAATTTTCTTTGTCTCCTATAAAGGGAGTTCTATAACTGCCACACACTTAATTTTTAAAACACCGGAGAAAATAAGTATAATCTCCCAGTAAATTTTACAGTACTCCATTGATCCTGTCCTTTTCGAATAGCATGTTTTTAACAGTAGAGGAAAAGGCAGTGTAGGTAAAAGTCAAACAGTCTTGCTTCAACAAGGTCCTCCCTCAAGGACATGCTATTCCAAATCATCCCCTTTACTCACATCTGCTAAAAGAAATGCAAGGCATTTTTGAGGACGGCTTGGCACTGCTGTGCATTTTGGACGGGTTCACGTTTTAGCACAATTTGAAGCGGCGACATCAAGGTAAGAACCCGAGCTGGGCTCAGCCCCAGCCCTGCTGAAACTTCTCCGGCAGGAGGTGATTTTCACTTACTGATTCAGCTCACTCCCGGCCTGCCCCTCCCCAGTCTGCCCGCTCTCGTCTAAGTTCCTGCGCATTCTTGAAAAGCCTTTGCATGCAAAATAAATATTTCACAGCCGTACAGTCAGATAGATAAAATAACGACAGCTCTCCACACAATAATGGAGAGCCAGGTGAGGAGATCTGAGTCCGGATCACCTGCACTGCCGTCACCCTTTATCCCGACTCAGCACATTCTCCTTGGCAATTACCTAACGTACCAAAAAATGTTGGACTCACCATGTATTGAATCATCGGCCGATCTCGGTATAATGTCTGTTTCAGATTGTCCCTTTGAACAGACTCGGGGAGAGCTTATGGCACAATCGGCCGCCCTTCTGCAGCAGAAGGCAAGTTAAAAGGACCTCAAGCTGTGACCTCAGAGGCAGGCACAGCCGCTCCCATCCTTCAGCCAACCTTCTGCGAAGAACAGGTTATAAGACTGCAAAGCTGGAGCGCTACATGGCAATACTTTCAAATGAAGCCTTCTGGGCTGTAAGCTGAGAATTTACATCCCCGAACCCGGCTGGCTGGAGTCAATGCTGCTTCTATGCCTGAAAATATTAAGCATTTCACTGCAGTCACTTAATGCAAGAAACTATCTGAGGCGACTTCACAAACCCTGTCATTCTGTGCGAGGACTAAAGAATGAGCAGGGCATGCATAATTCATGCTTTGGAGTCTTCAATGCACTTCCTGCAGCCTGGGCTCTACCCAGTAATGGGCTATTGATCACCTCATCCCTAAGACAATCGGAGCTCCCTGATTGGTGTATTTCCACAAATAAAATTACAACCCAAATCATAGGCAGAAGTCTCCAGACCGGCTGCAGCCTCACAGGGAAGACATTCCCAGAGCCGAGATGACATCTGCAAGCTGCAGAACGTAGAAGCTGGGCTTTTTTGGGCAGAAGCTACAGAATCTGCTGTTTCCTTTTATTCAGAAAGGCATGCTTACTACAGAATTACACTGCGTGTTTCACATCAGCATAACACACAATATAACACACAGAGCTGTTTCCTTCTCTATCATTTCAGAGACATCAACAAGAACCTAAGCATTAAGAAAATACATACATAAAAGAGTCACGTGTAGGAGTAAAAATTAGGAGCCCTTTACCTGGCCTCTTTCAGTCACAGTTCTTAGAAGATACTTTCTAAAATAGTTAGCTTGTCATCTTAAGAATGTACAAAGGTTTTCTTTTTTATTACAAATTGTAGTGAAGAATTGGTTATCTGCATTAAATGCTCTAGACAGTACTTTTATTGTGGGTGTGTCAGTAGTTCTGGGATTTCTCTCTAAGAATTTAAGCTTCCAAGACCACAGTGTACAGTGTATACTGAGTACAGTGGCTCAAAAAAACAGCTATTCAACAAAATACACATTTAATTATGCTCATATTCATCAAAGACAGAAACAGGTCCTGGCGCTTTAAAATGTCATCATAGTGTTTGCAGAAAGACTATTGTGGGAAGTTTCTATGCAAATGTGTGCATCTCTTCATAGTGTGCCTCTACTCAAAGATGTCTGGACTAAAACTAGTTGACTTATGGCTTCTACACAAAAGGAGTGAACATCATGCTCTTGAAATCACTGTGAAATCACATCTTCCAAAGCCTTTTATACACACACAAACACACATGCAATTTCTATTCCAGTGCTACCACCCCTGATCCCTCAGAAAGCCATAGGGAGACTTCTTGGCTTGAGGGGAAAGATTCACTAGGAGAAGAACAACCATTCTCTCACCCAGCATGTTAGAGTGTGTAGAGCAATTGCCCGTTAGAGAAGCATGACTATGGTGGTCTTCAGCCAGTAAACCAACAGCAGATACCAGCATTAGGAGGTCGTGGAGGTACTGATGGCAACAGAGTTGCAGCGGAGAGGTGAGTTGAAAAATTCACTGTTTGTCTAAGGAGAATTGGCACGTAACTCATGGAGATTCTTCAAGACCAGTCTAGACGGCAGTGTAAGAAACTAATCACCCAGTTACTTTGGTGATAATACATTCTATACGCATAATATTGTCTTCTGCCCTGGGTAGTTTCTACTTTTATATTTATAGATTACTGCCAACCTAATGAAATTTAACCGAGTTACACAGTAGATCTTAAAATTTTTTTGCCTATTTCTCTGATAAACAATCTTTGCTGTGAAATGTACTTTTGAAAGGATTCAGGTATTTTTAAATGAACTTAGCAATTTATCAGAAGACACAATTTGTCATGAAAGATCATCTCATTTAAAATGGTAAAGGTTGGGGGGAGAGAAATGCCTCAGCAGTTAAGAGCACTGAATACTCTCCAAGAAAATCTGGGTTCAATTCTCAGAACCCACATTGCAGTTCACAACCATCTGTAATGCTAGATGCAAAGATCCAGGACCTCCTTCTGGACTCTGGGTGTGCCAGGCAAACAAAGAGTAAACAGGAAGACATGCAGGAAGAACACTTATACAAATTAAATAAAATAAATAAAACTTTTTTTATTTGATTTAGAGTAAATAAACCCCATAAGTAAAAAAATTGACAGTTTTGGAATATACTGAGTATGAGAATATTAGAGTGCTATCACACCAAGAATTTAAATTACTGATATACTATTCAGTAGCTATAAACGATATGATTCAATAGTATATGTCAAAATGTCTCAGATGAGCATTGGCTTGGTACATCTCTCTACAATGAGTAGAAAGTTTTGTCATGGACAATGAAGGTAAATGCATGTTTATCATGGTTTGGGTGAGAATTAAGCAAACGACCCAGAGCACAATGCTAAAAGGACACCAGTGAGCTCGACAACCCACCTTTATTGCTTCATCGGTGAGTTTTTATTAGTCTCGTGAAGTCACCTGGGAATTTAAATATTGTCATCACCTTATGCCACTTAACACAGTTTCTGATATGGTAAGGACCTTAAATTGTTACTGCCTTGCTTTTGAAGTCTTGATTTTATAAGAGAAGATTGGCAGGAAAAGACATTTCCATAGGGGATGAACACTGTGTGGACATGGAGAGAAGCAGGACATCATGGTGATCTTGAGAAAACTAGCTGTCAATGGTACGAGAGCAAGGAACAACATGAACATATTGGTGGTCTGAAAACTTGGGACACTACGGTTATATTGATGCTATGAGAAGTAGGACATCATAAACATATTGACGGTATAAGCAGGTGAGGCGTCGTGGGAATACTGATGTTATGAGAATATGGGACACCATAGGAATATCAATGATATTAAAATGTGGGATCTGGTGGCTACTGATGACATGAGAATGTAGAACAGCGTAAGAATATCAACAATATGAGAAGATGTGAGAGACAACGTAGAATATAGACGCTATGAGAATGTGGAATACTGGATATATTGACGCTATGAGAATTTGGGACGTTGTGGAGATATTGATGGTATAAGAAATGGGATACTATAGAACTAGCATCTTGAGATAAGACAAAATTATAGAAAATCTTATTTATAAAAATACTTTTTTAAAAAAGGCATATGTTAACATTCTGGATATACAGGCCATTTATATAATATGTAGTTCTTTGGTGATATTGTGTAGAGAAAGGGGTATATAAGTCTTAAAGAGAACAAAATGATCAGATTCTTGTGAAGGGAAGAACACAGGGTGCAACAAACATACGTAATTTGTGTGTTTAGTTGGCTGCTATTTGAAATCCAACCGAAAGTGATAAGGACCTGTGACACATCTAGGGACTTGCTGATGAGGAAATTGTTGAGTTGCTTTAACTTCAGAATAAGTAGTTCTAAGCAGGTTATAAGTTGGGAAGAGCCATCAAAGATGTTTATGGTTGCAATTTGTCTTTCTGCCCTTACCTATGATCCACTCATAAAGTACATAAAGGTATAAAATGAAAATCTGTTGGTTCCAGAAGGCCATAGTGAAACAGGAGTATAATGTTAGACATAGCAAAGAAGAACTAAACTACAAAGCAAAATAGGTGGCAATGACCTGGACATACACATTTCCTGTGGACAAATTGGTAGTGTGGATAGACTCATTAATTAGGGTGATAGACAACCAGGACTACCCATCTTGTGGAAATTGTTTCACAGATAAAAACGTACAAGAAAAATGAGGAGGGTGAAGCCTGAGGTGCTGATAAGCCATGCCCATAAGAGCTCTTATCAGCATCCTCACAGAGTGACAAATAGCTGAGTACGCGCTGCTGCTCCGTAACATACATATTATACCAAAAGCGAAGTAATAATTCCTTCACCTTATTCTGATCATAAGAAAGTCTTGGTCAGTTAAGCAGCATTTATTTTCATTTTATTAATAATGACTTGTGGCCAAAGATAAAAGTGGTCGATTTACATAATGTATGATAATATTGTACGTTGCTAGAGACATACACAGGTAAGTAGAAATTATAAAGAAAAGTTAAATAATCACATAAATATTCAATTCCAGATATAGTTACTTATGAGGAGATAAAAGGACAGTAGGATGGAAGATCATACTCAGTGCTCAAAGGACACTTCTTACAGACAGTTTAGAAACCTAAATATTTTCCACAATGATAACTGTTATAAAAAGTGAGGGCAAGGAAATGTGGAAAGAACACATACAAGCTTTTAAACTGGAGTCCTTTTCCTATGTTTTTTTACTTCCTTTTCAATGACAATAACTGGGTGGGGGGGTATTCCAAATCACATTTGTTCTATTAAGCACAAAGAAAAAAAAAGGTAGAAAACAATCTCATGCCTGCAGGGTTGGCTCAGCAATTTGGAGCACCCGCCGTTCTTGTAGAGGAGCCAGGATACGTTCCCAGCACCAAGATCATAGCTTAAGACTCTCCGGTGCAAAACTCTATTTCCAGGGGATCCGGTGCCTTCCCCTGGCCTCCATGGGCACCAAGCATGCACACAGTACGCTTACATACACCCAGGGAGACCATCCATACACATGAAATAAAAGCCAATCTTTTTTAAAAACAAAAGAAGGGTTTCCATTCAAGAAAGTAGAAACTCGGGTATAGAGAAAAGGTCCATCAGAAGTCTCAAAACTGAGACACAGCACACCGTTCAGACAACACTAATTCCTAGCTCTACTAAAAGCAGCTTTCCTCCAATACTTAAATTTTCTCTCAGACAGCAGTGTACCCAAATAATTTTCTTAGTTTAATAAAAAAATGACCTAATTGTAATTCATGTAAAACATGCTCCTCCAAACCCTACCATTAGTTACAATATAATTAAAACTGCAACTTAGAGTATCTTAAGTTTGTAAAACTATTGTCGGTAATTACAACAATCCCTATTTAACCATACTTAGTAACGATACTAAAAGAAGCATCTTTTCCTTGAGGAGGCTAAATGCTCTTAAGTTAATGCATGAGTAACTCCAAGTCAGTAGATACAGGAAGCTGTGGAGCCCCTGGAGAGCCACTGAACAGTCTTGGGTACAAACCAGCCTGCCTTTCTAAAGGCACATCGGCAAAATGCTGGGAAATTATAGCTCACTAACCTTCTCTGGGAGCAAATTCAAACATTTTAAATTTTGTTGAGTCAAAATGAACGTTCGATTCTAGACAAATTAGACCTACGTCATTATGTTAGACCTACCTCACTATATGCCTACTGTTTCTAAGACGTGGTAAATATCTGCATATTCTTAACTTCTTTAGGATTTTTGTGCTGTCGAAAAGTGTTCCTAAACCATGAATAACTTAAGAATAGCTAGTGGATAACTATATTAGTAAGATGTCAGAATAGGAGGCTACAGGCTTATTTCTCCCTCCATTACAACACAATTAGAGATTCAGAAATAGCAATGCAAGGCATCCAACTAATAATCTACAAAAAGTGTAGCAAAGAACAGAGGACAATTTCACAAGAGTTGTTGGTGTGTAGCACAGCTCTGGCATCTAGAGACTCTTCCAACAATGGGGAATTAACATCAGCGATGCATAGGGTACCACCATGGTTCCCAGTGTTCCCGGTGGCCTTGTCTTCACAGGAAATGACTGTTTGCTGCTGGATTTGTCGACAGCCACTGCCAGTATGAATTTCTTTGTGAAGAAAATGGAATTTTATGTAAGAAGTGGGAAATAGTAAGAGCTGGAGAGGACAGGAACTCCACAAGGAGAGCAACAGAACAAGAAAATTTGAACACAGGGAACTTCCCAGAGACTCATACTCCAACCAAGGACTATTCATGGAGATAACCCAGAACCCTGACAATGCAGCCACTTCTGATGACAACTGATAGACTAAGATCAGAAAGAAGGAGAGGAGGACCTCCCCTATCAGTGGACTTGGGGAGGGGCATGCATGCAGAAAGGGAGGGGGGAGGGTGGGGTCGGCAGGGGAGGAGGGAGGGGCTTATGGGGGGATGCAGAATGAATAAAGTGTAATTGATGAAAGTTAAATAAAAAATTTTAAAAAAAGATGTTCTGTACCTACCCCCAAAAGGATCTATAGCTGTTTATTACACACCTTGTAGCAGTTCATGAGCCCCAGATCCTGGATTCACGGTCTTCCCCAGCCATCATGTTCCATAACCTCCTCAATGACTCACCACATGTACCCATGCTTTAGACACTGTGGGAACTAGCTCTGTTGAGCCACTGAGCCTCAGGCCCTGGGTCTGTGATGTGTGTTCACAGCTGGCCTTGGAACTCTTGCTCTACAGACACTGAATGAGCTATACTTCAGACATCAACCTTACTGATGGCAAGCAGGTCAGTACTGTAGGCTGCAGAGCCACTGTTGCCCATGTGAGCCTACGCTCCAGCTTCCAGCTCCACAGCCACCTCTCAGGGTCTTCAGCCACCTCTGCAGCCGATGCATGCACACCCCAGAGTGCTAATGCTTCAGTGGCTCTGTGTTCTCCAGCACTCTGAACCCCATCTCCACCTGCACTTTCTGTGCATACCTGTTACACAGTGTTACCAATAGAGGGAGCAGTGCCAAGGTGGCCCACACATACCGTAACACGCCTGTATTTCTGTCTGCTTCTTGACTATGATCACCATGGGCATGGTCCAGCCATGTACACCAGAGCGTGAATTTCTATGGGATGTGCTCCCAACATGATAGTGTGATTTCCAAGCAGTGATTTCAGCTGAGGATATCAGTGGGATAAATAGCAGACTTGGAGGTATCAGCAGAACAGTACTTTCAAGGCTTTGGGGGTTCTCTTGATCCGTTTTGTCTCAGATAGAAATTCGTGTTTTGTTTTCCCCAAGGCAAAGTCTCACTATGTAGCTCTGGCTGTCCTGCAATGCACTCCATAGACCAGGCTGGCCTTGAACTTACAGAGCTCCACCTTTTGCCTCCCTAGTGCTGGAATCAAAGGTGTGCACCTTCACACTTAGCTTCCCCAACCAGTTTGTAAAGTAGAAGAAATGAGGTACTGCTCCTGAATGTGCATTAAATGTGCAGCTCTCAATATTAGGCAGTGAGAAAGAAGAGAAATCAAGGGCATAAGGCCTTCAAAGGGTCACAGTACCTTTCTAGTCCTAAGCCCCAAGGAGATAGAAATCAACAGATTGCCTGAAAATAACTTCAAAGTAATTGTTCCATGGAGGCTCAGCTGGCTTCAAGGAGCACAGACAGACAGCAAGTGAGATTAAAAGTACATGCACAGAACAGATTCAACTTAGTGAGATTTAAAAAGCACATAAACAACTCAAATTCAACAAAAGGCTAACATTTAATGAAAAACAATTCTGCAGTTGAAGAATACAATTGATGAGTCGAAAATGTAATTTAACATTGCAGCCAGTCCTGAAGATAGCTGATAAGCTAGGATCAGATGGAAGGGGAGGAGGACCTCCCCTATCAGTGGACTTGGAAGGGGGCAGGGAGAAGATAGGGAGGAAGGGTGGGGTTGGGAGGGAAAGAGGGAGAGGCTATGGCTGGGATACAAGTGAATGACCTGTGATTAAAATAAAAAATAAAATGTAATTTAAAATGTGGCATTAAATATGATCAAAGAAAGAAAGATTTTTTTTTATTTGAAGCCAGGGCATTTGAAAATACCAGTCAGAGAAGAACAATGTTAAAATTAATTAACAGGAAAGGTATATGATTTGCATGATATAATCAAGTCACATTTTAGGAGTTATGGGAGAAGAGAAAGAAAAATATATAGAAATAGTTAAGGAAACTATAGCTGAAAGGTGCCAGAATAGTGAGAAACACATAAACATCTAAACACACAATATTTAAAACTTTCCAATCTGATTCAACCCTAGAAAATACTCATAAAACAGTGTTTAATCAAAATGCCAAAATTCAACGACAAAAATTTTGAAAGAAGAAAGAGAAAGGGATTTCTTTACACATAAAAGACCCTCTTTAAGACTCTCAATAGATTTCTCAGAAGAAACTCTGCAGACCAGCAGTCAATGAGCTACTCTCACAGAATTTACAAAAAATTCCAGCTGGGAGCACCACATGCAGCAAAACTGTTCAAAAGAAAGTAGAAGAAACAAAGCTATTCCCATACAAACAAAAACCAGAGCAATCCTCATTGGGGATGGTTCCTGGTGCTGAAACTCAAGAGACCAAGTAGCACGGAAGGGTCTGAAGGGGTTAATCTTACAGATGCGGACTCATAAGCAACCAAGTCCAGAATGTTTTAGACTACAGCAGCGCTGAGTAAACCGTATTCCAAGAAACAGCAAGCCAGAACCAACCAAATTAAAAGAACTATAGTACCATGTGGGTGAATAGTCAGGATTCAAGACATAATTAATAACATCGAGCTTTAAAGTAATACGTTCAGGTTTAAGAGGTTTTGTATACGATCAAAACTAAGCAATATCAGCTGAAAATAGAGCATTATAAGATACAGTCATAAAGTAAAACCTTATTGTAGAAACAGAAAAAAGTAAAGAAAAGATAAAAATCAAATTAAAAGAGATCAAAAAAGGAAGAAGTGATCAATAAAATAATGAGAAAATAATAGCTATGTTAGGCATTGTCAATCTATGCAGATGTATTAGGTTCTCTAATCAAGCACTAATGGGTGATTGAATGCTTTTTAAGATCCCATGAAGGGGTAATTTCCCTAAGGACACATAAAGGAACATAAAGTAATGAAAAAAGACCCTGCAAGCTCAAAATAGAGCAAAGGGAGAGGCACTGAAATCAGACAAAGTTGTCTTTCAGTAGAAAACTATGAAAAAAAAAGATTTTACTATAAACATACAGCTAGAAGCAATAGCAGGAGATTTTCATATACTACTTAGTAGGCGCTAGTAATGAATACATAATTTTGACATAAAATGGGTAAGAAAATGGTAGTTTTTTGAATAATATAATACTATGGAAAACATTTCTCAAAATGATTACATTATTATTCTAGCATATACATATATGCCATGGTCTTATAAGTAGATGTGCGTGTGGGTGTATTATTCAGCTCTTATCGTAAATGTTGTGATACACAAATACTTCCCCTCTGCTAATAAAGGCTAAAAGCAACACAGGTTTAACAATCTAGAAAGCCATGAACTTCTCCCCAAATACAGCAATTTCAAACTACATTTGGGCAAAAGTGTATTTTCCAACACTTCCTGTTCCTCTCAACTGAAGATGTTTCATACATCTATTTTGTTTAAGTTGCTTGTGATATATAAGTTTCACAGCAAATTTTGTTTTCTACTAAAACCTAAGTCCTGTGGCAGGATATTAATGTATCAGGAAGTTCTTTGTAAAAAAAAAAAAAAAAAAAAAAAGTTTGGTCTTTTATAGCTAGTGAGCAGGAAATCAACTTTCCTTCTTCACAGGGAGAGTTATATTGATTCTAGCAACTGTAATTTCCTAAAGAAAGATTTTATCACAGGTGCTTGCAACATAGAATTAAACAGGCAGCCTTAAAAGTATCTTGAGGAAAAAAAAAACTAATAACTTAGTTTCACAGAGTAGGTGTAGGGATTTTTTGAATAAAGTGATACATTACTGAAACATTTTTTTATTAAACATAGGTGTTGGTGTCCAGTGAGGAAGAGAAGTCCTAATTTCTGAGGATAACATATGGTTCAGATGACCTCCTTTGCATAAAACTGTCAGAAGTAAAACTGTTGCTCAAGACAACATTTGATGGGCCTACGGATGATGGTGTCTGAGAAATAATCCAAGTGAAAGGCACAAAGGGAACCAGGGTAGGGCCTGGAGGCAAAGATAAAACTGGGTTTGGACTTCCATGAGACTTAGAAGGAGAGCTTTCTCTGTCCAAGGCTAGCATGGACTTGAGACATTAGAGTGGGCAGTGGATTTGGGCTGTGAGTCAAAACTCCAGCTGTTGGAGAGCTCCCCTAGCATTGTGAAGTCCTAGGTTCAATCCCCAGCTGTGCCACAGGTGGGAGGGAGGAAGGAAGCCTAGATTAGTGCCCGAATTTCATGTCTCTCCTTTTTACCCCCAAAATTAGAACAAAGCCTGATGGAGTCATCCCCTGACAGCTTACCAGAGCTTATTTTAGGTTTTAGAAATTTCACAAACCAGTTGTTAAATATAGTCCTTATTAATAATGAAAGAAACATGATTAGGTAAATCCTATTTAAAGATGATAAACTAAAAATACATATTTTCAAGAAAACCTTAATTTGCATTATCTATGTAGTGAAACAATGTGTATTAACGTGCTGAGCAAATGTTACAAAATTAGGTCTTTGTTTTTCTTATTGTCTATAGATAGACAGCTGCTAAACATTTATCAATACATCTCATCTCACAGTTCAGCAGAAATATTTCTGGGAAAAATGAAGCACACTGAGCACTCTGGAGGCAGAGGCAGGTAGATTTCTGAGTTCAAGGCCAGCCTGATCTACATAGCAAATTCTATGCCCGCCAGGACTACACAGTAAGACACTGTGTCAAAACAAAACAAGCAAACGACTCTAACTTTCTATATTGGTAGTATTTTTATTCAAAAATGTCACTGTTGTCAGTGTGGACAGGCAACAGGGAGTTCTCTAAGCTTCTTTCTGGCAACCTGAACAATCATTGAGCATCAAGGGATCCTCAGGTAATGTCTATCCATAAACAAATAAACAAAATAAAAAATAAAAAAACACTATACTTTTTCTATCTTGACAGCTTTAGTTATCAATCAGGAAAATGTCAAATACCCCCAGGTAAATGTCAAAGATAGCTAATCACAAAGGTCAGTTTATTTATCAAATTCATAATAATGTGCTTTAAAACTCCATGTTATGCTTATTCCTTCATAATACTGTTAAGACATTGAAAATGCTATAAGGTGACTTTACATGCATACGTGGTGGTCTAAATGAAAATGGCCCCCATTGGGGTTACTTATCCAGTAAGAATAAGGCTGGAAAGAGGAAGGACACAGCAGTCATTAAGGGAACCCTTTCAAGCATAGCTTGATGCCTCCCTTTTCTGCAAGTATATATTAGAACTCTATGGTGGAACAAGGAGAAATGAGACCTACACAGGAAGGTAAACACATGATTTCAACATCAGCAATTTTATACTTCTAGCTCCTGCCACAGGTAAGAACCATTTCCATCTTCTTCACACACAGAGCAAATGATTGCTCTGAAGGAATAGTCTTACTATTCTGTACCTTTTCTGTGCTTGGTAGCATGTATGTGTTCTACATAGATAAGAATGATTCTATAAACATCTTACTGTTTCTGCCTCCATTTAGGACACAGAAAGATGCAATAGGTGTCATCTCTCCATAGCTATGAAACAAAACTAAGATGAACTGTGAAATCTTGACTGTGTCTGGTTTGCCAAGGAGCTGACCCTACAGGTCAACAAGGTAACCTGAAAATGGAAAGGGGCAAGTGGCTGCAAGGAGATGTAGGGGACACAAACCCCCGAGGTTAGGCAGACAAGGGGACAGCCGTACTGTATCACACGCACATCAAACCAGCTAGCTAACATTTTAAAGAGCCTCAGATACTCAGGCTAGCATATGTGTGGGACATACCAGGAAGGCGTGACAGAAGGAAACTACTAAGTTACAAATTCAGGGACATCCCCCAGCTGCTGGGGCTAAGCAAAGGGGGGCAGGGAGGCGTCACTGCTCCTGCATTTGGGAGGGACCACTTTGGAAAGCATGGAGGAATGAATAGTCAGGAAACAATGCACTTTACGGGTCCCTCCCCTTACACAATAAATTCCTCATGCCACCAAGCAGGAGCACAGAACATGGGGAAAGGGAAGCATTACGATAGGAGGGGTGGAGGAAAGTAAATCGAACCAAGAAAACCCAACGGGAGCTCTCAGCTGTTTCTACAACACTATTAAACACAAAATAGACACCTTCCATGGCATTAAGGAGAGACAAGAAGCTCTCCCTTAAGACCAACGGCAAACATGAAGGATATTTGCTGTCATGGGGAGGGCAGTTGCTATAGTTTCCTTTCTGCTGCTGCTGTGAAACAAATAAATAAATAAAGCTGAGTAAAAATATCTTATTTGGAGGTAGGAATTATTTGGGTTATACTTCCAGGTCATAGTATACCACTAAAAGCAATCAAGATGGGAACTCAGGGAAGGGACAAGAAGCAGAAACTGGAAAATATACTACCTTGCTCTGTTTCATGCCTACCTACCTTACACAGACCAGGATCACCTACTCATGCAATGGTACCTCCACAGTGAGCTGGGCATTCCTACATCCATTAACAATCAAAATAATCCCTCACAGACATGCTCGTAGACATACCTGATAAAGACAATTACTCATTTGAGACCCATTTATCAGGCAATCCTAGACTTTGTCAAGTTGACAGTTCATGTTAATTAGAGCAAGGGATAAGAATGAAAAATGTTTCACTACTAAAACATAGGCACACAAGAGTCCTTTAAGACAAGAGCAGAACAGAATTGCACCCAACCTGCCATCCCTCTGCTGAGTGTGAAACCAAAGATGAGGAAAGAAAAGGAAGAAGTATCATCTATTATAGCTGTGTCCAGGCAGATGATGTGTACAAAAGCTGGTAGTTGGTGATATGCCCTTCATACCATAATTTAATCGTCCCTGACTTAGAGAGAAAAAAAAAATCTCCCTCATATGAATGAACAGACAAGTTTACTTTTTTAAAAAAAATGAAAGCTAAAGAATGTCACTATGAATGTCTATTCCTATAGTATCTACATAAAAGAATTTGTGACCTATAAGTTATCAAATTCAATTGTGATTTTTTTCATACGTTCATTCAACTCTTTGAAAAAACATCTACCATTTTTTTATAAGATACAAATATTAAAAAGAAAAATTGGGATCCTTGTATGGTTCTGAACTCTACTTTTCTGCCTTATTTGTACCCACACAAAACAGTGGCTAAAGCACATTTTATGGAGGATCTTCAAGAAAGCTGAAACTCAGATGTACCAAGAATTATACGGTCTCTAATGCTTAGTTTGCCAAGTAGACACTGGAGGCATACTCTATTCTTCCAACCCTACCAATCTTTTCCATACCATCGTAATGTCAGAATATGCACAGCAGTAGGATATTTTAGCTCTGAAAGATGTTTGAAGAGAAGGGATATTAAGAATGATGATAATAGTGGGATGCAGGGATCTAAATTTGAAAGACAGTTTTGACCATAAGAAGCAAAGAGGCCATCTATTTGGAAGTAGGAATTATTTGGGTTATACTTCCAGGTCATAGTATACCACTAAAAGCATTTAGAATTTATTTTTCTGAATTTTCTTGATGCCGTTTTCCTGATTAATGACTGATGTGGAAGGTCCTGGCCTATGCTGTAGGTGGTGCTGTCCCTGGGTGTATAAAAAGCATACTGCACAGCCATGGGGGAACAAGCCAGAAGGCAGTAATCCTCTGTGGTCTCTGCTGCAGCTCCTCATTCCTCTTCCAGGTCCCTGCCTTGAATTCCTGCCAGGACTTTCATGATGGACTACACCTGTAAGCTGAAATCAACATCTTCCTCCCAAAGTCACTTCTGCTCATGGTGTTTTATCAAAGCAATAGAAAAGCAAATTAGCACAGAAGTTGGTGAGGTGTTGCTGTTTTGGGCAGGATTGTGGAAGCAGTTTGAGACTTGGGCAGGAAAAGTTGTTGAGTGCTAACAGCTCAATGGGCTATTCTGTGGAAGCTTGGAAGAAAATGTTGAGAGATGTATAGACAACGGATGCCCAGCTCGTGCAGTTTCTAAGAAAGTTATACAATTCCTCAAAGACTTGTCTGTTCTCGTGATTAAGTTGAGCATATGTGATTTGGGGCTGTGATTAACAAGAGACCAGTGGAAACACCAGGACTGAAGGGGTGTTATGGAGAGAGTATGAGGCTTGACACCATATGGTAGGATTCTGAATCCATGAAGAGAGGCCAAGAGGTCATTGGTGAACATGGAGTTCCCAGCATATAGAAGATACGAGGACTTTCGGACAGTCACCAAGGACAGCATCAACTACCGAGTCTGGCTGGCTTGAGCCTAAGAGATGAGCTGCGTGTGCTGTAAACAGCAAAGCCTACAAGATGGAGCTGCAGAAGCCCTTTAAGAGCCCAGAAGATTAGGAGTGAAACCCTGAAGGGGACCTTAAACCACAGTATTGAATTTATACTGTTGGAGTTTGGTTTTGCTTCAGTTTGATTGTGACTGAACAACTGGTTATTGGTCTTGGAATGAGAAATTATTTATTTTTAATATTACAGAACCGCAAAGTTAGGAGACTTTGAACTTTTTTTTTTTAAAGAGCACTGATTTTTTTTTTATAATGACTAACTTCTAATTGTTGAAATTCTTAATGACTGTGGGACATTTGTAAGTTGGAATATGTTTTATATTATAATATTAACATAAAATCGTAGGGATGAGCAAAAAAGAATGGTCGTAGTTTAATAGTGATATATTTGTGTGTCAAGATGACAAGAGGACAATTGTGTTTTTTTTTTCTTTCAATCTGGGACAAGAGGACTTCAGCTAATAATTTGCCTCTATAAGATTGTTCTGCAAAACAACCCTGAGATTTCACCTTGCACCCACCAGAATGGCTAAGATCAAAAACTCAAGAGATAACACATGCTGGAGATGATGTGAAGAAAGGGGAAGCCTCCTCCATTGCTGGTGGGAATGTCAACTGGTACAACCACTATGGAAATCAATCTGGCGCTTTCTCAGACAATTAGGAATAATGCTACCTCAAGATCCAGCTATACTACTCCTAGGCATATATCCAAAAGATGCTCAAGTACACAACAAGGACATTTGCTCAACCATGTTTGTAGCAGCCTTATTCATAATAGCCAGAACCTGGAAACAACCCAGATGTCCCTCCATTGAGGAATGGATACAGAAATTGTGGTACTTTTACACAATGGAATACTACTCAGCAATTAAAAATGAGGAAATCATGAAATTTGCCGGCAAATGATAGGACCTAGAAACGATCATCCTGAGTGAGGTATCCCAGGAGCAGAAAGATACACATGGTATATACTCACTTATATAGACCTATAAGATAGGATAAATATACTGAAATCTATCCACCTAAAGAAGATAAACAAGAAAGAGGACCCAGGGTATGATGATCAATCCTCACTTAGAAAGACAAATGGGATGGACATTGGATGTAGGAGCAAACAAATAACAGGACAGGAGCCTACCACAGAGGGCCTCTGAAAGACTCTACCTAGCAGTGTATCAAAGCAGATATTAAGACTCATAACCAAACCTCCAGCAGAATGCAGGGAATCAAAAAGGGGGGGGGGTTTAATACGATCTGGAGAGGACAGAAGTTCCACAAGGAACAAATGTATCTGGGCACAGGGGTCTTTTATGAGACTGCTTCTCCAAACAAGGACCATGTATGGATGCAACCTAGAGCCCCTGCTCAGATGTAGCCCTTGGTAGCTCAGTATCCAAGTGGGTCCCCTAATAAGGGGAACAGGGACTGTTTCTGACATGAACTGGATGGCGGGTTCTTTGACCTCCCCCTGCCCCAGGGAGGAGCAGCCTTGCTAGGCCACAGAGGAGGACTTTGCAGCCAGTCCTGAAGACACCTGATAAACCAGTATCAGATGTAAGGGGAGGAGGTTCTTCCTTATCAGTGGACTTGGAAAGGGGCAGGGAGGAGATGAGGATGGGAGGGTGGGATTGGGAGAGAAAGAAGGAGTGGGATAAGGCAGGGATACAAAGTTAACAAACTGTAACTAATATTAAAAAATAAAAATTAACAACAACAACAAAAAAGATTGTCTGGAAGCAAGTCTGTGTAGCCTTTTCCTGATTAAAAACTGACATGAATGGGCCCAGCTAACTGTGAGTGGTGCCCCCACCAGGAGGTGGTCCTTGGTTGTGTAAGAAAGCAAGCCACAGGGACCATGCCAGTAAACAATGTTCCTCCCTGGACTCTGCTTTAGTTCTTGCCTCCAGGCTTCTACCTTGAGTTCCTGCCCTGAGTTCCTTTCATGATGGAAAACATCTCTAAGAAACCCTTTTCTCCCCAAGTTGCTTCTGTTCACAATGTTTTATCACAGCAATAGAAAGGAAACCTAGACACGGGCCAAAAGCACTTCTGAGATTGGCGTGGCAGGACCCAGCATTCGGATTCTATGTAGCAGACACAGAGGAAGTTGTTTAAAATATTGAATTTCCAAGACTAAGAAAACCCGCAAGGTAAAAAACAGTTACAGAAATGGTAATACGCACAGGAGAAGCCCATCCGCCCTGACACTGCATCCTGTCTGCTCCCTAAACCTATAGCACCCATGCATTAGGATTTAGAGACAGCCTCCTCCTATTAATGCTTTGCTTCCCTGGCCATTCATTGTTAATCTTCTTCTGTTTGTTCTGCTTTATTTCCCTTCTAAATCTCGCATTCTGAAGGCTCCTCCCCATTCCTCATTCCTCTTCTTTCTCCCTCACTACTTTCTTTTCTCCTTTTTTCCCTCCTCTCTATCCCATTCCTCTAACTCCTTTTGCTTCTGTTCAGTTCCCTTCACATTCTATCGTCTCTTCCTGTATCTACCTTCTAGTATAATGTGACCATGTTAATTAATGTATTTGTTAATATATGTATAATATGTTAATAATTAATCCAAATATATCTCTAGCCAAATGCTGTTTCTGAACTCCAGACCCATCGGACCTCTTACATTCTTGACACTTAGGCTTGAGTGCCCCATGAAAATCTCAAAAGCAGACCATTTCTGACTCAACTTCCTTTTTCTTTTGTTCTTCCTATACTAAGACATAGTACAACTATGTACTCATTGAAAACTCCTGAGGTGCCATCTTTTATGCTCAAAAGATCACATTATTTGATGATAAGATCAAACTGCTACCAGCCAGGAAATCTGCTCTGTACTACAAACACATCAGCTGTATATTTTCTCTTGATTAATTCATAAGCTTATGCCATTATAAGCTAATTCTCAGTTCTCCAAACCTGCTTGTCACCCAGTTCTTCCCATCCTAACGCATGACCCCTCCCACCTTCTCTGCTGAGGTGTGTACTGTACGGTGATAGCCAACACTTTTATTTCCTAGTTATATTCTGAATCCATCTACTGATGTCTATATTCATTGTCAATAACTGAGATAAAGCCTCCATTATCCCTTACTTAGACTATTGAAGTAGACTAATGGAAGATTCCACATTCGCTCTGCTGTCCATACCGAAAAAGGTCTTTTTACAATGCAGATGTTATCTCATTATTTTCTGATAGAAAATATCCAGTGTTTTTCCACTCTAATAAATATTTTAAGTCTTCAATAGGGCATACACTGTCCTATTGGCCCCTAACCAATTTCCCAACCTTATATTAGTCTCTTTTCTCCTGACATTACTATATTATGACCACATTAGTAAGGCTCCTAATTTTAAAAATTATGTACCCTTTGCCAGGAAAGTGTTCGTCAAATACCTTCTTGGCAGGCAGCTTTGCCTCTTAGGCTGTGTTTTCTTTACCACCACCCTTGAAATTAGAGTGCCCCATTCCTGAAGGTCACCCTAGACCAGCTTTACCTTTTGTTGCTCTATCAAAATTGTAACTGATGGCTGACTTGTGCAATCATGCAGCTATTTAACAGGTTTCACTAAAATGTAATTCCTCCTACAGGGATTATCTGTAGTAATCCAAATGCCATTTGCCTCATTTTGCTTTTATCTGACTCAACAAATCCTACCTTAGCTTCCATGAACTCTCCTCTGTTGTAGATTCCCATTGAGTATCATCCTATCACAAGCCCCGGCTAGCTGCTGCTAGTACTAGAAAGGCTAGCTGATATCTTACCTTTTCTTGGTGGACAGCTTCTTTGTGTCTGGCTCCTGTTCTGCTGGTTGTGAATGCTGGGGTAGGAAGTCTGGTTTGGAGGTGATAGCCAGCCCTGAGCCCTGCTGTGGCTCCCTTTCTTGGCTGTGGTACACTGGACTGGTCTACTTCTGGGTTTTTGGAAATGGAACTTTCATTTGCTTCCATCCACCTTGGGGAAGTGCCTTGGTTAGGAAGCATGTTAAATGTTTTAACACTTTTGTAATTTCACACATATGCTTTAAAATAGAAGATATTTTAAGGTGGAAACCGAGGAGCAATTTTTATCCTTGTTTTCAAATGTGTCTTCTTCCCTTTCCATTTGGTTATAGGAACAGAGAGCAGTCTTTATAATGGTGGAAGGAAAAATTTCTTAAACCCTGAACCTTAATGCCATGTTGTACATTTATAGGCTGTCCAATTCCAGGCTGTATAAGTGCCTATCAAATGATAATTAAGATAACAGTACAAAAGACTAGTGTATAGAGAACACCCTAACACTAGCCTCTGGGGCCATATAAAGTCCCAGCAAGTGCTTCCAAAGTCTGTGTCTACATGGCACACAGCTGGTGCAGAGCTCATGGGAGGCAGGTTTACAGTGGCCGTTTTTCCAGTGGTTGGAGAACTCACATATTTCCTGAGTCCTCTTGTTTTATAAATTTTAATGACTCAGAAATATTATTTTCCACTAGCAGGGTCATCTGTAGAAATACAAGATTACTTTTGCCCACCCTCACCCAAAGGTGCAAACATATTAAAGTGCTTGATGCTTTTATATTTTTTTGCTTTAATTTTTCTTTTTTATTGAAAATATATTTTTCCACATAATATATCCTGATTATGGTTTGCCCTCCCTCTATTCCTCTTATTTTCCCTCTGCTTCACTTTCCATTCAGATCCACCCCATTTCTTTTTTTCATCATTAGAAAACAAACAGGCTTCTAAGGGATAATAATAAAAAGAAAAGAAAAAAAACTAACACATTGGAATAGGACAAAACAAACAGAAGGAAAAGAGCTCAAGAAAAGGCACAAGAAGCATATACATGCAGAGACATATTAAAGTGCTTGGTGTTTTCAATCTAAGCTTCATAACCTCTTTGATGCTGAAAATTAGCACACATCCACACAGACACAGACATGTACAGACACACCCTAAAACAACCAGCCAGCCAAACACCCTCCTCATCGGGTCTTTAACGAGATTTGATTTTAGCCTTGGCTTTATTTTAACAGCTTGTGTGTCTGAGTACCTGTTGCTTGGCTAGTGATGATGTTTGGACAGGTTGTGGAAGCTTTTGGTGCAGAGGCTTCCTGGAGAGCAGGTCACTAGGAGTAGGAGTTGAAGTGTTTTATCCCAGTTCCACTTCCTGTCTTCTCTCTCTCTTTCTCTCTCTCTTTCCTGTTCTTCTAACATGTGAGGAAGTAATTAGGCCAGCTGCATATTTGTGCCACCAAGACTCACCTAACATCATGCCATCCTCTCCATGATGGGTTCTGTAGCCCCCTCAAACTATAAGCCAAACAGCTACTTCCTCTTTAGAGCGTTTCTGTCAGGACACAACAAGGAAAGTAACTGATAGAGTGACAGAGTCGTGAATTTAGTAAGTCCTCCAGACTTGGTAACACGGGGATTCCTAGTGCAAGTTCTGAAAAATCATGGCTTCTCTGATGTAGACATTATCATGTATGCTATTATGTATACACACCCAATGGTAGATTTTATGTATGTGTATACCAAGTATTTATACAAATATCATTAATAAGTTTGACTATAGGCAAATGATTTTATTGCATGGATTATCGAGTAAGAATAGCCTATGGATGTTGGAATTCATTTGTGGCAGGCATTTTCCAAAACTCTTTAAATGATTTATTAAATTTAATGTTCCCAACAGTTTCCAGTGACTTGTTTACCTGCAGCAATGCCCCGACTACATAAGAAGCATATATATGTACATAGTTAATTTATTGATGTCCATTTATAAAATTATGTAATTATAAAATAAATCAGAGTGAGTCTTGCACTAATGCCAACACAGTTTTCAGCTTCTGAGTGGTCCAGAGTGTGTAGGGAAGACAGGTTCCCACAGCTTCTGATTTCATCTGGATCTTCTGCATTATCCCAGAGACTATCTGTGGACGGAGCATTTGTGCAGCTTTTGTTCACCTGACCAATGTCTTCAGTTAGGCTGTGTTTCTGAGAGACATTTGCTAGATGTAGAATTATAGATTGTTTTTCTTTTTCTCTCTAGCTTGAAAGATGCAAGCAATTCTTTGAAGAAGAGAGCTTTCTGCAGAGAACATGATGACACTGAGGCCGGGCATGGAGGCACACATGAGTGTGCCTAGTTGAGTGTCTTTAATCCTAACTCTCAACTAGCATATCTCTATGAATTTGAGGCCAGCCTGGTCTACACAGTAAGTCTCAGGCAGGCTAGGGCACTGCAGAGAGACCATGTCTCAAAACCAAATGAACAAATAATAAATACATAAACAAAGATACTGAGGTTTTCTAGTGTGAGAAAGTGTTAAGTTGGGTGTAGTAAAAATCATTTAAGTAACATAATTAAATAAAGAGTAAAGGATGTGCTTAGCCTGTTGGTAACTGTCCCACAGTATTGGCCCCTTCCTGGAATGTCTTCTCTCCTAGCTACTGGGAGGCAAACCCTACACCTTTGGCCCTTGTTTCTCAGTCATTTCTTTTCCACCTCTTCTATTGAAACACTTAAAGATTTTTAAGAAGACAAAGAAATTGTTCCCTATTTTTTGTCCAGATATTTTCAACTAGTCAGGTACGTTGATGGAGCAGGTAAAATGAATTGAAATTTCCAGCCCATCAACTGCTTATGAGCTTTCCATTTGGATTGGAGTAACTAATGATGTCTGGAACCCAGACAGTGTACGCATGAATTTGCCTTTTCTCCATCATGTGACCTTCTCCCAGTCTTCCTTACTCTAGTTAAGGACACATGTCTCCACCCATCTACTTTCCAGATGTCACATTTTACATTTTTTTTTCTTCCTCTCTGGCCTCTGGAACATTGTTCTATATTTGGCAAATACGTTTTGTATTGTTTCTTTGCTGTTGTTGTTAACCTTGACAAAGTCCTTATCTGCCTTTGCACTGACTATTTCAATGTGCTTCCTGGAAACTACCTTCTCACTTCACATCAGGGTAGCACCGTTAGAGTAACCATCCCATTATTTACTGGCTTACAATGTTCATTATTTTCTTCATGTACTTTTGATGCTGTTGTGTGTCCACAGAATGCAGTAGGTCTTATATCTTCTCTGTACACATCTTTGGCTGTTTTCCCCTTACTTTCTACAATCCAGTCACCCTAGTTCACCCTAACCCAGACTTATAGGGGCACTGCTGCCTTCTTGGTGGAGAACATCACCCATTACCTACCTTTAGATCATCACCAAAGTTGCTCTGGTGCAATTTTGCAACTCCTTTGCAGTTTTCTCAAGAAACTTCTGTCTTTACTCTCTGACTGTGCCACTTCCCAGGCTAGGCTAGTTGGTCTGTCATTCAATCTTTTAATACTTGTCCTTTTCTGCTGGGAATTAAGGTAGTTTTCATTAAACACATATTTTCTGTGAAGGTTTATTTCATGCTTTCCTTTTCTGATCCCAGGATCTTGCTTAGCTATGCAGCTCTGCTGCATATCCTTGCATTTGGCACACAAAAAAATAGCAAACATCTTTCTGGTTTCATGTAGGACTAGGTACAATGGCTCCGTTTATTAACAGAATTGGATTATTTAATATGAAAAATTGGCAGCTGGAGTTTGTATGGGATTTTTTTCCAAATAGTTTATGTTTGTATTCAACTTCAGACTCTGGCTATGGATTCTTACACGGCATTTTCTGTCTAAAACACTTTTTCCTCCCATTTTATTTTATTTTATTTTTTGTCTCCTTGGCATGATGCTCTTGCTCCACCTTGAATTCTGCTTTTTTTCTGGGTATACTGCACTTTGAACTCTTTGGCTTGCACTGTGCAGCCTCTTCTGAAACTGTGCCAGCACATCCTCACATAAGTAAGAGAAGCTCATTGTCTCCATGATCCAACTTAATTCTGTCCCTCTTGATATTTTTGCTTGTCAGATTCCCACCTAGCGTGTCTGCCTAAGGTAGAACACTCATTAGCCACCATTGATTCTAGTTAAGTCTATCATGGGACTTCATTCTGCTTTCTCTAGGGATGTTACTTCGACACATGACTCTTCTTGGCCAGTTTTTATTGTTTTCCCACAAGACTTATCAACTCCCGAGTAAAGATTACAAGGAGCACAGATGCCTAGGCTCTCTCCTATGGATGTTATTCGGAAGTGTGGGGCACAGTGCTCAAACTTACTTTTCTATCAAGTTCCCCAAGAATATGCCTTGAAGACATTCCTTTAATAGTCTGAGACAGGCTTGTTGAAATCTGCTAGGTGGGTGTGGTTTTCAAAACACTATGATTGCTTTAGACCCTCTTAGGGCTGATAAACATTATCTAAGCTATTTCTCTGTTCTTGTTTAATGTACCTTACTCCTTTTATATTACAGAATCCCATTCTGCTTATAAACCTTCCTGACAGGAAATGTGGCTTACATTATGACATTTAAAAGCACAGTATAATTTTGATGTGGTCAATTATTTGTCACTAGGAAATGTGCACGTTAAGTTATAAAATGCGTGACATTTGATGCGCGGTTGCACAGCGTTGGTCTTGGGCTTAGTATCTGCTGGCTACAGTTTCATTCTTCTCGCAAATTAAAAATATTCTAGCCAACACATTTATACTAGCAATCTTGTTTGATGTATAGGTTGGCCCAATGCAAATGGTAGCATACCGTCTGATTGTTAAAAACAGGCATTATTTTAGGACAATCATTAAGCCCAGTGCTTTGTTTTATACTTGTATTTACTGTTTTGCATAAGGCAAAAGCCTGGCATCAAATGGTGTGAATAAAATCCTAAAATTAGAACACTTAGTTTCTCCCAGAACAGCAACAAGTTTTGTTCATATTTTGTAACATATAATAATAATACTGCAATGGCTTTAGAGAACGGACAGAAGCAGCAGGTTAAATGTACACACACTTGTCACTATGTACTCAAAACAAACAAAACCCAAAAAGAGAGAGAAAATGCTTATATTTATAACCCATGCATTCATACACACACGTGTTCCCGGGTTTCTTCTCTCTATACAAGCCTAACAATACATATATGTCTCTATTTTTGTTTTTTCGCCTATTTTTGTGCAGATAGGGTCTATATTATGCAAGGAGGCTTCAAACTTCAGATTCGCTGATGCTCCTACCTCGAACTCCCAGACATGTGGAGCTGAAAGTGCATGTGATTGCACTCAGTTGTTGTCAAATGAATATATTTCTTATGTGTATTCACATGTATTTATATTATATCCATATTGTATGTCTTTATACTACTTATATTTAAAGATAGTTAGTTTAAGAAATTAGCTAACAGATATTGGAATGAGGCTAACAAGGAAGAAAGCTCTATGGCAGGGTGGAAGGATAATTAGTAGGACTTGAAGACTTAAAGCAAAATTACTTCTTTAGGTGACCGGATAGAGCCTTTCTGTACATGGCTGGCAATGCATATAATACTTTTCATAAAATAATCTGGTTTAGCTGTTAACCACATCTTCAAAAATCTTCAGAGCAACACACATTAATGATTGTTTAAACAGCTGGGTACGTGAGAACAGCTAGGTCCACATACGAAATGAGTTGCCACACTCCTGAACAAAATAAATTGAAAGGGCTTCCATGATTCAGTCGTTATCCCGTCTTCCCTTCACGGACTGGGGCATCTTCCAGTCATCACGTGTAGGAGAAGTATTGGAAACAGCCCTGGATTCTCTATTCTCAGGCCATATATCCATCCTGTGCCTCCCTGTGACTCTTTGTTCTTATTGTTTTCTTTTGAGATAGGGTTCTCTGTGTAACCCAGGCTTTCTTGGAAGTCTCTATGGAGACCAGGCTGGCCTCGAACTCAGAGAAATCTTCCTGCCTGTGCTTCCGAAATGTTGGGATTAGAGGACTACACCACCCTGGTGTACTTTGAAATCTTTGAGATTTCTATCTGTCTACTGAGTTTTCATTGTGGGCATTTTTTTTTTTTTTGATACTTCTGTTCCTTTCAAGGAATTTTTCTGCACTCGAGAAATGTTTATTAAATATCTGTCAGACTATCTTTCAGCAAAGTATCTCAAATAACAGCTTTACCTAATAGTACAAAGCACAAGTGTTTACTTGGATTGTATAATTTAAAAGATATAACTCACCATCAATGTCTCCATTGCATCACATTATTTACATAAATAGCCATAATATTTAACGAATAAGACAGTTGATATTTTGGCAATAGATTATTTGGGTAAAACTCCAGGGGAACATAATTTTAATGACAATAGTATCATTTTGGTTTTATTTCAATTATGTTTTTTTTTTTCCTCACCAGCAATTCAAGGCAAAAGAAAGAAAGTTATTCATTTTCTGATTCAAGGGGCAGGCTATAAAACAGCAGGAACTCGGGCAAGCCAGCAACCAATCTATCTTGAAAGAAATAAAACCCATTCCACTCTGCACTGGCTGGCACAGCTCTCCCCCAACAATCCCCCATTTAGAGACAAAAACAAACTGCTCTTTGTGCTTTGTTTAGGCTATAACTGGACCGTCCCTCTCCACACACTTCAGAAACTCAGAAATAATGTTGCTGTCTCTCACAGACATCACTAAAGCTATTCACTCGGAGCGCTGCTGGGAGAGTGTGGTCACCTGCACCGATGGTCTGTTTGTGCCACCACTGGGATGCTACCCCGCACTTCTTTCGTCAGGGTCCTGAAGATATTTTGGTCTTTCACATGTCTAAAGAGAACCCTAAACTATAAAGCGCTTATCGGATGGACGCAAGAGAAACTACCTAAATTTACTCGCCTGACTTCTCACCATTCCCCCAAGTGTTCTCACTTGAAGTAATAGGGGAGGGCTTCAGCCAGCGGTCCTCAACCTTCCTGATGCTGCCTGCGACCCTTTAAAACAGAGCCCATGCTGTGATGACCCCCAGCCATAAATTTGTTTTTATTACTGCTTCATAACTGCAGTTTTGCTATTATCATGAATCATAATGTAAGTATCTGTGTTTTGCGAGGTCACAAAAACTCCTGTGAAAGGGTTTTTTTTTTTTTTTTTTTTTTTTTTTTTTTTTTTTTTGACTCATAAAGGGATTACGAGCTACAGGTTGAGAACTGCTAGTTTAAACAAATTGATGCAATAACGACACTTTACAGGTGTTCTGATAAAAATAAGTACTAGATTTAGAGGAAGCAGAAATAATAAAGTGAAATCTCCAGGACTGGCTGACTTAGAAGATGAGCAATTTGATTCTTGCTCATATCTTTGAGTGCTGTAAGAATAGATATTTTTCCAATGCCAGACAGAGGTCTTCCTTCAGGAAGAGGAAGCCACATTCAGGAAGCAATAGGGGAGGGCACACTTGACTTCCACTCCATGAAGAATGACAAAGTGAGAGAAATCACTTGGTGACAGAGAACACTACATTATCTTCTATCTTACGAATTTCAAAACTTGATTCCTAAAGCTCCCACAGGCTTCATCTCTTGGTTCCACTGTATCTACACAGTCCGATTGTCTCCACATGATAGGAGCTAAACAAATAATTACTTCTAAATACACAAATGATAACGTTTTTAAAATATTCCTCCTACAGGGTTACCGCGGGCTAAAAATATGCTATAGCTAAATACATATCTATATATGTAACAAAATGAATAATTGTAGATCAAGACAAAATATAATATAAATTATATAAGTCAGGGATAAGAAGTCATAGATACTGACTTTTAGCACCTTGTGTCAAAACATTTTTCTTTTGCTATCTTCTCTAATGCTTTAATTTCCTACGTTGGTACCCATAAATTTTCTATCTCAGAAAGATTGCACTTGGGAAACACTGAATTGAGATAAAGTGGTCCCTAAGAAAGGGATCAAGATTAAAAAAAAAAAATGGTCTGGAACTAATCCAAAAACTTAGACTAAGAAAAATCTAAGATCGTTGTGGCTTCTTAAAGTCAAATTTTTTGTTTAATTAAATATTAAAAATAACTAATTGCTAAACTAAAAACATGCTTTCTATGTCAATGGGTGCAAATTTGTCTCAAAGCACTTAGCTGAGTCCAAAATTACTACTTCTAATTCTGATAAGAAACAAAATAAGTCTACCAAGAAAAAATAAAGCATTTGAGGAAAATAGTAGTTGCTGCCTCAGCCTTGGCTGTGGAAAACCTCATTTTTTCAGGTTGTCTCTAACATTGAATCAGGGTTCATGGTGATGTCCCCTGCTAAGACTGAAGAGCCAGCTCTTCAGTGCTCTAAAAGGACCCTGCTGAAGTGTGAGTTAAAGTCACTGTTAGGAAACAGGCAGAACCTGTCTTCTGGAATAGTCTATCTTGTGGGATTTTAAGAGAGGCTTCTGAAAAGAGCTGGAGAAAATTTATGGAGAAACGTGAGAAAAGTTACAAGACTCCATTTGCTAGGTTGGGCAGTAGTATAGGAGGGATGGTGAAAGAAGTTCCCCGCCCCCCAGATTTGGAATGCCCTTTAGAAGAGGCATTGGCGTTCTCTTTGTGTCCGAAGATTACTGAGTAACAGAATCCCAGACATCTTTAGTGATTCCGGGACCTGATGATATGCACCAGTGAAAAGGCAAAGAGAAGAAGCTAGACAAGACCGAAGACCCATCTCCTTTCCCATAGTCCTGTTTGTGCTCAAGGAGATGCCCTACTACCTTCCGTGTAGGGAGCCCATGGATGTTGTTGGCAGCTAGAGGTCAGGCCTTCTAAAGGCTTTCCTGCCACAGTGAAATGACAGTATTCCAGAACCGGCGAGGCTCATTTGGCTTAGCGGGATTGTGGTTTCCTGTAGCTGAGACAGCACCCGATAGGGAGCATGACAGTAGAGAGATTCATCAGGTTCCCAAAGAAAGGCTATTGAGAACAGGGAGACCCTTTCTCTCTTCTGCAAATGGACGCTGGCCGTGGCAACAGCAGCAGGAGAAGTAGCCCTGGCGGCGGCAACAGCAGCATCAACAGTCCCTTTCCATGTGTCGCTGTACTTGGTCTTCTTAAATGTGCTACCATTGCTTCATTAGGAAGCAGGGTCAAGGCCATCCCTTCTACTCCATTTTTTAGAACTTTTATTCTCTACAGTAAAATATAAAGTTGTATTTTATCCTGTTTGTTTGAAGTCAATACTATAATTATTTAATAAATTCGACACATTGTCACCTGAAACCTTAGGTGCCAATTTTGTAAAGTAAGCCACTATTATTATATATAACCTTAAGTTTCTCTTGCAATATGCTTTAGGTCACTGTCTCATGTCTAGCTCTGATACAGAACCTAAAAAGAAGGGGGAAAAAAACCCATACAGGATCACTGGTAACATATGATGTAAAAATACAGGGAGTATTACAATGAGTCAAGACAATGTGTTCTGAACTAAGAGGCAGTTTGATACTAAAAATCTATTAATTGTTACAACACTCTAGTACAGAGTGTTTCCATCTGTACCAGGGGAAGAGAGCAGCAGATCAGCTGAGAGCAGAGGCTGAGTGTGGAGGGCAGTGGGTGTCAGTCTTCTCAAGCGCACGGCTGTGCCCTGGGCACACAGCACCCTGAACATCAGCCCTGGGCGGCACTCATGTGTGACCTTCAGCAAGACTTAGATTTACCTATGTAAATGGTAACGGGTCTCTGACTTTACAGTCCCAATTTTTCAAATACACGAGCCTGTGAGGGACAATATTCATTTAAACCATCACAGTTACTTTTTTGTCTTATTTTGTTCATGAGGGTGTGTTTATTCCTGTCTAGGGAAGTCTGCACAGACTTCTCTAATCTTCATGATGAAACTTTCCTTCTGCCACAAAAGGATCATCAAATGCCCTGCTTCTGTTTCCACAAGTGTTAGTGGAGATTTAGGATTGAAAGATTTAAGTGGGTTTTTTTTCACTATGATATAATTTCTCATGCAAATGTATTTTATCGCATCATTTTGAGAAAGAAGAGAGCAATTATTTCGGGAGTTCAGGAAAGTTTCTCAGAAATTTAAGTGTTATTCACTGATAGGTGAGTCAGTAATCAAAATGCAAATAGGTAGATTACAGTTTCATCTATGTTTCATGCCAAGCCTCAGCTCAGAATAGCATTAGTGCAATAGCAGAAAGTCATGCTTAAAACACAGATTATCTCCATCTGGAAAAATCAAGCCCAAAGTCATCACAGAAGCAATAATTATGTAGTGATTAATATTCATGCCAAGGTCTTATGCTAAACAGTCTGGAATGATTTTAAAGATGTGGAGAAGACATCTTTTTCCATCTATATTTTATATCTCATTATATGTGTATATAAAAAGGAAAAGTAACAATAAAGGTTTTAACTAAAAATTAAGAATAGAAGATAAAAGGGGAGATCCTGTAATATATAGTAAGAGTGTGCTGTGCAGTATACAATGACAGGAAATTTATTTATGCCAACTCTAATATTCTCAGAGTAAAATAATTAAAAGTGAATAAGAAGCATTTCAATGGCTGTATTCAATCACCTTGAAGAAGGTCCCATCTCTGACTTGGCTAACTCCATTTTTGTCTCTTACTTCATCTTTTCTTTTCCTTATGTCTGTTTCTCCCCTACAGGTTCTGATTTCTAGGAGCAGACCTGATGATGAAATCTTATGACAAATGACTGAAACCAACATTTGCAGAGCAGAGACCTTGGCACCAGCAGAAGCCTACATGGAGACCATGAATTCTGGCTTGGACCACAGCCTAAAATGGTGCCTGAGGAAACTCCCAGTCCTCAGTTTGCTTTCTTACACAACTCTGAGGCTGATATAATACCAGCATTTTGCAGGCAGAATTGGATTGTTCTTCCTCATTCTGCACTTCGTGATCTCCCTGAGAATGAAGCTCTCTCCCTCTCTTTGCCATTGCTGGTTCCTCAGACAGGCCTTCCAGGACCTTGGCTGAGCATTGCTGCTAGGACTCCCCAGAGCCAGAAACTTTGTTTTAACTTTGACAAGACCTAGAAAGGACCTTATTTTTGTAATAGAGTCAGTTTTATCTAGTCACCTACAAGGAAGATAATGACAGAAACACTTATAACCTGCTGAATTATAGATTAGCAAGCTTCAGCTTGAGTGGGTAATTGAGATGCTAACAAGATGATATTTATACTTAGAGAAAGATCTTTTATTGATTTAATGCAGCTGGAACTTCCTGAATGAATTAGGCTCTTGATTGTGGGAGAAGACATCAGAAGCCCTAAAAGGTTGCCATGAGGCAAGACTTAGTTGGCCATCGACTTGGGTTCAGAGGCAAGCTAGTTCTGAGGAATGAGTCTTTCCATCCTGCTGCTACCACAATGGGTATTATAAGCACAGTGGCTGTCTCAAATCTTAAATGACACATGGAATCATGAAGCTCCCATGAGTGCAGCCATCCTGCTCAGCCATTTCATCCCTGGAATGGTGGAAAATCATCAGCTGGGATGTACTGGGGAACTGATCTGACGTTGCCACAGTTGCTTGTGTATAATCGAGAAGCCCCATGGCTTTCTCTCTAACTGTCTTTAAGAATGTAAAGAGATTGCCATAGGTGGGGTAATCCCGTAGGGACTAGAAATAGGGGTAGAATTGGAGAGAGGGCCTTAAAAAGGAATCACTGGACATCCTGCTACTCAAATAATTTTCTTTGTAGACTGGGTCTTTCTGTGTGGTCCTGGCCGGCCTGGAATTCACTACATAGAACAGGGCACAGAGATTCCATTGCACCTGCTTCTTCAGCACACACCAGCATGCCTACCACCAAAAGAATTGCTTTAGCTTAGTAAAGTACCATGTTAAGAAGCCATGGCTAGTCATTTTTAAAATTGGTGTTCAAAACAATTGTTTCACACTAATTTTCAATCCTTGCATCAAAAATGCTGTAAGACTAATACATTCTCCAGATAAAACTTTACATTAAGGAAAACTCTAGAAGTAATCTATCACTTATTAAAAAAACTGTACATGAATTTTATAGTGCTACTTCTTGAGAAAAGGAAGTTTGCATTTGCTTATGAAAGGCTCGAGTCATTATACCGCAGGGAATCTTAAGCACTAAATCTCTTGTGCACACTCAGATTACCTTTTATTTAATAATCAATTGTTGTTTTGATGAAGTGAAATGTAAAGTCATGAGATTTTTCTCCATTAGTCACACTTAGAAAAGCAAAATAATGGCTTTTAATGTCTACTCTATAATTTATTCCAATTGAAGAGAAACTCAAATTATTAAAAATCTAAAATAATTCAATTGTGCAGTAGAAATACAATAATACAATGTTATGAATAGTCCCCAGTGACTTTGAAAGACAGAGGATGGCTGTAATACTAAAACAGTGTCTCTGAAAGTGCTAAGAAGTGGATACAATTTGATGCTAAAAAAATTACTGTTGACTAATGATAGCTTCCAAGTCCTGAATAAATTATTTAGGAAAAAAATCTATGAAATTATTGAAAGTCATATCAAATGAAAGTTAGAAAGATACTAAACTTTAAAAGTAACATGCAAATGGACACTTATTTGATAAATAAGAAATATTACTCTATGTCACACTTCTGATTCATGATCAATATAAACAGAAAATTGACAGGGGGATAGATTTTATAGAATGGCACATGCCCCATTGGTCCCTGGTTTGTGGTGGCTATCAACATGAACTGATGATAAAGATGTATTTAATAAGAAATAATTACTTGTGTCATGCATTTGCCTTGTGATCATACATATTAGCTATTAGACATGTTAAACCTTACTTAAGCATGAGAGGAAAAAGTAAAACCAATGCCTTCAGAGTAACTTCAACTAAAAGATGGAAGTAAGATGAGGTAGGAATTAGAAGAGGGAGAGATGGAATCCCCTAGCTAGACAGTGGATTCCCATAGGTACTGGATGCTGTCACAGCTTGCTTAAACTGTCACCCATTAGTCTGATTGCTTTTCTTTGGCAGGAACCTCCCTGATCTTTTAGCTTCTCTCCGGTTTTTTTGTAGTTGGTCTTCAGAAGTTAAATTTTTACAAGTGTACATGTAATTTCTTTTCCCTTAATCCTGATTCACTTCTCTTAGACTTCTGAGCTCTGATAACCAGATAACCTCCAATGCCCATATTTCTGTGGAAAATTCCCATCCCCCAGATCTCTCCAACAATCTCAGCTGAAGTACAACAGTGGGGGACCAGAAATCTTGGAAATGCCTGTGGCGGCCACTTACTGTCTAATCACCTAGAATGTAAGAAAACACACACACAGTATGCTAGGGTTGAATATTTGCCAGAAATATTCTGCATGGAATGGAAAAGTAACAAAGATAGAATACCAACAGAATCCAACCTACCTTCCCAAAAGCTGGAGATGGAGACCTCAGGCCAAAACACTTGGTGCCTTTACAGCTGAGAGCAACCTTCAACTCACAGCAAGGAAAGAAAGACATAGGTCCTTTTATAGAGTAAAGAAGCTGAATTCTACCAACAATTGAATTAACAAGAAGCCACCAATGGAGCACAGTCTTAGGGCACCTTGATTTTAGCCTAATGGTCTCAACATAGCATTTATTTAAGATAATGTCTTAGGGGAAGTGATGATGGGAGAAATAGGAATTTAATGACATTTTAAAAATATTTGCTTTTTTCTGTGTCTAGTTAATCCAAAGCTGGAGCTAATACTTCTGTCACACTGTCATTGGGTTTTGCTCATTGATGTTACTCCTAATATTTTGCAATTATTAACTATTAGCTAACTTCTTTAGAGCCTTATCTAGGGTTGTAGGTCATAATACCCACAGCAGGCAGTGAGCAACAAGGAAAACCTGTCTCAAACAAGGTGAAAGGTAGTGAAAGCACCTGCTTGCAATCACTCACATGAACATACTGACACGCACACAAACACACACACACACACATATTTTATAAAAAGAACTTTATCTTGGAAACCGACTTTGGGCTCAAACTGTAAAGGATTTCTTTGTTTTTCACACAATAACTCTGAACCCAGACACACTCTGAATTACTGAATGATGCTTGTTGAACCATGCTAATGAACTGTGACATCAAGGCTTAGGCAGACACTGGCATTTCCAAAACCAGGCAATGACAGTGTCTGCATAGAAGTGTGCTTCCTTGATGTATCTCCTCAGCAGTGTGCATGATCTCGTGTTGTCCTGGCTCTCTGAGACCTTTCCTCTTAGACTTCAGCTGGGGCCACCCTGAGCTGAGCGCAGTTCCCAGCTCTGCGATTGCTCCCAACTCACCGGTTCCTGGTCTTGCTTACCTTCATTCCCTTTGGATTTTATTCTTTCCCACTACCTCAGCAAAGCATTTGAAAAGCAGCTAGCTCCTCGTGGTCATACTTATCGAGCCTTTCATTTCTCATCTGTAAAAGAGGGCACCCTTCTGTAATTTCCTGACCTGTTTGAATTTATTCCTGAAAAACAAAACTGATGTACTGTGTGTACAGCAAAGGCTCATTAAGTAAAACCATTGCGTTACAGCTTTTCCACTCAGCTTCTTTGTACGTATGGGTGCTCTTGTTCATGCATGTGTACCTTTGTGGGAATATGAACATTTGTGAGTAAGCCATGTGTACATGAGAGGGCTGGAAAACAACCAAGGACATTGTCCTTGTCTTCCAACCTGGTGAAGGCAGAGGCTCTTGATCTTCACCACAGTATATGCCAGGCTCAGTGGTCTGATAGTGTCCAGAGAGTCTTCTGTGTCTTCATCTCATTTTACTCTACGTGTCCTGGGATTGCAGACATGTGCTATTCTGTACAGTTTTGACATTCTGGGAATCCCAGAAACAGACCCCATTCTTGCACAGCAACTTTTTATCCACTGGGCCATCACCCTAGCTGCACCCACTCAGCAGTCTCTTCGTGCCTCCACTCAACTTCTAAGTCAACTTAATGAGTACCACAGTTGACAATTCTGATGCTTATGAAGATTAAGTAGCAAGCCGTAGTAAATGCAGTTCACACTTTATATCCATACTTTCTGAAAGTATATGGAGACTAAATACCTGAAGGCTAAAGGAGAAAAATCTATAAATTATACTTTGGTTTTTCATTTAAATGAACTACATATTTGTAAATGTTGTTTTTATTTCCTCAGATGAAAGCATGTGATGAGAGCCATAAGTAAGCTGTGCAAATACACAGCTTGGGCTGAGCCCAGAGTGTTTCTGTCTGTCCTTGAAGTCTGGAAGCTTCTAGCCTCTGTACAATCTAATTCTCTGCAAGCCCTGACCTGAAAGGCTTCAGCTTCCAGTCTCTGTCTGCTAACCTAGGCACAGAATGTTGCTGAATAAACCTACATTTTCTAGTTCTTTCTGAACTCTGAAAGGCTAGTTCAACTCAGCTGTTCTGGCTCAAAACTTCTCTCCAAGCTAAGTGATAAAAACTGGCCTTTCTCAGCTTCTCACTGAATTGCTCTGCTTGGAGAAAAAAAAATTGCCCCTGAACCCAAAGAATTTAACTGCACTGGCTGCCCAAACTCAACTAAACTCAGGTACACTGAACTCAACTCCCCTCTCTCTCTGCCTTGATCTTAAGCGACTTCTTTGCTGTCCTTGTGAGAGCTGAATGTATCCTATCTCTGACTCATTCGGTCAAATCTTTCTCTGATTAGTTACTTTGTCTGCCCCTCAATCAGACCTCACTTTCAAACATAGCTGCTTCCTTCTACAAACTAACCTGGCCTTCATTGTTAGGACTTAAAGATATGTACTGTGTGTCTGCATTCTATCTGGATTATATAGACCTAGAAGGTCTTTGAATGTGATCTTTTGCCAGAGCAACCACGTTGCTAGATTAAAATTCTTCTACACAGATTTCTAATTCCTTAATGGTATTAAGGAATTTTAATCTACCCAAACAGAAGGAGTAAGCTGCCTTTGGTCTTCTATGGCAGGTGTACATACATTGCTGTGGTGGTTTATTTCTGCATATGGGTGAGCGCTGTGAAAATACAAATCACCTATGCATGCTTCTCTATGTTTATTTTTTAATTTAGTACACCATAGGTAGTACATGAGTAATTTTGACAAATGTAATTTGTGAGTGGAAATATTCAATAAAAATGAACTCATGATAAAAGGGTTCTAGTCATTCTGTACATAAAATTCTAACCTCCGTTACTTTTGCTACGTTAGGGAAAAGATTCTATAAAATGTTAATACCAGACCCAGACCTAGTGAGAGGCAGTCCTCAAGGGGAAGGTGTGGCCTGTGGAGCACGGATCTTCTTTATCTTCATGTCTGTCTGATGTCTGACACACATTTCTTGGGACAATCAAGTAAGGCATGCTTTGATTCCTTGATGTGACTGAAGTACCCTTCCTAACATAATTATAGCAGATGAAGGACATGTCTTTACCTCTTCTGTTCCCTCAGCCTCTAATATCTAACAGGATATATGAACAGGCCTTCCCACTGAAGCTTCAAGAGCGATTAGGGAAAAAAGCTCAACCTCCCCTCTGATGAAATAGCCCCTGTTCCACTCCTGCACTGCAAAACATCTGCCTTCCTGTCCATGCTTCTGTATCTACCAGTTGTGTCACAGCACTGTCATGTTGACTGCCATCTTTGGCCACACCCTGAGCCCCTTCCTCTCCGTTGCTGCTGCATGTGTTAGGACCAGGCCTTCATGTGAGGTTATTTGAATTATACCGCAGTTATAGTGCCTCTTTGCTAGTTTTTGAAAACTTGCTCACCCTAATTAGACTGTGTATTCTTTCACTAAACTTTGGCAGACAAAATTAAGACCAGAGTTTGGAGTTCTAACAATAGAATAATCCTCAGCAGATGAGGTCCACACAGCTATATTCTACGATTACATTATCTTTGCTGCATTTTCTGCACACATGTGTCTGTATTTCTAGCACAGCATGTGCCTGTATCCTTTCTCATGTCACTGTTCGTGGTCATCATATCACAGAGAATTACCTTCTCATTTCTTCTACCCAATGTTTTCCTGCCTTCCAATAATCCACACAATTCTTCCCTTTCCCAGGTCATTTCCTTAGCTGTGGGGAAATAAAAGTTATATCCAGTAGATCTACGCAAGTGACTGAGCTACTGTCAACCTCATAACCCAAGCTGAACCTGGGATTCCTCATTTTCTGAGTGGGATTGGCAAGGATGATGATAATGCTGTTGCTTCTCAGGGCAGGAAGACTGAATGGTACAAAGTATCTAGGGTACATAGCTCAACACTTGACTTGTAGTAACAAACAAAACACAGTTAATGATTTCATGACCTCCTTATTCCATCCTAGGTTAGATTCTGGCTTCTATAAATATATATATAACATAGAAATATATCAGCATATATATATATATTTCTAATTTCCTTGGGTATTGGCATATGATTTCATTATATATGTACTTGTAGGGAGAACTAAGTAATTACTGCATGTTCTGGTTATCATTTAAATGTGAGGAATGTTAAAACAAACAATACTGCTTATCCTAAATCAAAATATTGCCAGACTCTCAGAATCTTAGAACATATGGTTTTATTCTGTAGCATGAACATACACACATGATCATATAAGGGGTTTACCTCAGGGTGGTTCTGGATGTTTCAAAAACAGTCTCAAGTATTTCTACAAATTAATAATTATTAAGTTATGGTTAGTTAACTTGAAGATTAAAGTGCTTTTGCTTCTACTATTTGCAAAATGTTCTAGCAAATGTCTTCTGCATTTTAATCACACAAAGCATTATGTCTATGCTTAAACCAGACCCATAAGATTTCAGCATATTTTAAATCACGTTTAGAAAATGGGTGAATGCTTTTAAGATAAGTAAGAACATTTGACCTTTTTTGATTCATTTTGAAGTCTAATTGCTTACATCTAAACCGCCATCTTATTCAGCATTTTCTTCTATTAAAAATTAATGCTTTAAATAAAATTGCTAAAGTTGTCCTATTTGACAGTGACGAACACTAAGAAAACCATATTGAAAGACTGGATGTTCTGCTTGGTTTTATTTTACATCAATATATATATATTGATAGAGATCTATCAATTGGAATATTGTTATGTCGAAACATGCAACTTAAGAAACAACAGTTTTGTTTTGTTTTACGTTCAAGGAGAAAAACAAATCCAAGTCTACACTCAAGATATTCACTCTTAAAACAACCAATGAAAAATTAATGCAAGGGAGACAACAAAGAACACTGAGTTCCCAAGCTTCTGTTCCTTTGATTTTGCCATTGCCATTCTAATGGAAAGCCATCTTTTCTCTTGAGTAAACCTGAAACTGGAAGCAGAAGCCCAAATATAAACAGTCATTAAGGAAGTCAGCAGGCCAAACCCTACTTTGGTTATGGCAGAGAACAACAAAGAAGACATGGTGCGCGCATGAACAATTGCATTGGCCTTTAGCTGGATTCACCTAATGATGCAGCAACTATATTGTATAATATTACCTCATAGTGTGGAGTCATCATAGTGTTGAGTCATTTCATCCTACTATGGATAAAAGATGGTGAAAGGGAGATTTTGTAAAAGGCAGATTTAATAATAGCTAACAGTTCTTTAACCCATATGAGATGATAAAATAAAAAGTGAACATTGCATTTTAGTTCATTTTTAATAAGTGTGTGGGAGTGTTTCTCAAACAGTCTATTTAATAATCAAGAAAAATGCCCAGTGTGACAAAGCCCCAAGCATAAAAGTGCAGCATTGGTGTGTCTTATTGTGGAGTTATAGAACGTGTCTCCTCGACTTCCTTTGTCTCCTCTTAAGTCATCTGTCTCACAATACGGTCATAGACATGCTTCATCTGTCAGTGTAGATATGACCTTGAAGGCCTAATGTAATCATCATTTTTAAAAATGAGGGTTTTTTTTTTTTTTTAGAGTTTATTTTTATATATGTGAACATGTCCAAATGAGTGTATGCCACCTACAATGGTCAGGAAAAGATGATACCTACAGTGGTCAGGAAAGGGTGTCAGATAACCTGAAAGTGGAGTTAGAGGTGGTTACTAGGGACCAGTTGGGTGCTAGGAACTGTACCCTGGTCCTCTGGAAGAGCAGTAAGTGCTCTTAACCAAACACCAACCCTTGAATCCATAGTTTAGTTTTCTATCCCAAGATTTATGGTCCTTTTAGTTGTTTGTTTGTACTTCAGTTGCCACAGGCTTTTCTCAAAACATCCATTATTTTCCTGTATCTGGCTCCATGCTTGGCTGTTTACCTATGAGTCAGCACTTTCTTACAGAGGTCTCCTGTTCAGTTGGGATGGTGTTGCTTTCTTGGGTAACACAAAGCCTACTCATTAACATGTTATCCTCCTTTCTGAGAAAAGCCTTGCAGCATCTTTACTTACATTTTCTTTCCAAAGAAAACAGGAGGCTTGAGTGTTGTATTCCAGGAACTACATTGCTCCTTTCTTCTCTGTGAGTCCTAGGCTTCTAACCAAAACCAACACACTTAAATATGGAGCCCTGATTCCTCCAGAATGTTGTCCATTTTGATATATGGGGTTTGGGGTGAATCTTGAAATAAAGACTTGGTCTTTTACTAATTCACAAGATATAAATAAGGGTCAGGTAATTGCTGTACATCAGACTTGCTGCCAAGTCTGATGACTTGAGTTAAACTCCCCAAATCCACATTGCATATGAAGATAATTGACTTCTAACTTCCACATCTCTCTCTCTGCCCCCTTTCTATTTCTTTCTATGTGTCACAATAGGAGAAAAGAAAAGAAAAAATAAAAATGGCACTGCATGAAAATGTGAATTACATCCTAGTTTCTTTGTAGACGTTTTCTATTGTAACATCCCATTGATTTGGAAACTGTCGTTCCTGTGACAGAACATGTTTTCCCAGCTGGGAAGTGTGTGGGTCAGGAGAGACAGTCCTTGCATATTTTCTGCAGAGAGGCAGAGGATTCCTTGTGACCATCTTGTCCAACCATGGTCACTTCTTACATTATTTCCCAAAGCAGGGCTCTTTTCTTACCTCACCCACTGTGCACAAATACTCCACCGTGGCTTCAAGTCTTGCATGTGCTGTCTCCTCTACTGTCATATCTTATGAGGACCACCCTGGCGTAACAGCAGAGCAAAAGAGCAAAGCATTCCTAGAATTCTTGGCTATGTCCCCTCCAAACAGCTGACCTTGGGGATGTGGCAAGGCTTTGGTCCTGAATGGATTGTAAAAGCAGCATTGTATTTTGGTTTGAAGCCCTTTCAAGGGGAAAGATAAAGGGAACAGGTATCTCAGAAATGTTGATGGGATTTCAATCTCAAAGGCTTTCTGGATGCACCAGAGCTGGAACTGTGGGAAGAATCATATCCTGAAGGGTTCAAACAGCGCTCTCAGGAGTAGAACCCAGGATAAGGCTGCATAGAGCTGTGCTCATATATGAAGATACCTCTTAGCCTGGGGTGCTGTGAATCTCCATCACACTGCGCTTAGGCTGGACGGAATGCCAATGTGCAAATGCAACCTTGCCTATTCAGTGTCTCCATTTAAAAGGTCACTTATATTTTATCTCATTTTTACTTATCTTTGGGGAATTTTCTACATTGAAAATCAAAAAATTTTTACCACTTTTTTTTGGTCAACATCAGTAAAACATTCCTTTGTGACTCAGCCCTGAAGAAACACATTTCAAGGGATGTCTTAAGTGTTAGCAAACTTCTTGGAGGGTAAACTTATAATTGAGGCTCCAACCCTGGTTACCGATAATTTGGAAAGCGCAATAGGAAATGAGCCCCTTGGGGCTTGCTCTTGATATTCTTGCTCAGTACTAATTGTTACATTCCTTGCAGATACACACCCGAATGACACTAGACATCCAGCTCTTAAATGATAACTCGCCTTGGTAGAATCCCAGATGAGTGAAAGCCAAGGAAGGTTAAATTCTTATTTATTTTAAGTTGCCCATTATGAAACCATTAAACAACAGTATTCCTCCACATTGAGAAGGAAAAAAAGTGACAGACAACTGAGAAAAAGATGCTTTGAAGAATACTTTAAGTAAATCTGATGTATTTAAGTTAACAAACTCCATCTTTTTTTTTCTTACTCTATTGAGAACTTCTATGTTTTCACATAACAAAAAAATTTTATCATTATCTGATATATCTGAATTGCTGGCATCCATACCCTTGAAACTTGAGCTCATTATTAAGCAAAGTAAAAGCCCCTGAAACAAAAGTAATTTGTCAGAGCAGTCAGTATGATAGCCATAGTGACCAGTGAGTGTCTCATGGGTGAGTAGTCCACACATTAAGTAAATGATAAAGAGATGGGTAACTCAATGAGTTTTAAAATTTTTGTTGAGGCCTTACTCATATCAGAGTGTCCAATAAATAGCTTAAGTCCAACTATTTTAGAGGATTCTAATAAGTCTATATTCATCCAGAGTCTCAAATGCATATTGGCCAAGAGAAAGTAGGAGCAATATAATAAAGGAGGATAGAAATATAAAACAAAGAAGCAACAGAGAAATTGCAATGATGTGGACTCAAATACATGACAGCACATCATGTGGAAGAAGGCACATGCTGCACATAGCTGCTTTTGTAGGGCTGACAATAGATAATGAGCTATGCCTGATGAATAAAATCATTTTTGTAATATTTAGAATCTGCTGTTTCTACAGCTGACACACAGGGACGCTCCCTACGACGGTGCGCTGGCTCTTCACCATGCATCGCTCTCCATCGCCCTGTTTGTATTCTAGTTCTTTCTCTTCCCCAGTGATAGCCATGGGAGATTTTCAATATTTCAAGAAACAACCTTCTTAAGTCTTTGTGAATAATGTGAAGCTTGAGCTGCATTACAAATCTGTAAATAACAATTTATGACTGACTTTTACTTGTGGCTTACGGATTCGCACACATCAGCTTCAGAGTGTTGGTTTCCAGATGTAAAGCACTGATAGAAGAGAAGAGATTAGGAAACTGTGGTAAATAGTAACAGAACAGAAGCCATGTGAACCATAGGCTGCCTGTCCATTATTCACTTATGCATTTTAGCATCAAAATGCCAGAGAGATTTCAGGACAACAAGACATATTGGTTTGGTACCCAAAACCATGATGCTAATGAAGTACAACTAAACTATCTGAATTCTTAAGGTTCAAGATAAATATTTTCAAAAATCTCCCCAAATCAAGATACAGAGAAAGAAGCAGAAACTTGAAAGAAACATGCACTATATTAATTTTTTAAAGGATTTAGACTCTTGACTTGAATGTTAGTTATGTTTAATACAGTAGCTAAGTTTTTTAAGCCTGTTTCTTCCATACAATAGATTTAGAAATGATTACTGTCTTACTAAGCATTATTAAGAAGTACTTTAAATGTTCTAAATGCAATAATTTTTAGGAAAATGTGTTTTTGTAGCCTTTGCTAGAAAAATGTAAAAACATGGTCTAAGGTAAGAAGCTACAGGCATAATTTAAGTAATTTGGCTCCCATAGCTGCTAGATTGCACTAGGAGCTAAGGCTGTGCACTAAGAGCTAAGTCTGTTCATGAGGTTTAACTGGGGAAATCTACAACACCTTTTTCACTAGATTCACTTTTGTGTGTGTGTGCCTCTGTCTCAGAGCTTGTGTGCATCACATTATAGATGCCTGCTGAGGCCAGAAGAGGATATCAGATACCACTTAGGGAATAAACTTGGGTCCTCTGCAAAAACAGCTAGTGCTTTTAACTACTGAGCCATAGCTCATTGAACCTACAACACTTCTCAAAGCACATTGAGTTTATTTATTTGACACATGTCCACAAAAGTTGAAAATCACCATGTATGTATTTTCTTTCCTTTATTGGAGGATACCGTAAACCACGGCGTCTGTAATCATTCTTGTACAAGTTGCCTTGTGAAAGTGCAATTGCCCTGTCTACGGGTGGCAGAACCACTGATAGAGATCTACTTCTCTTAAACGGGACAATTAAGAATAAATTCCCGTTTTTTAAATTCTCTCTAGATATATTATTATATCTACTATATGCCTTTCTTATATTGACCTTCCAACCACAGAAATATTCTTAGAAACTAAAGTGTAGGATATTCTTAGAAAATAAAATGTAGGGGCTGGAGAGATGGCTCAGTGGTTAAGAGTGCTGTCTGCTCTTCCAAAGGACCCGGGTTCAATTCCCAGCACCCACATGGCAGTTCACAACTCTCTGTAATGCCAATTCCAAGGGATCTGACACCTTCACACTGAATGCACATAAAATAAAAATAAATTAATTTAAAAAAAAAAGAAAAGAAAATGTAGGTTCTAGCCATCACTAGGCTTATACACAGATCCTAATTTTCCAAAATAAATTCTCCATTATTTGATTTGTTTTGGCTTTATTTTCATCTCTAATCCACTCAACCCACAAACACGGGCTAAGAAATTATCTTACAGTTTCTTTAGTCTCATTTCTATGTTTGGTCCATAACAGTCTTGCAAATGTCCTCTACAAACCAAACACCACCTACTGATCAGGCACAAGCACTGTCCTAGCAGTCGTGAAGGGAAACGCAACATCGAGTGTTAAGACTTTGCACAACAACAGCGAATCACTGATGAAGATTCCCTGAGTTTGCTTTATGTGACAAATTCTTCTAGGCATTGAAAATACGGGGAACCATGGGAACGGGTCAGGTAGTCTTGTTTTCATGAGGCTTCAGGTTTAGGCAGCAGGGAAGAGTGAGCTCTGTGAATATCATGTGTGTCCACACTGGGAGCTTCCATCCAATACTCCACATACTCTTCTGGCAACATTGAATGAAAGGCAAATTGCACTTGCCAATGGTGCTGACGGTTTGGCATGGAATCAGGCAGTCCTCTGTCTCGTACTTGCCAAAATTACTTAAAGTGCCAACATAAAATAATTTAGAGGTCAGAAAAACAATAAACCATTTTTTTTCTAGATTTTCTAATTATTGTGTGGATGAATATGTGTGTAAGCAAGAGTATGCCTGTGCCACAGCACACGTGTAGAGGTGAGAGGACAACTTTGTGGAGTCACCTGTTTTTTTAGTCTTTATATGAGTTCTTGGGATCTTCAGTCTTGCACAATAAGCACTTTCACGAGCAGAACCATCTCATTGCCCCAGGAAAATAATTTTAAAGTAAAAACGTTTTTATAGTACAATAAGAAAATAACACTTTTAATTTAGATTTTTTTTGTTTGCTGTTGTTGCTGATGTCATTTATTTATTTATTTATTTATTTATTTATTTATTTATTGTTTTAGAAGTCTCTTTAGCTTTCTATTAGAACAGACAGCCTATTTAATATAAAAAAACCAAAAAACTGTCATAATACTTATATTAAAATAATTTTCCAGGTCTATAATTTATTCTTATTTTAATTACATAGTGCTTTAAGTTGTTCTGTAACAGGGCATGACAGTGCAGAGATTTCTTCGGGCTGAGGCCATTTCAGATCTAACTAGAATCTATGTCCTTGATAAAGAGTCCCATGGAAAATTACTCAGTCCTATTCGAGGAACCCAAGGTCAAGATTTCCCAGCTAACTTATCTATTGTTAAATTGCCTATTGGTACAAGCCTTCTTCTCCCTGCAAACTGCTTATCTTAACATCTGTTAAACTGCATGCTTGCACAAAATCTCTCCCTATAGCTATCCAATGAAATACCAGGATATGTTGGGTTTTGTTGTTGTTTCTGTTTTTTGTTTTTTTGTTTTTTTTTTGCCTTTAGAAACTACACTTGGGTCCTGAATAACTGAATGTTGTCCCAGCTAACTGGAATAAAGACTTTCTATTGGTTATCAACTATGTCTGAGTGGTCATTCTGGTGGGCTTCCCGTAACAATCTAAAATGGTGGGAAAGTTTCTGAAAGCTCGTGGTTGCAGAGCACTAATATAAATAGAAAATCAAGAGATTAAATGGCCATTTACTGAAATGCAAAGTGCCAAGCTTTACATAAGTCGAAAGTATTACGAACATTGTTTTATATAGCAGTGTTAGAATCAGTGGATATGGTTGCTAATTTACATTATACTTTAGAGGGATTAACATATTAACCAAACATATATTTGTGTGCATTTGTCATGAAGAAGTCATGACATATACAATTTCTATCACCCATTTAGGACTTCCTGCTTTGCTAACTAAATTCTACTCTTGTACTTTTAACACATGTATGCTAAAGAAGACAGTGATGGTCAGTGTTGATTGACAAATTAGCAGGGTCTGAAATTAGCTCAGAGATAAGCCTCCAGGTACACTTGTGAGAGATCACTTACTTAAGATTAGCCTCTGGGTTTGGCTGTGCTGAAATTTTGATTACATTAATGGAGATCAACAGACCTACCCTAAAAGAGGGTGGTTACAGTTGTGAGCTGTAGTCTTATACTTACAGAGGAGTAAGTGAGAGTTGACTACCAGCATCCACTGCTCTTTTCTCCTGTCTGTGAATAGAATGTGAGAAGCTGGCTCAAGCTCTTGTCACCATGCTTTCCACACCCTGATAGACTGTATATGGAACTGTAAGCCAAAACAGCCACTTTTGTGGGGTTTTTCTCTCAGAGCAACATGAGAAGTCACTCAGACGTAAATGAATAATTTAAAAGAAATTAATATATTTGAGCAGTTTTGATTTTCTTACAAGTAATTTGAGTGTGCTAGGGAATTTATGATTTTATGGCATGAGTACTTCTGGAATTTTATGTTATATTATAGTTGAAGAAAAGGTGAAAATAGAACTTTATATCTCAGAAGAAAGAAAACGTTCTGGATCATTTTAATTAGCAAAGTAGTAATGATAAAAGATGAATCCAAGGGAAGGTGAAACTGGCTTTTGTCTTTAGGAGAATGAAACGGCCCAGAAGTGCACAGTGGTGTGCTTGTTTCCGCCTCCCCACCCCCATTCTGAGCATCATGTGAACCACGAACACACAGCCCCAGAGACTTCTTGTTTGCTGTAAGATTATTCCACCTACAGGAGGCCCCTTTGAAAGGATTTAAAAAAAAAAAGAACAAAAAAAAAAAAAAAACACAACACCAACTTTTAGCTTCATTTGTAGTACAAGGAGTCCCAACTTAAAGGAGATACCTGAGGTGCTGCTCTTTACTTTTGTGTGACACATTCTCTCTCTCTCAGTACAGGCCCAATTCATGCTTGCTGCCTTTATATCTTCCTCCCCATCCACTTTTTGATATTCTAAGTGACTCCTTCTCCTCTTGTTTTAAAGTTCTTTCCAAGTCAATGACATGATTTGGAATTCTTCGAAGATATAGATCCATTCAGTTTG